>NC_090375.1:68749152-69949152 GCF_036365525.1 Heterodontus francisci | reverse complement strand
ATGTAAACCAGCAATGGGGTCAGGCACTGTTAATCAGACAAGGGTTTAACCCTTTAAAACTAAAAAGAAGATTTACAACTGATTTTGCTCCATAGTTTGAGTGCTAAAGATCCATTATAAATCATGCTACTGGCTGACCAATCAAAATGCAGCACTGGCAATGCCCAAGAGCCTCTTATATAGTATCAAACTAAACTAACACATTAAATAAGGAAACAAATAGATGCTCTTTTCACACATTCCTGGTATCACAATGACAAGGACACAAAGAAAGATATATATAATTTATAATTTTTTATGTTCAAAATATCAATATTTTAAGATACAAGATAACAGTATAGTTTCTTACACCTTTGATGTAATACATATCCTTTTACCTCTCTATTTAATTTTTATCCCTTTTTATTAAAAACTGAAGAAAAAGATGTAACAGGTTGGAGATAGGCATCTGGTGACAGCAAGACAGAGAATGGAAGGGCCCCAACGGAGGTACACATGGCTGACTTATAGAGACCCAGTATTAATTGGTCCTACTCAGTCTCCCAATACCGCTTTCTCCTTGGCTGCTGCAAATCTGCAGCCTCAGGCTGTAAGGGAATTCAGGACCACAGATTCCATATTCTGCATCTCAGCCTCTCTGGAAAGGCAAATAATTACAAGGCTGCTTTAATGAAATGTATTTTTATTGGAAGATTACAAGCAGGACTTTACAGGATTACTTTTTTGGATTACACTCCCAGCCATGTGCTAGAGTAGGGAAGGACAGGAAGCTTAGAAAATCAACATATGGCAAAAGATGTGGTAAAAGGAAGAGGGTTTCCATTTTGTTGAGCATTGACATCAGTTCCGGGATATATGGGAGCTATTTTGCAAGGATAGCCTACATCAGATCAAGAAAGATGTTATTTAATGTCCTGGCAGACAGTCAAATAGGGAAGTGCTGATATATTTAAATTCAGAAAGGGGTGGGCTGGGAAATTAAAACCAACCAAGATCAGCTAATAGTGAAAGGAGAAATAAATGAGGATAACCATCATTTAGAAAATGATTTATGAAGGGAGATGTGGAGTAGAAAAATAAAATCAAATGGAGTAGTTTATGATTGGGGAAAAGACTGTTGTAAAGGTAGAAGGCAGATAAACAAAACAAAGGGAAAAAGTATAGAGTTTTTTAAAAATTACTAAACAAGTTAATGTATTGCAATGAGCAAAATGTGGAAAATACATTAGGGAACTGAAAACAATTTTTTTTTTACAGGAAGATCTAGATTTGATAGTATTAACCGAAGCCTGGCTGCAAACTGGGCAGGAGTAGAAAATAAACATATCAGGATATAATATATTTAGGAGAGATAGAAAAAATAAAAAAGGAGGCTGAGTCACAATATTTGTAAAAGAGGGAACATATGCTTTAGAGAGGATTGATGTAGCCAAGAAAGGGGCAGAGAGTCAATATGGTTGGAGCTTAAAGATAAAAAGGATATCTTACATTGTGAGAAGGAAATGGAAGAAGAAATCTGCAATCAGATTAGAAAGATTAGGAATGACAAAATTATTATTCTGCAAGATTTTAGTTATCCACCCATTCATTGGAATGGAGGATAGGGAATGGAATTCTTAAAATGTGTGCAAGACTGATTCCACAAGCAGTATATGTTAGTAGGCCTACAATGGTGGAGGTTATGAAATAGATCAGATAGTTAAGTTAGGTGTTGGTGAGCATCTTAGGGTATACTGACCACAATATAATAAGGTTTTAGAAAGGAAAAATATCAGTATAAAAATGCGAACACCAGATTGGATTAGAGCAGATGTAAAAAAGGTGAGAAGCATGTTAGCAGAGGTGAGGTGGATGGAGAAATTGGCAGACATGGCCAAGTAGCAACAATGAGATCTTTTTAAAAGAGATTTCAAAAGGACTGAGTAAGTACATTTTATTAAAAAAAGAAAACTACCAGTAGTTTCAGGATATTTTGAATACATAAGATTAGAAACAATTTAAAATTTAAGAAGGTGATCTAACAGTCAATAAAAACAATAAAAGTAAAATACTAAACTTTCTTTTGGGCCTCCTTATCTCGAGAGACAATGGATACGCGCCTGGAGGAGGTCAGTGGTTTGTGAAGCAGCGCCTGGAGTGGCTATAAAGGCCAATTCTGGAGTGACAGGCTCTTCCACAGGTGCTGCAGAGAAATTTGTTTGTTGGGGCTGTTGCACAGTTGGCTCTCCCCTTGCGCCTCTGTCTTTTTTCCTGCCAACTACTAAGTCTCTTCGACTCGCCACAATTTAGCCCTGTCTTTATGGCTGCCCGCCAGCTCTGGCGAATGCTGGCAACTGACTCCCACGACTTGTGATCAATGTCACACGATTTCATGTCGCGTTTGCAGACGTCTTTATAACGGAGACATGGACGGCCGGTGGGTCTAAACTAAACAAATACTAAACTAGAATATGAGAAAGTAAGAAAAGAGATTACAGTCTACAAGTTGGATCAGGCACGAATTGGAGTACAATCCCATTGCAGCACACACTGCACATGCCTAATGATGACAGTGACAGGACAATGCAAAATTGTTCCACCGGCCTGATTTGTTTATGTGTTTTGATTTCCAGTCATGACGCTAGAGGCAGCTTATTGCTCGGGCACTGCGATGGTGAGCAGATTCCAACAAAGGAGTGGGGGGGTGGGGAGGGGTTCAGTAAGGAGTGGGGTGAGCTGTGGTGAACTCCTCCCAGCTCCACAATAACATAAGTAGAAAAATTAAAATGTACCCACTGGTAGGCAGTCTCCAGCTGTCCCTTTTGGCTGCCAAGTTTCTGAGAGTCCTGACAACAACATGCACAGCACATGCTGCAATCTGTTGCTAACAGATTTAATAAAAGGGGCCTGAATCAGAAATTGGGTTGCCTATTTGCATATGCAAACGACTTGACACCTATTCCAGGAGTAAGCTCTGGAGCTTATAAAGTACCTTTTTGTCAATATGATGGCTGGCTTACTCAGGTGCAGCACATATATGCTGCTTGCCATATTGAACACCTGTTTTATGCCTGTAAAATGGACATAACACCAATAAATTTCTAGGCCAATGGGTAGGTTAACGAAAGACACAAAGAAACATTTTTTGAACAACATCAAATGGAACGGTAAAGTATTTTCCAAGTTTATTAGTAGAAAGAGAATTGTTGAAAGTGAGATGGGACTGCCTGAGGATTGTCAATTTGTAAATGATGATGAAAAAATGCTGGACAGATGTAATGAGTAATTTGCATTGGTCTTTACTGAAGAGAAGGAAATCTGATAGGATGTGGAACCTGAAGTGATACAGAGTGAGATGAGCAATATGGAGATGGCAAACTTTAGTTAGGTTACAGGAAGATAAAACACCAGAATCCGACAGAATGCTGAGGGAGGAAATTGCCAAGGCCGCAGACTTTATATTTTATGGCTTTATGGAGTGTGGATGTGTGCCAGAGTACACGAGAGTGGCCAATGTAGTACCCATTTTTTAAATGGTAAATTTAAATCTAGGTAATTAGAGGCTAGTTAACTTAATATTAGTAGCAGGGTATATTTTAGAGTCTTTAAGGATGAGATTACCATGTATGTAGATAAAGAGAAAATAGTTAAAGTTAGCCAGCACAGATTTCAAAAGGGACAAGCGTGTTTGAGAAACTTCACAGAATCACTGAGGAAGTAATAGACATGGTAATTGAAGGAAATGCAGTTGTGTCGTGTACTTGGATTTTAGGAGAGCCTTTGGCAATATACGGCATAGGAAATTACGAGAGATGATTAAGGAAAATCGAATTTACGGGAGCAAATGGCATTCAAATTTGGTTACAAGGGGGTAAAGAGATAAGGAATGTTTTATGGAGTGGTTGGCAGTGGGTGGTAGTGTCCCATGGGTTTCATATCTGGGGCACATCAGTGTATATTACCGATTTGGATATAGTCATAGAGGGAGTGGCATCAAAATGTGCAGATGATATATAGGAGATAAAGTTAATTCTTTAGAAGATCAAAGGAAGTTGCAAAGAATATTGATAAGATGGAGTAATGGGCTAAAATAATGGCACATGGAATTTAATGTCAATAGGTGTGAATTAATGCATTTTGGTAAAAATAACAGCAGGCAGGTGGACAGAAACAGACTATTTCACTCATTGAGCAGTCTACAAAAGGACCATAGATATAACGTTAATTGTAAGACAGTGAGAAAGAACAACTTCCTTATACAGGAGAGTTGTGAAGTTGTGGAATTCACTGTCCCAACTGGATAACTCCCTTTAGAATTGATTGCTGTTTACCTTTTAATGTGTGTGCTTACCCTAGATCCATAACAGAACGTATGCCTGCTCTCAGCGGTTATGGGTCCTGCTGGGCTAATCAGAGATGCGTATGACAGAAATCCTGGGTAGGCCAGAAATGTATTTAGACATGCATCCAAAGTACTGGATGAATATAACTCTGGTGTGTTCTCAATTTTCTGTAACCTTATGGATTGTGTAATAATCAAAGCAGTGAGCACTCAAAGCAGAGAAGACAGCCAACAAGTGATTTTCACCCACTAAGGGGTGTTCCTTAAATCTTGCGGAAAAATAAGCATAACTGGGACCCATGTGTGTTCCCCTAGTGATAATCATGATGTGGGAAAAGGTGGTGATAAAAGAGAACCTGTTGAGGGCAAGAACAAGTTTAACTAGGTGCAGGAAGGTAATGGTAGTAGGAGACTGGTTGCGATGCTGTTTGAGAGAAAAAGGGACCACTTGATGAGAGATTTAATTTAAGACTTAACTTGCTTTACAATCAGAGTTTTTCTTGGACAAGTGACTCTCAAACAGATTGGGATTACATATTGTTAGACTCTTGCAGAACTCACAACCCTCAATGTTTCCTTTAAGAGTTGTTGTAAACAAACACTGCACAACAGTGTTATAATTCTGATATGATATAACATTTTAATTATGAAGATATTTCATAGACTGCTAGATTGATGCTGAAGAGATTAGTTGGCCACTTTTAAACATTTGCTCAAAAATTATGTAAAACATCAAGTTCAAACTATCTGATTTTTCAAATAAATTTGTTTTTTGTTTCATTCCAAGTAGGCTAATGAAGGAAGAGTACTTAAAAATATCTGGCAGCAGAGAGTCAACGTGATCTGAAACATCTGTAGCCTGCAGCTTTCTTCTCTTTACCAGCTGCCAAACTAAATTTTATCCATTTATATTACTCCAGAACTTATTCTGCAAGCAGTTCTGTAACTATTGAATGCAAAAAAAAAAACTATTGAGCACAATATATAAAATGATGCAGATAGCCATTGGACTTATTTGTCTCTTCACATCAATTATTGGAAGAAAATTATGCATGCTGTTTAATACACACGTAGTATATGTTGGGGAAAAGAAGAAAGAAGAATTTACCTTCTAATATTGCTTTGAGCATTGCTCTCTTTTGAAAATGAATTAACAAACACAAATGAAAAGTTTTTTTAATCACTTTAACTTGTTAAGGGCCAATCATACAAAAAATGTGCAGAATTATGCAGCTGTGGAGGATCATTGAAAAAGAAATATTTAACTCCAAATCAGATCTGCCATTACTGAGTTTAATTTAGGGGAAAATTGTAAGTTTTACCATAGCACTGACAAAAGTGAAAAATACTGTTTTTTTGCCCAAAATCTTGGTATGGTATATTGAAATGGATAGAAAAAAATAATTGGCCTAGATTTTGCCATAGTAATGACAGCAAAACTGTTAGCGTTCACCATCAATACTCCTCTGGAACTGACAGAAACTTCTGGAGCCCACAAATGCACAGTTAAATGTGGGAATTCGAAAGTTACTGTCAATGATTCTATGCTTCTCCATTGGGTGTGCTGTTGAGGAAACTGCAATCAATTAGAAATCACTGAACTGACATGAACCTCCACTTTTATGCTGTAAAAGTCATGCTGTAAAAACCTGTGAAAAAGTACACATGGTTGAATGAGGCGTAACTGGGCTTTTAATGGTGTATCAAGTTCATAATTACTGTTGAGCACCCTCTCTGGTACTGAAAAACTAATTTTATATTTGTGAAATACTAAAATTCTCCTTCATGATAATGTCATGGAATTTTTTGTTGTTGTTTAATAACTAAAGGGGGTCTGTGTGCCTTTAAGACTGAGAGTTGTTTGTCCCTCTGGAAACAGTGTGTGCGAGCTGCATGCCTGTTTCCTAGGCAACAGCAAGAGAGAGAGGTCACATGCTGTATTGTATCAATTTAACTGTGTGTAAAGACTGGCTAGAACCGTTTTGATCTGGCAGACCAGCAAAGAGTGCTGTCCTTGAAGTAAGGATTTGTCTCTCCCTCAGCAGAAAAGCTACGTTGGTCTACAGGCTGTTTGTGGCCTAAAGTGGAAAAGACCCCTGGAAAGGAATCTTTGCATTGTTTGAGGTAGCCAGTCTCTAAGACATCTCTGCCTCAGGTATGAGTTTCTGTTGTCCTTTATGTTTCTGGGAATTCTCAGTAAAGTTTCTTCTGTTAGACTGTTAATTCAAAATCTAAATAGGCCTGTTGTTATAGCCCTTGTTGAAAGATGTGTTTGATGCCTCCTGCAGCTGAAGTGCCATGAATGCCAATCCATTACAGACTGTTCATCAAACTCGCCTGGAAACTTTGAGTGGCATCTGACTATCCAACTCTGGGACACCTCACCGCTCCAGGAAAGCAACCCACCAAGACTTACAACTCAGTTGTTCTATTATTCCTAAGAAACAGCTCTAATTTAAAACATCCTTTTTAAAACCAGTTAATCACTGATTTTTTTTTTGAATGTATGTGTGTGTGTGCAAGAGGGTTAGGAGGAATAAGAAGTTATAAAGTCTTTTCAGACATAGATTTATCTCAGTATTGTTTAAGATTTAGTTTATTAATAAATAGTTAATTTGTTGTTGTTTAAAGATACCTGGTTTGGTGTGTTTTATTCTAAGGGTTAATAAAGTGCTAATTTGCTGTAGATGGGAAACTTTAATAACATGCTGTGACCTGTGGAGTGGTGGGACTGAATTAACAGTGCAATACTCCCACTGCGGTCATAACAATAAAAACAAACTGCATGTTATAATTTTTTTTAGAGTTTATGATATTTCAATTTCTACGTTTAGCCCATCTGCATATCCCAATCTTTATTTCACTCTCTGTAAAATGATCTCAGAAAGTGAAGGATCTTAAAAAGTGAAGGATACGCAGTGTTTTTAACTTCCTGGTTTGCTTCTGTGAGAGTTCTTCAATGTGATTGGCTGCTTACCTTGGTGACATTACTGCTACTGGACGTCTGGAGAGCCCCTTGACTTGTCACCAGATTCAAATTAACATCAGGAAAGCTAAAATCTATGCCACATAGATCGCTATGTTTTTGTGGCCAGCTTTCTTCAAGGTCAGCATCATTGCTTTGCTGTGGACCACAAAATCTGGGCCATAAGTCCAAAAGCACTGTGGATACAGAAGGTGCATAACTTCCAGCAGGAATTGCCTTTGACAATGGATCTTTTGCAATAGAGTCAGCTAACATGATGCAACTATGTGGGCTTGGAGTGTACCATTCTATTATTGAAATAACTCAAGCCTGATATTGCCACACACAACCTGTTGCTTACACTTCAGAAGCAGCAGCTGAATGGGTGGCAACAGTTTTTCTTTGCTGCTTAAGGAGATAGCAACATTTACTGTATTCATGTAACCATTTGTGAGCTTAACAGCAGCCTTATGACAATCTATTACTTCATCACTGTGTGGCTAAGAATATAATGCATGCTGATGCACAATTTCCAAGGGATATGCACAATGCTTTCATTCTAAGGCAATCAACTGTACCATAAGTCTCTAAACGAAGGAATAATAGATTCCTAATCCCTTATTGATATTGGTTATGTGGTTTAACTATGGTAATGGCATTGTTCCACAACTCCTGACCTCCCGCTGAGAATAATAATTTTGCTGTATTCTTTACAGTACATGGAAAAAGTGGCCACAGTGTGTTTGAATAAAGATTTACGGACAATGGAAAAACAAGGGGAGACACTGAAGGCCATCAGTAGAAGACTAGTTTGTGTAGGCAGGGAATTGTATAAGGACCTGGTTGCCCACAGTTGAGCACTACTACTTCTTTTGAATATATTAATAATTATGTCTGGAATAAGACAAATGTTCTTTAGCTCATTACTTTCTCATATTCACCCGTTTAAAAATTTGTGCACTCCTATGATTTTGATAGTGTTTTGTTAATATTTCATAAAACATTTCCATTCATATTTTCTTCAAAAGAGAAATGTTGACTCCTCTTTTCTATGCTGAAGCTTTAATGTAATTATATTATTTATTAAAAAGCCCCATGACTATATTCCAAACAACTTATCATGATCATAAAACCATTTTCTTTATCTGTGCATGCATTATGTATTAGCATTGTGTATGTGTGTAAATATGGAGATATTTTTAATATCAGCTGTTCATATGGAGAGGGTGTGATAGTAGGTATTACGACCAGGTGAGGAAGGGGTCTCAGGCTCCCCTCTCGGCCTTTTCCTGTTTTGGCCATAACAGGGTTTAACTTTTAAAACACAGTTTTTTTTAGCTTCCCCTCAGTGAGTCCTTGCTCACTACTCTCTAATTGTAATTGTAAAGGAATCAACCAGATAGGTTTTTTCAAGTTTAAACAAGAAAGGTGCATTTTAGTAACCTTAAAACTCTAACACAGTTAAAACTACTAAAAATATGTGACACAACCATGCTAGCATGCATATGCGATAAACACACACAAATAGATGCAGAGGAGGAGAAAGAATTAAAGGGGGATGGTTTGAAGTAGTATATGGAATTCAGTTACTGGCTTTGGGTTGGATGTAAAGTCTTTGATTGGAATTAAGTCTTCCAGTTCTCGTTGGGGCCCAGTGCACACTTTCAAACTTGTTTCACTGGTACCAGAAGGCCGCAGAGGTCTTCTGTCTTGAGGCTTAAGATATTTTCATGGGTCCCTGGAACTTTGCGTGAGAGACACAGAGAGAGAGAGAGACCTTGCTTTTCTTTGGTCTTCAAAAGCAGTCTGCCTCAAAAACTTTACTGTGAGCACAATTCAATCAGTTCCCAGGTTGGTCAGCAGGTTAGTCATGTGAGTAGCTCTTTGTTTGAGACAGCATTGCCTGTGAGGTTTGTTGATTCTTCAAAGCTTACCAGACACACTCAGTGGGGTAGAGGGGGGAGGGGGGAGGGGGGATGGTGGTGGGTGGGTTTCTGGCTCTTACAAAGATGATGGCTCTCAACGTCTTTTGATCATCACTATTGACAAAACCCATCTTGCTAATTGGACCGGGGAGCACCTCCATTGTCTCTCTGTGCAACTGTTTCTCAGAATGCAAATGTGCAGCTATGTTTTCAGCCACTGCTCTGTGGTCTTTTTAAACAAGTTATTTTCAATGTCCAGTAAGCGTTCAATTCATGTTCCATATGACAAAATTAATATGTTTCCATTTGGCATTTGTGGTTTACGTCACATAGGAGAGTGATTGAGCAGCAGGCTGTAGACGAAGGAAAGTGCACCTAGATAATTTCAAGTTAACTTAAATTAACATCCAGTTATTAAGGAAACATAGAGTCCTCAAAATTCCTCAGGGAGCCATTCATAACAATTAGGCTATAATTCCAGCTGTTATGCTGGGATCATGCCTAGCCTCTAGTGTTGACCCTGCCGGAGTACACAGAGTCAGGAGTTGGCACTTAATTAGCACAGGCTAGCTGGGTACCTGCATCACAACAGGAGTGTTATGGTTGCCCATCAGCCAGAAGCTCTGGAGCTTGCTGTCATCCTGGGAGGTTTGAGGGGTTGGTGTCCCAATCCATTCCAGAGAGTCTATTTCCTGGTCTTTAAAAGGCCTTTACAAGGGGGAGGAAGAATAATAAAACTTGAAAAAAGATAACATAAAACATTACTTCAATGGTCTGGGTCGCTTTCCTGGCCTGAAACCCATTACCCCTGAGGATTCCAATTTCAGGAGGCCTCATCTCAGTGGGATTATTGCCCTCCAAATTTATGTTGAGTGCCACTGAGACCAGGGAAGTAGGAACTCATAGCATAGACATCATCCTTGGGGTGGACAGAGGTTCTGCTCCAGACATGGCTTCTTGAAAACTACCAGCAAAAGCTGTGATCTAGTTCATCTCAATTCTGGTTTACATCCCGGGTCCTTCACTGCAATCTCACCAGGGTTGCTGCAGGAATATATCAGTAGCTTCACACTTATATAGGGTCTAAATCTCTTGTTGTATATGTAGTTAAATTTCTTCAGACAGTGGTTTATTAGTAATATAAATACTATTTCCTGTTTCTAAGTTTTCTATGATGCTCCAAGAATCTGAGTTCTGTGGTTGCCAGAAGAAAATAATAATTCAAATAGGGGCTTTTTAGAGCAAAGTTTGCTCTGCAGTAATCTTCTTTTCATTTAATGTGTAATTTCATACATTTAGAAATCTTTGGCCCACTGATCACTATTTATTTAGTTATTGAGAAAGGTGAATTTAGCAAGCCAAATTAAGATTTGATTCAAATTAAGAAATTACAGACATTCAAGTCATGTAATTTATTTAGCATATGAAAACTTAGCATGTAATTCAAGCATTCAGCATTGTCATCACTAGCATGCAAAGAGCATAGGCCACCAGATAGTTTACTGGTGGACATGATACAAAGATGTGGGACATGGTTTGTATTTGTCCACCACGATATTTACCATCATCACAAAGGCCCCCCTGGTGAACATTGAGGTGCCTTCTCCCTGTCCAGTTCAGACAACGGTTGAGAAACACCCCATTGCAACATGACCAGTTGAATCCTGGTTTACGAGCTGTGAGGCCGGATATGGTATGTTGATTTGTAGGGTCATCTGCTGTCCATGTCAGCAAGTCAGCAAGGAAAAGTCAAAGGAATCAAGAAAAGTTGACCGTTTTGGATGTCTTGAAGAGATCTATGTTGATGAGTGATAAAACAGATAAAAATGAATTGGAAACTTGGCTTTGTTACAAAGTCTGTTCACTGATTTTGCTACTTCATCTAAGTGATAAAGATATGGAGAAGATATATTGCAGGGGATTGTTAACCACGGAAGGGGACCAGGATACAGTGTGCCTGGCACAGGGCACAGAGGAGCATGCAATTGAGTATCTGGCTGCTGAGCATATGGTGAGAAAGCCCAGCAAAAGCACAATATTTCGCAACTGAATAGGAAAGTGCAAGCATTCAAGTTGCTGTCCTATGGCATTTCTCATTAATAAGTCTAAAATTAGTGTCTGTTTTTTTTCATGTTGCTCTGCTGCTCTCTCATGCTCTATCTGTGTTTACATCACCGTGTTTGTTTTCCCACAATTCTTTCTGTTTAGTTTGGTCTGAGACATATTGTTATCTCTGTATCTGTCTCCACACTTTCCTCTTTCCATCTGCCTCTTTCTCTAGATCTGTCCTTCTGTCTCTTCTCTTCTGTATATACCCCACTCTCTTCTAACATCTTCCTTGCCTAATACCTATCTGTATCTGGTTCTGAGTATGTTGTTTCTTTTTGTATTTGCTTCTCATGTATGCCCTTCATTTGTTTGCCTGATTTTGTGTCACATTATGTTTAAAATGTTCTTCTCCATTTTATCTTGCCTCTTGCTTTAGATCATTTTATGCTTTTTCAGCCATAGCTCAGTTGGTAGCACTCGTGCCATAAAGCAGAGGTTATGGTTCAAGCCCCAATCCAGGACTTGAGCTCAAAAATCAAGGCTGATACTCCAATGCAGTCCTCAGGGGGTGCTGCACTGTCTTTCGGCTGAGACATTAAACTGAGGCCCTATCTGTCCTCTCAGGTGGACAACAACATATATTTATATAACGCCATTAATGTAATAAAATGTCCCAAGGTGCTTCACAGGAACTTCATTGTACAAAATATGACACCGAGCCACATAAGGAGATATTAGGTCAGATGAGTGTCTTGAAGGAGGAAAGCGAGGTGGAGAGGAAGAGAGGTGTTGGGAAGGTACTCCAAAGCCGACACAACTAAAGGCACAGCCACCAAAGATGAAGTGATTAAAATCGGGGATCTCAAGAGCCCAGAGGAGCACAGAAATCTCAGAGGATTGTGGGGCTGAAGGAGATTAC
The DNA here is from genome assembly GCF_036365525.1 of Heterodontus francisci. NCBI lineage: Eukaryota > Metazoa > Chordata > Chondrichthyes > Heterodontiformes > Heterodontidae > Heterodontus > Heterodontus francisci. The sequence continues at coordinate 69,936,973 of NC_090375.1, read as the reverse complement.
AGAGATAAGAAGGGGTGAGGTCATGGAGGGATTTGAAAATAAGGATGAGAATTTTAAAATCAATACGTGCTTGACCGGAAGCCAATGTAAGTCAGCAAGCACAGGGGTGATAGTTGAACGAGACTTGGTGTGAGTTAAGACACAGGTAGCAGAGTTTTGGATGACCTCAATACTGCGGAGGGTAGAATGTGGGAGACCAGCCAGGAGTGCATTGGAATAATCAAGTCTAGAAGTAACAAAGGCGTGAATGAGGGTTTCAGCAGCAGATGAGCTAAGCCGGGGGCAAAGTCGGGCAATGTTATGAAGGTGGAAATAGGCAGTCTTAATGATGGCGCAAATATGAGATCGAAAGCTCATCTTGGGGTCAAATGTGACACTGAGGTTGCAAACAGACTGGCTTAATCTCAGACTATTGCCAGAGAGAGGGATGGAGTCAATAGCAAGGGAACGGAGTTTGGAGCGGGAACTGAAAATGAAGGCTTCAGTATTCCCAATATTTAATTGGAGCAAATTTCTGCTCATCCAGTCTGACAGTTTAGCAACAGAAGAGAAGTCAAAGAGAGCTGGTGGTGAGGTAGAGCTGGGTGTCGTCAGCGTTCATGCGAAAATTAACTCTGTGCTATAGGATGATGTCACTGAGGGGCAGCATGTAGATTATTTTTTACTCATTCGTGGGATGTGGACGTCGCTGGCCAGGCCAGCATTTATTGCCCATCCCTAATTGCCCTTAGGGCGGCACAGTGGCGCAGTGGTTAGCACTGCAGCCTCACAGCTCCAGGGACCCGGGTTCGATTCTGGGTACTGCCTGTGTGGAGTTTGCAAGTTCTCCCTGTGTCTGTGTGGGTTTTCTCCGGGTGCTCCGGTTTCCTCCCACAAGCCAAAAGACTTGCAGGGTGATAGGTAAATTGGCCATTATAAATTGTCACTAGTATAGGTAGGTGGTAGGGAAATATAGGGACAGGTGGGGATGTTCGGTAGGAATATGGGATTAGTGTAGGATTAGTATAAATGGGTGGTTGATGGTCGGCACAGACTCGGTGGGCCGAAGGGCCTGTTTCAGTGCTGTATCTCTAATCTAATCTAATCTAATCTAAGGTGGTGGTGAGCTGCCTTCTTGAACCTCTGCAGTCCAAGTGAGGTAGGTACACCTACAGTGCTGTTAGGAAGGGAGTTCCAGGATTTTGACCCAGTGACAGTGAAGGAACGGCAATATAGTTCCAAGTCAGGATGGTGTGTGACATGGAGAGGAACTTGCAGGTGGTGGTGTTCCCATGTATTTGCTGCCCTTATCCTTCTAGTTGGTAGAGGTCGCGGGTTTGGAAGGTGCTGTCTAAGGAGCCTTGGTGCATTGCTGCAGTGCATCTTGTAGATGACACACACTGCTGCCACTGTGCGTCGGTGGTGGAGGGAGTGAATGTTTGTGGATGGGGTGCCAATCAAGCGGGATGCTTTGTCCTGGATGGTGTCGAGCTTCTTGAGTGTTGTTGGAGCAGCACCCATCCAGGCAAGTGGAGAGTATTCCATCACACTCCTGACTTGTGCCTTGTAGATGGTGGACAGGCTTTGAGGAGTCAGGAGGTGAGTTACTCGCCTCAGGATTCCTAGCCTCTGACCTGCTCTTGTAGCCACCGTATTTATATCACTACTCCAGTTCAGTTTCTGGTCAATGGTAGCCCCTAGGATGTTGATAGTGGGGAATTCAGCAATGGTAATGCCGTTGAATGTCAAGGGGAGATGGTTTGATTCTCTCTTGTTGGAGATGGTCATTGCCTGGCACTTGTGTGGCGCGAATGTTACTTGCCACTTATCAGCCCAAGCCTGGATATTGTCCAGGTCTTGCTGCATTTCTACACGGACTGCTTCAGTATCTGAGGAGTCACGAATGGTGCTGAACATTGTGCAATCATCAGCGAACGTCCCCACTTCTGACCATATGATTGAAGGAAGGTCATTGACAAATCAGCTGAAGATGGTTGGGACTAGGACACTACCCTGAGGAACTCCTGCAGTGATGTCCTGGAGCTCAGATGATTGACCTCCAACAACCACAACCATCTTCCTTTGCGCTACGTATGACTCCAGCCAGCGGAGGGTTTGCCCCCTGATTCCCATTGACCTCAGTTTTGCTAGGGCTCCTTGATGCCATACTCGGTCAAATGCTGCCTTGATGTCAGGGGCAGTCACACTCACCTCACCTCTCGAGTTCAGCTCTTTTCTCCATGTTTGAACCAAGCTGTAATGAGGTCAGGAGCTGTGACCCTGGCGGAACCCAAACTGAGCATCACTGAGCAGGTTGTTGCTAAGCAAGTGCCGCTTGATTGCACTGTTGATGACACCTTCCATCACTTTACTGATGATCGAGAGTAGGCTGATGGGGCGGTAATTGGCCAGGTTGGATTTGTCCTGCTTTTTGTGTACGGGACATACCTGGGCAATTTTCCACATTGCAGGGTAGATGCCAGTATTGTAAATGTACTGGAACAGCTTGGCTAGGGGCACGGCAAGTTCTGGAGCACAGGTCTTCAGTACTATTGCCGGAATATTGTCAGGGCCCATAGCCTTTGCAGTATCCAGTGCCTTTAGTCGTTTCTTGATATCACGCGGAGTGAATCGAATTGGCTGAAGTCTGGCATCTGTGATGCTGGGGACTTCAGGAGGAGGCCGAGATGGATCATCAACTCGGCACTTCTGGCTGAAGATTGTTGCAAATGCTTCAGCCTTATCTTTCGCACTGATGTGTTGGGCTCGCCCATCATTAATCATTAAGGATGGGGATATTTGTGGAGCCACCTCCTCCAGTTAGTTGTTTAATTGTCCACCACCATTCATGGCTGGATGTGGCAGGACTGCAGAGCTTAGATCTGATCCGTTGGTTGTGGGATTGCTTAGCTCCGTCTATAGCATGCTGCTTATGCAGTTTGGCAGGCAAATAGTCCTGTGTTGTAGCTTCACCAGGTTGACACCTCATTTTGAGGTATGCCAGGTGCTGCTCCTGGCATGCCCTCCTGCACTTTTTATTGAACCAGGGTTGGTCTCCTGGCTTGATGGTAATCGTAGAGTGGGGGACATGCCGGGCCATGAGGTTACAGATTGTGGTTGAGTACAACTCTGCTGCTGCTGATGGCCCACAGCGCCTCATGGATGCCCAGTTTTGCATTGCTAGATCTGTTCGAAATCTATCCCATTTAGCATGGTGCTAGTACCACACAACACGATGGAGGATATCCTCAATGTGAAGGTGGGACTTCGTCTCCACAAGGACTGTACAGTGGTCACTTCTACGGCAGGCAGATTGGTGAGGATGAGGTCAAGTATGTTTTCCCCTCATGTTGGTCCCTTACCACCTGCCGCATACCCAGTCTAGCAGATATGTCCTTTAGGACTTGGCCAACTCGGTCAGTAGTGGTGCTACCGAGCCACTCTTGATGATGGACATTGAAGTCCCCCACCCAGAGTACATTTTGTGCTCTCGCCACCCTCAGTGCTTCCTCCAAGTGCTGTTCAACATGGAGGAGTACTGACTCATCAGCTGAGGGAGGGTGGTAGGTGGTAATCAACAGGCGGTTTCCTTGTCCATGTTTGATCTGATGCCATGAGACTTCATGGAGTCCAGATTCGATGTTGAGAACTCCCAAGGCAACTTCCTCCCTACTGTATACCAGTGTGCCAGCACCTCTGGTGGGTCTGTCCTGCCGGTGGGACAGGACAAACCCAGGGATGGTGATGGCAGTGTCTGGGACATTGTCTGTAAGGTATGATGCTGTGAGTATGACTATGTCAGGCTGTTGCTTGACTATTCTGTGGGACAGCTCTCCCAACTTTGGCACAAGCCCCCAGATGTTAGTAAGGAGGACTTTGCAGAGTCGACAGGGCTGGGTTTGCCGTTGTCGTTTCCGGTTCCTAGGTCGATGCCGGGTGGTCCGTCCGGTTTCATTCCTTTTTATTGACTTCATAGTGGTTAGTTACAACTGAGTGGCTTGCTAGGCCATTTCAGAGGGCATGTAAGAGTTAACCACATTGCTGTGGGTCTGTAGTCACATGTCGGCCAGACCAGGTAAGGACAGCAGATTTCCTTCCCTCAAGGACATTAGTGAACCAGATGGGTTTTTACAACAATCGACAATGGTTTCATGGCCATCATTAGACTAGCTTTTAATTCCAGATTTATTAATTGAATTCAAATTCCACATTCTGCTGTGGTGGGATTTGAACCCATATCCCCAGAGCAATATCCTGGGTCTCTGGGTTACGAGTCCAGTGACAATACCACGACGCCACCGCCTCCCCAAGATGAGGGGGCCAAGGTTAGATCCTTGGGATATACCAGAAGTAATTTTGTGGGAGCAGGAAGAGAAGGCATTGCAAGTGATTCTATGGATATGATTATATAAACAAGAATGGACCCAGGTGAATGCAGTCCCACCCAGCTGGATGACAGTGAGGAGGCATTGAAGGAGGATCTTGTAGTCAACCATGTCAAAAGCTTCAGAAAGGTCTAGAAGGAAGAGGAGGGATGATTTATTTTTGTCACAATCACATAAGATGTCATTTGTGACTTTGATACGATGGCAGGGACTGAAACCTAATTGGAGGGATTTAAACATGGAGTTTGGGGGAAGATGGAAATGGATTTGAGAGGCAACAGCATGTTCAAGGACTTGCAAAAGGAAAGGGAGGTTGGAGATGGGATGGTAGTTTGCAAGGACAGTGGGGTCAAGGGGTTTTTTTGAGACGAGGGATGATGATAGCAGATTTAAAGGAGAGAGAGGCAACACTGCAGAGACAGAACTGTTCACAATATTGACTAACATGGTGACCAGGAGGGGAAATTGGGTGATCAACAGTTTAATGGGAATAGGATCGAGGGACGTAAAAGATCCCGTGGCACTATTTTGAAGAAGAGCAGGGGAGTTATCCCCCGGTGTCCTGGCCCATATTTAGCTCTCAATCAACACAGAAACAGATTATCTGGTTATTATCAAATTGCTGTTTGTGAAGCTTGCTGAGTGCAAATTGGCTGCCATATTTTCCATTTAAAACAGTGACTACACTTCAAAAGTATTTAATTGGCTGTAAAGTATTTTGGGACATCCTGTGGTTGTCAAAGGCACCATATTAGTGTAACTCTATTTTTTTGATTTGTTGTGTTTTGTCTTCAAGGGAATGTTGTAGCCAGTATGACGGGTTGAAGTGTGTCTATTTTAACGGAAGAAGTGTCAGGAATAAGGGTGATGAACTTAGAGCATGGATCAGTACTTGGAGCTACGATGTTGTGGCCATTACAGAGACTTGGATATCACAGGGGCAGGAATGGATGTTGGATGTTCCAGGGTTTAGATGTTTCAAAAGGAATAGGGAGGGAGGTAAAAGAGGTGGGGGAGTGGCATTGCTAATCAGGGATAGTATCACAGCTGCAGAAAGGGAGGTCGTCGAGGAGGGTTTGTCTACTGAGTCAGTATGGGTGAAAGTCAGAAACAGGAAAGGAGCAGTCACTTTATTGGGAGTTTTCTATAGACTCCCCAATAGCAACAGAGACACGGAGGAACAGATTGGGAGGAAGGTTTTGGAAAGGTGCAGAAGTAACAGGGTTGTTGTCATGGGTGACTTCAACTTCCCTAATATTGATTGGAACCTCCTTAGTGCAAATAGTTTGGATGGAGCAGTTTTTGTCAGGTGTGTCCAGGAAGGTTTCCTGACTCAATATGTAGATAGGCCGACTAGAGGGGACGTTATGTTGGATTTGGTGCTTGGCAACGAACCAGGCCAGGTGGCAGATCTCTCAGTGGGAGAGCATTTCGGTGACAGTGATCACAACTCCCTGACCTTTACTATAGTCATTGAGAGGGATAGGAGCAGACGGGATGGGAAAATATTTAATTGGGGGAGGGGGAATTACAATGCTATTAGGCAGGAACTGGGGAGCTTAAATTGGGAACAGATGTTCTCAGGGAAATGCACGACAGAAATGTGGAGGTTGTTTAGGGAGCACTTGCTGCGACTGCTGGATAGGTTTGTCCCGATGAGGCAAGGAAGGGATGGTAGGGTGAAGGAACCTTGGATGACAAGAGGTGTGGAATAGTTAATCAAGAGGAAGAAGGAAGCTTACTTAAGGTTGAGGAAGCAAGGATCAGACAGGGCTCTAGAGGGTTACAAGGTAGCCAGGAAGGAACTGAAGAATGGACTTAGGAGAGCTAGAAGGGGACATGAAAAAGTCTTGGCGGGTAGGATTAAGGAAAATCCCAAGGCGTTCTACACTTATGTGAGGAACAAGAGGATGGCCAGAGTGAGGGTAGGGCCGATCAGGGGTAGTGGAGGGAACTTGTGCCTGGAGTCGGAGGAGGTAGGGGAGGTCCTTAATGAATACTTTGCTTCAGTATTCACTAGTGAGAGGGACCTTGTCGTTTGTGAGGACAGCGTGAAACAGGCTGATATGCTCGAACAGGTTGATGTTAAGAAGGAGGATGTGCTGGAAATTTTGAAAGACATGAGGATAGATAAGTCCCCGGGGCCAGACGGGATATAGCCAAGGTTCTACGGGAAGCGAGGGAAGAGATTGCCGCGCCTTTGGCGATGATCTTTGCGTCCTCACTGTCCACTGGAGTAGTACCAGATGATTGGAGGGTGGCAAATGTTATTCCCTTGTTCAAGAAAGGGAATAGGGATAACCCTGGGAATTACAGACCAGTCAGTCTTACGTCGGTGGTGGGCAAATTATTGGAGAGGATTCTGAGAGACAGGATTTATGATTATTTGGAAAAGCATTGTTTGATTAGAGATAGTCAGCATGGCTTTGTGAGGGGCAGGTTTTGCCTCACAAGCCTTATTGAATTCTTTGAGGATGTGACAAGACACATTGATGAAGGAAGAGCAGTGGATGTGGTGTATATGGATTTTAGCAAGGCGTTTGATAAGGTTCCCCATGGTAGGCTCATTCAGAAAGTAAGGAGGCATGGTATACAGGGAAATTTGGCTGTCTAGATACAGAATTGGCTGGCCCATAGAAGACAGAGGGTGGTAGTAGATGGAAGGTATTCAGCCTGGAGCTCGGTGACCAGTGGTGTTCCGCAGGGATCTGTTCTGGGACCTCTGCTCTTTGTGATTTTTATAAATGACTTGGATGAGGAAGTGGAAGGCTGGGTTAGTAAGTTTGCCGATGACACAAAGGTTGCTGGAGTTGTGGATAGTGTGGAGGGTTGTTGTAGGTTGCAATGGGACATTGACAGGATGCAGAGCCGGGCTGAGAAGTAGCAGATTGAGTTCAACCTGGAAAAGTGTGAAGTGATTCATTTTGGAAAGTTGAATTTGAATGCAGAATACAGGCTTAAAGAGAGGATTCTTGGCAGTGTGGAGGAACAGAGGGATCTTGGGGTCCACGTCCAAAGATCCCTCAAAGTTGCCACCCAAGTTGATAGGGTTGTTAAGAAGGCGCATGGGGTGTTGGCTTTCATTAACAGGGGGATTGAGTTGAAGAGCCGCGAGGTTATGCTGCAGCTCTATAAAGCCCTGGTTAGACTACACTTGGAATATTGTGTTCAGTTCTGGTCGCCTCATTATAGGAAGGATGTGGAAGCTTTAGAGAGGGTGCAGAGGAGATTTACCAGGATGCTGCCTGGACTGGAGGGCATGTCTTATGAAGAAAGGTTGAGGGAGCATGGGCTTTTCTCATTGGAGCGAAGAAGGATGAGAGGTGACTTGATAGAGGTGTATGAGATGATGAGAGTCATAGATAGAGTGGATAGCCAGAGACTTTTTCCCAGGGCGGAAAGGGCTATCACCAGGGGGCATAATTTTAAGGTGATTGGAGGAAGGTTTAGGGGAGATGTCAGAGGTAGGTTCTTTACACAGAGAGTGGTGGGTGCTTGGAAAGCACTGCCAGCGGTTGTAGTAGAAGCAGATACATTAGGGACAGGCCAATCAGGGGCGATGCCACATTGGATTTGGTACTGGGTAATGAACCCGGCCAGGTGTTAGATTTAGATGTAGGTGAGCACTTTGGTGATAGTGATCACAATTCGGTTAGGTTTACCTTAGCGATGGGCAGGGACAGGTATATACCGCAGGGCAAGAATTATAGCTGGGGGAAAGGAAATTATGATGCGATTAGGCAAGATTTAGGATGCGTTGGATGGGGAAGGAAACTGCAGGGGATGGGCACAATCGAAATGTGGAGCTTATTCAAGGAGCAGCTACTGCGTGTCCTTGATAAGTATGTACCTGTCAGGCAGGGAGGAAGTTGTCGAGCGAGGGAGCCGTGGTTTACTAAAGAAGTTGAAGCGCTTGTCAAAAGGAAGAAGAAGGCTTATGTTAGGATGAGACGTGAAGGCTCAGTTAGGGCGCTTGAGAGTTACAAGCTGGCCAGGAAGGATCTAAAGGGAGAGCTAAGAAGAGCAAGGAGAGGACACGAGAAGTCATTGGCGGATAGGATCAAGGAAAACCCTAAGGCTTTCTTTAGGTATATCAGGAATAAAAGAATGACTAGAGTTAGATTAGGGCCGATCAAGGATAGTAGTGGGAAGTTGTGTGTGGAATCAGAGGAGATAGGGGAAGCGTTAAATGAATATTTTTCGTCAGTATTTACAGTAGAGAAAGAAAATGTTGTCGAGGAGAATACTGAGATTCAGACTACTAGGCAAGAAGGGATTGAGGTTCAGAAGGAGGAGGTGTTAGCAATTTTGGAAAATGTGAAAAGAGATAAGTCCCCTGGGCCAGATGGGATTTATCCTAGGATTCTCTGGGAAGACAGGGAGGAGATTGCAGAGCCTTTGTCCTTGATCTTTATGTCGTCATTGTCGACAGGAATAGTGCCGGAAGACTGGAGGATAGCAAATGTTGTCCCCTTGTTCAAGAAGGGGAGTAGAGACAGCCCTGGTAATTATAGACCTGTGAGCCTTACTTCGGTTGTGGGTAAAATGTTGGAAAAGGTTATAAGAGACAGGATTTATAATCATCTTGAAAAGAATAAGTTCATTAGCGATAGTCAGCACGGTTTTGTGATGGGTAGGTCGTGCCTCACAAACCTTATTGAGTTTTTCGAGAAGGTGACCAAACAGGTGGATGAGGGTAAAACAGTGGATGTGGTGTATATGGATTTCAGTAAGGCATTTGATAAGGTTCCCCACGGTAGGCTATTGCAGAAAATACGGAAGTATGGGGTTGAAGGTAATTTAGAGCTTTGGATCAGAAATTGGCTAGCTGAAAGAAGAAGGTGGTGGTTGATGGCAAATGTTCATCCTGGAGTTTAGTTACTAGTGGTGTACCGCAAGGATCTGTTTTGGGGCCACTGCTGTTTGTCATTTTTATAAATGAACTGGAAGAGGGTGTGGAAGGGTGGGTTAGTAAATTTGCGGATGACACGAAGGTCGGTGGAGTTGTGGATAGTACTGAAGGATGTTGTCGGGTACAGAGGGACATAGATAGGCTGCAGAGCTGGGCTAAGAGATGGCAAATGGAGTTTAATGCGGAAAAGTGCGAGATGATTCACTTTGGAAGGAGTAACAGGAATGCAGAGTACTGGGCTAATGGGAAGATTCTTGGTAGTGTAGATGAACAGAGAGATCTTGGTGTCCAGGTACATAAATCCCTGAAAGTTGCTACCCAGGTTAATAGGGCTGTTAAGAAGGCATATGGTGTGTTAGCTTTTATTAGTAAGGGGATCGAGTTTCGGAGCTACAAGGTCATGCTGCAGCTGTACAAAACTCTGGTGAGGCCGCACCTGGAGTATTGCGTGCAGTTCTGGTCACTGCATTATAGGAAGGATGTCGAAGCTTTGGAAAGGGTGCAGAGGAGATTTACTAGGATGTTGCCTGGTATGGAGGGAAGGTCTTACGAGGAAAGGCTGAGGGACTTGAGGTTGTTTTCGTTGGAGAGAAGGAGGAGGAGAGGTGACTTAATAGAGACATATAAGATAATCAGAGAGTTAGATAGGGTGGATAGTGAGAGTCTTTTTCCTTGGATGGTGATGGCAAACACAAGGGGACATAGCTTTAAGTTGAGGGGTGATAGATATAGGACAGATGTTAGAGGTAGTTTCTTTACTCAGAGAGTAGTAGGGGCGTGGAACGCCCTGCCTGCAACAGTAGTAGACTCGCCAACTTTAAGGACATTTAAGTGGTCATTGGATAGACATATGGATGAAAATGGAATAGTGTAGGTCAGATGGTTTCACAGGTCGGCGCAACATCGAGGGCCGAAGGGCCTGTACTGCGCTGTAATGTTCTAATTCTAATTTTAATTAAGCGACTCTTGGATAGGTACATGGATGATAGTGGAATGAAGGGTATGTAGGTAGTTTGATCTTAGAGTAGGTTAAAGGGTCGGCACAACATCGTGGGCCGAAGGGCCTGTACTGTACTGTTCCATGTTTCATGTTCTATGTTGTGCTGCCAGGAGAAGTCAGCATGCACTAGTACCAATAGATTAGTGCAGAGATTGGAAAAGATCGCAGTCATGTATGAGCACGCTGAAGGCCAATAAAGGAACACTGACAAACACTGAGCAATTCAACTCCAGGCTAAGGTTTAGGATTGGAGAAGGAGGCATTTCCAAGCCATCCAAAATAGGAAAGGTCCATGCAGAGGATTGCATATAAAGATATTCAAAGATGGGATCTGTAAGTTTTGTGACTTTTTTCATAAATGCTTATAAATGTTATAAATGTCATTGTTAAGAGATGGATAAGGAACAGCAAGGCCACTGAAAGGACATTTAAAAATGTGATCGGTTGCTTTTTTGTGAATGGAAAAGCTTTGAGAGAAAACACCAGTGTCTTTGAGTGTGATTAAATGTTTTCAAAGAATGTGAAATCTGAGACAATCTGTATATTTTGTTCTCTAAAATCATATCAGACTTTACAACAGGTTAATTTACATTGTATTAAATGTTAATAAAACAGGTATAACATATAACCGCAACTGCCCCAGGTTAAACTAAGCCTCCTGTATATATTGCCATTTACTAAATAATACTGATGGAATTAAGATCATAAGACATAAATCTACCCAAGGTTTCTGGTCAGGTTCGGGCTTAAAATAAGCATAACAACATTTTTCAATGTGGATTCTGGGGTGGTACCCATTTCCACAAGGTTTCCACCCAAATGGTTACAGTTTCTGTTGCAGCCTGCTGCTTTGCTTGTAATGTTAAAGAAGGAGTTACAAGATTTTAACATAGGAGATTGAGGAAGTGTATCAGAAGGATGCACCCTCAAACTTTTGCCTCACCGCAAAGAATTTACGTGCCACCTAAATCTCATGAAGCTCATGGTAGCCCTGAACTTATACCTGTCTTTAGTTTCTCTCCTATCGTCATTCATGCCCTCTCTGAGGGTATCTGGCCCCCAAGACACACCTCCTGATTACTTAACTCTATTCCAACTAAATTGCTGACCATTCAATTTCCTTCTTCGCCCCTATGCTAGCTGATATTGTCATTAATTCTCTCCCTCAGATACTGTCCCCCTCTCTTTCAAATCTGCCATATCAACTCACTCCTCAAAATGCCCAGCCTTGACCCCTCTGTCTTTGCAAACTACTGTCCTATCTCCAACCTCCTCTTCCTCTTCACAGTGTTTGAACATATTCTCTCCTCCCAAATCCATCCTCATCTTCCCTGCAACTCCATGTTTGAACCTCCCAATCAGATATACATAGCAACTTTATGACTGTGACCCTGATCAGCTATCCCTCCTCATCCTTCTCGACTTCTCTGCAACCTTTGAACTGATTCCCTGAACCATTCTCCTCCAATTATTCTCCCTTTGGCAACATCATCAAATATCAAGTTCCACAGATATGCACAGTTCTACTTTACCACATGTCTATCGATCACTCCACTGCCACTGTATTGTCCAACTGCTATCTGACATCCAGGATGAGTCGCAATTTTCTTCAATTAAATGCTTTGAAGACCAAAGTTATTACCTTCAGTTAATGCCACAAACTGCATTTCCACACCACTATCTGACCTTGCGACCCCATATCATCATCTCTATCACAAAGACTGCCACTTTCACCTCCATAGCATCGCTTGTGTCCACCTTTGCCTTGACTCAACTGCTGCTGAAACCTTGATCCATTCATTGAATACCTCCAGAATCAGCTAATCCAATCTTCTCCTAGCTGGCCTCCCATCTTCCGCCCTCCATAAACTGGAGCTATTCAGAAACTCTACAGTGCTTTTCCTAACTTGCATCGTCCCATTTACTCATTACACCAGTGCTTGCTGACCAACATTAGTTCCCCATCAATCAACACTCAATTTTAAAATTCTTATGCTTGTGCTCAAATCCTCATAGCCTCACCTCTCTTTATCCCTGTAATCTCCTCCAGCCCTACAATCTTCCAAGAACTCTGTATTCCTTCAACTCTCGAATCTTGTGCATCTTCCTTGGCTCCACTATTGGCATGTATGCCTTTAAGTGTCTGGGCCTTAAGCTCTGGAATTCCCTCCTTAAACCTTTCCATCTCTCCTCCTCTAAAACCATTTTTAAAATTTAACATTCTGATCAAAAGCTTATTTAGTCTTTAGTCACCTGTCTTAATGGCCGGAATCTGTGGCACTTATATAATTTTTGGGTGCTGGGACCATTTCTGAATCCTGACCCTGCTCAGGTCAGCGGTGCATTGGCAGGAGAGATCTTCCGGGAGTTGGCCAATTAGCAGGCCACCTCCGTGTTCGCCATCCAATTAAGGACTGCAGGTGGAACAGGGATGCAGGGGGAACAGTGGGAGGGCCTATAGGAATGTCTGGCTGGCAGTGCCACTGGGAAAGTTGAGTGCTGCTGAAGAAGTGAGAGACCGAGGGGGTGCTTCCAATTTGGAGGTGCTCATGAAGTTTCTATAGTGTTTTGAAATTGCAATTGCATTGTGAATTTTATACTCTAGAGGCTGCTGTAAAACACACATGCTAGCAAAGTGAAAGTGAAACTATGACAGAAAAATAAAAGGAGAAGTGTGTATGTTAAGCTGCTGCAGTCTTTGTCTCTCTGTCTTTGCTTCATATCCTATATGAAACTCAGCTAAACCTCACTCAAGTCCCGAGGACATCACCGGTTCCAAAGTCAAATTTTAAAAATACCCAAGAACTGTGAGGGACCTCAGAGTGGAGGGGGAACCTGCGATTGGATCTCTTTGAGCTTTGCGGCTCCCCGATACCGACATTTCATTTAGCCTCTGATTGCCCTCTGACGTCCCGCCAAGAGGCCGCCTCCAAAGCATGCCAGGCTCCAACCACAGCGGGGACCCATGTGATGCCAGGAAAATTCCATTAATGTCAGAAAATGGCTCTTGGGTGACGTCTTAATTAAGTTGATTGCCCACCACTGTCAAGTAGGTCGCCGATTCCAGTGGCAGCCCGCCCCTAGGAAACTCACCCAGAGGTGGAACCACATCAAGGAGCCATCCAAATGGGGATTCCGCTACTTTCCCGGTCTTCAAACCCACCTCCACAGAGCAGGGAAAATTCCCCTATTATCTCCTTCCTTGGCTTAGTTTCTATATTTGCCTGATTAGGCTCCTGTGAAGCGTCTTGGAATTTATTTTTTACATTAAAGGCACTACATAAATGCAAGTTGTTGTTTTATGTTTGACTTGTATTGAGACTTTGCTGCTTTTTTATGGGATCCTCTGCCTGTTCCTCCACGAAGACATTCTTTTAAAGTACCACAAAATCTTGCATGAGCCATCTATTACAATTACCTTACATTGTATCTAATCTTTCTAAACATTTAGTACTTACCTGTTGCTCCCCAAACTTGCTCCTGGTAATCTAAGCTTTCTAGAGATTGTAATTGTCAATTTCCAACTCCCCCAGCTCAGTATTCCTATGTGACATGCGAATTGTGCTCAAGCATCGCCAATGGATATTTAAATAAGCTGACCCCACATTTACAATGGGATCAATGCGAGAGTGGATCAATTGGAGTGAAGTTTTGGCTCAGTAGCACAACACCAAGTCAACTATCTCTGTGAAATTTTGGGTCCTCCATTATTGTCATGATTAGAACTGGCATGTACTCAATGCTTACTGAATTACCTTTGTTAATTGTTTTAAATAAGAATTCCATGCTTCTTCCTTTATCTCTAATATATAAGCCTTCCTTCTCAGCAGCCTTCCACATTTTACCTAATTCCTTGTCTATGCCAAAATGGATTTTATTACTTTTTAGACTTCTGATGAAAGTTCATGTAACATTATTTTCGGAAAATGAATAGTTAATTTTGGCAAGGGCGGCACAGTGGCGCAGTGGTCAGTGGTTAGCACCGCAGCCTCACAGCTCCAGGGACCCAGGTTCAATTCTGGGTACTGCCTGTGCGGAGTTTGCAAGTTCTCCCTGTGACCGCGTAGGTTTTCGCCGGGTGCTCCGGTTTCCTCCCACAGCCAAAGACTTGCAGGTGATAGGTAAATTGGCCATTGTAAATTGCCCCTAGTGGAGGTAGATGGTAGGGAATATGGGATTACTGCAGGGTTAGTATAAATGGGTGGTTGTTGGTCGGCACAGCCTCGGTGGGCTGCAGGGCCTGTTTCAGTGCTGTATCTCTAAAAAAAAATCTTCATCATAATTGAGATTATTAATCACTAAAATTAGTTTGAATGGTAACTGCATTATAAAGGTAGGAAATAATATTATTATTGATTGTGATAGCTACGAAGAATGCTCAATCTAGATCTTTTTTTATCTGAATCAGCGTAAGAATCACTATTATATTAGATATATATTATTTTAGATACAGATTATATTAGGGGAAGGTAGTGGCATAGTGGCAATGTCACTAGACTAGTAATCCCGATAGCTAGGCTAATGCTCTGGGGTCATGGGTTTGAATCCCTTTACGGCAGATGGTGAAATTTGAATTCAATTAATAAATCTGGAAGTAAAAAACAAGTCTAATGGTGACCATGAAAGCACTGTTGTGGTTAAAAACCCATCTGGTTCCCTCATCCCCTTTAGGGAAGGAAATCTGCCATCCTTACCTGGTGTGGCCTACATGTGACACAGCAATGTGGTTGACTCTTAACTGCCCTCTGAAATAGCCGAGCAAGCTACTCAGTTGTATCAAACTGCTACAAAGTGTAAGAAAAGGAATGAAACCAGATGGACCACCCAACACCGACCTAGGCATGGAAATGGCAATCACAGCCCTGGAAAGTTCTCCTTTACTAACATCAGGGAGCTTGTGTGAAAATTGGAGTAGCTGTCCCACAGACTAGTCAAGCAACAGCCTGACATCGTCATACTCATGGAATCATAAATTACAAACAATATCCCTGACACCAGCATCACCATCCCTGGGTATTGCCCTGTCCCACCGGCAGGACAGACCCACCAGAAGTGGCGGCACAGTGGTATACAGTCAGGAGGGAGTAGCCCTGGGAGTCCTTAACATTGACTCTGGACCCCATGAAGTCTCATGGCATTAGGTCAAACATGGGCAAGGAAACCTCCTGCTGATTACCACCTACCGCCCCCCTTCAGCAAATGAATCAGTGCTTCTCCATGTTGAACACAAACTGAAAGAAGCACTGATGGTAGCAAGAACACATAATACACTCTGGCTGGGGGACTTCAATGTCCATCACCAAGAGTGGCTCCATAGCATTACTACTGACTGAGCAGGTCGAGTCCTAAAGGAGATAGCTGCTAGACTGGGTCTGTGGCAGGTCGAGAGGGAACCAACAACAGGGAAAATCCTGCTTGACCTCATACTCACCCATCTACTTGTCACAGATGCGTCTGTCTCTGACAGCATTGGTAGGAGTGACCACCTCACAGTCCTTGTGGAGACAAAATCCTGTCTTCACATTGAGGATACCCTCCATTGTGTTGTGTGGCACTGCCAACTTGCTAAATGGGATAGATTTTGAACAGATCTAGCAATGCAAAACTGGGCATCCATGAGGCATTATGGGCTGTCAGCAGCAGCAGAATTGTATTCAACCACAATCTGTAACCTCATGGCCCGGCATATCCCCCACTCTACCATTACCATCAAGCTGGGGGACCAACCCTGGTTCAATGAAAAGTGCAGGAGGGCATGCCAAGAGCAGCACCAAGCATACCTAAAAATGAGGTGACAGTCTGGTAAAGCTACAACACAGGACTACATTCATGCCAAACTGTGGAAGCAGCATGTGATAGACAGAGCTAAGCGATCCCACAACCAACGGATCAGATCTAAGCTCTGCAGTACTGCCACATCCAGTCGTGAATGGTGGTGGACAATTAAACAACTAACAGGAGTAGGCGGTTCCACAAATATCCCCATCCTCAATGATGGTGGAGCCCAGCACATCAGTGCAAAAGACAAGGGTGAACCATTTGCATCCATCTTTAGCCAGAAGTGCCAAGTGGATGATCCATCTCGACCTCCTCATGAGGTCCCCAGCATCACAGTCTTCAGCCAATCCAATTCACTCCACGTGATATCAAGAAACGGCAGAAGGCACTGGATACTGCAAGGGCTCTGGGCCCTGACAACATTCTGGAAATAGTACTGAAGACCCGTGCTCCGGAACTATCCGCGCCCCTAGACATGTTGCTCCAGTACAGCTACAATCCTGGCATCTACCAGACAATGTGGAAAATTACCCAGGTATGTCCTGTACACAAAAAGCAGGACAAATCCAACCCGGCCCATTACTGTCCTGTCAGTCTACTCTTGATCATCCGCAAAGTGATGGAAGGTGTCGTCGACAGTGCTATCAAGCGTCACTTGCTCAGCAATAACCTGCTCACTGATGCCCAGTTTGGGTTCTATCAAGGCCATTTAGCCTCATTACAGCCTTTGTCCAAACATGGATAAAGGAGCTGAACCCCAGAGCAGAGATGAGAGTGACTGCCCTTGACATCAAGGCAGCATTTAAACAAGTATGACATCAAGAAGCCCGAGCAAAACTGGAGTCAATGGAAATCAGGGGAAAACTCTCCGCTGGTTGAAATCGTACTAAGGACAAAACAAAATGGTTGTGGTTGTGGAGGTCAATCATCTGAGCTCCAGGACATCACTGCGGAAGTTCCTCAGGGCAATGTCCTAGGCCAAACCATCTTCAGCTGCTTCATCAATGACCTTCCTCCCATCATAAGGTCAGAAGTGGGGATGTTCGCTGATGATTGCACCATGTTCAGCACCATTCATGACTCCTCAACTAATGAAGCAGCCCGTGTCAAGAAGCAGCTAGACCTGGACAATATCCAGGCGTGGACGATAAGTAGCAAGTAATATTCGTGCCACACAAGTACCAGGCAATGACTATCACCAACAAGAGAGAATTAACCATCTCCCCTTAATGTTCAATGGCATTACCATCACCGAATCCCCCACTATCAACATCCTGGGGGCTTACCATTGACCAGAAACTGAACTGGACCAGCCACATAAATACTGTGGCGACATGAGCAGGTCAGAGACTGGGAATTCTGTGGTGAGTAACTAACCTGCTGACTCCCCAATGCCTGTTCACCATCTACAAGGTACAAGTCAGGAATGTGATGGAACAGTCTCCACTTGCCTGGATAGGTATAGCTCCAACAACACTCAGGCAGCTCGATACCATCCAGGACAAAGCAGTCCTCTTGATAGGCACCTCAACCACAACCTTCAACATTTGATCCCTTCACCATGGACACAAAGTGGCAGCAACTCACCAAGGCTCCTTTGACAGCACCTTCCAAACCCTCAACCTTTACCATCTGGAAGGACAAGGGCAGCAGATGCATGGGAACACCACCACCTGCAAGTTCCCCATTCAAGCCACACTTGGAACTATATTGCTGTTCCTTCACTGTCACTGGGGTCAAAATCCTGGAACTCCCTTCCTAACAGCACAGTGGGTGTTCCTGCACCCCAGGGACTGCAAGAAGGGAGCTCACCATCACCTTCTCAAGGGCAATTAGGAATGAGCTGGCCTAGCCAGCAATGCCCACATCCCATGAACGAAAAAAAGATTTGTTTTGATTCAGTGTTCTTTGGCAGTCTATATAGGTCTTCACTTCCACATTGACATTTTATAAAATATAATGTGATCCATCTGTTTCAATGACCCTCACCAAATGCACTGCATCTATTAGGTGAATATATGGCCTTCATTCACTCACAGGTCAGTTTGCACACCTCTTGTAGGAGAAGAGAGCACAAAATGGAAGTGAGGGGACTGGAGGTGGATGCCATAAATTGTGGAGTACTGAGATGCAGAGGAGGATGCCATGGAGATAAGTGTCCCTCTCAATCAGAGATGGAGACTGGGAACTCGTAGATGGCTGGTGACATCTTAAAATATCTCTGATAACACATGCTGACTTTGTTTATTCAATGACTGAACCATGAGAAGACTGAGTATGGCAATTGTCAAGATCATTCATTTTCCATGATTAATTCATATCCCTTTCTATTATCCTTCAGGGTTTTCATGCATACAGGAAATGTCACTTGAGATGCATGAGGATGATTTTTCAGAGGACCTCAATCCTTCTGAGGATGCCCCATAACAGGACATACAGCCATGCTCCAGCAAAAACACTTGCAATTCAGTGGATCCCGTCAAAGACTTGGTTGGGGTTTTCACCTGGTGATTCGCAATTCACAAGCGAGTATGAGCAGACACTCTTGGCAAGGACAATTGTGAAGAGTCTGCATCATGGGGGCGCAATCCTCTCAGAGATCTGCTCAGCTGAAGACAGATGCTGAACCTCAGGGGCGATTGTTGAGAAGGAGAATGCTAGATGTGCATCAGCAACTTTGTGAGGTACATCAGCAACTTTCTGAGGTACTGACAGACATACCATGCACTCTCACTCACTACAGTGGAGAGGGTGGTGGAGTCCAACTCGAACACGAGTGCATTAGCAGTGCAGGTAATTGCAAGAATCTCTGCCACAAAAAAGTGGCCATCTCCAGAGAGCTTCAAGCACAGCTCTCAAATTTGAGTCTATGCAGGTCATGACCACAGCCATGCACACTTTGGATGTCAACATGTCCACTACCTTAAACAGGATGACAGGGACCTTAAACATGGCCATACAATGTGTCACTGAACTTCACCAAGCTGGTCTGCAGCAGAGCGGTAGGAGAGGGATGATAACAAAAGGGGAGCTGGAAGTGGGAACTCCACGCAAAGCGTTCCCACTTCCAACCTGTTGCCCCCCCCCCACCCCCAAACTCAGCAGTATCCAATACATTACTTTACCTCCCAACTGCTGAAACTCAAGGGCTCCGAAATCCAGAGGTCTTAGGCCAAAAGTATATTGTCACTCAGGGCATGGATCTGAACAGTCTACCTCTACCTCTGTTGAATCCACACAAGATGCATCAGATAGAAGTGGTAGGAAGTGCACGTAAAAGCAATTGTAACTCACCAAAGTTAAGCATATGGGTGTTTGACAAAATGCTATGTGGTTAAGATCCTTTTTTTTAATAACAATACATAAAGTTTATTGATTAGCACAACTTCCATGCTCTATTATGTCCCGAGTACCAATGCACTTGTTTCATGATGAATGCCAATACATGACAGGACCTATTGGGCAGATGTGGCAAGTACTGGAGGCCACCTCCAGACCTATTTAAGCACCTAAAGTGCATATTCAACAGGATGATGGCTTGCTCCATGACTGGTGGCCATGTGGCTCTCTTTGTAGCACTCCAGATTTTCATTGGTAGAGTTTCTCACTGATGTCATGAGCCAAGTTTGAAGGAGGTATCTCGCGTCTCCTATGAGCCAGCCCTTAAGTCTGGTTGCTGGAATGAAAAGGTCTAGAATGTTGGAGTGCCACCATATGAAAGCATCATGACAGCTCTCGGAATCTTCTGCACACATGCGTGAGGCTCTTCTTGTGGTTGCAAATCAGTTGCGCAATGATGGAACAATGTGGTGGTGCTCAAGTTGCCACCTGTGTGCTATCAATGGCACCCTGTAACTATAGGAAGCCACGGTGTGAGGCGAATTTGAGTGCATGTTAAATCTGGCTATTGTTGTCACCGGGGAAGTTGACATAAGACGACGCCCTGTCAAACAACCCATCCATGACCTGCCATATACATTTATGGGCAGCCAACCGAAAGACCATTGGGATGTTTCTAGTGGCACACTGGAAGGAGCCGGAGGCAAACAAATTGAGAGCAATGGTGATATTGATAGCGATGGGCATACATGGGCATCAAGTCCATCAGGGAGCAGTTCTTCTTGAAGGAGACTGCAGATATCAGCAACAACCTGCTGTGAGAATCTGAGCCTGCGGAAGCATTGCTTTTCATATAGGACGAGGAAGCTGAGCCTCTGTCAGTCGATCCTCTCACCTGGGCAGTGCCTCTTCCAACCCCAGCTCCTCCTCTCTGTTCTGAACTTCCCTCCTTTGCACCTCTCCCCTCTCCATCTTTCTCCTGTGCATCTGCTGATCCAACCACAGCACAACATTGCTGCCGTGGATGATGATTGTGATCCAAAACATCCATGGCACCTCCCATCCTTCTGGAGCTTGTTTGAAAAATGCCAAAGCTCCAAACTTCTCACAAAATTTTACGCCCACAAGGATTCTCTACTAATTGTTTTCCAGAGGGAACTGACAAAGCTGCTGTTAGCACTGAGCCTTTATTGAGATCAAGCAATCTGAAGCTTAAAGACCCCCATGAAGTGCACCTGAAACTCACCTCCTTTCACTGGTGAGTTTTTCCAAAGCCCTGGGAATCCCATGCTTGAGATGTTAAATTCAAAGTATTCTTTAAATCAATTAAAAATACCCTCATTTCCATTTAATTATGATGTTCAATGTTATGTTCATTGCCGATCCACCTGTGCTAATAATCGCACTGACTCTAGTGAGCCAGTTACTTGCATACTGGACCTGGTGTTGGGGAATGAGCTCGGCCAGGTGGTTGAAGTTTCAGTACGGGACTACTTTGGGAATAGTGATCACAATTCCGTAAGCTTTAAAATACTCATGGACAAAGACGAGAGTGGTCCTAAAGGAAGAGTGCTAAATTGGGGGAAGGCCAACTATACCAAAATTCGGCAGGAGCTGGGGAATGTAGATTGGGAGCAGCTGTTTGAAGGTAAATCCACATGTGATATGTGGGAGGCTTTTAAAGAGAGGTTGATTAGCGTGCAGGAGAGACATGTTCCTGTGAAAATGAGGGATAGAAATGGCAAGATTAGGGAACCATGGATGACAGGTGAAATTGTGAGACTAGCTAAGAGGAAAAAGGAAGCATACATAAGGTCTAGGTGGCTGAAGAAAGACGAAGCTTTGAAAGAATATCGGGAATGTAGGACCAATCTGAAACGAGGAATTAAGAGGGCTAAAAGGAGTCATGAAATATCTTTAGCAAACAGGGTTAAGGAAAATCCCAAAGCCTTTTATTCATATATAAGGAGCAAGAGGGTAACTAGAGAAAGGATTGGCCCACTCAAGGACAAAGGAGGAAAGTTATGCGTGGAGTCAGCGAAAATGGGTGAGATTCTAAACGAGTACTTTGCATCGGTATTCACCGAGGAGAGGGACATGAAGGACATTGAGGTTAGGAACAGATGTTTGATTACTCTAGGTCAAGTCGGCATAAGGAGGGAGGAAGTGTTGGGTATTCTAAAAGGCATTAAGGTGGACAAGTCCCCAGGTCCGGATGGGATCTATCCCAGGTTACTGAGGGAAGCGAGAGAGGAAATAGCTGGGGCCTTAACAGATATCTTTGCAGCATCCTTAAACACGGGTGAGGTCCCGGAGGACTGGAGAATTGCTAATGTTGTCCCCTTGTTTAAGAAGGGTAGCAGGGATAATCCAGGTAATTATAGACCGGTGAGCCTGACGTCAGTGGTAGGGAAGCTGCTGGAGAAGTTACTGAGGGATAGGATCTATTCCCATTTGGAAGAAAATGGGCTTATCAGCGATAGGCAACATGGTTTTGTGCAGGGAAGGTCATGTCTTACCAACTTAATAGAATTCTTTGAGGAAGTGACAAAGTTGATTGATGAGGGAAGGGCTGTAGATGTCATATACATGGACTTCAGTAAGGCGTTTGATAAGGTTCCCCATGGGAGGCTGATGGAGAAAGTGAAGGCGCATGGGGTCCAAGGTGTACTAGCTAGATGGATAAAGAACTGGCTGGGCAACAGAAGGCAGAGAGTAGCAGTGGAAGGGAGTTTCTCAAAATGGAGACGTGTGACCAGTGGTGTTCCACAGGGATCCGTGCTGGGACCACTGTTGTTTGTGATATACATAAATGATTTGGAGGAAAGTATAGGTGGTCTGATTAGCAAGTTTGCAGACGACACTAAGATTGGTGGCGTAGCAGATAGTGAAGGGGACTGTCAGAGAATACAGCAGAATATAGATAGATTGGAGAGTTGGGCAGAGAAATGGCAGATGGAGTTCAATCAGGGCAAATGCGAGGTGATGCATTTTGGAAGATCCAATTCAAGAGTGAACTATACAGTAAATGGAAAAGTCCTGGGGAAAATTGATGTACAGAGAGATTTGGGTGTTCAGGTCCATTGTTCCCTGAAGGTGGCAACGCAGGTCAATAGAGTGGTCAAGAAGGCATACGGCATGCTTTCCTTCATCGGACGGGGTATTGAGTACAAGAGTTGGCAGGTCATGTTACAGTTGTATAGGACTTTGGTTCGGCCACATTTGGAATACTGTGTGCAGTTCTGGTCGCCACATTACCAAAAGGATGTGGATGCTTTGGAGAGGGTGCAGAGGAGGTTCACCAGGATGTTGCCTGGTATGGAGGGCGCGAGCTATGAAGAGAGGTTGAGTAGATTAGGATTATTTTCATTAGAAAGACGGAGGTTGAGGGGGGACCTGATTGAGGTGTACAAAATCATGAGAGGTATAGACAGGTTGGATAGCAAGAAGCTTTTTCCCAGAGTGGGGGATTCAATTACTAGGGGTCACGAGTTCAAAGTGAAAGGGGAAAAGTTTAGGGGGGATATGCGTGGGAAGTTCTTTACGCAGAGGGTGGTGGGTGCCTGGAACGCGTTGCCTGCGGAGGTGGTAGACGCGGGCACGATAGCGTCTTTTAAGATGTATCTGGACAGATACATGAATGGGCATGAAGTAAAGAGATACAGACCCTTAGAAAATAGGCGTCATGTTTAGATAGAGGATCTGGATCGGCGCAGGCTTGGAGGGCCGAAGGGCCTGTTCCTGTGCTGTAATTTTCTTTGTTCTTTGTTTGTTAAATGTGCCTCAGTTAAACCTGGAAGTGGGGGCATTGGAATCGGGTTGCTGTCGCGCTTCAATTTTCTCCTTTTTTTTCTTCCCACCCGACCCATTCTTTGGTTTTAAAATTCCCCACATTGTTTCAATTTCAGATTGTTTATCTGTGGATAATCTTTTCAAAGGCAAGTAGTCTATCGTAATCATGATATCCACAACCCCATTATGAGTTGACATCAGTTGTTGTCTAGAATTGTTGCTGTGTTGACATCCAGTTTGCTACAGAAGTTAACAAAAGATTTGTGTTGGACTAAATGGAAATGTGTGAAAACAGGAGCAGCAGGGATTCCTGAAGTATTGAGCAGCAGATGCTAGATGAGTCCCACAACATAATGTTTTAAATAAGATCCAGATTTGTAGATATTAGACTTGAGATTTTTTCTCCAAAATATACAAATTTGTTAATACCTTGAAATCAATATCAAATCTTAAAAATATAATCCAATACCTGCCATATTTGTAAATTATATTCATGAGATGATGTCTTTGTTCACAACTTCTTTTTGCTATTACAAACATTCAAGTGTAATTCAAACCTAATGCTAAATAATGATTTTCGAGAGGTTCCTATAGCACATGTGCTGTCTACAGCAGTAAGAACATTCTCCACCAGCGAAAATGAACTTTGAACTGGGCTTGCAGACAAGACTGTTCCTGTTGCAAAGTATATATCCTGTCTTTCGAGTACAACATTCAACATGGCTCAATTATGCTGACCAATCTTTACTGGTCATTCACAATGGTTACAGCTTCTTCTGAAATCTACATGGACAGGCATTTATACAATATGTGATGGAACAAGTACAGACTTGTAACTGAATGCACACATGCAGGGTTTTGGAAATCCAGAGCAATCCAGTCCCCCACCAATGTAAGCTTGCTGTTAATGTTTTGCATAATTACCAAACATTAATCGATCAGCTTCAGCCATTGCCTTATGTGTAGATTATTATAAATATAAGATAAATATAAGATAAATATATTATATTATAAGAAAACTGCATTGATTGATGAAAATCTATTAATGCCTGTACTTTTCTTTAGCTAGAATGCCAACAGTGTAATTTAGAGGCAGCTACATGCGATGGCTGCTGAATATCCCAAATTTCATTCCTAGCCTGTGCTGAGTTAGATGATCTGAAACAATTTTACAGTTTTACAATTAGCCTCAACACCCCTGTGCAACAGAGGAGACAATCGGCAATAATTCCTGTTCCTCATTGCTATCCAGTGAAATATTCAAGTAGCCACCCAACAGGCATTACGTAAACTTACTGATGAAAAATGAGTGAGGTATCAGAGATTAACTGGTACTTGTGAATCCACAGGCCAACAGGGGCCAACATCTTCGAGGGAGTTATGGGGAAGACAAACATTAGTATAAGATGGATAAAAAAGAGACTTTCTGGAAGTTACATCCTAAACATTTTGTTCACCGATAAACTAAAACTCCACCATCTAATTAAATTTACAGAACATGTGCTATTATTATTTTACTATTCTAGTACACTTTAATCAGTGACTTGATATGCTTTTCTTACATACTGACATACAAGGTCTCAAGACTGCTGGAACACAGATGTATCTTCCACTATAGCTTTTAAAAAAGAATTCATACTTCTCTTTACAATTCCAAATAATACATGCAGAATTTCTTTTCCACCAAGCTTGCCAGCAGCTCCAGGAAATCACATATGTATCCCCCAACGATACTGTCAGGATTGGACACTTCCAACCTCACCCCCATCCCATGAGACAATCAGCTGGTAGAAACTACCAAAGCAGTCCAGAAATGTAAAATTACAGTAACATTATTAAGAGTACACTTTTATAGGACAATAAGTGAAACACTAGTATTTTAATTCCTTTACTCAACTAATGTAATTTGGAATACCAACCCTTTCATTTATCTGTACTGTGAAAACTGTTCTTGCTTTAATTTTACACAATCCCACAGCATAAAAATAGATATACATTTGGGAAAAGTACCAGATGTTCATGATTAAAAGTATCATTTTGTTTCTTCTGAAATGCATGGACTTAACAAGAATATTTTGATAGTTTACTTGCGGTTAAGTCTTTGGCTTCTGTCACTACCAGTCAGTCTCCCTTTCTTTCTTTGCTGGTTATGGTCTGTTTGTGATTCAAGTTTGATAGTTATCACTCTGAGATTATAGGGACATGGGAACCTAGCTTCCTTATCAAAACCTGAGAGTGGAAGATTGGGCTGAAACTGCATTTTATCAACAGGATATTGTTGGCAAATGCTGGGAACATTTGTGCTCTGTATGAGGTAGTTATTGGCAGGTCCTAATTTGTCTCCAGACAGTCTCTGGGAATTACTTCACACATTTTGATGAAATGCAGGAACAATTTTTTCAAGAAACTAAAGTGTTCCTTGAGACCATATTTTCCATTCAGGCAGTAAGGCAAGTTGCTCAACTGCTCAAAGTGTTGCTTGTTTAATTTTTGTTTTTTGTAGACTAATTGAGTTTTCTTTTTCATATCCCTTCCAGCAAATGCATTTTTTAAAGAAATCTTTCAAATTCATACTACTTTCAGTCAATTTTGTGAACATCAAGGTGACTTTCGGAATGGAACATTTTTCAATTTTGTTACCCAGTGCCAACATCAAGCACTTGCAGGGCAGGCACAACATTCACTGATGGAGCACCAGTATGACATTTCTATTTCTCATCCTTATGGTCTCAGTGAGTGAAATTGCAAAATTGCACAAAATGTTCAGCTTTGGCTCACACTTAGCAGGAAATAGGTTGAGACTGTCCAAACCCAATTCATGCAGGGCCCCTGCAACACAGAAGGTTCAGACTTCCATTTCATGTACTTGTTGCTGTCAACGAATGAGCAGTAATCCAAACGATCCATCCTACACTCTTACCACCCTTCCCAGCCTGTGCAACTGCCAGGTGCTAATCTTAGTCATAGAGTCATAGAGTTATACAGCACAGAAACAGGCCCTTCAGCCCATCGTGTCTGTGCCAGCCATCAAGCACCTATCCTAATCCCATTTTCCAGCATTTGGCCCATAGCCTTGTATACTATGGTGTTTCAAGTGCTCATCTAAATACTTGGTAAATGTTGTGAGGGTTCCCGCCTCTACCACCACTTCAGGTAGTATGTTCCAGATTCCAACCACCCTCTGGGTGAAAATTTTTCCTCAAATCCCTTCTAAACCTCCTGCCCTTACCTTAAATCTATGCCCCCTGGTTATTGATCCCTCCCGTAAGGGAAAAATTTTCTTCCTATCTATCCTATCAGAATTTTGTATACCTCAATCAGGTCCCCCCTCAGCTTTCTCTGCTCTAAGGAAAACAACCCTAGCCTATCCAGTCTCTCTTCATAGCTGAAATGCTCCAAAATAGGCAATATCCTGGTGAATATCCTATGCACCCTCTCCAGTGCAATCACATCCTTCCTATAGTGCAGTGATCAGAACTGTACACAGTACTCCAGCTGTGGCCTAACTAGCATTTTATACAGCTTTTCAACCTCCTTTTCTGTCCTTCTCATCACTCTTAGCTCTGACCCTTTGAACTCTTATCAATAGATAGACTATCACCACCCCGCTCCACATCTCCGTCCAGGATCTGCATTCACTTGTGATCAAAGCCCTTGCCATCCATAAGCTTATTGTGGATGATCACATTGCCATCATGTCCTTGATGAAGACATGTTGAGTGGTGATGACCCCTTTCCACTAAATGAAACTTGCTCGCTTTGTTATAAATTCCACTTGTCCTGCTCAAACTGCCGAGGGGCGGTGCAGCCCTTATCTCTAAATCATGCCTTGGTCTGTCTGCTTGCACCTCCTGCAATTTCCCCTCCATTGCGCATCACACCTTGTTCCACCCCTCATGCCTCTCATTTAAAATCCTTGTTCTTTACTGCCCACCCAAATATCACACCATGTTTCTGACTGAGATATCTTCACTGCTTTCTTCCCTAGGCTATGCGCCAAGCAACTTCTCAATCTCAGTGATTTAAACCTCCATCTCAACTCTTCTTGCTTTCCCTCCTCTGAGTTCACTGCCATCCTTTCCTCACTAAATCTCTCCTTACATATTAACTCTCCTCTCTATGTTCATGGCCATCCTCTCAATCTTGCCAACTCAGGTGGCCTTTCGACTCTCATCATAACTATCAGTGATAAGGCCATCTCTGATCGTGAGTTTTCTATTGTTTTCCACCCACATTCCCCTCCCTCCTCCCAAACCCAGTTCTTTCTGTGTTCACCCCGGGAAAAAAACTCTCCTTCAAGTCACTTACCTCTGCACTTTCTCATTCCCAACTATCTAGTCTTTGGCCCACAATTCATCATGAAACTTCTGCAGTTACCAATCTGCTAAATTACACCCTCTTCACCTTCTTTGATGCCCTTGTTCTTGTTAAAGCTATTACTCTCTCTGACCCTAGCCTTAAGTTCAAGGGATACAGATTTAAACGTCTTTGGCGAAAACTGGTTTAACCATCCATCAGCAGATCTGACTGGACTACATAAAGCATTATCAGATCCTGCTCTTCATTGCTAAAATTGCTCACAATTTAAAGATCATTCAGGAGTGCAAAGATAACACCCAGCTTCTCTTCACCACAAACTGTCTTCTTAAACCACCACACCTGCCTCCTCTACCTTCACCTGCAAAAACAAGTGCGAGGAGCTCATGGGCTCTTTTGTCACAAAGATCAAGTCCATCCTTCAGCTGCCTCTGCCACTTCCTCCCTTCACCTAGCCCACGTGTCCGGACCTCCCTTAATGTTCTCTGCTGCCCTTGCCCTGAACTCACATCTTTTTCTAGATTCTATCCCATCTCCTTCTAGATTCTATCCCATCTCCAGCCTCACTTTCTCCAAGCTCAGCTTGTCCATGAGACCTATTTCCTGCTTCCTCGATCCCAATCCAACCAAACTGTTGACCAACCTACTTCCCTTCCTGTGTCCCATGTTAGCAGATATAATTAACAGTTCTCTCTTTCCAGGTAGCTGTTAAAAAAGCATTCAATAGCATAAAGGACCCACACCAGCCGTATTTAAAGGGATCATCAATGTTTGGGATAGAAATGCAATCCTGTACTAATGTGCCTCCTGGTTTGCGTAGTCATGTGACCTCTACCATGAGGCACTCTGACTGGGGGCAGTCATCACAGTCAGTTTCATTAAAGACAGAGTCCACACCAGACTGGTGGCCTGTGAGCTCGTAACATGATGTCAGAAGCAGAGCTGAGACTGAGTGGTGAAGAAACACAGCTACGGAACAAAGGCCACAGGAATGGTCACAACTGCTAAAAGCAGCTTAAAGCCACAGGAAGTCAGAGAAAAGGAACTGAGAAACAACTGAAAGTACAGGGTAAGACAATGGCTGCAAATTTTCCTCTGCCTGCGCCAGTAGAAATAAAAAGTGATATAAAGCAAAACTGGCAGTTTTTCCATTTGCAATGGCAAAATTATGAAATTGCAACAGATTTAATTAACTAACCAGAGCAGCTGTGAGTAGCTACACTTTTATCATTGTTGGGGAGAAGCCGTTACAAAGTGTATTCCACCCTAAATCTCTCTGAACAAAAAAAGGACAGCAGAAATTTTGAACATCCTGAAGGCACGCTTTGAACCCCAAACGAAAGTAACCAATGAACGGTAGGTGTTCAATATGAGGGCCCATGGTGAAAAAGAGTCCATTGATCAATATGTGACTACATTAACACTGCTAGCAGAATCCTGTGAACTGGCACAATTAAAAGATGATCTAATTAAAGACAGGATTGTATTAAGAACATAAGAGCTAGGAACAGGAATAGGCAATTCAACCCCTCGAGCCTGCTCCGCCATTGAATACGATCATGGCTGATCTCATCTCAGCCTCAACTCCACTTTCCTGCCCATTCTCCATAACCCTTCACCCATTACTAATTAAAAATCTGTCTATCCCCTCCTTAAATTTACTCAATGTCCCAACATCTACTGCACTCTGAGGTGGTGAATTCCATAGACTCACGACTCTTTGAGAGAAGTAATTTCTCCTCATCTCGGTTTTAAATCTGCTACCCCTTATCCTAAAACTATGACCTCTCGTTCTAGATTGCCCCACCAGAGGAAACATCCTCTCTACGTCTACTTTGTCAATCCCCTTAATCATCTTATATACCTCAATTAGATCTCCTCTCATTCTTCTAAACTCTAGAGAGTAAAGGCCTAAACTGCTCAATCTCTCTTCATAAGACAAACCCCTCATCTCTGGAATCAATCTAGTGAACCTCCTCTGAACTGCCTCCAATGCAACTACATCCCTCCTCAAGTAAGGGGACCAAAACTGTATGCAATACTCCAGGTGCGGTCTCACTAATGCCTTATACAGTTGCAGCAACACTTCCCTACTTTTATACTCTATTCCTTTAGCAATAAATGCAAAAATTCCATTTGCCTTCCTTATTACCTGCTGCACCTGCATACTAGTTTTCTGTGATTCATGCACAAGGACACACAGATCCCTCTGCACCGAAGCACTCTGAAGTTTCTCTCCACTTAGATAATAATTTGCCTTTCTATTCTTCCGACCAAAATGGATAATCTCACACTTATCCACGTTAAACTCCATCTGCCAAATTTTGGCCCATTCACCTAACCTATGCATATCCATTTGTAAATGTCTTATTTCTTTATTGCAACTTACTATCCCACCTAATTTAGTGTCATCTGCAAATTTGGCTATAGTACCTTCTATCCCTGCATCCAAGTAATTAATATAGATTGTAAATAGTTGGATCCCGAGGACCGAAACCTGTGGCACCCCACTAGTTACATCTTGCTAATCAGAAAAGGACCCATTTATCCCGACTGTCTGTTTTCTGTTGGTTAACCAATCCTCTATCCAAGCTAATAAATTGCCCTTAACTCCATGTGATCTTACCTTGTGTATTAACTTTTTGTGCGGCACCTTATCAAATGCCTTCTGGAAGTCCAGATATACTACATCTACAGGATCCCCATTATCCACTTTACTTGTTATATCTTCGAAGAACTTATTAGGCATAAGATATCCCGCAGTGAGAGCACGTCTACTGAGAGAAGAGAAACTTATTCTCAGGAAAGTGGTTGATATGTGCAGAAGTGCTGAGGTTGTAAATCAGCAGCTAGACCATATTCACGGCAGAACAGACCAGGGCCTTGCATTATGCTGATAGACATTCCAGGCCAAAAGGGCAGAAAGATCACGGACAAAGGACAGGATGCAAATACTGGGAGGACATCACGCACAGGAAAAGAAGGCATGGCCAACATGGGGAAAGCAGTGTTCTCACTGCAAGAAGCTGAATCATTTTGCACACAAGTGTTTGGCTAGAAGGAAGAACAACAAGCAGGTATGGATGGGAACTGGAGAGATGTCAGCTGAAGATTCTGATGAATCACTATACATCATACAACAGGTTGGTTCAGTCAGGTCGATAGGTGATAAATGGTTTGTGACTGTTGGAATGATGACTGCAGAAGCGGAATGTGAAGTCAATATAAAGTGCCAGATAGTGTATCATGCAACATCATGACCTTCACAGACCTGTACAAAGTGACGCAACATGGTGATCCAAAAATGAAGCCCTCGAAAGTAAGATTGAGGCTATATGATGGCACCATACTAGTGCCGAGAGTTACTCTGAGAGCCCAATGCAATGGCAAGAACAAAGATCTGGAGATCCAGATCATAGACGACAAGCAAAAGCTACTCATCTTAGCCGAAGCAAGTCTAAAGCCTCGACTGGTAACCCTCAACGTGCAAAAAGAGATTTTCAATGTGCTGCAGCGCATTAAACCATTGACCATGGAAGAGATGCTAGAGGAGTATAACGATGTACTTACAGGTTTTGGATGTCTTCCTGGAGAATATCATTTCAAAATAGATGAGAGGGTAAGACCAATTCAGCATCTGCCAAGGAAAGTTCCCAATGCCCTCAAGGCCTGCCTGAAAGACAAGACAGAAGAACTGGAAAAGAAGGGAGTAATCAAGAAAGTGACAACCCCTACAGAATGGATTAGCAGCATGGTAGCAGTGAAACAACCTGGAAAGCTGAGAGTATGCATCGACCCAAAGGATCTAAATAAAGCTCTGAAGAGATCTGACTACCCCATGCCAACCATCAAAGGAATTTTTCCACAACTTGCAAAGGCAAAAATCTTCACTACCCTAGATGCGAAGGATGGTTACTGGCACGTGAAGCTGGATGAAAGCAGCAGCTTTCTAACCACATTCTGGATGCTGTTCGGGAGATACAGATGGTTACGCATGCCATTTGGCATTTCTACGGCTCCAGAGGAGTATAAACGCAGACAGCATGAGATAGTTAGTGAGCTTCCCGGAGTGAAAGCTATAGTGGATGATCTGCTAATTTATGGATGCGGAGACTCAATGGAAGAAGCCATTGCTGACCAAAATCAAAATCTAGTGTGACTGATGGACAGAGCTCACCAGATGAACCTGAAGCTGAACAAGAAAAAATTGCAATTAAAGATGCCTGAAGTTAAGTACATAGGTCATGTCCTGACAGCAACATATCTTTGCCCTGATCCTGCAAAGGTGAGAGCAGTAGCAGCAATACGGCAACCAACAGAAGTAAAAGCAGTGCAATGATTTGTTGGATTTGTCAACCATTTAGCAAAATTCTTGCCCAATTTGTCATCAGAGTGTGAACCATTTTGCCAACTCACTGCCAAGGATGTGCAGTGGTATTGGGGCACAGAACAAGAAGCAACATTTACTAATATCAAGCAACTAGTGACTGCAATGGCGGTGCTGAAATACTATGGCATAAAAGTTGAAATTACCCTGCAGTGTGATGCCAGTGAGTCAGTACTTGGAGCAACCCTAATGCAACAGGAACAACTGGTTGCATTTGCATCCAGGGCGTTAATGCAAACAGAACGACACTAAGCTGATATCGAGAAAGAGTGCCTGGCCATTGTCTTTGCTTGTGAACAATCCCTACTTGGAAGAGACAAATTGACAGTCGGGTCCGACCACAAGCCACTTCAAAGCAGTTTCCTCAAGCCGCTACTATCTGTTCCAAAGCGTCTGCAAAGGATGTTACTCCAGTTACAAAGATATCATCTGGATGTGACATACAAGCAAGGGAAACAGATGTACATTGCTGACATGCTGTTGAGAGCTGCACTCCCTATGAAGAAAGTAGAGGATGTTACAACAGAGTGTGAAATCTTCCAAATCTGACATGAAGCTGCCGCTCGACATGCTCTGGAAGTCATGAACCCAGCAGAGACATTGAATCTGACAGATATGTGCCTTGCTCAAATCAAGCGAACTACCCAACAAGATCCAACTCTACAAGTGTTGCAAGAAGTAGTGATGAAAGGATGACCTGACACCATCAAGGACACTCTTGTGTTCACAACAGCATATTGGGCTTACAGAGATGAATTGACAACTCAAGATGGTATCTTGTACGAAAGAAATAGAGTCACTATCGCTAAAGAGTTGAGAGGAGAGATGCTAAAGTGCATCGATGCAAACCACCAATGAATTGAGTCAAGTCTGAGGAAGGCAAGAGAAGTGCTCTACTGGCCAAATATGAGCAATGAAATCAAGGACCACATCAGCCAGTGCAGTGCGTGTAACGAATACCAAGCTAAGCGAGCTAAAGCACCACTGATGACACATGATATCCCAGACAGATCACGGATGAAGCTGGAGGTAGACCTCTTCACTCTCACAGGAACTGATTATCTTGTCACTGGAGACTACTGTTCTGAATACTGGGAGGTAAACCAGCTGACTTCAAAGACTACCGGTGCGATTCCAGAATCCCTGAAAGCACACTTCTGTCGTTATGGCATTCCAGACATTGTGATGATCGACAATGGCACTCAGTTCACGAGTGAAGAATTCATCTGTTTCATAAAAGATTGGGAAATTCAGCACCATATATCATCTCCACACTACCCCCGGTCCAATGGAAAGGCTGAGGTGGCAGTGAAAATCACCAAAGGAATCATAAAGAAATCAAGCAAATCTGGCACAGATATATACAAGGCAATCCTCGAGTGAAGAAACACACCTACTGAAGGCATGGAAAGTAGTCCAGTACAAAGACTAATGTCACGCTGCACACAAACTACTCTTCCAATAACAAAAAAGCTACTGAAGCCAGAAGTAGTAATAGGCGTGAGTGACAAAATCAAGGTGAAACAGCAGAAAGTCACATTTCACTTTGACGAAACTGCCAAACCATTGTCAGAATTGAGTATTGGAGAACCAGTCAGGGTACAAACTTTCAATCCTCTCAACAAGAGTCAGCCCAAGTGGCAAATTGGGACCTACGTAGAGCAGTTGTCACCTCGATCATATGCGGTGGAAGTGAACGAACAGATATACCGTCACAACTGCAGACACATACACCCAACTGGAGAAGCTTTTCCGTCAAAGCAGGCAGCCAATCAGGAAGATGAGAATTCACCAACTACACAGACCGCAGAGCAACTATCAGCCCCAGAGGTCCACAGCACCCCAACAGAAATGGAACAGCAACAGTTACCGCGGCAACAAGTGACAGGAAACGATACTCGCCGGAGAAGGAAAATCAACCAACAACGCACATGTGCACCATTAACAGGCTGGCACGATTTAATGACTATGTGTGCAGTGCATGCGCAGAGACTGACAATAATGATGAGCTACTAATGCATAAGAACAGTTGTGTGCATAGTGGGTAACTTGGGAAACTCACAGTATCAATGATGATGCATGCAATTTTTTTTGTATGAAAAGGGGGATGTTTGGGATAGAAATGCAATACTGTATTAATGTGCCTCCTGGTTTGCCATAGTCGTGTGAACTCTCCTATGAGGCACTCTGATTGGGGGCAGCCATCACAGTCAGTTTCATTAAAGACAGTCCGCACCAGACTGGTGTCCTGTGAGCTCGTAACAATCAACTTCTTATAGGTTAGTTGTTGGATTATATCTTTTGGCTCTTGTAGCAATTTCACATGTTTTGGTCACTTTTCCAAACTTGTTAAAAGTTTTAGTAGTCCACATGGAGTTGTCTTTTTTTATTCTTTCATGGATGTGGGCATCGCTGGCAAGGCCAGCATTTATTGCCCAGCCCTAATTGCCCTTGACAACTGAGTGGCTTGCTAGGCCATTTCAGAGGACAGTTAAGAGTCAACCACATTGTTGTGGGTCTGGAGTCACATTTAGGCCAGACCAGGTAAGGACAGCAGATTTCCTTCCATAAAGGACAATAGTGAACCAGATGGGTTTTTACAACAATCGATAATAGTTTCATGGCGCTATTACTGAGACTAGCTTTCAATTCCAGATTTTTTAAATTAAAAACGTTGAACTTATAAATTAATTGAATTTAAATTTCACCAGCTGCTGTGGGATTTGAGCCCATGTCCCCAGGGCATTGGCCTAGGCCTCTGGATTACTAGTTTAGTAACATTACCACTATGCCACCATCTCCCCTTAAGACTTGTGCACAAACCAGCCACTTCCAGACATGGGTAGCCTAGAAGGGATTCCTCTTGACCTTAAGCATGACTGGGAGAATGAGCAGAGGCCACGAAGAAAAGGACAAACTGCTAGAAGAGCAAGAGGAGAGGAAGAAGGGGAAAGAGCTTTCAGCAGAAGTCCATATCTGGAGAGGGTCTTTAGGGAGCAGATCTGTAGAAGAAGAGATTGCTGGAATGCTGTGACACTCCGGAAGCCACTTTGCACACTGGTATCCAGAACCGTGATGATACCAGTCTGAGTATCCATGGCAGGAAGTGGAGATTGCCTGACAAGTTTCCACTGCAGCATGCAGACTTTGGGTGGATGCTGCTTGTACTGCAATGGTAGCTGAGACATCGGCCACCAGATGCTGCATTAACTGCACATGTGTGTAGATGGAGGTGGCCAACCATTCCATGTTGGAAAGGATGGGCTCCAAGTTCTGCACAAAACCATGTGCCAAGTTGGTACAGAACTCCTCCATGAAACCTGATATTGAACACAAGCTTTCCGGCAGGCTTTCGAGTGCAACAAGCATTTAGGTGTGTAAACACATCAGCCTTCTTCTGTAGCCTTTTTTATTTTTTTCATAGGATGTGAACATCGTTGGCAAGGCCAGCATTTGTTGCCTATTCCTAATTACCCTTGAGAAGTTAGTGGTGAGCCACCTTCTTGAACTATTGCAGTCCATCTGGTGTAAGTACACCCACAGTGCTGCTGGAAGAGAGTTACAGGTTTTTGACCCAGCAACGGTGAAGGAACAGCGATACAGATCCAAGCCAGGATGGTGCGTGGCTTGGAAGGGAACTTGCAGGTGGTGGTGTTCCCATGCATCTGCTACCCTTGTCCTTCTAGGTGATAGAGGTCGCTGGTTTGGAAGGTTCTGTTGAAGGAGCCTTGGCAAGTTGCTACAGTGCATTTTGTATATGGTACACACTGCTGCCACTGTGCTTCGGTGATGGAGGGGGTGAATGTTAAGGTTGTGGTTGGGGTGCCAATCAAGTGCGCAGCTTTGTTCTGGATGGCATCGAGCTTCTTGAGTGTTGTTGCAACTACACTCATCTAGGCAAGTGGAGAGTATATTCACACTCCTGATTTGTAGATGGTGGACAGGTACTGGGAGGTCAGTTACTCACCACAGAATTCCCAGCCTCTGACCTGCTCTTGCAGCCACAGTATTTATGGGACTGATCCAGTTAAGTTTCTGGTCAATAGTAACCCCAGGATGTTGATGGTGGGGGATTCAGTGATGGTAATGCCATTGAATGTCAAGGAGAGATGACCAGATTCTCTTTTGTTGGAGATGGTCATTGCCTGCACCTGCGTAGCACGAATGTTGCTTACCACTTATCTGCCCAAGCCTGATGTTGTCCAGGTCTTGCTGCACGTGGACATGGCCTGCTTCAGTATCTGAGGATTTGCAAATGTTACTGAACACCGTTCAATCATTGGTGAACATCCCCATTTTTGAACTTAGGAGGGAAGATCATTGATGAAGCAGCTGGTTGGGCCTAGGGCACTACCCTGAGGAACAGCTGCAGCGATGTCCTGGGACTGAGATGTTTATCCTCCTACAACCACAACCATCTTCCTATGTACTAGGTATAACACCAACCAGTGAAGA
The DNA here is from genome assembly GCF_036365525.1 of Heterodontus francisci. NCBI lineage: Eukaryota > Metazoa > Chordata > Chondrichthyes > Heterodontiformes > Heterodontidae > Heterodontus > Heterodontus francisci. The sequence continues at coordinate 69,900,629 of NC_090375.1, read as the reverse complement.
GTTTTCGCCCGATTCCCATTGACTCCAGTTTTGCTAAGGCTCCTTGATGTCACACTTGGTCAAAAGCTGCTTCAATGTTAAGGGCCGTCACTCTCACCTCACCTCTTGAATTCAGCTCTTTTGTCCATGTCTGGGGCAAGGCCGTAATGAAGTATGGAGCTGAGTGGCCCTGGAGGAACCTAAACTGAGCATCGGCGAGTAGGTTATTGCTGCGTAAATGCCGTGTAAATGCTGCTTGATAGAACTGTCGATGATGCCTTCCATCACATGACGATCGAGTGTAGGCTGATGGGGCGGTATTAGGCCAGATTGGATTTGTCCTGCTTTTTGTGAACAGGACATACTTGGGTAATTTTTCACATTGTCGGGTAGATGCCAGTGTTGTAGCTATACTGGAACAGCTTGGCTAGCAGTGTGGCTAGCTTTGGAGCACAAGTTGTAGCATAATGTAATACAGGGTTATTACTGGGCAGAATATGTTAATAGTCTGTGAGTCTCATAACAGTGACGTAACAGAACTTGTATAGAACCACGTGTAGAGTGAAACTGGAAGCCATAGAAGTCATTTGCATGTAAATAACCTCCTGTTCCTGTAACCGTCAAACTCTCAGATATCCTGTTATGAGACTAATCAGCATCAGAGTATTATATGGTAGCAATGGTAAACTGAAGAAGAAATGGAAAAATCACTGCCCTTAGCAGAGAACTTCGAGAAAGTAGCTGGACAGAACCAAACAGAGGTGTGGACGAAATGACTCCAGAGATTTACTATGTACTGTATTACATCAAGTCTTGTGCAGAAGCCACGCAAGGAGTTATTATATGCCATGGAGGAGTGCATGGATGACATCCTCATACCACAGGGCATTGACGAAGAAAAGCTCTACACGAGGAGGTTATTAATGCTCTAGAGTCTTACTTTAACATCAGAAAAAACGTAAATCATCGAGAGCGCCAAATTCAATAAATGGTCACAGCAGAGAGGATTGATTCTTTTATCAACGACTTATATAAGCTTGCTGAAGATTGTGAATACGACAGTTTGTGAGAAGAGTTCATTAGAGATAGGATCGTGTTTGGAGTGGCAGACGACACTCTATCGGATTATCCGCAGTCAAGAGATGATCTGATATTAACCAAGGTGATTCAGTTAAGCAGGCAAGCAGAGGTTAGAAAATGTAACCGCGTTGTCGTTCCAGGGAACAGGGAGAGTGCAATCTCGCAGACTCTATTGAATACTTAAAGAAAGCAAAGGTGAAAAATGGCGGTCAAAGATAGGAAAGACGTGAGGAGATTCTAGAGGCAGCAGCATCTCACTGCAGTAGGTGTGGCCGAGTGAGGCACCGGCAGGAAAACTGCCCAGCCGGAAAAGCGGAGTGTTTCATATGTAAAAAGAGGGGGCACTTCTAATCAGTATGCCACAGCAAGGAACCAGTGCTGCAAAAAATAAAAAGCAAACCCAAAGAAAATAAGAAAATTAACAAAGTACAGGATGTACAATGTGTTGAATTACCCTTTTGTAGGAGAAATCCACAAAGCAAGTGAAGATTCCTGGACAGCAGAGATTCTTGTAGGAGGCTATCAAACAAGATTCAAACTGCACACTGGAGCAGCAGTTTCACTACTGGCAGGCACGGAGCCATGGCTGAAGAATGTAGGCATCACACCTACAGGTAAAAAACTGTATGGACCTGGAGGCATCAAGCTGAAGATAATAGAAGATCTGAAAATGATTGAGATACTGAGGAAAAGAAATTCCTGAGAGATTAAATATTAACAACAATCAGAATTGCTCACTATTAAGCACAAAAGCTTGCATAGATTTACAGTTAATATGCAGAGTTGAAGAGCTTAAAGGTATAGAGGAACAGCCCTGGAATTTTAGGGCTGAATTCCCTAAACTATGCAAAGGATTTGGAAAACTAAAAACAGACTACCACATCACATCAAGAAAGGATGCAGAACTATCGGACTTCTATACACCAAGAAAAGCTCCACACCCATTCCTAGAGAAAGTTAAGAAAGAAATAGAGCTGATGACCTAATAGGGAGTCAACTCACCAGTTAGTCAGCCTACTTCTAGTGGTTGGTGCTTAGGTATGGTTCCAGTGAAGAAACAAAATGGGTTCATCCGAATTTGTGTAAATCTTACGCAATTAAACAAGGCTATAGAGTGGGAAATTGGGCGGCACAGTGGCGCAGTGGTTAGCACCGCAGCCTCACAGCTCCAGGGACCCGGGTTCGATTCTGGGTACTGCCTGTGTGGAGTTTGCAAGTTCTCCCTGTGTCTGCGTGGGTTTTCTCCGGGTGCTCTGGTTTCCTCCCACAAGCCAAAAGACTTGCAGGTTGATAGGTAAATTGGCCATTATAAATTGTCACTAGTATAGGTAGGTGGTAGGGAAATATAGGGACAGGTGGGGATGTTTGGTAGGAATATGGGATTAGTGTAGGATTAGTATAAATGGGTGGTTGATGTTTGGCACAGACTCGGTGGGCCGAAGGGCCTGTTTCAGTGCTGTATCTCTAATCTAAATACATCCAATGGTACCAGTGCATGAAAGTCTAGCAAAGCTGGGGAAAAATACGATTTTCAGTAAATTAGATGCTAACAGTGGATTTTGGCAAATATCTTTAGATGAAGAATCTAAACTATTGATGACTTTTATAACACCGCTTGGAAGATTCTGTTTTAACATCCAGGGGTTACCATTGACCAGAAACTGAACAGGAGTAGCCATATAAATACCATGGATACAAGAGCAGGTCAGATTCTAGGAATCCTGAGGTGAGTAACTCACCACCTGACTCCCCAAAGCCTGTCCACCATCTACAAGGCACAAGTCAGGAGTGTGATGGAATACTCTCCACTTGTCTGGTTGGGTGCAGCTCCAACAACACTCAAGAAGCTCAATACCATCCAGGACAAAGCAGCCCACTTGATTGGCACCCCGTCCACAAACATTCACTCCCTCCGCCACTGATGCACAGTAGCAGCAGTGTGTACCATCTACAAGATGCACTGCAGCAACGCACCAAGGCTCCTTTGACAGCACCTTCCAAAACCACAACCTCTACTACTGAAAAGGACAAGGGCAGCAGATGCGTGGGAACACCACAAGTTCTCCTCCAAGCCACACACCATCCTGACTTGGAACTATATCATCGTTCCTTCACTGTCTTTGGATCAAAATCCTAGAACTCCCTTCCGAACGGCACTGTGGGTGTACCTACCTCACGTGGACTGTAGTAGTTCAAGAAGCCGGCTGACCACCACCTTCTCATAGGCAATTAGGGATGGGCAATAAATGGCCAGTGACACCCACATCCCATGAAACGAATAAAAAAAACAGATTACCTTTTGAAATTGCATCAGCATCTCAAATTTTCCAAAGAACGATGTCCAGAATCCTGGAGGGATTAGAAGGGATCATCTGTTATTTGGATGACGTGTTGATCCATGGTGCAAGTCAGTAGGAACACAATGTGAGAGTTCGAGTAGTGTTGCAGAGAATGCAGGAAGCAGGTCTACCGTTGAATAAGAAGTGTGTCTTTACACCACAAACGGTGAGATTTCTAGGTCATATTATTGGTGGATCAGGCATCAGAGCAGACCCTCAAAGACAAAAGTCATAAAAGACATTCCTGAGACTAAGAACATCACAGAATTGCAAAGGTTCATGGGCATGGTCAATCAGATGGGAAAGTTTTTGCCAAATCTGGCTGTGATAAACAAACCACTATTAAAGAATGATAAGGCCTGGTGTTGGAGCAAGGTCCAACAAGAAGCTTTTGAAAAAATCAAGCAGAAACCTCTTTCTTCAGAAGTAATAGCTCATCAGGGTCTGGACAGAGTAGATAGAGAGAAACTGTTCCCACTTGTGAAAGGATCGAGAATAAGAGGGCATAGATTTAAAGTATTTGGTAAGAGAAACAAAAGTGACATGAGGAAAATCTTTTTTACGCAGTAAGTGGTTAAGGTCTGGAATGCGCTGCCTGAGAATTTGATGGAGGCAGGTTCAATTGAAGCATTCAAAAGGGAATTAGACAGTTATATGAAAAGGAAGAATGTGCAGGGTTACAGGGAGAAGGTGGGGGAATGGAATTGAGGGAATTTCTCTTTCAGAGAGCCAGTGCGGACATGATGGAATGAATGACCTCCTTCTGCAGCGTAATGACTCTGTGATTCGGTAATTATGACCAAAAATTCCCAACCATTATGGCAGCAGACGCATCAGCAACAGGGCTAGGTGCAGTCTTGTTTCAGGTACAAAGTGATGGGAATCGCAGGCTTGTATATTTTTCATCTCATTCTTTGACAGAAACAGAGCAAAGATACACAGTCATCGAGAAGGGAGCGCTGATAGCAACTTGGGCATGTGAGAAATTCTCTATGTGCTGGGTCTTCAATTTAAGATTGAAACAGATCACAAACCATTAGTTACTCTGCTAAATACAAAAGAACTAGCAAAGTTACCTCAAAGAACATAGAACATGGAACAGTACAGCACAGTACAGGCCCTTCGGCCCACGATGTTGTGCCGACCCTTTAACCTATTCTAAGATCAAACTACCGACATACCCTTCATTCTACTATCATCCATGTACCTATCCAAGAGTCGCTTAAATGTCCCTAATGTATCTGCTTCTACTACCACTGCTGGCAGTGCATTCCACGCACCCACCACTCTCTGTGTAAAGAACCTACCTCTGACATCTCCCCTAAACCTTCCTCCAATCACCTTAAAATTATGCCCCCTGGTGATAGCCCTTTCTGCCCTGGGAAAAAGTCTCTGGCTATCCACTCTATCTATGCCTCTCATCATCTTGTACACCTCTATCAAAGTCACCTCTCATCCTTCTTCGCTCCAATGAGAAAAGCCCTAGCTCCCTCAACCTTTCTTCATAAGACATGCCCTCCAGTCCAGGCAGCATCCTGGTAAATCTCCTCTGCACCCTCTCTAAAGCTTCCACATCCTTCCTATAATGAGGTGACCAGAACTGAACACAATATTCCAAGTGTGGTCTAACCAGGGCTTTATAGAGCTGCAGCATAACCTCGCGGCTCTTCAACTCAATCCCCCTGTTAATGAAAGCCAACACCCCATACGCCTTCTTCACAACCCTATCAACTTGGGTGGCAACTTTGAGCGATCTATGGACGTGGACCCCAAGATCCCTCTGTTCCTCCACACTGCCAAGAATCCTCTCTTTAAACCTGTATTCTGCATTCAAATTCGACCTTCCAAAATGAATCACTTCACACTTTTCCAGGTTGAACTCCATCTGTCACTTCTCAGCCCAGCTCTGCATCCTGTCAATGTCCCGTTGCAACCGACAACAACCCTCCACACTATCCACAACTCCAGCAACCTTTCCGTCATCGGCAAAATTACTAACCCAGCCTTCCACTTCCTCATCCAAGTCATTTATAAAAATCACTAAGAGCACAGGTCCCAGAACAGATCCCTGCGGAACACTACTGGTCACCGAGCTCCAGGCTGAATACTTTCCATCTACTACCACCCTCTGTTTTCTATGGGCCAGCCAATTCTGTATCCAGACAGCCAAATTTCCCTGTATCCCATGCCTCCTTACTTTCTGAATGAGCCTACCATGGGGAACCTTATCAAACGCCTTGCTAAAATCCATATACACCACATCCACTGCTCTTCCTTCATCAATGTGTTTTGTCACATCCTCAAAGAATTCAATAAGGCTTGTGAGGCAAAACCTGTCCCTCACAAAGCCATGCTGACTATCTCTAATCAAACTATGTTTTTCCAAATAATCATAAATCCTGTCTCTCAGAATCCTCTCCAATAATTTGCCCACCACCGACGTAAGACTGACTGGTCTGTAATTCCCAGGGTTATCCCTATTCCCTTTCTTGAACAAGGGAATAACATTTGCCACCCTCCAATCATCTGGTACTACTCCAGTGGACAGTGAGGATGCAAAGATCATCGCCAAAGGCGCGGCAATCTCTTCCCTCGCTTCCCGTAATATCCTTCGGTATATCCCGTCGGACCCCAGGGACTTATCTATCCTCATGTCTTTCAAAATTTCCGGCACATCCTCCTTCTTAACATCAACCTGTTCGAGCATATCAGCCTGTTTCACGCTGTCCTCACAAACGTCCAGGTCCCTCTCACTGGTGAATACTGAAGCAAAGTATTCATTAAGGACCTCCCCTACCTCCTCCGACTCCAGGCACAAGTTCCCTCCACTATCCCTGATCGGCCCTACCCTCACTCTGGCCATCCTCTTGTTCCTCACATAAGTGTAGAACGCCTTGGGATTTTCCTTAATCCTACCCGCCAAGACTTTTTCATGTCCCCTTCTAGCTCTCCTAAGTCCATTCTTCAGTTCCTTCCTGGCTACCTTGTAACCCTCTAGAGCCCTGTCTGATCCTTGCTTCCTCAACCTTAAGTAAGCTTCCTTCTTCCTCTTGACTAGCTGTTCCACATCTCTTGTCATCAAAGGTTCCTTCACCCTACCATCCCTTCCTTGCCTCATCGGGACAAACCTATCCAGCAGTCGCAGCAAGTGCTCCCTAAACAACCTCCACATTTCTGTCGTGCATTTCCCTGAGAACATCTGTTCCCAATTTAAGCTCCCCAGTTCCTGCCTAATAGCATTGTAATTCCCCCTCCCCCAATTAAATATTTTCCCATCCCGTCTGCTCCTATCCCTCTCCACGACTATAGTAAAGGTGAGGGAGTTGTGATCACTATCACCGAAATGCTCTCCCACTGAGAGATCCGCCACCTGGCCTGGTTCGTTGCCAAGCACCAAATCCAACATAGCCTCCCCTCTAGTCGGCCTATCTACATATTGAGTCAGGAAACCTTCCTGGACACACCTGACAAAATCTGCTCCATCCAAACTATTTGCACTAAGGAGGTTCCAATCAATATTAGGGAAGTTGAAGTCACCCATGACAACAACCCTGTTACTTCTGCACCTTTCCAAAACCTTCCTCCCAATCTGTTCCTCCGTGTCTCTGTTGCTATTGGGGAGTCTATAGAAAACTCCCAATAAAGTGACTGCTCCTTTCCTGTTTCTGACTTCCACCCATACTGACTCAGTAGACAAACCCTCCTCGACGACCTCCCTTTCTGCAGCTGTGATACTATCCCTGATTAGCAATGCCACTCCCCCACCTCTTTTACCTCCCTCCCTATTCCTTTTGAAACATCTAAACCCCGGAACATCCAACATCCATTCCTGCCCCTGTGATATCCAAGTCTCTGTCATGGCCACAACATCGTAGCTCCAAGTACTGATCCATGCTCTAAGTTCATCACCCTTATTCCTGACACTTCTTCCGTTAAAATAGACACACTTCAACCCATCATACTGGCTGCAACTTTCCCCTGTCAACTGTCTAACCTTCCTCGCAGACTCTCTGCACTCTGTATCTGCCTGTTCAACAGCTACCCCATCCACTGATCCGTAGCTCCGGTTCCCATCCCCCTACCAAACTAGTTTAAACCCTCCCGAAGAGTGCAAATATTTTGTTGAGATTAATGAGATTCAATGCTGGAACCAAATATCTTCCTGGGAAACAGCAAATAACAGCAGATGCATTATCACACATGATTTATTTATTTAGAGATATAGCACTGAAACAGGCCCTTTGGCCCACCGAGTCTGTGCCGACCAACAACCACCCATTTATACTAACCCTACACTAACACCACATTCTCAACCACATCCCCACTATTCTCCTACCACCTACCTACATTAGGGGCAATTTACAACGGCCAATTTACCTATCAACCTGCAAGTCTTTTGGAGGTGGGAGGAAACCGCAGCACCCGGAGGAAACCCACTTTTTTTATCAGCAGGACCTGAATAAGGGGGACATTCTATTTTTTGAGGAAGTAGGAGTCTTTGCTCTAACAACTACAGAATACTTAATAAAAGCAAAATACGGCAGATGCTGGAAATCTGAAATAAAAACAGTAAGTGCTGGAAATACTCAGCAGATCTAGCAGCATCTGTGGAGAGAGAAACAGAGTTAACGTTTCAGGTCTGTGACCTTTCATTAGTAACTACAGAGTATTTACCTGCTAGAAATCAGAAGTTGAGCAAAATCAGGAAAGCTCAAAAAGCTGAAATATGTGCAGCAATTTGAGAATATTGTTTGCGTGTTTGGCCAGCATAGCTGCCACACAATCCAGTGTTAAAACAATACTCTGAGCAGCGAGGTCATTTGATTATCATTGATGATTTGTTGATATTTGACGACAGATTAGCTATAAGTTTAGAGATTTGGAAAGATTACACCAAGGACATTTAGGAATAACAAAATGCAGAGCCACAGCTAGCCAGTCATTTTGGTGGCCTAGAATATCAAAAGAAATCCAAGAGATGATATCAAGGTGTATCATGTGCATTGTCAATCATCATTAATGTTTTCCATGTAGACCATGGGAACATCTAGGTATGGATCTTTTCGAGTATAAGAATAAGATATTCTTAATCATTGTTGATTGCTATTCGAGGTGGGTTGAAGTGAAGCAGCTACAAGGTCAGAGCTCAGAAACTGTAATCACGTCCCTGAGAGAAATCTTTGCTATGCATGGGATCCCACATATTTTGATACCTGACAACGGACCACAATTCGCAAACAAATGCTTCAAGGAGTTCACATTGAACAATTTCTCCTTCAACTCCACTCACTTCCTTCAAGTAAAAGGTGTTGCTATGGGTACCCACATGGGTCCAAGTTATGCCTGTCTTTTTGTGGGATATGTTGAACATTCCTTGTTCCAGTCCTACTCAGGCCCCCTCCCCCAACTCGTTTTCCAGTACATTGATGACTGTATCGGTGCCATTTCCTGCTCCTGTCCCGAACTGGACCACATTATCAACTTTGCTTCTACTTTCCACCCTTCTCTCACCTTTACATGGCCCATCTCCGACACTTCCCTTCCCTTCCTCAACTTCTCTGTCTCCATCTCTGGGGATAGGCTGTCGACTAATATCCATTATAAGCCACATCGACTACACTTCTTCACACCCTTCCTCCTGTAAGGACTCCATTCCATTCTCCCAGTTTCTCCGTCTCCGACGCATCTGTTCTGATGATGCTACCTTCCATGACAGCGCTTCTGATATGTCTTACTTTTTCCTCAACCGAGGATTCCCCCCCACTGTGATTGACAGGACCCTCAACTGTGTCCAGTCATTTCCCGCACCTCTACCCTCACCCCTTCCCCTCCCTCCCAGAACAGCGACAGGGTTCCCCTTGTCCTCACTTTCCACCCCATCAGCCTCCATATCCAAAGGATCATCTTCCGCCATTTCCGCCATCTCCAGCATGATGCCACTACCAAACACATCTTCCCCTCCCTTCCCCTGTCAGCATTCCAAAGGGATCGTTCCCTCCGCGACACCCTGGTCCACTCCTCCATTACCCCCACCACCTCGCCACCTTCCCCTGCAATCACAGGAGGTGTAATACCTGCCCATTTACCTCCTCTCTCCTCACTATCCCAGGCCCCAAACACTCCTTTCAGGTGAAGCAGCGATTTACTTGTACTTCTTTAGTATACTGTATTCGCTGCTCACAATATGGTCTGCTCTACATTGGAGAGACCAAACGCAGACTGGGTGACCGCTTTGCGGAACACCTCCGCTGTGTCCGCAAGCATGACCCCAAACTTCCGGTTGCTTGCCATTTCAACACTCCCCCCTGCTCTCATGCTCACATCTCTGTCCTGGGGATTGCTGCATTGTTCCAGTGAACATCAACACAAGCTCGAGGAACAGCATCTCATTTACCGATTAGGCACACTACAGCCTGCCGGACTGAACATTGAGTTCAATAATTTCAGAGCATGACAGCCCCCCCATCTTACTTTTATTTTTAGCTATTTTTTTCTTTTTTATATATTTTTTGTATTTATTTTATTTTATTTCATCTTCGTTTGTTCAGTTTGCTTACCCACTGTTTTTTTTTCATGTTTGTACTTGCGGTTGTTCAATTTTCAGTCCATTTTACACCCTTTCTGTACTAATGCTTTGTCTTTCAACACACCATTAACATATTGTTTGCCTTTGCTCCATGACCTTCTGGTCAGCTATTCGTTGACCTTGTCCTATCAACACCTTCTCCTTTGTTATCTCTTGCCCCACCCCCGCTTTACTTGCTTATAACCTTTCACATTTCTAATATTTGCCAGTGCTGAAGAAGGGTCACTGACCTGAAACGTTAACTCTGCTTCTCTCTCCACAGATGCTGCCAGACCTGCTGAGTATTTCCAGCATTTCTTGTTTTTATTTTATCACAGAAGCATATGGCTTTACTTACATTACTAGCTCACCAAAATATCCTCAGGCAAATGGCAAAGCAGAGAGAAGTGTAAGGACTGTGAAATCATTTTTTAATCATTTCAAGAATGAGGATTTTCAAAGAGCCCTTTTCAGCTAAAGAGCAACACCACTTCAGAATGGTTTAGCCCCACGTGAATTGTTAATGGGAGAAAGGATAAGAACACAACTTCCTATACTTCCAAGAATATTTAAACCACAAGTGAGTTCAGGAGGCTTGGAAAAAGTGAGGGAGAGAGAGGATAGAGAAAGATCTATTCAATCCAAGAATTATGACAGACATCACAGAACCAAAAACTTGACAGACATACAACCTGGAGAATCAGTTTGGGTTAGAAATCAGAGAAGGTATAGAGAAGTGATAGAATAATCACCACATCCACAATCATACATTGTCCAGACTGATCAATGGGTGATAAGAAGAAGCAGAAGGTCATTGGTGGTGATACCAAAGAAGCAGCAGATCCAAGAGGAAGTCATCTCAAAATGTTGATGAACCTACAGAGCTGCAATTAGCCACCAACACAGAAGACAAACAAAGTGAAGAACTTGAACCATCAAATAGTTCTAGTGAAGTACAAAAAATGAGAAGGAAGAACTAAAAAACTCAAAACCCCAGACATCTTCAAAAGAGAGAACAACGTGTTATGAAAGACTTGCAAAAACGCCACAGCAGCTGACATTCTGAGAATTGAAGTCAGAGACTTGGGGGGAGATGTAGTATAATCACAGAATAATACAGTGCAGGAGGCCCTTTGGCCCATGGAGTCTGCACAGATGCATTAAGGACACCTGACCTGTCTACCTAATCCCATTTGCCAGCACTTGGCCCATAGCCTTGAATGTTATGACGTGCCAAGTGCTCATCCAGGTACTTTTTAAAGGATGTGAGGCAACCCGCCTCTATCACCCTCCCAGGCAGTGCATTCCAGACTGTCACCACCCTCTGAGTAAAAAAGTTCTTCCTCAAATCCCCCTTAAACCTCCTGCCCCTCACCTTAAACTTGTGTCCCCTCGTAACTGACCCTTCAACTAAGGGGAATAGCTGCTCCCTATCCACCCTGTCCATGCCCCTCATAATCTTGTACACCTCGATCAGGTCACCCCTCCGTCTTCTCTGCTCCAGCAAAAACAACCCAAGCCCATCCAACCTCTCTTCATAGCTTAAATGTTCCATCCCAGGCAACATCCTGGTGAATCACCTCTGCACCCCCTCCAATGCAATCACATCCTTCCTATAATGTGGAGACCAGAATTGCACACAGTACTCCAGCTGTGGCCTTACCAAAGTTCTGTACAACTCCAACATGACCTCCCTGCTTTTGTCATCTATGCCTCGATTGATAAAGGCAAGTGTCCCATATGCCTTTTTCACCACCCTATTAACCTGCCCTTCTGCCTTCAGAGATCTATGGACAAACACGCCAAGGTCCCTTTGTTCCTCGGAACTTCCCAGCGTCAGGCCATTCATTGAATACTTCCGTGTCACATTACTCCTTCCACACTTTTCAGGGTTAATGTAATATAGGGTTGTTACTGGGCAGAATATGTAAATAGTCTGAGTGTCTTAATAGGAAGTGATGGAATAGAACGTGTACAGAACCTCATGTAGAGTGAAACCGGAAGCTACAGTAGTCAGATGCATGTAAATAAACTGCTGTTCCTGTACCTGTTAATCTTTCATAAATTCTGTTATCAGACTAATCAGCATCAGAATATTGCACAAGCCTCCAGTATTACTGCTGGGATGTTGTCAGGGCCCATAGCCTTTGCCTTCAGCCATTTCTTTATATCACGTGGAGTGAATCAGATTGGCTGAAGACTGGCGTCTGTGATGCTGGGGACCTAGGAGGAGGCCTAGATGGATCATCCACTGGGCATTTCTGGCTGAAGATGGTTGCAAATGCTTCAGCCTTGTCTTTTGCACTGATGTGCTGGGCTCCTCCATCACTAAGAATGGGAATGTTGGTGGAGCCTTCTCCTCCAGTTAGCTGTTTAATTGTCCGCCACCATTCATGACTGGATACAGCAGGATTGCAGAGCGTTGATCTGATCCATTGGTTATGGGATCAGTTGGCTCTGTCTATCATATGCTGCTTCTGCTGTTTAGCATGCACGTAGTCTTGTGTTGTAGCTTCATTAGGCTGGTACTTCATTTTTGTGAAACCTCGTCCTCTGACGAGCTTGGATCTGCACTATCATTTCTCCCTGTCCTAGCTAAATGCACTTGTGCCTGGTGTCTCATTGTGTCCAGATCCTGCCTCTCTACTATCCTCTAAAATACATGCAGTGGCAGGAGCTGAGCTAGTGGCTGCAAGTGTGAAACCAAGTGACGGTCTGTCTTCATCATCAATTTCTTCTTGACCTTCCTCCACTGCCAGGCCAGGTTGTACTTAGTGGGTATCTGAAAGCAAAAAGCCACAAGGATAAACTTGTGGTGAGTGGAGAGGAGAAAGTACGAGATGCACGCTTACACCATTTGCAGCTTTTAAGTCGGAAGAGATTGTGGGATGGGGGTACGTGGGATGTGAGAAGGCTCATTATGTATGAGGATACCGTAATCTTCAATGGACTCATTCCTGCCGGTGGTCACGGCCTCAGTAATGGGCCTCTCGATAATGGCCAGCATTGTCTCCTCGATGAGGGTCAGAGCATGCAGAAGGGCTTCTCCCTCTCCGATTAGATCCTCCTTCCTCCCGTTTTGCACTACCTTGTCCTGCAATACAGAGAGGGAAGTGTGGCAGTGAGTGTTGTGCAATTTGTTTGGGTGATATGTCTGTCATGGTTGAATAACTGGCAGTGTATGCAAACTGTGGGTTTGAGGCTTGCCACAGTGCTAAGTATGTGAGGATGAAGTGAAACATAGCAATATTAGGTATGAATACTGATTGATAGAGATTGTTGGTGCGTTTAATGAACTGAGCAGTGGCTAAGGCTAGTGGTGCAGTTGGTAGGATATGACATTTGATGATGCATTTACTGACCTTGACTACTCACGTGAGACCATTAAACTTCTTCTGGCACTGCATCCAGGTCCTGGGGATGATACTCCTGACATTGACCTCCGTGGCTGTCTGTTCCCACTGCCTTCTAAGTGTGTGTCTGGACGACCTCCTGGCCCAAGCAAATACAGGATATGTCTACTCCTTTCCATCTTCTCCACCAAGGCCCAAAGTGCAGCATCCAAAAACCTTGGGGCCTGCTCACTCCCACATTGAGCCATTCTCAATGCTTCCCAGGTCAGATTTACTTCCTGCATGACTGCCAGCACCTGCTACAAGCTCAGTGTAGCTTATCTTTAAGAGGTGCAGGCTAGCTTTAAGTTAGTAACGATATTGAGCCTCCGCAGATACTGCAGCCAATGGACAGTGCAAGGAGTGCTGGCTGGCTGTAAAAATCATTATAATGAGCAGGCAGCAGAAAGTTAGCTTGCTACTTGCACACCAGACAACGGGTGTGGATTAATCATGCATCACGATGCCGGCGCCTGTTTTCAGGCGCTGACCAATTTAACCCCTATTGTGTTTTAATGTAAATGGTACTGTTATTGTTGGCATCCTTCCATCTACGAAAGATGATGGACAAGCAGCAAACAATCCATTTAGGTGGGGTGTCTTTTCTTGGTGCACCTTTGCTGATGGCTGTGAAGGCCAATTCTTCAGAGGCAGGTTCTGCCTTAAGTGCCGCACGTGAAGCTGCCAAGTGATACTATGAATTGTTGCCAAGCTGCTGTAGTCACTGGTCATCGTGATAGTGCACCCCAGTCCACAGGATGTGTCGCCATTTCCCTTTTTTGCCAGCTAAAGACTCCCAGGTGTGACAGTCGACATTTAGGGCCATCGTGCCATGCTTGCAAGCATCCTTGAAACAGCGTTTTGGGTGATCCATTGGTCACCTGACCCCGGCTACCTCACCATACAGAAGGTCCATGGGTATGCAACCGTCTTCCATCCTGCAGACGTGTCTGATCCATCAAAGCCACCTCACACTTGGGAGTTCTGCCTTTGAGAGGACTGCCACATTTGTGATTTTGTCCTGCCAGGATATAGCCATAATGCGGCGCAAGCAGTGAAGATGGAAATTATTCAGCTACTTTTCCTGGTAGCTGTAAGTTGCCCATGTTTCACCAAGGTGCTGAGAACACAGTCCTTATAAACCATCAGCTTGGTCCTAAGGGTCAACTTGGTGTTATCCCATGTGCGTTTCACGAGTCAACCAACGTTGGTAGCTGCTTTCCCTATGCATGCACCGAGCTCTGAATGAAGAGGTAGATTGTCTGTCACCATTGACCCACAGTAGTAGAATTTTTTAACCACTTCCAGTGGGGTGTTGTTTAGTGTGATCAGGGGCAGAGATGCAACACCTTGTCCCATGACCATGGCTTTCTTGATGCTTATAGTCAAGGAGAACAAGTTACAGGCATGGGAGAGACAGTCCATGAGTCTTTGCAGCTAAGTTTCTGTGTGAGTGACTAGCGCAGCATCATCAGCATAGAGGAATTCTCTGATCAGGATGCTCTGTGTTTTTGTCTTCGCTTTCAACCTTAATAGATTGTAGAGCTTACTGTCTGACCATGTATAGAAGTAGACGCCTTCCATAGCTGCAGGGAAGGTGAAGGTCAGGAGCATGGAGAAGATGGCAAACAGAATGGAGTTTAGGAGCCAGCCCTGTTTCACTCCATTCTTCACTCCAAAGCTGTCAGAAGTGGAGCCATCAAACTATACAGTGCAGCGCATGTGGTCATGGAAGGAGCGGATTTTTCCCCAAAATCTTGTAGAGCCCTGTTCTGCTGATGGCGTTGAATGGCTTTGTGAGATTTACAAAAGTAAATGGATATACTCTGTTCCCTACACTTCTCTTGTAGCTGGCACATGGGGAAAATGATGTCCACAGCAGATCTGCCAGTGTGTGCTTCTGGGTACATTCAGTCTGCAAGTAATTGGAGTCTGTTGTGAGAGGCTTCTATTTTTTTTTATGTTTTTAAGGACTCCTCTCTCCTCCTATCTTTGGAAAAATCCTGTGATTCAAGTGTGTGCTGACTGAAACCCCTGATGCCACATTTCTCCTGGAAAGCCTACCAGTGATTTCCTCGACAACTCCAGAACGAATTGCTTCTGAAAAGATCCCAGTGACCTGTTGCCTTATATGTGGATGCCAGAACAAAAGGGACAACTGACATCCTTCCATATCTTCTTTTTTTTTCTTTAAGAATTAGCAAGTATTTGACCAAAGTATTTTTTTTTTGCCTTTTTCTTGTAACAGCCCTCTGCAGAGAGAATTTCTGTATTTTGTCAATGCATGCGTGTGTGAGTTTGTGTGTGAGGGATTTAAAAAGGGAATTTTCAAATTTCAATCTGTGTGTCAATGCTTTGCTTCATTACTGGATAAGTCTTGTTTTACAATAAACTGATAATTTTGTTGTTTATTAAAGAATCCTGGTTGGTGTATTTTATTCTGGGATAAAGAGTAGAGCATATGATTGACTGTATTGGTAACTGGGTAAACATTTAAATATATTCTGTGACCTGTGGAGAAGTGGAACTAAAAAGACAGTGCGTTCCTCCCACTTTGGTCGAAACAAGTCTTTTAAAAGTATGACCCTAGCAAAGGCCATCCCTGTGATGCTAAGGAATGAGATACCCCTGTATCTGTTGCAATTTCCTCTGTCGTCTTTGTTTTTGTATAGTGTGATGACTTTGCAATCACGCATCTCCAGTGAAACAAAGCCTACTTATAGTAAGTGATACTATTCGAAAAAAAATGTGCTACAGAATTTAGTACTGAAAGAATACTCAATTTGTCACAATGTATCACCAATTAATTATATCAGTTTACAAAATTAGGAGAACCATCCATTATTTAACCATACACTTAACACTTAAACTCTTCTAGTCAAGATCAGTTCTTCACTTTCTTTCCAGTTATAAACCTGAAGAGTTTTCACAATGTCTTCCAGATTGGAAAACATTAAAAAAAACTGTTGTAATTGTTAAATTTATCAACATAACTGTTCAAGTAATACATAATTACAGCAAATCAGTAAATAATTTTAGGTCCCAAAGTTTTTAATCGAAAAAGTGGAAACTCCTGGAAAATAGACTTCAGGGCTGTTGTGGTCCTAAGGGGAACCAGTCATTTAATAAGAAAGGTTTCAGGTACACATATCTGGTACTAATCCCTGGAATTGGTAATTGACACATGGGAAACAATAATCAAAGTATTAGTGGAGTGAAATTAACCTTCAGTGGTAACACAAAATCAGGTATAAAATGAGCTGTTGATTCGCCAGTGCCTTTTTCTGCTACCGTCGATGGTTCACTAGATATGTTACTGATTTTTGCCAATCTTATTGGCAGTGACAGTTGGCATTAATGTATAGTAAAACTTCACCATCATAAGTTACACCTTGGCTTGGACTTTGTCCCCATGGTTAGAGTCCTCTCGCCGGTCCGGAAAGATAGGGCAATCCTACTTCAAATGTCTGGGGGGGCCCCTGCCGCATTTCCTGGCGCTCAGACAATTAACTGCCTGGTGCAGGGACTTAGGTCTCTTTAAAAAACAGAAGCCTGTCCCAAGAACTGCCAGCCAATCAAAGGGCTGGCAGCTCTTCAGTCCCAGCAGCAGCACCAGGATCAGAGATAATGCTGGATGCTGACCTCCCCACAAGGTAAGTAGGGTCGGGGGTCACCAGAGCTAATCAGATAGGCCCCAGTGAGAGGTGGCGGGGGCAGGCGTACAGGGATAGTAAAGCCTGGGGTGGACTGTTTCAGCCATTGCCACCGGCAGGCCCTCCATAGGCTACAGAGTACCCAATCAGGAGGGGCCCCCCACCAAGCCGAAAGGAAGGCCGTCTGGTTTTACTGGGCGGTCTCTCCATGTGGCGGGGGGGGCCCCACTCACCGCTGGCATAATACCAGCAGTGGCAGGAAGAGGCCCTTAAGTGGCCCTTGGCCTCTGGGAAGGAAGGCCATCCTTGTGCTTCCCCACCCCTGGGAAAGCAACAGGCATTCCATCCCATGCCTTCCCTCGCCATTTTATGCACCCCCCCTCCCCACCCTCCCTGCCTGCTCTAGAGAGCTGATAAAATCCAGCCCCATTTCTTTGAGAATTCCTTAAGAAGAGTGATGGGAAATCTCACATAGTTGTCAGATTAAATAGTCTATGATGAGGATCTGTGGGAGGATAAGACAATGGAAATTCTGGGAACTCAGTTAGTCAGTACTGTCGGGAATAATGATATGGGAGAACCTGCACTCTCAGATTGTTTGTGCTAAGTGCCAATGATCAGAAATAGTTATCACTTTTTTGAGGGTCTTGCTTCACAGATACCCTTACATGAGCCTGACAGCAAAGAAAAAGTAGCCACCAGGAAACTCATTCTTCTTAACTCCTCATAAGCTAAAAGCAAGAAAGATGCTGCAGACGGAGAATAAACCAAAGTCAGAACCTTCAACATCTGGCATTGCCAGCAGAAATTGGTCCATTACATACTGGAGATTATCACTTGCATTCACCAGTTCAAATGGTTAACCTGGAGTGATACAAATGCCACTAATTTTCAAAGCAGTTCTTCCAATTGTTCAGGGCAAACCACCATTTAGGCTGATACTCCAGGGTTTTCAGAGAGACTTTCAAGGTTTACTTGTCTTCATAACATCAGAAAAGTTTTTTCACATTAAATACATTTATGAGTAATTGTACTAGTATGATATGAACCCATATTATCCTGCATTGTGTCACAATTATGTAAAGTGGCATATATAACAACTTGTCAGTCCACGTACCTTGTGCTGCCTAAGTTGAATCTGAAGGTGGGCAGGAATACTATTCCTTGAATACATAGAAGCTATGTTCTCAGCCAGTCCACATATGGAAATTAAGAGCCCTGAAGGTCTTCAAAGAGCAGTTATTTAGAAAATCATTTTTTGTACCACATTGCTAGCTTTTTTTATTTGTTCATGGAATGTGGACATCAATGGCAAGGTCAGCACTTATTACTCATCACTAATTGCCCTTGAGAAGGTGGTGGTGAGTCACCTTCTTGAATCACTGCAGTTCATGTGGTATAGATGCTCCCTGTTAGGTAGAGCGTTCCAGGATTTTGACCCAGCGTTGATCAAGAAATGGTGATATATTTCAAAATCAGGATGAGTGTGAGATTTGGAGTGGAACTTGCAGGTGATGGTGTTCCCATGTGCCTGCTGCCCTTGGCCTTTTAGGTGGTAGAGGTCACAGGTTTCAAAGGTGCATTGGTGAGTTGCTGCAGTGCATCTTGTAGCTGGCACATACTCTGCCACTGTGAGCTAGTGGTGGAGGGGGTAAATGTTTAATGTGGTGGATGGGGTGCCAATCCAGCAGGCTGCTTTATCCTGGATGGCATTGAATTTCTTGAGTGCTGTTGGAGCTGCACTCAACCAGGCACTCCTGATTTGTGCCTTGTCAATGGTGGAAAGGCTTTGCCAATCAGGAGGTGGGATATTCACTGCAGAATTCACAGCCTTTGACCTACTCTTGCAGCCACAGTATTTATATGGCTGCTTCAGTGAAGATCCTGGTCAATGGTAACCCCTAGGATGTCAATGATTAGGATTCAGTGATGGTAATGCCATTAAATGTCATAGGGAGGTAGTTAGACTCTCTTTTTTGGAGATTATCATTACCTGGTACTTGCATGGCATAACTGTTACTTGCCGCTTATCAGGCCATGCCTGGATGTTGTCCAGGTTTTGCTGCATTTGGGCCCAGTCCGCTTCATTATCTGAGGTGCTGTGAATGGAACTGAACACTGTGCCAACAGCAGCCCAACTTCCAATCGTATAATGGAGGGAAGGTTATTGATGAAGCAGCTGAAGATGGTCAGGCCTAGAACACTGCCCTGAGAAACTCCTGCAGTGATGACCTGGGGCTGAGATGATTGGCCCCGACAACTACAAGCATCTTCCTTTGTGCTAGGTATGACTCCAGCCATTGAAGAGTTTTCCCCCGATTCCCATTGATTTCAATTTTACTTGGGGTCTTTGGTGCCACACTCAGCCAAATCCCACCTTGATATCAAAGGCAGTTACTCTCATTTCACCTCTGGAATTCAGCTCTTTTGACCATCTTTGGACCAAGGCTGTAATCAGGTCTGGATCGGAGTAGTCCAGGCAGAACTGAAACTGAGTATTCGTGAGCAGATTATCACTGAGTAAGTGCCATTTGACAGCACTGTCAAAAAGACCTCCCACCACTATTTTGATGATTGAGAGTAGACTGATAGCATTATAATTGGCTGGATTGGACTTGTCCTGCTTTTTGAGGACAGGATATAGCTGGGCAATTTTCCACTTGGTCAGGTAAATTCCAGAGTTGTTATTGAACTGGAACAGCTTGGCTAGATGTGTGGTTAATTCTGCAGCACAAATCTTCAGCACGACAGCTGGTATATTGTCAGGGCCTGTTTCCAGTGTACTCAGCCATTTCTTGATATCACGCGGAGTGAATTACATTAGCTCAAGACTGTTTTCTATGATGGTGGGGACCTTGCGAGGAGGCTGAGATGGATCACGCACTTGGCAATTCTGGCTGAAGTTGGTTGTGAACGTTTCAGTCTTGTCTTTTGCACTGATGTGCTGAGCTCCCCCATCACTGAGGATGGGGATATTCATGGAGTCACATTCTCCCATTAGTTGTTTAATTGTCCACCATCATTCACGATTAGTAGGAGGATTACACTATTAATGATTTTTCAGTAACAGTCTAGTATAACAATATCTTGCACCTTTAACCTCCTGCATACTGAATTTGTTTTAAATTGATTGACCATGCAGTGCAATGAACCAACTATTTTCTCGAATTCATTTGGTTCAACAGAAAGACATTTGTTTTACTAATGTATGTGCTCATATAATCAAAAAGAACTAGGTATCAGCCCACATGGGAATTTTCATCAGGTTATTAAGTTCACTTTGCTAACACTAGAATCAAAATGTCATCCTCCTATCACATAAGGAATGATGCACAAAGTTAATCTAACCATTGTAACAGATCATGCTGCACCCTTTGCTGTGCATCATCAAAGTCAACCAGAAGGAAAGTAGGATTCTACAACAGACTTGCACAGATAACTTATCTGTAATTTCTCTATGCTATTGTGCTGTTATCTTACCACAACCATGATTTAATATTCTTAGTGTCAGGAGTAGAACTGTGGAGTCTTCAATTAGAAGGCTGGTGCACACTTTCAGCTTCTATATCTGAATTTTTATTTCAACTGGTGAATTCTTGTATTCTCATAGTAATTCTACACAATATCTTCTAGGAAGCACAAAAATACACATTTCTGAAACCGTCTAAATTATTAGGAATTTATTTCCATCAATTTGCAGTTCTCAACTTTTAGAAAAGTTTCAAAAATCCCAAACTGTGTATACCTTTCAACTTTTTTCAGAAGCTGTCCAAATACAAAATAAAATGAGAAATGGTTTGTATAATATCAGAACTGGAAAACATTAGAGATGTACCAGTAGCTGATGACAGGTGATCAACCTGAAACATTGGGCTGAATTTTTGGGTCCCGCCAGGGGCAGGAATGGAGGTGGGTGGAGATCAAAAATACTGGTGCCGCTTGGCATGTTGGTTTCTGATGCTGTTTCAGGCCATTTTCATGAGGGCAGGAGGAAGGCGGCCCCACAATCCCACCTACTCCATGATTAAGGCCAATTAAGCTGATTAAAGAGGTCATTAATGAGGAATGTTGTGATTTTCACAATGGTACACTAGTTGCAAGCACTGTCTGGGGCAGACCAGCTGAATGGAGGTGGGCCAGTCATGTCTGACCCAAAGAATTAGCTGGGTCCCAGAAAAGGGTGAACAGCACAGAGGTGGCCTCACACATTGGGAGACAAGTGTCACTGGTCAGCACAGGTGGCAGGGAGAGTGGGCAGCAAGCGCTCAAGCAATGCAGGGGCTCGTCACCCTCCTGGCATCACAGGGCAATAAGAGCAGGGGGCAAGGCTGCCAATCACAATTGGGAGGCCAACTGAGCACAAGGAAAGCTGCGGACCTTTAGATTTTGGGCCCTGTGGCGATGAGAAGCAACACCTTCCACAGGAAGGGTGAAGCCCTGGGCATCAGGAGGGCAGAAGAGAAGGACAAGGGGCTCGAAGGACATGGAGGCGATACCCTCAGCACAGGATCTACCAGCGAAGACGGAGCTGCTTAGAGATGATCGAGAACCAATGCTGAAGGAGACTGTGACTCTCCATAAGAACACAACAAATAGGAGCAGAGGTAGACCATATGGCCCATCGAGCCTGCTCCGCCATTCAAAACAATCATGGGTGATCATCTCCAGGCAGATGGTCACAGACATCTGTGCCCTCATCGCTAAAGACTTCACAGCACTGGTCGCCATGCCCTGACAGTAGCCATCAAAGTCACTGTGGCCTTGAATTTCTTCACTTCTGGCTCCTTCTAAGGATCAGCTGCAGACATTGATGGCATTTTGCAAACAGATGCACAACACTGCAACTCACACGTACCCTATTTGCCAGAGCTGTACAGTATATTCAGTTTCAGACAGATGGGGCCTCGCAGGCACAGAGGGTACTGGGTTTCGCTACCATTGCTGGAATCCCCCAGGTGCAGGGCACCATCAATTGCATCCATAAGGCCATCAAGACACCCAGAGACCGCACACTCAGATTCATCAACAGGAAGGGCTTTCACTCCCTCAACATTTAGCTGGTCTGCGAGCACAACAAGAGCTTCCTCCATGTGTGTGCTCACTTTCCAGGCAACTGGTATGACTCCTTCATCTTCCACCAGTCCAGGCAGCCACAACTCAATCACCAAAGTCTGTGCACGGATTCAAGGGGACAAGGGATATTCCCTTGAAGAGATGGCTACTCACACCTCTATGAGAGCCTCAGACAGAGGCAGAGGTGATACAACCAAAACCATCTTCTCACCAGGGCCACCACTGAGCAAGCTGTCAGGCTTCTGAAGTGCCTGGACGGGGAGGGTGGCACCCTGCAAAACACACCTGCTGGTCTGTTATGCACTCCATAACATAAAGAGGTGTGGACCTTGAGGATGGTGAGGCCCTGAAAGGACACAGCCCATCGGAGGAAAAGGAGGAGCAGGATGTGGAAAAGAAGGAGGAAAAGAAGGCAGAGGGGGAAGATGAAGAACACTGACATTCTCTGGCTGCACAGGGAGGTGGCCGGACCTGGCACAGGGCTCAAAAGTCTCGACAGGATGTCATGAATGCCAGGGATCATTTGATTCAGGAATGTTGCAGCTGAACTCCTCTGACCAAGGAGAACGGCATAGTCTGGAACTCACTCTGAGCTGCCTGGGCTAATGCTTCTAAAAGAAGCAAGGAAATTTGATGAAATCAAAGAGAAATTGTTTAATGTCGCAAGAATCTCTTGACTAGGTTACTATCTTTTGTTTTCTAGATAAATCAGAACTACATCCTTATCTTGGCTACTAAATCTATTATGTTCAACAGCCTGCAGCCTCTGGTCTCAGTCTTTGCCTCACATTTCCTACTTATCTTTGGCCTCCTTATCTCGAGAGACAATGGGTAAGCGCCTGGAGGTAGTCAGTGGTGTGTGGAGCAGCGCCTGGAATGGCTATAAAGGCCAATTCTAGAGTGACAGGCTCTTCCACAGGTGCTGCAGAAAAATTTGTTTGTCGGGGCTGTTACACAGTTGGCTCTCCCCTTGCGCCTCTGTCTTTTCTCCTGCCAACTACTAAGTCTCTTCGACTCGCCATACTTTAGCCCTGCCTTTATGGCTGCCCGCCAGCTCTGGCGAACGCTGGCAACTGACTCCCACGACTTATGATCAATGTCACAGGATTTCATGTCGTGTTTGCAGACGTCTTTAAAGCGGAGACATGGACGGCCGGTGGGTCTGATACCAGTGGCGAACTCGCTGTACAATGTGTCCTTGGGGATTCTGCCATCTTCCATGCGGCTCACATGGCCAAACCATCTCAAGCGCCGCTGACTCAGTAGTGACTCAGTATTTCCTACTCAACTCAGCTAAACCAGTCCTGAGAACATCACAATGGTGATGAGGTAAAAAGAAAAAGGATGCTGAAAAACCAGAAAGATTGGTTTCAGGTATGACATTTTTGGAATTATGTTGGAGACTGTGTTCGAGTGACACACATGAAGCTTGCACAGTGTACGCACATCCACTGATCTCTTCAAAATAACCATCCTATCCAAAAAATATCTCGGATCATTGCAGAGAAGTTTCCTCTGAAAAGAACACGGTCCCGGATCCTTGATCACACACCATCGCTACATTATTGGTCAATATGGCATTGTCTATGCCCAACCTATCACCTTTTGATATGCATTCAGAGCCATCATCTATCTTCACATTGGCAAAAGTGGCTGCGACATTTCAAAGGTGCGATGGCAGGTTTCGCAATCATAGGTGACACAAGGAAAAAGCCCTTATTTCTCCACTATTATCTAGAAGTGAGGAATTAGAAGATATCTTTGAGGAACCTACGCCTGAGCAAAATGACTATGACTCAGCAAAAAATGTACTGATGACCTACTTTACACCTAAGAAAAATACCATATATGAAATCATTGTCTTCCGACGCTATCTGTTCCCCCTACGTGATCTGACAAAAGAGACCACCAAGTGGGAATGGACTAAATCGCACAAACAGGCTGTACATGAGATCAAACGACGCTTGTCAGCAAGTTGAACAAATGCCTATTTCGACCTTGAGAAAACCACCCAACTAGTCGTGGATGTAAGCCCAGTTGGCTTAGGTGCAGTTCTCGTATCGAAAGACAAGACAGATAATCCAATCGTTGCGATGGTAAACAGATCATTAATGCCCATAGAGCAACGTTATTCGCAAACAGAGAGAGAAGCACTCTCAATCACATGGGATATCTTACACTTTCACCTCTACTTACATGAAAATGAGTTTAAAGTAATAACTGACCATAGACCACCAGTGAGCTTGTTCAACAATCCACATAACAAATCACCCACTCAAATAGAGCGTTGGATACTCAAACTACAAAAGTACAACTTCCAAGTTAAGTATCAGCCAGGCAAGCTCAAGTCAGCGAACTACCTTTCACGACATCTGCTACCGACAGTCAGTCCTACTGGCCGTAAGGAGAAGGTTGCCGAACAACACCTTAACTAAGTAAGCACAAATGTGGTGCCAAAGTCACTAAAACTAGCTGACATCAAAGCAACAACAAAACTGAGGCTTTTCAATTATGTATGAAGGCTATAGAATCACAAAACTGGAAAGACGTGATCGAGAAAGCAACTACAAACGAAATCACTCACACACGACAAGGTCTTCACCATGTTTGAAATGAGCTTCCCATTGCAACCACATCTGATTTCGTATTACACAACAACTGTATTGTCATTCCACACTCATTGAGGGAATGTCTTGTTGATACAGCAAATGAAGGACACCAGGGAATTGTCAAAACCAACCCACTCCTTAGGGAAAAGGTATGGTTCCCAGGAATTGACCGTATGGTAGAGCACAAAATCAATCAGTGTTTGCCATGTCAAGCAACCACAATGTCAAATTTTCATGATCCTCTCAAGATGCCCAAACTACCTGCAGGACCATGGATTAAAGTTAGCAGTGACTTTGCAGATTTTCCCGCAGGTGAACATCTGCTTGTTGTCACTGACAACTACAGCAGATTCCCAATTGTGGAATTACTTAGTTTTACTTCAACAAAAGCAGTCATCCCAAAGCTTAATCAGATCCCGTCCCAAGAACATCACAGGAAGGTCACTGATGAAGCAGTCGAAGATGGTTAGGCCTAGGACCCTATCCTCAGGAACTGTTGCAGTGATGTCCTGGGGCTGAGATGATTGGCCTCCAACAACCACAACCTTTTGTTTTACTTTGTACTAGGTATGACTTCGACCAGTACAGAGTTTTCGCCCTGATTCCCAATGACTTCAATTTTGCTATGGCTCCTTAATGCCACACTTGGTCAAATGATGTGTTGATGTCAAGGGCAGTCACCCTTACCTCAGCTCTGGTATCCAGCTCTTCTGTTCATATTTGAATGAAGGCTGTAATTAAGTTTGGACCTGAGTAGTCATAACAAAATCCAAAATGAGCATCGGTGGGTGAGCAGATCATTGCTGATTAATTGCCATTTGATAGTATTGTCAATGACACTTTCCATCACTTCTCTGATGATTGAGATGAGACTGATGAGGTGGCCATTGGCTGGATTGGATTTTGCCTGCTTTTTGTGGACAGGACATATCTGGGTAATTTTCCACATTGTTGGGTAGATACCAGTGTTGTGGCTGTACTGGAACAGCTTGTCTAATGGCATGGCTCATTCTGGAGCTCAGGTCTTCAGTACCAGCCTTCAGCCGTTTCTTGATATCATGTGGAGTGAATCGAATTGGCTGAAATCTGGCATTTCTAATGCTGAAGACATCAGGAGGAAGTTGAGATGGATCATCCACTTGTCACTTCTGGCTGAAGATGGTTGCAAATGCCTTGTCTTTTGCACTGACATGTTGGTTTCCGCCATCATTGAGAATGGGAATGTTTGTGGCGCCTCCTCCTGCCATTAGTTCTTTAATTGTCCACCACCATTCGTGACTGGATGTGATAGGACTGCCGAGCTGTATCTGATCTATTGGTTGTGGGATCGCTTACCTCTGTCTATAGCATGCTGCTTCCACTATGTAGCTTCACCAGGTTGGTATCTTTTTTTTTTAGGTATGCCTGGTGCTACTCCTGGCACACAATCCTACACTCTTCACTGAGCCAGGATTAGTCCCCTGGCTTAATGGTAATGGTAGAATGGGGCTATGCTGGACCATGAGGTTACAGATTGTGGTCGAATACAATTCTACTGCTGCCGATGACCCACAGTGCCTCACAATGCCCAGTTTTGAACTGCCAGATCTGATCTGAACCCCCCCAATTTAGTACAATCGTAGTGTCACACAACACAATGGAGGGTGTTCTCAAAGTGAAGATGGGACTTCGTCTCCACAAGAACCTTGCAGTGGTCACTCCTAGCAATACTGTCATGGTCAGATGAATCTGCAATAGGTAGATTTGTGAGGATGAGGTCAGGTAAGTTTTTCCCTCTTAGTTCTCACCACTGCTGCAGGCTCAGTCTGGCAGATATGTCCTGCAGGACTCGACCAGCTTGGTCAGTAGTGGTGCTGAGTGACTCTGGGTGGTGGACATTGAAGTCCCCAACCCGGAGTACATTCTGTGCCCTTGCCACGCTTAGTGCGTCTTGCAAGTGGTGTTCAACATGGATGAGCACTGTTTCATCAGCTGAGGAAGGGATGTAGGTGGCAATCAGCGCAAGGTTTCCTTGCCCATTTTTGACCTGATGTCATCAGTCTTCCAGAGTCAATGTTGAAGACTCCGAGGGCCACTTCCTTCTGACTATACCATGGGGCTGCCACCTCTGGTGGGTCTGTCCAACCTATGGGACAAGACATACCCAGGCATGGCGATGGAGCAGACTGTAATATTGGCTGTAAGGCATGATTCAGTGACTATGTCAGATCATAAGATCATAAGAAATAGGAGCAGGAGTAGGCCATTCGACCCCTTGAGTCAGCTTCACCATTCAATAGGATCATAATTGATCTGATTGTAGTCTCAACTCCACTTTCCTGTCTGCCCCCTATTACTCTTGACTCCCTTGTCGATTAATAATCTATCTAACTCAGCCTTCAATATCCCAGTCTCCACTACTCTCTGGGGAAGAGAATTCCACAGACTAAAGACCCTCTGAGAGAAAAAAATTCTCCTCATCTCAGTCTTAAATGGGAGACCCCAAAGTTCTAAACTGTGTCCCCGAGTTCTAGACTCCCCCACAAGGGGAAGCATCCTTTTAGCATCCACTCTGTCAAGTTCCCTCAGGATCTTTTATGGGGAGATGGTGGCGTAATGGTCATTTCACTGAACTAGTAATCCTGAGATCCATATCTAATGCCCTTGGGACATGGATTCAAATCTCACCATGGCAACTGGTGGAATTTAAGTTCAATTAATTAATAAATTTAAGTAATTAATAAAAAATCTAAAATTGGAAGCTCGTCTCAAAAATGGGGCCATGAAACTATCATTGATTGAGATAAAAACCCATCTGGCTCACTAATGTCCTTTAGGGAAGGAAATCTTCCATCTTTACCTGGTCTGGTCCACATGTGAGCAACCACAGCAATGTGGTTGACTCTTAATTGGCCTCTGAAATGGCCTAGCAAGCCATTCAGTTGTCAAGAGCAATTAGGGATGGGCAACAAATGCTGGCCTTGCCAGCGATGCCCACATGCCATGAAAGACTTTTTAAAAAACTCAATAAAATCACCTCTCATTCTTCTAAAATCCAATGGGGAAAGGCCCAACCTGCTTAACTTTTCCTGATAGGATAACCCATTCATTCCAGGAATTAGTTGAGTGAACCTTCTCTGAACTGCTTCTAATGCAATTATATCCTTCCTTAAGTAAGGAGACCAAAACTGTACACAGTATTCCAGATGCAGTCTAAGGCCCTGTACAGCAATAGTATCACTTCCCTAATTTTATACTCGATTTCCCTTGCCTTCCTAATCACTTGCTGTACCTGCATACTAACTTTTTGTGATTTATGTACCAGGACACCCAGATCCCTCTGTTATCATCGAATTCTGCAGTCTGTCTCCATTCAAATAATATACTGCTTTTCTATAGTTTCTGGAATGTGGGTGTCGCTGGCTAGGCCAGCATTTATTGCCCATCCCTAATTGCCCTTGAGAAGGTGAGTTGCCTTCTTTAACAGATGCAGTCCATGTGGCGTAGATACACCCACAGTGCTGTAAGGAAGGGAGCACCAGGAATTTGACCCAGTGACAGTGAAGGAACGGCGATATATTTCCAAGTCAGGATGGTTTGTGGCAGGGAGGGGAACTTGCAGGTGGTGGTGTTCCCATGCTGCCCTGATCCTTCTAGGTGGTAGAGGTCGTGGGTTTGGAAGGTGCTGTCTAAGGAGCCTTGGTGCACTGCTGCAGTGCATGTTATAGATAGTACACACTGCTGCCACCGTGCGTCAGTAGGGGAGGGAGTGAATGTTTGTTACTGGGGTGTCAATCAAGTGGGCTGCTTTGTCCTGGATGGTGTCGAGCTTCTTGAGTGTTGTAGGAGCTGCACCCATCCAGGCAAGTGGAGAGTACTCCATCACACTCCTGACTGGTGCCTTGTAGATGGTGGACAGGCTTTGGGGAGTTAGGAGGTGAGTTACTCGCCACAGGATTCCTAGCCTCTGGACTGCTCTTGTAGCCACAGTATTTATATGGCTATTCCAGTTCAGTTTCTGGTCAATGGTGACCCCCAGGACGTTGTTAGTGGGGGATTCATTGCTCGTCATGCTATTGAATGTCAAGGGGACATGGTTAGATTCGCTCTTGCTGGAGATGGTCATTGCCTGGCACTTGTGTGGTGCGAATGTTTCTTGCCACTTATCAGCCCAAGCCTGGATAATGTCCAGATCTTGTTGCATTTTTACCCAGACTGCTTCAGTATCTGAGGAGTCGCGAATGGTGCTGAACATTGCACAATCATCAGTGAACATCCCCACTTCTGACCTTATGATGGAGGGAAGGTCATTGATGAAGCAGCTGAAGATGATAGGGTCTAGGACACTACCCTGAGGAACTCCTGCAGTGATGACCTGGAACTGAGATGATTGACCTCCAACAACCACAA
Organism: Heterodontus francisci; assembly: GCF_036365525.1. Classification (NCBI taxonomy): domain Eukaryota; kingdom Metazoa; phylum Chordata; class Chondrichthyes; order Heterodontiformes; family Heterodontidae; genus Heterodontus; species Heterodontus francisci. The sequence goes on along the minus strand of NC_090375.1, from coordinate 69,871,550 downwards.
CTATCTTCCTTTGTGCTAGGTACGACTCCAACCAGAGAGTTGGAGAGCTTTCCCCTGATTCCCATTGACTCCAGTTTTGCTAGGGCTCCTTGATCCCATACTCTGTCAAATGCTGCCTTGAAGTCAAGGGCAGTCACTCTCACCTCATCTCTAGAGTTCAATTCTTTTGTCCATGTTTGAACCAAGACTGTAATGAGGTCAGGAGCTGAGTGGCCCTGGCGGAACCCAAACTGAGCGTCACTGAGCAGGTTACTGCTAAGTAAGTGCCGCTTGACGGCACTGTCGACGACACCTTCCATCACTTTTCTGATGATTGAGAGTAGACTGATGGGCCAGTAATTGACTGGGTTGGGCTTGTCCTGCTTTGTGCGTACAGGACATACCTGGGCAATTTTCCACATTGCCTGGTAGATGCCGGTGTTGCAGCTAATCTGGAATAGCTTGGCTAGGGGCACGTCTATTTCCGGAGCACAGGTCTTCAGTACTATTGCTGGAATGTTGTCAGGGCCCATAGAATTTGCAGTATCCAGTGCCTTCAGTCGTTTCTTGATATCACATGAAGTGAATCGAATTGGCTGAAGACTGGCATCTGTGATGCCGGACACTTACAGAGCAGGCTGAGATGGGTCATCCATTCGGCACATCTGACTGAAGATTGTTGCAAATGCTTCAGCCTTATCCTTTGCACTGATGTGCTGGGCTCTCCCATCATTGGGAATGGGGATATTTGTGGAGCGACCCCCTCAAGTTAGTTATTTATTTGTCAACCACCATTCACCATGTGGCAGGACTGCAGAGCTTAGATCTGATCCGTTGGTTATGGGATCACTTAGCTCTATGCTGCTTTGCTGTTTGGCATGCAAGTAATCCTGGGTTATAGCTTCACCAGGTTGACACCTCATTTTCAGGTATGCCTGGTGCTGCTCCTGGCATGCCCTCCTGCACTCTTCATTGAACCAGTGTTGTTTCCCCAGCTTGATGGAAATGGTAGAGTGGGGGATTTGCCAGGCTATGAGGTTACAGATTGTAGTTGAGTACAATTCTGCTGCTGCTGATGGCCCACAGCACCTCATGGATGCCCAGTTTTGCGTTGCTAGATCTGTTTGAAATCTATCCCATTTAGCACAGTGGTAGTGCCACACAACACGATGGAGGGTATCCTCAATGTGAAGACGGGACTTCGTCTCCACAAGGACTGTGCGGTGGTCACTCCTACCAATACTGTCACGGACAGATGCATCTGTGGCAGGCAGATTGGTGAGGATGAGGTCAAGTATGTTTTTCCCTCTTGTTGGTTCCCTCACTACCTGCCGCAAATCCAGTCTAGCAGGGGAACCTGTAGATGTACTTGGATTTCCAAGTTAGGACTCGGCCAGCTCGGTCAGTAGTGGTGCTACTGAGCCACTCTTGATGATGGATATTGAAGTCCCCTACCCAGAGTACATTCTGCACCCTTGCTACCTGAAGTGCTTCCTCCAAATGGTGTTCAACATGGAGGAGTACTGATTCATCAGTTGAGGGGGGAGCGGTAGGTGGTAATCAGCAGGAGGTTTCCTTGCCCTTGTTTGACATGATGTCATGAGACTTCATGGGGTCCAGAGTCAATGTTGCAGGGCAACTTCCTCCCGATTGTATACCACTGTGCTGCCACTTCTGCTGGGTCTGTCCTGCCGGTTGGACAGGTCGTACCCAGGGATGGTGATTGCAGTGTCTGGGACATTGTCTGCAAGGTATGATTCGGTGAGTATGACTATGTCAGGCTGATGCTCGACTCGTCTGTTGGACAGCTCTCCCAACTTTGGCACAAGCCCCCAGATGTTCATAAGGAGGATTTTGCAGGGTCAACAGGGCTGGGTTTGCCGTTGTCGTTTCCGGTGCCTAGGTTGATGCTGGGTGGTCCGTCCGGTTTCATTCCTTATTGATTTTGTCATGGTTTGATACGGTCTTCCTGCCAAAGTGGACAAATACACATTTTCCTACATTCTACTCCATTTGCCCAATTTTTGCCCACTCACTTGACCCATCCGGCAGCTTACTTTCCTACATCGCTTTGTGTCATGAGTAATTTAGCTACCATATATTCCGTCCATTCATCCAATTCATTGATATAGATTGTGAATTGTTGAGGCCCTAGCACTGATCCCTGTGAAACTCCATTAGTAGAAGCTTGCCTACCAAAAATGATCCATTTATACCTCCTCCCTCTTTCCTGTTAGCTAACAAATCCTCTATCCATGCAAATATGTTACCCCTACACCATGAGCTTTTATTTTGTGTAGTAACCTATGATGTGGCACCTTATCGAATGCCTTTTGGAAATCCAAGTACATCTACAGATTCCCCTTTATCCACCTTATTTGTTACTTCCTCAAAGAACTCTAATTAATTAGTCGAACTCGATTTACCTTTAACAAAACCATGTTGACTCTGCCTGATTGTAGTATGATTTTCTTAATAATGAATTCTTGTATTTTCCCTATGACAGATGTTAGGCTAACTGGCCTATAGTTTTCTGCTTTCTGTCTCCCTCCCTTTCTTGAATAGAGGTGTTACATTTGAGATTTTCCAATCTGCTGGGACCTTTCCAGAGTATCGAGAATTTTGGAAGATCACAACCAATGCATCTACTTTCTCTGCAGCCACTTCATTTAAGACCCTAGGATGCAAGCCATCAGGTCCAGGGGACTTGACAGCCTCTGGTTCGAATAGTTTTTCCAGTACCTTTTCCCTAGTGATTGTAATTGTTTTAAGTTCCTCCCTCTCTTTTATCTCTTGATTTTCAAGTGTTCTTGGGATTTTTTTTGTGTCTTCTACAGTGAAGACAGACACAAAATACTTGTTCAACACTTCCGTCATCTCCCTATTTGAATATTGCTGAAAACAGACATTTTGTCGAAGCTTTTCAATTTGCACTCATCAGGACAATTCAAAGAATACCAATATGAGGGAAAGCAACAAATTTATACTATATGAAAAGGGAGCTCTGATTGGTTGGCTCTGACTGATAGAGGCTGCATGGAGAATTGTCTGTATTTAAGTTTAAGGCAATAGTGTTAGACCCACACTTCTCACCCTCAAACTGAATATGAAATTCTGGCATGCAACCATCACTGCTGCCTAGGGGCTCCTTGCTATGAGTTCATTAATTAATCCTGTCTCATTGCACAATACCAGGTCTAAAATAGCCTGCTCCCTGGTTGGCATTAGAATGTACTCCTCAAAGAAATTGTCCTGAATACACTCTATGAACTCATCTTCGAGTCTGCCTTTTCCGATCTGACTCATCTAATCTATATGGAGATTAAAATCACCCACCTTTCTTACAAGCCCCCTTTATTTCTTCCTGTATACTCTGTCCTATGGTGTAGCTGCTTTTAGGGAGCCTATAAACTACTCCCACCAGTGACGTTTTACCTTTGCTATTTCTTATCTCTACCCAAACTGATTCTACATCTTCATCTTCTGAACTAAGGTCATCCTTAATTAACAGAGCTAACCCACCACTTTTTCCTAGCTTCCTTCTAAAATGTCAAAGACCCTTGAATATTTAGGTCTCAGCCATGGAGAGTGTATGGTGACTGACAGTAACCGCCAAGCTTTGTTTGAAATTTAAACCAGGTAGCTTGACTCTGAGTGGTCAAGGCGTTGCATTGAGGAATGAACCAGTGAATGGCTTATTTTGTTTAGCTGAAACAAGTGCAATATGTGTACACGTTCTTTCTGTCTGCAAAGAACAGGGCCCTGTGTATTAATATATGTAGCTTCCAGTATGCACAAATGAGCCCGACTGCCAAACTTAATTTGGTTGTCAGTGTAATTCTTAGCACACTGAGGATTATCTGGCAAATGTTGTCCAATCGCAGAATCACATCTAATGTTGGGCACTGTGTTTTGAGTTTTGCAAGCACGGGCTGGTTGGATATGGTATGTACATTGCCCGTTGCGAACAGCAGAAGGGACATGTTGTTTAATACGATCCGCCAGTCTTTGGGACATAGGGCCTATATACCTAGCATCATACTGGCATTGAAATTCATATACCACATTACTCATTTGTGTAATAGGCAGAAGGTCTTTTTGGCTTGATGGCAGCATCCCTGTTAGTGGTGAACACCACATGTGTTTCTACTGCATAATAGCAGTGTGAAACAGCTAGCTTCACCTGTTGCTCAAATTTTTAGGACACATTACCCTTCCAGGGTAATTTAGGAAACCCTATTTCGCATTAGTAATTCCCCAGTCTCACCCTCTATGGGACCAACACTCACTTCAGTTACTCTTTTCCTTTTTAAATACTTGTAGAAACTCTTACTATCTCTTTTTATATTTCTAAATAGATTTCTCTCCTACTCTAATTTCTCCCTCATTATATTTTTAGTCATTCTTTGCCGGTTTCTAAAATCTGTCCAATCTTCTGCGCTACCACGAATTGTCACAGTATTGCACACTTTTTATTTCAATTTGATACTATCCTTAACTTCCTTTGTTAGCCATGGATGGTGCATCCTTCTCACAGTCTTTCTTTCTCAATGGAACATATATTTGCTGAGTTACGAAATATCTCCTTAAATGTCTCCCATTGCTTCTCTACTGTCCTACCTTTTAACCTATTTTCCCAGTTCACTTTAGCCAACTCTGTCCTCATACCCTTGTAATTGTCTTTATTTAAGATTAAGACAATAGTCTTAGACCCACACTTCTCACCCTCAAATTGAATGTGAAATGCTGTCATGTAACCATCACTCTTGCCTAGAGGCTCCTTGCTATGAAGTCATTAATTAATCCTGTCTCATTGCACATTACCAGGTCTAAAATAGCCTGCTTCCTGGTTGGCATTACAATGTACTACTCAAAGAAATTGTCCTGAATACACTCTATGAACTCATCTTCGAGTCTGCCTTTGCCGATCTGACTCATCTAATCTATATGGAGATTAAAATCACCCACCTTTCTTACAAGCCCCCTTTATTTCTTGCTTTATACTCTGTCCTATGGTGGAGCTACTGTTAGGGGGTCTATAGTGACTTTTTACCTGTGCTATTTCTTATCGCTAACCAAACTGATTCTACATCTTCATCTTCTGAACGAAGGTAATCTCTCACTACAGTACTGTCATCCTTAATTAACAGAGCTACCCCACCACTTTTTCCTAGCTTCCTTCTGAAATGTCAAATACCCTTGAATATTTAGGTCCCAGTCTTGGTCACCTTGCAACCACATCTCTGAAATGATTGTTAGGTCATCCATATTTGTTTCTATTTGTACTATCAATTCATCTGTTTTGTTAAAAATGCTGCATGCATTCTGATACAGAGCCTTTAGTTCTGTCTTTTTATCATTCTTGCAAACTCTGGCCTTATCTGTTGGTGCACTCTTCAGTTTATACACACTGTCCCTTCCTGCCACACTCTGGTTATCATTACTCATATCGCTACCCTGCTCTATTGCCTTGTCCTTCTCTTTAATTTACTACATCCCCTCACATGATCCCTTTACCCCCGACCCCCCCCCCCTTTTTAGTTCAAAGCCCTCTCTATCGCCCTACTTATATGACTTGCCAGAGAACTGGTCCCAGCACGGTTCAGGTGAAGGCTATCCAACAGTACAGCTCCCTGTTTCCCCAGTACTAGTGCCAGTGCCCCTTGAATCAAAACCCATTTATCCCACACCAATCTTTATGAGATACATTCATCTTATTTACCCTATGCCAATTTGCTAGTGGCTCAGGTAGTAATCCAGTGATTATTACCTTTGTGGTCTGCTTTTTAATTTAGCCTCTAGCTGTTTATACTCCCTCAGCAAAACCTCTTTTTTAGTCTTACCTATGTCATTATCCACATGGACTCACCCTCTTAGCTGCAGAGAACAGTATCTATCTCCCTAACTAAACTGTCCCCTACTACAACTACATTCTTTTTAACTGTCCCGTGTACCACCATGTTGTGGTCAGTTTGCTTATTCTCCCTGCGGTCCCTGTTCTTATCCACACAAGCTTATATGAACATATGAATTAGGAACAGGAGTAGGCCACTCGACCCCTCATGCTGGCTCCGCCATTCAATAAGTTCATGGCTGAACTGATTATTCCACATTTCCACCTACCCCCGATAACCTTCCACCCCCTTGCTGCAAGATCACTGTATCTGTTGGACAAGTGCAAGGACTGAGGCTCCTCCATTGCTACCTTCTGGATCCCCATACCTGCTTCACTCATAGTCACACCCTCCTGTCCAACCTAAAGGACCTCGCCTAAGGGGCGTGACTGCCTCCTGGAACAATGTATCCAGGTAACTTTCCCCCTCCCTGATGCATTGCAGTTTTCAAATCTTGGACTCCAGCTCATCAACTCTGAGCCGAAGTTCCTCGAGCTGCAGACAGTTACCCAGATGTGGTTTCTGTGGATGACACTGGTGTCCACCAGCTGCCACATGCTACAGCTGTAATACATCACCTGCCCTGCCATCTTTATTGTGTCTCATTTAACTAAATAGATTCAAATTTAGAAATATCACTCAACAATTATTTGTAGTTATAAGTAGTTTAACTAGTTAAGCTATAAATCCCCCCCCCCCCACCAGTACCAGTTTAAACTACTGTCCCAGTTTAGAGAAAATAAATGAAATCTTGAAACTCACCAATCAATCACCTACCTGCTTTCCTAATTAATGCCTCTGGGCTTCAACTCTCAGGTCTCGCTGTTTCCAACTCCCTCTCTTTTATCACTCCTTGTTCTGTAAAGGACCAGAACAGCATCTCCTCCCTCACTTACCACATTCCCGAGTTAAGCACTCAGTCTTGCAGGACACAGTCAAGCTGGACTTTGTGCTCCTTACTTTGTGCATGAGCAAAACCTTCTGTTTTTATACTAGTTGCAATTCCAGAGACCTGATTCAGACCCTGCTGACTCGGAAACAGTTCTAAATAGCTACCTAATTAACAAACTGTGCAGCGGACACTAGTAGGCAGCTTGCTTACCACTAAGGCTGAAAGAAATTACAATTTAAAGTTAAATTTAAGTTAAATGTTAAACTTAACAGGTTATTGCTTGCATGGTCTGTGGGACAGCTCTCCCAATTTGGGCAAAAGTCCCTAGATGTTAGTGAGGAGGACTTTGAAGGGTCAAGTGGGCAGGGTACACCTTTGTCAATTCCAGTGTCTTGGTCGATGCCGGGTAGTCTGACTGATTTTATTCTTGTTCAACTTTTCTGTAGCAGTTTGATCTAACTGAGTGGCTTGCTAGGCCATTTCAGAGGACAGTTAAGAGTCAATCACATTGCTTTGGGTGTGGAGTCACATGTAGGACAGACAGGATAAGGATGGCAGATTTCCTTCCCTGAAGGACATTAGTGAACCAAATGAGTTTTCACGACAATCCACTGGTTTCATGGTCATCATTATTGAGACTAGCTTTTTATTCCAGATTTATAAATTCATTGAATTTAAATTCTCCCAGGTGGGATTTGAGCTCATGCTGCCAAAGCTTTAGTCTGGGCCTCTGGATTACTGGTCCAGTAACAATATCACTTTCCTACCATGAATGACATCATCATTCTCAGGATATTTGCAGTTTTTTTAAATAATGGCTCAGACTTTGCTGTAGCAGGGCATCTTAAGGCATCTGCCATTAGTTTGCCCTTGCAGGTTTAGTTTTTAAATAATGTTTGCATTTTAAGTTTCTGAAAATGCAAGCTGATAATGTTGAAGTCAGGAAAACAGGGCAGGCAATTGTGTATTCTGTCAAACAATCAGTCTGAAGGATTGAAAAATAAACAGCACAAGGATAGAGAAGGAAGTGCAAATTAGAGTGAGTGATTTTCATGTTAAATCAGGTATAGAAAGAAAAATAAAGAAAGGGAAAGAAAGATTGGATTAAGAAAGAAAGACAGAACAAACAGAAAGGAAAAGTCACAAAGAAATAAACATCTTAAATTTGACATTTTTAAAATCTCCAATAAAAATTAATACCTGAAGGGATGAGACACACCACTTGTAACAGAAAATTTTCAATGTCAGGTTGATTGACAGTAATTAAACTTATCACATCATTGGAAATGTGCTTACACTTGTAATGACAAGACTTAACTTTCTGTGGCACACTTAATTTATTTCTACCACTCAAATGCAGCAACTTCAATGCATTTCAGTGGTGAGGCAGTCAGTGAAATGTTGTTTTTGCAAAGTTTACTGTGTAGGTGAGGAACTCAGGCAGCAACCTTTAAATATTGGCAATTAAATGCACATTTACTCCTCACCTAAAGCTACTGTACCATCTGGGAGTAAATAATAAGAAATAGGAGCAGGAATATACCATATGGCCCCTCGAGTCTGCGCCACCATTTAATACAATCTTCTGCCTCAACTCCACTTTTCTGCCCATTCCCCACATCCCTTGGTTCCCTGAGAGATCAAAAATCTGTCTATCTCAGCCTTAAATATACTCAATGATGGAGCTCCACAACTCTCTGGGGTAGAGAATTCCTAAGATTTACAAACCTTTAAATGAAGGCATTTCTCCTCATCTCAATCCTAAATGTTCGACCCTTATCCTGAGACTTTGCCCCATGTTCTAGATTCCCCAGTCAGGGGCAACACCCTCTCAATGTCTACTCTGTCCCTTCAGAATCTTGTATGTTTCCATGAGATCACCTCTCATTCTTCTAAACTCCAGATAACATAGGCCAAATTTACTCAGCCTCTCATCCCAGGAACTAATCTAGTAAATCTTCGCTGTACCGCCTCCAGTGCAAGTATATCCTTTCTTAAATATGGAGACCAAAACTGCACACAGTATTCCAGATGTGGTCTCACCAAAGCCCTGTACAATTGTAGCAAGACTTCTTTATTCTTGTACTTAAATCCCCTTGCAATAAAGACCAACATGCCATTTGGCTTCCTAATTGCTTGCCGTACCTGCATGCTAACTTTGTGTTCCTTGTATGAGTACACACAAGTCACTCTGAACATCAACATTTAAAAGTTACACACCTCTTAAAAATATTCTGCTTTTCTGTTCTTACTTCTTAAGTGAATAACCTCACATGTCCCCACATTATATTCTATCTGCTACCTTATTGCCTATTCACTTAACCAGTGTATATCTCTTTGCAGCTTCTTTGTGTCCCCCTCATAGCTTACATTCCCACCTAGCTTTGTATCATCAGCAAACTAAGATACATTACTCTCGGTCTCTTCATCTAAGTCATTAATATAGATTGTAAATAGCTGAGGTCCGAGCAGTGATCCTTGTGGCACTAGTCACAGTCTGCCAACTTGAAAAAGCACCGTTTATCCCTACTCTTTGCTTCCTGTCCATTAAACAATCCTCTATCCATGCTAATATATTACCCCCAACTCCATGCGCCCTTAGCTTGCGTATTAAACTATTATGTGGCACCTTATAAAATGTATTTTGGAAATCCAAATAAACTACATTTACTGGTTCCCCTTTATCTACCCTACCAGGTACTCAAAAACTCTAATCAATTTGTTAAACACGATTTCCCTTTCTTAAAATTTTGTTTGATCATATATGATTTTCTAAGTGCAATGTTAAGACTACCTTAATAATAGATTCCAACATTTTCCCGATGACTGATGTCAGGCTAATTGGTCTGTAGTTCCCTATTTTCTCTCTCCCTCCTTTCTTGAAGAGCAGTATTACTTTTGCTAACTTCCAAACTGCCGGAACAGTTCTAGAATCTAGGGAATTTTGAAAAATCATGACCAGTGCATCCACTATCTCTGCAGCTGGCACTTTTAGAACCCTAGGATGTAGACCATCAGGACCTGGGGATTTGTTGGATTTTATTCCCTTAAGTTTCTCTAATACTTTTTCCCTGCTGATATTAATTACCTTAAGTTCCTCGCTCTTATTAGCCCTTGGTTACCCTTTATTTCTGGTATTTAATTTGTGTCTTCGACTGTGAAAATAGACACAAACTATTTGTTCATTTTCTGTGCCATTTCCTCATTCCCCATGATAATTTGTCCTGTCTCTGCCTCTGAAGGACCAACATTTATTTTAGCTAGTCTGCTCCTTTTTATATACTTCTAAAAGCTCTTACAATCTGTTTTTATATTCCTGGCTAGTTTACTCTCCCTTTATATCAAATTTTTGGTCACCCTTTGCTGGTTTCTAAAGCACTCCCAATCCTCAGGCTAACTGCTATTCTTTGCAACATTGCAAGCCTCTTCTTTTAATTTAATACAAACCTTAACTTCCCTAGTAAGCCATGGATAGATCTTTATTGCTGAGTTTTTGTTTTTTAATTGATTTTTTGTTGAACATTTTGAATTGTTTCTTTAAATTTTTCCCACTTTATTTACTGCTATACTTTTAGTCTATTTAGCCATTCAACCTTAGCCAGCTCTCCCCTCACAGCTATATAATTGGCTTTGTTTAAGTTCAAGATTTTTGCTTGGGACTGGAGTAGGTCGCTCTTAAACTTAATACAGAATTCAATTGTATTATGATCACTTTTTCCCAGAGGATCTTTTACTGTGAGATTACTAATTAAAACTGCTTCCGTGAAAAATACTAGATCTAAAATAGACTTATCCCTAATTGGTTCCACGAAGCATTGTTCCAAGAAGCTGGCGTGAAAGCATTCAATAAATTCATCCTCTAGATTACCTTTGCCAATTTGATTTGTCCAGTCTATATGAAGATTAATGTCCTCCACAATTATTACATTGCCTTTGTTACAAGCTCCAATTAGTTCTTGCTTAATGCTTTGTCCAAGGTATAACTACCATTAGGGGGCCTATAAACTACTTCCACCAGTGTTCTCTGACTCTTTTTATTCATAATCTCCACCCATATTGATTCTACTTCCTGATCTTCTAAACCAGGATCCTTTCTCACTACTGTCCTTATGTCATCCTTTACTATCAGGGCTACTTCTTCTCCTTTTCCATTCTGTCTGTCATTTTGAAATGTCATGTATCCTGGAATATTTATTTCCCAACCTTGGTCATCTTGTAACTATGACTCTTATGGTGATTAGATTTAAACCATTTATCTCTTATTTATTCTGCTAGTTCATCTATCTTATTGTGAATGCTTTGCGCATTCAGATAAAGAGCCTGAAAATTCTTTTACTACTGTTCTTTGCTTGGACCTTATTCGCTGATGAACTATTACCGTTAAACCCTCTGTCCTTTCCCGTCCCACTGTGCTTCCCATTAACCAAATCTCTACACTGCTCTATTGCCTCAACTTTTGTCTTTAGATTTCTGAATTTCCCTTCACCTGACCCCCAGCTCCACCCCTCCCCCTTTAGTTTAAAGCCTTATTCATAGCACCATTAGGCTTACCATTACTTTCACAGAAAATTCTGGCCCAATATATATTGCAAACGTTTGCTATGTTTTTATTCAATTTTTTTGCTAGTATGTGGTTTCCAGTTAACAGCCACTCACCAATGTGGGATAACATTGAGATAACATGATAGAGAAATAACTATTGCGGATTTTATTACTGCAAGTTTATCGATAAATAGTTTTAGTTAATGACAGAAAAATAATTTGTTATATCTTAAAAATGAATCCATCCTCTGAGTTTTGTGAATCAAAGCACTTTACCAGTGCCTGAGTTCTGTCACTGGAATCACAGTCAGTCTTTTATTCTAAACGTATGGAATTATCTTATAGAGACATCCACTCACTTCTAGGATGCATGGGGGAGAAAGAGAGATTTTAAAAAATCAAGCACAATGAATACTACATGATAGTTTACAACTATCTAATAGTTCACTGATTGGTTCAGTGATACAACATTTGATCTGAGTTAAAAGGCTGTAGTTCAATGGACTTCAATCAGGTTTCTGCACCTGCCACAGTACTGAAAAGGCTCTTTAAAAAGTCACAAGTGACATCCTAATTGTCTGCGACAAAGGTAAACTATCTCTTCTCATCCTTCTTGACCTGTCTGCAGTCTTTGACATGATTGACTATACCATCCTCCTCCAAAGTCGTTGTCCAGCTGGATGAGACTGCACTCAACTAGTTTCATTCTTATCAATCCAGTTGCAGCCAGAGAAACATCGAAAAATGGTTTCCCTTCCCAATCCCACACTGTTACTTCTGGTGTCACCTAAGGATCTATCTTTGACCCCTTCCTACTTTCCATCTACATGCTGCCTCTTGGCGAAAACATCCGAAAACATGTTAGTTTCTGTATATATGCTGATGAACCCAGTTCTACCACACCACCACCTCTCACGACCCCTCCACTCTCCATAAATTGTCAGACTGCTTGTCCAACATCCAGCCCTGGATGATCAAAAATGATCTCCAACTAAATAGGGAAAGTTTGAAGCCATTGTCTTCGGTCACTGCTACAAACACAATTTCCTATCCACTGACTGCAACCCTCTCCCTGACAACTGTCTGAGGCTGAACCAGTCTACTCACAAACTTGGTGTCACATTTGATCCCGAAATGAGCTTCCGACCACATATCCATCACTAAGACCACCTATTTCCACCTGTAACATCACCTGACTCCACCCCTTCCTCAGCTTACCTTCTGCTGCAATCTGCACCGATGCCTTTGTTACCCCGAGGTTTGACTATTCTAGTGCACAATGACCATACTCCCACATTCTACCCTTCAGAAACTTGAGATCAACCAAAACTCTGCTGTCCATATCATAAGTTGCACTAAGTCCCATTTACCCATCACCCCTGTACTCACTGACCTACACTGGCTTGCAATTAAGCTACGCCTCAAGTTTAATTTTCTCATCCTTATTTCCAAATCCCTCCACGGCCTCACCCTTCCCTTCGATTGTAATCTCCTCCAACTCTACACCACTCCAAAATATCTGCACTCCTCCAGTTCTAGCCTCTTGAGCTCCAGCAATGGTGGCCATGCCTTCAACCGTGAAGGCCCTAGATTCTGAAATTCCCTTCTTAAACCTCTTCAGCTCACTTCCCTTCTTTAAGATGCTCTTTAAACCCTACCTCTTTGAGCAAACTTTTGGTCATCTGCCCTAATATCTCCTTATGTGACTCAGTGTCAAATTTGTTTGATAATGCTCCTGTGAAGTGCCTTGGGACTATGTTAAACGTGCTATATTAACACAAGTTGTTGTTGTCATTTTTGTTGAAGCAGGCCAGGCTGATACTTCATTATATTCCTAAGGGAGTGCTGTGCTGCACTGTTGTAAGTAATGTTCCCTCTAAGCCTCTAACCATGCAGCAACCCAAAAGTTCCCATGCAAGCCATACACAAGTTCACCCTTTGAAATTATCATATGGCTCAGCAGCATAAAAACAAATTAAAATTCTGGTACACTTAAACGAGTGAGCCGTGCACTACAAAAAAATTAGAGGGTACATTGGTTGTGCATGCCATCGTTCATATGAGTGTTAAACTGAGGCCCTATCTGAATTCTCTGGTGGATATAAAAGACATGAAAGTACCATTTAAAGAGCAGGTCTCCTAGTATCCTGACTAACATTTTCCCTCAACAACACACCATTACGTGGTCACTCATTTAATGTTTGTGGTACCTAACTCATTTGCTTTGCAACAAGTTAGGAGTGTGATGGATTTCTCTCCACTTGCCTAGATGGGTGCAGCTCCAACAACACTTAAGAAGCTTGACACCATCCAGGACAAAGCAGCTCGCTTGATTGGCATCCCATCCACCAACATTCACACCTCCACCACCGACGCACAGTGGCAGCAGTGTGTACCATCTATAAGATGCACCACAGCAACGCACAAAGATTTCTTAGACATCACCTTCCAAACCCACGAACTCTACCACCTAGAAGGACAAGGGCAGCAGATGCATGGGAACACCACCATCTGCAAGTTCCCCTCCAAGCCACACACCATCCTGACTTGGAACGATATCACTGTTCCTTCACTGTCGCTGGTTCAAAATCCTGGAACTCCCTTCCTAACAGTACATGGACTGCAGTGGTTCAGGAAGGTGGCTCACCAACACCTTCTCAAGGGCAATTAGGGATGGGTAATAAATGCTGTTCGAGCCAGCGACGCCCACAACCCATGACCAAATAAAAAAAAAGTAACTGCAAGAATATTTTGTAAATTCACACAAGGTGCAACACAAGTGCCTAACCTGACATTTTCCTGCCAAGCCAGTTAATTTAAATTACACTCATATTCCAAAAAAGAATTAAATGGTTGTAAAATGTTTTTGTATGTCCAGAAAATATGTTAAGGAACTCTAAGGGGCAAAATTTAATGTGGCCATTTAAAGCGGGAACGGTGGCGTGGGGAGACGGAGAATTGCGTTGGAGCCGTCCGCACTTAAATCTGGCGTTGTGATGTTGGTTCTGAATTTTGTCAGTGGCGGGAAAGTACCAAGGTGGTATTGCCACCCTGACACGACAGGAAGATATTTTAAATTGCTGAGCAGTTGTTTTTAATGCATTTACATCTAATTATTCACGATTTAATGGCTCTTGATTTAGCCGACTGCGGGCGGCACTCACGTGTCTTTGGGTTCATGACCATTAAAACCTGGTAACACAGAGGTGAAAGGCTTCAGTACCGCAACAGGGAGGCAGCCCTGAGTATGGCAGAATATGGGAAGGTGGTTGGGGGGTGTGGGATGGTTTGGAGGCTATTGTTGGACTGTGTTGCTGTGTGCTCTGCAAGGGATTTTTGGGGTCTTGGGGTCTCTACAAGGGGTTTCAGGGCCGGGAACTCTGCAAGGGGTTTGCGTGAGTTTGTGGAGGGGGTATTGGGTTACCAAACTGCTGTGTGAGATGTTTTGTCTCTCAGACTACTGGAAGAGAGGGTTGATTATCAGCAAGGGTGGGCACTGAGGGCCATCAGGGACTCTGCCAGGAGAATTGTCAAAAGCTCAGTTGCCAAGGCAGGGTTGTCTTTGCATCAACAGCGATCCGCAGGCCCACTGGTCACCCAGCATGGGTCTCATACACATTGTCTTTTTTGAGCCCCCGTGGCATGATACAGTGCCTCTGATGGAGGAAGACCAAGAGGCAGCTGCGCCTGACTGTGAAGCTCCACAACTAGAGCAACAGCAGCTGGCCATGCCAAGAAGGGCCCACTTATGCAAGAGAGTGTACCAGACTCGAATCAGCGATTTCCAAATGTTCGAATGCCATTGTTAACGAAGACTACAACTCTGCAGAGAGGACTTCTCCGACTTATGCTCCCTGCTGCAGGATGAGTTGTGACCTCTGAGATTTGGGGATCACCCTATGCCCATGGCCCTGAGGATCACTGTGGCACTAAATGTCTACACATCTATATCTTTCCAGGGATCAACCAGGGACATGTGTGGGGTCTCCTAGGCAGCAGCCCACTGCTGCATCAAGGAGGTCACCAATGCCCTGTTTAAGATGGCAAGCGAGTATGTGCGCTACCAGACTGACCCGGACAGTCAGGCCGAGGGGGCCATCGTGGCATTTTCCCGGGTGCAAGGTGTTTGGACGCAAGTGGCCATCAAATGTCTGATGGACCAGCCAGCCACTTTCATGAGCAAGAAGGGCTTCCATTCAATCAACGTTGAACTGGTCTGTGACCACTAACAGCATTTCCCAGGAAGCAGCCATGACACCTATATACTCAACAGTCCCAGGGTGTCACAGCTTTTCAGGCCCCCTGCTTGCCTTCAGGGATGAATTCTTGGGGACAAGGGCTACCCATTAAAGACTTGGCTTTTCACTCCTGTGAGGAACCCTCGCAATTCAGTGGAGGAGAGATACTACTATTGCCATGTTTCGACCTGAGCGACCATTGAGCAGGCAATTGGACTACTAAAGATGAGGTTTCACTGCCTTGATCGATCCGGTGGAGCCCTGCAGTATACCCCAGCAAGGCCCTCGCGTATTGTGATGGTCTGCTGTGCTCTGCACAATCTAGCACTGCAACGGTAGAAGGCCTTCCATGACAATGAGATGCCTGAGCAACACTCCTCCACCTACGGGGAGGACACAGAGGAGGCAGAGGAGCAAACAGCGCTAGATGGTGAAGACCTTGTGCCAGAGGTCAGGCAGATTGAGAAACGTGCCAAGGAGGCAACAGACAATCTCATAATCATCCGCTTCCAGCCATCCTGATGTCCACTCACAGAGAACCCAATAAAGACTCACCTAAATGCATATAATCTGTCACCTCCTTTCCATTTGTGATCCCTGACGTGAGACCAGTTATAATCTACGCTAGTGCCAATGGTAGAACATGTGTTAATGAGGTCTGTGGTCACATTGCATTCTGGGGGAAGGGGGAAAGTCAGCAGCTCACAATTAAGCCATAATTGAAAATGGCTTTCAGTCAATGATCATTAATGATTTAAATGAAAGAACTTTTAATTACTCATTACATGTAATATTTCTTACACCTGTGAACCCCCAAGTGTGGCTAAGTGGTTTTCTTAATACATTTGCGAGTGCTCTTATGTGGTGTGATCCCTGCCACAGCAGCTGGGCTGGAGGCAGACTGCTGATCATGCTGCCCTTTGACCTGTGATGACTTCAGCAGTGCCCTCTGGTTGCCTGAGGCCTGGAAGGACTGTGCTGTCTGGGGGGTGCCCTGCACTGGTACAGGGCTCTCCTCAGACATCACGGCTGCTGGAACTGGACTCACAAGCAAAGGGGCTGAGAAGCCGGGGTCCACCCTCGGACTGCCCTGAGGGGAGCCCCCAGATGTGGAGAACAGTCTCTTTTCCTCTCTTTCAAGGCTCACTTGCACCTCTCTGCTCACGAGAGAAGGATGAGGAGCAGGAGAGCTCTCCAAGCGCCTGGTCCTTCTCTTGCCTTGCCACTGCTGCATAGAGCTCCTGGCCAAGGCGATGGTGTGCAGGTCTGTGTGCATCTGTGGAATCTGGCTCTCCATGTGGGTTGCCAACCTCCTGATGGTGCAGGCCATGCGCTCACCTGCCTGAGACACGGCAACACTCATGTCATGGATGGACTTCTCCATCGTCCACTCATGGCTGTGCATGTCCTCTGGCATCACCATCAGATGTTGCCTTACCTCTCTCTGGAACTCCAGCATGCCCTGTGTTGTCGAGACCAGAGGATCGTCAACATCCTGGGGCTCAACATGGGCCTGGCCACCCATAGTCCTCTGACTGTCAGAACCCTTGGCTGGCTCAGCCTCAGCCAGCTGCTTGGGTGCACATGTGGTGGTCTCACCAGCTTGTGACCCTGATTCTAAAGCCGAGCGGTTACCAACTGAGATGAAAGGATCTGCGCTGGTGGAAGGTGCAGGGGAGTCATGTGACAGTGCATCCTCTGAGTGGTCCTTTTCCTCAGAGGTTAATGGCTGTCCCCCTGTGGCTGCAGTTTCCTTCAGATGCTGACCTGCATGAGGGAACACAAGCATGTGTGGGTTAGGCTGTGCAGATCTCGTCCTGCCAACCATATATGATTTGGGTGTCCAGAAATTATGTGTATGTCAATCGAAGCCAATCCTCACTCTCTTGTGCAGAGACTCCAGTCTCTTTGTCTGATATTGCGTGGCAGTCCTAAGTCCCCACCAATTCCAAGGCCTCTTCCTCGGATGGGGCGAAAGGATGCAGGTTCAGAACTCCTCCACTTATCCAGGCTGACTCTCTCCTGTATTGGGCCTTCTTGTCCTGCAAGAGGAAGGATAGAAATAGTAAAAATTCACAGAGAGATCAACATGACAATTCTGCTAATGACAGCCCCTCTTTCCCTACTGGGGGATCTGATCTATCGAATACTGACACATGCTGTCAGGGAGTTAATGGGGGTGAGCTATGAAGGAAGGTGGCCTGTTGCTGAGATGCAACCATGCATCGGTCAGGATGAGGTTATGCCTTAATCTCTCTACCTTCGCTGTGGTAGTGCCACCCTCCCCAAGTCGCACACCCTCCTGTGTAGTCACATTCAATCCCAAAAAAGGAAGGTGGTAGGGAGCTCTCACCTTGGCCGAGTGCAGGACATCATTGACCCTCTTTCAGCACTGCACCCAGTTCCGGTGGTAACCGCATGGCTGCTGACCGCCTCAACAATCTCCTCCCAGGCTTTGCTCAGTCAGGCTGGAGGACCTCTTCAGGCCATCGCTGGAGTAGAGACCCTCCTGCTTTTCCTTTGTAGCCTGGAGGAGAATTCACAGGAAGGCATTACTGAACCATGGGGCCACTCTTTGTCTTGCCTCAGCCATCCTATGCTGTCCTACTCAAGGGGTTGGGAGTTCCAGGAGTTCTTATATGTTTGGTTCTGTATGCTGTCACCTTATTGAGTTTACCAGAGAGATTCTTAGACTGTAGTATTTAAACATTAATATTTATTTCCTAATAACTATGGACACTCCACATCAGCCTTTACGTCTCCTTCAAAAGCCACGTTGTATCTGTTCTCGAGTCTCTTCCACATGATCGCATACATCATCATCGTGGGCGGTAATATTTACACTCTCTCAAGATTAACCCTTTCATCCTACAGGGATCAGCCAGCAACATAAAGCTGCCAATGACTCTAAGGCAGGAGTGAATGCAGGGCTGGCGGGCTTTTAAATATGGTGCCAGAACCTGCTCTGGAGTCATCTATCACTATAATCAGCTACTCGCATCGCGCCCCCTGCAACACAATTGGGGAAGGGCCCATGTCTCCAGTAAACAAAATGACCCCCCGCCGCGTGATCGCAGTCGCCCACGTAACAGACAGGAAAGGTGCCCATTTCCAGGCCCGCCGCTGGGCTCATTAAATTCAGCCCAACAAATAGAAATTCTTTCTCATATATTTCAGTGGAGAATTTGACCTTATTTTTATATTCTCTCAGTTTGTTGTGCTCTACTAAACATCTTGCCAAATGTCTCATGTTTATTCAAAGTTGCAGCACTGCTCAAGATTTCACAGTGGTACTGGTGGGCTTCCCTTTGGCAAGGTGAATAAGTTATGAACTCCTAAACCAGGAAAATTGGTTAGGGCTGCAGCAAAGTCAGAGGGACCCTCCACCCTATTGGAACTGCCACTCCAGACAAAATCTAGTCCACAATGTCTCAAGGTGAGGTGCAAGTATTTTATTGTCACAATTTAAATTACAATCAAATCTGGTGTATAAGTCATGCCTTCACTGAGCTTGCTGAAAGTTATGAACTTGAATTACAACTAATACTCCATATAAGTAATGCTTAATATCAACATTGTCAGTAGGTGGAATATGTAGTTTTAAAAGAAAATTATACTCACTGTCGATAGTGACATTTTCATGCATTTATATTGTCTGCTTTGGAATTAGAGAGGAAATGGCCTCCAAATTATTGCAGCCCCTTGTGAGGTCACTTTCCCCTAATGCCCAGGTGCATTTGAGCAAAACTGGCAAAAAAATGTATGGTCAGTTCACATAAATTTATGAATATTCATTCAATAGCACAAACTAATAATTTGCCCACATGAATAAAGCAGCGCTTCGTATGTAATGTGTAAGTTCACAAGATATATGATCAGCAATTCAAAAATATATTTATGAAAAAATCAGTTTGATAAGGAGTAATCTGAAATATCAGCTTTCCTTTAAATAATCTATAAGTAGACTAGAAACATATGGTTTTACTGCTTATTTTACTCATTTTAATGACATTTTATTGCATTGAAAGTAATTTAGTGCTTCAATGCATGTCTTAAAGTGTTTTCAATAAAAAAGCATATTATATTTCTGTATGATCTATACTGATTCTCCAGCCTCTCCTGTAGCCACCCCCTCCTCCTTAAAGAAAATATTCACTCCTGGATTAATCCCTTGAGACCATTCCCACCCACCTCACTTTATGGACAAGTATTAAAACACATGGAGAAAATAAACTATGTGGCAATGTAATCATGGCAATCTGAAATCACTGACTTAACAGCATATTTTCAAATTCTCTGAGCTAATAAAACCTAGTGCTGAAAAGCTTGAATCCTGAATCCTCATATTGAAATTTTATTACCAAAATTATGGTGCTCCTTTTTTTTTACACAAATTGTCCTGCTGAATGTGATACGTAGAACAGATAACTGGAGAATAGGGATAAGATTTAATCCATGACGTCAGTTCGCTGAGATCAAGTGGAGCAATCAAACCAAAATATTGAAACCTGCATGTAAAAGAGTTGTATGTTTGCTATTTAGTCAGGTTAACATATTGTGCTAAAATCCTATCCAACAGGATTATTTTTGTCAATAAATCAGTTCCAGTGAAGCAACACTAAAAATTGCAGTTTTCAAACATTTTCGTAAGATAGTATACCAATCTCCCTTCTGAAACTTTGTGCCGAAGCATTCATCTCAAAACAAAGAACAAAGAACAAAGAACAGTATAGCACAGGAACAGGCCATTCGGCCCTCCAAGCCTGCGCCGATCTTGATGCCTGCCTAAACTAACACCTTCTGCGCTTCCGGGGACCATATCCCTCTATTCCCTTCCTATTCATGTATTTGTCAAGATGTCTCTGATACGTCGCTATCGTATCTGCTTCCACCACCTCTCCTGGCAGCAAGTTCCAGGCACTCACCACCCTCTGTGTAAAAAACTTGCCTCGCACATCCCCTCTAAACTTTGCCCCTCCCACCTTAAACCTATGTCCCCTAGTAACTGACTCTTCCACCCTGGGATAAAGCTTCTGACTATCCACTCTGTCCATGCCGCTCATAACTTTGTAAACCTCTATCATGTCGCCCCTTCACCTCCGTCGTTCCAGTGAAAACAATCCGAGTTTTTCCAACCTCTCCTCATAGCTAATACCCTCCAGACCAGGCAACATCCTGGTAAACCTCTTTTGTACCCTCTCCAAAGCCTCCACATCCTTCTGGTAGTGTGGCGACCAGAATTGCACGCAATATTCTAAGTGTGGCCTAATTAAGGTTCTGTACAGCTGCAACATGACTTGCCAATTTTTATACTCTATGCCCCGACCGATGAAGGCAAGCATGCCGTATGCCTTCTTGACTACCTTATCCACCTGCGTTGCCACTTTCAGTGACCTGTGGACCTGTACGCCCAGATCTCTCTGCCTGTCAATACTCCTAAGGGTTCTGCCATTTACTGTATACCTCCCACCTGCATTAGACCTTCCAAAATGCATGACCTCACATTTGTCCGGATTAAACTCCATCTGCCATTTCTCCGCCCAAGTCTCCAACCGATCTATATCCTGCTGTATCCTCTGACAATCCTCATCATTATCTGCAACTCCACCAACATTTGTGTCGTCCACAAACTTACTAATCAGACCAGCTACATTTTCCTCCAAATCATTTATATATACTACAAACAGCAAAGGTCCCAGCACTGATCCCTACGGAACACCACTAGTCACATTCCTCCATTCAGAAAAACACCCATCCACTGATACCCTTTGTCTTCTATGACCAAGCCAGTTCTGTATCCATCTTGTCAGCTCACCTCTGATTCCGTGTGACTTCACCTTTTGTACCAGTCTGCTTTGTCAAAGGCTTTACTAAAGTCCATATAGATAACATCCACTGCCCTTCCTTCATCAATCATCTTCGTCACTTCCTCAAAAAACTCAATCAAATTAGTAAGATACGACCTCCCCTTCACAAAACCATGCTGTCTCTCGCTAATAAGTTCGTTTGTTTCCAAATCGGAGTAAATCCTGTCCCGAATAATCCTCTCTAATAGTTTCCCTACCACAGACGTAAGGCTCACCCGCCTATAATTTCCTGGATTATCCTTGCCACCCTTCTTAAACAAAGGCACAACATTGGCTATTCTCCAGTCCTCTGGGACCTCACCTGTAGCCAATGAGGATACAAAGATTTCTGTCAAGGCCCCAGCAATTTCTTCCCTTGCCTCCCTCAGTATTCTAGGGTAGATCCCATCAGGACCTGGGGACATATCTACCTTAATGCTTTGCAAGACACCCAACACCTCCTCCTTTTTGATAATGAGATGATTGAGACTATCTGCACTCCCTTCCCTAGGTTCATCATCCACCAAGTCCTTCTCTTTGGTGAATACTGATGCAAAGTACTCATTTAGCACCTCACCCATTTCCTATGGCTCCACACATAGATTCCCATCTCTGTCCTTGAGTGGGCCAACCCTTTCCCTGGTTACCCTCTTGCTCTTTATATATGTATAAAAAGCCTTGGGATTTTCCTTAATCCTGTTTGCCAGTGACTTTTCAAGACCTCTTTTAGCCCTCCTAACTCCTTGCTTAAGTTCCTTCCTACTGTCTTTATATTCCTCAAGTGCTTCATCTGTTCCTAGCCTTCCAGCCCTTACAAATGCTTCCTTTTTCTTTTTGACTAGGCTCACAATGTCCCGTGTTATCCAAGCTTCCTGAAACTTGCCAAACTTGTCTTTCTTCCTCACAGGAACATGCTGGTCCTGGATTCTAATCAGCTGACGTTTGAAAGACTCCCACATGTCAGATGTTGATTTACCCAATACCAGGTCCAGTATGGCCCCATCCCTAGTTGGACTATCTACATACTGTTTCAAGAAGCCCTCCTGGATGCTCCTCACAAATTCTGCCCCATCCAAGGCCCGAGCACTAAGTGAGTCCCAGTCAATATAGAGGAAGTTAAAATCACCCACCACCACAACCCTGTTACCTTTACATCTTTCCAAAATCTGCCTACATATCTGCTCCTCTACCTCCCGCTGGCTGTTGGGAGGCCTGTAGTAAACCCTCAACATCGTGACTGCACCCTTCCTATTCCTGAGCTCCACCCATATTGCCTCGCTGCATGACCCCTCTGAGGTGTCCTCCGCAGTACAGCTGTGATATTCTCCTTTACCAGTAATGCAACTCCCCCACCCCTTTTACATCCCCCTCTATCCCGCCTGGAACATTTAGCTGCCAATCCTGCCCTTCCCTCAACCAAGTCTCTGTAATAGCAACAACATCATATTTCCAAGTACCAATCCAAGCTCTAAGTTCATCTGCCTTACCTGTTATACTTCTCGCATTGAAACAAATGCACTTCAGACCACCAGTCCCGCTGTGCTCAGCAACATCTCCCTGCCTGCTCTTCCTCTTAGTCCTACTGGCCTTATTTACTATGTCCTCCTCATTTATTTCACTTGCTGTCCTACTGCTCTGGTTCCCACCCCCCTGCCACACTAGTTTAAACCCTCCCGAGTGATGCTAGCAAACCTTGCAGCCAGGATATTAGCGCCCCTCCAGTTTAGATGCAACCCGTCCTTCTTGTACAGGTCCCATCTGTCCCTGAAGAGAGCCCAATGGTCCAGATATCTGAAACCCTCCCTTCTACACCAGCTGCTCAGCCACGTGTTTAGCTGCAATATCTTCCTATTTCTCGCCTCACTGGCACGTGGCACAGGGAATAATCCAGAGATTACAACCCTAGAGGTCCTGTTTTTTAGCTTACTACCTAACTCCCTAAACTCCCCCTGCAGGACCTCATCACTCTTCCTGCCTATGTCGTTGGTACCGATGTGTACCACAACCTCTGGCTGTTCACCCTCCCCCTTCAGAATGCCCCCTGTCCGTTCAGAGACATCCTTGACCCTGGCACCAGGGAGGCAACATACCATCCTGGAGTCTCTTTCACGTCCACAGAAGCGCCCATCTGTGCCCCTGACTATAGAGTCCTCTATAACTATTGCTCTTCTGTGCTTTGTCCCTCCCTGCTGAACAACAGTGCCAGCCATGGTGCCACTGCTCTGGCTGCTGCCGTTTTCCCCTGATAGGCCATCCCCCCCAACAGTATCCAAAACGGTATACTTGTTAGAGAGGGGGATAGCCACAGGGGATTCCTGACTGACTTTCTGCCCCTTCTAGCGGTCACCCATCCATCTGCCTGCACCTTGGGTGTAACCACTTCTCTAAAACTCCTGTCTATGACGCTTTCCGCCACCTGCATGCTCCTAAGTGCATCCAGTTGCCGCTCCAACCGATCCATGCGGTCTGTGAGGAGCTGCA
Source organism: Heterodontus francisci (assembly GCF_036365525.1). NCBI lineage: Eukaryota > Metazoa > Chordata > Chondrichthyes > Heterodontiformes > Heterodontidae > Heterodontus > Heterodontus francisci. The sequence continues at coordinate 69,847,678 of NC_090375.1, read as the reverse complement.
ACTGGATACACTTCCAGCAGATGTAGTCGCCCAGAACGCTGGAAGCGTCACGGACCTCCCACATCTCACAGGTGAAGCACTTCACCCCTCTAACTATCATTTCTATCACTAATTAGTTAATTAATATAAAATAAATAAATACTTATTAAATCCTTACTAAATTATGAGACACTTCACTATGTGGTCCCTACTGCTAGATTTCTACCATAAATATTAAATGCTAACTAAATACAGTAATCTCCTCCCTCTGGTTTAGTTACTCTACTTATTAATTAGTTAATTAGTGTTTTAATCAATTTTTATCAGTTTTATTTTCAAATTCGGTACAGATTCCCTACCAGCCAATCAGGTCACAGATTTCCTGTGCCGTCACTTTTTCAGTTTTTTTTTCCACCCGAGGTAACTGACCGGTCTGGTACTCCGCCCTCCGAGTCTGCTCCGAGAATTCCCGAGGTAAGTTTTTTATGCTTACCGCTCTGGAACTCCGCCCTCCGAGTCTGCTCCGAGAATCCCCGAGGTAAGTTTTTTACACTTACCGCTCTGGAACTCCGCCCTCCGAGAATCCCCGAGGTAAGTTTTTTACACTTACCGCTCTGGAACTCCGCCCTCCGAGAATTCCCGAGGTAAGTTTTTTATGCTTACCGCTCTGGAACTCCGCCCTCCGAGTCTGCTCCGAGAATCCCCGAGGTAAGTTTTTTACACTTACCGCTCTGGAACTCCGTCCTCTGAGTTTGCTCCGAGAATCCCCAAGGTCAGTTTTTATACTTACCGCTCTGGAACTCCGCCCTCCGAGTCTGCTCCGAGAATCCCCGAGGTAAGTTTTTTATACTTACCGCTCTGGAACTCCAACCTCCGAGTCTGCATCCAACTTCCAAGCTGCTCGCTCAGATTATGCATAATCTTGATGTTTTTTAGACTCTGATATGAACCAGACTGTCATCTCAAATGCCTACTTCAACCTCTGAAGCACTGCCGACCTCAATCTATATGCCACCCACAATATTGCTGAAATTTTCATTCACAATTTTCCGACATCTAGACTGAACCCCATAAATTTTAAAGGCTCCCGGAAAGGAAGAGAGATGTCATCTATCAGCACGAGGCCCTCCAGAAAAACTCTCAGAAAGCAATGGGACCAGATAGCTGTGGATGTCAGTGTGAAGCGCCTAGCCCCAAAGACCTGGATGCAGTGCCACAAAAATTTCAGTGACCTCACACGAGTGGTCGAGGACAATGATGCATCTTCAAATGTTGCAAGCCTCATACCCACATCTCACAACTTGTACTATTACGATCAAGGCGGGAGGAGTGCACTGTTGATTCAGTCCCACTTCTCCACAGGTCCTTTCATTGCAGCAGCTTTTTCGGGAGCAGAGTGTGAGCGAGTGAGCAGCTGGGAAGCTTTTTCGGGAGCAGAGTGTGAGCGAGTGAGCAGCTGGGAAGGTCAGTTTGAAAGTAAATTTAATTTCCTTTTGTTTTTCGGCGGAGGCCAGGGGGCTGCTGGGTAAGTAAAACACTATATATTTGGGCGGTTTCTTAACCCGAGACACCACACTTGTCGTGTCTCCCACCCGCCCTCCTCCTCTAACCAAAAAAAAAGGACTCGGTGGGGTGTTTATAAGGTAAGGCTTTTTCGATTTCTCTGGTTTTATTGTGATTGGTAAAAACTTTTCGTTCCTTTTTCATTTAACTAAGTTAAGCTTAAGATTAAAAATGGCAGGAGATCTCAGACCCGTGTCATGCTCCTCTTGCTCAATGTGGGAGCTCAGGGACACGGCTGATGTCCCTGACTCCTTCACGTGCAGGAAGTGTGTCCAACTGCAGCTCTTGTTAGACCGCATGACGGCTCTCGAGCTGCGGATGGACTCACTTTGGAGCATGCGCGATGCTGAGGAGGTCGTGGATAGCACGTTTAGTGAATTGGTCACACCGCAGATTAGGATTGCTGAGGGAGAAAGGGAATGGGTGACCAAAAGGCAGAGAAAGAGCAGGAAGGCAGCGCAGGAGTCCCCTGCGGTCATCTCCCTCCAAAACAAGTATACCGTTTTGGATACTGTTGAGGGAGATGGCTCACCAGGGGAAGGCAGCAGTAGCCAGGTCCATGGCACCGTGGCTGGCTCTGCTGTTCAGAAGGGCGGGAAAAAGAGTGGAAGGGCTATAGTCGTAGGGGATTCGATTGTAAGGGGAGTAGATAGGCGGTTCTGTGGTCGAAAACGAGGCTCCCGAATGGTATGTTGCCTCCCAGGTGCACGGGTCAGGGATGTCTCAGATCGGCTGCAGAACATTCTAAAGGGGGAGGGTGAACAGCCAGTTGTCATTGTGCACATAGGCACTAATGATATAGGTAAAAAACGGGATGAGGTCCTACAAGCAGAGTTTAGGGAGTTAGGAGCCAAGTTAAAAAGTAGGACCTCAGAGGTAGTAATCTCAGGATTACTACCAGTGCCACGTGATAGTCAGAGTAAAAATGAAAGAATAGTCAGGATGAATGCGTGGCTTGAGAGATGGTGCAGGAAGGAGGGGTTCAGATTTTTGGGACATTGGGACCGGTTCTGGGGGAGGTGGGACTATTACAAATTGGACGGTCTACACCTGGGCTGGACTGGAACCAATGTCCTTGGAGGTGCTTTTGCTAACGCTGTTGGGGAGGGTTTAAACTAATGTGGCAGGGGGATGGGAACCAATTGAGGTCAGTTGACAGTAAGGAGGTAGTAACAAAAACCTGTAAGGAACTTTTTAATGAAGTCAGTGTGACTAAGGGGCAGAGCAGGCAGGGAGCAGATGATGAATATAAAGGGACTGGTGGTCTGAGGTGCATTTGTTTTAATGCAAGAAGTGTAGTAGGTAAGGCAGATGAACTTAGGGCTTGGATTAGTACCTGGGAGTATGATGTTATTGCTATTACTGAGACTTGGTTGAGGGAAGGGCATGATTGGCAACTAAATATCCCAGGATATCGATGCTTCAGGCGGGATAGAGAGGGAGGTAAAAGGGGTGGAGGAGTTGCATTACTGGTCAAAGAGGATATCACAGCTGTGCTGAAGGAGGGCACTATGGAGGACTCGAGCAGTGAGGCAATATGGACAGAACTCAGAAATAGGAAGGGTGCGGTAACAATGTTGGGGCTGTACTACAGGCCTCCCAACAGCGAGCGTGAGATAGAGGTACACATATGTAAACAGATTATGGAAAGATGTAGGAGCAACAGGGTGGTGGTGATAGGAGATTTTAATTTTCCCAACATTGACTGGGATTCGCTTAGTGTTAGAGGTCCAGATGGAGCAGAATTTGTAAGGAGCATCCAGGAGGGTTTTCTAGAGCAGTATGTAAATAGTCCAACTCGGGAAGGGGCCATACTGGACCTGGTGTTGGGGAATGAGCCCGGCCAGGTTGTTGAAGTTTCAGTAGGGGACTACTTTGGGAATAGTGATCACAATTCCGTAAGCTTTAAAATACTCATGGACAAAGACGAGAGTGGTCCTAAAGGAAGAGTGCTAAATTGGGGGAAGGCCAACTATACCAAAATTCGGCAGGAGCTGGGAAATGTAGATTGGGAGCAGCTGTTTGAAGGTAAATCCACATGTGATATGTGGGAGGCTTTTAAAGAGAGGTTGATTAGCGTGCAGGAGAGACATGTTCCTGTGAAAATGAGGGATAGAAATGGCAAGATTAGGGAACCATGGATGACAGGTGAAATTGTGAGACTAGCTAAGAGGAAAAAGGAAGCATACATAAGGTCTCGGCGGCTGATGAAAGACGAAGCTTTGAAAGAATATCGGGAATGTAGGACCAATCTGAAACGAGGAATTAAGAGGGCTAAAAGGGGTCATGAAATATCTTTAGCAAACAGGGTTAAGGAAAATCCCAAAGCCTTTTATTCATATATAAGGAGAAAGAGGGTAACTAGAGAAAGGATTGGCCCACTAAAGGACAAAGGCGGAATGTTATGCTTGGACTCAGAGAAAATGGGTGAGATTCTAAACGAGTACTTTGCATCGGTATTCACCGAGGAGAGGGACATGACGGATGTTGAGGTTAGGAACAGATGTTTGATTACTCTCGGTCAAATCAGCATAAGGAGGGAGGAAGTGTTGGGTATTCTAAAGGGCATTAAGGTGGACAAGTCCCCTGGTCCGGATGGGATCTATCCCAGGTTACTGAGGGAAGCGAGAGAGGAAATAGCTGGGGCCTTAACAGATATCTTTGCAGCATCCTTAAACACGGGTGAGGTCCCGGAGGACTGGAGAATTGCTAATGTTGTCCCCTTGTTTAAGAAGGGTAGCAGGGATAATCCAGGTAATTATAGACCGGTGAGCCTGACGTCAGTGGTAGGGAAGCTGCTGGAGAAGATACTGAGGGATAGGATCTATTCCCATTTGGAAGAAAATGGGCTCATCAGTGATAGGCAACATGGTTTTGTGCAGGGAAGGTCATGTCTTACCAACTTAATAGAATTCTTTGAGGAAGTGACAAAGTTGATTGATGAGGGAAGGGCTGTCGATGTCATATACATGGACTTCAGTAAGGCGTTTGATAAGGTTCCCCATGGCAGGCTGATGGAGAAAGTGAAGGCGCTTGGGGTCCAAGGTGTACTAGCTAGATGGATAAAGAACTGGCTGGGCAACAGGAGACAGAGAGTAGCAGTAGAAGGGAGTTTCTCAAAATGGAGACGTGTGACCAGTGGTGTTCCACAGGGATCCGTGCTGGGACCACTGTTGTTTGTGATATACATTAATGATTTGGAGGAAAGTATAGGTGGACTGATTAGCAAGTTTGCAGACGACACTAAGATTGGTGGAGTAGCAGATAGTGAAGGGGACTGTCAGAGAATACAGTAGAATATAGATAGATTGGAGAGTTGGGCAGAGAAATGGCAGATGGAGTTCAATCGGGGCAAATGCGAGGTGATGCATTTTGGAAGATCCAATTCAAGAGTGAATTATACAGTAAATGGAAAAGTCCTGGGGAAAATTGATGTCCAGAGAGATTTGGGTGTTCAGGTCCATTGTTCCCTGAAGGTGGCAACGCAGGTAAATAGAGTGGTCAAGAAGGCATACGGCATGCTTTCCTTCATCGGACGGGGCATTGAGTACAAGAGTTGGCAGGTCATGTTACAGTTGTATAGGACTTTGGTTCGGCCACATTTGGAATACTGCGTACAGTTCTGGTCACCACATTATCAAAAGGATGTGGATGCTTTGGAGAGGGTGCAGAGGAGGTTCACCAGGATGTTGCCTGGTATGGAGGGCGCTAGCTATGAAGAGAGGTTGAGTAGATTAGGATTATTTTCATTAGAAAGACGGAGGTTGAGGGGGGACCTGATTGAGGTGCACAAAATCATGAGAGGTATAGACAGGGTGGATAGCAAGAGGCTTTTTCCCCAGAGTGGGGGTTTCAATTACTAGAGGACACGAGTTCAAAGTGAAAGGGGAAAAGTTTAGGGGGGATATGCGTGGAAAGTTCTTTATGCAGAGGGTGGTGGGCACCTGGAACGCATTGCCAGCGGAGGTGGTAGATGCGGGCACGATGGAGTCTTTTAAGATGTATCTAGACAGATACATGAATGGGCAGGAAGAAAAGAGATACAGAACCTTAGAAAATAGGCGACATGTTTAGAGAGAGGATCTGGATCGGCGCAGGCTTGGAGGGCTGAAGGGCCTGTTCCTGTGCTGTAATTATCTTTGTTCTTTGTTCTTTGTTCATATATTTAAATTCTCCCACTTACCGAAACTGTCGATCAGATATTCTATTTTCCCCCCCGAATAAAGCACACCAACCAAGTTTCTTTAATAAACAACTAAATTATCCATTTATTATAAACCAGGTCTTAACCAATAATGAAGTAAAACATACACACAAATGGAAATATTAAAGCCCCTTATTTTATCCTAGCCCTCACGCACACACACATACATACATAACCAGTTAACCGGGAGAAAAAGGGCTTTTTGTTTACAGCTGTTACAAAGAAATCGAAGGAATAAAAAAACACTTAGACTGAAAAGAAGGTATGGAAGTCCTTTGTTTGGCAAGGTGTCCCAAAAGTGAATAGGCGGCTGTCAATGGAATCTTCCTAGAACAGTTCTTTCCAGGCGATGATGATGATGATCCGTTTGGGTAGGCTTCAAAAAGATTCAGCACAGAAGGCTCCAGTCAGGATTTACAGTAGGAAGCAGCAACAAGGATTTTTCTTAGGTCTTATCACAGCAATATAGCAGTAAAGGTTTCTTCAAATACAGGGGGAAACAGTACAACTTGATGCAGGAATTCTTTAAAGATGCAGAGACTGCTCAAAGAGAGAAAGCTGTCAGCTGTCTTCTCCTAGCAGGTATACAGCAACTCCTTCCTTCTGTTTTTAGCCAAACCAATTGACTTTTTAACAGTTTAAAATGAAACCAACTTTTTCCAGAAACAAGTCCTATGACAACCATAAATCCAGGCCTGTCATTCCCTTGCAAACACCTTTTCAGAGTCACAAGCACAAACCCCATGCTGGGTTATTTGCAAACAGATAATTTCCAGTAAGACCTGCCCACAAGCCAACCTTCTGTTGACCTTCCCTTTTGTTTTTTAAACCACAAAAGTTCAGCAATCTCAGTATGACTCAATGTCCAAAATTCAACTCCAAGTTCTTTAAGACATATTTTACAAAAGAAACGGAAGCAGTCTTGTAACAGTACCTACTATGATGACAGCCAGATTACCCACATTGCACTACACTCAGTGACACACTTCATTCTCTCTTGTTAGACAAAGTGGCGTGTAACCAGAGGCAGCAGTACCTAACAATTGTCTGGGGGGTGGGAGGGGGAGGGCGGTGTGGCATGGGCGGTGTGGCGTGGTGGTGGGGGTGGAACAGGAATGACTTCAGACTTAGCTGCGACTGCAGCACCCAGACATTGCTGGCCTGCAAGCTGAGACTGCTCTCATGCAAGCCCATTGTAGCTGCAGATACTAGTACTCAAAGGGGCTTTCAGGTTCTCACAGCAGTCCAGCTATCTGTCCTTCAACACATTACACGCATTGCTGAGCGGTCACCTAGGTGAATATCAGTGGTTCCGTGGAGCATAAACCTGCTGTCCTCTCTCAGGATTACAGTATTCATTTCCCCACTGCTGTCACTCCACCAAAGCCCTTGCTCTTGCCAACTAGCTGATTGATGCTGCCCATGCTGAGATGGTGCAGTCCGAAGCAGTACTTTCTCAGGCCAGAACTGCTCATGGTCATCCTCTAAGGCCATGGTTGTTTTGTGGGGGCTTTTATTTAAGTGTTGTAGTCAAGGAGACACTGTTACTGTTAGTAACTGAGGGAAGGTAAGGTGTTGGTGAATGAGGATTTGGGATAGCGTTCATTGGTACCGTAGTCAGATGAGTTGATCACGAACAGCCAGGCCTCCTCCTTTGCTTGCCTCTTCCTTTCTTCCACCTCCCCTTCCACTTCTTCCTACTGCTCCTCAGCTGGTCACTGTATAGCTGGTGGCAGGGGCTGTACCCTCATGATGGTGAAGTTGTGCAGGATGTAGTAGATCATATCAAATCTTGACACATACTCGGGAGAGTACTGTTCGGCTCCTCCAGAGCAGTCCAAGCAGCAGAAGCATTGGTTAAGCACCCCAGTGGTCTCCTCAATCACATTTCATGTGGCAGCATGGCTGTCATTATATGCATGTTATCCACGTTTGCAGACAGGAGTCATGAGCCATTTAGTCAGTGAATAGCCCTTGTTGCCCAATAACCAAGCTCTGGTTTGTCATGCTGACTCAAATGCAGATTGTACAACAGACTGCCGCAGAATAAAGGCATCATAACTGCTGCCAGGATACTGTGCACTGACCTGCATGATACCCTGCGTATGGTCCCACACCAGCTGGATGGTGAGGGAGTGGAATCCCTTCCATTTATAGAGAATTTCAGAACTGACGCCCGTAAAGTGACGTGTGTGTGATCAATAGCATCTTGCACCATGGAAAAATCTGCAACCCTCGTAAAACTGTGTGCTCAATACATCTGCTTCTCTCTGGCAAGAGAAAATGAAATGTATTCAGCTCCCTTGAAATACAGAGCCTTACTGAGCTCCCTTATGCAACAGTAGATGGTGAGCTGGGAGATGCTGCAAATACCTCCTGCTCCTGCCTGAAAGGTGCATAACAGTTCATGGCCACAGTCAACTTTGCAGCCATTGGCAGTGCCTTCATTGCCCTACTCTGAGGTTGCAGTTATGGCTGCAGCAGGTAGCAGATTTCAGTGAGGGCATTCTTCACAGAAGAGAAATCTGACACACTGTTCTTTTCTGAGGTTTAGGTAGAGAATCATTCTCTGAATACCCTGGATGAATATGGCCTCTTGCCTTTTTTATTCTTTCATGGGATGTGGGCATCACTGGCAGGTCAGCATTTGTTGCCCATCCCTAATTGCCCTTGAACTGAGTGGCCTGCTAGGCTACTTCAGAGGGCAGTTAAGAGTTGCTGTGGATCTGGAGTCACATGTAGGCCAGACCAGGTAAGAATGGCAGATTCTCTTCCCAAAAGGATATTAATGAACCAGATGTTTTTTTTTTACAATAATCGATGATAGTTTCATTTTACCATTACTGAGACCAGCTTCAATTCCAGATTTTTATTAATTAATTGAATTTAAATTCCACCAGCTTCTGTGCTGGGATTTGAACCGATGTCCCCATGGAATTAGCCTGGGTCTCTGGATTACTAGTTCAGTGACAATACTACCATGCCCTTCTATCCCTCCTCCTTCTCATTCTCCCTCTTCCAGCAGCTTGACCTGTGTCCCTTCTGCTCATTCTCCCTGTCATACTGTAGGCCAAAGGGGATCCACCATATCTGGGAGTAAATGGCTTATGCAGAATCCTTGGAGTCAGGACAAAGTCCTTCAGCACAAGTCACACCACTCCTGGAGGCTTCAGTAACTTTAAAAACCTCTGAAAACCACTTTTATAATCACAGCAAGAGACAATATAAATTAATCAGCAAATAACCTGAAAATAGTTAATGATCCCTTTAAATAGTGTTGGTGGGTGGCCTTCCAGGTATTGAATACATGTTCAGCTGTGCGGGGTTAAGAAAGGGCACTCTCTGGAGCACTGAGCTCCAAAATGGAAGCGCTGACATAAAATTAGCATTATACACTGATTGACATTATGATCTGCCTACTCTGCATACTTCTGGCAGACATTCCTGCGGGCATGATAACACACTCCCCAAAGTAGTATCTAGCACAGCCAGCACCGAAGAAGGTGCATGCACCATGGATACCATTTTGGAAGCAAAACAGCATGCATAGCACCAAAAAAAGGAGCAACACAGTTAATTTTTGAGACTGAAGAGACAAAACCATAAAGTATAAAGCAGGAAATATAAATTAGATTTAATTCATTTACAGAAAGCGAACAAAGATTGGGAAAGACAGATGGGATTAACAGGGAGATAAAATTTAAAAAACACAACCACAAAGGTAATAATCTCTGGATTGCTACCTGATCCACGAGCAAATTGGCATAAGGTAAATAAGATCAGTGAGTTGAATGCATGGCTTAGAGATTGGCTAACTAAGGGAGAAATGGGTTTCGATTCATGGGGCACTGGCACCAGTACTGGGAAAGAGGGAGTTGTACCGTTGGGATGGCCTTCACCGAACCGCACTGGGACCAGTGTCCTGCGTATCGTATAACTAGGGCTGCAGAGAGGGCTTTAAACAAAATAGTGGGGGGAAATTTAGAAAGTTAATGAGAAAGGGCAAGGGTAGTGATACAAGTAATGATAACCAGAGTGTGACAGAAAGAGGCAGAGTGTACAAACGAAAGAGTACACGAGCAAATAAGGGCAGAGTAGGGGAAAAATGGTAAAAAAACAGAATTAAAGGTTCTTTATCTGAATGCGTTTGCAACAAGATGGATGAATTGATAGCACAAATAGAAATAAATGGGTATGCTATGATAGTCATTACAGGCAGGTGGTTGCAAGGTGGTCAAGGCTAGGAACTAAATATTCAAGGGCATTTTACATTTTGGAAGGATAGGAAGAAAGGAAAGGATGTGGGGTAGCTCTGTTAATAAAGGATGAAATTAGTACAGGAGTGAAAAATGATCTTGGCTCAGAAGATCAAGATGTAGAATCAGTTTGGATGAAGATAAGAAATAGCAAAGGAAAGAGTCACTAGTGGGAGCAGTTTATAAGCCCTCTAACAATAACTATGTTGTAAGACAGAGGATAAATCAAGAAATAATGGGGCTTGTAGGAAAGGTACTGCAATAATCATGGGCAATTTTATTCTTAATATAGATTGGACTAATCAAATTGGCAAAGGTAGCCTGGAGGATGAATTCATATAGTGTATTAGGGACAGTTTCTCAGAACACTACATTCTGAAACCAACCCGGGAGCAGGCTATTTTAGACCTGGTAATGTGTAATAACAAAGAACAAAGAACAGTACAGCACAGGAACAGGCCATTCGGCTCTCCAAGCCTGTGCCGATCTTGATGCCTGTCTAAACTAAAACCTTCTGCGCTTCCGGGGACCGTATCCCTCTATTACCATCCTATTCGTGTATTTGTCAAGATGCCTCTTAAACATCGCTATCGTACCTGCTTCAACCACCTCCCCCGGCAGCAAGTTCCAGGCACTCACCACCCTCTGTGTAAAGAACTTGCCTCGCACATCCCCTCTAAACTTTGCCCCTCGCACCTTAAACCTATGTCCCCTCGTAACTGACTTTTCCACCCTGGGAAAAAGCTTCTGACTATCCACTCTGTCCATACCGCTCATAACTTTGTAAACCTCTATCATGTCGCCCCTCCACCTCCGTCATTCCAGTGAAAACAATCCGAGTTTTTCCAACCTCTGCTCATAGTTAATGCCCTCCAGACCAGTCAACATCCTGGTTAACCTCTTTTGTACCCTCCCCAAAGCCTCCATGTCCTTCTGGTAGTGTGGTGACCAAAATTGCACGCAATATTCTAAGTGTGGCTTAACTAAAGTTCTGTACAGCTGCAGCATGACTTGTCAATTTTTATACTCTATGCCCCGACCGATGAAGGCAAGCATGCCGTTTGCCTTCTTGACTACCTTATCCACCTGCGTTGCCACTTTCAGTGACCTGTGGATCTGCACGCCCAGATCTCTCTACCTGTCAATACTCCTAAGGGTTCTGCCATTTACTGTATACTTCCCACCTGCATTAGATCTTCCAAAATGCATTACCTCACATTTGTCCGGATTAAACTCCATCTGCCCAAGTCTCCAACCGATCTATATCCTACTGTATTCTCTGACAATCCTCATCACTATCCGCAACTCCACCAACATTTGTGTCGTCCGCAAACTTACTAATCAGACCAGCTACATTTTCCTGCAAATCATTTATATATACTACAAACAGCAAAGGTCCCAGCACTGATCCCTGCGGAACACCATTGTCACAGCCCTCCATTCAGAAAAGCACCCTTCCGCTGCTACCCTCTGTCTTCTATGACCAAGCCAGTTCTGTATCCATCTTGCCAACTCACCTCTGATCCCGTGTGACTTCACCTTTTGTACCAGTCTGCCATGAGGGCCCTTGTCAAAGGCTTTACTGAAGTCCATATAGACAACATCCACTGCCCTTCATCAATCATCTTCGTCACTTCCTCAAAAAACTCAATCAAGTTAGTGAGACACGTACTCCCCTTCACAAAACCATGCTGCCTTTCGCTAATAAGTTTGTTTGTTTCCAAATGGGAGTAAATCCTGTCTCGAAGAATCCTCTCTAATAATTTCCCTACCACTGACGTAAGGCTCACCGGCCTATAATTTCCTGGATTATCCTTGCTACCCTTCTTAAACAAAGGAACAACATTGGCTATTCTCCAGTCCTCTGGGACCTCACCTGTAGCCAATGAGGATACAAAGATTTCTGTCAAGGCCCCAGCAATTTCTTCCCTTGCCTCCCTCAGTATTCTGGGGTAGATCCCATCAGGCCCTGGGTACTTATCTATGTTAATGCTTTACAAGATGCCCAACACCTCCTCCTTTTTGATAACGACATGATTGAGACTATCTGCACTCCCTTCCCTAGGTTCATCATCCACCAAGTCCTTCTCTTTGGTGAATACTGATGCAAAGTACTCATTTAGTACCTCACCCATTTCCTCTGGCTCCATACATAGATTCCCTGCTCTGTCCTTGAGTGGGCCAACCCTTTCCGTGGTTACCCTCTTGCTCTTTATATACGTATAAAAAGCCTTGGGATTCTCCTTAATCCTGTTTGCCAGTGACTTTTCATGACCCCTTTTAGCCCTCCTGACTCCTTGCTTGTTACTTCCTACTGTCTTTATATTTCTCAAGGGCTTCGTCTGTTCCCAGCCTTCTAGCCCTTATGAATGCTGCCTTTTTCTTTTTGACTAGGCTCACAATATCCCTTGTTATCCAAGGTTCCTGAAACTTGCCAAACTTATCCTCCTTCCTCACAGGAACATGCCGGTCCTGGATTCTAATCAACTGACATTTGAAAGACTCCCACATGTCAGATGTTGATTTACCCTCAAACAGCCGCCCCCAATCTAAATTCTTCAGTTCCTGCCTAATATTGTTAGAATTAGTCTTCCCCCAATTTAGCACCTTCACCCAAGGACTACTCTTATCCTTATCCACAAGTACCTTAAAACTTACGGAATTATGGTCACTGTTCCCGAAATACTCCCCTACTGAAACTTCGACCACGTGGCCGGGCTCATTCCCCAATACCAGGTCCAGTATGGCCCCATCCCTAGTTGGACTATCTACATATTGTTTCAAGAAGCCCTCCTGGATGCTCCTTACAAATTCTGCCCCATCCAAGCCCCTAACACTAAGTGAGTCCCAGTCAATATAGTGGAAGTTAAAATCACCCACCACTACAACCCTGTTACCTTTACATCTTTCCAAAATCTGCCTACATAGCTGCTCCTCTATCTCCCGCTGGCTGTTGGGAGGCCTGTAGTAAACCCCCAACATCGTGACTGCACCTGCCTGAAGCTTCTAAATCCCGGAACATTTATCTGCAATGAGACAGGATTGATAAATGACCTCCCAGTAAAGGGTTCTCTAGGCAAGAGTGATCATAACATGATAGAATTTCACATTCAGTTTGAAGGTGAGAAATTTTGGTCTGAAACTCGTGTCTTATAATTAAATAAAGGCATTTACAAAGGTATGAAGACAAAGTTGGCTGAAGTGGATTGGGAAAATAAGTTAAAGGGTGAGACAGTAGAGAAGTAGTGGTGGACATTTAAGGAGATATTTCATAATTCTTAAAGATATATTCCATTGAGAAAGAAAGACTATGACAAGGATGAACCACCTGTGGCTAACTAAGGAAGTTAAGGATGGTATCAAATTGAAAGAAAATGTGGACAATACTGCAAAGATTAGTGGTAGTGAGAAAAATAAGAGGGAGAAATTACAGTATGAGAGTAAACTAGCAAGAAATATTAAAACAGACAGTAAAATGTTTGACAAATATATAAAAAGGAAGAGAGGAGCTAAAGTAAGTGTTGGTCCCTTAGTGGATGAGACTGGGGAATTAATAATGGGGAAAAAAGGAAATGGCAGAGACTTTGAACAAATATCTTGTATCTGTCTGCATAGAAGAAGACACAAAAAGCATCCCAAGAATAGCAGAAAATTAAGAGACAAAAGGGAGGGAGGAACTTGAAAAAATAATGATCATTCGATAAAAAGTACTAAGAAAACTCATGGGACTAAAGATCGACAAGTCCCCTAGACCTGATGGCCTGCATCCAAGAGTCTTAAAAGAAGTGGCTGCAGAGATAGTGGATGCATTGGTTGCAATCTTCCAAAATTTCCTAGATTCTGGAAAGGTCCCAGTGGGTTGGAAAACCACAAATGTAACAGCTCTATTCAAGAAAGGGTGGGCGACAGAAAGCAGGAAACTATCGGCCAGTTAGCCTAAAGTCTGTCATTGGGAAAATGTTAGAATCCGTTATTAAGGAAGTAGTAGTGGGACATTTAGAAAATCATAAAGCAATCAGGCAGAATCGACATGGTTTTATGAAAGGGAAAGTAACAAAGCAACAAGTAGGTGGATAAAGGGGAACCAGTAGGTGGAGTGTATTTGGATTACTAAAAGGCATTTGATAAGGTGCCACATAAAAAGGTTACTGCACAAGATAAGAGCTCATGGTGCTGAGGGTAATATATTGGCATGAATAAAGGATTGGCTAACTAATGGGAAACATAGATTTCGGATAAATGGGGCATTTTCAGGTTGGCAAACTGTAACTAGTGGAGTACCACAGGAATCAATGCTGGGGCCTCAACTACCTATGATCTATATTAATGATTTGGATGAAGGGACCAAGTGTATTGTGACCAAATTTGCAAAGAGACAGAGCTAGGATAAGTGAGTGGGCAAAAATTTGGCAGATGGAGTATATTGTGGGGAAATGTGACATTGTCCACTTTGCACCTGGTGACATGAATAGAAAAGCTGATTTTTTTTACATGGAGAGACTGCAGAATGCTGCGGTACAGAGGGATCTGGGTGTCTGTGTACATGAATCACAAAAAGTTAGCAAGCAGGTACAGCAAGTAATTAGGAACCCAAATGGAAGGTTGGCATTTATTGCAGGGGGATGGATCATATATTAGGGAAGTCTTACTACAGGGCATTGGTGAGACAGCACCTAGAGAATTGCAAACAGTTTTGGGCTCCTTACTTAGGGAGGGATGTGCTTGTATTGAAAGCATTTCAGAGAAGGTTCGCTAGGCTGATTCCTGGGCTGAGGGGGTTATCCTATGAGGTTGTCTTATGAGGAGACAGTGGCATCGTGGTAATGTCACTGAACCTGTAATCCAGAGGCCCAGGCTAATACCCTGGGAACATGGGTTCAAATTCCACCACAGCACCATGGTGGAATTTAATTCAATTAATTAATAAATGTAATTACTTAATAAAAATCTTGAATTGAAAGCTAGTCTTAGTAATGGTGCCATGAAACTATCATCGATTGTCATTAAAAACCCATCTGGTTCACTCATGCCCTTTAGGGAAGGAAATCTGCTGTCCTTACCTGATCTGGCCTATATGTGACTCCAGACCTACAGCAATGTGGGTGACTCTTAACTGCCCTCTGAAATGGCCTAGCAAGCCACTCAGTTGTCAAGTTCATACCACTGCAGGTTTTTCAATGTCAAGTCTACCAACAGTATATCACTGACACAACTTCTGGATGTTTGTGTTTAAATGTGTATATGTGGATGCTGAAAGTTGCTGCCCAATTTTCTCAGTAATAACGGTGAACTCTGTTCGCTTCACCATTATTCTCCATGCAAAATCTGAGCCAATAGGAAAAGCATTAAGGCAGGTGGAGAAAGAAAGAGATCTGGACATTCAAGTGCATAGATCTTTAAAGATTCATCAGCAATGCCGTAAAGTAACAGAAGCAATTAGGGTGTTGGGTTGCACCTATAGGACAATTGGCGATAAGACAATCACAGCATCATGGAATGGTTCCAACACAGGAGGAGGCCATTTGTCCCCACGGGCTGAATTTAGTGTGCTCATTGCCAGGACTGGTGGCAGGCCCGGAAATGGGCGCTGTTCCCGAATGCGACTTGGATGGCCACCCTACCACGGTTACAAGGCGGGTGGCTGTTTTATATACAGGAGATGATGCCGCCCCCCCCCCACCTGCCACCGCACCCTCCCCCCAATACATGACAGGAGCAGGAGGCGAAACAATGACCCCAGAGCAGGTGCTGGCACAATATTTAAAGGCCTGCCAGCCCTACGTCCACTCCTACCTTTTGAGAACCACTGCCTTCCACAGTGTCACTTGCTGCCCAGGACACCATCAGCTGCCTCTGGTGCTTCAGGACCCCTTCCAGCTTCCCCTGGTGCCTAAGGACCCTGGCGGAGGGATCCCCAACATTAGGCCTCACTCCATGGCAGAGGAGGAGGCACTCGAACTGGCAAGGACCCAGGGTGGCCGCTCCATAGCAGATGGTGAGACTGGAGTCTCCGTGCAAGAAAGCGAGGATTGACTTCCATCAAAATACAGTTCAACTTTGAAGACCCACATCATGCATGGCTGGCATAACTAGATCTGTGCATCCTAACCTAACGTTTGTGTTCTCTCATACAGGTCTGCATCTACAAGAGATTCCAGTGCAAGGGGGACAAAATTCCACCTCTGAGGACGATTCACAGTCAGAGGATATGCCACCCCATGACTTTCCTGCATCTTCCACCAGATACTTTCATCTTGGTGCATTTGCGTTCGGCTGTAGAATCAGAGTCACAAGCTGATGAAAGCACCGCACATGTGCCTGGAATAGCTGGCTGAAGCTGAGGCTGAGACAGCCGAGGCATCTGACAGTCAGAGGACTGTGGGTGGCCCGGTCCATGTTGAGCCCCAGGCTCAAGCCTCTGATGTCAAGAGCACAGAGCATGCTGCAACTGCAGAGAGGGGTAAAGCAGCACCAGGCAGAGATGCCAGAAGCCATGCACAGCCATAAGTAGACAATGGAGGAGTCCATCCATACCATGAGTGCTGCCCAGGCATGCAAGTGCATGGCTTCCTCCATCGAGAGGTTGGCAACGTTCAGAGTTTTGAGTTTTGGAGAGCCAGATTCCACAGACCTGCACACCATGGCTTTGGCCATGAGCTCAACACAGCAGTGGCAAGGTGAGAGAAGAACCAGGAGCCTGGAAATTTCTTCTGCTCCTCGTCCTTCTCTGGTGAGGAGGGAGGTTCAAGTGAGCCTTGAAAGGGAGGAGGAGAGACATACCTCCACATCTGGGGCATCCTCTCAGTGCACTCCAAGAGTGGACACCGGCTCCTGAGCTCCCCCACCAGTGAGCTCAGCTCCAGCAGCCGTAACACTTGGAGAGTCCTGCACCAGTGCAGCAAATCCTCAGGGTTGACTCTTCCATCATCTACTCATGGCTGTGCATGGCTTCTGGCATATCTGCCTGATGCTGCTTTACCCCGCTCTGCAGTTCCAGCATGCCCTGAGCTGTTGACATCAGGCAGCCGGGGCCTTCAGGCCTCAGGCATCCAAAGGATGCCTGCCGAAGTCATCTCAGACCAAGGGGCAGCCTGTTTAGCAGCCTACCTCCAATCCAGCTGCTGTTTCAGGGATCACACCACATAGGAGCATATGCACTGTATTAAGAAATCCACCTGGCCGCATTTGGGACTTACGGGTGTAGAACATATGCAATTTATTGATTCTTTAAAAGTTCTTTTGTTATAATCATTATCATTGCCTGGAGGCATTTTTCCATTATGTCTTAATTGTGAGCTGCTGACTTCACCCTTCCCCCTTAACGCAATGCCAATGTGCCCATAGCCCTCATTAACATATGCTCTCCCATGGGCACTAGCGCGCATTGCAGCTGGTCAAAAGTCAGGGAACACAAATGGAAAGGTGACGACAGACTACATACACTAAGGTGAGTCTTTATTGAGTCACTGTGACTGGACATCAGGGTGGCTGGAAGTGGGTGTTTATGAGGTTGTCTCTTGCTTCCTTGGCATGTTGCTCAATCTGCCTGGCCTCTGGTGCAACGTCTTCACCGTCCAATGCGTCCTCATCGGTGGAGGAGTGTTGCTCAGGCATCTCATCATCATGTAAGGCCTCCCCCCTCTGCAGGGCTAGATTGTGCAGAGCACAGCAGACCACCACACTATGCAAGACCCTCGCCGGGTCATGCTGCAGGCTCCACCGGATTGACTGAGGCAGCAGAATCTCATCTTCAGTATGCCAACAGCCTGCTTGATGGTCTCTCGTGTGGATCAGTGGCAATTGTTGTACCTCTCCTCTGCTGCATTTTAAGGACTCCTCACAGGTGACTGTTGACATATGTAGGCATCATGACTGTTTCCTGGGAAGCATGCACATGCCTGCAGGAAATGCTTTTGATGGTCGCAGACCAGTTGAACATTGATTGAATGGAAGCCCTTCCTGTTGATGAAGGCGGCTAGCTGGTCTGTTGGAGACTTGATGGCCAAATGCATGTAATCTATCACACCTTGCACCCGGGGAAATCTAGTGATTGCCCTGAACTCAATGGCCTTCTCAGCCTGACTGTCTAGGTCGGTCTGGTAGCGCACATAGTCACCAGCCCTCTTAGACAGGGCATTGGTCACCTCCTTGATGCAGTGGTGAGCTGCTGCCTTGGAGACCCAACTAATGTCTCTGGTGGATCACTGGAAGGAGCCAAATGCATACAAGTTGAGTGCCACAGTGATCTTCAGGGCCACTGGCATAGGGTGATCCCCAAAGCCCATAGGTCGCAACTCATCCTGCAGCAAGGCACATAAATCGGCGATGGCCTCCATGAAGAGGTGCAGTCTTCATTGAAAATGGCATTCATATATTTGGAAGTAGCTGATTCGAGTCCAGTACACACTCTGGTGCAGGTGGGCCCTTCTTGACATTGCAGGCTGCTGTTGCTCTCCGTGGAACTTCACGGACAGGCGCAACAGCCTGTTGGCTCTGCCTCCATAGGAGGTGCTGCATCACACCAAGGGGGTCCAAAATTACAGAGTGTATGAGACCCATGTCAGGAGGCCTGTGGTCCTATAGTGTGCTGAAAATGCAGAAACGACCATGCCCTGGCAACTGATTTTTTGACAACTCTCTCGGTGGAGTCCCTGATGGCACTCCAACCCCAACTTGTATACAGCCAACCTCTCTTCCTCTGTATGAGTGAAAAAACTTAACACACAGAAGTTTCGTAATCCATTTCAGGCTCCCCTAACCTACACAAAACTCTAGGAGAGCCCCCAACACCCCGATCCCTTTTGCAGAGTACACAGCACCCTGACCTCCCTTGCAGAGAAGACAGCAACACAATCCAACAGAGTCCTGCTAACACCCCTCTTCACCTATGCAGCAGTACCTAGGTCTGTCTCCCCGTTGACGCATTGAAGTCTCTCACCTCAGTGCCAAGTTTTAACGGCTGTAAAACCGAAGGCATGTGAGTGTCGCCCGCCATCCATTAAAGCAAGAGCCAACCATTAAATCCCAAATCATTATATGTAAATACATTATAAACAACCTCTCAGCAAATTAAAATATGCTACAGGAAGCTAGGGGCATCATTGCCACCTTGGTGCTTTCCTGCCACTGACAAAAGCCGGAACTGATGTCACAATGCCAGATTTCCGGGGGGATGGTTGTGAAACGATTCTCCATCCCCTCCATGCTACCAAACCTGCATTAAACAGCTGTGTTAAATTCTGCCCATTGTGTGCATTCCAGCTCTCTGCAAGAGCAACTCAGCTCGTACCACTCCCCTGTCCTTCCCCCATAGCCCTGCAGTTTTTTTTCTTCAGGTGTTTATCCAATTCCCTTTCGAAAGTCACGAGTGAATCTGCCTCCACCACAATTTCAGGAAGTGTATTCCAGATCTGAACGACTCGTGTTGCTGCTGGTTCTTTTGCCATTCACCTTCTATTGGTGTCCTCTGGTTCTCAACCCTTCTACTAATGGGAACAGTTTCTCTCTATCTGTTCTGTCTGAACTCCTTGTGATATTGAACACCTTGATCGAATGTCCTCTCCACCTTCTCTAAGGAGAACAATGCCAGCTTCTTCAATCTATTAATGTAACTGAAGTCCCTCATCCCTGGAACCATTCTTTTCTGCACACTCTCTAAAGCCTTCACATTCTTCTTAATGTGTGGTGCCCAGAATTGGACACAATACTCGAGTTGAGGCTGAACCGGTGTTTTATAAAGGTTCATCATAACTTCCTTGCTTTTGTACACTATGCCTCTATTTATAAAGCCCAGTATCCCGTCTGCTTTATTAACCACTTTCTCAACCTGCCCTGCCACCTTTAAAGATTTGTGCACACATACCCCCAGTTCTCTCTGTTCCTGCATCCCCTTTCGAACTGCACCCTTTATTTTCTAATGCACTTCCTATTTCTTCCTGACAAAATACGTCACTTCACACTTGTATGCATTACATTTCATCTGCCACGTGTCAGCCTATTCCACCAGCCTATCTATGTCCTCTTGAAGTCTATCACTGTCCTTCTCGCAGTTCACAATACTTCCAGGTTTTCTGTCATTTACAAATTTTGAAATTGTACACTGTATACCCAAGTCTAGGCCATTAATGTAGATCAAGAAAAACAATACTGACCCCTGGGGAACTCAACGATATACCGTCCTCCAGTCCAAAAACAACTGTTCACCACTATTCTCTGTTTGCTGTCACTAAGCCAACTTTATATCCATGCTGCTACTGTCCCTTTTAATCCATGGGCTTCAACTTTGCTGGCAAGCCTATTATGTGGCAGTTATCAAATGCTTTTTGGAAGTTCATGTACACCACATCAACCTCATTACCTTTATCAGCCCTCTCTGTTACCTCATCAAAAAACTCAATTATTTATTTAAACATAATTTGTCTTTAACAAATCTATGCTGGCTTTCCTTAATGAATTCATACTTGTCCAAGTGACTCTTAATTTTGTCCCAGATTGTCATTTCTAAAAGCTTTCCCACTAACCGAGGTTAAACTGATTGGCCTGTAGTTGCTGGGTTTATCCTTACATCTTTTTTGAACATTTGTAATTGTCCAATCCTCTGGGACCACCCCTGTATCTAAGGAGGGTTGCAAGATTATGGCCAGTGCATCTGTAATTTCCTCTCTTACTTCCTTCAGTACTATTGGATGCAGTCGATCCGGTTCTGCTAACTTATCAACATTAAGTACCGCCAGCCTTCCTAATACCTCCTCTTTATTAATTTGTAGCTCATCCAGAGTCTCAATGATGTTATATTTCACTATGAATTTGACAGCATTTTCTTCCTTGGTAAAGACAGATGCAAAGCACTCATTTAGTAGAAAAGCAAAATTTAGTACAAAAAGCAATCGTCTTTTGATTAGGCACTTTATAGCCTTTTGGACTCAACATTGAGTTCAACAATTTCAGACTGTAGCCTCTGCCCCCATTTTGTTTCCTCTCTCTTTGCTGGTTTTGATTTTACTCTCTTGTTTTTCTCTCTTTTTTGCTTTTGGACAATAGCTGTTCATCATTCTTCCATTCACACCTCCTCTGGATATGTCTTTTGTTTCTTTACTTGTCTCATTACCAGTCCCTTTGGCCTTGCACCACCAACCTTTTCATCATTTAATCTCTCCTGCCTTCCACCCTATCACAGACCTTCCCTTTTGTTTTTTATCCCACACTTCTCTCTTTCACTTGCTTAAATCCTGTTACATCTCTAACTTTTCCCAGTTCTGATGAAAGGTCATCAACCTGAAATGTTAACTTTGTTTCTCTCTCCACAGATGTTGCCTTACCTGCTGAGTATTTCCAGCATTTTCTGTGTTTACTCATTTAGTACCTTAGCCCTGCCCACTGTCTCCATGTGTAGATCCCCTTTTTGGTCCCTAATCGGCCCCACCCCTCCTCTTACTACACTTTTACTATTTATATGCCTATAGAAGACTTTTGGATTCCCTTTTCTGTTCGCTCATACTTATCATACTGTCACTTTGCCTCTCATTTCCTTTTTCACTTCCCCTTTGAACTTTTTATATTCATCCTGGTTCTCACTTGCATTATCAATCTGACAGCAGTCACACAGAATCTTTTTCTGTTTCATCTTATTTTCCATCTCTTGTAATCCAGGGGTCTTTGGCTTTCATTGCCCTACCTGATCCTCTTGTGGGACTGGACTGCAACTGTACCTGCACCATCTCTTTAAAGGCACCTCATTGTTCTGTTACAGTTTTGCCTGCCAGCCTTTCAATCCAATTTACCTGGGCCAGATCTGTTCTCATCCCACTGAAATTGGTCCTCTTCCAGTAAATAATTTTACTCTAGATTGCTCCTTGTCCTTAGCTAACCTAACCCTTATGATACTATGATCACGGTTCCCTGGATGTTCCCCACTGCCACTTGATCCACAATTTCTCAGAACTAGATCCAGGAAATTCTAATGAAGGGTTGTCAACCTGAAACACACATGCTGTCAGACCTGCTGAGTATTTCCAGCATTTTCCATTTTTATTCCAGCAATGTCACCTTTCTCATTGGGTCAGAAACACTGATCAAAAAAATTCTCCTGAACACACTTCAAATAAAATCTTCCTCCTCTCTGCCCTTTGCACTATTACTATCCCAGTTTATATTGGGATAATTAAAGTCCATATAATTAAAGTATCACTACTCTATAGCTCTTGCTCCTCTCTGTAATGTTGCTACAAATTTGCTTCTCTATATCTTTCCCACTAGTTGGTGGCCTATAAAATACACCCAGTAGTGTAATCATACCTCGATTGTTTCTTAGCTCAAACCAAATAGATTCAGCCCTTGACCCCTACAGAACATCCTCCCTCTCCAGCACTGTAATATTCTCCTTAATCAATACTGCCACACCTGTTCCTTTCTTACCTTTCCTATCTTTCCTGAACACATGGGCTGAGTCTTGGTGGCGAGCTTCAAACCTGGCGGTTGCCACGGGGACTGCACTTGTGGACCTGCCGCGATATTAAACGTGGTGACTCATTTAAATGGCCGGGGTGGACCACGCCCCCCCCCCCTCCCACAATGACATGGAGGGAGTGGGTGGTCCGTCCCCAACAACAGCATCAGGCGCCACTGCGCAGGCGTTAATGCCATTTTTAAAGGGCTTCGAGCCCTTCAACGTCATTTAAATATTGAAAGATATATTTAATTGAAATGGAATCAACAAAATGAAACAAATGTTTCTAGCCCCTCCTGCACCACCCCCCCATAACCACAGAATTCATCACTTGCCCTCTCTCCCCCACAAAATACATATCTTGTGCACCTGACCATCACCCCCCCCCCCCCCCCGCCACCACAAACTTTAATCTTTACTCCTTCCCACCATCCCCGACATCAATCGGAGGAGTTTGACCCCACTCCCCGACCCTCCTGCACTGAGATACATACCTGCTCCCCCCTCCCCACCAGTGGCCAGCATAGGATCCCTGGACAGGTATTGGAATGCACGGGAATGCCGGCCACTGGCATCAATATGGCACTGGAGCGGACGGCGGGAGCGGGTAAGTACTTAATTCAATGATTTAAATAAATTTCCCTATGCTAGTTTGGCTCCCGTCGCCGAGCAGTAGGGGGGGCCGCCATGAGGCCTTGCCACCGCCGGCACTATCGGGCGGGCCTTCCCGGCGTTGAGACCCATGGTGGACCTCTGCCTGAGGCATTTTCCGGTCCCCCCAACTCCCACCGCGACCCCCCGACATCAGGCATACTGTGAAATCCAGCCCATTGTATCCAGAAATATTTAGTACCCAGTCCTTCCCCTCTTTTGAGGCAGTCGCTGTTATTCTTCCCTTGGAGACGGGAACGGAGGCAGGGTGTAGGGCAAACAAAATAGCAAGGGGTGCCATTCCCGAGGATGGCCCTCCCACCCCAGGACAGTTAAGGCCGTTAAGTGGCCAATTCCTGGCCTCTTCCTGCTTCCACTTCAATTTTGTAGAGGACGGAAGGGCCCACTGCCACATGCAGACGCCGCCGGGTGAGACCTGGCGGCTTCCCAGCGGGATCAGGCCCCTCCTCTGGGGGTAATCCATGGCCCTCAGAGGGCAGTCCCCCGGCGATGATGGTCTTTACAACCTAGCAGGATTCCCCCCACAACCCTCAACAACTGCACCCTCCTGCCACCGCCCCCTCATCGTGGGGGCCTGCCTGGCTGGCCCCGGCGACCCGACCCCACTCCCTGTCCTGGGGTCTCCAACATCTTCTCCTCTGCAGGACTCCTGCAGTACCAACAGTGGCCCCATCCTCTGGTGCTGCCAGTACTGCACACCTTTAAGCTGCAGGAATCTAAATCCCTCCCTCCTGCACCATTTCTCCAGCCACGCATTCATCTGGTCTATTCTCCTGTTCCTGTACTCACTAACACGTGCCACAGGAAGTAATCCTGAGATTACTACCTTTGAGGTCCTGCTTTTTAATTTAGCTCCGAACTCCTTAAATTAATCTTGCAGGACCTCATTCCTTTTTCTACCTATGTCAGCCTGCGCCTACTACTCCGCCTGGTGGTCACCCATCCCTTTTCTGCCTTTGCAGCCATTACCTGCGTGTGACCACCTCGCTAAACGTGCTATCCATGATGTCCTCAGCATCGCAGATGGTCCACAGTGAATCCACCCACAGCTCCAGCTCCGTAATGTGGGTAGCCAGTTGCTGCAGATGGATACATTTCCTGCACACGTGGTGGTCAGCGACACTGGAAGCGTCCCTGATTTCCCACATAGCACAGGAGGAGCATATCACCAGCGCGAGCTCTCCTGCCATGACTTACCTTTAAATTAGTCACTTCCTTTAAAAAATACTAATTACACTAGGGGCCTTGTTCTACGCCAAACACTATCCACTACAATCTAAAATCCTTTATCAATTACACTAATTTAAAAAAAAAGCACACTTTAGTAGTATTAACCTTATCACTTGAGGTTTTTTTCAACAAAAAAAAATCCCCCTTATTAAGCTATTTAAATTCACTAACAGCTGTTACTTACCCAACCAATCACCTTGTAGATTTCCCTTGATGTAACTAAGTTTTTTTTCCCCTCTTTCAAATCTCAGCACGCGCCGGCACAAAGAGAAAGAAAGTGCCTGCAGCTGCTCCTGTGACCAGGTAAGTGAGGGCCTTGAGCCCCGCGCTCTCTTTTTCAGGTCCTGCTCTGTATCAGCCCCCTCCTAGGTCCGCCAACCGCCGCTCCGGTCTCCAGGTAAGAGTTCCCACATGGCATAGGATGTGCATTCCACAGGACTGAGGTTACCTGCCATGCCTCTATTTATTATACTTAACAGAAATAAATTGAAGACTTACATAAAAGCAAATTCACCAACTACTCAACAATCAGCACTTTCCCTTGTGCTCATGTCACTTTTCTCTCGCTCCCTGACATTCACATTCCCTCTGCTCTACTGCTGCACCCCCAAACTCCTTCAGGTCTGCTCTCCTTACCTCTAGGTTCTCTGAACTTTTTAAAGAAAGTAATTACTTCCTGTTTAGTCAGAGGTCATAACCTCTGCATCCATTTTTGTTGGATGTCTGCTGTTGGTGATGATCTTGCTACTGTTACGACCTCAGTGAGACTGTTAACATTAAAATACGAGATAAATCCCCAGACCAATTTAAAGAATTACACGACAAGATTTCATGTTTTACGACTTTTATTATTCCAACTAAACGGAAAGAAATTCCCATTCACTAAATTGTACTTTGTAAGTAGCTGATACTCCAAATTACAAAGAAAGGTATTTTCTTTACTTATTAAAACACTTGAAAACCTCACACATATGTTTCACAGTCCTCTTTGATGGTGAAATCTTTGCTGTTAAAAGTCCCAAACTCCTCTCTCAGTTGCAATGGGTTGGACCTTTCTCAAAGTCTTTATGTCCTCTTTACTCACTTTGAGCACTTTCAACCTAGACGTTCGTGAATAAGGTGATCCCTGTTGATCTCATCATTCTTATTCTTCTCTGTATACTTCAACTGTCAAATCAGGTTTAAGTTTTCACAGCCTTTGGCTGAATCTTACTTCTCTAACAACAGATTTTTCCTCTCTCTCTCTTCAGGCTGCCACTGCTGGTTGTCTTCCTTTCTCATAGCCTCCTGAGGCTGCAATCGCTGGTTTCCTTTCTGACAGCCTGTCTGCCTTCAGAAAATCTGTTAAATTTATCTGGAATCAAAACTGAATAGCTCATTGTCCTTTTCCAATGTGCAAAGTCCAGTTTCAGAAGCTCCACCTGGGCCGACCATTGTTCTCAGGTCTTAAAAGCTGTCCGGTACAGTTGCATTCTCAGAATCACTGACTCCTTGTTTACGTTCTGAAAGTCTGGGAAGGTGAAACCCATTATTTTTGGTGTTCTATCCCTGCAGTCTCTGTTTTACAAAAACATTTCAACCTGTATTCTCTGTTCTCCTGGTAACAAAGATTTCTGTCTTGTCTTTAAGCAGAGTTGATGTGAGGTCAGCTTCTCTGACTCCGTCTTTAACTTTTAAAAATCACAGTTTTTAAAAACACAATCATATTACAAAGTCCATCGTTCATAACACTATTCCCAGTTACAGCTCCTCTAGATTGATATTTCTTTACTTGTCCCGTTACCAACTTCTTTTGCCTTGTACCATCATCCCTTTTGTTATTTAATCACTCCTGCTTTTCATCCTATCACAGACATTCCCTTTTGTTCTTTCCCTTCCTCCCTTACCCTAGGAGCTCCACCTGCATACTTGCTGCGACGTCAATGCTGACGTCACTCTTTCAGAATTCCGAGAATCCTCTGTTCTTTGTACTAGACAGCTCCTCCCACAGTGCTCAGTGCTGACTGGGATTTCTCCTTCACTACCGCTCCTACTTAAACTGACTGAGCAGTTCTCCACATTCACTGGGGTTTCTCCTTCACTACCGTTCCTATTTAAACTTGCTTAACTCCTCCTTCAGTGCTGCATGCTTACTGGGGTTTTCTTACTCCCTGCTACTCCTTTTTAAACTGGTCGGGCTCCTCCCTCAGTGTTTGGCACTGACTAAACATACCAATCTGTCAAAAGCAAAATACTGTGGATACTGGAAATCCAAAATAACATTAAATGCTGTAAATAGTCAGCAGGTCAGGCAGCATCGGTGAAGAGAGGAACAGTATCAGGTCGATGGCCTTTCATCAGAACTGGAAATCGTTGGAGATGTAACAGGTTTTAGTCAAATACGGAGGCAGGGAAAGGGGGAAGGAAGGAATGAACAAATCGGAAGGTGTGTGATAGGGTGGAAGGCAGGAAAGATTAAATGCTAAAAAGGATGATGGTGCAAGGCAAAAGGAGATGGTAACGGGACAAGTAAAGAAATAAATCAGTCTAGAAGAGCTGTAAATGAGAATAGCAAATTCATCACTGACAGCTGTTTTACAAAAAAATGGGGGCTGAGGTTATGTCCTGAAATAGTTGAACTTAGTGTTGAGTCCAGAAGGCTGTAAAGTAAGTAAATGAAAGATGAGATGCTGTTCTTCTAGCTTATGCAGAGCTTCTTTGGAAGAGTATAGGAAGCCAAGGACAAAGAGGTCAAGGTGCATAATTAAAATGACTGGTGAATGGAAGTTCTGGGTCATGCTCGTAGAATAAATGGAGGCAGTCCTCAAAGCGGTCACGCAATCTGCGTTTGGTCTCCCCAAGGAGACCATATCGTGAGCAGCAAATATGATATATTAAGTTGAAAGAAGTACAAGTAAATCTCTGTTTCTTCTAGGATGAGTTTTTGGGTAGGAAGGGAGGAGGTAAAAGGTCAGGTGTTGCATCTCCTGCAGTTGCATGGTAAGGTTCCATAAGAAGGAGAGGGTGCATTGAGAGTGACTGAGGAGTGGATCAGAGTGTCACGGAGGGAACAATTCCTTCAGAATCCTCAGATATTGAAGCATCCCATGTCCAGATGCAGCAAGACCTGGACAACATCCAGGCTTGGGTTGATATGTGGCAAGTAACATTCGCGCCACCCAAATGCCAGACAATGACCATCTCAAACAAGACAGAATCTAATCATCTCCCCTTGATGTTCAATGGCATTACCATCACTGAATCCCCCACTATCAAAATCCTGGGGGTTACCATTGACCAGAAGCTAAACTGACAAGCCACATAATTGCTGTGGCTACAAGATCAGGTCAGAAGCTAGGAATTCTGTAGCGAGTAACTCACCTCCTGTCTCCCCAATGCCTGCCCACCATCTACAAGGCACAAGTCTGGAATGTGATGGAATACTCTCCACTTGCCTGGATGGGTGCAACTCCAACAACACTCAAGAAGCTCGACACATTCCAGGACAAAGCAGCCTGCTTGATTGGCATCCCATCCACCACCTTCAACATTCACTCTCTTCACCATCAACGCACAGTGGCAGCAGTGTGTACCATCTACATGATGCACTGCAGCAACTCATCAAACTTTCTTCCACAGCATCTTCCAAACGCGTGACCTCTAGCACCTAGAGGGCAGCAGATGCATGGAAACACCACCACCTTGCAAGTTCCCATCCAAGCCAAACCATCCTGACTTGGAACTATATCACCATTCCTTCACTGTCGCTGGATCAAAATCCTGGCACTCGCTTCCTAACAGCACTGTTGGTGTACATACACCCCAAGGACTGCAGCGGTTTAAGAAGGCAGCTCACCACCACCACCTTCTGAATGGCAATTAGGGATAGGCAATAAATGCTGGCCTAACCAGCGATGCCCACATCCCATGAACGAATGGTAAATAAAGAATGCTGAAAGGGGAAGGGAAGATATGCTTGGTGGTAGCATTATGCTGGAAGTGGCAGAAATGGTGGAAGATGACCTGTTGAATGTGGAGGCTAGTGGGGTGGAAGGTGAGGGCAGAGGAACACTATCGTGGTTCTGGAAGGGAGAGGAAAAGAGTGAGAACAAGTGCTGGAAATGGAATGGACTCAGTCCAGGGCGCTGTCAACCATGGTGGTGCGGAATCCTCGTTTGAGGAAAAAGACACATTGGAAGCTCTGGTATGGAAGGTGGCATCATCAGAACAAATGCGACAGAGATGGAGAAACTGGAAGAATAGAACAAAGTCCTTACAGGAACTGAAGTGAGTGGAAGTGTGGTCATGGTAGCTGTGGGAGTCAGTGGGCTTATAGAGGATATTCTTGATAGCCTATCCCCAGAAATGGAGACAGAGAAGTCAAGGAAGGAAAGGAAAGAGTTTGAGATGGACCAAGTGAAGGCAAGAAAAGAGTGGAAATTGGAAACAAGTTTGAGCAAGAGCAGGCAATGATACAGTCATCAATGTACGAGAAAGAGGTGAGTGACAGGAGAAAACAGGTATAGCTAGGACAGATGCAGGTACTCATAGCAACACCTTTTATTTGGAGCAAGTGAGTGAAGTTGAAGGAGAAGTTGTTCAATGTGGAAAAAAGTTCAACCAGGTGGAGGAGGGTTGTGGTGGTGGTGGATGGGAATGGGTTCGGCCTCTGTTCTTAAGGATGAAGTGGAGAGCTGTCAGACCATCTTGGTGGGGGATGGAGGTGCAGAGAGATTGGACATCCATGGTAAAAAGCAAACAGTTAGGGCCAGGAAACAGCAAATTGTTAAAAGTGGTGAAGGGGGTCGGAGGAGTTGTGGATGAAGTGGGAAAAGACTGGACAAGGGGAGAAAAGAAGAGTTAGGAGAGGAAGAATTTTTTTTCTGTGGGGCAAGAATAGACTGAAACAAAGGGTTTCCAAGGGCAGTCCTATTTATGGATCTTGGGAAGGAGGTAGAAGCCAGCTGTTCGAGATTGGGTGTCTATGAATATTTGAGGCCATGGAAGGAAGAGATGAGATCAATGACAGTCTTATAAACAGTGGTTTGATGATCAGTGTTGGGGCCATGGTCCAGGAGGAGGAAGGAGATGTCAGAGAGTTAGTGTTTAGTTTTTTTTGACCCCATTCTTCCTTCCAATCTTACCCCTTGTTGTGTTTTCACTATCCACTTAATGGGGTCAAAGAAAAGTGAAGGGAAAGAAAAATCCAAAGGGGAATTGGTCACTAGTAGCTGTTGAAACTTGTGGTCCTTGACACCTGAAAGGAAGAAAAGAAGTCTTTTGTTAAAGCGTCAGATGAGGACCAGGACGGCTTTGAGATGATGTGAATCAATGCTAAAGAAAGGTTGCGAGCATGCATGTGGTGGTGAATGGCCTTGAGCATAAATCTCAGGCTGTGGCAAGAGCAGACATTCGAGAATCGCTGAATATCTTGGGTTTATCTGTAATCATGGATGGATCCAAAACATGAGGGCTGGAATTTCAGCTGGAATCCATGTGGAATAGGTTGGACCCAGACACAGTTGCTGAGGAAAGAGATGTGGCTGTGTAAGCGAATTTTGGTAGATACCTGATCAAATATGAGGTCCACTTCTCAATCACTCCCAATATCACCTTCCCTTCCCATACCACCTTCCCATGCGAATGCAGGAAATGCAACACCTGTCCTTCTAACTCCTCCCTTCCCACCATTCAGGGCTGCAAACAGTCCTTCCACTGAAACAGTGATTTATTTTCAATCTTAAACACTGTATGTGCTGCTCATGATGTAGTCACCTCTACACTGAGGATACCAAACGCAGATTGTTCAGTTCACAAGCGTGACCCTGAGCTTCCATTCACCTGTTATTTTAATCCTCCGGTCCACTTCACTTTCAGAGTTCCAGACCCCCATCACCCTCTGTGTGAAAAAAATACTCGACTCCCCTCTAATCCTTCTTGTGTGGGACAGGCTGGATGGACCAGAGTGTCTTTTCCTGTTCGCCATTATTTGTATGTTTGTAAAAGTCTGGTCATTGATGGTAATATTTGAAAGTTATATTTTTCCTAATTTAAGCATTACGATCAGGATTTTAAAAATATTTGAAGATAACAGTTAAGTTTTGAAGGTTGCTCTAATTGACCTGATACAATCAATAAGGTTCAGCCCATCAAGATTTTTGTTCTGAACAAGGTCAGCCTTCTTGTAGTGTTGGTTTCGAAGTTTTGATTCACACAGTTCCCCCTGGAAATAAAGCTAAGGAGATCACTCAATGCCCTGACAGAATGCCAAAAATTTCCATTATTTACAAATATTACCTTAGTTGGTGAAGGATATATTTCCATAAAACAATACTTAAATATAAACAGAAAGACTACACTAATAAATTAATTGAAACCAGTGACTAAAGAATACATCTGGAGAAACATAATCCATCAATTAATTCTACACTGAAACTAAGGGCTGAATATTCCCAGCCCTTTGGAGGTGGGCCAGGAGACAGGAGGGATCAGAATATTGGGTCGGTAAGTGTTGGGATAGAAGCCTGATGTCTTCACATTGGAAACGGATATTGCGAAGGGCATGGCGGGAAGACCTCGCACTTGGAAACAGCAGTTAGGTAATTAAGCCTATTTAAAATGCAATTAACTTCAATTTTATGAGAATTTTCGGATTTAAGCATAAGTGCATGTAAATGACGGGGCTGCAGAGCTTCACCAGGTATAAGGAGGCAGTGAGCTAGCCGAAGTCAGTCTGGCTCCAACAGCAGCCATCGGAGTCATAATCTGCCTTAGCAGGGAGGTACAACAGAGCACCCATTGGCATAGTGAGTGGGGAGAAGGGCAAAAAGGTGCCATAGTTGTGGGGGCATACTGCCAGAGTGGCATATCGAAGCTGGTACTTGTGTGGCTAAAGCAGGATGGAAAGAGGTCCTGGAGACTGAGTGAATCGAATGCCATGGGCCTTCTTTACTCAGGATTTGGTCCCCCTAGTGAAGAGGAGCAGCAAAGAGGGAAAGTGTTGCAGCCACAGGCAACAGGGCAGCTGCAACCAGAGGGGCAGCAGGAGCACCGGCCTCTGGGGGATGGAAACAGAGGAGAAGGGCACAGAAGGGCTCGCAACCAGCCTGCTGTGCAGAGAAGAGGTTACTCACCAGAGAGGGTGTACAGACCAAGGCTCAGCTACTTTCAGATGTTGGAGTAGGCATCTCACCAAAGATTCCGCCTTTCCAGGGAGGCGAAAGGCCATCACAGAGCTGTGTGCCATGATGGAGGATGAGCTGAGCTCAATGGGAAGTGGTGGCCACCCACTGCCAGTGGTGTTGAAGGTCACTGTGGTGCTAAATTTCTACGAATCATTCCAAGGATCCATTAGAGATAAGTGTGGGATCTCCCAGTCTCAGGCTCATCGCTGCATCAAGATGGTCAGCAATGCCATGTTCAAGTGAACCGCCAGCAAGTGCGCTCTTGCACTGATCCAGACAGTCACCCTGAGAGGGCCATAGGGTTCACGGCCATCATTGGATTCCTTAGGTGCAGGGTGGATCAGCTACATGCATGTGGCTATCAAGGCTCCCATCAACAGGAAGTTTTCTACTCGATCAATGTACAGTTGGTCTGTGACCACCGCAAGTGCTTCTTGCAGGTGTGCGCACAGGTCCCAGGGAGCAGCCAGATTGACAACATACTAAGGCAGTCCCAGGTGCCAGACCTTTTCAGGCACTCCGCATGCCTTAAAGGATGAATACTGGGTGACAAGGGCTACCCATTTAAGACGTGGTTACTGACACCTCTGAGGAGCCCTAGCACTGCTGCAGAGGAGAGATACAATACCTGTCACGGCACAACTCGAGCCACCATCGTGCAGGCCATGGGCCTTCTGAAGATGCAAGTTCAGATGCCTAGACAGATCTGGTGGAGCCCTTCAGTATGACCCAGCAAGGATCACACGCATCATGGTGGCTTATGCCCTACACAACCAGAAACTACAGACAGGAGAATAATTGAGCAATGAGGATATCATGGAGCACAATGCCTCTCCTCTGCTGAGGAGATGGAGGAAGATGATGGCCCAGGGATCACAGGCAAGGTGCCATGAGAGCTGCGGAAGGGATGCACGGGATGCGATAATACAGGCAAAGTTCATAAGATCCATACTAACAGATACACGCAATCCAATAAATCTTTATCGTTTTGCAGCCCCCTTGCCGCCTCCTTCATTGACCTTGCCATTTACCTGCACCCAGTTAAGTCATACAATGTGGCATGAGGAATGCCACAGTCTCACATGGTGGGTTCCCACCCATCAAACCTTTTGACAGAGCCAGGTCACTCCTGAAGTCCCAGCGGCCCATAAGAAATGCAAAGAGACCTCAAGCCTTGCCACATCAGTCACTTAATGGCAAGGTTGCATGACTCCAAAAAAAAAGTAAACCCTTGAACCCCGAGTGCAGCTGGGTGGTCTTCTTAAATCTCTTCTGTGTGTTCCTAAGGGGTTCTCCCCCCTACTTCCCCCCACTGTGCTGAGGTGGAGGCAGGCTGCTGACTTTGCTGCCCCGTGGCTTTGGATGACCTTGGCCAACACCATCTAGGTTCTTGAGGCCTGGAGGGTCCCAACAGATTGGGGGCCTCTTACGCAAGTGCACAAGCCTCCTTTGTCATTGTGGCTGATGGAGGTGCTGGTGTCACTGACAAAGGGGCCAAGGAGCCTCCATTCACGCCAGGAGGGTCCTGAGAGGAGCCCCCAGATGCAACAGGCAGCCGCTCCTCTGCCCTTTTAAGGCACACCTATACCTCCCTGCTCACCTGATGACTCCAGAGGCATGTCATCAACCTGAGGCTCAGCATTGCCAGCACTGCCACAGTTCTCCAAGTGTTGGTGGCCTCGGCTGTCACAGCCTCTGTTAGCTGCTTGAACGCATGGGTGGTGTGCTCACCAAATTGTGATCCCAGATCTACTCGCAAATGGATACCCAGCGATGTGTGAGTATCTGAAATGGTGGAAGGTGCAGGGGGACAATGTGATGGTGCTTCCTCTGAGACTCGCTCCTCCACTCAGAGATGGACGGCTGTCCCCGATCTCTCAAGCTGTCTGCTCTTCTCCTTGACCTGCATGAGAGAGAAGATTAATTAGAGGATAATGCACATTTCATCATGTCCTTCAGTCCACTCTTAGTGTGGAGGTCTGTGTGACCTGTGTTGGACACATGAGCACTGTGCTTTGTATTCACCAGAGGCTCTCTTATGCTCATCCAATAGGTCACTCACGTGTCTCCACTCCTGTCTCACCATCTGTGATGGAGCGGTCCCCATGCTGTCCTCCAAGCTCCAATGCCTCCACCTCCATGGACGTCAGGACTGCAAGGATCGGAACACCACTGCTGGTCTTTGCCCTTTACCTCATATTGTGGACTGTCTTTTCCTGCAAGCATACAGATGAATATTGTTAGCCATTCAACAGAAACATGTGCGTTGCCTATGCTGTTGACCGCCTGACTGTCCGTGATGGGGCCACATGAATGCCTCCTGCATGCGGCTACTCAGAAGTGGCAGTGCAGGAGTCAACTGTGATGGATCGGAGCCATTCACCAATATACGATCATGCCTGTGAACAAATGTACAAACATACGAATTAGAAACAAGAGTGGGCCATTCAAGCTTGCTCCACCATTTGATAAGATCAAGGCTAATTTGAATGTGATCTGAACTTCACTTTCCTGCCTGCTCCCCATAACACTTGACTCCCTCGTCTATCAAGAATTTATCTAACTCAGCGTTAAATATAGTCAATGATCCTCCTCTGCGATCTCCATCCAGGCTTGCTTGGTTTGGCGAGCCAGTCTCCTCCTCCCATCATGAGGGAAGAGGACCTCCCTCCTTGCCTGTGCAGCCTGGAGGAGAACCTGCAGGGAGGCGAAAGTGAACCAGGGGGCCACCCTGGATCACAGTTCTGTCAAGCTTATTTCTCCAACGTTGCTCAGGTCTGCAGTGCTGCTCGGGTCTCCATTTTGGCAGACTGCTTCCAATGGTCCCTTTTAGTCAGTGCTGGCTGCCCTTTAAATATGAACAAAGAAAACAAAGAACAGTACAGCACAGGAACAGGCCATTCGGTCCTCCAAGTCTGCGCCGATCTTGATGCCTGCCTAAACTAAAACCTTCTGCACTTCTGGGGACCGTATCCCTCTACTCCCATCCTATTCATGCATTTGTCAAGATGCCTCTTAAACGTCATTATCGTACCTGCTTCCGCCACCTCCCCCAATATGGCGCCAGCATTTCTAGACACGTGACTTGATGCTGCCCACACTGCCTGAGTGGATGGCAACTTTGCCTCCCAGCCGTTAATTGACTGCCTGCCAAGTAATTCAATGCACCCGGCCGCCCACCACCTGCACGGAAACGGTTCCCACTTCTGGTCCTGATGACAGGACCTCAGGCCTTCTGGCAAAATTCAGCCCTAAGCAACAAAAATATGTACTGCACAAAATATGATCTGATCAAAATAATTAAATGCTACAAAGTATCACATTACCTCAGTGATTGGGTTTTGGACTGACCTTGCATGTAGTTTGGAAACTTATTTTACATTGCACTTGGATGATGGCACTTGCACAAATCAGAGTCTTGCCACTGGTACCATTTATAAGCCATAACATCCTGTTTACACCAGACTTCTGTTAGCAGTCACTATGTTATTTCTACAGCCATCCTTCCTGTATTCTCTAGTGCAAATCAATTTCTGTCTGAAAGTTCAAATCGTTAATTAATTATTTAGTATGATACTAAATAATATAGGCCAGCTTTGATGCTCATTCTGTGATGAGTTAGCTGACACAGGTGAGGGCAGTAGTAGGGGTACTACAATTAATACTCTTGGACAAGTGAGTGGAAATATCAGCCAGAATTTCAAGATCTGTTCACAATCCTGCTGGAGAAGGCATTGGAATGAACAGTGGACGAAGACATGATCGGACTCTGCTATGGTGTCCCTGTCATAGCCTGTCAGAACTATGAGAGGGCATAAAGCACTCATGTTGCCATTTCCAAGCATAAGTCAGTGCATTCATCAAGAAAGGAATGGGAACAATTTGCAGAAGGGAAAAAGGGTAGCAGCAGTCAGAAAAGAAATTTCAAATCTAAGATGGTTTAAATATTTTTCATATAACTTTAGCCAGAAATAGGAGAAAGCCTAAGTCAGAAAGGCTTTACAACCAGCAAATTCCTGTTATACATTGGACTGTCATTCACTGTTAACACTGGTTTTGCCCAAGCATACATAACCAGCTATATTCTACATAATTGCAACCAACAGGGATTTTTTTTAAATTCAATTATGGGTGTCACTGGCAAGGCCAGCATTTATTGCCCACCCCTAACTGCCCTTGAAAAGGAGGTGGTGAGCCACCTTCTTGAACTGCTGTAGTCCATGTGGTGAAGGTGTTCTCATTGTGCTGTTAGGGAGGGAGTTCCAGGATTCTGACCCAGTTACAACGAAGGAATGGTGATATATTTCCAAGTAAAAATGGTATGTGACTTGGAGGGGAACTTGCAGGTGTTCCCACTTGCCTGCTGTCCTTATCCTTCTAGGTGGTAGAGTTCACTGGTTTGGGAAGAGCTGTCGAAAAACCAGGGCAAATTACTGCAGTGCATCGTGTAAATGGTATACACTGCAGCAATGGTACGCCCGTGGTAGAGGGAGTGACTGTTTAAGGCAGTGGATGAGGTGCTGAGCAATCAGAGAATTGTTAGAGTGCAGAAGGAGGCCATTCGGCCCATCATATCTGCACTGGCTCTCCGAACGAGCAATTCACTTAATGCCATTCCCCCAGCTTCTCCCTGTAACCCTGCACATTCATCCTTATCATATAACAGTCTAATTCCCTTTTGAATGCTTCAAGTGAATCTACCTCCATCACACTCTCAGGCAGCACATTGCATACCATAACCAATCTATCTTCATAACTGAAGTCCCTCATCCCTGGAACCATTCTCATGAATCTTTTCTGCACTCTCTCCAATGCCCTTACATCTTTTCTAAAGTGCGGCACCAAGAACTGGATGCAATACTCCAGCTAAGGCCGAGCTAGTGTCTTATATAAGTTCAACATAACTTCTTTGCTCTTGTACTCTATGCCCCTTGTAATAAAGCCCAGGACACTATATGCCTTATTAACCACTCTCTCAACCTGTCCTGCCACCTTCAATGACTTATGCACACATACATCCAGGTCCCTCTAGCTTCAGCACCCCCTTTAGAATTGTACCCTTTATTCCATATTGTCTCTCCATGTTCTTCTTACCAAAATGAATCACTTCACATTTCTCTGCATTGAACTTTATTTGCCATCTGTCTGCCCATTCCACCAACCTGTCTATGTCCTTTTGCAGTTCTACGCTATCTTCCTCACAGTTCACAATGCTTCCAAGTTTCATATCATCCACAAACTTTGAAATAGTGGCCTGTACACCAAGGTCTAGGTCATTGATATATATCAGGAAAGGCAAGGGTCCCAACACAGACCCCTGAAGAAGTCCACGACAAACCTTTCTCCGCCCTGAAAAAAATCCATTAACCATTACTCTTTGTTTCCTGTCACTCAGCCAATTCCATATCCATGTTGCGACTGTCCCTTCTATTCCATGAGCTATAATTTTGCTCACAAGTCTGTTGTGTGGCACTGTATCAAATGCCTTTTAAAAGTCCATGAACACCACATCAACTGCATTTCCTTCATCAACCTTCACTGTTACCTCCTCAAAAAACTCCAGCAAGTTAGTCAAACATGATTTTCCCTTAAGAAATCCACGCCGGCTTTCCTTAATTAACCCACATTTGTCCGCGACTATTAATTTTGTCTCAAATTATTCTTTTTAAGAAGTTTTCCACCATTGAAGATAAACTGACTGGCCTATATTTGCTGGGCTTATCTTTACACACTTTTTTGAACAAGGGCGTAACGCTTGCAATTCTCCAGTCCTCTGGCATCAACTCCGCGTCTAAGGAAGACTGAAAAATTATGGCCAGTGCCTCTGCGATTTCCACTCTCACTTCCCTCAGTATCCTTGGACGCATCTCAACTGTCCTGGTGCTTTATCCACTTTAAGTACAAGCAGCCTATCTAATATGTCCTCTTTATCAATTTTAAAACCTTCTAGTGTCTGATTTACCTCCTCTTTCATCATTACCTGGGTTGCATCTTCTTCCTTGGTAAAGACAGAAGCAAAGTATTCATTTAATGCCTCAGCTTTGCCCTCAAGTGTGCTGCTTTGTCCTGGATGGTGTTGAACTTCGACCGTTGTTGGAGCTGCACTCATCCAGACAAGCAGAGAGTATTTCATCATGCACCTAATTTGTGTCTTGTAGATGGTGGAAAGGCTTTGGGGAGTCAGGTGAGTCACTCATCACAGGATACCCAGCTTCTGACCAGCTTTCATAGCCACAGTAATTTTGTGGCCAGTTATGTTTCTGGCCAATGGTGATCCCCAGGATGTTGATGCTGGGGATTTTGATGATGGTAATGCTATAGAATGTCATGGGGAGGTAGTTAGTCTCTCTCTTGTTGGAGATAGTCATTGCCTTGCACTTGTGTGGCACGAATGTTACTTGCCACTTATCAGCCCAAGCCTGAATGCAATTCAAGTCTTGCTGCTTGCAGGCACAGACTGCTTTATTATCTGAGGAGTTGCGAATGGAACTGAAATCTGTGCAATCATCAGCAAACAGTCCCACTCTGACCTTATGATAGAGGGATGGTCATTGCTGAAACAACTGGAGATGGTTGGGCCTCGGACATTGCCCCAAGGAAATCCTAGAGGAACTGTGACTCAATGCATGTACCCTTGGTCTCTTCTGCTGTAATTGCTACCTTGGTGACCTCGTGGATAGTTATGATGTTGAAGTCCTTACACGCTGGAAGTCCTACCACTGCTGGTCCACTTATGTCTACCAGGTAGAATATTTGTGGTTTCCATGTTGACTTGCCATAGCTGCATTGCATTGTTAGTGTGCCACTGCAAGGGATGAGTGACATGTAGATAACTTGGCAGTTGTCGGCTGTATCATTTATTTCCAATGACTCTGGTACATATCCTTCAGGATTTGGACTGATAGGATATTTGCACTAGCGCCAGTATCAATCTTGAACCTAACGTGTGTTTGCCAGCTTTTTTGGGCACGTGACGTTTATGGTAGCAAAAGATTCCAGTTGTTTCACTTCATCAACATGATGTGTCAAATTCACAATGTGGAACACCTTCTTGTCTTTTGGCTGAGAGTTGCTGTGGAATTCGTGTATCGGCTTGTACTTACGCAGGTCTCTGGAGCTCTCCTTGTTGCTGTTGCCGCACCTGTCTTCTGTTTTTTTAAGTCCAACTGTGACTTCTGGCTGCGTCTTTGGAGCCAGATTTCTTGCATAGGCGGGCCCAGTGTCCTATTACAATGCATGCCTTGAATAGGTCTTGAAATGCAGGACAATTTCACGGTGAGTGGGAACAACCACACAGCTTGCTTGCTCTTTTTGACCTGGTGATCATGCCAATACTGTTGGCTGCACCTAGTGCTTGCAGGTGCTGTTGTTCAGCTACAATGGCTTTGTATTTCCTGCCATCTTCTAGCAGTGCATCAATGCTGTGACCTTTCTTTATCCCAAGAGGTCTTTCTGAAATGATTCAGTGGGTGTTGATATAATCACCAGCTCCATTGTCGCTCTGACAGCTTAGTTGCTGAAAAAACGCATTTGTTGCCTTTACTACAGCAGATATTGATGAACTGGTCTTTTGATTCCTGTGGCTGTTGCCTGTAGGACAACAATTCCAGGCAGTGAATTCTAAAATTCACTCTTCATCAGAGCTGATCTTCCAGCACTTTCCATATCTTTGCGGGATCTTTCTGGTCCTCATTAGATAAAGCTGAGGTATTGATTCTG
This sequence comes from Heterodontus francisci, assembly GCF_036365525.1. Classification (NCBI taxonomy): domain Eukaryota; kingdom Metazoa; phylum Chordata; class Chondrichthyes; order Heterodontiformes; family Heterodontidae; genus Heterodontus; species Heterodontus francisci. The sequence continues at coordinate 69,808,447 of NC_090375.1, read as the reverse complement.
TGTAATCCCTCATTTCCAGCTGCTGTCAGAATTTTTAAAGCTTGTTTCTCTGGTTCGACAATCACTTGATCTGTGAAACATAACTGCATTCTCTGTTTGAAAAGTTGGAACTCAGATAGGATATCCATGGCCTTCCAGTTCATGCTGAGTAATTTGGTATCCATATTTCTGCTGTTCTTTTGCTGTAAGACTTCTTCTATGACTCTTACACTTTAAGAAATGTTGTCTTGTTTATACTAGCTGCTTGGGCTGAAAGGAGCAGGTGTTTGACAGTGCGGTGAGTTTTATTCTGCTTGCAGCACTTAAGCTTGTCTGTTTACACAGCTGTTCAATAGGCAGTACCATTTTGAGTTTGTTTATGTTGTTCACACTCAAGTGATTTAATGAGTTTTTTTAAAACTTTGACTGTGAAGCTCTGCAGTGATCGTGGTTTTCCCATGCTTTTTCTAACAGATGCCTCCTCTAATGGCGCCAACCTTGGTCAGCCTGGGAAAGGAGTCGGATCTTCCTCCTTTTTTAAATGGAGTCTTTGGAAAAAATCAATCCTTCAAGCACTTCAAAGCTTTTTTTTTAAAACAATGAATCGCCTGATTTACTTGCAGTCTGTCATTCTGTGCTGTCTGCTACAGCAGAAGAAGTCCTTTCTTCTGTCTACTTGTTGGGCCAGTATTTCTGTTGCCTTTTCTCTCCAGTGTCTATAGAAAAGGTTGTTTTCAAAACTGTTTGACCTGTGGTCTTCAACTTAAACTTCGTCTTCTCACCACAGCACCCACCTTGTAATGGGTTCTTTATGTTGTCTGATGCAACATAACGGACATGCGTGGAGTCCAGTTTGCTTAAAATCTCAAACGGGTTTATTACAGCTAACCTATTATATATAGTACAGAGCAAACTATTGACAGAAGCTTACTCTTGATGTTAAAGTTGCAGAATGACGCTGGCTTTGAGTCACATGACTACATCCTGGTACTTAACTCATTAGCATACTAAGATCTTAAAGGGACATCACTCTTAAAGGCAATCATAGAACATCCCCTTTCTTTCCAAAAAGAAGTCTCATATGCTACAAGAAAGAAACACACAAAATTAGATAACAACATTAATTATAGGGATATAGATTATAACCTTTACGAATTGCATCAGAAGGGGAAGCGGTGGCATAGTGGTAATGGCACTAGACTGGTAACCCAAAGCCCCAGGCTTATGCTCTGGGGATATGGGTTCAAATCCCACCATGGCAGATGCTGGAATTTGAATCAATTAATAAATATCAGGAATTAAACGCTAGTTTAGTGATCACCATTAAACCATCGTCGATTGCTGTAAAAACCCATCTGGTTTACTAATGTCCTTTAGTGAAAGACATCCGCTGTCTTTACCTGGTCTGGCCTACATGGCCTCCAGACCCAGAAACAAGAGTTGAAAATGGTCTAGCAAGCCACTCAGTTGTATCTAACTGCCACAAAGTCTCAGAAAAGAAATGAAACCAGATGCATCAACCTAGGCACCAGAAGCAACAATGGCAAACCCTGCCCTGTCGACACTGCAAAGTCCTCCTTGCTAACAGCTGGGGCTTGTACCAAAATTGGGAGAGCTGTTCCACAGATATAATCATACTCTCAGAATCATACCTTGCAGACAATGTCCCAGACAGCACTATCACCATCCCTGGGTATGTCCTGTCCCACTGGCAGGACAGACCCACCAGAGGTGACAGCACAGTGGTATACAGTTGGGAGGGAGATGCCCTGGGAGTCCTCAATATTGACTCTGGACCCCATGAAGTCTCATGGCATCAGGTCAAACATGCGCAAGGAAACCTCCTGCTGATTACCACCTCTCCCCTTTGGCTGATGAATCAATGCTCTCCATGTTGAACACCAATTGGAAGAAGCACTGAGGGTAGCAAGGGCACCAAATGTACTCTGGGTGGGGACTTCAATGTCCATCACCAAGACTGGCTCTGTAGCGCTAATACTGACCGAGCCCTAAACGACATAGCTGCTAGATTGGGCAGGTGGTGAGGGAACCAACAAGAGGGAAAGACCTGCTTGATCTCGTCCTCACCAAAGTACCTGTCACAGATCCATCTGTCCATGACAGTATTAGTAGGAGTGACCACCACACAGTCCTTGTGGAGACAAAGTCCCGTCTTCACATTCGGGTACCCACCGTCGTGTTGTGTGGCACTACCACCGTGATAAATGGGATAGATTTCAAACAGATCTAGCAACTCAAAACTGGATGTCCATGAGGCACTGTGGGCCATCAGCAACAGCAGAATTGTCTTCTGTAACCTCATGGCCCAGCAAATCCCCCACTATGCCATTACGATCAAGCCAGGGGACCAGCCCTGGTTTAATGAAGAGTGTAGTAGGGCAAGCCAGGAGCAGCACCAGGCATACCGAAAAATGAAGTGTCAGTCTGGTGAAGCTACAACACAGGACTACTTGCATACCAAACAGCGGAAGCAGCATGCAACAGACAGGGCTAAGCGATCCCATAACCAACGGATCAATCTCAGCTCTGCAATCCTGTCACATCTAGTCGTGAGTGGTGAACAATTAAATAACTGACAGGAGGAAGAGGCTCCACAAATAAATACCCCATCCTCAACAATGGGGGAGCCCAGCACATCAGTGCAAATGACAAGGCTAAAGCATTTGCAGCCATCTTCAGCCATGATCCATCTCGGCCTCCTCCTGTGGTTCCCAGCATCACCGATGCCAGTATGTAGCTAAGTCAATTCATTCCACATGGTATCAAGAAACGGCTGAAGGCACTGGATACTGCAAAGGCTTATGGGCCCAGACAACATTCCAGCAATAGTACTGAAGACCTATGCTCCAAAATTAGTCGCACCCAAGCTGTTCCAGTACAGCTACAACTCTGGCATCTACCAGGCAATGTGGAAAATTGCCCAGGTATATCATATACACAAAAAGCAGGGCAAATCCAACCCAGTCAATTACTGCCCCATTAATCTACTCTTGATCATCAGTAAATGATGGAAGGTGTTGTCAACAGTACTATCAAGCAGCACTTGCTTAGCAATGGCCTGCTCAGTGACGCTCAGTTTGTGTTCTGCCAGAGTCACTCAGCACCTGACCTCATTACAGCCTTGGTTCAAACATGGACAAAAGAGCTGAACTCTTTTGAGGTGAGGTGAGAGTGACTGCTCTTGACATCAAGGCTGCATTTGACCGCGTATGGCATCAAGGAGCCCTAGCAAAACTGAAGTCAATGGGAATCAGGAGGAAAGCTCTCCACTGGTTGGAGTCAAAGCTAGTGCAAAGGAAGATGGATGTGGTTGTTGGAGGTCAGTCATCTGAGCTCCAGGACATCACTGCAGGAGTTCCTAGACCCAATCATCTTCAGCTGCTTCATCAATGACCTTCCTTCAATCATAAAGTTAGAAGTGGGGATGTTCTCTGATGATTGCACAATGTTCAGCACCATTCACAACTCCTCAAATACTGAAGCAGTCCATGTAGAAATGCAGCAAGACCTGGACAATATCCAGGCTTGGCCTGATAAGTGGCAAATAACATTTGCGCCAAACAGTGCCAGGCAATGACCATCTCCAACAAGAGAGAATCTAACCATCTCCACTTGACATTCAATGGCATTACCATCGCTGAATCACCCACTGTCAACATCCTGGGGGCTACCAGTGACCAAAAACTGAACTGGAGTAGCCAGTAGTTTTCTGAAAAACTAACTTGTCCCAATAGAAGTGCGAGAAAGAGTTTGTCTCCCAGAAAATCTGTTTTAATGCAGCAGAATGGAAGACCAGGATGGAAGAGTGATAACCACATGTCTACTCCTCAAACATCGGGCATACATTCAAAGGAAGCAATCTGAATTTTTCCCTTCTTGCATATAGAGTCATAGAGTTATATAGCACAGAAACAGGCCCTTCAGCCCATCATGTCTGCGCCGGCCATCAAGCACCTATCTATTCTAATCCCATTTTCCAGCACTTGGCCCATAGCCTTGTATGCTATGGCATTTCAAGTGCACATCTAAATACTTCTTAAATGTTCTGAGGGTTCCTGCCTCTACCACTCCTTCAGGCAGTGTGTTCCAGATTCCAACCACCCTCTGGGTGAAAAAACCTTTCCTCAAATCCCCTTTAAACCTCCTGCCCCTTACCTTCAATCTATGCCCCCTGGTTATTGATCCCTCCGCTAAGGGAAAAAGTTACTTCCTATCTATCCTATCATTGCCCCTCATAATTTTGTATACCTCAATCAGGTCCCCCCTCAGCCTTCTCTGCTCTTTTGGTGTCTCAGTTTATCACATTTCTGAGGTAGTTATTTAAGGTGCTGTCAAGACCCTGATCTCCCTAATACCATGTAGAAACTGTTTTTTGCACAGGTTGTATGTGCTAGTTGGGTAGAGTGGCTGAGGTTTATTCTTACATTGATCAATTTTGTTGGAAAAATTGAAACAATACAATAAGGGTAGAAAATAATGAAGGACATGGTTAAAGGAGATGAAAATAGGCAACGCTCATTATAGAAAAAGAAATAAAAAGGCCAAATTGGCAGCTATTAAGATCAGATTTATAGGGGTGTGAGTAGTGTAGCGAGTTAGCCACTGGTCTTACATCTCTGATACCAGTGTTTGAATTCATGACAGGCTAATAAATACCTCTTCTGTCTGCTAGAAGTAACACACATGAAGTATGTTTGAGATGTCTTGTAATGCCATATGGGCAGTTGTCACTAATTGCTAATCTCAATTTAAAAGGCTACAGAATATCTTGAGTGAGAAAAGAAAAATATCATACTCGTGCTCTACTGAAAAGCAGCTTTATTCTGCAATTAACCTTGTAATACCTGATTTCTCATCACTGAAGTCTTGAGAAAGAAAACTATATTGAGGAAAATGTAAAAATAAGCTCCCTCCACATACCATGGTTAATTATAAAGAGAAGAGTGACTGAGGTTAAGGAAACAGTTTGTGAAAAGTTGAACAAATAGCCAATCATGGAGGGATAAGTTAAACATAGCATTTCTCTAAAAACGGCTTTGTTGTTAGTTGTTTATTATTACCTTTGAATCAAAATGTTCAATATGGCTGGTTTAACAGCTGTCAGGTGTGAGAGAAACAGTTTTCAACATCATCTATTATTAGTCATCATCAAATGCCAAGTTTGTCACCCTCTGATATCATTAAAGTGCAGGGGATTGGGAATCTACCCAAAACTACAGTTTTATTAAAGAGTTTGCTAAAACAGATTTGGCTGTATTGCTTTCCACCTGTAAATATTCACTTGTGGTTCTCTAGTACAAATCCCACATAAAACAACAGTAGTGTGCTGGAAGTGTTTGGAATTCAAATGGAACCTCTAAAAAGCCAACTCTGGCTAGAGGAATAGGGGCCAAGTATGAAAGTGCTTGGCTCAGTAAATGGGCCTTAGTAAACTGCTCATGTGTAGAATCTTCTGGTTCTAATGAAGGGTCATGAGACCTGAATTGTTAATATACCTTCCTCTCTCCACAGATACTGTCTGAACAGCTGAATGCTGCCATCATTTTCTGTTCTTATTACAAGCACTAGAGATGCAGCCTGCAGCAGGTCCCCTCCCAGGAACAATCTTCCACTCGTGAAGAGCTACCTCAATCCCAAAAGACTCATGCTAGCAGAAAAATGGTCACCTACTTCAGCATGCAGGATATCAATATAGTTCATTTTAGTTATGACTTGCAAATATTTCTTGCCAATATTCTTTGTTGGAGCACAATATCAGCAAATTCATTTAGATCTTACGAACTCAAAAGGTACCCAAGCATCCCCACCTTAGCCTACATCTTTTAGGATCTAAATTATGTTTTTTTTTTAAATAAAATACTTGTATTTATGTAATGACCAGGTGAGAAATGTGTCTCGGGGTCCCTCTCTGCTGATATTGTGCTACACATAAGCACATGATCAAATACTTATTTATTAGAGAGGTGGTTTCCAAAGATATTTGAAGATGCCTCTATATGTATGATTCCAAAGCACATTGCATACAATGAATTACTTTGGGATGCAGTTACTGTTGTTAGGTAGGCAGAAAGAATGCATAAAGAGTAACATGAATGCCCAGTAACCTGTTTTTGACAATGCTGTTTGAAGAAGGAATATTGGCCAGAGTGCTGTCAAATGAGTCAAGTTGTTTAGATACTCAAAGATAAAATGGCAGCTATTACGATGTTCACTAGTTTCCTAGCTACAAAGAGGCACTAATTATTCAACTAGGAATGCAATTTGACTCAACAGCAGGGTTCACATTTCTGAAGAAATTCCCAAAACACAAAAAAAACATAGGGAAGAAATTTCCCTTGTATTTGCTCTGTCTTAATGCAAGAACACAAACATTCTGGGGGAATCTGTATTTAATTTTAGGCTTACAAGATCTGAAGCAAGGGAAATGGGGGATACAAATAAGAAAAATAGAACTCGTGACAAGTGGGAAAGATAAGAAAAGATGTGAACAAAAGATGCACAATAAAACAGCAACAAATAGAAAGCACAACAAACACAACAGCAAGTAAAATAAATGCAGATTGTTATGGCCAGGTGGTAAGGGGTGTGGGTGGTTCCCACTGTTCACATCCCAACTGACCACAGCAAGTGCTTTTGTTACTAGGGTTTAACCCCTTCTGTTTTATTTTTCAAATGAACAGACAGTGACAGGTTTCCTTTATGTTTAAAACAGAAGATTAACAGTTTATTGAACAATATTCATTCCCAAAATGGTCGCAACTGCACCCACACACGCATTCACTCACTCTCTCTCTCACACACACACACACACACAAGAATAGATAGATGGAGAGGAAAATGGAAAGTCGTTTGAATTAAGCTAGGTGGTTGGGGTTCATGGTAAACCTGTTGAATGTTCATGAAGGACAGTTTCCCTTTTAAAGTTGCAGGCTTGGGTGTTTGTAGTTTCCTAATCATTGAGACTTCAGTCTGGAGGCAGTGGCCATTTTCAGTTCTCTACTGCAACAAGTTGAAGGGTAGACTCCTTCTTTGGTCTTTGCCAGATCTCTCTCAGCTCTCAGCTGGACAGGCTTTTGTGATGTTCATAGAGTCATAGAATTTAACAGCACAGAAATGGGCCCTTCGGCCCATCATGTCCGTGCCGGCCATCAAACACCTATCTATTCTCATCCCATTTTCCAGTACTTGACCCGTAGCCTTGTATGCTGTGGCATTTCAAGTGCTCATCTAAATACTTCTTAAATGTTGTGAGGGTTCTTGCCTCCACTACCCCTTCAGGAAGTGTGTTCCAGATTCCAACCACTCTCTGGGCGAAACTGTTTTTCCTCAAATCCCCTCTGAACCTCCTGCCCCTTACTTTAAATCTATGTCCCCTGGTTCTTGACACCGCCACTAAGGGAATAAGTTTCTTCCAATCTACCCTATCTATGCCCCTTTGTATACCTCAATCAGGTCCCCCTTCAGCCTTCTCTGCTCTAAAGAAAACAACCCTAGCCTATCCAGCCCCACTTCATAGCTGAAATGCTCCAGCCCAGGCAACATCCTGGCGAATCTCCTCTGCACCCTCTCCAGTGCAATCACATCCTGCCTGTAGTGTGGTGACCAGAACTGACACAGTACTCCAGCTGTGGCCTAACTCGCATTTTATACAGCTCCATCACATCCTCCCTGCTCTGACGTATTCCCCCTCTCTCCAGAGAGTTACTTTTTAAAAAGGTAAGAATCTCTAACTTGTTGCCTCTGTTAGGAGATGCAGGATCTCCTCCCTGTGGTGGCCACACAATGGACCAGGATGTGATTACTTGATACCTTTTTTGTTTCAGAAGAACCCATTAAATTCAGGAATGCCTCTTGATGGGTTCAGGATGGGTGTGATTGACGCCTCTTAACTTGGAATGTTTCCCTTTGTCCTGAACAGACCGCAAGACAATTTAACCTTCAGCAGCCATTTTCTAGCACATTGACTTTTCCTTTTTTTTGAAAAGTGGACAATTTTCATAGCTCTTCAGCTTGGTTTCTGTACTTTCATCGCTGAACTTCTTGTGAGCGTGATGAGAGACAGAGAAAAAAAACAGTAAAACAATAAAACAAAAATGATGGGGAAACAAAATCATATTAGGCCAAAGAAGGGCTCCCTGTTAATGTAAATGGTAGTAGCATGCAGCCCAACGTGTTGAGTGACTGCATGCCTCAAAAAAGGGTCCGTTTGTGTGTAGTTAGTACAACTGAAAGCTGACTTGCACTTTTTTTTTATACATTCATGGGATGTGGGCATCGCTGGCTAGGCCAGCATTTATTGCCCATCCCTAATTGCCCTCGACAAGGAGGTGGTGAGCTGCCTTCTTGAACCGTTGCAGTCCATGTGGGGTAGGTACACCCACAGTGCTGTTACGAAGGGAGTTCCAGGATTTTGACCCAGCGACAGTGAAGGAACGGCGATACAGTTCCAAGTCAGGATGATGTGTGACTTGGAGGGGAACTTGCAGGTGGTGGCGTTCCCATGTATTTGCTGCCCTTGTCCTTCTAGTTGGCAGAGGTCAGGGTTTGGAAGGTGCTGTCTAAGGAGCCTTGGTGCATTGCTGCAGTGCATCTTGTAGATAGTACACACTGCTGCCACTGTGCATCAGTGGTGGAGGGAGTGAAAGTTTGTAGATGGGGTGCCAATCAAACGGGCTGCTTTGTCCAGGATGGTGTCGAGCTTCTTGAGTGTTGTTGGAGCTGCACCCATCCAGGCATGTGGGGAGTATTCCATCACACTCCTGACTTGTGCCTTGTAGATGGTGGACAGGCTTTGAGGAGTCAGGATTTCTAGCCTCTGACCTGCTCTTGTAGCCACGGTATTTATATGGCTATGCCAGTTCAGTTTCTGGTCAATGGTAGCCCCTAGGATGTTGATAGTGGGGGATTCAGCGATGGTAATGCCATTGAATGTCAAGGGGAGATGGTTAGATTCTCTCTTGTTGGAGCTGGTCATTGCCTGGCACTTGTGTGGGGCGTATGTTACTTGCCACTTATCAGCCCAAGCCTGGATATTGTCCAGGTCTTGCTGCATTTCAACATGGACTGCTTCAGTATCTGAGGAGTTGCGAATGGTGCTGAACATTGTGCAATCATCAGCAAACATCCCCACTTCTGACCATAGACATTCCCCTATCCACTACTTTAATCACCTCTTCAAACAATTCCATCCGAATCATCAGGCATGACCCACCCTTTACAAATCCATGCTGTTTTTTTCTGATCAACTGAAAACTTTCAAGATGTTCAGTTACCCTATCCTTCATTATAGACTCTAGTAATTTCCTGACAGCAGATACTAGGCTAACTGATCTATGATTCCCTGGTTTTCCTATGCCATCTTTCATCCCTTCTCCCATCTATCGCCTTGTCCTCTTCTGTGCTGCCTCTGCTCCAGCTCCCTCTCAAGGTGGGTGTTAACTATAGCATCCATCACTGGATGCAACTGCACTGACCAGAAGTCTTGAAGTCAAAACCAAGGCCTTCTCCAAGTGCAGCATCACTCCCTTTCAACTTCATCAACTTTAAGCTGCTCTGCAAACCTCTCAGCACTTTTAGAAAGTCAGTCAGAGCCAGTAGAAATTAATCAGCAACTAACCGGAGTGATTATCCCTTTAAATAGCACTGGTGGGGAGTTCTTCCTGCTGCGGAATGCATGTTAAGATATGTGACTTTAAGAGAGGGCATTAGCTGGAGCGGAGAGAAGGGCAGCACTGGCATAAAATCAGCATTACACATCACCTGAGGTTGCAATCTGCCTACTCTGCATACTCCTGGCACACTCTAAAATACACGCTACTGACCTCCACAGAATGGTGTCCAGAGGGAACATGCTGGTAGTGTGAGAATTTTGTGGCCTGGAATCATTTTTTTCCCCCCAGTATGCACCCTTCATCATTGTGGGAACAGTAGCATAGTGGTAATGTTACTGGACTACCTTACCTTACATACCTCACAACCAATGTCCAGACTCCTCCATCACCATCCCTGGGTATGTCCTGTCCCACTGGCTGCACAGACCCACCAGAAGTAGCAGCACAGTGGTATACAGTTAGGAAGGAATGGCTCTGGGTGTCTTCAAAATGGACTCCGGACCCAATGAAGTCTCATGGCATCATGGCAAACATGGGCAAGGAAACCCTGATTACCACCTACTGCCCTCCTCAGCTGATGAATCATCACTCCTCCATGTTGCACACCACTAGATAGCAGGGCCACAGAAAGTACTCTGCATGGGGAACTTTCATGTCCATCCCAAGAGTAGCTCAGTAGCACCACTGCTGACCAAGCTGGCCAAGTTCTGAAGGACATAACTGCCAGACTAGGCTTTCAGCAGGTAGTGAGAGAACTAACAAGAGGGAAAAACCTACTTGACCTCATCCCCACCAAACTACCTGTCGCAGATGCATCTGTTCATGACAGTACGGTAGGAGTGACCATTGCACAGTTCTTGTGGAGATCAAGTCCCATCTTCAAACAGAGGATACCCTTGATCATGTTGTGTGGCACTACAAACCCTGCTAAATCGGATAGATTCAGAATAGATCTGACAGCTCAAACTGGACATCCATGAGGCACAGTGCTCCATCACCAATAGCAAAATTGTATTTAACCACAATCTGTAACCTCATGGCCCAACATATTCGTCGCTCTACCATTATCAAGTCAGGGGACCAATCCAAGTTCATGAGGAATGTAGGAGAGCATGCCAGAAGCACAAGACATACCTAAAAATGAGATGCCACCCTGGTGAAGCTCCAACCCAGGACTACATGCATCCTAGACAGTGGAAGCAGCATGTGACAGACAGAGCTAAGTGATCCCACAACCAACAGATCAAATCAAAGCTCTGCAGTCCTGTCACATCCAGTCATGAATGTCAGTGGACAATCAAACAACTAACCAGAGGAGGAGGCTCCACAAATATCTCCATCCTCAATGATGGCAGAGCCCTGCATGGCAGTGCAAACCAGAAATTTGAAGCATTTGCAAACATCTTCAGCCAGAAGTGCCAAATAGATGATCCATAGAACATAGAACATAGAACATACAGCACAGAACAGGCCCTTCGGCCCACAATGTTGTGCCGATCCTTTGTCCTCTGTCAAGGACAATTTAATCTATACCCCATCATTCTCCTTTATCCATATACCTATCCAAAAGCCTTTTGAAAGTCCCTAAAGTTTCTGACTCAACAACTTCCCCGGGCAAGGCATTCCATGCCTCGACCACTCTCTGGGTAAAGAACCTTCCCCTGACATCCCCCTTATATCTCCCACCCTTCACCTTAAATTTATGACCCCTTGTAACGCTTTGCTCCACCCGGGGAAAAAGTTTCTGACTGTCTACCCTATCTATTCCCCTGATCATCTTATAAACCTCTATCATGTCACCCCTCATCCTTCTCCTTTCTAATGAGAAGAGGCCTAGAATGTTCAGCCTTTCCTCGTAAGACTTATTCTCCATTCCAGGCAACATCCTGGTAAATCTCCTCTGCACCCTCTCCAAGGCTTCCACATCCTTCCTAAAATGAGGCGACCAGAACTGCACACAGTACTCCAAATGAGGCCTTACCAAGGTCCTGTACAGCTGCATCATCACCTCACGGCTCTTAAATTCAATCCCTCTGCTAATGAACGCTAACACCCCATATGCCTTCTTCACAGCCCTATCCACTTGAGTTGCAACTTTCAATGATCTATGCACATAGACCCCAAGGTCTCTCTGCTCCTCCACATGCCCAAGAACCCTACCGTTAACCCAGTATTTTGCATTCATGTTTGTCCTTCCAAAATGGACGACCTCACACTTTTCAGGGTTAAACTCCATCTGCCACTTTTCAGCCCAGCACTGCAACCTATCCAAGTCCCTTTGCAGACGACAATAGCCCTCCTCGGTATCCACAACTCCACCAACCTTTGTATCATCTGCAAATTTACTGACCCACCCTTCGACTTCCTCATCCAAGTCGTTAATAAAAATCACAAACAGGAGAGGACCCAGAACTGATCCCTGCGGCACGCCACTGGTAACTGGGCTCCAGGCTGAGTATTTACCATCTAAGACCACTCTCTGCCTTCTATCAGTTAGCCAATTCTTAATCCAACTGGCCACATTCCCCACTATCCCATGCCTCCTGACTTTCTCCATAAGTCTACCATGGGGGACCTTATCAAATGCCTTACTAAAATCCATGTACACCACATCCACTGGTTTACCCTCATCCACTTGCTTGGTCACCTGCTCAAAGAATTCAATCAGGCTTGTGAGGCAAGACCTACCCCTCACAAAACCGTGCTGACTGTCCCGAATCAAGCAGTGTCTTTCCAGATGCTCAGAAATCCTATCCCTCAGCACCTTTTCCATCAACTTGCCTACCACCGAAGTAAGACTAACTGGCCTGTAATTCCCAGGGTTGTTCCTATTCTCTTTCTTGAACAGGGGCACAACATTTGCCACCCTCCAATCACCTGGTACCACCCCCGTCAGCAGAGAAGATGAAAAGATCATTGCCAGCGGCTCTGCAATTTCATCCCTTGCTTCCCATAACATCCTTGGATATACCCCGTCTTGGCATTCTCGAGTTCCCCAGCATCATGGATGCCAGTATGTAGCCAAATCATTTCACAGAATTGTTACAATGCAGAAGGAGGCCATTCAGCCCATCAGATCTGCACTGGCTCTCTGAAAGAGCAACTCCCTCCATGTGATATCAAGAAACGGCTGAAGGCACTGGATACTGCAATGGCAATGGGCCTTGACAACATTCCGGCAGTAGTACTGAAGGCCTGTGCTCCAGAACTAGCCGCACCTCTAGCCAAGCTTTTCCAGTACAGCTACAACACTGGCATCTACTCGGCAATGTGGAAAATTGCCCAAGTATGTCCTGTACACAAAAAGTAGGACAAATCCAACCTGGCCAATTACGACCCCATCAGTCTACTCTCAATCATCAGTAAAGTGATGGAAGGTGTTGTCGACAGTGCTATCAAGTGACACTTGCTTAGCAATAAACTGTTCAGTGACGCTTAGTTTGGGTTCTGCCAGGGCCACTCAGCTCCTGACCTCATTAAGCATTGGTTCAAACATGAACAAAAGAGCTTAATTCAAGAGGTGAGGTGAGTGACTGCTCTTGACATCAAGGCAGCATTTTCCCAAGTATGGCATCAAGGAGCCCTAGCAAAACAGGAGTCTATGGCAATCAGGGGAAAAACTCTCCGCTTGTCGGAGTCATACCTAGCACAAAGGAAGATGAAGGTGGTTGTTGGAGGTCCATGATCTCAGCTCCAGAACATCACTGCAGGAGTTCCTCAGGGTAGTGTCAGAGGTCCAACCATCTCCAGCTGTCTCATCAATGACCTTTCTTCAATCATAAGGTCAGAAGTGGGGATGTTCGCTGATGATTGCACAACGTTCAGCACCATTCGCGACTCCTCAGATACTGAAGCAGTCCATGTAGAAATGTAACAAGACTTGGACAACATTTAGGCTTGGGCTGATAAGTGGCAAGTAACATTTGCGCCACACAAGTGCCAGGCAATGACCATCTGCAACAAGAGAGAATCTAACCATCTCCCCTTGACATTCAATGGTATTACAATCGCTGAATCCCCCACTTATCAACATCCTGGGGGTTACCATTGACCAGAAACTGAACTGGAGTAGCCACATCAATACCGTGGCTACAAGAGCAGGTCAGAGGCTAGGAATCCTGTGGCGAGCAACTCACCTCCCGATTCCCCAAAGCCTGTCCACCATCTACAAGGCACAAATCAGGAGCGTGATGGAGTACTCTCCACTTTACTGGATGGGTGCAGCTCCAACAACACTCAAGAAGCTCAACACCGTCCAGGACAAAGCAGCCCACTTGATTGGCACCCCATCCACAAACGATCACTCCCTCCACTACCGACGTACAGTGGCAGCAGCGTGTACCACCTACAAGATGTATCGCAGCAACGTACCAAGGCTCCTTCGACAGCACCTTCCAAACCCATGACTTCCACTACCTAGAAGGACAAGGGCGGCAGATGTATGCGAACACCACCATCTGCAAGTTCCAAGCCTCACTCCATCCTGACTTGGCACGATATTGCCGTTTTTTCATTGTCGCTGGGTCAAAATCCTGGAACTCCCTTCCTAAAAGCACTGTGGATTTACCTACCCCACATGGACTGCAATGGTTCAAGAAGGCAGCTTACCACCACCTTCTGAAGGGCAATAGGGGATGGGCAATAGATGCTTTCCTAGCCAGCAACGTCCACATCGCATAAACGATTGGAAAAAAAAACTACACTCTGCCTTTTGGTTTCTTACTTCCATCACAATTAATTTGCATTTATCCACATTGAATTGTATCTGCTACTTATTTTTCTAATTATCTGAAAGATCTAAATCCTTCTAAATAATATTCCTCATTTCCCTCCCCCTGCCTTCTATTTTGTTTTCATCTGAAAACTTAGAGGCCAGGAATTGATCTGTGCCAGCCTGCAAGGAAATTTTGTCTCATAATGGTGTCACACGTACAAGTAGTGAGACAGTGAAAAATACAGACTAAAACTAAAGAGTTATAAGAATTGACTTTACCTTTTTAAAAAATGGAAAATGCTGCAAAAAATGGCTAAAAGCAAACGACATGGCCTTTCTATATTCAAACGGTTTAGCAGGGACAAAGGAATACCTTTTGAGCTAGGAGGAGTCAATTACTCCAATCTGAAACATCCCTGAATTGAATGGGGTCTTTTGAAACAAAGAATGTATAAAGTGGAAACATCATAACTGGATTATTCTCATCCTTTACCCATCAAGAGGCACTTTTGAATTGAATGGGCTCTTCTGAAACAAACAAGGTATGAAGTAGCCATGTCCTAGGCCTTTGCTGGTCACCACAGTGAGGGAGATCCATATCTCCCAACAGAGGCAAAGGTGTGAAACCATTGGGGCCTTAAATGCAGCTCCTTGAAGAGAGAGAGAGGGAGACCCCTAGAAAGAAGCATCATTAAGTATCTTGTTTCCAGCTAAGGGGCTGGGAGAAATCCAGAAAGCTAGAAGGGAAGTACCCTGCTGTAGAATTTTATATCTTTTCTTATACAGCAGTGAATTAGAAGTGATCCACTGTCTTCAACTGAACTTTCAACCAAGAGAAAACCTACAAACACCTCAGGCCTGCAACCAACGAGAACTTGACTTCTGAGAGAATTCAACAGGTCTACAGTGACTCCTGAAACCTACCCCCACTTATCAACTACTTACCCCTTTTCCTCTCTATCTGTGTCTTGTTGTGTGTCTGGATGCGATTGCGACCATTTCGGCATAAGGCATATTGTTCAATAAGTAATTCATCTCAAGTTTTCTTGTTGGTTTAAAATGGACTGTTGTCTATTTATTTGACAAATATAACACAAAGGGTTAAATCCTAATCACAAAAAACACTTGCTGCTCTCAGGTGGGAGTTGAACAGTGGGAATCACTTACACCCCTCACCACATGGTTGTAACAATGGTTAAACTCATGTTGAGAGATTAATGCTGTCTGACATGGTCATGCATATGTTGAAGTAATAATAGTCTCCAAATGTCATTCTCTCTTTCTTTTGGTAGCTTGTGTCTCTGATCTCCATTTAGTACAGGGTGCGATATTCTGTGCAAATGTTCAAAGGACATAAATGTAATCTCGAATGCCCTCTGACTGCAATTCCCAAAAAAAAATTTCCGTCTTTGCAGCTGCTGTAAGGTTTCATGGAAAAGCTTATGAAAGATTTTGCAGTCCAAGTAGGACATCAGTTATTTAGTAGATGCAACAGCGCACATTGAACTAGCTAATTCCCTGTACCTTGCTGGAATGGGCCAATAGTGTAAAAGCTCAACACGTGGACGTTCTATAGCCTGGTCACTCTCACTGGCACAATTGGTGCACTAAGGATGATGAGTAATATATTTACAACGAGAATTACAGATGAGAGATGCTGTTTGGACCATCTAATTCATACTTTCCCCATCTCAGCATCTACCTCTTGAATGTTTCCAAAGTTTCTGCCTCTAATATCCTATCCACATATGAATCACACTTTGAGACAAAGTATCATCGGTATAGGATTTGCCTTTTACTAATTTATATATTCTGACCTCAGTAGAGGCCATTAACTTTAAAACAAGAGATATGAGCTCCCCAGTTTGATTAAAGAATTACATAACAAGATTTCATAGAACATAGAACATTACAGCGCAGTACAGGCCCTTCAGCCCTCGATGTTGCGCCGACCTGTGAAACCATCTGACCTACACTACTTTAAGACTTCTACTATAACAACTAAACTACAAATCAACACTAACTAAACAGTTCTTAATAGGTAGCTAATATACAAAATTACAGAGAAAGGTATTTCCCATTAATTTAGTAACACACTCGAAAACCCCAAACCACATTTATACTTTACACAAAACATCTCAGACTGAAGAGTGCCTGCAGAGTCTCATCGACAAGTTTGCGGCTGCCTGCAATGAATTTGGCCTGACCATCAGCCTCAAGAAAATGAACATCATGGGAAAGGAGGTCAGAAATGCTCCATCCATCAATATCGGCGACCACGCTCTGGAAGTGGTTCAAGAGTTCACCTACCGAGGCTCAACTATCACCAGTAACCTGTCTCTCGATGCAGAAATCAACAAGCGCATGGGAAAGGCTTCCACTGCTATGTCTAGACTGGCCAAAAGAGTGTGGGAAAAGGGCGCATTGACACAGAACACAAAAGTCTAAGTGTTTCAAGCCTGTGTCTTCAGTACCTTGCTCTATGGCAGCAAGGTCTGGACAACGTATGTCAGCCAAGAGCGACGCCTCAATTCATTCCATCTTCGCTGCCTCCGGAGAATCCTTGGCATCAGGTGGCAGGACCGTATCTCCAACACAGAAGTCCTCGAGGCGGCCAACATCCCCAGCTTATACACACTACTGAGTCAGCGGCGCTTGAGATGGCTTGGCTATATGAGCTGCATGGAAGATGGCAGGATCCCCAAAGACACATTGTACAGCGAGCTCGCCACTGGTATCAGACCCACTGGCCGTCCATGTCTCCGCTTTAAAGACGTCTGCAAATGCGACATGAAGTCCTGTGACATTGATCACAAGTCGTGGGAGTCAGTTGCCAGCGATCGCCAGAGCTGGCGGGCAGCCATAAAGGCGGGGCTAAAGTGTGGCGAGTCGAAGAGACATAGCAGTTGGCAGGAAAAAAAGACAGAATCGCAAGGGGAGAGCCAACTGTGTAACAGCCCCAACAAACAATTTCTTCTGCAGCACCTGTGGAAGAGTCCGTCACTCTAATATTGGCCTTTATAGCCACTCCAGGTGCTGCTCCACAAACCACTGATCACCTCCAGGCGCTTACCCATTGTCTCTCAAGACAAGGAGGCCAAAGAAGAAGAAGATAACAACTAAACTACAAATCAACACTAACTAAACAGTTCTTAGTAGGTAGCTAATATACTAAATTACAGAGAAAGGTATTTCCCATTAATTTACTAACACACTCGAAAACCCCACATCACATTTATACTTTACACAGTGTTCTCAACGAACGGCATCCTTGCAGTTAAAAGTCCCAAACTCCTCCCAGCTGCAATAGATTGGATCTCCCAGTGTCTTTCTCAAAGCCAATGTCCTCTTCGCTCACTTCTCTTCCAAGCGTATTCAGCTGGACCTCTGTTAATAAGACATTCTCTAGTGACCCCTGTTGGCCTTTTCCCCTCTGCAAACCTCGAGCCTTCCAATCAGGTCCAAATCCCAGCAACTTTTTTCTGTATTGGAGAGCAGCTGTTTCTCCCTCTCTCGCTTTAGGCTGTACAGCTGACTGCTGATCTTCCCTTCTTCCTTTCAGCTCCAGACTGAGGAAAGCCTCTCGAATTTATCCAGATCAAAAGTCAATAGTCATTTGCCTTTGTCACTTCTCAGAAACCATAAGTCTGACCATGGCAAAACCACCTGGGCCTCCCTTTGTTTCTAAGTGTTAAACATTGCAACTCAAGTCTGCATTTTAGAGCCCCTGGCTCTCTGTTTACAATTTAAGAGTCTGGGAAAGCAAAACGCATTGTCCTTTAGGTGTTGCGAACTTGCACGCTGCTTTCCAAAAGGTCTTTGATCGGGGTTCCCTGTTCCCATGGTAATTAAGACCCCTGGCTTGTCTCTGGGCAGATTTTACACTGCATTAAAGATCGCAGCTTTTAAAATATAACCATACTACAATCATAACAATATGTCTGCTTGTCCAATGTTCATATTTAACTTGATATTATGTTCCAGATTAACCTTTCCTACTCCATTTAGTATTATATATACTGAGAGGTATAGAGGGGCCTTTGAGTGAATGTCCACAGATCCCTGAAGGTAGTAGGACAGGTTGATAAGGTAGTTAAGAAGGCATATGGAATCCTTCTCTTTATTAGCCGAGGTACAGAATGTAAGAGCAGGGAGATTATGCTGGAAATGTATAAATCATTAGTTAAGCCACAACTTGAGTACTGTGTGCAGTTCTGGTCACCTCAAATGCAGCTATGAGGAAAGATTTGATAGGCTGGGGTTGTTCTCCTTGGAACAGAGAAGGCGGAGGGGAAATTTGATTGAGATGTACAAAATTGTAAGGGGCTTGGATGGAGTGGATGTGAAAGGCCTATTTACCTTAGCAGAAAGGTCAATGACTTGGGGGAATAGATTTGAAGTGATTGGTAGAAGGATTAGAGGGAAGATGAGGAAAAGAAAATTCATCCAGAGCATGGTAAGGGTCTGGAACTCATTGCCCGAAAGGGTAGTTGAGGCAGAAATCCTTAACTCATTTAAAAGGTGGCTGGATGTGCACCTGAAGTGCCGTAGCCTGCAGGGCTATAGACCAAATGCTGGAAGGTGGGATTAGGCTGGCTGGCTTGTTTTTTGGCCAGTGCAGACATGATGGGCCAAATGGCCTCTTTCTGTGCTGTAAACTTTCTTTGATTCTTTCTATGATTCTATATACCTTTGTAATATTGCCCCTCTTTCACCTCTTCTCAAGAATTGAGTCCAAAGTCTAGAAATTCCTGAGGTCCCAATCCCTCAGCATTAGGACATTGAAGCAGAACCCCCAGATGCTTTTGCGCAAGATTTGGAGAAATCGAGGGGACTGGATAATTGGATAGCTGGTGCAACCAGTTAATGTGGGACTGCCAGTATTCTAGGGTGGAATGGCGCAATGATGCTCAATCTGAAGTCCCAGAAAAAGATTCAGTCTTCAGCTTCCAATGAAGTCATTTAAATAGAAGTATACCCTAGCAGGAGTCAGTATCTTCAAAAGATGTACAATGTAACAATGTTGGACAAATTATACACTTTATAATCAGTTTTGATATATACAATGTAGCATCCATATTCAGTATTATTTCTCTAGTCTTGTGACATCCACATATTTTCTTGCTTGGATTTGTAAACTTGTGCCACCAGTGGGAACGCTGCTGGAAAAATTTTATTCAATCCCAGATTAGTAAACCAAGAACGAGTGCTAAAATATAGATTGCTCCCTGGCAATGGCTATTGTGCCTGAGGCAGAGATGACAAAGTCCTGTGCTATTTCATTTGTTGCAACAAAAGATTTGCTAGTTTGTATTTGAGACCACCAGAAATACAATGCTGACTGCTGTGCTACTACTGTCAAGCAATTCGGATCAAATTCTACATGGTTTTTCAGAGCAGCCAGTCAATCATCTACCTATCTGACACAAGTATGAATTCTTCTTCTTCTGCTTCGGCCTCCTTGTCTCGAGAGACAATGGGTAAGCACCCAGAGGTGGACAGTGGTTTGTGGAGCAGCTCCTGGAGTGGCTATAAAGGCCAATTCTAGAGTGACAGGCTCTTCCACAGGCGCTGCAGATAAAATTGGTTGTCGGGGCTGTTACACAGTTGGCTCTCTCCTTGCGCTTCTGTCTTTTTTTCCTGCCAACTGCTAGGTCTCTTCGACTCGCCACTCTTTAGCCCCACCTTCATGGCTTGTCCAACTCTGGCGACCACTGGCAACTGACTCCCACAACTTGTGGTCAATGTCACACGGCTTCATGTTGCATTTGAAGACATCTTTAAAGCTGAGACATGGGAGGCTTGTGGGTCTGATACCAGTGACGAGCTCGCTGTACAATGTGTCCTTGGGGATCCTGCCATCTTCCATGCGGCTCACATGGCCAAGCCATCTCAATCGCCGCTGGCTCAGTAGGGTGTATATGCCGGGGATGTTGGCCGCCTCGAGGATTTGTGCATTGGAGATACGGTCCAGCCACCTGATGCCAAGGATGCTCTGGAGGCAGAAAAAATTGAATGAATTGAGATGTCGCTCTTGGCTGACATATATTGTCCAGGCCTCACTGCCGTAGAGCAAGGTACTGAGGACACAGGCTTGATACACTCTGACCTTCGTGTTCCGTGTCAGTGTGCCATTTTCCCACACTCTCTTGGCCAGTCTGGACATAGCAGTGGAAGCCTTTCCCATGCACTTGTTGATTTCTGCATCTAGAGACAGGTTACTGGTGATAGCTGAGCCTAGGTAGGTGAACTCTTGAACCACTTCCAGAGCGTGGTCGCCGATATTGATGGATGGAGCATTTCTGACGTCCTGTCCCATGATGTTCGTTTTCTTGAGGCTGATGGTTCAGCCAAATTTGTTGCAGGCAGCCGCAATCCTGTCGATGAGTCTCTGCAGACACTCTTCAGTGTGAGATGTTAATGCAGCATTGTCAGCAAAGAGGAGTTCCCTGATGAGGACTTTCCGTACTTTGGTCTTTGCTCTTAGACGGGCAAGGTTGAACAACCTGCCACCTGATCTTGTATGGAGGAAAATTCCTTCTTCTGAAGACTTGAACGCATGTGAGAGCAGCAGGGAGAAGAAGATACCAAACAATGTAGGTGCAAGAACACAGCCCTGTTTCACACCACTCAGGATAGGAACGGGGTCTGATGAGGCACTGCTATGCTGAATTGTGGCTTTCATATTGTCATGGAATGAGGTGATGATAGTTAGTAGCTTTGGTGGACATCCGATCTTTGCTAGTAGTTTGAAGAGACCACATCTGCTGACGAGGTCAAAGGCTTTGGTGAGATCTATGAAAGCAATGTAGTGGGGCATCTGTTGTTCGCAGCATTTCTCCTGTAGATGGCGAAGGCAGAACAGCATGTCAATGGTGGATCTCTCTGCTAGAAAGCCACACTGTGCCTCAGGGTAGACACGCTCAGCCAGCTTCTGGACTCTGTTTAAAACGTCTTGAGCAAAGACTTTCCCCACTATGCTGAGCAGGGAGATTTCACGGTAGTTGTTGCAGTCACTGCGATCACCTTGTTCTTATTGAGGGTGATGATATTGGCATCGCTCAAGTCCTGTGGTACTGCTCCCTCATCCCAGCACAGGCAAAGCAGTTCATGGAGTGCTGAGAATATAGCAGGCTTGGCATTCCTGATTATTTCAGGGGTAATACCATCCTTCCCGGGGGCTTTTCCACTGGCTACAAGTTGAACTACAAGAAAGCCCCCAGTGAGTTAGCATCCGCAGCACTTAAAGTAGCCAGAAGCGCTGCACAAAGAACAGCCAGACGCTGTGCAACTGACTACTGGCAACACCTATGCAGAAGTATTCAGCTGGCGTCTGACACTGGAAACATCAGATGAATGTATGATGGCATTAACAGAGCTTTTGGGCCAACCATCAAGAAGATCACCCCCCTCAAGTCTAAATCAGGGGACACGATCACTGACCAACGAAGCAAATGGACTGCTGAGTGGAGCACTACCTAGAACTGTACTCCAGGGAAAATGTTGTCACTGAGACCGCCCTCAATGCAGCCCAGTCTCTGCCAGTCATGGATGAGCTGGACGAACAGCCAACAAAATTGGAACTCAGCGATGCCATTGATTCTCTAGCCAGTGGAAAAGTATGAATTACCAGTCCATTTATGGCATAGACTAAAATCATCTCTCAAGTTAGCCAGGCCCAGCACTCAGTTTTTCTGACATACATTCAGGTCTAAGAAATAACTTAGATTTTCATTGAGAACTTTGTGCTACTCTGCAATTTGAATTTCTATTCAACTGGATTCCAAGCTAGATTATCAAGGAGCCCTACAACTCTAGTAATATTGTCTGCACATTGGACACATGAAACAGTGAAGTGAATTTTCTTCATTCTTTGCTGCATAGAAGCTTACATGTTTTAAAATGTTATTAATGTAAATTCTTTCCATGCAAGTCTCGGAGGTTCTTTTCCACTTCTTCCTCGTTTTGTTCCAGAGCCTCCTTGTCCTTCAAATTTAGAAGGGGACACCAGTTGCTTCTTACTGTGATATTGTCACATCCTCCAAAACTGGTAAGTACTAATGATGTGGACTTTGCTGGTACTTTTGCTTTCCATAAATTACAATTTTTTAAAAGTAGATTGTCATTTTTTTCTAGAAACATCCAGAATCTTCTCATTTTGACCTCACATGAGGTTGTGAGCTATGGTTGAGGGGAAGTTGACAATTAAGGCATATATATATCAGGCATCCTCTTCAACACCTTATTCACAACACAAACAATCTCCTTCTCTGTAGGGATGCCCATTTTCCACAATTGTGCTTTGTTGGTATTATTGCATGCTAACTTCCAAGTGTCAAGGGCCTAATTTCCAGCTTGTAAACTAGTTACATCAATTATTGAAAGACTCTCCTGATTTGTTATCTTAATTTACTGTTAATGATCAACTACCATATGGAAATGTGGGCAATAGCATATTTGTGAATATGTATGCTAAACTGCCAAAAATGCCCCCCAAACAAGAATCCCTCACACCTTTTTCTTAAATCAAGGAATACTTTTTCACTTACAATATTGGATCTTAAATTACTTTGTTTACATGTATAGAACTACACTGGAATCTCCCTTCATGAACATATCTTTACTGCATTTTAGTACTGCACATTTACCTTTCCTGGCGAGATTTTATTGCACCCAGTAGACATGAATATAAAATTGAGAGCAGAGCTTGCATAATGCATGTAAGCTCTTTAATGCACTACAGACACTCTCTAGACAGTATAGCATGTGTACACTTAACTGGAATGCAGTCTTAAACAGGGATCTGAAGCAGTAAAATAGTTTACTGCATAGTAAAAATATAAGTACTTCAGCGTAATGTTGGCATATCCTTCTGATGTAAATCAAGTTATAAAAAAGGAACAAAAAAATAAAAGCAACAGTACAAAACATCGTACCTCTCACCAGTATCCCATTTGGCTCAATTGTGCATTAGGACTACTAGAAACATATTAATATAGGAAAATGCATTTAGAATCAGCATTAGTGTGATGGATATATGGAAAAAAAATTAGAAAACTTTTTTCCGCTCCACTGAACATCCAAAATAAACACTGAAGGTCAAATTCATGGTTAAGGCAACCAGACATAAAACATCCATCAGTATCTTGGCAGCTGAGATCTCAATTCCAATCAACTGGGGGGTAGAACAATGTTTTCTAGTCAAACAGCAAATATTTAGAAGGATTTTGCACAAAATCTATAAAATACTAAAATATTGTGCACCAGATGAAAATGCAGATAGCTGTAATCACTAAAAGAATTTATTTTGCACAAGGGAAAGTAGAAGAGCACAATAATAGTTTATGAGTGGAATGTAAAGCTTGGATTTGCAGCACAGTCACACCACTGAACTCTGTAACCGCACT
Organism: Heterodontus francisci; assembly: GCF_036365525.1. Taxonomy (NCBI): domain Eukaryota; kingdom Metazoa; phylum Chordata; class Chondrichthyes; order Heterodontiformes; family Heterodontidae; genus Heterodontus; species Heterodontus francisci. The sequence goes on along the minus strand of NC_090375.1, from coordinate 69,784,715 downwards.
TAGTCACAAAATCCTGTTCCAATCCAATAAATGGTTTAAGATGTACAAATAGAAGTTTCTGCAGAGAGTCAGCTTTAGAAGCCACCTGGACCATGTGTTAGAGATTCTATCCATCAATAAGGCAGCTGGGCTAAAATCATAAACAAGGCTGCTTTTCATCATGTCTACAGTAAAGTATGTAGCTCTCCTGTCAAAAGACACTTACACACAAACTGACTGGAACCACTAATGGCACCCATTACCTTCACTCCGTGCCATTGTTTTTTTAAATGTTCTACATGTACAGCAAATCAGAGGGGTTTTTTTTCAGAATACTGCTAACTGTAATTCATATACACTCCTGTTATTCCCTTTCAAAGTAATTTTCTCTATGTTTAGTCGTGTTTATAAAAAAGATTTTAACATATGTTTTATTTTAAGAGATGCAGTGTATACACTTACAAATTTTAGTGCTTTATTGTGAGTGGAAACAGACAATTATTGTAAGCTCATGTGAATTTGCAGTTTATTGCATTTAATTAATAAACATTTACAACATTTTCTATGCTAGTAAAATGGCAAAGACTCTGCATTCTAACAATGGTACAGTCTCACAATTTAGCTTCCATTGTGGTTTTGCAAAATAGTCCTTTTTGGCAACTTTTTTGAATAATTTACTATTTATTCTGCCTTTTTCAGTCTTATGTAACCTTTTCCCTTAAATAAATACTTTATAATTAAGTGTAAACAACAGTAAATTATATTTCTTTGCATTTTATCGCAATGTACTTCTCTAGTACATATTTCTGATGAGACTTAAACCAGATACTGGCTAACAGATGACGATTATTCCCTACAGCACTCAGCTCAATCTAAAAAAAAAATGCCAGCTGTCCTGAGGCTGATAAGCAGGTGGGCAGAAGCTTCTGTACCAACCCAAACTGGCAGATCTTCAAACCTGGTGGGTATAACCTTTAATTCACTGCTATCCTGGCATCACATCCTGAACCATCTGCCCAAGTATGCAAAGCTGTGCTTGTTTCTGTTGAAGGAAAGTGCCAACAATACATACCATCTCCGACATGTGTGGGGTATTATCAGAGCAACTAGTTTTCAAAGCCCATATGGTGGCATTTACAAGCCTGCTCTGTCAGCAGTGAGAATTCCACATTTAACTAGAAAATAGGAAATGTCTAGATTCAGATGGCACAATTATATTCACACAATATTCTTTATAAAATATTCTGTGCAATTAAATTTTGAAATAGTACAAAGTGTTGCCCATAAAACAACAATCATTGGCACACGTTGATATTAAACAATAGAAAGGATTAGAATGTATCAAAATGCAAAAAACATATTTTATACACAATGAATCTGCCACACAGAATTAAAATAAAATGAATGTTCACTTCATAAGTTGCGACTGCAAATATGTTTTCTAATACATGATTGTTACAAAAAGTAAATCATGCCTAATAATTTAACAGCTCCAGTTCAAAGGCACAATAGCCCTGATTTTTCTAGACCAGTGGAAACTATGCCAGCAACAGAGATGAGCAGGACTTGCTGGATTTTGCAAAGCAAGTTCTTTCCTGTGTTAGATTAAGAATGAGACAAGGAACGTTACTGACCACCAGTCGCATAACTTGGCCAGCTCTTTCAAAATTGCTTCTGGTTATTAAAGGAAAGACAATTTTTGTATTTGCAAACAAATTGTTTGATGTGTGAGGATATTGCTGCAAGGAGCAACATAGGCAAAACTTCACTAAGATCATCTCCTGCAGGTGGTATAATGACATGGAAGACTTTTTATAATACAAGACCTGCCCTCTATGAAGTTAGAAATGTAAGATGCAAAGAAGGAGTTGGGGTGGGGAGAGGGGGGAGAGGGGGTGCTGGGCGGGGAGGAAGTAGGAAGGAGAATAATTTCAATCTTTCAGGTTCATCTCAGGCCAAGGTTGTACACAAACACAAGGAATGGAATATGACAGACAGAGCTGATATCACAAAAGATGATGATACTCTTTTTGGAAGGGAAGCTGTGAAGGTCATTGCCAAGGGCACGCTCGGCAGCTTGGTGCCACCACTCAGCAAGTTAATGATTTTGCGACACTAATGACAGCAAAACTGTCAACATTTACAGTCATTATTCTTCTGAAATTGACAACTTCTGGAGTCTGTACATGCACATTTAAACACAGAAATTCAGAAGTTGCTGTCAGTGATTCTATGTTCCTCCATAGGGTGCGCTGTTGAAGTCCCCACAGACTGCAATCAATCAGAAATCACTGAACTGACAAGAACTTATCCTTTTACACTGCAATATTGCTGTTAAAAACCATCAAACAAGATGTGCCTTGTTAATGAGGTGTAATTGGGTTTCCCATGGCATAAAAAGTCATAACTACTGAAGAACCTCTCTGGCCCAAGAAAACTAATCTTATATTTGTGGCACGTCAATTCTTTCCATTCCAACTTTTTAATTTTCTTTTTAAGTTTGCTTATTATATTTCAGCTTCTAATGGTTATGTCCAAATAGTTTATTTCACTTTCTGTAAAATTTATAACATGGGAAGGATAATCAGAGCACTTTACTCCCTGTGAGAATACTTCAATGTGATTAGCCACTAACTCTGCCTGATAGCATCAATGTTGCTGGATTCCTGGAGATCCCCTTGAATTGGCACCAGAATCAAATTAACGTCAGGCAAGGTGAAATCCACATCAAAGAGATCACTAGATCTTTGTGGGTGGCTTTCTTTGAGGTCAGTGGCAAGCGTCGTCACTTTGACGCCGATTCCAAATCTGGGCCATTATAACCATTTATGTCTTGGTTACTAATTAACACTGTGTGTAAATGACATAGATGTGAGAACAGAAATAAATATTCATCCCTGAGGAACCCATCAGTCACTTGTTTCCTTAACAATCTTCTTTGGCCTCCTTATCTCGAGAGACAATGGATAAGCGCCTGGAGGTGGTCAGTGGTTTGTGAAGCAGCGCCTGGAGTGGCTATAAAGGCCAATTCTAGAGTGACAGACTCTTCCACAGGTGCTGCAGAGAAATTTGTTTGTCGGGGCTGTTACACAGTTGGCTCTCCCCTTGCGCCTCTGTCTTTTTTCCTGTCAACTACTAAGTCTCTTCGACTCGCCACACTTTAGCCCCGTCTTTATGGCTGCGCGCCAGCTCTGGCGAACGCTGGCAACTGACTTCCACGACTTGTGATCAATGTCACAGGATTTCACGTCGCATTTGCAGACGTCTTTAAAGCGGAGACATGGACAGCCGGTGGGTCTGATACCAGTGGCGAGCTCGCTGTACAATGTGTCTTTGGGGATCCTGCCATCTTCCTTGCGGCTCACATGGCCAAGCCATCTCAAGCGCCGCTGACTCAGTAGTGTGTATAAGCTGATATTATTTTATATATATATATATATATATATAAATAAATAATTATCCTGTCTTTCTGATTCAGTCAATTTAACTTGCTGTGGTACAAAACTGACCTTTATTTTACATATATGTTTTTCTTACAAAATGAAAGTAATTCTGAAACCTATTATCACCATAATCACAATTTATTTGGCCTTTATAGCCACTCCAGGCTCCACAAACCACTGACCACCTCCAGGCGCTTACCCATTGTCTCCCGAGACAAGGAGGCCAAAGAAGAAGATTTCCACTGTGTCTTAACTTCTCAAAACAGGAACAAATCACAGGCGGGAAGAGAGAAATATAAAAATTGGGGATGAAATTTGTCTTGGGATGTGATGCAGAAAGGATGATAGCTAATCGGTAGCCCGTTTTAAGCTCCATGGTATTTTCCATTGACTTCAAGAATGGAGAGATCCAGGGATTCTCACACTTTACAACGCTACTAACAAAGATAGAATAGGTAATTACTGGTAGGGAATACTTCATTTGTTCAAACCTCATTAAAATTTTCTCTGATCGAAATAAATTTATCACTTAAAAAAAGTAATCTGACTTTTCAAGTTGCAATAAGAAAGTGTGACATTGTGGTCGACAAACTAGAACCTCGAGCGACTGAGAACAAACTAATGTTAAAGGGTACAGTGAATACGCATTTTAAAAAAGCAAAGGAAGATAAATTTATGGTTATGAAATCCAGGTCTACACATAAAAATGGCTGCAAACATAATATAGTCTATTTACTATGACAGACACCTTTGATTAGATTACCAGAAAGCTGTACAATATTGAAAGAAGGCTGTGTTAAGTGAAAGCAGATGTTAATGTTTAATAGTTTTGCTGCACAGATCACCAGAAAGGATAACAGTGTGTTCCATTATTTACAGCACCACTGCAAAATTAAGTACCCATTTTGATGGTACCAAAATAGTTGCTTAAAACTAAGCAATAGTAACTGTTAGTTACTGCTAAGGTTTTTTTTTATTCGTTCATGGGATGTGGGTGTCTCCATCCCTAATTGCCCTTGAGAAGGTGGTGGTAAAAGTGTTGAAAATAAAAGCAGTGTGAGTTTGAGGCTTAATGAACTTTGTGCCCTCACCACAACCCATTAGCAAATTCATTAAAGCAGTCCTCTAAACATCCAAAACAAACCAAGCATATGTGGACCTGAAAGCTAAACAAAATGCAGCCAATAGCCACTACATTTGTGAAAGCAATGCACTGGTAAATTTTGATTCAATATTGGCAGTGATGCAAGAATACCAGTCAGCAGTTGCATCCTTGCAGTTATCCGCCTCTAAATGCTAGACTTTACCTACTTGACATGCAAAGCAATTGACAGAATAAAGCAGAGATTCGTCTGACAATGGAACAGAAGGTCACATGTGGCGGACTGCTACAAAATTGTACAAGGAAGCCTGGGAAAAGAAGGATTATGGTTACATTTGGCCAAAGTTTCCCAAAACACCAACTCCTATGAATTTAAAGAGGCATATAAGAAACTGCCAGCACCCTCAAACTATCTGACAGCCCTAGTACTGAAATCAGCAAGGTGCCAACTTCAAATTAATATCTTAACTGGCCTACAAAAACCTTGGGAGAAGGAATTTATTGTAGAGTCATAGTCATTTTCTGGCACAGAAGGAGGCCATTCGGCCCATTGAGTCCATGCTGGCTCTTCACAGAGCTATGTAGTCAGTCCCAGCCCCCAGCTCAATCCCCATAGCCCTGCAAGTCTATTTTTCTCAGGTGGCCATCCAACTTCCTCTTTAAGTCATCGATCATCTCTGCTTCCACCACCCTTGTGGGCAGCGAGTTCCAGGTCATCACCACCTGCTGCATAAGAAAGTGTCTCCTTATTTTCTCCTGCATCTTTTGCCCAAAACTTTCAATTTGTGTCCCTAGTCCTTGTACCATTTGTTAATGTGAACAGATTTTTTCTTGTCTAACTTATCTAAGCCTGTCATAATCTTGTACACTTCTATTAAATCTCCCTTCAATCTTCTTTGTTCTAAGGAGAACAAACCCAGCTTTTTCAACCTAACCTTGTGACTAAAATCCTCCAACCTTGGAGCTATTCTGGTAAATCTCTTCTGCACCCTCTCAAGGACTCTCCCATCCTTCCTGAAGTGTGGTGACCAGAACTGGATGCAATACTCCAGTTGGGGCCTAACCAGAGTTTTATAAAGGTTCTGCATAACTTCCCTGCTTTGGAACTCAATGCCTCTATTTATGAAGCCCAAGATCCCATATGCTTTACTAACTAGACTCTCAATATGTCCTGCCATTTTCAAAGATTGATTGATGCACATGCACCCCAAGTCCCTCTGTTCCTTCACACCCTCTAGAACTGTGCCATTAACTATATATTGCCTCTCCCTAGTACTTCTGACAAAATGCATCACCTCAGTATTAAATTCCATCTGCCACCTCTGTGCCCATTCGGCTAGCCTATCTATGTCCTGTTACAGGTGATTCATATCATCCTCACTGTTGGCTGCACCTCCAAGTTTGGTGTCATCAGCGAATTTTGAGATTCTACTCAGTATTCCAAGATCCAAGTCATTTATATACAGCAAAAAAGCAGTTGCCCCAGCACTGAATCTTGGGGAACACCACTGTCTACCAATTTTGACAATTTCCAGTTTCCTGGCCCCAACCGCCTCCTCTTCGCTATGGACGTTCAATCTCTCTAAACCTCCATCCCCCGCCAGGACGGTTTGAGGGCACTCCGCTTCTTCCTTGAATAGAGGCCCAACCAGTCCCCATCCACCATTACCCTCCTCCGCCTGGCTGAACTTGTTCTCACATTGAACAACTTCTCCTTCAACTCCACTCACTTCCTTCAAGTAAAAGGTGTTGCTATGGGTACCCGCATGGGTCATAGTTACGTCTGTCTTTTTGTGGGATATGTCGAACATTCCTTGGTCCAGTCCTACTCAGACCCCCTCCCCCAACTCTTTTTCTGGTATATTGATGACTGTATCGGTGCCGTTTCCTGCTCCCGCCCTGAACTGGAAAACTTTATCAACTTTGCTTCTAATTCCCACCCTTCTCTCACCTTTACATGGTCCATCTCCGACACTTCCCTTCCCTTCCTCGACTTCTCTGTCTCCATCTCTGTGGATAGGCTGCCTATTAATATCCATTATAAGCCCACCAACTCCCACAGCTACCTCAACTACACTTCTTCACACCCTGCCTCCTGTAAGAACTCTATTCCATTCTCCCAGTTTCTCCGTCTCCAACGCATCTGCTCTGATGATGCTACCTTCCATGACGGCGCTTCTGATATGTCTTCCTTTTCCCTCAACCGAGGATTCCCCCCCCCCACTGTGGTTGACAGGGCCCTCAACCGTGTCTGGCCCATTTCCCGCACCTCTACACTCACCCCTTCCCCTCCCTCCCAGAACAGCGACAGGGTTCCCCTTGTCCTCACCTTCCATCCCATCAGCCTCCATATCCAAAGGATCATCCTCCGCCATTTCCACTACCTCCAGCGTGATGCCACTACCAAAAGCATCTTCCCCTCCCTTCCTCTGTCAGCATTCCAAAAGGAACGTTCCCTCCGTGACACCCTGGTCCACTCCACCATTACCCCACCACCTCGTCCCTTCCCACGGCAGCTCTCCCTGCAATCACCGGAGGTGTAATACCTGACCATTTACCTCCTCTCTCCTCACTATCTCAGGCCCCAAACACTCCTTTCAGGTGAAGAAGCGATTTACTTGTACTTCTTTCAATGTAGTATACTGTACTCGCTGCTCACAATGTGGTCTCCTCCACATTGGGGAGACCAAACGCAGACTGGGTGACCACTTTGCAGAATGCCTCTGCTCAGTCTGAAAGCATGATCCCGAGCTTCCAGTTGGATGCCATTTCAACACTCCCCTCTGCTCTCATGCTCACATCTCTGTCCTGCGATTGCTGCAGAGTTCCAGTGAACATCAACGCAAGCTCGAGGAACAGCTTCTCATTTACCGATTAGGCACACGCCTGCCAGACTGAACATTGAGTTCAATCATTTCAGAGCATGATGGTCCCCCCCACCCCCCCATCCATTTTACTTTTATTTTTAGTTGTTTTTCCTTTTTTATATTTTTTTGGGTTTATTTTATTTCATCTTAGTTTGTTCAGTTTGCCTACCCACCTTTTTTTTCATGTTTGTACTTGCAGCTGTTCAGTTTTCAGTCCGTTAACACCCTATCGGTGCTAATGCTTTGTCTTTCAACACACCATTAACATATGTTTGCCTTTGCTCCATAACTTTCTGGTTGGATATTCTCTATAACGTTGTCCTATCTACACCTTCTTCTTTGTATCTCTTGCCCCACCCTTACTTCACTTGCTTAAAACCTTTCACATTTCTAATATTTGCCAGTTCCGAAGAAGGGTCACTGACCTGAAACGTTAACTCTGCTTCTCTCTCCACAGATGATGCCAGACCTGCTGAGTATTTCCAGCATTTCTTGTTTTTATTACCACTGTCTACCATCCTCCAGACTGAAAGGACATCCTCCCTTTCCAGCACTGCAATGTCTTCCCTAATCAAAACTGCCACTCCACCTTCCTTTTATCCTTCTCTATCTGTTCTGAACACTTTATATCCTTGTAGATTAGCACCCAGGCCTCGCCATTTTTAAGCCACGTTTCCATTATTGTCACTACATCATGCTTCCATACTGCTAGTGGGGTTCTAGCTCACCAATCTTATTCACCGCACTTTGTGCATTTACACACATGCATTGTAAACCTGTCTTTGCATTCCTTGTCGTCCTTCTCAGTCCACTCCCATCTAATATGGAACTACTCCCTTTTTTAATACTGTCTAACACTCTCACTCTGACCCCACTTCATACTTTGCTATTTCCTACTCTAGTGCTATCTGTCTCTTCCAATTCTCTGTGCACCCTGGTGTTCCTCTCTTGTATTATCTCCTGGTTCCCACATCCCTGCCAAATTAGTTTAATCCTTCCCCAAGAGCACTAGCAAATTGCCTGCAAGGAAATTTTTCCAGCTCTGTCCAGGTGCAAGCCGTCCGGTCTGTACAGGTCCCACCTTCTCCAGAACTGGTCCCAGTGTCCCAGGAATCTAAGGCCCTCCCTCCTGCACCATCATTCCAGCCATGCATTCATCTGCACTATATTCCTGTTTCTATACTCACTTGCACGTGGTATTGGGAGTAATCTGGATATTAATACTTTTCTTACCGAACTCACGAAACACTTTCTGCAGGACCAGTCCTCTTCCTACCTATGTCATTGGTTCCAACGTAGACCACAACTGCTGGCTGTTCACCCTCCCCCCTCAGTGTGCTCTGCAGCCAATCAGTGCCATCCTTGACCCTGGCACCAGGGAGGCAACGCACCATCCTGGATTCACGTCTGCAGCCACAGAAGCGCCTGTCTGTTCCGCTGACTATCGAATCTCCTATCACTATCGCTCTTCCAGTCTTCCTTGTACCCCACTGTGCAGCTGAGCCACCCATGGTGCCATGGGCTTGGCTTTGGCTGCACTCCCCAGATGAACCATTACTTTCTCCAGCATTCAGAACTGAATGGAGAGTAAGATGAACTCAGGGGTCTCCTGCACTACCTGCCTGATTCTTCTTGACTGATTGGTGGTCACCCATTCACTCTCTGTCTGAATACTCTTAAGCTGCTATCCATGAAACTCTCAACCTCATGGATGCACCGCACTGCTGCTCAAGTTTTGAAACCTGGAGTTCAAGATGCTGCAACTGACGACACTTCCTGCACATATGGTTAGCCAGGACACAAGAAGCTTTCTGGCGTTCCCACATAGCACAGAATGTGCACTCCAGAGGCTGGAGCAGCCTTGCCATTCTTCTATCTATTAGATAATAAACCTTGGTACTACAATTTAACCCTGCTACAAATAATCCCTGCTACTACCAACACCAATAACCCTACCAATAATAATAAACCTTACCAATAGAGTCATAGAGAGATACTGCACTGAAACATGCCCTTCAGCCCACCGAGTCTGTGCCGACCATCAACCACCCATTTATACTAATCCTACATTAATCCCATATTCCCACCTTCCCTCAATTCTCCTACCACCTACCTACACTAGGAGCAATTTTCAATGGCCAATTTACCTATCAACCTGCAAGTCTTTGGCTGTGGAAGGAAACTGGAGCACCTGGCGGAAACCCACGCAGTCACAGGGAGAACTTACAAACTCCACACAGGCAGTACCCAGAACTGAACCCGGGTCGCTGGAGCTGTGAGGCTGTGGTGCTAACCACTGCGCCGCCCCTTTTCATTTAAGCTGGCATTAGAAACAAGCTTTAAACAAGTTCAACTGACACAGCAAAGAAAAATGGAGAAAAGAAAACAAGGAAAATAAAAGAGGAAAAACAAAAGAGCAGAAATGGACTCTGAAAGAAAGATATGAACAACTGAAGCTCAACTGACAAGTACTAATGGAAGGATTCTGTCTATCTAACTGAATATAAATTCAGCAAATCAACCTGAAAGTACAAATAAAGAAGGTTGCCACGGGCTTGAGAGCTTAAGCTACACATCCCCGATCTAAGTTTTTATCAAGACTGTCCTATGATTTCATTGTAGGTAGAGGATGGAGTGCAAGGATGGAGTGTGTAAAACAAAAGGTAGAAATAGGGGCAAGAGGTCATACCATTGTCCTACATGGGGACAGGGTTAAATCTTAAGAAGACCTGGAAATTGACGTCAGAGACAGCTTTTTGAGAGAAAAGGGGAAACATTATAGCCAAGAATAATATTTTAAGTAACAGAATAGAAAGCTGCATAACTTGAATAGAATTCTTATAAACAGTTATAGTGTACAATAAAATGTTGGACCAGATTACATAGTAATAAATCTAAAATAAGGCAAGAAAAGAAGCAATTGCTGCATATCTTCAAGTATGTTCAACTGGGCGGCACAGTGGCGCAGTGGTTAGCACCGCAGCCTCACAGCTCCAGTGACCCAGGTTCAGTTCTGGGTACTGCCTGTGTGGAGTTTGCAAGTTCTCCTTGTGACCGTGTGGGTTTCTGCCTGGTGCTCCGGTTTCCTCCCACAGCCAAAGACTTGCAGGTTGATAGGTAAATTGGCTGTTGTAAATTGCCCCTAGTGTAGGTAGGTGGTAGGAGGATAGTGGGGATGTGGGTAGGGAATATGGGATTAATGTAGGATTAGTATAAAAATGGGTGGTTGTTGGTCGGCACAGACTCGGTGGGCCGAAGGGCCTGTTTCAGTGCTGTATCTCTAAATAAAATAAATAAAAATATTTAACATGGATAGGATGAATAACTACAAACCATAGTATGGCAACTACAAAGGAGAATATTCCACGTATCAAACTTACTGCAGTAACATTATAGGGTCCTGTCAATCATCTGGCTTCATTCAAGCCTGAATGAAAAGTTTTCAAGAACACTCCTTCCCTCCTCTGTCCTATTAATAATCCTGAACACCACTAAAGCATTTATACAAGCCAAGAAGCGAGCAATTCATTATAATCCTTGCCAGAGACTCCACATTATTTTCTTCTTGAAAGCATAGCAGGAAAATTGAGCATTATGGATAGGTGGTAAGTGGTGTGGGTGGCTTCCACTTTTCACCTCCCAACTGACCGCCAATAGTGTTTTGTTAAAAATGGTGCGTTAGTCCCGGAGTGTTTTTAGGGTCAAATAAACAGACCAGGGACAGCTTTTCTCATAGGTTAAAAAAGATAGATAACTTTATTTTTAAACAATTCCTGAAATGGTTGCAACCTCACCCACACATGCATTCACACACACATGCATATACAATATCAATAGATAAGGAGAAAAGGGTAGCATGCAATTAAAGTCCAAATTACTGTACAAGGGCTCATTGCTTAAAGAAGCTTCAGAGTTTCTTTTGGGAGGAAATTTTATAACAGTGTTGCAGGCCTGAATGTTCCTTGTCTTGAAGTTGCTGAAGTGTTGTAGTTTTCTGTGGTTAAAACTCATCCCAAAGTTGATGGTGTAGATCTGGTTTACTTTCACAGATGGAGTGTCTCAAAGTCACCTTGCAATTTCTCTGCTGCAGTGGTTGTTCAAGTTGTTATTCAGCTGGATTCTTCTACTTAGCTGGACCAATATCTCACAGCCTTTGGCTGGAACTGGCTTTCTGTGGACTTTGGTTGATCTGCCTCTCTCTCCAAAGCTACTTTTTAAGGTAAAAATCCATCACATTTGAGTCTCCAACATGTGACACAGGCCCCCCCCCATTCCTATAAGTAGGAGTCATCAACATGAAATGGGCTTCTTTCCATTTCAATGTGTTTTCCCCAAAGCTACGTCAGACGTAGTTAATGAGTTTCATCTTTGCAGACATACCTGTGTATTGACAGTACAGGAGAGGTCACCTGACCTCTACTCCATTTTGTCTGTGGTACACGTGTGCTCATTCTCTTTTGGTTCAGTTCAACTTTTATTTAATAATTCCTCCAGGTCATTGGTTATTGTCACCAAGGCTCCTTCCAAGCATAACAAGAGGCATACCAATGGCGTGTCTGGAGTTGGCCTATTCACCAAATATCAAATTAGAAAGCCTGGAATTACTCTGGCCAGTATTAGCCCAGAACACTTAGCATATCCTTACATGACTATTTTAATGCAGGCATCCACCCATTTTTAAAAGAGATCAACATCTTTGTTAAAATAGTAAACAAAGGAATATCATATAAATGTATTAAATGTTCAGTTGCTATTACTGACAACAGTAATGTCAAGGCTTATACCAATAAAGTTTTACCCACAAAGCAATTCACTGACTACTAACAAATGATCTGAAGCCTGAATATCCAAATGCCACTTATCTGGATGCAAGTGTTATGTTCCATCTGCTGGTTACCTCCACCGCTGACCTCAGCAGAGAATGAGGGATCAAGGAGAGTTTTACTATTTAAAATATTCCCAGTGAGTTCCTGTGCCAATGTGAGCAATTATTAAAGTGGCTGCCACAGCAGGATTGGACATTTATTCCTATTTCAAACTTAGTCAGCATCCCAGGCCCAGTAGACTTTGAGTTGGGGCCAGTTACTAAAAATATGGAAGCATTTTTCTTTGGAGATCCATATGGATCAAACTTTCAAAGACCATGAAAGTGGTACACATTTTGTTTCACCTGGCATACCTGCTGTCTGATGGATCCCAGGTCAAAGACAAGAAACCTCTGTCCTGAATCTCCTCGCCTAGCCACTCTGGTTTCAGTCAGTGGATTATGTTGGGGACAGGTTGAGATTCCACGTCAGAGCAGGCTCTTGCAATACTCTCAGCACAAGCCAAGACCCAATTCATTTAGGTTTCAGTCTAATTCTTGAGTCTTCTGCCACACAATCACCCAAAGTTTGGAGTGTGTAAGAAAGCATGCAGAGTTTTGGTTCCATGCCATTTAATTAAGGAATTAATTTCTGAATTGAGAGAAACTTGATGCTCTGCTACATCTCAAGGAAATAGTGCTAGCTATTAATATCACACAATAGTTGGAGCAGCAAGGAGAAGGAAGGCGAGAGTTCAGTCAGAGTAGTGTGAATCAGCGAAACCAATGGGACTATAGCAGCGAGGAAAACGAAGGCGAGTGCTCAGTCAGAGTAGTGTGAATCAGCGAAACCAATGGGACTATAGCAGCGAGGAAAACGAAGGTGAGAGTTCAGTCAGAGCAGCATGAATCAGCAAGACCAGTGGAGCTATGGCAGCGAGGAGAAGGAAGGAGTGTGCTCGGTCAGAGCAGTACGAATCAGTGAGACTAGTGGGGCTATAGCAGTGAGGAGAAGGAAGGCGAGTGCTCAGTCAGAGCAGTGCGAATCAGCGAGACCAGTGTGGCTATAGTAGTGAGGAGAAGGAAGGCAAGAGTTCAGACAGAGCAGCGTGAATCAGCGAGACCAGTGGAGCTATAGCAGCGAGGAGAAGAAAGGCGAGAGTTCAGTCAGAGCAGCGTGAATCAGCAAGACAGTGTGACCAGCTGTTGCCCGTAACCAGTCGGAGCCCACATTCGGAAATAGGAAAAACAGGTGTGACATCACAGGGAAGCAGGTAGGTGATTGACTGGTTAGTAGTGCAGTTTAGGGACTGCATCTCAACAACTGGCAAATGGAAAACGAGAAAAAAAATTAAGTATTAATAAGAAGGAACAAGTGAGTAGCTAGTGAGCATTATCTTATCTTTTTCAAGTAACTAGTGAACTTTGTTGATTAGTTGTAGGATTTATCAGTACTAGTAAGGTGCTATTAATAGTTAAATGGTGTTTTAGTATTGGTAAGGTTTCTTTTTTAATAGTAGAAAATGGTCAGCTAATAAATAAAGGAATAGCAGGGTTGCTTCAACCTGGACAGTGCATATCCTGTACTACGTGGGAACTTCAGGCTGCTTCCCATGTCCTGGATAACCATTTGTGCAGGAAGTGTCGTCAGTTGCAGCGTCTTGAACTCCAGGTTTCGGAACTTGAACAGCAGCTGGCGGCACTGCAGTGCATCCGTGAGGATGACAGCTGGATGGATAGCACGTTTATAGATTAAGAGAATGCAGGGAGAGGGGGAATGGGTGATCACCAGGCATTAAAAAAGGACGAAATAGGTAGTACAGAAGACCCACAAGTGCATCCCACTCTCCAACCAGTATTCAGTTCTGAATATTGATGAGAGTGGTGGTTCATCTGGGGAGTGCAATCAGAGCCAAGTCCATGGCACCACGGGTGGCTCAGCTGCACAGGGGGGAACAAGGAAGACTGGAAGAGCCATAATAATAGTTGATTCAATAGTTAGGGGAGCAGATAGACAATTTTGCAGCCACAAATGTGATTCCAGGATGATGTGTTACTTCCCTGGTGTGAAGGCCTGCTACCCGACCCGAACCCGACGACATGTGTCAGGTCGCGCCCTCTTCCGGATCCAGCTTTCGGGCTCGGGTCAGGTCGGGCCGAGTCTAGGTCGGGCCGGGTCGGGTTGGACACAAACGGTAAGTGCTCTGCTGGTAAGTATTGAAATTAAAAACCATACCTGAGCTGGGATTCTGGGACAAAACTGTGTCTGCGCAATGAGCGAGTGACATCACTATGACGTCATCACGCATGCGCTGCAGCTTCCTGGAAGTTCCGAGTTGGAAGGTAAGTAAAGGGATGTTCGGGTCGGGCTTGAGTTGGGTCGAGTCGGGGTCATGTTCGGGGCAAAATCGGAGGGACTCCAGCCGGGTCGGACTCGGGTCCACTGTGGTTCAGTCGAGTTCAGGTCGGGTTCTTTTTCCCGACCTGAGCAGACCTTTACCCTGGTGCAGGGTCATGGATTGCACTGAGTGACTGCAGAGCATCCTGAGGGGGGAGGGCAAACAGCCAGCAATCATGCACGGAGCCAACAACATAGGTAGAAAGAGGATGTGGTCCTGCAGTCAGAATTTAGGGAGTTAGGTTGAAAATTAGCAAGCAGGACCTCAAAAGTAGTAATCTCCACACCACTCCCAGAACCTCGCGCAAGTGAGTATAGAAATAGAAGGATAGGACAGATGACTGCATGGCTGGAAAGTTGGTGCAGGAGGGAGGGCTTTAGATTCTTGGAATATTGGTACTGGGTCTGGGGAGATAGGACCTGTACAGACCAGACGGGTTGCACCTGAACAGAGCTGGGAATTTCTTTTAATTCACTTATGGGATGTGGGTGTCACTGGCCAGGACAGCATTTATTGCCCATCCCTAATTGCTCGAGAAGGTGGTGGTGAGCTGCCTTCTTGAACCGCTGCAGTCCATGTGGGGTAGGCACACCCACAGTGCTGTTAGGAAGGGAGTTCCAGGATTTTGACCCAGCGACAGTGAAGGTACGGTGATATAGTTCCAAGTCAGGATGGTGAGTGACTTGGAGGGGAACTTGCAGGTGGTGGTGTTCCCATGTATGTGCTGCCCTTGTCCTTCTAGTTGGTAGAGGTGGCGGGTTTGGAAGGTGCTGTCAAAGGAGCCTTGGTACATTGCTGCAGTGCATCTTGTAGATGGTACACATTGCTGCCACTGTGCATCGGTGGTGTAGGGAGTGAATGTTTGTAGATGGGATGCCAATCAAATGGGCTGTTTTGTCCTGGATGGTGTCGAGGTTCTTGAGTGTTGTTGAAGCTGCACCCATCCAGGCAAGTGGAGAGTATTCCAACACACTCCTGACTTGTGCCTTGTAGATAGTGGATAGGCTTTGGGGAGTCAGGTGAGTTACTCGCCTCAGTATTCCTAGCCTCTGACCTGCTCTTGTAGCCACAGTATTTATATGGCTACTCCAGTTCAGTTTCTGGTCAATGGTAACCCCTAGAATGTTGATAGTGGGGGATTCAGCGATGGTAATGCCATTGAATGTCAAGGGAAGATGGTTAGATTCTCTCTTGTTGGAGGTGGTCATTGCCTGGCACTTGTGTGACGCAAATGTTACTTGCCACTTATCAGCCCAAGCCTGGATATTGTCCAGGTCTTGCTGCATTTCTACACTGACTGCTTCGGTATCTGAGGAATCACGAATGGTGCTGAACTGAGTTCA
Organism: Heterodontus francisci; assembly: GCF_036365525.1. NCBI lineage: Eukaryota > Metazoa > Chordata > Chondrichthyes > Heterodontiformes > Heterodontidae > Heterodontus > Heterodontus francisci. The sequence continues at coordinate 69,768,778 of NC_090375.1, read as the reverse complement.
TTGCGGGACGTTTTGCTCGTGCTTTTGGGGAGGGTTTAAACTAGTTTGGCAGGAGGATGGGGATTTGAGGGTAGATTCAGTTGGGACAAAATCAGAAATGAAAATGGAAGGCAGAAAATTAGTGGATGAGTCTGGAAGGCAGAGGAAACAAAGGTTAGAAAATTAAAGAAGGGTTTGACAGTGCTCAAGGGTATCTATTTCAATACAATGAGTATCGAAAATAAAGCAGATGAGCTGAGGGCACAGATAGAAATGTAGAAGTATGATATATTGTTACAGAAACATGGCTTAAGGAGGGACAGGAATGGTAGCTCAACATTCCTGGTTACAGGGTTTTCCGACACGATAGACAGTGAGATAAAAAAGGACAGTGGCAATTATGGTCAAAGAAACAATTACCGCTGTGAGGAGGGATGATATGTTGGAAGGATCAAAAGCGGACATATGGATTGAGCTAAGGAGCAGAAACGGGGCAATCACACTGCTGGGATTGGCCTAACAGTCAGAGGGAGATAGAAGAGCAAATCTCTGTGAAGTACAAAAAGAATAGGGCAGCAATAGTAAGGGATTTTAACTACCCCAAGATGAACTGGGATAGTTTTAGTGTGAAAGGAATTGAGGGAACAGAATTCTTGGGGTGTATTCAGGAGAACATTTTATGGCCAGTATGTAAAAGTCCAACAACAGATGGCGTAGTTTTGGAATTAGTTTTAGGAAATGAAGTTGGGAAGGTGGAAGGAGTTGGCAGTGGGAGAGCATTTTGGTGGTAATGATCATAATTCAGTCAGTTTTAATTATGGAAAAGGACAAGGATGGAACAGGAGTTAGAGTTCTCAATTGGGGCAAGGACTATTTTACTAAGTTGAGCAGTGATTTCGCAAAAGTGGATTGGAAACAGCTACTTGAAGGTAAATCAGTGTCAGAGCTGTGGGAGGCAAAAAGGAGATTCAGGGAGTTCTGAGTAAACATGTTCCCACAAAGAGAAAGGATGGGACAGCCAAATCTAGAGCCCCTGGATGTCAAGGAGCTTACAGGGTAAGGAACAACAGGAAAGGAAAGCTTATGTCCAACACAAAGAACTCAATACTACAGAAAGCCAAGAGGAGTATAGAAAGTGAAGGGGTGAAATCATAAAGGAAATTAGGAAAACAAAGAGAGGGCATGAAAGAATTTTGGCAAGAAAAAATCAAGGTGAATGCAAAGATGTTTACTCAATTCATTAAGATTAAGAGGATAACTAAGGAAAGAGTAGGATACATAAAAGATCAAAAAGGTAACCTATGTGTAGAAGCGGAAGATGTTGGTATGGTTCTTAATGAACACTTTGCGTCTATCATCACAAAAATGGAGGATGATGCAGAAACTGTAGTTAAGGAGGAGGAGTATGAAGTACAGGATGTGATAAACATAGGGAGAGAGGAAGTATTAATGGGATTAACATCCTTGAAACTGGATAAATCACCAGGGCCAGCTGACATGTATCCCAGGTTGTTGAAAGAAGCCAGGGAAAAAATAGCAGAGGGTCTGATCATCATCTTCCAGTCCTCACTGGATACAGGTGTGGTGCCGGAAGATTGGAGGACTGCTAACATTGTACCTTTGTTTAAAAAGTGAGCGAGGGATAGACCACATAATTACAGGCCAGTCTGTCTAACCTCAGTAATGGGCAAATTATTGGAATCAATTCTGAGACAGGATAAACTGTCACTTAGAAGGGCACGGATTAATCAAGGATAATCAGCATGGATTTGTGAAAGGAAGATCTTGCCTAACTAACTTGATTGAATTTTTTTGAAGAAGTAACAAGGAGGATTGATGAGGGTAGTGCAGTTAATGTGGTCTACATGGATTTTAGCAAGGCTTTTGACAAGGTTCCACATGGCAGACTGGTTTAAAAATAAAATCCCATGGGATCCAGGGAAATATAGCAAGATGGATATGAAATTGGCTCAGTGGCAGGTAACAAAGGGTAATTGTTGACGGGTGTTTTTATGACTGGAAGGCTGTTTCCAGTGGTGTTCTGCAGGGCTCAGTACTAGGTCCCCTGCTTTTTGTACTATATGTTAATAATTTGGACGTAAATGTAGGGTGCAGGATCAAGAAGTTTGCAGATGACACAATAATTGGCTGTATGAATAATAGCAAGAAAGATAGCTGTCGACTGCAGAAGGATATCAATGGACTGGTCAGGTGGGTAGAAAAGTAGCAAATGGAATTTAACCCAGAGAAGTGTGAGGTGATGCATTTGGGGAGGTCAAACAAGGCAAAGGAATACACAATTAAAGGGAAAATACTGAGGGATGTAGAGGAAGTGAGGGGCCTTGGAGTGAATGCCCACAGATCCCTGAAGGTAGCAGGACAGGTCAACAAAATGGTTAAGGTGGTAAATGGAATCCTTTCCTTTATTAGTCGAGGTATAGAATATAATAGCAGGAGGTTATGCTGGAACTGTATAAATCATTAGTTAGGCCACAACTGAGTACTATGTGAAGCTCTGGTCACCTCATTACAGAAAGGATGTAATTGCACTAGAGAGGGTACAGAGGAGATTTACAAGGATGTTGCCAGGACTGGAAAAATGCAACTATGAGGAAAGATTGAATAGACTGAAGTTGTTCTCCTTGGAACAGAGGAGGCTGAGGGGATATTTGATTGAAATGTACAAAATTGTGAGGGGCCTGGATAGAGTGGATGTGAAGGGCCTATTTACCTTAGCAAAGAGGTCAGTGACTAGGTGGCACAGATTGAAAGTGTTGGTAGAAAGATTAGAGGGAAGATGAGGAAAACATTTTCACCCAGAGGGTGGTAGTGGTCTGGAAGGGTAGTAGAGGCAGGAACCCTCAACTCATTTAAATGATATCTCGATATGCACCTGAAGTGTTGTAACCTGCAGGGCTACAGACCAAATGCTGGAAGGTGGGATTAGGCTGGGTAGCTCGGCTTTCGGCCGGCGCAGACACAATAAGCCAAGTGGCCTCTTTTAGTGCTGTAAACTTTCTATGATTCATTGATATGAACAGACCAAACAACTGCCTACACAACAAACAATCCCCTCCTCTTTAAACCCATTCACCATTTTCGAGCAACATTCTATTCAAAGGCAATCTCTTTCATACAGGAGGGCTAACTCAATGGCATAATTTTTTTGTCTTCACCGCCTGGGCCACAATCTGATGGATTACCCACTATTACGATCCCGTTAGGGATCATTAACTTTTGAAAAGAGAAAATCAAATTCCCAGTTATTACTGAAAGAATTACGCCACACGATTTCATGTTTTAAACAAAAAACTTATTGTACAAGATTGAAACAAAGCAAAACACTACTAACTTAATATTACAATTTTCAAGCACTTATACTTTAACTTAAATCTTAACAGAACATAAAGATAAATACTTTAAACTCTAAATCTCAACAGAACACTCCTGTTTGACTTACTTCCACCCCAAGAGTTTGCTTATACGTTACAGGATTTTGGCTGTTTTGTTCACTTCTCCTGGGACCAATCCAAAATGTACCACAGCTCTTCAGACTTTACTTCCTTTTTCCTTAATTTCACAATTGTGCTCCGAGGTATGCAATCTCCTGGGGATTCCCCCTCTAGCATCTGGCTAGACAAACACTCCAGTTCTCTTCCAACACCTCCTGAAACTGGACTTCCCAGCTTGACCACAAACCTTACTGAAAACAGAAACACACCTGGTTCCTGATGGCCATTTTGTCCCGAGTCCAGCAGCTTCCAAAGCTAACTGCTCTTCAAAAGCCAACTGACTGTCTCTGTCAGCAAACACAGAGATCAAAAAATATCTGACCAAAGGCACCTCCCTGCATTATCTATCTCCATAGACTTTCAGTACACGTGGGATGTGCCAGATAGCAATTTAAACTAATTACCTCCAACTCCAAACATCTCTGATTTCTGATACCCATATGAATAATTGATATTGCTAACAATGACAAAACAATCTCTTCCAAACTTTCTGGTTCCAACTCCCAACTAAACGAGCCCACCTGCTGTTTCATGGTTCTCACCTCTCTAACTCTGTCTCTGTAAGCACTCGTGGAGATATCTTTGAAAGTTAAACCTTGGGTGGTCTGCAACTTTTTGAAATTCTTACAGCCAGACATTTAATTCCCCAAAACTAGAAGTGACCTCTAAAATATTAATGCAAACCATGAACCAGGCAAACATAACACCACCCATTGTAAAACTTGCTGAATTATGAAGAAAAGATGCTAACAAATATTTTCACAAAACATTTCAGTCAATTCATCCTCAAACACGCTCAACAAAATCAGATAGGTTTGCATGTCCAAATATAAGAAAGTGAGACAATTCCTAAACATCATGGCCCTGTAAATCCCTTACTACTTCAGTAGATTCTCACTGTAAATCAGTGGGAGGACATCGCTGCAGGAGTTCCTCAGGATCTTCAATGACCTTCCCTCCATCAAAGGTCAGTGGGGATGTTCGCTGTTGATTGCACAGTGTTCAGTACCATTCGCAACTTCTCAGATACTGAAGCAGTCCGTGTCCGCATGCAGCAATTCCTGGACAACATTCAGGTTCAGACTGATAAGTGACAAGTAACATTCACACCACACGAGTCTCAGGCAATGACCATCTCCAAAAAGAGAGAATCTAATCATCTCCCCTTGATATTCAACAGCAATACCATTATTGAATACCTCACCATCAACATCCTGAGGGTTACCATTGACCAGAAACTTAACTAGACCAGCCAGTAAATAGTGTGGCTACAAGATCAGGTCAGAAGCTGAGAATTCGGCAGCAAGTAACTCGGTTCCTGACTCCCAAATCCTGTCCATCATCTACAAGGCACAAGTCAGGAGCATGATGGAACATTTCACTTGCCAACAATACTCCAGAAGCTCGACACCATCCAAGACAAAGCAGCCCACTTGATCAGCGCTCCATGCACCACTGGTGCACAATAGAAGCAGTGTGTACTATCTAGAAGATGTACCCCAGCCACTTGCCAAGGCTCCTTCGACAGCACCTTCCAAATCCACGAGCTCTACCACCTCGAAGAACAAGGGCAGCAGATGCATGGAAACCTGCAAATTCCTTCCAAGTCGCAGACCATCCTGACTTGGAATTATTCATCACTGCTTCACTGTCCCCAAGTCAAAATCCTGAATTTTCCTCCTTAACAGCACTGTGGAGTGCCTACACCAGATGGACTGTAGCAGTTCAAGAAGGCAGCTCGCCACCACCTTCGCAAGGGCAATTAAAAATGGGCAATAAATGCTGGACTTGCCAGCGATGCTCACATCCCGAGAACAAATAAAAAAAAGTTTGCAACAATGGTCACAACTCATCCAGGACTCAGCCTTAAGTGCCAGTATCCAGGATGGGGATCGGGGAGTGGGGGGCGTAAGTGTAGAGACTGATAGTGGTGAATAGCTGCTGCAGCAGTGATTGGCTGTTTTTCCAGAGTAGAGGGAACTACACAGTGATGTCACCCATGGGTCAGCAGTAGGACCACTGCTCTTTTTGATATATATTAATGACCTGGACTTGGTTATAAAGGCATAATTTAAAGTTTGCAGATGACACAAAATTCAGAAATGTATTAAATAGTCTCTTGGTCATACAAAACTTGAGTATTGCTGAAAAAAGAGGCATGCTGGTGAAGCTTTTCATCTTGCATTCATCAGTACAGATGCAAAAATGCCAAATTTCAAAGAGAGCAACAATTTCTCCTGCATAAGAAAAAGGTGCTGATTGGTTGGCAAGTCACATCTGGTCGAGGCACTGCCATGGAGAATGCATCAGAGAACTACTGTCCCCACATGTTGTTTAATTCAAAAAAGGCTCAACGCCTGGGCATGTTCCTTTTGCCTGCAGAGGACAGGTCCCCGAGTGTGAATAAATGTAGCTTCTAGAAAGTGTAAGTGAGTCATGTTGCAAGTAAACTGATAATTTTAAATTGGTTGACAGTGTAATTCTTAGCACACAAGGAATAGTTCAGTAAATGCTATCCAATTGCAGAATCACATCTAACGTTAAGCATTGTGATCTGAGTTTTTCAAGTACAGATGGTTAAGTATGATCAGCACTCTGCTTCTTGTGAACAGCCGAAGGGGAATGCTGGTTGATACGATCCTCCAGTCGTTGGGACTTACGAACTAAATACCTGGCAAGAAGGATAGTAACAGATATTGAGACATCAACTCATTTATGGCAGAGAAGAAGGCCACTCATCCCATCAAGTCCATGCCAGCTCTCCATGGAGCTATTCAGTCTGTCATACTCTCCGGTTCAATCCATGTAGCCCTGCAAGTCCATTCTCTTAACGTGGCCATCCAATTTCCTTTTGAAATCATTGAATGTCTCCGTTTTCCACCACCCTTGTGGGCAGCAAGTTCCAGGTCATTACCATCTGCATATAAAGGTTCTTCCTCATAATTTCCCTGCATCTCTTGCCCAAACTTTAAATCTGCGTCTCCTAGTCCTTGTACCAGTTGTAAATGGGAACAGTTTTTCCTTGTCTAACTTATCTAAGTCTGTCATAATCTTGTACATTCTATTAAATCTCCCCTCAATCTCCTTTATTCTAAGGAGAACAAACCCATTTTTTTCAACCTAACCTTGTAAACTAAAATCCCCCAACTCTGGAATCATTCTGGTAAATTTCCTCTGCACCTTCTCAAGTTCCCTCACATCCTTCCTATAGTGTGGTGACCAGAACTGGAGGCAATACTCCAGTTGAGGCCTAACCAGAGCTTTATAAAGGTTCTGCATAACTTCCCTGCTTTGTACTCAATGCCTCTATTTATGAAGCTCAAGATCCCATATGCTTCACTAACCACTCTCTCAATATGTTCTGCCACCTTCAGAGATCAATGCACATACACCCCCAAGTCCCTCTGTTCCTGCACACTCTTTAGAACTGTGCCATTAAGTATATATTGCCTCTCCCTACTTCTTCTGCCAAAATGCATCACCTCACACTTGTCAGTATTAAATTCCATCTGCCACCTCTCTGCCCATTCAGCTAGCCTATGTCTTTTTGCAGGCAGTTCATATCATCTTCACTCTTTGCCATACCTCCAGGTTTGGGGTCATTGGCACATTTTGAGATTCTACTCTGTATTCCAAGATCCAAGACATTCATATACAGCAAAAAAAGCAATGGTCCCGGGACTGACCCTTGGGGAATACCCCTGTCTACCATCATCCAGTCTGAAAAACAACCATTTATTATGACTCGCTATTTTCTGTCCATAAGCCAATTTTTAATCCAATTGGACACTGATCCTCCTATTTCAAAAGCCTCAATTCTGTTAACCATTCTTTTATGTGGTATCAAACGCTTTCTTAAAATCCATATAAATAACATCCACTGAATTCCCTGCGCCATTACTTCATCAAAAAATTCAATCAGATTAATCAAGCGTGATCTGCCTTTTACAAATCCGTGCTGGCGATCCTTACTTAACTCCAAGTGTGTGCTGATTCTTTCCCTGATTGTTGTTTCTAAAATCTTACCCACTACTAATGTTAAATTAACTGGCCTGTAGTTACAAGGACTGTCCTTACACCCTTTCTTGAATAAGGTTATCACATTTGCCACTCTCCAATCTTCTGGCACCTCCCCTGTATCCAGGGAAGATTGGAAGATTATGGCAAGCCCTTCCACTGTCTCCATTCCCACTTCCTTTAGCAACCTGGGATGTAAGCCATCCAAACCAGGTGACCTATCTACCCTAAGCAAAGCCAGACTTTTTCATACCTCCGCCTCTCAGTTTTTACCCTCTCCATTGCCTCTACTCTCTCTCCTTCTATGGATATTTTCTCAGATTTTATCAGGTGGGGTGGCAGTCCTGATTAGAGAAGACATTGCAGTGCTGGAAAGGGAGGATGTCCTTGAAGGGGCAAAGGCAGAACCCATTTGATTAGAGATAAAGAGCAAAAAGGGTATGCTCACACTGTTAGGAGTATTCTATAGGCCTCCAAATAGTGAGGGAGAGAGAGCGATAGAGCAGCCAATTTGCAGGGAAATCACAGAGATGTGCATGAACTATCGATGTTGATATTGGGGGACTTTAATTACTCCAATATTGATTAGAATAATTTCAGAGTAAAGGGTGAGGAGGATGAACTTCTAAAATGTGTTCAAGAGAACTTCCTTGATCAGTATGTTCTCAGTCAAGACTTAGTGAATGGGCAAGAACATGGCAGATGGAATATAATGTGGAAAAATGTGAGGTTATGCATTTTGATAGGAGGAATAGATGCGCAGAGTATTTCTTAAATGGTGAGAGATTAGAAAGTGTAGATGCACAAAGGGACCTGGGTATCCTCGTCGATAAGTCACTGAAAGCTAACATGCAGGCGCAGCAAGCAATTCGGAAGACGAATGGTATGTTAGCCTTTATCACAGGAGGATTTGAGTACAAGAGTAGTGAAGTCTTGCTTCAATTGTATAGAACCTTGGTTAGACTGCACCTGGAGTACTGTGTGCAGTTTTGGTCCCCTTACCTTAGGAAGGATATTATTGCCATAGAGGGAGTGCAATGAAGGTTCACCAGACTAATTCCTAGGATGGCGGGGCTGTCCTGTGAAGAAAGATTGGGCCTGTATTCTCTAGAGTTTCGAAGAATGACAGGTGATCTTATTGAAATGTACAAAATACTTAAAGGGATAGACAGGGTGGATGCAGGTAAGATGTTTGGGGAGTCTGAACCAGGGGACACAATTTCAAAATAAGGGGGAAGCCACTTAGGACCGAGATGAGGAGAAATTTCTTTACTCAGAGGGTTGTGAATCTTTGGAATTCTCTACCCCAGAGGGCTGTGGGAGCTCAGTCATTGAATATGTTTAAAGTAGAGATTGACAGATTTCTAAATACCAATGACATAAAGGAATATGGGGTTAGTGTGGGAAAAAGGCATTGAAGCGGATGATCAACCAGGATCGTATTGAATGGTGGAGCAGGCTCGATGGGCTGAATGGCCCATTACCGCTCCTATGTTCCAACTAGAAAAGAGGCATTGCCGGATCTGGTGCTAGAAAATGAGGTGGGCCAAGTGAACCAAGTGTCTGTGGGGGAGCACTTGGGTAAGAGTGACCATTGCATCACAAGGTTTAGACCAGTAATGCAGAAAAGCAAGGAACAAAATAAGGTAGAATGTCTAAACTGGAAGAGGACTAATTTCAACATGATGAGAAGGGATCTAGCCAGGTTGAATGGAACCAAAGCTGACAGGAAGAGCTGGATTGGAACAATGGGTTATCTTTATGGAAGAGATGCTTCCGGTACAGGCTAGGAACATTGCAACAAGGATGAAAGGTAGAGGAACCCAGAACAGGGCTGTTCTGATGAAAGATCATAGACCTGAAACGTTAACTCTGCTTCTCTCTCCACAGATGCTGCCTGACCTGCTGAGTATTTCCAGAACTTTCTGTTTTTATTCCAGAACAGGGCTCCTTGGTTGACGAAGGAGATAGAGATGATGAAACAAAAAATATTTTATTTTATTTAGTGAATGCAACTCCTCAGAGCCAAGCAATTTTGTTGAGTTTACGGTGATTAGTACACCACCAAAAAAGAGGGTGTATGATGCATGTCGGGTGAACTCATCAAGTGAGAACCAGGCCGTATAGAATAATTGAGAGGGGGCATGAAGAGGAAAATAAGACTGGCAAAGTGAGAATATGAAAATGAATGGCAGTCAGCATAAAAGTGAACCGATCTTCTACCAGCATGTAAACAGTAAGCAAGTAATATGAGGAGTGGGTCCTATTAGGGATAGAAAGGGTAATATATACTTGGAGGTGCAGGGCAAGGCTAATATACCTAATGAGTACTTGTATCAGTGTTCACTAAAAAAATAGAGGCTGACAAAATATCAGTAGAAGCAGAGAGGTGCAATGGATAGGATCCAGCAATGCCTCCTTTCTAGTTGGGTTGAGAACATACTGATCAAGGAAGTCCTCCTGAACACATTCAGAAATTCCTTTCCCCTGCTTACCCTTTACTCTAATAATTACCCAAATATTGACTGGGATAACTCAAGTCACCCAACAGGACACAGACTGTTAAAATTGTCAGACATAAGGCAGATGAAATTTTATGCAGTGCAGTGTGAAGTAATTAGTTTTGGTAGGAAGAATGAGGACAGGCAATATAAAATCAATGGTCCAATTTTAAAAGAGGAGCTGGAGACTGGGGGAGCATGTGCACAAATTGTTGAAAGTGGATGGCAGGACAAGTTAAAAAGGCATACAGGATCTTTGGCTTTATTAATAGAGGCATAAAGTACAAAGCCAAGGAAGCTTTGGTGATGTCAAATACATATAAAATCTATGGTGAAAAGTTCACATGTGGAGTAATTCTATGGCTGAACAGATTTTGCCAGTTTTACACACAATCAAATCGAAACATTATACCATGTGACCTCTCTCTCCTGCTGGGGCCGAGGTAACAAAATGCAGCTGTGGCACACTGTGCCTCAGAAATCCAAAAGCTTCTCTCACTGTCTTAAAGGCACACTATTTCAAACAGTCTTAAAGGCACACTGTTTTAATCCAAGGAGAAAATAATTACGGTTCCGCGACACAAGACATTGAAAAAAGGAACAGATAAAAGATGACTTTGCTAGCAGCTTAAGATGGCTCCCTAATTTGCAACACTGTATCCTACATTGCAAGGCCTGTGAGGTGGAGACGAAATGTCTGCTCATCCCAGCAAGAACCAAGACCCAGGAAGTTTAAGGAAACTGCCTGTTCTCTTTAGCGAGAAGAAATACACTGCTAATTACCATGCTTAAATCACTGGGTGACTGCCATGTGACGAGCCCCCCCACCCCCACCCCACTAATCTGTGGCTTTAAGCTGCTGTTTCTCTCCAGCTGGTTGAAAAGCGTCTGGACTCTGACAAGTGCAGACCCAAATGGAGGAGGGGGGTCCCTCAACCCTCTCTCTCTCTCCATTCCAGCTTGCAAGCTTTGAACTCTGCCTGTTGACTGACCACCTCTGCATACCCCGGCTACAATCAGAAACCCCTTTGGAGGAAATCATCTGCATCACTGTTTCCAAGACACCCACTGAACCAGTCATCTATCGCTTCAAACTAAAAGCCTCAGGACCACCAAATTCAGCTAGAAGCCAGCCAAATTACCAAACTCCACAGACTGTATACTTTTTCCATGGACTCTAACTCGACCAATCTACCCTTCCCCAATCTGTAACATATTTGTGCATGTGTGAACCTCTTGTGTGTGTGGGGGGGGGGGCGCGGCGGGGAGGGGGTGTGAGTAAAAGTTGGCGCATAGCTTATTATTTTACTTAATTCAGTTTAAGTACCATAAAGTTAAACTCTTTCTTTGTTAAACTCAAGAAAACCTCTCCGATTGGTTCTTGTTATGATCGTAGTAAGTAATCAAACACCTACTGAATTGTCCAGTACATCCACTTTAAAAAAGAAATAAACCGGTTGTAGTCAAGCAAGGAGAGGGAAAAGAGGGAAGCCCTTTGACCCGTCCTCACCTGACTATAACAGTGAACCTTACTAAAACACTGGTTAGGTCTGAACTGGAGTATTGTGGCTAATTCGGGTACCACACTTTATGAAGTATGTCAAGGCCTTGGAGAGGGTGCAGAGGAGATTGAATGAAATAGTACCAGGGATGTGGGACTTCAGTTATGTGGAGAGACTAAAGAAGCTGAAAGCACAGAAGTTTAAGGGGAGATTAGATAGAGGTGTTCAAAATCATGAAGGATTTTGGTACAGTAAATAACGAGAAACTGTTTCCACTGGCAGAAGGCAGGAGTAACCAGAATATATAGATAGATGGTAATTAGCAAAAGAACCAGAGGCTATATGAAGAAAAAACATTCTACACAGTGAGTTGTTGTGGTAGGGAAGACTCTACTTGAAAGGGTGATGAAAGCAGATTCAATGGTAACTTTCAAAATGGAGCTGGATAAATACCTTAAGAGGAAAACTTATAGTGCAATGGGGAAAGAGCAGGGGAGTGGGAGTCAAATGTGCCAACTGGCCTCATCTGTGCTGTATAATTCTATAAAATAAAATAAAAGGGGTTCCGAAGAAGGGTCACTGACCCGAAACGTTAACTCTGCTTCTCCTTCCACAGATGCTGCCAGACCTGCTGAGTGGTTCCAGCATTTCTTGTTTTTGTTTCTGTATAATTCTATGATTCGCATACTAATTCGCATCATACAACGTTAGGACTTCTGTATCTACATTTGCCTTGTGGTAAGTTCCTGGTCTCAATAAAGAATGGAAGTGAGGCATTTTCCTATGGGAAGAAAAGACAAGTCAACACCCAGGGCATGGGAAGTGACCAACTCAATAGCAATATCCAGAGACTTGAGAAGCCAGTTGCCAGAAGTTGCAAAAGCGGGCATCATTTTGCAAGTGCAAACTTTGACAGTGAGAGCCATTGTATAAATGCAGCACAATATAAATCCAGTATAAAATAACACATTCTGACATTCCCAAGTCATAAAAAATTTTTTTTGTGAAATTTAAGTTCCTTGTATTTGCCTGTCAATTGAAAAGTCCACTTTTATCAGAAACATGATTTTAAAAAATTACGTAGGACAAATGTTTATACCCTGATAAATGGTAATGCTCATTAATAATGGCTGTGCCAGGTTTTCCATCTATCCTAAAAAAATTTAAGGAATCTTAGAATGAAAATAAATCCCTTGAGTAACAGTATGTGCATTTACACAGGTGTTTCCTTTTCGGAATTTATACACTGGAGGAAGTAAATTGGTAGCAAATTTTGACAAGCTAATTTATTTTAGGACTTTTAATATGTCATACACAGTACATTCAATGCACTATAATACTTTCCAGATAGTTATATTCATTACATTAGCTGTAACTAATACCAAATGATAGCTAGAAAAATTAATTATTGCTCCGAAATGCAGCATTTTATAACAGATGGCAAACAGAGCTCTTTCTCCAAGGCTTATTTTCATCCTTCTAAATCTGTTCAGCTACAGAGTTACTCCACCTACAAACTTTTCACCATACATTTATATGTATTTGACATCAGAATTTATCCTTATTAGGATCTGTGAATACAAACACACTGTCAGTCTATACTGTAAATTCATGTTACTGTTATAATACATCAGCCCCTTAAATCATCAATGGAAGACAGTTTTGTTGATGCAGCTCAAAAAAGCAGGGGTGTGAGATTCAACTTTGATGTAAGTGTATAAGGGGCGACAGTGGACCAGATTTTCAAAGTCTGCTGAGTGCGGGTATGGAAGGTGAGTGCGATTTGAAGATCACATTCTCTGAGGTCAGCACTGAGACCCGCCACCTCTGGAACGTGACGCTATTTTTAAAGGGATGCCAGGAGAGATGGAGCAGGTTAGGCGCACACCTCCAATTAAGCGCCAGTTAAGATCATTGAAAAGCTCATTAACAGGCTCATCAGCAGCAGTTTCTAATTTTTAAAGGTGGAGGACACCATGGGGGGAGGGGGGAGCACAACAGGGTGTTCAAGATGTGAATACAGCAAGGGGCTGAACGGACTGTGGGAAGGTCTGATTAAAAGACTGCAGAAGCCCAAAAAAAGCTCACCTGCTTCAAAAGTGCCAAGAGTAGCCATTGCTGCAGCTGTAAAACTTGCTTTTCTCAGTTTTTTTAAAATTCATTCACGGGATGTGAGCGGCACTGGCCAGGCCAGCATTTATTGCCCATCCCTAATTGCCTTGAGAAGGTGGTGGTGAGCTGCCTTCTTGAACCGCTGCAGTCCATGTGGGGTATGTACACCCACAGTGCTGTTAGGAAGGGAGTTCCAGGATTTTGACCCAGCGACAGTGAAGGTCAGTGATATAATTCCAAGTCAGGATGGTGAGTGACTTGGAGGGGAACTTGCAGGTGGTGGTGTTCCCATGCATTTGCTGCCCTTGTCCTTCTAGTTGGTAGAGGTTGCGGGTTTGGAAGGTGCGGTCTAAGGAGCCTTGGTGCATTGCTGCAGTGCATCTTGTAGATGGTACACCTGCTGCCACTGTGCGTCGGTGGTGGAGGGAGTGAATGTTTGTAGATGGGGTGCCAATCAAGTGGGCTGCTTTGTCCTGGATGGTGTCGAGCTTCTTGAGTGTTGTTGGAACTGCACCCGTCCAGGCAAGTGGAGAGTATTCCATCACACTCCTGATTTGTGCCTTGTAGATGGTGGACAGGCTTTGGGGAGTCAGGAGGTGAGTTACTCGCCGCAGGATTCCCAGCCTCTGACCTGCTCTTGTAGCTACGGGGTATATATATGGCTACTCCAGTTCAATTCCTGGTCAATGGTAGCCCCTAGGATGTTGATAGTGAGAGATTCAGCGATGGTAATGCTATTCAATGTCAAAGGGAGATGGTCAGATTCTGTCTTGTTGGAGATGGTCATTGCCTGGCACTTGTGTGGCGTGAATGTTACCTGCAACTTATCAGCCCAAGCCTGGATATTGTCCAAGTCTTGCTGCATTTCTACACGGATTGCTTCAGTATTTGAGGAACCATGAATGGTGCTGACCATTGTGCAATCATCAGTGAACATCCCCACTTCTGATCTTACGATTGAAGGAAGGTCATTGACGAAGCAGCTGAAGATGGTTGGGCCTAGGACACTACCCTGAGGAACTCCTGCAGTGATGTCCTAGAGCTCAGATGATTAACCTCCAACAACGATATCCATCTTCCTTTGCGCAAGGTATGACTCCAGCCAGCGGAGGGTTTTCCCCAATTCCCATTGACCACAGTTTTGCTAGGGCTCCTTGATGCCATACTTGGTCAAGTGCTGCCTTGATGTCAAGGGCAGTCACTCTCACCATACCTCTTGAGTTCAGCTCTTTTGTCCATGCTTGAACCAAGGCTGTAATGAGGTCAGGAGCTGAGTGGCCCTGGCGGAACCCAAACTGAGCGTCACTGAACAGTTTATTTCTAAGCCAGTGCCACTTGATGGCACTGTTGATGACACCTTCCATCACTTTACTGATGATTAAGAGCAGGCTGATGGGGCGGTAATTGCCCGGGTTGGACTTGTCCTGCTTTTTAATGTACAGAGGTTGTGAGTGACAGGAAACCGGAGAGGGACGTGAGGCCGCTGGCATCACTAGGGCAGCTGGGGTTGGCAGGGGAAGGCCTGGTGAACGCACAAAGTCCAGTTGAGGGAGTTCAGATGAGAACAAGCTACTCAGACATTGGACAGAGCAACCAGGATGAGCTGCAGCAGATGCAACCTCCTGGACAGCAGGAGGCCAGAGGAGCACAGCGGGGGGCTGGAAGAGGAGGAAGGTGCTCCCCAAGACATCGAGTGCACAACCCAAGAGTCAGCTACCTGAAAAAGACAGAGCGTCAGTGCCGTAGGAACCTGCGCCTATCCAGGGGGAAACATCTGCCCCACATCCATCCTGTCAAGCCCCCACAGAATTTTATACTTTTCAATGAGATCTCATTCTTCTAAACTCCAATGCATATCGGCCTAACCTGCTCAACCTTTCCTCATAAGAAAATCTCTTCATCCCCGGAATCAGCTGTGTGAACCTTCTCTGAACTGCTTCCAATGCAATTATATCCTTTCTTAAGTAAGGAGACCAAAACTATACACAATACTTCAGATGAGGTCTCACTAAGGCCCTGTACAGCTATAGCAACACTTCCCTACTGTTATACTCTATTTCCCTTGCAATAAAGGCCAACATTCCATTTGGCTTCCCAATCACTTGCTGTACCTGCACGCTAGTCTTTTGTGATTCATGTACCAGGACACCTAGATCCCACTGTGCCACAGATTTCTTCAGCCTCTCTCCATTTAAATAATATTCTGCTTTTCTATTCTTCCTGCCAAAAAGTGGACAAGCTCACATTTTCCCACATTACACTCCATCTGCTAAATTTTTGTCCACTCACTTAACCTATCTATATCCTTTTTCAGATTCTTTGTTCCCTCTTCCATACTTGCTTTCCTACCTTTCTTTGTATCATCAGCGAATTTAGCTACAATACACTCAGTCCCTTCAGCCAAGTCATTAATATAGATTGTAAATAGTTGAAGCCCCAGCACTGATCCCCTGTGACACTCCACTAGTTACAGTTTGCCAACCCGAAAATGACCCATTTATCCCTACTCTCTGCTTTCCATTCGTTAACCTATCCTCTATCCATGCTAATATGTTACCACCAACACTATGAGCACTCAACACATGTAGTAACCGGTTATGTGGCACCTTATCAAATGCCTTTTGGAAAGCCAAATACACCAAATCTATTAGTTCCCCATTATCCACCCTGCTAGTTATTTCCTCACAGAATTCTATTAAATTAATCAGACACAATTTCCCTTTCACAAAACCATGTTGACTCTGCCTGTTTGTATTATGATACAAACTCTCTCCATTTAAATAATAAATGGAGTTTAAATATCCTATTACCTCCTTAGTAATGGATACAAGCATTTTCCCTATGGCAGATGTTGGGCTAACTGGCTTGTAGTTTTCTGCTTTGTGTCTCCCTCCTTTCTTGAATCGAGGTGTTACATTTGCAGTTTGCCAATCCGCTGGGACCTTTCAAGGACACAGGAAATTTTGGAAGATTACAACCAATGCATCCACTACCTCTGCAGCCACTTCTTTTAAGACCCTAGGATGCAGGGAATCAGGTCCAGGGGACTTGTTCACGTTTAGTCCCAATAGTTTTCCCAGTATCTTTTCCCTAGCGATTGTGATCGTTCTAAGTTTCTTCCTTCCTTTCCCTTCTTGATTTTCAACTGTTCTTGGGATGCTTTTTCTGTCTTCTACAGTGAAGACTGCCATTTCCTTGTTTCCCATTATTAATTCCTCAGACTCACCCTTTAAGGGACCAATGCTCAATTTAGCTACTCTTTTCCTTTTTATATACTTGCAGAAACTCTTGCTGTCTGTTTTCGGGCTAGCTTTCTTGCATATTCTAATTTCTCCCTCTTTTTTTTTTAAAGTCATTCTTTGCTAGTTTTTAAAATGTGTCCAATCTTCTGACCTACCACTCTTCTTTGTATTATTGTACCCTTTGTCTTTCAATTTCATACTATCCTAACTTCCTTACTTAGCCACAGATGGTATATTCTTCTCATAGAGTTTTTCTTCCTCAATGGACTATATCTTTGTTGAGAGTTACGAAATATCTCCTTAAATGTCTGCCACTGCTTCTTTACTGTCCTACCTTTTAACCTATTTTTCCAGTTCACTTTCGTCTACTTGGCTTCCTGCCTCCATAATGAAAATCCAGCCCAGTGAATCAGCAGCCATCTACCTGATTTTTGTTTATGCAAAAGAAATTTAGATGCTTTGTAAAACAGGCTGCCAATTCACTGTTGCCCTTTTTTCACTACCAAAGGTGAATGTCATCTCCCATGTTAAGTAAGCATCCAAAACATTATATTATTATAATATGAGCTTCTGCTATCCTGGGACAGAAACAGTCAAGGAAAAACAGTAATACAAGAAACAGAAATCAAACTGGAACACAAATCGAAGGAATCTGCAAAATAATCAGATTTCAGTTTGTCAATCATCAGGGGTTAGTTTTTCTGCTGGATTATTGATCAAACCCACTACTAGCCGTTGACAGTGTCAAAAGTGAGCACAGTGGTTCGGATCTGAAATTGTTCAACTCAATGTTGAGTCCAGATGTTTGTAAAGTGCCCAATGGAAAGATGAGGAACTGTTCCTCAAGCTTCCATTGAGTTTCATTGGAACAGTGTAGGAGGCTGAGGACAGAGAGGTTAGAGTGTGAATGGGGCACTCGCATGGGGAATTAGAATGACAATACTCCCATTTTTTTCCCAGACATCAGGTGCTGGTAATAATTCTGCTGCTGCTATTTACAGCTCTTCTAGATGATTTTTTTTCTTGTCCCATTACAATCCCCCTTTGCCTTGCTCCACCATCCCTTTTGTAATTTAATCATTCCTTACCACAGACCTTCCAAGGGAACAAGTTACAGGCATGGGAGAGACCTTTGTAGCCGGGTTTCCCTGTGTGAGCAACTAGCACAGCATCATCAGTGTAGAGGAGTTCTCTGATCAGGATGTGATGTGTTTTCGTCTTCGCTTTCAGCCTTGATAGATTGTAGAGCTTGCTGTCTGACCTGGTGTGCAAGTAGATTCCTTCCATATCTACAGGGAAGGCAAAGATCAGGAGCATGGAGAAGATGATGCCAGAGTGGGGGCTAGGGCACAACCCTGTTTCACTCCATTCTTCACTCCAAAACTGTCAGAAATGCACTGCATGTTGTCATGGAAAGAGCAGATGAGACTGAGGAGCTTTGGCGGACAGCCAATGTTTCCCAAATTTTGTAGAGCCCTGCTCTGCTGACATTGTCAAATGCCTTAGTGAGATCTACAAAAGTAAGGTAAAGGGGTATACTCTGTTCCCTACAATTCTCTTGTAGCTGGCATATGGAGAAAATCATATCCACAGTAGATCTGCCGGCACGGAAACTGCGCTGTGCTTTCAGGTACACTTGGTCTGCAAGTAAATTAGGTCTTTTAAGTATGTACCTAGCAAAGGCCTTCCCTGTGATGCTAAGGAGTGATTTGCCCCTGTAGTTGATGCAGTCTCCTGTCACCTTTGTTTTTGTATAGTGTGAGGATTTTGACATCACGCCTCTCCTCTGGAACAGAACCTACTTTCCAGCAGACATAGCAAGATGTCCCTCCTCCAGGACCCCTAACAATTTCTTTGTACCAGCAGTTCTTTTTGTAAAACAATCAATCAATCACATAGTTGATGACTTGCATGTACCCATTTAATTTTGGAGATTTCCTTTCTCCTCAGCATTTGTTACAATACAGCAAGATTAATCTGTAACCTTTTTTCACTCACTTTTTGAAGAGTGTACATTATCCCACAAGGGGTGATTATATACATAACATGCAGTGGGTATCATATCTTCAGTATGGTCCTTGTACAGAATCACACCTAAAATATTTGACAAACAGAACCCCATATCCACTGCCTCCACAAGAGCCAGTGTTTCCGCAACTAAAGTACTTTTAACAACCCTTTTTATTTTCTTAGCTTCCCAAGCTATAGGCCAACATTTCCCATTTTCACCCATCGAAAATATTATGAAACGAGCTGCACTCAAATATCCATCAGCAAGATTAGCATGTGAATCATCACTAAAAATGACTTGTTTCATATTCTTTGGGTCACCTAACGATGGGAACTTAAGTGCACATTTCTCCAGATTTAATTTTTTTCATGTTTTATTTGCCCTGAAAACACTGTCTCTGCACTTTTAGGTGTATCATCGTAGTAATTAACTTCAACACATCGAAACTAGCAAAACCAGCTTAATTGACCAATCAAGCTTCACAATTGCTGTCCCTTCTTTAGATATATCATCATCTTGCTATGACGATCCTGCACAATTAACCAGGATGTGAGTAACACTGTCCAAACAGGATTGTTGATTTAAAGTTATTCCAGACCTACCCTGCTTAATTTCAAAACAAATATCTTTAAAAGCCCCACATGTCTCGGATCGTGTTTTTGGGATCCTCAAGGGGGAGGGGGAGCAGCCCCAAGTCGTGGTACACATAGGCACCAACGACATAGGTAGGAAGACAGATGGGGATTTAAGGCAGAAATTCAGGGAGCTAGGGTGGAAGCTGAGAGCGAGAACAAACAGAGTTGTCATCTCTGGGTTGTTGCCCGTGCCACGTGATAGCTAAGTGAGGAATAGGGAGAGAGAGGAGTTGAACACGTGGCTGCAGGGAAGGTGTAGGAGGGAGGGTTTTGGTTTCCTGGATAATTGGGGCTCTTTCTGGGGTAAGTGGGACCTCTACAAACAGGATGGTCTTCACCTGAACCAGAGGGGTACCAATATCCTGGGGGGGAGATTTGCTAGTGCTCTTCGGGGGGGTTTAAACTAATTCAGCAGGGGGATGGGAACCTAAATTGTAGTTCCAGTGTGCAGGATGTTGAGAGTAGTGAGGTCAGGGATAAGGTTATAAGAACACAAGAGGGGACTGGCAAGCAAGAGCTTGGTTTAAAATGTGTCTACTTCAACGCCAGGAGCATCCGGAATAAGGTGGGTGAGCTTGCAGCATGGGTTGGTACCTGGGATCTCGATGTTGTGGCCATTTCAGAGACATGGGTAGAGCAGGGACAGGAATGGATGTTGCGAGTTCCGGGATTTAGATGTTTCACTAAGAACAGAGAAGAGGGTAAAAGAGGGGGGGGTGTGGCATTGTTAATCAAGGAAAGTATTACAGCGGCAGAAAGGACGTTTGAGGACTCATCTACTGAGGTAGTCTGGGCCGAGGTTAGAAACAGGAGAGGAGAGGTCACCCTGTTGGGAGTTTTCTATAGACCTCCAAATAGTTCCAGAGATGTAGAGGAAAGGATAGCAAAGATGATTCTTGACAGGGGCGAGAGTAACAGGGTAGTGGTTATGGGGGACTTTAACTTTCCAAATATTGACTGGAAATACTATAGTTCGAGTACTTTAGATGGGTCTGTTTTTGTCCAGTGTGTGCAGGAGGGTTTTCTGACACAGGATGCAGACAGTCCAACCAGGCGCGATGCCACATTGGATTTGGTACTGGGTAATGAACCCGGCCAGGTGTTAGATTTAGAAGTTGGTCAGCACTTTGGTGATAGTGATCACAATTCGGTTAGGTTTACCTTAGCGATGGGCAGGGACAGGCATATACAGCAGGGCAAGAATTATAGCTGGGGGAAAGGAAATTATGATGCGATTAGGCAAGATTTAGGATGCGCAGGATGGGGAAGGAAACTGCAGGGGATGGGCACAATCGAAATGTGGAGCTTATTCAAGGAGCAGCTACTGCGTGTCCTTGATAAGTATGTACCTGTCAGGCAGGGAGGAAGTTGTCGAGCGAGGGAGCCGTGGTTTACTAAAGAAGTTGAAGAGCTTGTCAAGAGGAAGAAGGCGGCTTATGTTAGGATGAGACGTGAAGGTTCAGTTAGGGCGCTTGAGAGTTACAAGCTAGCCAGGAAGGATCTAAAGGGAGAGATAAGAAGAGCAAGGAGAGGACACGAGAAGTCATTGGCGGATAGGATCAAAGAAAACCCTAAGGCTTTCTATAGGTATATCAGGAATAAAAGAATGACTAGAGATAGGTTAGGGCCAATCAAGGATAGTAGTGGGAAGTTGTGTGTGGAATCGGAGGAGATAGGGGAAGTGTTAAATGAATATTTTTCGTCAGTATTTACAGTGGAGAAAGAAAATGTTGTCGAGGAGAATACTGCGATACAGACTACTAGGCTAGATGGGATTGAGGTTCACAAGGAGGAGGTGTTAGCAATTTTGGAAAGTGTGAAAATAGATAAGTCCCCTGGGCCAGATGGGATTTATCCTAGGATTCTCTGGGAAGCCAGGGAGGAGATTGCAGAGCCTTTGTCCTTGATTTTTATGTCGTCATTGTCGACAGGAATAGTGCCGGAAGACTGGAGGATAGCAAATGTTGTCCCCTTGTTCAAGAAGGGGATTAGAGACAGCCCTGGTAATTATAGACCTGTGAGCCTTACTTCAGTTGTGGGTAAAATGTTGGAAAAGGTTATAAGAGATAGGATTTATAATCATCTTGAAAAGAATAAGTTCATTAGAGATAGTCAGCACGGTTTTGTGAAGGGTAGGTCGTGCCTCACAAACCTTATTGAGTTTTTTGACAAGGTGACCAAACAGGTGGATGAGGGTAAAGCCGTGGATGTGGTGGCAATGGATTTCAGTAAGGCGTTTGATAAAGTTCCCCACGGTAGGCTATTGCAGAAAATACAGAAGTATGGGATAGAAGATGAATTAGTGCTTTGGATCAGAAATTGGCTAGCTGAAAGAAGACAGAGGGTGGTGGTTGATGGTAAATGTTCATCCTGGAGTATAGTTTCTAGTGGTGTACTGCAAGGATCTCTTTTGGGGCCACTGCTGTTTGTCATTTTTATAAATGACCTGGATGAGGGTGTAGAAGGGTGGGTTAGTAAATTTGCGGATGACACGAAGGTCGGTGGAGTTGTGGATAGTGCCGAAGGATGTTGTAGGTTACAGAGGGACATAGATAGGCTGCAGAGCTGGGCTGAGAGATGGCAAATGGAGTTTAATGCGGAAAAGTGTGAGGTGATTCACTTCGGAAGGAGTAACAGGATTGCAGAATACTGGGCTAATGGGAAGATTCTTGGTAGTGTAGATGAACAGAGAGATCTTGGTGTCCAGGTACATAAATCCCTGAAGGTTGCCACCCAGGTTAATAGAGCTGTTAAGAAGGCATATGGTGTGTTAGCTTTTATTAGTCGGGGGATCGAGTTTAGGAGCCACGAGGTCATGCTGCAGCTGTACAGAACTCTGGTGCGGCCGCACCTGGAGTATTGCGTGCAGTTCTGGTCATCGCATTATAGGAAGGATGTGGAAGCTTTGGAAAAGGTGCAGAGGAGATTTGCTAGGATGTTGCCTGGTATGGAGGGAAGGTCTTACGAGGAAAGGCTGAGGGACTTGAGGTTGTTTTCGTTAGAGAGAAGGAGGAGAAGAGGTGACTTAATAGAGACATATAAGATAATCAGAGGGTTGGACAGGGTGGATAGTGAGAGCCTTTTTCCTCGGATGGTGATGGCAAACACGAGGGGACATAGCTTTAAGTTGAGGGGTGATAGATATAGGACAGATGTCAGAGGTAGTTTCTTTACACAGAGAGTAGTAGGGGCGTGGAACGCCCTGCCTGCAACAGTAGTAGACTCGCCAACTTTAAGGGCATTTAAGTGGTCATTGGATAGACATATGGATGAAAATGGAATAGTGTAGGTCAGATGGTTTCACAGGTCGGCGCAACATCGAGGGCTGAAGGGCCTGTACTGCGCTGTTATGTTCTATGTTCTAAGTCTGACTCCCAATTTTAAATTCTACTCTAATCTTAATAACACATTTCTCAAATTCTGTAGTACCACCCCATAAGAAGTCATCAATGTGCATCAATGTGAAATGCAGCAAGACCTGGACAATATCCAGGCTTGGGCTGATAAGTGGCAAGTAACATTCGCGCCACACAAGTGCCAGGCAATGACCATCTCCAACAAAAGAGAATCTAACCATCTCCCCTTGACATTCAACGGCATTACCATCGCTGAATCCCCCACTATCAACATCCTAGGGGCTACCATTGACCGAAAACTGAACTGGAGTAGCCATATAAATACCATGGCTACAAGAGCAGGTCAGAGGCTAGGAATCCTGAGGCAAGTAACTCACCTCCTGACTCCCCAAAGCCTGTCCACTATCTACAAGGCACAAGTCAGGAGTGTGATGGAATACTCTCCACTTGCCTGGACGGGTGCAGCTCCAACAACACTTAAGAAGCTCAACAACATCCAGGACAAAGCGGCCCGCTTGATTGGCACCCCATCTACAAACATTCACTCCCTCCACCACCGACGCACAGTGGCAGCAGTGTGTACCATCTACAAGATGCACTGCAGCAATGCACCAAGGCTCCTTAGGCAGCACCTTTCAAACCTGCGACCTCTACCAACTAGAAGGACAAGGGCAGCAAATACATGGGAACACCACCACCTGCAAGTTCCCCTCCAAGTCACACACCACCCTGACTTGGAACTATATCGCCATTCCTTCACTGTCGCTGGGTCAAAATCCTGGAACTCCCTTCGTAACAGCACTGTGGGTTTACCTACCCCACATGGACTGCAGCGGTTCAAGAAGGCAGCTCACCACCACCTTCTCAAGGGCAATTAGGGATGGGCAATAAATGCTGGCCTGGCCAGCGATGCCCACATCCCGTGAATGAATAAAAAAGAAAATCAAGATGCCTGAAAGTTTCCCTTTCTGATACTAATAAAACATTGTGGGATCTGCTTTTAGATGAGCACAACTAATTTTCAGCAAAACAGGTCTCATCGTGAAATACCATATCCTGGAAACATTCATTAAGGCCATAGATGCATTTGTTTAATTTCCATAGTTTTCCTTCTGCATCTGCTGACTCTTTCGGCGGTTTCAGAGACACCTCTCTGAAAATTATGACCCTGCAGAAACGCAGTTTTTATGTCGATTGATCTACACTCCCATGAGTATTTGGCCAAAAGAGATAAAATGATTTAAGATTATTTTTCCATCTGTGGGAGATTCCACTCGAACATCTGTATCACCCAATTGCTCTTCAAAACCCCTCGCAACTAGCCTCACTTTAGCCTTATAAGTGACGTCTGCAAGGACTTTTTCAGTACAAATCCATACATGTAACATGGCTGGCTGAATCTTATCTGGTATCTCAGAATAAACACCAAACTCTCTAACTCCTTTTGTTTTGCCTCACTTATTAGTTTACCCTCAAGTTTATTGGCAGCTACCAAAATGTCACGATCATGAGGACTTCTGCTTCTAGTTCTATTGCAAGATTGTTCTTCAGCCTTCATTTTATTGTGTCATCTGTTCAAACTGTGGCCTCTACTAGCACTTTGATATCTTTCAGGACTACTACTGTAAGT
Organism: Heterodontus francisci; assembly: GCF_036365525.1. Classification (NCBI taxonomy): domain Eukaryota; kingdom Metazoa; phylum Chordata; class Chondrichthyes; order Heterodontiformes; family Heterodontidae; genus Heterodontus; species Heterodontus francisci. The sequence continues at coordinate 69,744,281 of NC_090375.1, read as the reverse complement.
TCTCCCTCTCGCACTATCAGAGGCTCTTTCTCCAGTATGTAATCGCTGTCTGACACAAGAGTCACTTCCAGGCCCACGATTAGAGCTAGCACTATGCTTTCTTACTCTCTACTCAGTCACTCCATTCTACTAGTCATGGACCTCACTTCTTGGCCATCATCCTGAACATTAAACGAATGTTTAAACTTGCCAGTAGATTTTCCTGCATGTCCCACAATTGTCGCATCCATTCACACACTAGACCCCTCTGGAATATATATCAGCTGAGTAGCTATTTGGGGCAATTGTCCTTTGGATGTGATAGTTCTGTCATGCGCATTGTGATTGCTCACATTACCACTATCCAAACCTTGATCTATCTTATTCTGTTCCTCAGGACCTTCATCACAAATCACATGAGCATTTGCAGTACAGGGTGCTGCATTTCCTTCTATCAGCTAGTCAGATTCTAAGATTTTGTAATCAATCCCAATTAATCGTGAGGAATGAACTTAACAGTTTGGTTTTCATGTTTGATAACTACTGTCTTACCATCACGACCGATTACCTTACCCAGTGCCCTTCCATTCCTTATGACCCTCTCTTTTATAACACAAATCTCCTGAACTAAACTTCCACATCAGATGGCCTTATTCGATGCCACAGAACTCTCTGAAGACCTTCTTTGAGACCTCAGCCTTGATGAAAGCCCATCTGACTGCATGTAAAGCATAGAACTAATAGTATCTTCCAGAGCAGAAGGACTGTTGCACAGCACAGAAGGCAATTTGGGATTTTACCCAATGGACCAATTGATAGGGACTACACCCTCCAATCATCTGAAGTGAATTCTTTGCATGAACTGCCCAAGCTAGGTTTGGTTGGTCAGCTAAGATTTTATGCAGCATTTCATCGATCCCCACATGATTCCTTTCACAGAGCCCACTGCTGAAAGGACTTTCAGCTGCAGTATTCATGACCATAGTGTTCATGTTTTCACTGGCAAATTCCCCTTCACTATCAGTAAGAAACTTGGTGCCCCAAGTTCAGTCCCTATCCATTTTTCCATGATTTTATCTATAATCACCCTTTTGTTCTTGCTATGTATTGTTGTAAAAAAACTAAATCTGGTTGCCAGGTCTATAAAACGTAGAACGAAAATATTTCTGTCTTTGTCCCACACCTGTAGATCCATGGCAATTACCTCATTAAAGTTATGTGCCAATGGAAGACTTACAATCGGACGTGACGGCATCCTCCGCTACTTTTTACATATTTCACACTTCTCACTAATCTGTTCTATTATCCTCGTATACTCTTTATCAATCACACCTGCATCCCTTAGCAGGGTTTTTAATCTTCGACAAGAAGGGTGAGCAAATTGTCTGTGTAACTTTCAGACAATTTGCTTTTTTTTCTCTCTGATTCTTATCACCTGATGCTATTAATACTTCCCTAACACTCTGACTAGAAATATAAGGTTTTGTTAAGGGGATATATTAGTGCCCTGACTGGGCAAACTGCAAATTCACAGGCTTCCCAAAAATAATTGCCTTATCATGCTCCATTTCAAGTTCCATCTGTGCCTTTTTCATGGAAGGTTTACTCACGTTAGGATAACAGTAAAGTTATCTCACAAGAGACTACATTAGTACTGATAAAATGGCTTACTACAGTTATTTTACATGGAATTACTACTCTCTTCAATGACTTCAATGTGTTGTCACCATCAAACCTAAAGCCAGTAGTACTTTTATACTCCTTAACCTTGCGTCGATCCCCAATACTAAGTGAACCCAGATAACATTTTAACCAATCTGATCCACATACTGTCGATGTGAAAGCATTATCTAACACAGCAGCGTTTAATGAATCCAGAAATAACACATTCATCACAGGGCTAAAATTCCTTGTGAGTAGCACAATTCGTTCAGAATCATCATTATCTTCCTCTTCTCTTCAGAATTCTCTGTGTCTTGTGTCATTTCGAGCACCCCGCCTCTCTGCTTTGGGCAGTTCATTTCATCATGATTCTTCAAGTCATACCTGAGGCATCTATTGTTGCTGTTCCAATTCTGTCTTCCATTGCAATAACCAGACCTACTAAAGGTGTTTTCGTCCTCATACCTCCCATCATAAACTTTGCCACTGTATCGGTGCCTGTGTCCAGTATCTGGACCATTTCGAAATACAGCAATCATTGAGTCCTCCATTCTTTGTGTCACCACAGAACGTTCCACTATTTGTTTTAAGGCAGCAGACATCTGATCCAACAGGGAGTCTTTTACGGAGAACTGAACCCTGGTTAGAACCAAGTGCCTGTCCATATGTGACACCCTAGCATAATCTAGCAATCCAAATGCTAGCACTGAACCAGAGATCTCCAAATTGAACTTCTTCATTCTTCGATACAGACGGTTAAAGTCCAAGATATATTCCTCTATTGAATAATCATCTGTTTTCTGAAATCTACCAAAGTCTGACCATGCCTCACAGGCATATAATAGATCATCTTTCTTGTAAATCTCATCCAAGAATTCTAACATAAGATTCAAACCTTCATCAGTATTCAACTGATGAGCATCCAATTCACAAAATACTTTACTTCTGATTTTACTTTTGGTAGGAAGTGACAACCCCAAGGCCATAACCATCCTTTGAAGCCATGTTAGATTCCAGAAAGATTGTTGTTGAAGAATTATGTTGGTACCAATTTTTACTTACACTTATCTTACAAAGTGAAAAGATTACAAACCCCTCACTCAAACCTTTATCCAGTTTCAGTAAGTGTCTCCTTATATATATTCAAGTAAGACCCTAATTAAACACAATTAACACTTCCAGCATGTTCTGTTTAGATTTCAGAATTCCCACATGCGTAGTATTTTTGCTTTCTATCTCTTTATATGATGTGTCCTTGAGCCAATAGCTTCACTCACTTCTTTCCCTTAAGGCTTATTTGCCAGTTGTGGCTACAGCAACACCACTTTTCTAACCCCATTGGCTGAACAACACATGAGGCTGTACAGTGCAGTTTCTCAACAGTCACTTACTTTGATGGCCTTCTTGATATCACTGAATTATTCCTAAACCTCGTTGATGCTTCGGGTTTCTGACGAAATGTTTGATATGCCATGTGGGCATGTTGGATACACAAGGTCATACATTAGTTATTAATCTACCAATATGCATAACTGCTGCTTGCACTTAATCCATAAATACACATGCCTCACAGCCAGTACGACTCACCTTCCTGGTACAGGTGGCAACCATGATCTCTCCTGTTCCTACTGCCCCCACAGCAAACTGGCCTAAATTTCTGTTGGAAAACAACTTGGGAAGTGGGCCAATAAGCTCTAGATTTTTGTAATTTTCTTTTCTGCTTTGTTGACCTACTGGAGCGAAATTTAACTCCCAAAAATGGGTGGATTGGAGTTGTTAAAATTTTAAAAATCACAAATCGAACCTCAACCTGCCTTCAACCCACCCACCAACATGCTTAACAGAGACAAAACAAAGAGAGGGCAGCCAACCTGGAGGCAGGTTGGCAAGTTAAATATTTTAATGATTTTCCAGACCTTGGGAAACCCAGCAACTAAAGGGAGGTGAGGACGATTCGGGAAGAAGGTAAGTTCTTTTACATCATCGCTTGTGGGACAGGAAGAGCATGAGTATTTCCCCTGGCCCCCCCAACACACTCAACCCCTGCTGGGACTAAGAGCTGCCGGCCCGCTGATTGGCTGGCAGCTCAATGAGGCAGGTGGAAGTCCCACCTCAGAACAAGCCTGGGGACCCGTAAAATGCGGGTTGGATTCCTAGGCGAGACGGAAGCGGGTTCGCCACTGACCTTTCAGTTGGTGGCTGGTTCCCGTCTGCCCAATCCCGGCCTTGAGGTTCAGCTGCAGCTGAGGCTTCCCTGGGACTTTGCTGGAGAGTGAACGAGGGAGGCCCTTTCTTGGAGTTCAGTTACTGTCTTTGAGTCACAATTCACAAATTCTCAGTGTTACACATGTCATGTCATGTGACCACCTCTTTGTTTGATACTGCTGGAATGATCTTTGAAATTCAAGGCTATTCAGACATACTTTGTGCGGGGGTGGGGGGTGGGGGGTTTGTCTCTTTCAAAGTCAATGGGTGTCGATGGCTTTTGATGATCAACATGGACAAAACTATTCTAAGTACTCAGAGAGCACCCCCATTGTTCTGGCCAGACTGGGTAATCACCTCTGTCTCCCGGTTGATTTTTAGTTTTTTCACATGCAAATTCGTGGCCAACTTTAGCTGCTCTGTTCTGTTTTTTTTTTAAAGTTATTTGTAATAATGTCCAGTAAAAAAGTATCAGGCAAAGTTCCATACGACAAAATTAATATTTTCCATTTGGCATGTGGGATTTCTGTCACACTTTGTAAAAGGTTTCATATGATTTTTACCAATTAAAAATTTTGTGTGAAAGCTGATGTACCAACCACACTGGAAACTCAAGTGTGAATTAGCCAGTTAACCTGTTCCTTGTTTTTCATACTGCAACACAATATATAAAACTTAAACCCCATTTAGTTACTATATACAACAAACAAAAAAGCAACACACTTAATCGTATGTAATAGGATAATAAATGGGCTTGTTGATGCATTAGATCCCATTTCAAAATCAAACATGTAGACAGGTAAGCAACTTATCACGGTTAAACATCACTGTTTTATTCTGCAAGATCTGTTTGTTATGAGCCACACATTGCAGTGATCCAGTGATTCTTTAAAATGCCAGCAGCTGGGTGGCCTGTTAATCTACAGTTACAATTTAGTTTCACAGCCAGTCCTCACTGTACTGTCCAGGGAATCCATTTTGTTTTTGCAATACGAGTCAGTTTTCAGCTGAATGAATAAACTGCTTCATAGCTCCCTAGGTGCCACTGCTAAAGCAAACTAGGGTTGCCAACATTCACGGTTTGCCCGGGAATCTTCCAGGAGATCCACACTTTACATTTCCTAAACCTATACACAACCCCCTCTCCCCACCCACAACCACTCTGTGACCAGCTGCTGTAGCAGAAAAGCCTCCAGCTAAGTGGTGTCAACCCCCTTGCCACTGCAAAGAACCAGCCCACCTAGCAAATGATTAGAAATGGGACCAGATGGTTTACAGGTGTCTGGAGAGGAACAGAATGATTGATTGAGAGAGAGAGAGAGGTGGGAGACTACAGTGAACAGGGGTGGTCGGGGGGTGCAGCATGTGACTAAAAACCAGATGAGGCCAAGGAATTGTGGCTCTGGAAAAGTGGATGAAAATTCTATGTACTGCTGCACTTACTCCTCAAATGCTAGCCTTCCCCTCATTTGCTAATGTTCTTGTAATACTAATTGGCACACAATGTCTATGCAGTGGCAGGTCAATGAAGGGGGCAAACCCACCTTTAAAAAAAATGTGTGCCACATAACAACAACAGCAACAGCAACCTGTATTTATATAGCACTTTAACATAGTAAAATGTCCCAAGGTACAGGGTGCAGTGGTTAGCACTGCTCATAGCTACAGCGACCCGGGTTCAGTTCTGGGTACTGCCTGTGCAGAGTTTGCAAGTTCTCCCTGTGATCGTGTGGGTTTCTGCCGGGTACTCCGGTTTCCTCCCACAGCCAAAGACTTGCAGGTTGATAGTTAAATTGGCCATTGTAAATTGCCCCTAGTGTAGGTAGGTGGCAGGAGAATTGAGGGAAGGTGGGGATGTGGTAGGTAATATTAGGGATTAATGTAGGATTAGTATAAATGGGTGGTTGACGGTCGGCACAGACTTGGGCCGAAGGGCCTGTTTCAGTGCTGTATCTCTCTATGACTCTATGTACTTCATAGGTGCAACTATCAAACAAAATTTGACACTAAGCCACATAAGGCAATATTAGCTTGGTCAAAGAGGTCGGCTTTAAGGCAGAACTTAGGGCCTAGGAAGTTGAGGGCACGGTCACCAGTGCTGGAGTGAAGAAAATAGGAAATTTGCGAGAGGCTAGAATTGGAGGAGTGCAGAGATTTCAGAGGGTTATAGAGATGGCGGAGACTACAGAGATAGGGAGGGGTGAGGCCCTGGAAGGATTTGAAAACAAGGATGAGAATTTTTAAATAGTGCCGTTGCAGGACAAGGAGCCAATGTAGGTCAATGAGCACAGCAGGGGTGCGGGGTTAGGGGGGTAAAATGAATTTGGTGCGAGTTAGGATATGGACAACAGAGATTTGGATAAGCTGAAGTTTACAGACAGTATAAGGTTGGAGCCTGGCCAGAATAGCATTGGAATACTTGAATCTAGAGGTAACAAAGACATGGATGAGGGTTTCAGCAACAGATGAACTGAGCCATGGACAGGCAATGTTACAGAGGAAGGAAGTAGGTCATCTTGATAGAGTGGATTATGGGGTTGGAAGCTCAGGTGAAGGCTAAAGAGCTTACAGGGAGGCATTCTGCTACTACCATGGGAAACAATGAGGTTGACGTATGTTTTTGGTGCAAGGTTAGTGACAAAAGACCTAGTGTCACTCTGATGTCCCGTGAAGTTCTTTTCAGACACAAGCTTCTTCCCCTTCTACCCCTTAATCCCACAGGGGTAATGTTTAGCTATCCTTAGTTTCTACCTTTCATTCTTGCATATCCACCAAACTGGTGGGGAACATGGGAAGAGGAGATGAAGTTGTTGAGAGGATGAGGAAGAGCAACAAAGCTACAACTACCTTCTTGTCAACTATGTTAATGAAAAAGACAACAAAAAGGATGATAATGAAGAGGGATCTGCAGGCAGACTGAAGCCCACCAATGAGTTCCTCTACAGACCTCCAGTACATGTTTGTCTGCTCCAATCTCCTTCAACTTATCGTCTGCGTAAATTGATTCTTCACTGCCAGGTACCAACACTGATCCTTTCAGCCAAGAATAATTAGTTATTGCTACTGAGGAGGTGATGCCAGGTGATTCAAAGAGCTTGAGGGAGTCAGACGAAAAGGGAGAATGTGGAACTTTCTGCCGAGTGTTACGACCAGGTGAGAAAGGTGTCTAGGGGTCCCCTTTGGCCTTCACCTGGTCTTACTGTAACAGGATTTAATTTTAAACACACTGTGTTTTGAGCTCCCCTTGGTAAATCCTTGTTCACCGCTTTCCAATTATAAGGCAAAGATATGAGCACAAATAGGCTTTCTTAGGTTTAAAGAAGAAAAATGAAATGTATTAAAACTTAAACTCTAATTTGGTTGACGCCTATGGATACAGGACATGCCCACGCCACCATGCACACGCGATACACACATAGGGACAGAAAGGAGAAGAAAAAATAAAGTGAACAAGTTTGAGGCAATCTCTGAAGAGGGTTTGTCACTGTGCTTCATGCTCGCTGTATAGTCCTTAATTGTAGGTAGTCTTGCTTTTCGTTGGGGCCCAGTATTCTTCTTATACCTTGTTCACTGTAGGAGATTTTTCTCTTTTGGGTTTCATGTGTCTTCAATGGGTCTTCAGTTCCATGAGAAAGAGATGGGAGCAGACAGGAGAGAGATGTTTTCAGTCCAGGAGCAAAGAGCTTTCTGTCTTCAAACACTGTTTCTCCAATTTAAAACTCCCCTAGTTGGCCAGCAGGTGGCCATGTGACTGACTGCTTTGACCAGGTCTCTTCTGTGCATTGGAAGCATTTTAGCAGTCAACCTGGAATGTTAGCTTCTCCACCTTCAACGTGTGGTAATCAAACGTCCATTGTGGATTAAATTGGAGCAGGGAGTGGCCCCTTTGTCCTTTCCAAGTACTGTCTGTTACAATGCAAATGTCGTTCCAGTCAAGGATCTGGTGTTTATTTTCAAAGCATGTTCTTTCTTTACTCCAGTAAAAGTTTAAAAATCAATGTTCATGTGACAAAATTAATGTGCCTCATTCTTGGCAGGTGGGGGCCTGCATGACAAGAGGCTGAGAAGAAGTCTGCTCACGGCTTTGGAGACATGGGACAAAGAACTCATGGGTGCTCACCTCAAAAGTAAGAAGTTCAAAGAACATAGTACCTATGCACAGGCTCAGAGATCAGTCTCCAAAGATGTGCAGCAAAAGACAGATGGAACTCTCAAATCCACAGCTCTCATTTGTGGCAACATCTTTGTCTTTTTTCAGGAACCAATGGAGCATGTGGCTGCTTTTCTGGAAATTGAAGCAGACCCCAACCTAATAAACATCCAAGGATCAGTTCATGCCTCCACTGCTACAGCAGCACAGACTGCAACTCAGGCGGGAATAGAAGTCAGAATTGAAAATAGCCTGAATAGTGGCTTGCGAGCCATGTCGAACACAATGCATGCTGTTGTCTCTTAGGGCTTTCAGGAACTGACAGCTGCCATTAGACCAGCATCACGCTAATCAGTGGGGACACAGCTTCAGGAACCAGTGGCAAGGAAACAGCTAAAGCACTTGTGCAGCTCACAGGACAGCAACGCAAACCATCCCTTCCTCTCCAGAGCATCATATGAAATGTGGGAGGCAAGACAAGCTCCAGAGATGCAGCCAGTAGCGACTCTTTGTTTGAACAAGCTACCACGAGGAGAACCAAGTGGCCCTTTAGTAGAGAATGAGCAGCTAGACATCTCTTACGATACTGATCCTCAGGTTGTACCGAGTCAAAGCTCTGAAACAGGCAATAGTAACGTGTAGCCACCCAGGGAAAAAATTGTGTTTGGAAAGAGCAAAGATAGCTGTGCGGGCAGATGAGTATGAGTGCAAGTCCTTATTCAGTGGTTACAGCTACCCTATTACCTCTGATAAAGCACTCTCTTGTAAACATCAACAGCAGGATTCTCATGAAGCCTGTTCTGGCTGTATATTTAATGGGAGGAAATATCTGATTGGGTTCCTCCACTTTTAAGTGCTGCTTTATTTTTCTTTTCTCCATCCTGTGCTGTTCCTCCTCTTCCTCCATGATAATTGCATACAAGGGTACGTCCATAAGGAATACCATACATGGGATAGGGGGGAGAAGCAGAAATTTTCCAATAGGCTGACCCTGTCAGAAACAGCAAGCACCAAGTCCAGGTCTATGTGGGTAGAATGACCAAAGGAATTGCTGCAAAAAGTGTTTCCCAGTTGCAGAAATTGCTCGTCAAACTGTCCAGCCTCAGAAACTCTTCACTTCTGCCTGTCTGAGCTGATCTGGCAAACAGCTGCATCTTATAATTCTCAGTCTGAATTGCCCTGACTGTATTATGACTGTAAACACAAGAAACTCAGAACTGCTTCTCTATTGGCCCTCATTCCCATATATTTAAATGAAAGTGCTCAGGATTCAGCAGGAGGATTGCAGAAATGGCCAAAAAGCATAAGCAAACTTGGGAGAAGTGATCTAATGATGGAACACCTGTGGAAACAGCTACTGCTAGATTTTCCTGTCACAAAAATTATTTGCCCTGATTACGACAAAAACGGCAAAGGAATTCAACCCCCAACATTTTGAACTAATAATTAATTCTTCGGTGTTCTGCACCCTTGCAATCAGTGTTGAGACCCTTGCTTTTCCTGATATATATTAATGACCTAGACATTGGTGCACAGGGCACAATTTCAAAGTTTGCAGATGATACGAAACTTGGAAGCATTGTGAACTGAGGAGGATAGTTTAGAACTTCAAAAGAACATAGGCAAGTTGCTGGAATGGGCAGACAGGTGGCAGATGAAATTCAATGTAGAGAAATGTGAAGTTGTTCATTTTGGTAAGAAGAACGTGGAGACACAATATAGAATAAAGGGTACAATTCTAAATGGGGTGCAGGAGTGAAGGGACCTAGGTGTATATGTGCATAAGTCACTGAAGGTGGCTGAAGAGGTTCAGAGAGTGGTTAATAAAGCATACAGTATCCTAGGCTTTATTAATAGGGGCATAGAGTACAAGAGCAAGGAACTTATGTTAAACCTGTATAAGACACTAGTTCGGCCTCATCTGGAGTATTACGTCCAATTCTGGGTGCTGCACTTGAGGAAAGACATGAGGGAATTGGAGAAAGTACAGAAAAGATTCACGAGAATGGTTCCAGGGATTAGGAATTTCAGTTATAAAGATAGATTGGAGAAGTTAGGACTGTTTTCCTTGCAGAAGAGAAGGCAGAGAGGTAATTTGATGGAGGTGTTCAAAATCAAGAGGGGTCTGGACAGAATGAATAGAGAGAAACTGTTCCCACTTGTGAAAGGATCGAGAATGAGAAGGCACAGATTTAAAGTAATGGGTAAGAGGAGCAAAAGTGACATGAGGGAAAACTTTTTCACGCAGCGAGTAGTTAAGGTCCGGAATGCGCTGCCTGAGAACGTGGTGGAGGCAGGTTCAATTGATGCATTCTGAAGGGAATTGGACACTTATATGAAAAGGAAGAATGCGCAAGGTTATGGGGAGTAGGCAGGGGAATGAAACTGAGGGAGTTGCTCTTTCAGAGAGCTGGTGTGGACATGATGGGCCGAATGGCCGCCTTCTACGCTGTAACAATTCTGTGATTCTTTGTCTATTTTATTAAGCAAAAGTGCTCTAATGAATTCTGGAGATTTACTGATGTGAATTACTCAGTAACACTCACATGCCATACTTTGCGATCAATAACATCTGAATCAGCTGGGCATTTTGTTTTCTTGTTTTCACTAGAGATGTCTACAAAACAGACAGAAGGATAAAGGGAATCTCAAGCTGAATGAATCAGTGAACTAATAGATCCCATATGGTTAGCCTTACTTCTGTGCCTCACTGTTCAATGTTTATCATGCAAAAAATTATATTGAGGCCATGTTTTAGGAATGGGGTACTTCATTGTTATTATGGTCCCTAATTCAAATATGGTGATAAAGACAATGGAATCACCATTACCTTAAATAACAGTATATGGAAATTGGCTAATGTTATATAGCAATTCTGTATACATGGGAAGGAAAAAAGGTAATGAAAGAAACATCATACTGTTTCATTCATCAAGGGAGATAAAACATAAATAACAAAGAGTCTGCTGCTGAAACCCTCATCCACACCTTTATTGTGTCTAGACAATTCCACGCTCTCCTTGCCGGTCTCCCATGTTCTATCCTCTGTAAATCTGAGGTCATCCAAAATCCTGCTGCCCCTGTACTAACTCGTACCAAGTCCCGTTCAGCTTGCTGACGTACACTGGCTCCCAGTTAAGCAATGCCTCGATTTTAAAATGCTCATCCTTGTTTTTAACTCTCTCCATAGCCTCGCCCCTCCTTATCTCTAAACTCCACCGGCCCCACAACCCTCCAAGATATCAGCATTCCTCTAATTCTGACCTCTTCAGCATCCCAGATTTTAATCGCTCCACCATTGGTGGCTACGCCTTCAGCTGCCTGGGCCCTAAGCTCTGGAATTCCTTTGGTAAACCTCTCTAACTTACTTTCCTCCTTTAAGACACTCCCGAAAATTTGCCTCCTTCTCCAAGCTTTTGGTTCTCTGACCTAATATCTCTTGTGGTTTGGTGTCATATTTTGTTTTAATGCCCCTGCGAGCAACGCCTTGGGATGTTTTATTACATTAAAGGCAATGTTTCATATAAGGTATAAGATATTCTAAAAGATAATGGAGATGGTGGGTAATAGGAGTGGAATAGTGGAGGTTCTACTGTAAATATGACCAACAAATTCCTGGTATAACCTCTTATATATGCTCAAGTTCTTATTTCATGCACTTATCTTATTGATTTTCTTGATATATGAAATACAGAACTGAAAAAAGATAATGCAATAGCATAGTCCCCAACCCAACATGAGATTCAAAATTTCTCTGTGCCTATGACCAACATGCACATTCTAGAAGATGTTTCCTCCCTATAGGGTTCCAGAAGAGTTTTCTTCTGCACATTTTACTAATTTTCCTGGTTCGTGTCCTGGAAAGGAGATCAGCAAAAATGTTGCATACCATTTTTAATTGTTAGCCCCATAACATGTAAAGCTGCTTAGTGGAATTAAGCAAACATGATGTCACTAATAGGCAACATGTAGATGAGGCACAGGAGGAGACAAAGACAGATTCTTAGGAAACTTCAGATGTCATGGCACTTTTGAAAAGAGAAATAGAACAGAATCAGATGGGTCACACGGTGGACATCTGACCTTTTCCCAAATGACCTTTACATGCTGATGGACCTACAAAATGTTTCCTGCATTTTCTTTGTTTATACCAGATTTTGCACACTTGCAGCTTTTTTTTTTAGCATTTTAGTATCCAATTAAAATGTTGCCATTGAACTTGATGTCTTCCAAAATCTCATCACTAATGGTAACTGGAAAGCATTGGTGAGACCACACCTGGAGTATTGTGTGCAGTTTTGATTTTGTTACCTAAGAAAGGATATACTTGCCTTAGAGGGAGGGCAAAGAATTTTCACTAGACTGGTTGCTGGGATGAGGGTATTGTCCTTTGTGGAGAGATTGAGTAGATGAGACCTATATTCTCTGGAATTTATAAGAATGAGAGGTGATCTAATTGAAAAATATAAAATTCTTATGGGGCTTGACAGGGTAGACGCTGAGAAAATGTTTCCCTTAGCTGAAAATCTATAACATCGGGTCACAGTCACAGAATAAGGGGTCAGCCATTTAGGACTGAGAGCAAGAGAAATTACTTCACTCAAAGGGTTGTGAATCTTTGGAATTCTCTACCCTGGAGAGCTGTAGATGCTCAATCAGTATATTCAAGATAGATGCTGATAGATTTTTGGGTACTAAGGGAATTAAGGGATATGGGAATAATGCAAGAGTTGAGGTAGAAGATCAGCCATGATCTTGCTGAATTCAGAACAAGCTTGAAGGGCCAAATGGCCTAATCCAACTCTTAATTCTTATGCTCTTATGTTCCCGACTTCAAATGTTTACTTGAGCTAAACAACTAAAACGAATCAAATAAATAATCTAACGACCCGATTTTATTTCCAGGTCACATTTTGACGTGTGAAAAATGGTGTGATTTAGAAACTCACCCGCTGCTCCAGAAATGACCCCAAAGTACTTGAACACTCTGGTGGGAATTCTGAGTGGGAATAACAGCAAGCATCTGGCTGGATCGGCCATCAGGGCCATGCCACGAGCATCTTGCAATTGGGAGTGCAGCAGGGGAGGCGTAAGCTTTCTTTGTGGAAATGGAAAAGCATCCTGCTCCTTTTGGTCCCATGAGCCCAGTAAAAAATAAATTTAAAAATTATATGAAAAGTATACAAAAGAGAGGAAACAAAATTAAGAGAGGCTGATACAAATGGAGAGAGCAAGTGAGAAAAGAATCCCAGCATGTTCATTCTTTCTTGATATTTGTATCCTCACAATTCTGCTAACACACTTATAAATCTTTTATGCAGATCTTCAAAAACAATTTTGGAGCATAGAAACTGGAACTGCATGCAATACTCCATGTGATCTAACTAAGCTTCTAAATATAATTTAGAATTACTAACTTTGTATTCTATTTTTTTCTCAAAATACACTAGACAAAGAAAAAGAACGCAGGAGACAAATAAAATTAAAGCTAAAGACAGATAAAGAGAAGAGAAATAATTAGAATTGGAAGACAAATAGAGATAGTTATTTGGAATAAAGAGATAATTTCCTTCTTATTTTTGTCTGTGAGCATTGCCAAAGGAGATCAACTCTTAATAGTACACAGTGTGCTTCATAGTATAAAACTCCTGTAAATATAAAAAGTGCATCTTTTAAATTACAGTGAGAATTGCCACTGAAAACTTGTTTCTATGAAAATAAATTGTCTGATTTGCTGATCAGTTCAAATTAATGAGAGTAAATCAAGTGACCAGATACAAAAAAATCAGTTGAGATGCACACATTGATAGGCCTTGGAGAGAGTGTAGGAGATTTACTAGCATGATATTGGGGTTGAGGGACTTCAGTTATGCAGAAACTAGAGAAGGTATGATTGTTCTAATTAGAGCAGATAAGGTTATGGAAAGATTTAATAGAGGTGTTCAAAATTATGAAGGGTTTTGTTAGTTTCTCCCTATGTATGAACATACTGTTACACCTGGTGAGAAAGAGGTCCAGGGTTTCCTTTCGGCCTTCACCTGGTCCTACCGTAACAGGGTTTAATTTTAAATACACTGTGATTTTAGCACCCCCTTGGTGAATCCTTGTTCATCGCTTTCCAATTATAAGACAAAGAAACCAACATAAACAGGCTTAGATTTAAAGAAGAAAAGTTGAAATTTATTAAACATGAACTTAAACTCTAATTTGGTTAACACCCACACTAGCATGCATACGCAATACACATACGCAAATAGAGATAGAAAAGAGAAGAAAAATTAAGTGGAAAAGTTTGAGGCAATATCTGAAGAGCTTTTGTTATGGTTCTTCGAGCACTGTAGAGTCCTTGGTTGTAGGTAGATCTTGCTTTTTGTTGGGACCCAGTATTCTTCTTAAACCTTGTTTGCTGTAGGAGACTTTTCTCTCTTGGGGTTCATGTGTCTTCAGTGGATTCAGAGGCTTGTGAGAAAGAGATGGGAGCAGACAGGAGAGATCAGTCCAGGAGCAAACACACATTCTGACTTCAAACTGTTTGTCTAATTCAGAAAAAACTCAGGTTGCCAAGCAGATTAGTCATGTGACTAACTGGTCTGACCATGTCTTGGATTGTATCACCTTAGCAGTCTCTGGAATACCTGGTTACCAAGTTCCATTGTGGGTTAAATGCGTCAGGGAATAGTCCTTTGTCTTTCCAATCACTGTCTGTTGATATGCACATGTCTTTTCCAGCCACAGCTGATCTGTTTAACAAGTCCTTTCTTCACTCCAGTAACAGTTTAAATTCAACGTTCATGACAACATTAATGTGCCTCATTCTTGGTAGGTGGGGCCCTAGCATGACAATACGAACATATGAATCAGGAGCAGCTGTGGTCCACTCAGCCCCTCGAGCGTATTCCATCATTCAATAAGTTCATGGCTGAACTGATTTCTCCACATTACCACCTACCCCCGATAACCTTTCACCCCCTTGCTTATCAAAAATCCATCTACCTCTGCCTTAAACTTATTCAAAGACTCTGCTTCCACTGCCTTTTGAGGAAGAGAGTTCCAAAGACACTCAACCCTCAGAGAAAAAAATTCTCTTTATCTCTGTCTTAAATGGGTGACCCCTTATTTTTAAACAGTGACCCCTGGTTCTAGATTCTCCCACAAAGGGAAACATCCACCCTGTCAAAACCCCTCAGGATCTTGCATGTTTCAATCAAGTCGCCTCTTACTCTGCTAAATTCCAGCAGATACAAGCCGAGCCTGCTCAATTTTTCCTCATAAGATTGCCCGCCCATTACAGGTATCAGTCTAGTAAACCTTGTTTGAACTGCTTCCAACGCATTTACATCCTCTGTTTCCATTGGCAGAAAGGTCAGTAACCAGAGGACTCAATTTTAAGATAATTGGCAAAGGAAAGAAGGGGGAGATGAGGAATTTTGTTAATGCAGAAAGTTGTTAACCTTCTGGAATGTGCTGCCTGAAAGGATGGTGGAAACAGATCCAATAGTAACTTTCGGAAGGGATTTCAATATGCACTTGAAAAGGAAAAGATTTGCACAACTATGGGGTAAAAGCAGGGGAATAGGTCTAATTGGTAACTCTTTCAAACAGCCAGCACAGGCAGAATGGGCCAAATGGCTTCCTGTACTGTATGATGCTTGACACATTTTCCCGTATTCTGATGCATTTGTGAATGTATTCTGATGCATTTGTGAACGTATTCATACAGCACTCATCAATTTGTGGGCAGCTACATTCAAGTTAACGCATAACACCATAATGACATCATACATTGGATTTCTAGCCTAATTCCCATTTAACTTTGTTTTGTTCATCTTTTCACATAAATTATGCATCCAGAATTGCTTGGTGCCAAAATACAAGGGATTCAGCAGTAAGACTGATGTTTTGACAGGTTATTGATGAAGCTTTGCTCTTAATCTTTGCTTTTCCATTGCCACTGATGTCTTTCCAGAGCCTTTCTGGTAATTCCAATGGTGCTTCCTTTTTCTACTCCTGTTGCTGTAAGACCACAATGATCAACTGGCAGTTCCCGACATCTGTTTCTTTCAAGAAAGGAAAAAAAGGATCATCAACAAAGCAATGCCATGTAGATTAGGATGCATCTGAAGCATTCTGCCCCAACACACCAGTACCCTTACATCAGAATATACAGGCAGAGGCGAAAGTACCATCATCTGTTTGAGCAGCAGTGCCTATGGAGGTTTTGATTTACCAGGGAAGATGCCACAGCCACTGCAAGTGGCTGCTAAAATTATAACCATGCTCAGCCTTTATGTATCAGATTGTTTCAAGCTACCACTAGAGACTATGCAAATAACAACCATTAGTTGTGCTTAGATATTTGAACCAAATCACAAATGCTTTGTTTACTCCGACAACAGAATTTAGATTTTTTTTATTCATGAATGGGATTTGGGCGTCGCCGGCCAGGCCAGCATTTATTGCCCATCCCTAATTGCCCTTGAGAAGGTGGTGGTGAGCTGCCTTCTTGAACTGCTGCAGTCCATTTGGGGTAGGTGTACCCACAGTGCTTTTAGGAAGGCAGTTCCAGGATTTTGACCCAGCAACAGTGAAGGAACGGCGATGTAGTTCCAAGTCAGGATGGTGTGCGACTTGGAGGAGAACTTGCAGGTGATGGTGTTCCTATGCATTTGCTGCCCTTGTCCTTCTAGTTGGTAGAGGTCGCGGGTTTGGAAGGTGCTGTCTAAGGAGCCTTGGTGCATTGCTGCAGTGTATCTTGTAGATAGTACCCACTGCTGCCACTGTACGTCGGTGGTGGAGGGAGTGAATGTTTGTAGATGGGGTTCCAATCAAGCGGGCTGCTTTGTCCTAGATGGTATCGAGCTTCTTGAGTGTTGTTGGAGCTGCACCCATCCAGGCAAGCGGAGAGTATTCCATCACACTCCTGACTTGTGCCTTGTAGATGCTGGACAGGCTTTGGGGAGTCAGGAGGTGAGTTATTCGCCTCAGGATTCCTAGCCTCTGACCTGCTCTTGTTGCCATGGTATTTATATGGCTACTCCAGTTCAGTTTCTGGTCAATGGTAGTCCCTAGGATGTTGATAGTGGGGGATTCAGCGATGGTAATGCTATTGAATGTCAAGGGGAGATGGTTAGATTCTCTCTTGTTGGAGATGGTTATTTCCTGGCACTTGTGTGGCGCAAATGTTACTTGCCACTTATCAGCCCAAGCCTGGATATTGTCCAGGTCTTGCTGCGTTTCTCCACGGGCTGCTTAAGTATCTGAGGAGTCACGAATGGTGCTGAACATTGCGCGATCATCAGCGAACATCCCCACTTCTGACCTTATGATTGAAGGAAGGTCATTGATGAAGCAGCTGAAGATGATTGGGCCGAGGACACTACTTTGAGAAACTCCTGCAGTGATGTCCTGGAGCTCAGATGATTGACCTCCAACAACCACAACCATCTTCCTTCGCGCTAGGTATGACTCCAGCCAGCGGAGGGTTTCCCCCCACCCCCCCACCGAGTCCCATCGACCTCAGTTTTGCTAGGGCTCCTTGATGCCATATTCGGTCGAATGCTGCCTTGATGTCAAGAGCAGTCACTCTCACCTCACCTCTTGAGTTCAGCTCTTTTGTCCATGTTTGAACCAAGGCTGTAATGAGGTCAGGAGCTGAGTGGCCCTGGCGGAACCCAAACTGAGCGTCACTGAGCATGTTATTGCTAAGCAAGTGCCGCTTGATGGCACTGTTGATGACACCTTCCATCACTTTACTGATGAATGAGAGTAGGCTCATGGGGCAGTAATTGGCCGGGTTGGACTTGTCCTACTTTTTGTGTACAGGACATACCTGGGCAATTTTCCACATTGCATGCTAGTGTTGTAGCTGTACTGGAACAGCTTGGCTAGGGGCGCGGCAAGTTCTGGAGCACAGGTCTTCAGTACTATTGCCGGAATATTGTCAGGGCCCAATGCCTTTGCAGTATCCAGTGCCTTCAGCTGTTTCTTGATATCACGCGGAGTGAATCGAATTGGCTGAAGTCTGGCATCGGTGATGCTGGGGACTTCAGGAGGAGGCCGAGATGGATCATCAACTCTGCACTTCTGGCTGAAGATTGTTGCAAATGCTTCAGCCTTATCTTTCGCACTGATGTGCTGGGCTCCCCCATCATTGAGGATGGTGATATTTGTGGAGCCACCTCCTCCAGTCAGTTGTTTAATTGTCCACCACCATTCACGGCTGGATGTGGCAGGACTGCAGAGCTTAGATCTGATCGTTGGTTATGGGATCGCGTAGCTCTGTCTATCGCATGCTGCTTACAGAGTTTGGCATGCAGATAGTCCTGTGTTGTAGCTTCACCAGGTTGACACCTCAATTTGAGGTATGCCAGGTGCTGCTCCTGGCATGCCCTCCTGCACTCTTCATTGAACCAGGGTTGGTCTTCTGGCTTGATGGTAATGGTAGAGTGGGGGATATGCCGGGGCATGAGGTTACAGATTGTGGTTGAGTACAATTCTGCTGCTGCTGATGGCCCACAGTGCCTCATGGATGCCCAGTTTTGCATTGCTAGATCTGTTGGAAATCTATCCCATTCAGCATGGTGGTAGTGCCACACAACACGATGGAGGGTATCCTCAATGTGAAGGCAAGACTTCATCTCCACAAGGACCTTGCAGTGGTCACTCTTACCAATACTGTCATGGACAGATGCATCTGCGGCAGGCAGATTGGTGATGATGAGGTCAAGTATGTTTTCCCCTCTTGTTGGTTTCCTCAGCACCTGCCGCATACCCAGTCTAGCAGATATGTCCTTTCGAACTTGGCCAGCTTAGTCAGTAGTGGTGCTGCCAAACCACTCCTGGTGATGGACATTGAAGTCCCCCACCTATAGTACATTGTGCCCTTGCCACCCTCAGTGTTTCCTCCAAGTGCTGTTCAACAATGAGGAGTACTGACTCATCAGCTGAGGTAGGGCGGTAGGTGGTAATCAGTAGGAGGTTTCCTTGTCCATGTTTGATCTGATGCCATGAGACTTCATGGGGTCCAGAGTTGATGTTGAGGACTCCCAGGGCAACTCCCTCCCAACTGTATACCACTGTACCACCACCTCTGGTGGGTCTGTCCTGTCCATGGGACAGGACATACCCAGGGATAGTGATTGCAATGTCTGGGACATTGTCTGGAAGATATGATTCCGTGAGTATGACTATGTCTGGCTGTTGCTTGACTAGTCTGTGGGACAGCTCTCCCAACTTTGGTACAAGCCCCCAGATGTTTTTAAGGAGGACTTTGCAGGGTCGACGGGGCTGGGTTTGCCATTGTCGTTTCTGGTGCTTAGGTCAATGCCGGGTGGTCCGTCTGGTTTCATTCCTTTTTATTGACTTTGTAGCGGTTAGATACAACTGAGTGCCTTGCTAGGCCATTTCAGAGGGCATGTAAGAGTCAACCACATTGCTGTGGGTCTGGAGTCGCATGTAGACCAAACCAGGTAAGGACAGCAGATTTCCTTCCCCGAAGGACATTAGTGAACCAGATGCGTTTTTTTTTTTTTACAACAATCCACAATGGTTTCACGGCCATCATTAGACTAGCTTTTTAATTCCAGATTAATTGAATTAAAATTCCACCTTCTGCTGTGGTGGGAGCTGAACCCAAGTCCCCAGAGCAATACCCTGGGTCTCTGGTTTACTAGTCCAGTGACAATACCACTACGCCACCGCCTCCCCATATGGACCACCAATATCTGCACAAAGTTCTGAAACTGTGCAGATCGGCAGGACTTGCAAAGGCGTAGAGAGCTACAGATTGCACCTTCTTGACCATTTGTACTTCATTACACAATGCAGCTATCTACATGGCATGTGAAGGATCCATTCTCTTAATGTTCAGCATGTGCACAGCACAAGCATCATATAAGGCAACATAATGCGACTTTCCCTAACAGCTGTTATGATACCTTCATCTCAAGGCAGTCCACAATGCAACCAATATTTGTTAATTCATTCATGGGATGTGGGCATTGCTGGCAAAATCAGCAATTATTGTTCATCCCTAATTGCACTTGAGAAGGTGGTGGTGAGCCTTCTTGAATTACTGCAGTTCTTATGGTGAAGGCACTCCCATGATGCTTTTCGAACCGTAAAGGAATGGCAATGTATTTCTAAGCCAGATTGGTGTGCGAGTTAGAAGGGAACTTGTAAGGATTCTTGTGTGTCTGCTATCCTTATTCCTCCAGGTGGTAGAAGTCACAGGTTTGGGAGGTGCTGTTGAAGAAGCCTTGGTGAGTTGCTGCTTTGCATCTTGTAGATGGCATACAGTGCAGTCACTGTACACCAGTGGCGAAGGGAGTGACTGTTTAAGGTGGTAAATGGGGTGCCAGTCAAGCAGACTGCTTTAGCCTGGATGGTGTCAACTTCTTGAGTGTTGTTGGAGCTGCACTTGTCCAGGCAAGTGCAGAGTATTGCATAACACTCTGACTTGTGGCTTGTAGATGGTTGAAAGCCTTTGGGAGTCAGAACAGTTCATTCACCACAGAATATCCAAAATCTGACCTGCCCTTGTAGCCACAGTATTCCGTGAGGGCAATTCCATTGAATGTCAAAAGGAGGTGGTTAGACTCTCACTTATTGTAGATGGTCTCTTCAGACTACTAGAAAAGATTGGATGTCCACCAAAGCTACTAAGTATCATCACCTCATTCCATGACAACATGAAAGGTACAATTCAACAGGGCGGCACCTCATCAGACCCCTTTCCTATCCTGAGTGGCGTGAAACAGGGCTGTGTTCTCGCACCCACACTTTTTGGGATTTTCTTCTCCCTGCTGCTTTCACATGCGTTCAAGACTTCAGAAGAAGGAATTTTCCTCCACACAAGATCAGGGGGCAGGTTGTTCAACCTTGCCCGTCTAAGAGCGAAGTCCAAAGTACGGAAAGTCCTCATCAGGGAACTCCTCTTTGCTGACGATGCTGCTTTAACATTTCACACTGAAGAGTGCCTGCAGAGTCTCATCGACAGGTTTGCGGCTGCCTGCAATGAATTTGGCCTAACCATCAGCCTCAAGAAAACGAACATCATGGGGCAGGACGTCAGAAATGCTCCATCCATCAATATTGGCGACCACGCTCTGGAAGTGGTTCAAGAGTTCACCTACCTAGGCTCAACTATCACCGGTAACCTGTCTCTAGATGCAGAAGTCAACAAGCACATGGGAAAGGCTTCCACTGCTATGTCCAGACTGGCCAAGAGAGTGTGGGAAAATGGCGCACTGACACGGAACACAAAAGTCCGAGTGTATCAAGCCTGTGTCCTCAGTACCTTGCTCTATGGCAGCGAGGCCTGGACGACATATGTCAGCCAAGAGCGACATCTCAATTCATTCCATCTTCGCTGCCTCCGGAGAATCCTTGGCATCAGGTGGCAGGACTGTATCTCCAACACAGAAGTCCTCGAGGCGGCCAACATCCCCAGCTTATACACACTACTAAGTCAGCGGCGCTTGAGATGGTTTGGCCACGTGAGCCGCATGGAAGATGGCAGGATCCCCAAAGACACATTGTACAGCGAGCTCGCCACTGGTATCAGACCCACCGGCCATCCATGTCTCCGCTTTAAAGACGTCTGCAAACGCGACATGAAGTCCTGTGACATTGATCACAAGTCATGGGAGTCAGTTGCCAGCGTCTGCCAGAGATGGCGGGCAGCCATAAAGGCGGGGCTAAAGTGTGGCGAGTCGAAGAGACTTAGCAGTTGGCAGGAAAAAAGACAAAAGCGCAAGGGGAGAGCCAACTGTGTGACAGCCCCGACAAACAAATTGTTCTGCAGCACCTGTGGAAGAGCCGGTCACTCTAGAATTGGCCTTTATAGCCACTCCAGGCGCTGCTCCACACACCACTGACCACCTCTCGAGATAAGGAGGCCAAAGAAGAAGAAGAAGAAGGTATTGCCTGGTACTCATGTGGCACTTATCACTTATCAGTCCATGCCTGAATGTTGTCTATTTTTGCTAAATGTGGGAATGGTCTGCTTCATTAACTGAGGAGTTGCAAATGAAATTGTACACTCTACAATTAACAGCCAGCATCCCCACTTCTGACTTTATGATGCAGGGAAGGTCATTGATGAAGCAGCTGAAGATAGTTGGGCCTAGGACACCGCCTCGAGGAACTTCTGCAGTGACAGCTTAGGGCTTGGATGATTGGCCTGCAACAACCACAACATCTTCCTTTGTGCTGGATATGACTCCAACCAGAGGAGCGGTTTCCCCCGATTCCCAATGACTTCAATTTTGCCAGGCTCCTTGCTGCTGCACTCGGTCAAATGCCACCTTGATGTCAAGGACAGTCACTCTCATCTCCCCTCTTGAATTCAGCTCTTTTGTCCAAGGATTTAAAACCCTGCAGCAGCAACTTAAAGGGACAAGCATCCATTTTTTTGGAAAGGTGTAAACTGCAAACCGAACAACTGATAATATCTGCATGGAGTACAGTGGACTACAAAGGAGTGACCCCATTTCAGTAGTCTTCACAACTAGCCTCCGAAAGTTCAACCCAAGGGAATGGTAACTGTGTAACATAATGGCTGGATGCTCCTCTCTGGGCCAAAGTCTCTGCAGAATAGGATCCTGATCCAACCCATTTCCCAGGGGATCCTGATCCAACCCAACCCATATCATCATATGATATGCATGGCAGGTTCCTGGATGAATTGCCACCAGCAAAAAGGAACAAACCAGTGCCAAGGTGGAAAATGATGGCTGTGCTGCAGAAAGCACATCCTGTTGCAGCATGTGATTCTCACCTTTATATATGCGTTCTCTTTGTTTGCAGCTCACGAGGAGACTATAGCATAGTGATGTCACTGGGCTAGTAATCCAGAGGCTCATAATATCCTGGGGACCCTGGTTCAAATCACACCACAACAGCTGGTGAAATTAAAATTCAATTAATTAATAGAAATCTGGAATTGAAAGCTCGCTAATGGTGCCATGCAACTATCAATTATTGTAAAAACCCATCTGTTTCACTTGTGTCCTTTAGGGAAGGAAATCTGCCATCCTTACCTAGTCTGGCCTACACGTGACTCCAGACCCGCAGCAATGTGGTTGACTCTTAACTGATGTCTGAAATGGTCTCGCAAGCCTCTCAGTTCAAGGGCAATTAGGGATGGGCAACAAATGTTGGCCTTGCCAGCGATGCCCACATCCCATGAAAGAATTTTAAAAAGCATTGGTAACATTTAAGCTTACTCAAATTCTTCTGGGGGTTATCACTCTGTAGATTGCAAGCATATAATTTCCAGTCATGCTTACGCATGGACAAAAGATGTAGACTAATGTTTCAATGTATTTTGCTTCGGAGTTGTACAATTGGACATTCACCCAATGTACTACCATATACCTGAATTCTGGGTGACCAGAGCTACATCACCCTCTGAAAACTGTCAAAATAGGCTTGAAACTCCTGACAGCAGTTTTGCTCATCCTTTTAATACACTTCCACCAGGAGTCATACAGCATTTTTGCATTGCAGAAAAGAGATTCAAAAGTGGCAGTGCAACTGCAGCCTTAGACTAAACATAAACAAAAACAAGCCATAAAGATAGGTCATCTTTGAGTTCAGCTATGATTTAACACTACAGACAACATTTGGCACCATTCACACTGCCTTTCCTGGTTCCAGATTGACAACAGATGGCAAATAGAATGCAAGCTGTAGCAAGTAACTCTTTTAATGGAATATACAGTGAAGTTAAATTACATTTTGGCCAGAAAATTCTATGGAATTGCTCTTGTTTTACTGCCATAACTTCGTCAGAACTGTTGTAGAAACCCCATAATTCCCAGCATTTAGTTTGCACTTAAACTGAACATCCAAGGGGTAATTTATTGACTTTTCACCCCTCGGTGGAGCGATTCACCCACCAGAAGCATATATAGGAAATTCAGACCATACTGCACACAATTTAGTTTTAAATGGTTGGGAAATCATGCACAGTGCACATCCAAATTTTCAATACACACTTTTAGCAGGGCTGGTTTCCCGCCAAGTGCAAAGTTAGGTAATTAGCTCTCTGGTGCAGAGGGAGCATACTCTACATTTTAATCTTTATAGATTTTGTCTTCCATTTTGATTCCCACTACTGTTTTCCATCCAAATTATTTCATCCAGTCAGAAGGTGAGACAGCAAGCAACAGATCTTTCCATAGTCATAACTAATGAGGGTGAATTTTGTGCTGGAATTTGTCAGCTGTAACTTCTGCAGAGAGCTGTGGAAACCGCTGAAAAACAGCATCATTCACATTATTCTGCGATTTCTGCTGCTCCTCCACTAAAGATCTGGCAGATGAGCAGGATGATTAGCCATCAATAATGAAATGGAGGGAATGGGGTATACCATAGGAGGCCAGAGTCAAAGCTCAGAGTGAATGTGGGACTGCAGCAGGCTGTAGGAATAGAGTCGGATGTGGCTGTAACTAGATTTGTTAACAAAGGCAAGGATTTTAAATTTGAAGCACTGGGAAGACTGGGCAGGAGGAGGTCGTGGGAGTGCAGATGGAGTTAAACCCTAAAGGAGGCGAAACGCATACCCAACCCAACACATACGTGTCTGCTGCCAATTTTAAGGTGGCAGGTGGCCTGGTGTGCAAGTATTCCATCTTGGAGAGGCAGGACACTTCATGAACATATTTAAATCAGGCACCCACAGTACAATGATTTAAAATGTAACAGTGTAAAGTAAGGTAATTAGCTCTCTGGTGCAGAGGGAGCATACTCTGCATTTTAATCATTCTAGATTTTGTCTTCTGTTTTGATCCTCACTACTGTTTTCCATCCAAACTATTTCATCCAGTCAGAAGGTGAGACAGCAAGCAATAGATCTTTCCATAGTCATAATTAATGAGGGTGCATTTTGTGCTGGGGTTCATCTGCTGTAACTTCTGCAGAGAGCTGTGGAAACCACTGAAAAACAGTGTCAGCCACTGTTTTCTAGGGTTCAGGAAACCCAACAACAAAGTGGAGGTGGGACCTGCCAGCTTCAGAAGTAAAATGCCTTTGATAGCACTCATTGTGAGTCAAGAGGAGCAGGAGTGCTCCCTCCAGACCAACAAGGAAGCCTTCGGTGTTCCTTCTGCTGATCACGACTTCTCTCTAGTTCCTGACGTGATCAACAACCTCTCCCTCTCCCTTCACTTTTGTAGTGAGAACGGAAAAGCAGAATTTTTTTACAAACGTGAAACTTTCAAACGTTCATGTTCAGAGAAACTTGGCTGTATTCGTACAAGGCCCACAGAAAGTTAACATGCAAGTACAACAAGCAATTAGGAAGGCAAATGGCATGTTGGCCTTTATAGTAAGGAATTTGGAGTACAAGTATAAGGAAGTCTTGCTACAATTGTGCAGAGCTTTAGTAAGACCACACCTGGAGGACAAAATGCAGTCTTGGTCTCCATATTTAAGGAAGGATATACTAGCATTGGAGGCAGTACAGCAAAGGTTCACTAGATTGGTTCCCAGGCTGGGAGGGTTGTCCTATGATGAGAGGCTCAGTAAATTAAGCCTATGGTCTCTGAAGTTTAGAAGAATCTTAAACATACAAACTTCTGAAGGGTCTTGACATGGTATACACAGACTAGAACATGGGGCACAGTCTCAGGATAAGGGGTCAATCATTTAGGACTGAGATGAGAAGAAATCTCTTCACTCAAAGGATTGTGAATCTTTGGAATTCTCTACCTCAAAGGGTTTTGGATGCTCCATCTTCGAGTATATTCAAGACTGAGATGGAGAGATTTTTGGTCTTTCAAGGAATCAAGGGTTATGGGGAGCAGGTAGGAAAGTGGAGTTGAGGAAGAAGATCAGCCATGATCGTATTGCATGGTGGAGCAGGCTCGAGGAACCGTATGGTCTACTCCTGCTCCTATTTCTTACGTTATGTTAACTTCCAGCTTTAACCGAGTCCCGAAGATAGATGGGCAGCCAATCCGCTCCAAGATTGGTAGCTTAAATAGGTTGCGAGACTCATCGGCATTCAGCTCTGCAACTTTAACTCTGATCGGCTGGGCTTCCTGAGAGTTGGCAGTTAGATCCATGAAAGACTTGGTAGATCCAGGTGGTGTCTACCTCCTAGATCCAGTGTGCTTGCCTGCTGCCTGTCTCACTCCCATGATTCAGTACCCCTCCAACCAGCCTTCCCCACTAGGCCTCTGATTCTCAAATCAGGCTTCCAACCTCCCCAGGTCTCTGGCCTTGCCCCCCCCCACCTTAACCCGCTGAGGCCTCAGATCTCCCTCCCCACCCGCTGAAGCCTCCGATCTCCCCCACCTCAACAGGCATCCGATTCTCCCCCCACCATGAGGTTCCCGATTACTGCCCCCGACGACCAAAGCTTCCAACCTTCACACCCCCACTCAGGCACCACCCCACCCCCCGACCCACTGGGACTCTGGGATTGGCAGCACACCTGATCAACATTCCTCCTAGGCCCCACAGACCTATCTACTTACCTGGCGCTGCAGCCTTTACTGACTGTCTCCCCATCTGACTTGAAGTCAAGTTAATCAGGATCACTAAAATCATGTGCATACTGTGAAGTTCGAACTTCCTAACCACCCTCCCTACAGGTCAGGTAAGTAAAGATTCAGCTCCTGGCAGAAGACTGGCTGGTAGAGGCCAAGGTTAGTTTTAAAAAGAAAAATTCTGTGAGGATTCCTTGTGGGCTAGGAGCAACAGAACTATTCCTCCAACACCAACAGGGATCTTCAGGCCTCCCTTGTTCTGGTCTTCCCTCTCATTCCCAGCACCACCATCTGTTAGTAACCACCCCCACTCCCCACAGCACTAACCTCATGAACACAGGCTGGAATTTTTAACCCCAGCCACCCCCCCCCCCCCCCTCCCCCGCCACCCCCTCACTCTGGGAGCTGACTAGGAGGTGGTGGGGGGGAGGGGGAGGGTGCCTTTCCCATCACCTACCCACCCCCACTGCTCTTTTATCAGCACCAGGGGAGGTGGCAAACTGCCTGCCCACCCCAGGCCAATTGAGGCCCTTAAGGGCAGCCTCCTGCCATCACTGATATTTTACCAGCGGGGACGGGCAGTTCAGCAACTGAGGAGGCCACCCAGTAAAAGCTGGTGGCCTCCTTGTGGGCTGGGGCTGGGACTTCCTGATCAGGTACCCTGTGTCCCACAGAAGGCCCCCAGCAGCACGGGCTGTCCCCACTAAAATTAACGCCGTGCCCAGTTCTCCAATTCCCACCCCACTTGCCGAGGCCCAGCCGATTGTACCCGGCGAGCCCCAAACCCCACTTATCTTTTTGAAGGGCGACATCCATTCACCTCTTCTTGCTGGGTGCAGTCCCAGAAGCAGCCACCGCTCCAGGTGGCACTGCTGGGACTGAAGCGCTGCCAGTCCTATGATTGGCCTGCAGCTCTTGGAGGCAGGACATCCAGCCTCAGAGAGGAGGAAGTCCCAACCGGAGCTAATTAAGGGCCTGGGCCACAGAAAATTGCAGTGTGGCTTCCAGGCCCGGTGGAGGCGGGCTCTCCCCCAACTTTTCAGCCAGCAGATGCAGTACCGCCACAACGTAAAGCTCCGGCCTTAGATCTTGCCGTCAGCATTGATGCTATTCCCACCAGCCTTGAGCAGGGTATAGTTCAGTACTAAGTAAATGTGGCCTGGGAATTAAAATAGCCCGAGCTGCATGCTGAACTCTCTACAAGGATTATCCGCCCTGCCGCAACATTTTATCAGTTAAAATCGGGGCTATGGAATATGGAACAGGAACAAAGAAGGGGAAAAATACAAACATTTGATACACAAGACAATGAAAATGTGAAATAAAAACTAAGTGCCGGAAATACTCAGTGACAGACCTGAAACTTTAACTTTGCTTCTCTCTCCACAGATGTTGCCAGACCTGCTGAGTATTTCCAGCACTTTCTGTTTTTATTTCAGATTTCCAGCATCCACAGTATTTTACTTTTATTTCAGAATGAAAATGTGACTGGCTTTCAAATAATTCAAATAATTTCAACTGTGTGCCCCATGTCCAATATTCTCAAAACCTGGAGAATGTAAAGTACAACTTTCTGTTTAAACCATTAAGACTAAATACACAAGGAGCTCTGAACAACAGCAGTTTTAAAATTATCCAGGGAACCAGGGCTGAATATGTATCACAGATGGCATCATATAGCAATATATTTTCCAGACATGCAAAATTCCATAAAATTTGTTCAGCATTAGTGTGCTGCATTAAAATAATGGGACAAGAGCAATTACACTTTGCAGCAAGTCTCAATTCTACACTAAAGCTATATATTCAATGCTCTTTAGAATATTTTCCTCAGATTTTAAAAAAAGAACTAAATTTGAAAACCAAATGATATTTTTCCCAAACATGTCTTTATTTTGCTGTTGAAAAACGTGTGCATTAGAATGATATAATTCTAATTATATCGAAGTCAAAACATGACAAGATCGGGCGGCACAGTGGTGCAGTGGTTAGCACCGCAGCCTCACAGCTCTAGGAACTCGGGTTCGATTCTGGGTACTGCCTGTGCGGAGTTTGCAAGTTCTCCCTGTGACCGTGTGGGTTTTTGCCGGGTGCTCCAGTTTCCTCCCACAGCCAAAGACTTCCAGGTGATAGGTAAATTGGCCGTTGTAAATTGCCCCTAGTGTAGATAGGTGGTAGGGAATATGGGATTACTGGAGGGTTAGTATAAATGGGTGGTTGTTGGTCGGCACAGACTCGGTGGGCCGAAGGGCCTGTTTCAGTGCTGTATCTCTAAATAAATAAAAAACTAAATAAATATTGCGTAGTATTAAAAATGGATGTCACAAAATCAAGAAATTACATTTTATCCCCACTTACTGATATAAAAGGGAGACAAATCTGATATCATGTATTACTTATCAAAATTTGATTCTGTTCCAATAATACAATCTCATGTTTCAGTGTAACATATTGTGCATGCCAGCTTTATGTTAATATTTTTAAATAAGTTATATTGGATGTAATATTAATTTTCAATGAAGCAGTATTAAAGATTAATGGAAAATGTTATTTCAAACAGAAATGCTATATTTTCAGGATGGTGAAGCTGCATACAACTGAAATAAGGTAGTTGTTTGGTAATACAGAACTTGAGCATTGCTGAAAATAGAGACATGTTATCGAAGTTTTTCATCTTGCACTCATCAGGACAATTCGTAAGAATACCAATGTCAGGGAAAACAACAACTTTATACTGTATGAGAACAGAGTGCTGATTGGTTGGCAAGTGAACTCTGACTGGTAGAGGCATTGCCATGGAGAATGCACCAGTTCATGGTGACTGATAGTTAACTGTCAGTAGGGCTTGTAGCATACACATTTGTGTGTACTGGAAGCTACATACATTAATACACAGAGCCCTGTTCTTTGCAGAAAGAAGGAACACGTACACACAGTGTGCCTGTTTCAACTAAACAAAATAAGTGACAGCCATTCACTGGTTCATTCCTCAGGGAAATGCCTTGACCAATCAGAGAGTCAAGTTTCAAACAAAACTTAACAGTTAACGGTCAGTCACTGTAAACTGGTACATTCTCCATGGCAGTGCATTTACCAATCAACGTACCAAGGAGTGGTAGCAGCAACAGCACCATGGAGCATCTGCAGTCCTTGCTCAAGGACAGCATTCATTCTCCCAACACTTTCACTTCACCAGTGCCCTGTCTGATGCTTCTGAGCCAGCCCAGAATGCTGCCAGGCACTCAATTGTGAGTCCAGAGCCCTGCTCGAGGTTGGCTTCAAAGGCCATCTGCAGACCCCCACAAGTCCCACTTGGATAGAAAAACAAAAATTCTGTAGTATTTCCCAAAGATTGAGAAAGATTTTTTTAAAGAAAGTAAAAATGCACATGGACAAAAACTCACTATTTTGAATGAATCAATGTTTCAAGTTACACTGTTTGAAGTTTTATATTTAAAATACCACAAGAATACAATTTAAAAAAAAACTTTTATGTTTAGGAACAAAGGTATTTCTAACAGTTCCAATTTTTAAGAGTGAGTTAGTCATATTTAGGAGAGAACACTTCCATGCACCCGCCCCCACCTTTACTTTATGTATTTTGGTTATTCCACCATTATGGGTATTACCAATATGGCTTCTGAAAATGTCCTACTCTCTCAAAGCGCAATATTTAAAAACATACGTAAATAGATGTGAACAAAATACCCTTTAAATATTTGTAATCTTTCTGAAAATCAGGCCATACTCTTCAGCATTTAACTATTTTGATCTTTCCCAAATACATCTGGTTGTTTCTTTGATCAAAAGTGTCATACCCAAAGGAAAACAAAACAACTGATGAAAGGACGGACTTTTCAGATTTGTTTCTCCTTAGACAATAATTTTGCAGAAATCAACAAGAGCAGCAGTCATCTGTAACTTAATAAAATGAGCAGGGGGAAGATGTATGGCTAGGCTGGAGCCAGACAGTGAATCATATTGCAAGAATGTTCTTAAATCCTGGTACCAGTTCGTGACAAGGTCTGCACTCTGTCTTATACTTCAGAGTTGGAACAACTTCAGCAATCAGAAGAAAACATTTTAACTTGACAAACTCTGGAAGGATAAAATGGCTCCTGTTCTAATTTAACACAGATGTCATACTAAATGTAGAGCATCATGATCTATAACTGCAAACAGATATCAAAGTATAAAAATATTTAAGGAATGAATTATTTAAACACTCAATTGTGATAACCTTTCCTAATTATGTAGAATGAACTATCATTTCTGCAGTGAACCATGAAGATATTAAATAAAATAAAAGTGAATCTAAAGAGCCTCACAATTCCCAAGTTAAAGTAAGATGTGGTTCCATCCTAAACATTTAATTCAGCTGCTCTATTCAGTAACAGCACTGAAGTAACAACTCAGGCAAAAATAGTTGCGGGGGAAAAGCTACTCTGAAAGATTTGCAGATGTATTCAGGTTTAAGTATCATATTCTTCCAGAAAAGATTACTTAGCATGGGTCACAGAGAAGGCCAAGCCAATGTTTGCTTGCTCAGTTTCTGGTACTAAACACAAGTTCCAAAGAAATGGTCCATTCTACAAACAATATTAGAACTGGCAGTCTAGAAATAGAATTGTATAATAACCATAGAGGTTTACAGCACTGGAGACCATTCAGCCCATCACGTCTATGCCAATGTCCAGAGCAATCCAAATTTAATCCCACTGCCCTGCCTCATCTCCACAGCTGTCTAGCCTCCCCTGCCTTTTTTTTTATTGTTGTCTTGAAACAGAGACCATTGCATCTTTGATCTACTAGATCTACACTTACATCAAAAATTTCCCCAAATCTCACAGTAATAATTTTAAATCAGTGAACCACCGCCCCCCCCCCCCCCCCATCAACGATTTCCAAACTAGAGGAAGTAGTCTTTCCTTATTCACATCAATAAAACCCTTCATAATTTTAAAAACCTCAATTAAGTCTCCTTTTAGCCTTCTCTGCCCCAGTGGATCTTTGAGTGCTAATAATGACAGTTCTGCAGGAAATTACAAAAGGTACAAAGGGCTTTCTTAGACATACAATCCACTCTTTATATTCATTAACATGGTTAATATGGATGAATTCTGAGAGGTACATTCACAATTACAAAGGCAGTAACCTTTGTACAAATGAGTGCTGCTTAAGTAGCATTAGTGCACTGATAAAAACAAGATTCACAAACACAAAAATCAACAGATATTAGTTCAAAAAATAATGTACCGAATCTGCAGTTATCCTTTGACAAACAAAAATGTATCTTTGTGCACATCTTTATAAATAATTATGACTGACTTTCAGCACAAACTAAAAAAAATTACATTCAGCAAATTCTTAACAGCATGGCAGCATCATGGATCATGAATTGCCACAAGTTCTCACAATCTGCTATAATCTCAGCAGGAAATTGGCAGAGCCCCCAGAGAAACAGCATTAGTGGCCACTCTAACCTTACACATCATTTCTCTAGCGATTCTGCCAATCTCCCACCAGAGAATGATGGTGGGAATTCCAGGCAGACAAGTAGCATCACAATTTCAATTCTCGACTCCAGTAAATTGCTGATAGTCAAACTGCGGGAGTTCCCAGGTAGAGGACAAGTACTTCGCCAAAAGGGAGAGCTATCACAATGATATTCATATGCCACCCACTTGCAGTTTTTAGAATAATGGCAGAAGCCTGGGAACAACCTGCAAGGCAAACACTAGAGTAGATTTTGTTCTTTGTCACCTAGGCAGTAAGCATCACCTTGGATGAACACAGAATGGAAAATCTGGTGGGGAGGATCTGTCTGATTTTCCTTCCATTAAAATTAATGATAGGAAGATCTGGGTTCTATAAGGGATATATCATCTTCCTCATCACTTTCCATTCTGCTCTCCATCCAGGCAGTAAAGATGAAAATCTACCTCAGGATTCCAGAACAACAGGGATGAACTTTGAGAGTGAAACATCATAATTAAAACAGAAATAAAACAAATTCTGAAGCTAAATGATGTTTCATTAAGTCAGCAAACAAAGCTTGCTACTTT
This sequence comes from Heterodontus francisci, assembly GCF_036365525.1. Lineage (NCBI taxonomy): Eukaryota > Metazoa > Chordata > Chondrichthyes > Heterodontiformes > Heterodontidae > Heterodontus > Heterodontus francisci. The sequence goes on along the minus strand of NC_090375.1, from coordinate 69,711,723 downwards.
TTGTGGAAAAACTGCAATGCAGAACGATGGTGACCAGACAGACCAAGAACTGAACAGAAGAAATTATTCATTTGCTTGGTAAGTGTTAGAACCCAGATTAAATCATAATTTATTCTGACCAAATCAAAGCAAATCAAAGGGCAATAATGGGCAACATGGTTAAGTAGGAGTGTAAAAAGGAGTATGTGCAGAAGACTTTTACAATACATAAGAAATTCAATAGGCTGGATAATTTAGAAAACTCTGTGGGATAGTGGCATTTATATATGAGGGAGGGCACTGGTGTTGCAGGTCAGTTTATGGTTTTTCCATGCCCATTTTGTTGGCTAAAGATGGTGGCTGCCTTTCCAATGCACGTACTGAACTCTTCATCAAGAGACAGGTAGTCTGTCACTGTAGATCCAAGATAGCAGAATTTGCTGACTGTTTCCAGTAGTGTGGTGTTGAGTCTAATCACAGGTGGAGACAAAACACCCTGTCCCATAACAGACACAGACATGGGATAGATGATTCATGAGCCTTTGGAGCTGGTCTTCTGTCTGGGCAACTAGTGCAGCATCATCAGCATACAAGTTCTCTGATAGGATATGCTACACTTTTGTCTTGGCTTTCAGTTTTAATAGGTTGAAAAGTTTCCTGTCTGGTCATGTGTGGAGGTACACTCCTTCCATGTTGGCAGGGAAAGCATAAGTCAGGAGGACAGAGAAAAAGATACAAGACAGAGTCAGGGCTAAGATGCAGCCCTATTTCACCCCACTCTTGATCTCAAAACTGTCAGAGGTAGAGCCATCGAACAGAATAGTGCAGTGCATAATTATCATGGAAGGACCGTATGAGACTGTGAAGCTTGGGAGGGCAGCTGATTTTCTCTAGTATGCAGTGGAGACCATCCTGCTCACGCTGTCAAATGCTTTTGTGAGATCCACAAATGGAAGGTAGAGTGGTGTTTGCTGTTCTCTGCACTTCTTTTGAAGCTGACGTAGGGAGAAGATCATGCTCTTCGTGGATTTGCCTGTTCTGAAGCCACATTATGCCTCTGGGTATATTCAGTTGGCTAGTTAATGGAGCCTCATTAGCATGACTCTGGCAAAGGCCTTCACAGTGACGCTGAGGAGTGAGATGCCCTGTTAGTTGTTGCAATCCCCTTGATCACCTTTGCTCTTGTACAACATGATGCTGCTTGTGTAACACATATCCTGTGGGACAGAGCCTTCTCGCCAGCAGAGCAGGTGATGGTCGTGGGGGTATTGCAGGAGGTGTGGCTTTCCATACTTGAGTAGCTCAGTTGGTATTCCGTTCTTTCCGGGTGCTTTCCTTGCTGCTGGGAAGTCAATGGCCTATTCAAGCTCATGTATGAGCTTGATGCAGAATCCTCATTACATTACAGGTAGCTGTAGAAGATCATCAAGCACGGGCAAAGAGATATCAGTCTCACGTGAGTATAGCTCGGGGGTAGTGCTCTATCCAGACAGACAAGCAAATGGCTCTGTCAGTGAGTACTTCCCTATGTGTGGATTTCAAAGGAGCAACTTTGATGATGGTGGAGTTGAGTGCTCTTTTAATACTGCCATACATAGTGCGAAGCTTACCATTGTCACTAGCAGTTTGTATTTCTTTACATTGATTGATCCAATACTTGCTGGCACAGTACCTTGCTGTCTCCTGCACAGCTGCCGTGGCTAGTACGAGATTGCTTTAGGGTTAGGAGATAGGTTGTAAGCCAAGTGAGCTACGCTCTTTGCTACAACAACAGGAGTCATTTCTGCAAAGTCAGTCTCGAACCAATCTGCGTCAGTGGTTCTGCCACAGTGATGTTACGCATCAAGTGCAGTTGCATGATCCACTGCTGCTGGTTAGCCAACCGCAAAGGAGCGCAGTGCGCAAGTGTCTCCTGCTAGTACACAGCCCCTGCATCACCAAGATTCCCTGTAGAGCCTACTTGCAGCGACACACAGCAACTAGGCACCCTACGGCCCTAAGCTAAACTGCCAGGGATCTTGGAGGAACCTCAACCCTCAGAGATGCGATATACAAGGCTTCTGGCACGTGGACACACCCTGGCATCCATCAACCAGGTCCCAGCTATGGGTCAAATAGAACCCCCATAATTAATAAGAATATCTAAATTAGTAAGAAGGTTTTGAAACAAACACATATGCACATTTACTTGGATCTCACATATGGTGAGTCAGTAGTTACACTGTTGCACGGGGGAGATTATTGCAAGGATCCTCCTCAAATTGCTTCCTTACAGTGGCTGAAGAGCTCCTTCTGGAGCCACAATGCAGTTTTCACCCATCGAGAGGCACCACAGACATGATCTTCATTGTGCGGCAAATCCAAGAAAAATGCAGGGAACAGCGTCAACCACTGTACATGGCCTTTCTCGACCTCACAAAAGCCTTTGGTTCTGTCAACCGCAAAGACTTATGAAGCATCCTGCTCACATTTGGCTGCCCTCAGAAGTTTATCGCCATCCTCTGTCTACTTCCCGATGACATGCAAGCCCTGATCCTCACCAAGGGAACCGAGACAGACCCTATCTCAGTCAAGACCGGGGCCAAGCAAGACTGTCATCGCATCAACCCTCGTCTCCATTTCCCTCGCTGCACTGCTATACCTCACCTCCAGAAAACTACTCACAGGCATGGAGATAATCTACAGGACAGACAGGTTCAACCTACACTGCCTTCAATCCAAAACCAAAATCATTCCAACTTCAGTCGTTGAGCTTCAGTATGCAGATGACACTTGCGAGTGCACTGACTCTGAAACTGAGCTCCAGATCATCGACTCCTTTTCTGAAGCATATGAGAAACCGGGCCTTTCACTAAACACTCATAAAATGAAGGTCCTCTTCTAACCAGCTCCCACAGCGAACAGCTCTATTGTGGTACACCTTTAACGTGTGGTTATGTTTTCAATATACAATAGTGCAAGAGTAGGTGTCAAGACCAGACCTGTGTAAGATTGCTTCCAGTTGTACACCTTCAGTACAGTTGTAAATAAAGAACCTACGATACGTGTTAACCGATCCCTTATGAATGGTTGTTTTCTTTGTACAGTTAATACTAATAGAATGAAAAGCAAACACAATATGGTGCCAGTAGTGGAGATTTTCCAATTCTGAACTCCACCATATCCAATGAGGTTCAAAGTTCACAGTCTTCAGAAGATCCTTGAGGACACAGAGGGATCTGACTTTTGATTGCATGGTTTCCAACACAGCCTGTGTAGGCAACTTTGCATTCGTGTAGGCTAAGATTATTTGCATGGTAGCTGTGAGATTGGGCCCTTGTAGATTTGAGTAAAGGGCCCAGTTCTGAAAGGGAGTCAAGTTCCAGGAGCATATCTGTGTTATTCTGGACCTACTGAAGAAATCTGTAAGTTAACAGATTCTCTGCACTTCGCGTCAGGAGGCGTCACGCCAGATCCGTACTTGGGCAGAGACGCCAGGTAGCTATATGGGACCACTGGATCGACTGCAGGGCAGAGCAAGCCATTGTGTTATCTGTGCCAGAGTCAGGCAATTACACAAAGGTACCAGACGAGCTATATGAAAAAATATTTCCTGCGCCATTACTGACTGTTACGTCATGGAGCTCATTCACACCGAAATCCTCCTTCGCGAGCAGGACCAACAGAAAGCGCGCAAACTAGGAGACAGCACCTTGCACTCCGAGCTTCACTATACCGTTCCGCTGGGCTGTGGCTGCAGTGATTTTTCCAAAACAGCAAGGAAATATTTTTTGCTAAAGAAATCTTACACTGCCAGTTAAAGTGCAAAGGATGATGTTATAGTCAAGTGAGGAAGGATCGAAGGGCTTCCCTCTTTTCCCTCTCCTTGTTTGACCACAACAGGTTTAATTCTTACCTAAAGTGGATGTATTGGCCAATTAAGGTGTTTGATTACTTACTTGCTTTGATTATAACAAGAACCAATCAGACTGGTTTTCTTGAGTTTAACAAAGAAAGAGGTTAACTTTATTGTACATAAACTGAACTAATGAAAATAATAAACTATGTGCCAGCTTTCACTCACACATACACACACACACTAGAGGTTTACACACACAAATAGGCTACAGAGTGGGGAAAGGTAGATTGGTTGAGTTAGAGTCCATAGAAAAAAAAGGGTTATACAGACTGTTGGGTTTGGTAATTCGGCGGTACTGAGGCTTTTACTTTGAAGAGGTAGACGACTGGTTCAGTGAGTCTCTTGGAGACAGCGATGTGGATGATTTCCTCCAAAGGGATTTCTGATTGTAGCCAGATATGTAAAAGGTGATCAATCAACAAGCAGGCTATGAAGCTGTTAAGCCGGAATGGGTGAGGGAGAGACAGACAGACAGAGGGTTCTTGCTGGGAAATGAGCAGCCATTTGTCTCCACCTCGCAGACCTTTGCAATGTAGGATATAGTGTTGCAAATTGGGTGGCCACCCTAAGCTGCAAGCAAAGTCATTTTTTTAATCTGTTCTTTTTAAAATTTCCTCAAGAAAAAAACGTATTAATTCAGATCTTCAGTCAGTGGATTAAACAAAATCATTCAACAAAGCATGAAACCTCCTCACCACGCGAAATGAAACGTGACGACAGGAGCATTTCATTATGAGGTCGCAAATTAAAAGAAACTGTACACACACACATACTCATCAGTCTCACTGTCATAGCCATGCTCTGGTCAAGTTTTTTTAATATCCGGGATGGTTCCGTGCTGAGCCTAGATAAAGCGTCAGCTATAATGTGGATAATCTTTAGGTGGTAAGGTTACAGGAGCAGGCTCCAATGAAAAAGCCTTGCATTATGGCTTTTGAATTTCTCGACAAAACGTCAAAGGATTGTGGTTGATATATGCTACGATCGCTCCTATATTCATCAATGTTTTTTGAGAGCCAGCAACAGTCCCAGGGCTTCCTTCTCCACAGCAGAGTATCTCCTTTGATGTTTTTTGGGAGAAATATGCAATTGGTCTTTCAATGCCTAACTCATTATCTTGCAGCAGGACGGCACCTACCCCTAGGTCACTAGCATCCACTGCCACTTTAAATGGTTTATTAAAGATTGGAGCTGCCAGCACTGGTTCATTGGTTAAGATGGTTTTCAGCCTTTCGAAAGCTATTTGGCACTTCACCGACCACACTACCTTTGCTTCTTTCTGTAATAGATCTGTCAGTGGGGTGGCTATAGTGCTGAAGTTTGGGACAAATTTGCAGTAAAGCTCACGCATACCCAAAAATCGCATTATTTCGTTTGGTTGTGGGGACAGGAAAATCTATCAATGCCTGTACCTTTGCTTCTCTGGCCAACACTTGCCCTTGACCCACATTATCCTCTAGGTAGGTTACTCGAACTTTAGCAAACTCACTCTTTGCAAGATTTACGAGGTCAGATGACTATAATCTTCGGAAGAGGGCTTCTAACTGGTCTAGGTGGTCCCCCCAGGCGTCACTGTACACTAACAGATCATCCAGATGCACTACACAGGCCATCAGCCTTTGGAAGATGGCTGGGGCATTTCTTAATCCAAAGGGCATCATCCAGCACTGGAATAAGCTGTCTGGGGTGACAAAAGCCAAGATCCCTTTAGCTCAGGGGGGGGTTAAGGCAACCTGCCAGTACCCTTTTAACAAGTCTATTTTGGTTATGTAAGTGACGTTTCCTACTCTTATCTATACAGTCTTCCAGGCGGCGAATTGGGTAGGAATCAGCTCTGGTCTCTGCATTAATCTTTCTGTAATCAATGCAGAGTTTTGCTGAGCCATCGGGTTTGGACGCCAGCACAACTGGAGAACTCCAACTTCTATGACTGGGCTCAATCAGCTTGTGCTCCAGCATATGCTGAATTTCCTCCCAAACTTGGGTCAGTTTCCTGGGACCTAGGCAACAGGGATTTTGCTTATGGGAGGGTTATCTCCTGCATTCATGACGTGTTGGGTTTGGGTTGTGCATCCTGGTTTGTCCCTGCAGATCCCTTTAAACACTGTGAGCAGCCTTATTAGGTTTCCTCTCTGTTCTGCATTTAAATTGGAGAGTACGGTGATTAGGGAGGCAGTGCTATAGTGGTAATGTGACTAGACTTATATTCCAGAGCCGAGGATAATGCTTTGGGGGAATAAAAACAAGAAATGCTGGAAATACTCAGCAGGTCGGGCAGCATCTATGCAGAGGGAAGCAGAGTTAACGTTTCAGGTCAGTGACCCCTTCTCCAGAACTAACAAATATTCGAAATGCAACAGATTTTAAGCAAGTAAAGCAAGGGGTGGGGCAAGAGATAACAAAACAGAAGGTGATGATAGGACAAGGTCACACAGAATAACTGACCAGAAAGTCATGGAGCAAAGGCAAATGGTATGTTAATGGTGTGCAGAAAGACAAAGCATTAGTACAGAGAGGGTGTGAATAGACTGTAAAGCACAAAGCACTCAAGCACAAACATTAAAAAAAAATTTTAAAACAGAAACAGTGGGTAGGCACAGTAGAAACAAACTAAGCACACTAAAAAACCTAAAATAAAATAACCAAATAAAAAAGACCTAAAATAAAATAACCAAATAAAAAAGAAAAAAAAAAACTGAACATAACTCATCATGCTCTGAAATTATTAAATTCAATGTTCAGTCTGGCAGGATGTAGTGTGCCTAATCAGTAAATGAGATGCTGTTCCTCAAGCTTGCGTGATGTTCGCTGGAACACTGTAGCGAACCCAGCACAGAGATGCTCTGGGGGCATGGGTTCGAATCCCACCATGGCAGATGGTGAAATTTTAATTTAATTAATAAATCTGGAATTAAAAGCTCGTCTAATGGTAACCATGAAACCATTGTCGACTGTTGTAAAACCCATCTGGTTCACTAATGTCCTTTAGGGAAGGAAATCTGTTGTCCTACCTGGTTTAGCCTAGATGTGACTCTAGACCCACAGCAATGTGGTTGACTCCTAAAATGCCCTCTGAAATGGCCTAGCCAGCCATTCAGTTCAAGAGCAATTAGTGGTGTACAGCCCAGCGATGCCCACATCCCACAAACGAATAATTTAAAAAAATTAGCGTTCAACAAAGCAGGTTGGCATGACAATGACTTCCAAGTTTCCATCCATCAACTGGAAAGTGGCTGAACTTGTCTCAGAGTTTAAGTTGTTTAAACAAGTTCAATTATGCTTAGTTGACCTGGCAGTCTGAATTTGAAAAGCAAGCTGTGAAAATTCGCATAGCTATGGACAAAGGTTTGCACTGGTTGAATACATCAGGGCTCATGGAGGAGAAACAGAAAAATCCTTTGGTCTACACTTGATCAACTGCGGATCAAGATCAATTTTTGTGTTCACCGCCTTGAGTTCATGTTATTCCATCAGCAGCCGCACAAATCTATTGATCATTTCGTGAGCAGGTGTCACCGACAAGGGACGTGACTGCGACTTCACAGGAGCTGAAGTCACAGAGCGAGTTAGTCATTGCGTCAACGCCGATTAAAGCATACCAGAAGAATCTCTTGGAAAAACCTAAAGGTTACACCATCGATTCACTTGTCCACCTGGCTAAACACTCCCAAGAATTGACCACATTCCACACTCCATTTGGTCGTTACTGCTTTCAGCAACTTCCTTTTGGCCTCTCCTAAGCCAGGATTTCTTTCAGCAACATGTGGATTACATTACCAACTTAGTACCAGGATGTATATGCATCGCTGATGACACAACTCTTGTGAAGAAGACCAAACATAAACTCAAACCGCAATTTACACTCTCTCATACAGGCGGCAAGGCCTTGCATTTAAAAGCTGTAAGTGTGAGATCAATGCACGCCAGACTAATTTCTTTAGATCGATATATTCCAGCCAGGCTATTTGGCCTGATCCAAGCAAGCTAGAAGATATTCATGCCATGCTGCTACCTTAAGACAAGGAAGACCTTCAAAGACATTATGTCTTTTTCAACTTCCTATTGCCATACATCCCCAACTTTGGGCAACAAGCTAGATCGCCGCGAGATTTGCTTAACAAAGATTTTCCCTTCCTTTGACAGGAAGATCATCAACTTGTCTTTGACCAACTGAAGAAGTCATAGTCTAAAGACGTGAGTGTTCTCCAATTTCATGACTCCGCTGAGGTGACTACTCTGAAAATTGATGCTTCCCAGAAAGGCCTCAGGCATGGATATTGCAGAAGAGGCGACTGATATCTCTCAGCTCCAAAGCGTTGTCACTGGCTCAGGCCAATTATTGCAACTGTCATGCAGACCCCCACCTGCCAAGAATGAGGAATATCAATTTCGCCACATGAACATTAATTTTAAACTGTTACTGGAGTGAAGAAAGAACTGGTTAAAAAACTGACAATGGATCCTTGGCTGGAGAGACATTTTTGCATATTAACAGACAAACGGGCTATTCCCTGCTCCAATTTAATCCACAAGGGACTTTTGACGACCAAACATTGAGCGTGGAGGAGCTCGCATTCCAAGTTAACTGCGAAGATGGCCAAAAACACAAACGGATGTGGTCAGACCAGTTTAGTCACATGACTAAATGGCTGTTGCAAAGTTTTGAACTGAGAGTTTTAAATGGAAAAAAATAGTGTTTGAAGACAGAAAGCTCCTGGATTGAGAACATCTCTCTCCTGTCTGTTCTCATTTCTTTATCACCAGCTTTGGAATCCATTGAAGGCACAGTAACACCAAGAGAGAAAAGTCTCCTACAGTGAACAGTGTCCTAGGCCCAACCATCTTCAACAGCTTCATCAATTACCTTCCTTCAATCATAAGGTCAGAAGTGGGGATGTTCGCTGATGATTGCACAATGTTCAGCACCATTCGTAACTCCTCATATAGTGAAGCAGCCAGTGTAGAAATGTAGCAAGACCTGGACAATATCCAAGCTTGGGCTGCAATAAGTGGCAAGTAGCATTTGCACCACACAAGTGCCAGGCAATGACCATCTCCAACAAGAGAGAATTTAACCTGGGCGGCACAGTGGCGCAGTGGTTAGCACCGCAGCCTCACAGCTCCAGCGACCCGGGTTCAATTCTGGGTACTGTCTGTGCGGAGTTTGCAAGTTCTCCCTGTGACCGCGTGGGTTTTCGCCGGGTGCTCCGGTTTCCTCCCACAGCCAAAGACTTGCAGGTTGATAGGTAAATTGGCCATTATAAACTGTCCCTAGTGGTGGTAGGGGGATATAGGGAAGGTGGGGATGTGGTAGGAATATGGGATTAGTGTGGGATTAGTGTAGGATTAGTATAAATGGGTGGTTGATGGTCGGCGCAGACTCGGTGGGCCAAAGGGCCTGTTTCAGTGCTGTATATCTAAATAAATAAACCTCTCCCCTTGACTTTCAATGGCATTACCATCACTGAATCCCCCACGATCAACATCCTAGGGGCTACCATTGACCAGAGCTGGAGTAGCCATATAAATACCGTGGCTACAAGAGCAGGTGAGAGGCTAGGAATCCTGAGGCGAGTAACTCACCACCTGACTCCCCAAAGCCTGTCCACCATCTACAAAGGCACAAGTGTGATGGAATACTCTCCACTTGCCTGGATGGGTGCAGCTCCAACAACACTCAAGAAGCTCAACACCATCCAGGACAAAGCAGTCCGCTTGATTGGCACCCCATCTACAACTTTCACTCCCTCCACCACTGATGCACAGTGGCAGCAGTGTGTACCAGCTACAAGATGCAATGCACCAAGGCTCCTTAGACAGCATCTTCCAAACCGGGATCACCACCAACCAGAAGGACGAGGGCAGCAAATGCAAGGGAACACCACCACCTGCAAGTTCCCCTGCAAGTCACACACCATCCCGGCTTGGAACTATATCACCGTTCCTTCACTATCACTGGGTCAAAATCCTGGAACTCCCTTTGCGCTGTGGGTGTACCTACCCCACATGGACCGCAGCGGTTCAAGAAGGCAGCTCACCACCACCTTCCCAAGGGCAATTAGGGATGAGCAATAAATGCTGGCCAACCCAGCAACGCCCACATCCCCTGAATGAATTAAAGAAACAAGGTTTAAGAAGAATACTGGGCCCCAAAGAAAAGCAAGAATTACCTACAAGCAAGAACTATCTACAAAAGGACTACAGTGAGCTTGAAGCACAGTAACAAAAAACTCTTCAGATATTGCTTCAAACCTCTCCACTTTATCTTTTTTTCTGCTCTTTTCTGTCTCTATTTGCATGTGCATATCACGTATGCATGCTACGGCATCTATCTGTAGGCGTTAACCGAATTAGAGCTTAAGTTTTAATAAATTTTACTTTTCTTCTTTAAACCTAAGAAAGCCTGTTTGTTCTCATTTCTTTGCCTTATAATTGGAAAGCAGCGAACAAAGATTCAGCAAGTGGTAGTTCAAAACATGGTGTGTTTAAAATTAAACCCTGTTACAGTAAGACCAGGTGAAGGCTACTAAATCAGTCACTTCTTCAAAAAAAACTCAATTTTCCAAACATGACTTGCTTTAACAAATCCTTATTGGCAGTTTTTGTTTAATTCATGATTTCTAACCCTCACCAATTTTATCTTGAATTCTGGATTCTAAGAATTTGCTCACAACTAACACTAGATGTACTTGTCTATAATTACTGGTTTATCTTTCTCTTTCTTGTTGAACACTGGCTACTCTCCAATTCAACAGGATAATTTGCATATTTAACAAAATTGAAAAATTGTGACCACAGCCTCTGCTATTATCATAATCAGTCTGCCTTATTTCAACAGCCTACAGTACGTGTCATCTCCTCCTGGCAGCTAATTCAGCTTGGATTCTGCTAATTTTTTCAGAACCAATTCCCTTTTCCAAAATTATAACTGACAGTTGTTCTGTACGCTCCTCCGGTATACCTATGTTCTCACTTCCACCTTTAAACTCCTCTACAGTATCTCAAACATATTTCTAATTATGTTGTAAAATCACATTCAATCTTGTTATAGTCCCTATTTGCAAGATGTTCTTTGCAGTCGATTTGTTAACAAATCCAACTGTAAGGAACCAGAATTAGTTAACTAATTCTGGTTCATTACTCATCAATAAATCTAATATGGGGTTATCCCTTTGTTGGTTCTAAAACATTATTCCAGAAATTTGTCTTAAATATATTCTAGAAATTCATTGCCTTTACTAATTGAGCTATTCCACTTTTGTGAAAATTAAAATCTTCCATGACATTATTTCTGTTACATGCTTCCCTGATCTGCATATTTATACATTCCCCCCCCAGCCCCCAGATTACATCAGTACTAGCAGAAAGTCTGTAAACAACTCCCACAGAAGTCTTAAATCCTTTATTGTTCCTTATTTTTACCAATACCACTTCCATTGCCTGTTCACCCTTACTGAAGTTCTTTTTTTCCATTGCAGTAATTATGGGCACAATCTTTACTGATCTGCCCCACAGGGAGCGGGTTGGACAGAAAGTTAAGGGGGGGGGGGGGGGGCGGGGGAACCACAATTCGGGATTCCCCTACATGCTGTTGAGTTTTAACACCACAGCATGTCTGTAAAGTCAGATTGGTTTCCCACCTGATTGACTGCTGAGCCTCCAGTTGGGCAGGGAGACAGTCACTGTCGGCTGCAGCAGTGGTTAAGTCCGCACCAGGAACCAGGGGTCAATTGTGGGGGGCGGGGGCAGGAAGAGGAGAGAGCAAGGCAGAGGCCTCAGGGGAATGTTGTTGGGGCTATTGAGGCTCCTCAGGCAGGTACCTGGATCCAGGAGGTAAATGTGAAGGCATTTACCTCCCGACTCCACCAAGTCGCCTCCTTGAGGAAGCTGCCAGGTTACCTGATGCTCCAGAAACTCAGCCGACAATAGTAAGTCTTGAAAAGGAGAACAACAATGAGGCTCACAGCTTCATTATCATAATTAAAGTTGCAACCTGCCTCCTTGGTTTGGATTGGTTACCTGCCCATCTTCCTGCCTCAGTTAAAGCCAGAAATAGGCAGAAAGGAGTTTGGTGCTGGAAACAGATTTCTGACACTTAAACCCCCTCCACTCGACCCAAACTTGCCCATTTTTCAGTTAAAATATAGCCCTATGTCTCTTACAATTATTGCTGGTGCTCTTCTTTCCCCAATTTCTGTCATTTCTGAATATTGACTTTATATAAAAAAGTATATTAAATAGTATTTACAGAATAGAAACAAGTCATTTGGCCCTATGCCGATGTTTATGCTCCACATAAGTCTCCTCCCAGCCTTCTTCATCTAACCCCTATCAAAATATCCTTCTATTCCTTTCTCTCTCTCGTGTATTTATCTAGCTTCTCCTTAAATGCATCTATGCTAGTCACCTCAATTACTCTGATGGCAGCTATTTCCACATTCTAACCACTCTCTGGGTAAAGAAGTTCCTTCTGAATTCCCCATTAGATTTATTACTATCATATTTATGGCTCTTAGTTCTTGCCTCCCTCACAGGTGGAAACATCATCTCTACATTTACCCCTTCAAACGCTTTCATAATTTTAAAAGGCCTCTATCCATTCACCCCTCAGTCTCTCTCTTTTCTGGAGAAAAAAAGCCCCAGCTGTTCAATCTTTCCTGTTAGGTATAACCTCTCAGTTCTGGTATTGTCCTAATTAATCTTTTTTGCACCTTCTGTTGGGTTTAGTTGTATTAGTAGCATTGTAGGGAGTTCTAGAGAAAGTCTTAGACTCCGGCAAAGGTTAACTAAAAACTCTTTATTATTTACATTTACTATAAACACTCTCTGCAAGCCACCTAAGCTAGCATCTTTCTCAAGCCTCTCTCATGTGACTGTTACATCACTTGTGCAGTGGGAGAGGTCTCTCTCACTGTCTTCCATATTAACCCTTTACATCCTTATACTACATCTCCCCCCACCCCCAAGTCTTTATTCAACATTTTTCCAAACATATATACATTTATGACTTCTCTTTTACTCTCTCCACCACCCATGCACCCACCCTCACCCCAAGTCTCTGACATTACAGATTCAGTTTCATCAGAGATTTGACTACTCTCCCCGATCAGTAGTCTTCGTAGGAAGTCTGGGTGCTGACGTGGTTTTTCTTTTCTACGGGTTGTAGTATTCAGTTTGGTTTGGGTTTGTCCTCTTCATCTGGATCTTGCAGGTGGAGTACTGGCTGTTGCTTTTGCGGAATAGCAACGATATTCCTCCAATTCCTTCGTATGTTCTTTTCATTTGTCTGTATAACATACAATCGCTGATAGTCCTCAGGTTTATGGATTACTGTACCTTCTCGTTCCAGGTTCTGTCCGTGTAAACTAATAAGTCGTCAATTATGGGAAAGCATTCTCTATGATCATGGAATATCTTCGTTGTTCTCCCTCCTGGACTTTCTTGTGGCCACCGATGTGCACAATATTGTCTAATGCGAATGCACTCACTCATTCTTCTGTGTTTGTCATATTTCTTGCAACTTCTGTGGCCAACTTTGTGCTGTGTGTTGTGAGTATGACTCTATGCGATATATGCAATTCACATCTTCCTGTGATAGATAATCTACAGTTGCTCTTGATAGCACATCGGCTGACAACTGGAACTTCACTTGGCTGTATACAGTTCCATATGTGAACTTCATTAATCTGAGACAAAACGTTTGTATAAGTGGAGACATTTTTGCAATTTCTTTTTCATATAATAAGGAAACCAATGGCATGTGGTCGGTCTCGATTACCACACGTATTCCAATGATGTAGTCTGAAGATTTTTCACATACCCATGTGACAGCTAGACCTTTTTCTCCATGATAGCCAGTTATGAATCTGATTGGGTCCCTCTTATTGTGTACAGTTTTGGTCTCATCTATGGAAGGATATACTTGCATAGAGGGAGTGCAAAGGAGGTCCACCAGACTAATCCCTAGGATGGCAGGATTGTCTTATGAAGAGAAATTGAGGAAGCAGGGATTGTATTCTCTAGAGGTTTGAAGAATGAGAGGTGGTCTCATTGAACTTACAAAATTCTTACAGGGCGTGACAGGGTGGATGTACATAGCATGCTTCCCCTGGCTGGTGGGTCTGGAACCAGGTGATCGAGTCTCAGAATAAGGGGTAGGCCATTTAAGACTGAGATGAGGAGGAATTTCCTCACTCAGAGCGTGGTGAATCTTTGGAATTCTCTATGCCAGAGGGCTGTGGAAGCTCAATCATTGCGCATGTTCAAGAGAGAAATCGATAGATACCTGGATATGAATGACATCAAGGGACATGGGGATAGCATGGGAAATTGGTGTTGAGGCAGATGATCAGCCATGATCAACTGAATGGTGGAGCAGGCTCAACAGCCTACTCCTATGTTCCTCTTGATTCTGGAAACTCTCAGGCATTCCCAATTTTGGATCCATATTGCTTTCTTAATAGACTTTTTAAAGAGTGTTTCCCTTTCTTTAAGAAATTCTGCTTTTTTTTTCCAGGCTTGCTTGTCTTAAATGGATGTGTCCCTGCTGTTTTAATAGGCTTTTGTAGGGTTTCCCCCTTTGAGAAATTCAGTTTTTTTCAGACTTGCTTGCCTTAATGGAGGCATCCCCACTGTTTTGGAGGGGTTTCCCGTGCTTTTCAGGAGTTCTCGCCCTTTTGGGGGGGGGGGGGGTGGGGGTGGGGGGTTCCCACTCTTCGTCCTCACTTTCAGCCCAAGTGAAAGATTGGGTTTTTCCCCTTTTTTTATTTTCTGAGCATAATATCTTTAGAAACGTACTGTAAGTTTTTCAAAGGGCTGTCAAATGGATCCAAGACAGTTAGTATCTTGACTCACCCTATCGTTGGATCCTGCTTGCAGGCCACCACACTTGTGTTCTGTGGTGCAGTCTGTACTGCTGTGCTCTGACTCACCACAGCTGCAGAGTTCTTCACAGCCTCTTTGGTAGGTAAGTAGTCATCTTACAGTACTGGGCCATAATTTATCTTTAAACTTCTCTGTTGTTCACCTGGTAAGGTGATCTTCAAATTCTCCTGGTCACTTTCACTGCTGTTTTACCATTGTTTTACCACTGCCACCACATTGGGTTGAGTTGTATTTGTTTAGTAGTGTTGTGGGTCATTCTAGAGAAAGTTTTCGACTCCGGTAAAAGTTAACTAACAACTCTTTATTATGTACATTTCTTTGTTTTTTCTATAATTTTTTTCAAGTTTACTTTCCCTAGTTTCATTTTCATCCCCTTAAAATCGGCTTTTTCACATTTATTACTTTGGTCTTTGTCTTATGCCCTTCTCAATCTTCATCTTGAACATAATGTTGAGATTGCTATAGCCTAGGTGTTCCTCTACGCTTACTTCTTTTATCTATTCTGGTTCATTTCACATTACTACCCGCAGCACTCACTCTCTTACTGGGCTTTTTACATACTAGGTTAAAAAGAAAAAAAAAAGAAGAGTCCTGCACAAATTGTAAAATGCATTCCCTGAACCCTTTTTTACCACCTCTTCTTGTCTTCGTAGGTAGTTAAAATCTCCCAGGATTATTATTTTATGTCCTTTACTCATTTTGCATATTTACTTGCATATTTCTTCCTCCACCTCCTTTCCACTCTTAGGCGATCTGTAGTACACCCCTATTAGAGTGATTGATCCCTTCTTACCTTTTATTTTGATCTATATGGATTCTGTTTCTTTCAGTTATAGTGATAGAATACATCAATACGCATCACGTAATATAGCCCTGTTAAATAAAATACTCCACTTAAACTATTTCTGCAAGTTTAGCCATCAGCCCTGTCCTCGTTCACGAACATGGGCTCCCAGTTAGGCAATACCTCAATTTTAAAATTCTCATAATTCTTTTTAAATTCCTCTATGAATTCACCCCTACCGATCTCTGAAATATCATCCAGACCTATAACCGTCAGAGATGTCTGCGCCCCTCCGATTCTAGCCTCCTGAATGTCCCCGATTTTAATCATTCAACAATGTTGACCACGTCTTCAGCTGTCAAAGCTCTAAGCTCTGGAATTCCTTCACTAAACTTCTCTACCCTCCTTTAAGACACTACATAAAACCATCTCTTTTCTGCCCCAGTATCTACTTATGTGGCTTGGTGACAAATGTTGTTTGATTCTGCTCCTGGAGAGCCCCTTGGGACTTTTTGAACTATGTTAAAGGTGCTATGTAAATACAAGTTGTTGTTGTAATAATGCAGGAGCGGGATATGTTTTGGGGTCTTTTCTACCTTTTTTACTCTCAATTGCTTTGACTGCTGTATCTTAAATCATTTTATGAGCAAGTTCCACCTTGTCATACCTCAAGAGTGCTTATCCCAGCGTTAAGACCTAGGTAAGCTTTCAGTAATGTTCACAGGATAAGCAAACAGAAAATCCTATATATTAATTCTTTTTAGCTACTGGACTTACCCGATGCTTTTATATGATTTCTCTCATCTTTGATGAGTGAAAATAATATAATGATCTACAGACATTTTCAGACCATTCTACAAATTTATTTAACAAAAGATGAACAGTCAAAAAATAATTACGTTTCCAGCAGAAATACTCCCACTTGAGTGGAAAAATAATAAAAGAATTAAAATTTTAAGTACAAACTAACCTTTCGAAAATAACTTTTACATTATGATTTTTTTTCCTCTCATATTTCTCATCATCGTCAGAGCCTCTGCTAATTTAGACTGGATCTTGGAAATTCAAAGCAGATTTCGTTCCCTCTTTCTCAAGGGTTTCAAACTTCTGTGAGAAATTTTCAAATTAACTTTTTACTTATATCCGAGACATTTATATATTCTAGAAGATTTACCAAGAGTACCTGCATTTGTAATAGTTGACCACTCAAATGTGGGAGGCTGGCCAGGAGTGTGTTGCAACAGTCAAGCCTAGTAACGAAAGCATGGATGAGGGTTTCAATGGCAGATGAGCCAAGATGGGTGGAGACGGCTGATGGTATGGAGGCGAAAGTAGGCAGTGATAGTGGATAAAGGACCATAAACTCATCAGTGTCAAATAGCACGTCAAGGTCTAGAGCTGTCTGCTTCAGCCTCGAACAGTGGCCTGTACGAGGGTTAGATCGCTAGAGAACGAGTTTGTGGTGGAGACTTATAGCACAGGCTTCGGTCTTCCCAATAATTAATTGGAGGATATTTCTACTTATCTGATGCTGGATGTCAGACAAGCAGATTAGCAAATCAGAGGCAGAGGAGGGTTCTAGAGAGGTGGTGGTGAGGTAAAGTTGGTGTCATGAGTGTACACGTAGAACTTGACATTGCATTTTCAGATAATGTTGCTGAGGGGCAGCATGTAAATGAGAAATAGGAAGAGGCTAAGGATAGGTCCTTGGGGGACTCCAGAGGTTACAGAACAGGAGCAGGAAGAGAAGCCATTTCAGGTGATTCTCTGGCTACAACTGGATGGATAGGAACGGAACCAGGTGAGGGCAATCCCACCCAGCTGGATGAGAGAAGAGGTTCTGGAGGAAGATGGCATGGTTAACTATCTCAAAAGCTGCAGACAAATTGAGAAGGATGAGGAAGGATAGTGTACCACGGTCAGTCATACAAGATGTTATTTGTGACTTTGATAAGGGCCATTTCAGTGCTGTGACATTCATTCCTGGTGTGACAATGCATTGGCATTCCCATTATTAATAACAATGTTTTAGAATCATAGAATGTTACAACACAGAATGAGGCCACTCGGCCCATTTGTCTGTGCCAACTCTCTGCAAGAGCAACTCATCTAGTCCCACTCCTTCCGCCTTTTCTCTGTAGCCCTGTAAATTCTGTTTTGAAGGCCTTAATTGAATCTGTCTCTACCACACTCTCTGGCAGTGCTTTGCAGATTGCGACCCCTCACTGTGTAAAAATGTTTTTTCCTCATGCCGCCAATCATCTTAAATTGGTGGCCTCTGGTTCTGGATCCTTCCACCAATGGAACAGTTTCTCTCTATCTACTCTGTCCAGACCCCTCATGATTTTGAACACCTCTATTAAATCTCCTCTTAGCCTTCTCTGCTCTAAGGAGAATAGCCCCAGATTCTCCAACCCATCCAAGTAACTTGTAACTGAAGTTCCTCATCCCTACAACCAGTCTCGTGAATCTTTTCTGAACCCTCTCTAATACCTTCACACTCTTCCTAAAGTGTGGTGCCCAGAACTGGACACAGTACTCCAGTTGAGGATGAACCAGTATTTTGTACAGGTTTATCATAACTTCCTTGTTTTTATACACTATGCCCCTATTTATAAAGCCCAGGATCAGTATGGTTTAAATGTTGCAATAAAATGTAAGATGTTAGCAAGATATTCCAATTGCTTTATTAACCACTTTCTCAACCTGCCCTGCCGCCTTCAATGATCAGCATATATACCCCCAAGTCCCTCTGCTCCTGCAGCCCCTTTAGAATTGTACCCTTTAATTTATATTGCCTCTCATTCTTCCTACTGTTACAACAAGGTGAGAAAAGGGTCTAGAGTTCCCTCTCAGCCTTCACCTGGTCTTACCGTAACAGGGTTTAATTTTAAACAGTTTTTTTTTGCTCCCCCTTGGTGAATCCTTGTTCACTAACTTCCAATTATAAGGCAAAGAAACTAGCCCAACAGGTTTTCTTAGGTTTAAAGAAAAATGGTTGAACTTTTAAACTCTAATTCGGTTAACACCTACAGATACGCGAACCGCCCACGCTATCATGCCTACGCTGTACACATATGCAGACAGAGATAGAAAAGAAAAGAAATAAAGAGGAAATGTTTGAGGCAATATCTGAAGATGGTTGTGGTTACTGTTCTTCAAGCATGCTGTAAAGTCCTTGATTGTAGTTAGGTCCTGCTTTTTGTTGAGGCCCAGTATTATTCTTAAACCTTGTTCGATGTAGGAGACTTTTCTCTCTTGAAGTTCATGTGTCCTCAGTGGGTCCAGAGGCTTGTGAGAAAGAGATAGGAGTAGACAGGAGAGGTCTTCTCAGTCCAGGAGCAAACAGCCTTTCTTCCCATACAAAAACTCTGTGGCTAGTTCAAAAACCCTGGACCAGCTGATTTAACCAGTCCTGGCTTTTGTGGATTGTATCACCTTAATAGTCTCTGGAATGCTCTTCCTTATACCTTCAATGTCTGGTGATCAAAATCCATTGTAGGTTGAATGTGTCAGGGAATGGTCCTTTTGTCTCCACAAGCACTTTGTTGATATGCAAATGTTTTTCAGCTAAGTGTCTGGCAGCCCTTGTAACAGGCCTTCTCTTCTTCCCAGCAAGTTTAAATTCAATGTTCATATGACAAAATTAATATGTCTCATTCTTGGTAGGTGGGGGCCTGCATGATACTACCAAAATGAATTTAATCACACATCTCTGCATTAAATTTCATCTGCCACTTGTCCGTCCATTCTACCAGCCTATGTCCTCTTGAAGTTTATCACTATCCTCCTCACAGTTCTCAATACTTCTAAGTTTTGTGTCATCTGCAAATTTTGAAATTGTGCACTATATGTACACACATACATACAAGAAAAGCAGGGGTCCCAACACCAACCCTTGGGGAACCCCACTAGATGCCTTACTCCAGTCCAAAAACCAACCATTCACATCTACTCTCTGTTTTCTGTCACTCAGCAAATTTTGTATTCATGCTGCTACTGTCAATTTTATTCCATTGGCTCTAACTTTGCTAACAAGCCTGTTAAGTGGCACTTTATCAAATGCCTTTTGGAAGTCCATGTACACCACATCAACCTCATTACTCTCATCAACCCCCTCTGTTACCTCATCAAAAAACTCAAGCAAGTTAGTTAAACACGATTTGCCCTTAACAAATCCATGCTGGCTTTCCTTAATTAAGCCACATTTGTCCAAGTGACTATTAATTTTGTCCCGAATTATTGTTTCTAAAAGCTTTCCCACTACTCAGGTTAAACTGACTGGCCTGTAGTTGCTGGGCTTGTCCTTACAGCCTTTTTTGAACAAGGGTGTAATATTTGCAATTCCCCAGTCCTCTGGCACCACCCATGTTCTAAGGAGGATTGGAATATTATGACCAGTGCCTCTGCGATTTTCACCCTTACTTCCCTCGGTAGCTCATTTGGTCCTGATGACTTATCATCTTTAAAGATAGAACCTAAGCACTCATTTAGTACCTCAGCCACGCTCTCTGCCTCCATGCGTAAATCCCCTTTTAGGTCCCTAATCGGCCCCACTTCTACCACCCTTTTACAGTTATATGCCTACAGAAGAGTTTTATAATTTTATCATGGTAAGGCAATGCTCTAAGCAGAACAGATGCACATTTTGTCATAAATTGACTGTAACTTCACTAAGATTGTGGTTACAACATAATATAAGTGCAGTTCCTTTTTTTGTTATTCGGACATGGGCAATGCTACAATGACAGCATTCATTACTCATCTCTAGTTGCTCCACAAAGATGGCCGTGGGTCTTCTCCTTGAACCTCTGCAGTACTTGTACTGAAAATGCTTACATGATGGTGTTAGGTAGGTATTTTCAAAGATATTTACCCAACAATGATGCAGGAATGGCAATAAATGTCAGGTTATTGTGTGACTTGGAGTGGAACTTGGAGGTTGGTGGTATTCTGACTTTGTTGCAGTTATCTTTCTCGGTGGCAGAGGAAGCAGGTATGAAATAAAAACAGAAAGTGCTAGAAAAACTCAGCAGGTCTGGCAGCATATGTGGAGAGAGAAGCAGAGTTAATGTTTCAAATCAGTGACCCTTCTTCAGAACTGCCTGAAAGACAAAGCATGAGTACAGATAGGGTGTTAATGGACTGAAAACTGAACAGCCACAAGCACAAACATGAAAAAAAAGTGGGTAGGCAAAGTAGAAACAAAATGAACAAACTAAAATAAAATAAACACACAAAAAAAACTAAAGGTAAAAGTAAAACGGGGGGCCCGTCATGCTCTGAAATTATTGAACTCAATGTTCAGTCTGGCAGACTTTAGTGTGCCTAATCGGTAAATGAGATGCTGTTTCTCGAGCTTGCGTTGATGTTCACTGGAACACTGCAGCAATCCCAGGACAGAGATATGAGCATGAGAGCAGGGCGAGGGGTGGGGTGGTGGTGTTGAAGTGGCCAGCAACCGGAAGCTCGGGGTCATGCTTTCGGACTGAGCGGAGGTGTTCCACGAAGCGGTCACCCAGTCTCCGCTTGGTCTCCCCAATGTAGAGGAGACCACATTGTGAGCAGCGAATACAGTATACTACATTGAAAGAAGTACAAGTAAATCGCTGCTTCTCCTGAAGGGAGTGTTTGGGGCCTTGGATAGTGAGGAGAGAGGAGGTAAATGGGCAGGTATTACACCTCCTGCGTTTGCAGGGGAAGGTGGCGTGGGAAGGGGACAAGGTGGTGAGGGTAATAGAGGAGTGGACCGGGGTGTTGCGGAGGGAATGATCCATTCGGAATGCTGACAGGGGAAGGGAGGGGAAGATGCCTTTGGTAGTAGCATCACGCTCGAGGTGGCGGAAATGGCAGAGGATGATCCTTTGGATATGGAGGCTGATGGGGTGGAAAGTGAGGACAAGGGGTACCCTGTCGCGGTTCTGGGAGGGAGGGGAAGGGGTGAGGGTAGAGGGGCGGGAAATGGGCCGGACACGGTTGAGGGCCCCGTCAACCACAGTGGGGGGGGGAATCCTCGGTTGAGGAAAAAGGAAGATATCAGAAGCGCTGTCATGGAAGGTAGCATCATCAGAGCAGATGCGTTGGAAACGAAGCAGGTATGAATATGGTTGTAACTTCTGTAGTGCTCAGATTAGACTTAAACATTCATTTTCATTTGTCGAATAAGCTTTTTCTCATGCAATAGCTTATAACTGGAATAAACAATTGGTTGTTTATCCCCAAGGTCATTTACTTTGCTCAGGCCAGCACCGTGTCACTCTCTGATGCATTAATGTGGACGCAAAGTTCTAGCATAGTCAGGACAGGCTAGTATAATATTTTTCAGACATTCAAAAACATTGTATACCTCGACGGGCCAGACCATTTGATTGGGAATGATCATTTCAGTTAAGTCCGTCAATGGCAAAGCTAGATTACAACAGTTAGACTATTATAATACAGGCATTTCTATCAACCAGAGGAACTTTATGCTTGTTTCTTGATCATGAGGTGGACACAATTTGCGATGAAATCTGTCTTTGTCTGGTTGCACCTTTGTGGCCCAAATACAAAACTTCAACTATACTAGTATTTCATTTTCCCACCTAAACCATCAACCCTGACTTGCTCAGCTGGGTTAACATGTAACAGGAGTGAGCTGTTCATTCTATGTCCAGTTATAAATGGTTATGTCATCAGTGTATGCAAGGGTGTAATCTCCACTTCTGATATAACAGAATCCACCAACTGTTGGAATGTAACAGATGCATTTTTCATTCCAAAAGCATAACTGTAAATTTGTATAGCCATGATAGTGTGACAAATTTGGAGCACAGCTGGACTAAGTGGCATCTGCCTATAATCTTTCATCAGGTCTAGAGTGGTCAGATACTTGGCACTCCGTAGCTTCTCCAGATTGCTTCAATGTGAGGCATCCGCCTTTGTCAAGTCATTCAGTTTAAGATCATCTATGTTAAATCTTGCAGTTTTGTGTTTCTATGGAACCACAGCTAGTGATGACCATGGGCTCTGTGATGGCTGTATTATACCCAGTTCCAACATCCCCTAAGATTCCTAGCTATAAGTTCCCCCACACTGCGGAGCACAAATGGTGGCATACTGGGTTAAACTGCCCATGTATAACTCAAGTACAAGCTGCTTTTCAGTTTATCTAAAAATGTGGGTGGAATTTTCTGGACTTAGTCCCTGCCAGAACTGCGAGACCATTTGCGAGTTGGCAATCCAAATGGTGAAAGAGCGGGCTTTGCCAAGGTTCTTTTACTGAGCCAGGACATTATTATCCCGCCTCTAGGTTCCCTGATCATCAGGGAGGGCGGGTAGGACCACATCCCCATTCTGTCAAAGAAAGGATTTCTAATTAATCGAACCATTATATGGGTTACATGGGCTGACCAGCACCTGGGAAAGCTGCTCCCCATGTCTCTCACTCTTATCTGGAGGCCCTACTGTGGGATCTGAGAGGCGACAGTGAGGTGAGCTCTTCAAAGGACAGGAAAAAGAGGCAGCCTCTCCAAACAAGCAGGTGTAGATTGAAGTGGCCAAGGAATGGACTACTCAATACCTTAACAGCATTAATTACATCCTAGCAAATCCATTCCTGTTATAAATACAATGCTTTTTTCAATAGACTAATGTTCTTATGCCTGGAGACAGATAAGTTGTTGTAGAAGTGGATACAAAAACATTTTCACATAAGATACTAGTTACAGGTAAACTGAAGTTCAGGGTGGGAAACATTTTCAGCTCAAAATGCCATCTACTTTCCTGTAATATCAACAAATACTTGTATCTAAGATGATGCTTATTTGCAGGATTTCAAAAGCAAATCTATATTCATAATGCAAAGTTTCAACTCTCTCCTTGGAATTTAATATTTCTACAACTGGAAGATCACATATCTCATTATGTAGTAAATATGGTTATAAGTTTGGAAGTTACCAGATGATATCTGCAAAAACATGTGATCTTAAGGTAAGCAAAGTACTCAT
Organism: Heterodontus francisci; assembly: GCF_036365525.1. Taxonomy (NCBI): domain Eukaryota; kingdom Metazoa; phylum Chordata; class Chondrichthyes; order Heterodontiformes; family Heterodontidae; genus Heterodontus; species Heterodontus francisci. Next base: position 69,688,190 of record NC_090375.1, on the reverse strand, counting down.
CAATGGTAAGTCTAGATTTAAATCATGTGCAGAAATATAAATAAAGATTGGGAAAGAAAGATGGGGTCAAGAGGGAGAAATAAGAGAGACAGAAAAAGTAAAAGTTTAACTCTCCAAAAATAATTAAATTCTGAAGGGAAGAGACTCCACACTTGTACATTTAAATTTTTGTTGCCAGAGAGGTTGTTTGGCTGTAATTGTGACTTATCCCACCATTAAAAGTTTACTTGAACCAGCCCTAACTTTTCTGGCATGTTTAGTGGGTAACTAATGGATATGTATCACAACTTCATAGAGTTACATTGATTTCAATGCCAAGTCTATCGACGAGGTAATATTATAGCGAAGCCTTTAGACCAGCAAGGTAACTCAGACCTCAAATTTGGATTTCTGCATGTACTCCAAAAGTTGCTATCCAATTTATTCCATGTAAATGGTGAGTGCTCTTAGCCTCACTGCTCTTCTCGACATAAAACCCAACCCATTATTTTTCCCTTTCTGAGAAAATATGAATTTCTGCCTAGCATTAGTGCCTGCCATCTCATGCACCATACATTTCAGATTCTAAACTGTAGTGACAACGGAGATATTGACTGGAGGTAATGAGTAAGATCTTTTTTTTATAAAAGTGCTTGTTTTTCAATAAAAACTTATATGAATTGAAATTGATGGAAATTGTCACATTGAAGAGGGCATTTAAAAAGAGTTGTACGTCTTATGATTTTAAACCAAAATATTTCTGGTAGGTTTACCCCAAGTAGTTGCCAATTTACAAATGATTTTTTAAAAATAGGTTACTGTAGTGTTGCTTTAAATAAAACTCATGGAAGTTAAATTATTTAGAGACATAAGAACATAAGAAATAGGAGCAGGAGTAGGCCATTCAGCTCCTCAAGCCTGCCCTGCCATTCAATAAGATCATGGCTGATCTGTCCCAGGCCTCAACTCCTCTTTCGGACCTGCTCCGCCTAACCCTCGACTCCCCGAGATTTCAAAAATCTATTTACCTCCTCCTTAAATACATTTAGTGACCTAGCATCCATAACTCTCTAAGGCAGAAAATTCCAGAGATTCACCACCCTCTGAGAGAAAAAATTCCTTTGTATCTCAGTTTTAAATGATTACAGTTATTCTGTAACTATGTCCCCTAGTTCGAGATTCCCTCACGAGTGGAAACATCTTCTCAACATCTAAGATTTTCAAGACTTGGAAGGTGAATTTCTTCCTTTGCTATAACTTAAGTGGAAGGGCCACAGAAACTCTGGAAACATGAAATAAACTTTTACATATTTTTTCCAGGATTTCTGTGGCTCTTCCATCAAAGGTACAGGGCAATGAAGGGAGAATCTCTGCATAAATCACTCGCTTACAAAATCACTGTTACAAAAGTGCAGGATTAGCAAAGTTAGGAAGCAATCTAATTTTTTTAAACTAACAAATATAAGTAAAATTGACAGACTGCTCTGGCAGGATTCAAATGTTTATTAACTAATGGCATAATTGGAAACCTTTTTAAAAATCTGCTGCCAATTCACTATCACCAACTTAACACTATCGTACAAAGCCAACATATATCCTGGAGTGTTACTACAGAGGAAGGAAGGTACCAAATGTTGAAATATAACACAGAATATTCTTTAAAACTGCCCAGATTCATACTGGAATCTAAATCATACTAAATGCCTAATTCCCCCTTTGCATCTACTGTGACAAAATTAGAAGCAGAGTAATGAATTTGTTCATTAGCTTGAAAATAAAAATGGGTAATAGGTGATCTGTGTAACCTGTAGCTTGGCAAGGAGGTTAATTCAATAAATCTATTTCCAGTAGCTCAAATTCAGGTATGATATTAAATGTTGTAATGAATCATAACAAATTTACCATAACAAATGGTAGCAATCACCACAGCAGTATAGTCCCTTTTCCCTGGCATAGAGAAACAGGATTAGCATTTTTTCACTCAAAAACAGTTTTTGTATTGTTTGCATGCAAATTCAGTCTTGAATAACAAAGATATTTTGCTCCTTCCTTTAATTTTACCCATAATGCTACTGGAAAATAGCCATAACATGTAAATCTTTTTATTCAATAACTTTTAAAGACCACTCAATGTTTTAATTATTCCAGGGGATTCCCACTTTTAATACTGTAAATATTTTTTCCAAAATGAACAATTACTGCATCGATTACAATTTTTTTTTTTACATGTTGCTTCTTGTAGTTTACTAAAATTTGTCTCTAAAAGTTTCCTTTCCATAAGCAGTAACACATTAAATAAATTGTTTTAATGATCCATACTGTACCAAGGTTACCTGTAATAAATAATTACATCTTACAGGCAATCTGTTCAAACAAACTGATCCAAGATTGAAGAAGCATTATACTATTTTGAATGCCATTCATTTTAATCTTCCATTTGCCAGGAACTGTGAACCAATGAGGCTGTGTTCTATTTTTAATGTGAGGTTACAATGTCAGGCAGTCGGATCATTTGTTTTTCAGAAGCAGACATCACAGGTGTGCAATGCATGGCTGCTCCTGAATAAAACAAATATGAGAAAGCAGAAAAACAGTAAAGGAGCTGGGAGCAAACTGGGAAATGTATTGTCAGGATGCACCTGTTGAACACCTGCACTTTATGCAGCTTGATGTGTCACTGGTGTCCTACCCCCATCTTTCACATATACAAAGAGAAAACACCTCTTTTCTCACGACAAAATCTTTTGCATGTTAAAAGAAAGCGAAATCCATATATTAGAAAACACAATAATCAGAGAACATTTGTTCACCTTCTGTGAAAAGGGTTCTACATTTAAATTAAAAAGGGGGGCACTTCCACAATGCAGTACCATTTTCCACAATCCATGACAGATTGCAAAAGTTTAGTACCTACGACAAGAATCAAGGTCATCACTTATACGTCAGTTTGTTACCCAACCGACAACAGAATGAATCTAACTCTTTTGTAAAGAACATTGTTTGCACTCTCTTTAAGGAACAACGCCGTCAAAATACCAACACAATTGCACCACATTGAGAAAACGGGAATATTGATTTAATTTTAAGCGTCCTACCAAACAGGTGACAGCATCACTAGTTTCTCATTCTGGCATTTTGTTTGCTTCATCTGCTAACCAATAAACAAAAACATGGAGCCCCAAGGGCACAGACTGAATCCCCAGAGCGCTCCTCATTCCTGGGCTCTGCGCACTCAGTCAGGAGGAAGTTTGTGGCGCGCTGCAGGTGATGTCGAGAGAGAGCTGATTACTGCTGCACACCTGGAGCCAGCGCAACTTCTGCGCCTTTCTGTGACAAACCAACAGCGGCCGCAGCTGACACTTCCCATGATCAGAGGACTGCTCATGCATACATTCAACCAGATCGAGAGAGCACTGCTCACACTCACAGTATAGATAAGCAAGACAGTATTTTGTTCACACTGCCCACACAGACTTACTCTCGCAATGTTCACAACTAGAGACAAGTGCTCACAGCACACATAACCACAATCACAATGCAGAGCACAACCATGGAAAAGTGCACTCACGACACAAACACACAACCAGAGAAGGCAATGTTCACACCCACAATGCACAGATCCTGAGGAACTGCTTCTATCACAGCACACACGACTCAATGGGAACACTGGTCACACAAAAAAACTACAGACATGCACATAAAATAAAAGCAAAGTGCTGCAGGTACTGGAAATTTGAAATAAAAACAGAAAGTGCTGGAAATACTCAGCAGATCTGGCAGCATCTGTGGAGAGAAAAGCAGAGTTAACGTTTCAGGTCTGTGACCTTTCATCAGAACATGCACACACTGCTAACATAGTCACAGAGAGAATGCTGATCAAACTCATAACACACAACCAAGTAACTGTACTCACACACACAACTAGAAAGTGTTGTGCACAATCACAATCGACACAACCAAAGACAGCAATGCTTACACTTACAGCACATAAAGCTACTGGGTGCTGTTTATACTCGCAATACAAACACACATCAAAATACTCACAGCACAAGCATACAGTCAAAAAGAACACTGCTCACATATATACAACACAAACCCATAAAAATCACAATGATAAGTACAATAAAAAAACTTGCATTTATCGAGCATCTTTCACAACATCAGGACAAGTGCTTTACAGCCAGTACTTTTGATATGTTCAAGTTGTTGTGGGAAATGCAGCAGTCAATTTGCACCCAAGATCCCACAAACAGCAATGTAATAATGATCAGATAATCTGTTTTAGTGATAGTGATTGAAGGGGAAATATTGGCAAGGACACCAGGGAGAATTCCCCTGCCCTTTGTCATGGAAGTGTTTTTTTCTCTCTGTTTAAAAACTAAAGGGGGTCTGTGTGCCTTTAAGCCTGAGAGCAGTTTTTATATTCTCAGGAAACAGTGTGTGAGCTGCAAGCCTGTTTCCCAAGCAACAGCAAGAGAGTGAGGTCACATGCCGTATTGTATCAGTTTGACTGTGTTTAAAGACTGGCTAGAAGTGGTTTGAATTGGCAGACCAGCGAAACATGCTCTTTGAAGGAAGGATTTGTCTCTCTTAACAGAAAATCTATATTGGCCTAAAGGCTGTGTTTTGCCCAGAGAGAAAAAAAAACCTGGGAAGGAATTTTTGCATTTTTGGAGGAAGCAAATTCCTTTTTACTCCCGTCTCGAAGAGATCTCTGCCTCAGGAGTGATTTTCTGTTGCCTTTCTTGTTTCTGGGAGTTCTGGAATTCTCAGTAAAGTTTCTACTGATGACTGCTAATTCAAAATCTAAATAGACCTGTTGTTATATTCCTTGTTGAACGATCTGTGTGATGCCTACTACAGCCGAAGTAACAGCTATCATTACAGACTGTTTATCAAACTCGCCTGGAGACTTTGAGTGGCATCTGACTATTCAACTCTGGGACACCTTACTGAGCCGGGAACATAACCCACCAAAACATACAACCCAGCTGTTTTACTATTCCTAAGAAACAGCTATAATTTAAAACATAATTTTAGAACCGGTTAACCATTGGTTTTTGAATTTATGTGTGTGTGCATGAGTGTTAGGAGGAATAAGAAGTTATAAAGTCTTTTTAGACATAGATTTATCTCAATATTGTTTAAGATTTAGTTTATTAATGAATAGTTAATTTGTTGTTGTTTAAAGATATCTAGTTTGGTGCGTTTTATTCTGGGGGTTAATTTGGCTAATTTCCAGTAGGTGGGAAACTTTAATAATATGCTGTGACTTGTGGAGTAATGGGACTGAATTGACAGTGCATTACTCCCGCCTCGGTCGCAACACCTTCTTCAACAGAATGCCGTAGGATTTTTTACATCCACCTGAAAGGAGAATTTTAGCTATGGGGGCAGATTGGAGAGCTGGGGTTGTTTTCATTGGAACATAGGAGGCTGAAGGAAGATTTAATAGAATGGATTGGAAGGATCTATTTCCTTTAACAGAGAGGTCAATAACCAGGAGCTATGGATTTAAAGTAACTGGTAAAAGGATTAGTGGGGATTTGATGAGAAATTTTTTCACCCGGAGGAAATCAGTGACTGAAAAGATGGTAGATGTCGAAACTCTCATTGCATTTAAAAATAATATAGATATGCACTTAAAGTGCTGTAACCTACAAGGCTATGGACCAAGACCTGAAAAGCGGGATTAGGTTGGATAGCTCTTTTTTGGCTGGCACAGACACAATGGGCTGAATGGTCTCCTTCTGTATGGTAAATGTTCTATGTTTCTATGTGTCTATGTTTCTGAATTTGACACGTTATATTTGTTTATAAAAGCAAACACAGTTTGCATAAGTTCAGGTAACAACTTTATCTTTCCTTCCAATTCCAGATTTAAAATTTGTCTAGGTACAACATGTCTGCTCGAAAGGCCAAATCCATAACACACTACAGGTTTGTTAATTCAGGATATGCTTTGTTTTGTATTTTTCTTTCATGAATACATGCACAGGACAAAGGAATTCAAGCAAAAATGAGCAGTTGCTCTTCCTCTGGAAAGCCAGTGCACCACACAGTGAAGCAGGAGGTCTGAAGGGAAATGTGTGTCATTGTGTTGTTTAATCAGATCTTTGATTTTCCTGTGATTCAGTGAATGGATTTTAAAGTAGGTTATAATTTCCAAAACAATCTTCATGCTGTGCTTTAGATTCAGATATTTTGACACTTATAGGCCATCTTTGGTGTGACTGTGTATTCCAGATCAGGTCCTTAAATTTTCAATGCCATTACAAAGGAAAGAAAGAACTTGCATTGTCACCGGTCCTTTCACAACTTCAGGATGTTCCAAAGCACTTTACAGCCAATGAATTACTTCAAAGTGTAGTCACTGTTATAATGTAGGAAACGCAAGATATTCAAGTCGAAGATAGAGTCTCGGTTGAGGAGTTCTTCAAAATGTTCCCTCCAGCGATTACTGACTGTCTCTCTGTCCTTGATGATTTCTCTTCCACACTTGGCTCTCAGTAGGGTGGGCCCTTGAGTGCTTGGGCCATAGATCACCTTGACAGTGCTGAAGAAATTGCGCAAGTTATTGGTTTCTGCAAGTTGCTCCTTCTACGCACCATTTGTTTTTTATATCCCGAGTTTTATGCTGCACCATTGCCTTCAGGAGCCTGTAGAATTGCTACTGTCCTTTGGATGTGTGGTGAAGTTTCCAGTCTGCAAAGACTTTGCACTTACGCTCATTTAGGTCCTGTATTTGTTGGTCATTCTCATCAAACCAGTCTTGATGTTTCCTGGTGGAGAAGCCAAGGACCTCTTTGCAGGTACTTGCTATGGTGGCCGTTAGGGTCGACCAGGCACTGATAGCACACAGTGGCTCCTGGCGGTTGGAGGTTGAGAGGTTGCCAGTAAGGTTCTGACTGAGAAGGGCCAGTTTAGCAGGATCTTTGAGGCCTTCAGTTTTAATTTTATTGCAGCATTGCTTTTGCTGAGTCAGCTGCTTATGGGCTAGATGGTCAATCGGATGAGGCAATGGTCAATCCAGCAGTTGTTGGTACCTGTCACAGCGCAGGTGATGTGGACATCTCTGCAGTCCCTCGCTCGAACAATGACATAGTCGGGTAGGTGCCAGTGTTTGGACCACGGGTGTTGCCACGAGCTCTTGTGTTTATCTCACTGGTGGAACAGGACATTAGCTATGTGAGGTCATGCTCAAGGTATTTTGTAAGGAGGCGGAATCCTTTGAAGTTTGCTTTCCCTGCTCCTTCCTTGGCAATCACCCCCTTCCAGAGATTCACATTCTTCCTGCCTCTGGCTTTGAAGTCTCTGAGGAAACTGCTGGGACTCAGGCTAGGGATTGCTCAAGGTCAGTGTAAAATCCATCCATGGCCTTGTCTGTTGCTTCAAGAGTAGGAGTGCATGCACTGATGACGGTGGCATGCCTGTTTTTTGTCAGGGTGAGCCGAGCAGTCGTGAGGCACTTGCTTATCACACGGGCGAGTCACTGACACACCAGACACGTTTGTTTTGATGGTGAAGCCCATCCCATGGAGGCGTCATTCCTCTTCTGGGAGACCCTTCCAGAAAAAGGTGTATCCACTGCCTTGTTTCTTCAGTTGACCCTCTTCTGCACATCGTGTCTCACCTCAGGCGGAAATGTAAATGTCAAGGTGCCGGAGTTCCCGAGCTACAATGGCATCAGGCCTGTCACTGTTGGGGTTGTCCATGAGAGTCCTCATGTTCCGGGTCTCAAACTCTCTCTTTGACTTGAATGTCCTCAACTCCATCCCTCAACATCCTGTCCGGCTCAATCTCGGTGATATACCAGTCCGGAACGAGGTCGAGAAAGCTATTGAACAGCTGAAGAATAACAAGGACCTTGGAGAAGATGAAATCCCATCCAAAAACCTGAAGAATGGAGGAGATATACTCTTGGCATGACTGCACAACCTCAAATGCAGGTTAATTAAAGAAAGCCAGCATGAATTTTTGAAGGGAAAATCATGTTTGGCTAACTTGCTGGAGTTTTTTGAAGAGGTAACAGAGAGGGTTGATAAGGGCAATGCAGTTGATGCAGTAGCTGTAGACCCCAGAATGATATCAATGGTTTGGTTGAGTGGGCAGAAAACTGGCAAATGGAATTCTATCCAGAGAAGTGTGAGGTAATGCATTTGAGGAGGGCAAACAAAGCAAGGGAATACACAATAAACGGGAGGATATTGAGAGGAGTAGAAGAAGTGAGAGACCTTGGAGTGCATGTCCACAGGTCCCTGAAAGTGACAGGACAGGTAGATAAAGTTGATAAGAAGGCATATGGAATGCTTTCCTTTATTGGTCGAGGTATACAATACAAAAGCAGGGATGTAATGCTGGAACTGTATAAAACCCTGGTTAGACCACAGCTGGAGTACTATGTACTGTTCTGGTCACCACATTACAGGAAGTGCATAATTGCTCTGGAGAGAGTACAGTGGAGATTTACAAGAATGTTGCCAGGGATTAAAAGTTGCAGCTATGAGGAAAGACTGGATTGGCTCGGGTTGTTTTCCTTAGAACAGAGGAGTCTGAGGGGTGACGTAACTGAAGTGTACAAAATTATGAGGGGCCTAGTGTTATGATCCTGTAGATTTTTTTTCCAGGAAGAATGCAGTGTGCCTTCAAGGCTGGAAAAGGAGGTGTACTGCCTTAAGAACCAGCAAGATCAGAAATTAGAGAAGTGCATTTTGGTTGCCGTTGGATACAAGCATATGGAGAGGGAGCCAACCAGCTTTAAAGAATGCATCCTGGTTACCCGGCAATAGCCATTCAGGGACCAAGGACCGGATATACAATGTTGTAATTATCTTTTGAACTGGCTTTTAGTTGAGACAGACTGTTCTAACATGAGAAACAGACAGCTGTGTGTTAGCACCTGAAAGGAGATGTCTCAGACCATTTACACTGAAGGAAGAGAATTTAGTCTGTTTATTTATTATTCTCTCTCAAAATTCTAACAAAGTCAAGCCAAAATAGAAATCTTTGAGAATTTAAACTGAAGGAAGGGAAGTTAGACTGTGAGAATCTTTTATCCCTCAAAAATTCTAAAGCCAAATTGATTCCTTAAAAAGTGTTTGCAAGTTGTTAGTTGTTGAAATTCATCCCTGGAGAAGGAGCAACTATTTTGACTTCTGAATTAAGACTACGGACTGTTATACTGTTGAAGAACCTTTTTCTTTCCCCATTGGACTGCTGTGAGGACTTCAAGCAACATTGGACTGTTATATATCCGGCAGGAGCGTAAATCTGCAAGGACTCTAGATTTTTTCGATTTTAAATGTTGTTTTTATTTTAGTAGTATTTAAGAATCTAATTTTTCTAATTAAACAGCTAATTTGATAACTGGTTTGGTTAGCCTCATTTGGGAGTTAATAGATGGTACAATTTGGCTGGGTCTTTCTTTAATTTGGAAAGTTTAAAATGATATGTTAGGCAATCTTCTCCCACCACAATCAGAATCATACATTTTGATTGGGGGCTTTGACTGGAGTGGTCAGTCGTAACACTAGATAGAGTAGACAGGAAGAACCTGTTTCCCCTAGCGGAGAGGTCAATTACTAGGGGCACAAATTTAAGGTGATTGGTTGAAGGATTAGAGGGGACATGAGGAAAATCCTTTTCACCCAGACGGTGGTGGGTGCCTGGAATTCACTGTCCGGATCGGTGGTGGAGGCAGAAACCCACAACTCATTTAAAAGGTACCCGGACATGCACCTGAAGTGCTGTAACCTGAAAGGCTATGGACCAGCTGCTGGAAGGTGGGATTAGATTGGGCGGCGAGTTTTTACAGTCGGCACAGACATGACGGGCTGAATGGCTTCCTTCCGTGCTGTAATTTTTCTATGGATCTATGTGGTGTACATGGACTTTCAAAAAGCATTTGATACAGTGCCACACAACAGACTTGTGAGCAAACTTATAGCTCATGGAATAAAAGAGACAGTAGCAACATGGATACAGAATTGGCTGAGTGACAGAGACAAAGCGAGTGGTTAATGGATGTTTTTTGGGCTGAAGAACGGTTTGTAGTGGAGTTCCCCAGGGGTCAGTGTTGGGACCCTTGCTTTTCCTGATATATATTAATGACCTAGACCTTGGTGTACAGGGCACAATTTCAAAGTTTACGGATGATACGAAACTTGGAAGCATTGTGAACTGTGAGGAGAATGGTGTAGAACTGCAAAAGGACATAGACAAGTTGGTGGAATGGGCGGTGGTGGCAGATGAAGTTCAATGCGAATCAAATCAAATGTGAAGTGGTTCATTTTGGTAGGAAGAACATGAAGAGATAATATAAAATAAAGAGTACAATTCTAAAGGGGTTGCAGGGGCAGAGGGACCTCGGTGTATATGTGCATAAGTCATTGAAGGTGGCAGGACAGTTAGAGAGAGCGGTTAATAAAGCATTTGTATCCTGGGCTTTATTCATATTGGGGCATAGAGTACAAGAGCAAGGAAGTTATGTTGAACTTATGTAAGACACTAGTTCGGCCTCAGCTGGAGTATGCACTTTAAGAAAGATGTGAGGGCACTGGAGAGAGTGCAGAAAAGATTCACGAGAATGGTTCCAGCGATGAGGAATTTCAGCTATGAAGAGAGAATGGAGAAATTGGGACTGTTTTCCTTGGAGAAGAGAGGATGAGATATGATTTGAAAGAAGTATTCAAAATTATGAAGGATCTAGTCAGAGTACAGAGAGAGAAATTGTTCCTACTTGTGAAAGAATCGAGAATGAGAGGGCACAGATTTAAGGTAATGGGTAAGAGAAGCAAAAGCGACATGAGGAAAAACATTTTCATGCAGCAAGTGGTTAAGGTCTGGAATGTGGTGGAGGCAGGTTCAACTGAAGCATTCAAAAGGGAATTAGACGGTATATGAAAAGGCAGATTGTGCAGGGTTACAGGGAGAAGACAGGGGAATGGCACTAAGTTAATTGCTCTTTCACAGAGCGGGTGCAGACACGATGGGCTGAATGGGCCTCCTTCTGCGCTGTAACAATTCTGTGATCTCCCTCATCTGGGATGAGGAGTGCTTGCTGGGGGATCATTGTGATTATGACTGTATTCAAGTAGGGGGACAAGACCCATTGCAGCAACTACACAGGAATCTCCCTGCTGCCTGCCACAGAGAAGATCATTGCAAGGATCCTCCTCAATCACCTCCTCCCAGTGGCTGAAGAGCTCCCTCCAGAGTCACAGTGCGGCTTTCACCCATTGAGAGGCACCACAGACATGATCTTCACTGCATGGCAAATCCAAGAAAAATGTAGGGAACAACGCCAACCGCCTTTCTTAATCTCACAAAAACCTTTCATCCTGCCAACCGCAAAGTTTTATGGAGCATCCTGCTCAAATTTGGCTGCCCTCAGAAGTTTGTCACCATCCTCTGTCTACTCCACAATGACATGCAAGCCATGATCCTCACCAACGGAACCACTGTGTCATCGCAACAACCTTCTTTGCCATTTTCCTTGCTGCAATGTTACACCTCACCTCAAGCAAAATATCCGCAGGGGTGGAGAGAATCTACAGAACAGACAAGAAACTGTTCAACCTATGTCGTTTTCAATCCAAAACCAAAATCACTCCAACCTCACTCTTCGTATTTCAGTATTCAGATGACGATTGTGTTTGCACTGACTCTGAAACTCTGTGCCTAATTATTGTTGACTCATTCTCTGAAGCATATGAGAAAATGGGTCTTTCGCTAAACATTTGGAAAATGCAGGTCCTCTTCCAACCAGCTCCCACAGCACAACACATCCCTTGTCAATCAAGATCAAGGTGAACCCAAAGATGTTTTATCAATACATTAAGAGTAAGAGGATAACTAAGGAGAGAGTAGGGCCCATAAAAGACCAAATAGGTAACCTATGTGTAGGAGTAGAAGATGTTAGTATGGTTCTTAATGAATCCTTTGCATCTGTCTTCACAAAAGATGGGGACGATGCAGATATTGTAGTTAAGGAGGAAGAGTGTGAAGTATTGGATGTGATAAATATAGAGAGAGAAGAAGTATTAACGGGATTTAGCATCCTTGAAAGCTGATAAATCACCAGGGCCAGATGAAACGTATCCTAGGCTGTTAAAGGAAGCAAGAGAGGAACAAGCAGAGGGTCTGACCATCATTTTCCAGTCCTCACTGGATACAGGTGTGGTGCTGGAGGATTGGAGAATTGCTAACATTGTACCTCTGTTTAAAAAGGGAGTGAAGGATAGACCGAATAATTACAGGCCAGTCAGTCTAACCTCAGTAGTGGGAAAATTATTGGAATCTATTCTGAGAGACAGGATAAACTGTCACTTAGAAAGACATAGGTTAATCAAGGATAATCAGCATGGATTTGTTAAGGGAAGATCTTGTTTGATCAACTTAATAAAATTTTTTGAAGAAGTAACAAGGAAGATAGATGAGGTTAGTGCAGTTGATGTGGTCTACATGGATTTTAGCAAGGCTTTTGACAAGGTCCCACATGGCAGATTGGTTAAAAAAAATCCCATGGGATCCAGGGAAATGCAGCAAGGTGGATACAAAATTGGCTCAGTGGCAGGAAACAAAGAGTAATTGTTGATGGCTGTTTCCAATGGTGTACCGCAGGGCTCAGTACTGGGTCGCCTGCTTTTTGTGGTATATATTAACAATTTGGATCTAAATGTAGGGGGCATGATCAAGAAGTTTGCAGACAACACAAAGATTGGCCGTGTGATAAATAGCAAGGAGGATAGTTGTAGGCTGCAGGAAGATATTGAGGGTCTGGTCAGATGGGCAGAAAGGTGGCAAATGGAATTCAACTTGGAGAAGTGTGAGGTGATGCATTTGGGGAGATCAAACAAGGCAAAGGAATACACGATTAATGGGAAAATATTGAGAAGAGTAGAGGAAGTAAGGGACCTTGCAGTGAATGTCCACAGATCCCTGAAGGTAGCAAGACAGGTCGATAAGGTGGTTAAGAAGGCATATAGAATCCTTTCCTTTATTAACTGAGATATAGAATATAAGAGCAGGGAGGTTATTCTGGAACTGTATAACTCATTGATTAGGCCACAACTTGAGTACTTTGTGCAGTTCTGGTCACCTCATTACAGAAAGGATGTAATTGCACTAGATAGGGTACAGAGGAGATTTACGAGGATGTTGCCAGGACTGGAAAAATGCAGCTACGAGGAAAGATTGGACAGGCTGGGGTTGTTCTCCTTGGAACGGAGAAGGCTGAGGGGAGATCTGATTGAAATATACAACATTTTGAGGGGCCTGGATAGAGTGGAGGTGAAGGGTCTATTCACCTTAGCAGAGAGGTCAGTGACAAGGGGGCATAGATTTAAAGTGATTGGTAGAAACATTAGAGGGGAGATGAGGAAAAGCTTTTTCACCCAAAGGGTGATGATGGTCTGGAACTCACTGCCTGAAAGGGTAGTTGAGGCAGAAACCCTCAACTCATTCAAAAGGAGTCTAGATATGCACCACAAGTGCCGTAAGCTGCAGGGCTATGGATCAAATGCTGGAAGCTGGGATTAGAATAGGTGGATCGTTTTTTTGGTCAGCAAAGACATGATGGGCCAAGTGGCCTCTTTCTGTGCCTTAAACATTCTATGATTCTATGGGAACCTGAGCGCAGTCTTAGATAGGACAATTTCAGGGCAGGCAACGGGAGGCAGAAAATTAGCGAGTGACTCTGAAGGACAGAAGAAGCAAAGGTGAGAAAATGTGCAGCACAGGAAGTTGGCAGTGTTGAAAGGTATTTATTTAAATGCAAGGAGTATAGTAAATAAAGCCAATGAGTTGAGGGCACAGATAGACACATGGCAACACGATATCATTGCTACAACGGAAACTTGGCTTAGAGAGAGGCAAGAATGGCAACTCAACATCCCTGGATACAGAGTTTTCAGGCGGGTTAGAGAGGGGGATAAAAAGGAGGGGGTGTAACATTATTAGTTAAGGAATCAAAAACAGCTTTGAGGAGGGATGATATGCTTAATGAATCATCAGACAAGGCCATATGGGTGGAGCTCAGAAATAAAAAAGGGGCAGCCACACTACAAGGAGTGTACTGTAGACCCCCAAATAGTGAGAGGGAGATAGAAGAACAAATATGAAGGCAAATTTGAGTGCAAAAACTATAGGGCAATAATAGTTGGGGATTTCAACTACCCCAATATCAACTCGGATACAAACAGTGTGAAGGGCACAGAGGGCACAAAATTCTTGAACTGCATTCAAGAGAACTTTTTTAGCCAGCACGTAACAAGCCCAACGAGAGGCGGTGCAATTCTAGATTTAGTCTTCGGTAATGAAGCTGGGCAAGTGGATGAAGTAACAGTGGGTGACCATTTTGAAGATAGTGACCATAATACAGTTAGTTTTAGCATAATCATGGAAAAGGACAAAGATAAAACAGGAGTAAAAATTCTAAATTGGGGGAAGGCAAATTTTAAGAAACTGAGAGGTGACCTGGCAAAAGTGGACTGGATACAGCTACTTGAAGGAAAATCAGTGGCAAACCAGTGTAGACATATCCCCACAAAGATAAATGGTGGTACTGCCAAATCTAAAGCCCCCAGGTTATCTAGAAGGCCATGAGGGATTTGGAATCAAGGACGAGAATTTTAAAATAGCGGCATTGATTAATCGGCAGCCAGTGTAGGTCAGTGAGCACAAGGGTGATAGGGGAACAGGACTTTGTGCAGTTAAGGACATGGGTAACAGTGTTTTAGACATTTACACAAAGTAGAGTGTGGGAGACCAGGTAGGAGTGCTTTGGAATCGTCAAATCTAGAGGTGACAAAGGCCTGGATGAGTGTTTCAGCAGCAGATGAGCTGAGGCAGGAGTGGAGTCGGGCGATGGTATGGAGTTGGAAATAGGTGATCATAGCAATGGCTCAGATACGTGGGTGGAAGCTCATCTTGGGCTCAAATATAATACTAAGGGTGAGGACAGTCCGATTCAGCCTCAGGCAGTTGCCAAGGAGAGGGACAAAGTCAGTAGCTACAGATGGAGTTTGTAGTGGGGACCAAAGACAATGGCATTGGTCTTCCCAATATTTAATTGGAGGGAATTTCTGCTCATCCTGTACTGGATGTTGGATAAGCAGTTTGATAATTTAGCAACAGTAGAGAAAAAAGAGAGATGGTGAGGTAGAGCTGGGTGTCATCAGCGTACATGTGAAAAGTAAAGCCGTGTTTTCAGATGTTATCACTGAGGCGCAGTATGCCAATGAGAAATTGGAAGGGGCTGAGGATAGATTCTTGGGGGCACCAGAGTTAACGGTGTGGGAGCATGAAGAGAAGCCATTGCAGGGGATTCTCTGGCTGCAATTAGATAGTTAAGAATGGAACCAAATGAGTGTAATCCCACACAGCTGACTGACAATGAATAGTTGTTGCAGGAAGATAGTTTGATCACCTGTGTCAAAGGTTGCAGGCTGGTCCAGAGAACTTTAGAGGAATAAAAACAAGAAATGCTGGAACCACTCAGCAGGTCTGGCAGCATCTGTGAAAAGAGAAGCAGAGTTAACGTTTCGGGTCAGTGACCCTTCATCGGAACAAGTTTGGCTCAGTGGGCTAGGGGAAGGAAAGGAAGTAGCAGAGGCAGCTGATGGGATGGTCTCAATCTTAGTGATTGAGTGGTCCATGAGCTCCTAGCACTTATTATTGGAGGTGAGATATAAGGACCTAAGGCTGCACCAGATTTTAAAAGAATACAGACTCATAATATTGTATATTCCAGGTATAATACAAATAGCAGATCCTGCACTTATACAATCGCAAAGGACTTACAGAAGCACCGCTGTACAATAGAAAATTTAAAACAAACACAACTAAAGGGAGCTCTTTTTGGTCCTGTTTACATTGAGCTACCAATGTAGGATATTCATATGATTTGGGTTTGAAAGTATCATTTTCTCCTTTGAAAGTTTTGCAGTGATTCATGTAAGTGGAACTTGGTCCCTAAAATTCAGAAGATAGGAGGGATTTTCCTTAGGAGCAGGATCGTTACCAGAGGTGAGTTGGGATTTAATTTCTGTCCACCAGTCTGACCCCGCCATGACCCTGATTTATTTTCCAGGGTTTGGGTCAATTAGTTTTATGGGATCTCAGCTGAAAACGCTCATCCAAAAGATGGCACCAACAACAGTGCAAAACTTCCTCAACATTAGATTATGCACAAGTGATATTTCTGTGCTTCAGTGGGACTCCATCACTATGAGAAGAAATATGGTACATACTGTGGGGAATTTACTGCAGCAACTTTCATGGGCGGGGCCTGTTTTAAAGCAGGAGGTGAAATCCACTAAATGTGTAGGGATAAGAGTTTTAACTGGCTCTAAATGAGCCAAGCTGCTGACAACGGAAGCTGGAGGGGTTGGAAGAGTAGCTAGTGCCCAGCTCTACTACCTCACAACCCAACAAATGCTTTCCCTGCATCTTGCTGCCACTGTCCCTTTATCGCCTTCTTCTTTCTCTCCAAGAGCATTGCAGAGGGAAAACTATTGGATGCCGAAGCTCCACCCCAGTGCTGTCAGTTACATGGCATGGTTGGTGAGGCAGGGATTTGGTAAGAGGCCTCCTGTCCCATTTTCCTCAATTTTCTGTATTGAACTGTTCTTTTTCATAGAACATAGAACAGTACAGCACAGTACAGGCCCTTCGGCCCACGATGTTGTGCCGACCCTTTAACCTTTTCAGGCAGTAATGTAGATGAATAGCCTCCCAGTATTTGTTTTTGAGATTTGTCTTTGCATAGACAGCATAAACAAGGCTTAACAATTACTAAGATTGCAGTAATCTATATGTTAGAACTTAGTTAGCTCTGTCTCTCAGAATGATGAAATCTCAAACACAGATCAGAGCTCATACAGGCAATAATAACCAAATGACTTAATTCAAACGCAGTAACATAAATGAGTATTAGTATTACGTAATATTAGAACAATACAAAATCAATGATATATACACATTTACCTCTGATCAAAGGATTCTGGGTCAAGTACCACTCCAGGGATTTGAGTGCATAATCTAATGCTGAAGGAGTCTTGCACTGTTGTAGGTGCCATCTTTTGGATGAGCCTTTATCCTTTCTGCCCTTTAGCCAATATCGTATTCATGCTGCTGCTGATCCTTTAATCCTATGGGCTTCAATTTTGCTAAGATGTCTATTATGTGGTACTTTATCAAACCTCTGTTGAAAGCCCATTTTTTTTTTATTCGTTCGTGGGATGTGATCTTCGCTGGCTAGACCAGCATTTATTGCCCATCCCTAATTGCCTTGAACTGAGTGGCTTGCTGGGCCATTTCAGAAGGCATTTAAGAGT
The DNA here is from genome assembly GCF_036365525.1 of Heterodontus francisci. Lineage (NCBI taxonomy): Eukaryota > Metazoa > Chordata > Chondrichthyes > Heterodontiformes > Heterodontidae > Heterodontus > Heterodontus francisci. The sequence goes on along the minus strand of NC_090375.1, from coordinate 69,670,875 downwards.
CAAACACATTGTTGTGGATCTGGAGTCACATGTAGGCCAAACCAGGTAAGGACAGCAAACTTCCTTCCCTAAAGGACATTAGGGTACCAAATGGGTTTTTACAACAATCATGGTTACCATTAGATTTATCAATTGAATTCAAATTTCACCATCTGCCGTGGTGGGATTCAAACCCATGTCCCCAAAGCATTAGACTGGGCTCCAGATTACTAGTCCAGTGACAGTACCACTGCACCACCACCTCCCCCAATACACATTAGCTGCACAACCTCATCAACCATCTCCATTACTTCATTAAAGAACTTAAGCAAGTTATTCAAACATGATTTACTTTTAACAAATCCATGCTGGCTGTCATTTATTAACACTTATTTTTGCAAGTGACAATTAATTTTATCCCGGATTATTGTCTGTAAAATAAAAGCAATGTTATGCAGATTGGCCTGTAGTTGTCAGTTTTATCCTTCTCCCTTTTTTGAATAGGAATGTAATATTTGCAATCCCCAGTGCTCTGGTACCACACCTACATCTTTTTAGTTTAGTTTAGTTTAGAGATACAGCACTGAAACAGGCCCTTCGGCCCACCGAGTCTGTGCCGACCATCAACCACCCATTTTATACTAATCCTACACTAATCCCATATTCCTACCACATCCCCACCTGTCCCTATATTCCCCTACCACCTACCTATACTAGGGGCAATTTATAATGGCCAATTAACCTATCAACCTGCAAGTCTTTGGCACGTGGGAGGAAACTGGAGCACCCGGAGAAAACCCACGTAGACACAGGGAGAACTTGCAAACTCCACACGGGCAGTACCCAGAATTGAACCCAGGTTGCTGGAGCTGTGAGGCTGCGGTGCTAACTACTGAGCCACTGTGCCGCCCGCTAATCTATGAAGGATTAGAAGATTGTGGCCAGGGCCTCTAATATCTCCCCATTTAATTCCCTCAGCAATCTAGGATGTATCCAATCTGCACCAGATGACTTTTCTATTTTGCTGCAAATCTTTTAAGTACCTCCTCTTTATCTATTTTTATCATACTCAATTTGTGTACTAGCTCCTCCTCTACTGTGGCATTGGCAACATCGTCTTCTTAAGTGAAGACAGCTGTAAATACTCATTTAGTACCTCAACCATTCCCTCTGCGTCCACATGAAACCCCTGAATTGGGCCCACTCTTCCTTTGACTATCCTGTTACTATTTATATGTTTATAAAAGACTTTTGGACTCCCTTTTATGTTACCTGATAAGCTATTCTCGTAGACTCTCTTTGCCCCTCATTTCCTTTTACAGTTCTCCTCTGTACCTTCTGCATTCAACTTGATTCTGTACTGAATTAGGAGCCTGGTATTTATCATAAACCTCCTTTTACTCTTTCATTTTAATCTGTTCATCTTTACATCGGCTCCCAGTCAAGCAATGTTTTCATTTTAAAATTCTCATCCTTGTTTTCAAAACCCTCCAATGTCTTGACTCTCCCTATCTGCACTTATCTATTTCTAGCCTCTTGAGCATCCCTGATTTTAATTGCTCCACCATTGGTGGCCATCCCTCAGCTGTCTAGGCCCTAAGCTCTGGAATTCCCTCCATGTGCCTCTTCTCCTCTCTACCTCACTTTCCTCCTTTAAGGCACTCCTTAAAACCCAACTCTTTGACCAAGCTTTTGGTCATGTTACGCCAATGTGTTTTGCTGAATAATAATTTTCTTTGGTCCACTGGCTGGCGATCTGAATTTGTATTTTTTTTTTTGAGGAGTCCATGCAGCGCATGTGTTCTGTCATGACCCAGACATTCAATCACATGAGCTCCTCTATTGAGAGATTGGGCAACTTTTTGGAGAGCCAAATGCAGCACCACTCTGAGTGGGTGCAGGAACAGTGCGCTGATATACACAGAGACTCTCTGTAGCATTGACCAATCGTGTTGCTGATAGCGCTGAAATGCTCTGAGTGGGTGCCACCTGCGTCCCAAACATTGGCCTCAACCAGTATACAAGGGCACCGGGAAAGGGTTGAGGCAGTCAAAGCGGCAGATGAAGGGGCCAACCCTCAGGGGGCACTGGTGTCACCCTTCGGTCCCTCTCCCTTTCCAACTCAGGAACCATCTGTGTGCCAAGGCCCTGTGATGCAGGTGCGGCTGCCTGACCTCCACAGGCACCTCCAAGATGAGGACGGAAGCCACAAGCATCTCAGCCAGATGCTGAGAGTAGGGAGCAGGCTGCCTCTACCCCAGCCTCTGCCACAGAGGGAGCACCCCGTAGAAGTGGAAGGCGACATACCATTGATTTCACTTAATGGGTCACCTGGGTTCATTACATTATATTTATGCTATCAATGTGATATGTGTGTTACTGATGGTTCATGTCAAAAGGGGGATGGAGTTTTGTTGGGTGGGTGGGGTTGCTGTATTCCATGTTTTGAGATGTTGGAGAATGGTGGCGGTAGAAACCTCATTCTCCATGGTTATGGCTGGCAATGGTACTTCACAGATGTGGGTCATCGGGAAGTGATAGCTCACCATGCTGGACGGTGAGTTCTGAGATCATTGATCAGAAGGGCAGGGGAGTGATAAGGTGAAGCACTGCTGAATCAGCATGGTCCTTGCGGCCATGCCAGCCTGCAATTTGCCCTGAGGTCTGGGACGGCATTGCCGGACATCCTCCGATGCCTGGGTAGAGGCCACCTCTGGAGCGATCTCTTCCTCTTCTTCCTCCTCCCAGTCCTCCTCCGAGGTGGAGTGGCATTCCAGGTCCTCCTCCTCATCCATCTCCAGACATCTTTGTATTTTCATGTTGTGCAGGGCACAGCAGATGACCACGATACAAAACAATCCGGCTGGCTCCTACTGGAGGACACCACCCGATCGGTCAAGGCAATGGAAGCACATCTTCAAGGTCCAAACTGTCTATTCAATGTAGATCCATGTTAGAAGATGACTCTGGTTGTAGCGTCTCTCTCCATCCGTGTCTGGGATTTGAACGGGCATCAGGAAGCACCTCGTTAGGGCATAACCCTTATCTCCCAGCAGACACCCAAGGAGTCTGGATGTGATCCTGAAAAGGTACAAAACTTGGTACTCTGACCTCGCTCAGCTGGGATTCCTTCATTCACCAGGCCTTCCCCTGCCAACCCCAGCTATCCAACTGCCAGCAGCCTCACATCCCCCTTTAGATTCCTACCACTCACCACTGAGAAGTGCAAATTTTTCACCTCCAGCAATGGCTACTCTGTGGCACTGTTTAAGCAGCTAAGCTTTATTCTGGGCTTCTACAATATGTTCAACAGCCCTTCCAATAGCCCTCATTGTTCCCTGCAGTGTTCACGGCGTCTACACCATGTTGTGTTCCAGTCGTGGTGTTTTCCCTGTACCCGCCTATTGAAAATTACAAACTGCTCCTGACAGGTCTTTCAATGAGCTCCTCAATGCGCTCAACAGCCAATTAATTGGAGGCGTGCAGTCTTCCCATTCCTTCCCTCCCAGCATCCCAATAAAATTTCTTTGCATTCTGGACATGACAGAACCCAGGGCTGACTTCCAACAACATGATTTTAAATCACGCATGCACTCATTCCCCCACCCAGCAACATTTCAAAATTTAGCCCCCAGTCACAGACCTGAAACGTTAACTCTTGTTTCTCTTTCCACAGATGCTGCCAGACCTGCTGTGTATTTCCAGAATTTTATGATTTTATTTCAGATTTTCAGCATTTGCAGTATGTTGCGTTTGTATGTATGGAGTCTGCTTGGAGCAGATTTGATGGACGAATGGTTTTTTCTCCCTTTTTTTACCTTCTTCTTAGGAGCTTAGATCTTCTGCTTTGCTTTTATGCTGGCAGAAATAAAGCATTGTGGAACTTCCACCTGCCGAAGGAATGAGCCCCAGATCCCAATGGATTTTTTTCCAGTCTGTGGATAATTTATATTTTCCCTAAAGGTTCCTTGGTCTCCATTAGACATCTGCCTGAAAGGTGAGCTTGGGCTGCCACTGATTAATACCTCTGTCTTGCTGGTTAGAATTTTTTTTAAATATTAATTTTGAAAAGTAGTGCCTGAGCCTATGCAATCAATTGTTCTGTGATCTACAGTATTGGATTTCTGATAATTAAAACTTAAGGGGCTACTCTGAAGCCCATAGCAACACTGCACATTAGGGGAGAACAGGTGTCCCTTGTATCCCTTGTGCTATGATGTAAATATATGGGCAGATATATTGCCCCCCAACCCTGTCTGTACCCCCACTCCATCCCACCATCACATCTGATGAAAAAGGGGTGCACCAGTTTCCTGGCATAGCTCCAGCAGGAACACTGTCAACCTTTTTGCCATCCCTCCTGCACCTTCTTTCTCTGAATACTCTCTGTCGAAACAGCTACTGTCTTATCCAATATTGCCTGTTGGTGTCAGAATCCTAGATAACTCTAGGGATTATATAACTGGTGGAAAATTATATAAGGAAGAAATGGGCACCTGTCGCTGAAGCACCAAATTTGAGAACAAATAGTTGAATAAGTGAATGCAGAACCTACAGGGCATGGTTTCTGACATCCCAAGGTGGGAGGGTATTTGTGTTCTTGTCAAAAGGCAGCAATTGTATCTTCTGGGTCCAAAACATATAAAAGGAGTTATATCCAATTCGAAATGTCACCTCTGTTTCTCTCTCCACAGACCTGCTGAGTATTTCCAGCATTTTCTGTTTTTTTTAAAATGCTCTAGAATCCTTTTCAGAATCTTTAATTGGAGTTCCTTAATGATGTTTTATGTAAGATAAATTTTGCACCCACAGAGATTTACCTCACTGCTGTGACATTGAAAGACAGTTAAATTGAGTGAATGAAACAAGTTAGAGTTGCTGCTGAGATATATTCCTCACTTCCTTTGCAGTGCAGGATAGCCTCTTTGAACAAGGTCTGGTTCATTCTCATCAGCCCAGTAATTATTTCAGCTCCAGCACCACCAGCTTATTTTTGACAATGGTGTATATTTGCTTCACCTTTAAATCTAAGATAAATTAAATCCTTTCAACGAGCAGCTATTAGAATTAGCCTTCATGTTGGCCTAGCTAAAAATTGATATAAAGACAAGGTTTTATATGAAGCAGAATTGTACTTGTCTGATGCCAAATAACTGTTGACTGACATTCTATATCTATATAGCTGACTGTGGTTTAACATAATTTGGTAATTTCCTTATATATGAGCTATTCAGTGGTAATGAATTCAGTGACATACAGTTTAAATTTTCCACACTGGCACTTAATTTTCTAAGACCATTCTCTATTTACCCATTGACCCATTCTCATGGATTTAAACACATAATTATGACAATTAGTTGGTACTCCACAAAAATTAATTGTCTGTTTGATTTATGACATTTTCTCAAGCAAAGCCTTCATGCTTTTCAGGTGATTCTGTGTGTATTGCTGGGATTTTCTCAGAAAGGTTAAGTCCCAATGTCTGGACCATCTATGCGTCCCGAGTACACACAAGTGGACAGTAGGACTGCGGCAGCAATGTTTCAAGTGGGCAAGGCTCTCCAACTAACATAAAATCAGAAAAATTATTTCTTATAGGTACAACTAGAGGGGCAATTTTCTGAATTCACACTGCTGGCTGGGAACCTCACCTACTGGAAGTGCCTATCAGAATTTGACCATGTAGTGCGCATGATGTTCCAATCCTTTTGGTCAGAAGATCCTACTGTGGCTACCTGAATTTCTACTGTGCACCAGTGGGCAAAGCCCGCTGGAGGGATGGAAAATCACAAAATTACCTGTTGGAGGTTAATTTGTTCTTATAAGCTCTGAAGCATTACAAATGTTTGTACAGATTTTCGACTTGGGAAAATATGGTACGACAGTAATTTGATAGCATCTGCATCCAAATCATTTTTCAACGATCCTAACACAAGCTTTCTACAGGTGCAGTATTTCATCATTTCAAAACAGTCACCACATAATGTATCCACAGTGCCACAGATCACAAACCAAATAATATTCTCCCCCATGTCAATACCTAAGATGGTATATTTCAGCCATTAAACTTCCAAATGGTACAGTGTCACTTTACTTAGTTTTATTAAATATGTCTATCTATATATTTTTAAAATTCTTGTGTATTGTAAATACTTCCTGCCTCCAAGCTTCTTTCTTTGTCATGATTTTGAGTCATATTTTTGTATTAACATTTAAGAACAAAAATTCTTATATAAACATTTGTAATAGAAGTAGACCATAAGGCCCATTGAGCCTGCTCCACCATTCAATACGATCATTGTGTAAGGTTTTGGTAAGACCACACTTGGAGTACTGTACACAGTTTTGGTTTCCATATTTAAGGAAGGATATATTTGCATTGGAGGCAGTGCAGTGAAAGTTCACAAGATTGGTCCTTGGGTGATCTTTGGTTTCAACTCCACTTTCCTGCCCACTCCCCATGTTCCTTGATTTCTTAGAGACCAAAAATCTGTCTATCTCAGCATTAAATATATTTAATGATGGAGCATCCACAACTTTCTGGGGTAGAAAATTCCAAAGATTCACAACCCTTTGAGTGAAGAAATTTCTCCTCATCTCAGTTCTAAATGATCGGCCTCTTATCCAGACACTGTGCCCTCGTGTTCTAGATTCCCCAGCCAGGGGAATCAACCTCTCAGTGCCTACGCTATCAAGCCACCTCAGAATCTTGTATGTTTCAATGAGATCTTTAATTCTTCTAAACTCCAGAGAATATAATTTACTCAGCTTCTCATGATAGGATAACTCTCTCATCCTAAGGACTATTCTAGTGAATCTTCACTGTACTGCCTTCAATGCAAGTATATCCCTCCTTAAATATGGAAACCAAGACTGTGTACAGTACTCCAGGTGTGTTCTCACCAAAACCCGATACAATTATAGCAAGACCTCTTTATTCTTGTACTCCAATCTCCATGTTGTGAAGGCCAACATGCCTTTTGCCTTCCTAATTGCTTTCTGTACCTGCATGCTGACTTTCTATGTTCCTTAGACAAGTATACCCAAGTCCCTCTGAATATCAACATTTACAAGTTTCATGTCTTTTAAAAAATATTCTTTTCTGTTCTTACTATCAAAGTGAATAACCTCACATTTCCCTACATTATACTCCATCTGCCACCTTGTTGCCCACTCACTAAGCCTGTCTATATCTCTTTGCTGCCTCTTTGTGTCCTCCTCACAGCTTACATTCCCACCTAGCTTTGTATTGTCAGCAAATTTAGATACGTAACTTTTGGTCTCTTTGTCTAAGTCATGAATATAGATTGTAAATAGCTGAAGCCGGAAAACTAATCCTTGTGGCACTCCACTAGTCACAGCCTGCGAACTCGACAATGCCCTGTTTATCCTTACGCTTTGCTTCCTGTCCGTTAACCAATCCTCTATCTATGGTAAAATATTACTACCAACTGCATCAGCCCTTATTGTGCATAGTAAACTTTTGTGTGGCACCTTACTGAATGCCTTTTGGAAATCCAAGGATACTACATCTACTGGTTCTCCTTCATCTACCCTACTAGTTACATCTTCAAAAAACTCAATAAATTTGTCAAACACAAATTCCTTTTCGTAAAACCGTGTTAACTTTGTCTGATTACACTATTATTTTCCAAGTGCACTGTTAAGACTTCCTTAATAATAGATTCCAACACTTTCCCGATGACTTATATCAGGCTAACCGGTATGTAGTTCCCTATTTTCTCTCTCCCTCATTTCTTGAATAGTGGTGTTACATTTGCTAACTTCCAATCCACTAGGACCGTTCTAGAATCTGCAGAATTTTGGAAAATCATAACCAGTGCATTCACCATCTCTGCAGCTACCTCTTTTAGAACCCGAGGATGCAGGCAGTCAGGCCCTGGGGATTTGTCAGATTTTAGTCGAAAGTCGAAAGTTTGGCGAGTCGAAGAGACTTAGTAGTTGGCAGGAAAAAAGACAGAGGCGCAAGGGGAGAGCCAACTGTGCAACAGCCCCGACAAACAAATTTCTCTGCAGCACCTGTGGAAGAGCCTGTCACTCCAGAATTGGCCTTTATAGCCACTCCAGGCGCTGCTTCACAAACCACTGACCACCTCCAGGCGCGTATCCATTGTCTCTCGAGATAAGGAGGCCCAAAAGGAAAAGGAGTCCCTTAAGTTTTTCCAGCACTTTTTCTCTGTTAAGATCAATTACCTTACTTTCCTCAATCTTATTAGCCCGAGATCACCCTCTATTTCCAGCATGTAACTTGATTCTTCTACTGTGAAGACAGACACAAAATATTTGTTCAATATCTTTGCCATTTCCTCATTTCCCATGATAATTTCTCCTGTCTCTACCTCTAAGGTACCAATGTTTACTTTGGCTATTCTCCTTTTTATACACTTGTAAAAGCTCTTACAATCTGTTTTTATATTCCTGGCTAGTTTACTCACATCTTCTATTTTTTCCCTTTTATCAACCTTTTTAGTGGCCCTTTGCTGATTTCTAAAATACTCCCAATCCTCAGGCTATTCTTTGCAACATTATAAGCCTCTTCTTTTAATCTAATTCTATCTTTAACTTACTTAGTAATGTCAGAGTGCGGGGATTGTCACCTGGAAGTGTTATGCCACTCACCTTTCCTGCCTTCCTGAGGTCTTGGATCCTCTTGGTGCGCTGTCTCCAGGCTAGAGAGACCACACATCTGCTGCTGACTTCCTCGGCCACTTCCATCCATGTCTGCTTGGTTGGAAAGTCTGCCTCTTCCTCCTGTCCTTGAGAGAGCTCACCTCATTGCAGCCACTCATATCCCCCAGCAGGACCTCCAGGTGAGAGCGAGAGACCCGGGAAGGGTGGGGGAAGGCGGGGCGGGAGTGGGAATGCAGCCTTTCCTGGTCTCCTCTACATTCCTGGGGATCCTGCAGCCTCAAAAGTCCAAGTGCTGGTGAATCCTTGTAACCCATGCCATGGTCCCTTTAATTAGAAATCTTTCCTTTGACAGAATGGATGCGTTATCCCAACCACCCTCCTTAATTGCTTGGGTAACTCGGAGGCAAGATACTAACATGTTGGATGTGAAGATTCTGCCCATAGAAAGAGAATACCATGGATTGTACTGATTACATTTCTGTTGCAACTTTCACTGATTTCCAATTATACATACTCTAAACTACTGAAAACATATTCAGTTGAAAGAAGAGACAGAAAATGCCCTCACATTAAATACATAACATCAGTGAAGTCTAGAATTATTCAATACTTTTAAGTCCATGGCAACTGTGAGGTTGGGTGTGAGTTCCAGGTGAATTAAGTTAATGTGTGACTTTTGCAAGATTCAAAAAAGAAACTGGAGAGAATCCCAAACAAATATTACAAACATAAAAGCAGGAGTAGACCATTCAATCCCTTGAGTCTGTTCCACCACTCAATTAGATCATGGCTGAGCTGTATCTTAACTCCATCTACTCGCCTTAATTCCATAAACCGAACAAAACTCTTAACCTCAGTTTTGACATTTTCCATTGATCTAGCCCCAAAAGCTTTTTGAGGGAGAGAGTTAAGATTTCCACTACCCTTTCTTTGAAGAAGTGTTTCCTGACATTACTCCTGAATGGCCTAGCTCTAATTTTAAGGTTATGCTCCTTTGCTCTGGACTGTTCCACCAAGGGAAATAGCTTCTCTCTATTTACCCTATCAAATCTTACAATCATTTGAAAATCTCCTAATCCTAAAAGTGGAATACAAACCTAGCCTATGCAATAATATAAAAACAAAATACTGCAGATGCTGAAAATCTGAAATAAAAGCAAGAAATGCTGGAAATACTCAGCAGGTCTGGCAGCATCTGTGGAGAGAGAAGCAGAGTTAATGAAGGGTCACTGACCTGAACCGTTAACTCTGCTTCTCTCTCCACAGACCTAGACTATGCAACTTGTCCTCAAATTTTAACCCTTTTAGCTCTGGTATAATTCTGATGAATATGTGCTGCAGTCTCTTGAAGACCAATATACTGTTACGACCAGATGAGAAAGGTGTCTAGGGGTCCCTCTCAGCCTTCACCTGGTCTTACTGTAACAGGGTTTTAATTTCAAACACATCGTATTTTGAGCTCCCCTTTGGTGAATCCTTATTCACCACTTTCCAATTATCTGGCAAAGAAATGAGCACAAACAGGCTTTCTTAGGTTTAAAGAAAGGTGAAATTTATTAAAACTTAAACTCTAATTCGGTCAACCCCTACAGATACCCCTACATGCACCCATGCGTGATACACACATGCAGATAGGGACAGAAAAGAGCAGAAGAAAAAAAATAAAGTGGAAAAGTTTGAGGTGATATCTGAAGAGTTTGTTATGGTTCTTTGAGTTCACTATAGAGTCCTTTTATAGGTTGTTCTTACTTTTCATTGGGGACCAGTGTTCTTCTTAAATCTTGTTCACTGTAGGAGACTTTTCTCTCTTGGGGTTCATGTATCTTCAGGGGGGTTTCAGTTCCATGAGAAAGAGATGGGAGCAGACAGGAGAGGTTGCAGTGAGCCAGCCACGAGAGGTCTTTTCCAGTCCAGGAGCAAACAGCTTTCTAAGTTCAAATTCTCTGCGGCGAGTTCAAAAAAACCTGCAACAGCCAGTTAGTCATGTGACCAGCTGGCCTAATCAGTCCTAGCCCTTGCGGATTGTCTTGTCCTAGCAGACCTTGGAATGTCTCCTCCACACACACTATCTGGTGATCAAAGGTTCATTGTGGGATAAATTGGTGCAGGGAATAGCCCCTTTGTCCTTTCAAGTACCGTCTGTTAATATGCAAAAATGTCTTTCCAGCCAGTCTGGCAGCCCTTGTAATAGGCCTTCTCTTCTTACCAGCAACAATTTGAAATTTAATGTCCATGTGGCGAAATTAATATGCTTTATTCTTGGCAGGTGGGGGCCTACATGACAATACCCTTCCTGAGGAATGGTGCCTGGAACTGAATGCAATACTCTAAATGGGGTCTAACCAGAGTTTATATAACTAACATAAATCCCAACCCTTTGCATTCCAGCCCCCTTGAAATAAAGGCCAACATTCCATTATCCTTTTAAATTAATTTTTGTACCTATCCTCTAGCTTTTAATGGTTATTGCAATGTTGGCTGAGCATAGGGAACAAAGAACAAACAAAAAACAAAGAACAGTACAGCACAGGAACAGGCCATTCGGCCCTCCAAGCCTGCGCCGATCTTGATGCCTGTCTAAACTAAAACCTTCTGCACTTCCGGGGGACCGTATCCCTCTATTCCCATCCTATTCATGTATTTGTCAATACCTAGAATTGGAGGAAAGCTGGATGGTTTGGGCGATGGTGGAAGAAGGCAGGGTCAAAGGAAAAATGTTTTGGCATCAGTATTCCTGAAATTATTTATTATTAGATTAGATTAGATTAGAGATACAGCACTGAAACAGGCCCTTCGGCCCACCGAGTCCGCGCCGAACATCAACCACCCATTTATACTAATCCTACACTAATCCCATATTCCTACCAAACATCCCCACCTGTCCCTACACTTCCCTACCACCTACCTATACTAGTGACAATTTATAATGGCCAATTTACCTATCAACCTGCAAGTCTTTGGCTGTGGGAGGAAACCGGAGCACCCGGAGAAAACCCACGCGGTCACGGGGAGAACTTGCAAACTCCACTCAGCCAGTACCCAGAATCGAACCCGGGTCGCTGGAGCTGTGAGGCTGCGGTGCTAACCACTGCACCACTGTACCACCCCTAATTATAGTTAAAGATATTTCTCTGGCTAAAGGCCATACAGTCTTAATACATCCAGAAGATGGAAAGATTCTTGTGGCACAATGAGCTATCTATTAGGTAGTGCAGTATCGCTGTGCAGGAACGTCTTGCTGGCCTTGATAATAAATTATCCCCACTTCATTTCTTCATATTGGAGTAGGTTAAACTATTTTGAACAGCTATGTTTTGGAAATGCTGATCAGCTTCCACTCACATTTGATGTGCCATATAAAAGTTCAACTACTGAAAAGGGGTTGAATCAAGTTCTAGCAATACCATTGGCTAAGCCAAGTCTTAGTTTGCTACAATTCTTGCATGTTTGATGGACAGAACCTGGTTATTTAATGAAACTTCCATGGGATGCTTATATCCAAGAGGCGAATGGATGAATGAAACCTTAATACTGGATTGAACCTAGTGGTCTGATTAGTGGTAAATGTTCTTTACTTGTCCTGAATTCATTCAAATGCCTACTGTCAAGGAAGAGCTATCAAGAAACATAAGTCATCTAACAGTGATTCCTGAATGAATGGGGCAAATGTTTTAGTAGCTGGGTATAGTGATGAGCAATGGCAAAGGTCATTCTGAAAATGCAATAGAATAAATGGATGAATAATGGAATATACACCTTCACTGCTTAGGGCTATATGCAAATTTGAACTCTGGGGCAAACCAGCCAGTGGCTAGTGGATGTACGGATCCACAGAAGACAGAAATGGGAATGGCTTTAAAAAATGATGCATACTTAATGCTATTAATGAGTGTAAAGATGATAATCTGTGAGAGGAACCTAAACTTCTATCCAAATACAAGACTAGTTACTAGATGGACATATGGCACAACGTAAAGGGCACTAACAAATTTGGTAGGATTATGAATTTGAGAGTTTCTATAAAGGATTTCATTTTTACTGCTATTGTTCTTGCTGTATGTTTTTGCAGTTTTACCAGTTTAATTCATTCACTGTACTTTAAGCCTTTGTTCCTAATTACTTTGTTAATGATTTTTATTTTCATGACCATATACAGTATGCACCCCCACTTTTGGCATTTTTTTGGGAGACAGAAGTATGTATTATACTCAATGATGGGAAAAATATAGAGAAAGGCTTATATGATTCAGCAACATATCTCATGTTAACTAGTGTAAAGTGACAATTAAGGCTGCTAAGAAGGAAGCCATTGTACAGACCTGTTAAGTAGGCAGCAGGGAAAAAAATATTAAGTGGGACTTTTTTTCCCAACTTAGAACCAGATTAAAAAGCATTACCTTCTCAAATTCTGCACTTTCTCATGATTCCCACAGAGAAATGATTATGATTCTATGCAGAAATAATCATTGCCCTGGGCCAAGGTAAACATAGTGCCTCAAATAACAACAACAGAGTTAATTCTAGTCAGTGCAGTTTAGAGTGTCTTGCTCCCTTAGTTGCTCCATTGGCCTCTGGTGTGTGGCATATCTCAGCATTGTGTCCTCCTGACCTTAAACTTACTGGGGAAGATGCAACACTCTTCCCATAACAACAGCTTGCAAAATTCATTTTTAGCAATAACTCATCTGGTCTTGTAGACTAGGTTATTTGTCGATGCAAAACACGCTTACACACACTGGAGGGAATTTTATGCTCTCCCCCACGGTGGGTTTGGAGGCGAGGAGAATATACAATCAGGTGGGATGGTGGCAGGGTGGGGGTGGGGGGGGGGGACCCTGCCACCTTCCCGCCTCCACCAAAATTAAGTCTGGGGTGAGAAGGCCTGTGAACGGCCTGTCCGTCCCGCCACCTACCTGTGGCCTGGGTCCAGTGCCGCCTAGGCATCGGGTGGGTGCTCCACCGGCAGCAGCCACCGCCTTCACGGTGGCGCTGCTCAGTTAAACAGCTGCTGGCCTCTGATTGGCACGCAGCTCTCAGAGGGTGGATCTTCCGTCGCCGGGGTCCTTGATCCCATGAAAGGCCCGCTGCTCTCCAGTTAAGTACCTAACTGGCACTTGATTCGGCGGGCCTCTCACAGAAGGGGCGACACGGGGTTTTCGGTTTTCGGCACTTTTGCCAAAGGCCGAGACCCCTGTTGCTAGGATAAAATCCCAGCCACTCTTCTTATAGTTACTTCCTTTTAATTATATTTCTTTATTCTAATAATATATCTACCTTTCATTGCTTGATTGTTCTACCTTCATCACATGATCATGTTAGTTCATATCCACGCTCCGTTACATCGGTGAAACTAGTGTCTCAATGTTAGCATGATTTCACCTACACCGAAAACATGAACAACAGTTATAATTTGGGGCACACACAAAGCTACTGCAATGATTTTATAAATGTCATGCGCTATTTCAAGTGGCAGAGATGAAAACTAGTTCACACAGTGTACCTACTATACATTTGGAGCCATCTGTTTACCACAGACTATTCTGTTCTTTGGTCATGCATATGAAGTACATTTGTGCATGATTTCTAAACCATTTATGAACACAAACAGATATAACCTAACTGTAATGTTTGCTTACATGATCCCCAATAGATATCTTACTTTATATGACTAGGTTTTCCAGACATTAAATTCAATAAATAGTGCACACCTTTCACTGCAAACCCATTAGAATTACCTGCTAGAGGTGGTATTATGATAAGTACTTTCAATGATAAAAAGACTTACATTTATATAGTTCCATTCATTAACTCGGAACATTACAAAGCGTTTTATAAACAATGAGGAACTTTTGAAGTACAGTTACTGTTGTAATGTACGAAATGTGGCACCCAAAAATGCTCACAGCAAGGCCCCAAAAATAATGATATTATACCCAGATAATAGCTTGGGTTTTACAGGATAAATAATGATGAGGCTATCAGCGTTCACCATTATTAAATTATAAATCAGACAGCAACTTCCAGCCATTGCACATGCACAATTAAATGTGGAAATCAGGAAGTTGCTGCCCTAGTTGTCCTGTTTCTCCAGAAACTTCACAAAACCAGTATCTTGCTGAGAGATTCAGCATTAAAACACATGGAAATTCGGGAAGTTGTGATACTTATGTGATAGCTACCCACTAAATTCACCAGAAAAAGTTAAAGCCCAACCATTCAATTTTATGTATATTTTTAATGGCGTGTTAAGACTTAATTACTACCAAACATCCCCTACAGCACTGAAAATTAACTTTTACAGATGTGGAGTCTCATTCCTCCATATTTTAATAATTGTTGGAGCTTTTAAAAAATTTAAAAACATTAATTTTTTTAAAAAGCTTTTCTCTTTTGCCTTTTATATATCTCTCTTCATCCCATCTTTCTTTCCCTCTCTTTATTTTGCTTTCCATACTTGAACTAACTAACTTACATTTTCGGATTCAGACGATGTGGGGCTAAATTGGATAGGCCCCAAAACGGGTATGGGATTGTGATGCATTATGAATCCTCACCCATCATTTCAATTGCAGGCAGCATGTCATCTTCATCCTACCTACTGATTAGCATTATTTCTGTGTGCAGTCAGTACGAATCACACTTTTCATTAGCTGCACGCATCAGTAGGGGTCATAAATCATACCTTCCTAACTCTACATAATGCTAGCCTGCACCTCTTAAAGGGGTGGTGCCTTGTGGCTGCAGCAGGTGCTAGGAGTTGTGCAGCATGTGCATCTGGCCTGGAAAATAGTGAAGAATGGCACAATATGGGAGAGAGCAAGCTCCAAGATTTACAATACTGAACTGGAGGTCTTAGTAGATGAGGTGGATAGAAACAGAGATATCCTGTTCCGTAGAGGACCAGGAGGCCCACCAGACATACGGTCAAAAGACAGTGGGAGCAGATAGCCATGGAGGTCAGTGTCAGGAGTTTAACCCCGAGGACTTGGATGCAGAAGTTCAATGACCTCACATGAGGAGTCAAGTTCAGTGAATGCATCTTCAAATGCCATATCTTACTATCTACATCACTAGTTTCAGCCACTTCTTAATTCACCATAGCACCATTGCTCACCTACCAATAATCTCTATCAATCATGACTCATACCTAACATTCATATGCTGCACTGCATCCTCTCACATTTAGCATTGCTGCAAGCCTCACACCCACATCTCACAGCTTGTACGTGCTGTCAGTTATTCAACTAGGACAGGGACATCACTCAAACAGATTCCATGACATTCACTGGCATACTTTCCTCTCTCTTGCAGGGCAAGGTGGCGCACAACCACAGGCAGTAGGGACTAACCAGAGGGAGAGGCATGTCTGCATGTCCTAACCCCCATGCAGGAGACCGTGTGAGCCATTATTGGCATAGCCATTTCTGAGGTTGTGGCCAGCAGTGGGGCTGAAACGATAGAAGACAACAACAACCTCTAACCTAATCCACCTTCTCACGTCTCATTTCTTGCTCATCCCACAATCTCTTCTGATTTACAAGCTGCAGATGGTGTAAGCAGGTACCTGTTATGTTTCCCCCTCCCCCCATACCTCCCCTCACCATGGCCTTCAGCATTGTGCCTTTTTTATTCATTCATGGGATATGGGCATCGCTGTCAGGGTCAGCATTTATTGTCCCGTTCCTAATTGCCCTTGAGAAGGTGATAATGAGCTGCCTTTTTGAACCACTGCAGTCCATATGGTGAAGGTATATCCACAGTGCTGTTCAGGAGGGAGTTCCAGGATTTTGACCCAACATTAGTGAAGGAACGGTGATTTAGTTCCAAGTCAGGATGGTGTGTGGCTTGAAGGGGAACTTGAAGCAGGTAGTGTCCCCATGCACCTGCTGCCCTTGTTCTTCTAGATGATCGAGGCCACAGGTTTGGAAGGTACTGTTGAAGGGCCTTGGCAAGTTGCTTCAATGCATCTTGTAGATGGCAAACACTGCTGCCACTGTGTCCTTGTGGTGGAGGGAGTATGTTTGAGGTGGTGAATGAGGTACCAATCAAGAAAACTTCTTTGCCTGGATGGTGTTGAGCTTCTTGAGGCATACCCATCCAAGCAAATGGAGAGTATTCCATCACACTCCTGACATGTGCCTTGCTGGTGGTCAGGATTTGGGGGGTCAGGAGGTAAATTTCTTACCTCATCATTCCCAGTCTCTGATCTGCTCTTGTAGTCACAGTATATTTGTGCCTGGTCCAGTTAAGTTTCTGGTCAATAGTAACCTCCAGCATGTTGATGGTGGGGGATTCAGCGATGATAATGCCATTGAATGTCAAGGGGAGATGGTTAGATTTTCTCTTTTTGGGGATGGTCATTGCCTGATATTGAGCCTTGCAAATGTTACGTGCTACTTATCAGCCCAAGACTGAATGTTGTCCAAGTCTTGCTGCATGTGGGCATAAACTGCTTCATTATTTGAGGAGTTACAAATGGGACTGAAGACTGTACAATCATCAGCAAATATCCTCACTTCTGATCTTATGGTGGAGTCCAGTCCTGGTCACATCATTTCAGGATGCGAGGGTCCTTGAGGGATGCAGAGTAGATTTACCAGAATGGTTCCAGGGATGGAGAATTTTAGTTACAAGGTTGGGTTGGAACAGCTGGGTTTGTTCTCCTTAGAACACAGGAGATTGAGAGGAGATTTAATAGAAGTGTACAAGATTATGATGTGCTTAGATAAGTTAGATAAGGAAAAACTGTTCCCATTAACAAATAGTACAAGGACTAGGGGACACAGATTGTAAGTTTTGGGTAAAACATCCAGGGGGAATATGAGGAAGCACTTTATGCAGCGGGTGGTAATGACCTGGAACTCGCTGACCACAAGGGTGGTGGAAACTGAGACGATCAATGACTTCAAGATGAAGTTGGATGGTCACCAGAGAGAAATAGACTTGCAGGGCTACAGGGATCGAGCCGGGGAGTCAGACTGACAGCATAGCTCCGTCGACTCGGTGGGCCGAATGGCCTCCTACTATGCCATAAATGACTCCATGACACTAACCCGAGATGACTTCTTTCAGATAGTAACTTCCAGGTTTTCAAGAGGTGAAACCTGGCCAGGTGGTCAAAGAACACCAAGAACAAGAAGAATAGAGTAATTATTAAGACACCCCATCACTTGATTTCACACTCACAGCCACCAGCTCAGATACTGACACTGCATGTAATTTAGTGGATAGCATAGAAGTCCCATCTGCACATGGTGAGACACTGGACACGAGTGTGCTGCAGCTACAGCAGGGGTGGCATGGGAGCCAGTTTGCTGGAGGGCAAGGCCGTACATGAATTTTACTGCAGAAGACTCAGATGAGAACTTTGATAGGGAAGGCTACAGGAGAAAGCTGTTGGACATAAACAACAAAATGCTTTGTGCATTGGCAGCCCTGCCAGAAAGCTTGCATTCAATGTCAAGGAACATGAAGGAGTCTGGCGCCAACCTGGCACGGGGCTTTGTGCATATCTTGGAGCCTGTCCTTTCCAGCATGGAAGTGGTGGTCAACTGCATGAGCACACTTGTGGACCCAACCATAAAGTAGCATCTGATGGCTGATATCTCAGCTTCCAATACAGCACAAGCAGCATCCCCCCCACATCTGAGTGCTGCAGTAGAAGCTCAGAGTGCTACCAGCATATCTCTGGTGTGCAAAGGGTCTCAGAACTTCTGCAACAGATCTGCTCCCTAAAGATCCTCTGCCAATATGGCTGCCTTGACAGCCCTTCTTCCCCTCCTCCTCCTTGCTCATTGAGCAGCTTGTCCTGTTCTGTGTGGACTCTGTTTATTCTCCAAGTCATGCTCAATTCCAAAAGGAAACCCAACTTGGTCACCCATGTCTGGGAGCAATTGGTTTGTGCAGAAGCCTTGAAGTCAGCAAAAAGTCCTTCAGCCGCAGCCGCAGCCACGCCACTCCCTGTACACCTTTACAACTTGAAACAACTTTGGAAAGCACCAAAATCTTGTAGAATCGTAGCTACAACCAGAAGAAATCAACCAGTAACTAACCTGTAAGTAAAAGCAAAATAATGCAGATGCTAGAAATCTGAAATAAAAACAGAAAGTGCTGGAAATACTTAGCAGGTCAGGCAGCAACTGTGGAGAGAGAAGCAGAGTTAACATTTCAGGTCTGTGAATAACCACTGCACTGTCCTGGAAACCAGGTCCTGTTTTCACACTAAGAACACCTTCCATCATGTCATGTGGTATTACCACCATACTAAGAGAGACAGATTAAGAACCAATTCAACAGCTCAAATCTGAGCATTCATGAGGCAATGTAGGCCTTCAGCAGCAGAAGAATTGTAACCCACCACAATCATCAGCAAAGTGATGGAAAGAGTCATCAACAATGCCATCAAGTGGCACTTACTCACCAATAAACTGATTATTGATGCTCAATTTGCTTTCAACGAGGACCACTCAGCTCCAGGCCTTATTATATAGGCTCAATATGTACATAAGAGCTAAATTCCAGAGGTGAAGTGAGAATGTAAGCCCTATTAAGGCATCATTTGACTGAATGTGGCATCAAGGAGCCCTAGTAAAACTGAAGTCAGTGGTAACTGGGGGGTCGGGGGAATCTCCAGTGGCTGGAGTCATATCTAGCATAAAGGAAAACAGTTGTGATTGTTGGAGACCAATCATCTCAGTCCCAGGACATCTCTGCAAGAGTTCCTCAGGGTAGTGACCGAGACTGAATTATCTTTAGCTGCTTCATCAATGACCTTCTCTCCATCAAAAGGTCAGAAGTGGGGCTGTTCACAGATGATTGCTCAGGTTCAGTTCAATTTGCAATTCCTCAGATAATGAAATAGTTCATGTCTGCATGCAGCAAGACTGAACAACATCTAGACTTGGGTTGATAAGAGGTAAGTACATTCATGCCACATCAGTGTCAGGCAAAGACCATCTCCAACATTGTAAAATTATATTTCCATGGAATTCACAGGAGGGTATTACAAGGGAATTAATTAGGAATGAAAATGATATGGCTATTGAAGTAAGATTTTCACATTGTTTTAAGTTTTTTCATGGCCCAAGACTGAATGGAAAGGAATAAATTGTAATGAAAACTTTATACATAACAGCAGTTCCTCTACTGCTAACACATGATCAGATATTGATTAAATGTCTTTAAAGGAATATATTTCCCTTGTATGCACAAATGGATGTGGATTGTTGGCACTTATTGAATGAACGTCTATGATCTATGATTCAGATTTCCAGCATCCGCAGTATTTTGCTTTTATTCAATGAATGCTTGTACCCTGGGACAGGGCGTACTGAATGCAAGTGGGGCAGAACACCGCCACCTTTGACCATGTGTCTGTTTTTGTACCAGTTTGTGCTAGCCTGTGCTTTCCAATGGAGCTCAGATAGAGGCAGAGAAGGCTTGCACTGTTCCATGGCATAAGTCTCTCAAATTTAGAAATTTTGGATTCCAAACTTGCTGCACCAGTAATTCTAATGCATTGACCTATTGGTGGGAGACCATGTCCCTGCATTTTTAAAAGTTGGAACAGAGCACACATCTCTGGCCTCTGAAAAGATGGTCCTTGAGTGCAGCATTCAAACAATGCAAATAGAGGGAAGTACATCAGAGAATATGTTTTCCTCATTCGCATAGATTTAACACAGATGGAGTATCATAGAATCGTACAGCAGAAGGATGCCATTCAGTACATTGTACCTGTGACGAACCTTTAAAAGAGTTTTCAAATTAGTCCCAAATCCTTGTTTTTTTTTCAAGCACACATCCAATTCCCTTTTGAAAGTTGCTATTAAATCTGCTTTCATTCTTGCGGTGCATTCCAGATCATAACCACTTGCTGCTTAAAAAAAGTTCTCATCTCCCCTCTGCTTCATTTGTCAATGCATTCAGTGCTGCCAGATCCTGCCACAGGGAAATGGGGGAGGTACAAAGAAGCAGAGCTCTCTGGAGAGAATAACGCAAAGAAGTGTTCCATTCCATCCTCCCCATCAATCCTGGGAAAGAAGATAGAAAATCTAGATTATTGTGTTCAGTTTTGGATTCTCTACTTTCGGGAAGAGATTAAGGTCATGGGGGAATCTACTAAGAATGAAGGCAGAGACTAGGGGCTGGATTTTAGCCCCTGTCGGGGATGGGAACAGAAGTGGGTGGGGACAGAATTTTGTGCTACTGGCCTGTGCGATGGTTCCCTGGCTCCACCCCATACCGGGTCATTTATCTGGATGCGGAATAGAGGGACAGGGTGGTGGATAGCCAGTTGAGCAGCTTAAGGTCCTATTAAGGCCCCTTGTCGGATACCGACTGGGATTTTCCAGTTGCCTCCATGTCCCTGGAGGCAGTGGAGGGTAGTTTAGCTGCCTGAAGGTGGCCTCCTGGTGGCAGACCAGGGGACCAGCATTCCAAGAAGTCTTAGAGGGTCCCCCACCTACTTGGGTTCAGCAGCAGCTGCAGACCATCCTGTGAGGTGTCTATCAACAACCACTTGGGAACATGGAAACTGCTAAATGCAAGAAGAGCAAGATCCATCTAGTTTGCATTCTACTATCTTGGTAGTCACATGATAATGAAGCTGTTGACTAATCATCGCAGTCAATTTCTATCAATTAGTCTGTTATACACCCAAACATGAGGTGGCAAAACCTCGAGTGGTGGAAAGCTTTGGGAATCATAGCTTCAAAATTACCTGTTTCTCCAAAGCACGCTACACTTATATATCATGTCACAAATTATATATATTGTGTACCCAAACTGTTATTTTCTGAAAGAACTCTATCTAATTTGCTTTTGCGTGACTCGGTACTATTTGCTTCCACTGTCTCCATGGGAAGCTTGTTCTGCAGATTTAATGCTCATTCATTGAGGGAAGAATCTACAAGAAGAGTAAGTGGCAGCTAGCTACAATGCATCCTCACCACAAAGCTTTCAAAGCCAAGCAAAACAATGTAGTCCAAATGCCATGCCACTATTGCTGGTGCTGCATAAATGGGCTGACCTTCCCAGATAACAAAAGTCAGCTCCTTTTGAATAATTTACTGGCTGTCTGGGTGCATCTCTCATTATATGCCACGGGTGCAAAAATTGCCTTATCATGTATGAGTAGTCAGTGAGGGCTGCATGCTGCTCATTGAGCACCAGGCACTTTTTCAATATGAAGGCGAGTGACACCAAATACTGGCCAGGGGTAAAAGGCAGAGTAGACAGGGCAAAGAAAAGGGGCACAAAGAGGTCTGACAAAGGAGAGCAAAATGTTTAAAAACATTGTAATGCCACTCTCCCTTTCAGTACCTGAAACAAACACAAAAAGTGCTGTAAATAATGAGCAGGTCTAGCAGCATCTGTGGAGAGAAAAGCAAAGTTAACGTTTCAGGTCTGTGACCTTTCATCAGAATTGGCAAAGGTTAGAAAAGAATTAGGTTTAAAGCAAGTGAAGGGGCGTTGTGGGGTGGGGGGGGTGGGGTGCAGTGGGTGGGGGAGAGAACAAAGGGGAAGGTGTTTGATAGGGCAGAGGGAGAATAAATAACAAAGCTGTCCTGGGACAAAGGCAAACAATGTGTTAATGCTTGTGGTGAAAGACAAAGCTTTAGTCCAGAGAGAGTGTTAATAGCAGAATAATGAGTTGCTCTGACTATATGAAAAGCAGGCACATGGTTAAAAAATAAAATATTAAAAAAAGGCCTGTCATGCTCTGAAGTTATTGAACTCAATGTTCAGTCCGTAAGGCTGGAGAGTGCCGAATTGAAAGATCAGGTGCTGCTCCTCGAGCTTGCGTTGATGTTCACTGGAACACTGGAGTGGGTCAAAGACACAAATGTTGGCATGCGAGCAGGGGGAAGTGTTGAAACGCCAAGCAACCGGAAGCTCAGGGTCATGCTTTCGGACTGAGCGGAGGTATTCAGCAAACCTGTCACCCAATCTGTGTTTGGTCTTCCCGGTGTGGAGGAGACCACATTGTGAGCAGCGAATACAGTATACTAAATTGAAAGAAGTACAAGCAAATTGCTGCTTCACCTGAAAGGAGTGTTTGGGGCCTTGGATAGTGAGGAGAGAGGAAGTGAAAGGGAAGGTATTACACCTCCTGCGATTGCATGGGAAGGGGACAAGGTGTCGGGGGTAATGGAGGAGTGGACCAGGGTGTCGAGGAGGGAACAATCCCTACGGAATGCTGACAGGGGAAGGGAAGATGCGTTTGGTGGTGGCATCATGCTGGAGGCGGCAGAAATGGTGGAGGATGATCCTAAGATGTGGAGGCTGGTGGGGTGGAAAGTGAGGACAAGGGGAATCGTGTCATGGTTCTGGGAGGGAGGGGAAGGCGTGAGGGCTGAAGTGCCGGAAATGGGCCGGACACGGTTGAAGGCCCTGACAACCACAGTGGGGGGGGAATCCTCGGTTGAGGAAAAAGGAAGACATATCAGAAGCGCTGTTGTGGAAAGTTGCACCATCAGAGCAGATGCGTTGGAGACAGAGAATCTGGGAGAATGGAATGGAGTCTTTACAGGAGGCAGGGTCTGAAGAAGTGTAGTCGTGGTAGCTGTGGGAGTCGGTGGGCTTATAATGAATATTAGTAGACAGCCTATCCCCAGAGATGGAGAGAGAGAAGTCAGGAAGGGAAGTGTCGGAGATGGATCATGCAAAGGTGAGAGAAGGGTGGAAATTAGAAGCAAAGCACATGAAGCTTTCCAGTTTGGGGCGGGAGCAGGAAACAGAAGCGATACAGTCATCAATGTACTGAAAAAACAGTTGGGGGAGGGGGCCTGAGTATGACTGGAACAAGGAATGTTTGATATATTCAAAAAAAAGAATGGCATACCTAGGACCCATGTGGGTACCCATAGCAACACTTTTTACTTGAAGGAAATAAGTGGAGTTGAGGGAGAAATTGTTCAAGGTCAGAACAAGTTCAGCCAGGCAAAGGAGAGTGGTGGTGGATGGGGACTGGTTGGGCCTTTGTTCAAAGAAGAAGCGGAGAGCCCTCAAACTGTCCTGGTGGGGGATGGAGGTTATTTTTTAAAATTCATTCATGGGATGTGGGCGTCACTACCCAGGGCAGCATTTATTGCCTATCCCTAATTGCCCTAGAGAAGGTGGTGGTGAGCTGCCTTCTTGAACCGCTGCAGCCCATGTGAGGTAGGTACACCCACAGAGCTGTTAGGATTTTGACCCAGCGACAGTGAAGGAACGGCGATATAGTTCCAAGTCAGGATGGTGTGTGGCTTGGACGGGAAATTGCAGGTGGTGGTGGTCTTCCCATGCATCTGCTGCTCTTGTCCTTCGAGGTGGTAGAGGTCGCGGGTTTGGAAGGTGCTGTCTAAGGAGCCTTGGTGCATTGCTGCAGTGCATCTTGTAGATGTTACACACTGCTGCCACTGTGCATCGGTGGTGGGAGTGAATGTTTGTGAATGGTGTGCCAATCAAGCGGGCTGCTTTGTTCGGGATGGTGTCGAGCTTCTTGAGTGTTGTTGGAGCTGCACCCATCCAGACAAGTGGAGAGTATTCCATCACACTCCTGACTTGTGCCTTGTAGATGGTGGACAGGCTTTGGGGATTCAGGAGGTGAGTTACTCGCCACAGGATTCCTAGCCTCTGATCTGCTCTTGTAGCCACGGTATTTATATGGCTACTCCAGTTCAGTTTCTGGTCAATGGTTGCCCCAAGGATGTTGATAGTGGGGAATCAGCGATGGTCATGCCATTGAATGTCAAGGGGAGATGGTTATTGCCTGGCACTTCAGTGGCGCGAATGTTACTTGCCACTTATCAGTCCAAGCCTGGATATTGTCTAGGTCTTGCTGCATTTCTACACGGACTGCTTCAGTATTTGAGGAGACGCGAATGGTGCTGAACATTGTGCAATCATCAGCGAACATCCCCACTTCTGACCTTATGATTGAAGGAAGGTCATTGATGAAGCAGCTGAAGATGGTTGGGCCTAGGACACTACCCTGAGGAACTCCTGCAGTGATGTCCTGGAGCTCAGATGATTGACTTCCAACAACCACAGCCATCGTCCTTTGCGCTAGGTATGACTCCAACCAGCGGAGGGTTTTCCCCCTGATTCCAGTTTTGCTAGGGCTCCTTGATGCCATACTCGGTCAAATGCTGCCTTGATGTCAAGGGCAGTCACACTCACCTCACCTCTCGAGTTCAGCTCTTTTGTCCATGTTTGAACCAAGGCTGTAATGAGGTCAGGAGTTGAGTGGCCCTGGCGGAACCCAAACTGAGCAGGTTATTGCTAAGCAAGTGCTGCTTGATGGCACTGTTGATGACACCTTCCATCACTTTACTGATGATTGAGAGTAGACTGATGGGGCGGTAATTGGCCGGGTTGGACTTGTCCTGATTTTTGTGTACAGGATATACCTGGGCAATTTTCCACATTGCCGATAAGATGCCAGTGTTGTAGCTATACTGGAACAGCTTGGCTAGGGATGCGGCAAGTTCTGGAGCACAGGTCTTCAGTACTATTGCCGGAATATTGTCAGGACCCAGAGCCTTTGCAGTATCCAGTGCCTTCAGTCGTTTCTTGATATCACGGCGAGTGAATCGAATTGGCTGATGTCTGGCATCTGTAATGCTGGGACTGCAGGAGGGGGCCAAGATGGATCATCAACTCGGCACTTCTGGCTGAAGATTGTTGCAAATGCTTCAGCCTTATCTTTCGCACTGATGTGCTGGGCTCCCCCATCATTGAGGATGGGGATATTTGTGGAGCCACCTCCTCCAGTTAGTTGTTTAGTTGTCCACCACCTTTCACGGCTGGATGTGGCAGGACTGCAAAGCTTAGATCTGATCCGTTGGTTCTGGGATCGCTTAGCTCTGTCTATTGCATGCTGCTTATGCAGTTTGGCATGCAAGTAGTCCTGTGTTGTAGCTTCACCAGGTTGACACCTCATTTTGAAGTATGCCTGGTGCTGCTCCTGGCATGCCCTCCTGCACTCTTCATTGAACCGGAGTTGGACCGTATTTTTTTTAATTTATTTTATTTAGAGATACAGCACTGAAACAGTCCCATAGCCCACCGAGTTTGTGCTAACCATCAAACACCCATTTATACTAATCCTACATTAATCCCATATTCCTATCACATCCCCTCAATTCCCTTACCACCTATCGACACTAGGGGCAATTTACAATGGTCAATTTACCTACCAACCTGCAAGTCTTTGGCATTGGGAACAAACCAGAGCACCCGGCGGAAACCAACGCAGTCACAGGGAGAACTTGCAAACGCCGCACAGGCAGTACCCAGAATCGAACCCGGATCGCTGGAGCTGTGAGGCTGCGGTGCTAACCACTGTGCCGCCCTTAAATGTGAAGGTGCCACTGTGCCACCTATCCTCAATGTGAAGGCGGGACTTCGTCTCCACAACGACTGTGTGGTGGTCACTCCTACCAATACAGTCATGGACAGAAGCATCTGCAGAAGGCAGATTGGTGAGGACAAGGTCAAGTATGTTTTTCTCTCGTGTTGGTTCCCCCACCACCTGCCACAGACCCAGTCTAGTAGCTATGTCCTTTAGTACTTGGACAGCTCGGTCAGTAGTGGTGCTACAGAGCCACTCTTGGTGATGGACATTGAAGTCCCCCACCCAGAGTACATTTTGTTCCCTTGCCACCCTCAGTGCTTCCTCCAAGTGGTGTTCAACATGGAGGAGTACTGACTCATCAGCTGAGGGAGGGCGGTAGGTGGTAATCAGCAGGAGGTTTCCTTGTCCATGTTTGACCTGATGCCATGAGACTTCAAGGGGTCCAGAGTCGATGTTGAGGACTCCCAGGGCAACTCCTTCCCTATTGTAGACCACTGTCCCACCACCTCTGCTGGGTCTGCCCTGCCGGTGGGACAGGACATACCCAGGGATAGTGATTGCAGTGTCTGCGACATTGTCTGTAAGGTATGATTCCGTGAGTATGACTATGTCAGGCTGTTGCTTGACTAGTCTGTGGGACAGCTCTCCCAACTTTGGCACAAGCCCCCAGATGCTCGTAAGGAGGACTTTGCAGGGTCGACAGGGCTGGGTTTGCCGTTGTCGTTTCCGGTGCCTAGATCGATGCCGGGTGGTCCATCCGGTTTCATTCCTTTTTATTGACTTCATAGCGGTTAGGTACAACTGAGTGGCTTGTAAGGCCATTTCAGAGGGCATGTAAGAGTTAACCACATTGGTGTGGGTCTGGAGTCACATGTCAGCCAGACCAGGTAAGGACAGCAGATTTCCTTCCCTAAAGGACATTAGTGAACCAGATGGGTTTTTACAACAATCGACAATGGTTTCATGGCCATCATTAGACTAGCTTTTAATTCCAAATTTATTAATTAAATTCAAATTCCACCTTCTGCTGTGGTGGGATTCGAACCCATGTCTCCAGATCAATACCCTGGGTCTCTGGGTTATTAGTCCAGTGATAATACCACTCCGCCTTTCAGTACCTGTTCTAAGTTAACTGTTTGGCTGTATCACTGAATGAGCAAGGCATAGAGGGATATGGAATTAATGCAGGCAGGTGGGATTAATATAGATAGGCATTATGGTCGGCATGGAGGCGGTGGGCCGAAGGGCTTGTTTCTATGCTGTACGACTCTATGACTCTGCCCACACACTCTTGCTGCATTTTGAGATGGCTGCCTAACTGGCTTGGAAGTTGGTGGTCCAATGAGCCTAGCACACATGTGCACAGGCTCCTATCTCTCTCTCTGCTCATTGCCCAAATTAGTGCACACATTGTGCCACAGGTACATTGCATGTTTCAAGCCTTGTGTCCAATTTCTGAAGTTCCCACTATCATATTATCAGCCCCTTTGTGCATATTACAGCTACATATTAGCCCCAAACTTGACTTTACTGGTGCCTTTCTTAATTCCTGTGGAGAACAGTGTGAAAGAATAGATCTGGTATAGAGTGAGGGCATTGATGATTGCTCAGCCATTTTCTATTGTGGCCTTCTCATGGTAGTAATGTGCAAGCTTGGCCTATAAGCAGAACACGGTGAATATTAAAAGAACTCATCATGCACCACAACAAATATCCCTCCTGGGCCTTTGTAAAGTGGATAGCTTGGTCTTTGTAGTGGCAGAACTGAATTGGAGCAAAATTGTATTCTGGACAGAATTGAGAGAGAACTGAAATCCCAGTTCTTTTTCCCGTTTCTGTCCCTAATCAGTGTGTTTTGAAAAGGAAGATGTGTGTGTTTCTTAACCCCTGAGTGTATGGCCAATTTGAATAACCAGCAGCACGTTTTTCGTGTGTTTAAATAAAGAAGATTATTTTTATTCACACGTTCACCTGAAGAATCGAGCGCTACCGTCACTCACTCACTCGTCACAGTCACACTTTGAGAAAAAAAAGCCATTAAAGAGGATAGTGCATTTTAGCAAATTACAAGCAAAGGAGTAGTTCATAAGTCAAGTGATTTGGCTCGTCTTGGGGAAAAGATATGTGTTGTGGGCCCGGTGAGGAAGGCACTTTCACTCCAAGGGCTGAATTTTATAAGCCCCCTGACATCAGGGGTTGTGGTGGGGGGTTGCAGGGGGGTATAGGGGGGTTGGCAGCAAGGACAGGAGGATGGCCCTCAGTGGGCCCCTCCCTTCTCGAGACCAGGTCCCTCGTTCAGGCACGAAGTACCTTTTAGGAGGGATTTCCGCTCCCATCTCCCCAGAGCTGGCAAGCCACACACATGGGGTTGCTTGGCATGCTCCCTGTGCAGCAACAGGCCTGCTCACTGCTGGGCTAATTGCGGGGGTGGGATGATGCCCTTAATTGAGCACGAATTGCCCACTTAAGGGGCTCACATGGCAGCTGGGCGAGAAGGCCTTCCCCCCGCCCCCCCCCCCCACAACCGACTTAATTTGGATGGAAGGGGGAAGGTGGCGGGGATCCCCCCGCCCCATCCCACCCAATTATATGCTCTCTCCACCTCCAAAACTGATGCAGGAGAGGGGGGGTTCAGAACCTGCCCTGCCACCTTCCACGATTTATACACATATAAACCCAGGTTCCTCTGTTCCTGCACCCATTTTAGAATTGTACTTTTTTTTTTATATATTGCCTCTCCTCATTCAACCTATAAAAATGTGTCACTTCACACTTTTCTGCCATTCCACCAGGCTGTCTATGTTCTCTCGAAGTCTATCACTCACAGTTCACAATTCTTCCAAGTTTTGTGTCATCTGCAAATTTTGAAATTGTGTCCTGTACAGGTCATTACAGTACAGTCTAGGTCATTAATATATGTCATGAAAGTCAATGGTCCTAGTACCGACCCCTGGGGAACCCCTCCGTATACCTGCCTCCAGCCTGGAAAAAAACAACTGTTAACTACTACTGTCTGGTTCCTGTCAACTTCATATCCATGTTCCCACTGTCCCTTTTATTCCATGGGCTTCAGCTTTGCTGACAAGCCTACTATGCGGCGCTTTATCAAATGCTTTTTGGAAGTCCATCAACACCACACCAACTGTGCTACCCTCATCAACCCTCTCTGTTACCTCATCAAAAAACTCAAATGATGTTAGTTAAACACAATTTGCCTTTAACTAATTTGTGCTGGCTTTCCTTAATTAATCTACACTTGTCGAAGTGACTGTTAATTTTGTCCAGATTATCGCTTCCAAAAGCTCTCCCACCACTGAAGTTAAACTGATTGGCCTGTAGTTGCTGGGTTTACCTTTTGACACGTTTTTTGAACAAGGATGTAACATTTGCAATTCTCTAGTCCTTTGGCATGAGCGCCTTGTCTGAGGAGGATTGGAACATCCGTAATTTTCATCCTTACTTTGCTCAGCATCCGCAGATGCATTCCATCCAGTCCTGGTGACTTAGCAACTTTAAGTACAGCCAGCCTTTCTAATACCTCTTCTTTATCAATTTTTTGCCCATCCAGTATCTCAACTACCTCTGCTTTCACGAGGACTTTGGCAGCATCTGTCTTTACAAAGTAAGAAGATGCCTCCTCTTCCTTTGTAAAGACAGATGCAAAGTAATCATTTAGTACCTTAGCCATGTCCTTTGCCTCCACACCTAAACCCCCTTTTTGGTCCCTAATTGGCCCCATCCCTAGAAGCCTAGAAAAGACTTTTGGATTCCTTTTTGTGTTATTTGCTAGTCTCTTCTTATACTCTCTCTTGGCCTCTTTTTCACTTCCCCTCTGAACTTTCTATATTTAGCTTTGTTCTCACCTCTATTATCATTGTGACATCTGTCTTATGCACCCCTTTTCTGCTTCATATCGCTCTCTATCCCTTTCCTCATCTAGGAAGATTTTGGCTGCCCTACCTTTTCCCCTCGTGGGAATGCACCTTGACTGTAACTGAACCATATCTTCTTTATAGTGTTACACCAATGTGCTTTGTTGAATGATAATTTTCTTTAATCCACTGACTGGAGATCTCAATTGATATTTTTTGAAGAAATTTAAAAAGAATATCTTTTTAAAAAAAGGATGGCTTTGCTGGCAGCTTAAAATGGCCACATAATTTGCAATGCTGTATCTTACCCTACAATGCTTGTGAGAAGGGAGACAAAATGTCTGCTCATGCCCCAGCAAGAACCAAGACTAGGAAGTTTAAAGGAACTACCTGTTTTTAGCAAGAGAGAAATACTGCTAACTGCTGTGTTTGAATGACTGAGAGACTGTCATGTGACAAGCAACTGGAATCTGACACGTGCAGATCCGAGTGGGGGTCTCTCTCTGTCTCTGTGTCTCTGTCTCTCTCTCTCTGTCTCTCCATTCCAGCTTGAAAGCTTTCAAATCTTGCCTGTTGATTGTAGCCGGAGTATGCAAAGGTGATCAATCAGAAACCCCGTCGGAGGAAATCATCCACATTGCTGTCTCCAAGAGGCCCACCAAGCCAGTCATCTACATCTTCAAACTAAAAGCCTCAGGACCACCGAAGCCAGTCAAATCACCAAACTCCACATGCTGTATACCTTTTTTTATGGACTCTAACTCAACCAATCTACCTTTCCCCATTCTGTAACCTATTTGTGTGTGTGTGTGTGTGCGTGTAAACCTCTAGTGTGCGTGTGTGAGCGAAAGCTGACGTGTAGTTTATTATTTTCATTCGTTCAGTTTAGGTACAATAAAGTTAACCTCTTTCTTTGTTAAACTCCAGAAAACCTGTCCGATTGGTTCTTGTTATGATCGTAGCAAGTAAGTAATCAAACACCTACTGAATTGGCCAGTATATCCACTTCAAGCAAGAATTAAATCTGTTGTGGTCAAGCAAGGAGAGGGAAAAGAGGGAAGCTTCCTCACTTGATCATAACAGAAATTTGGGGCTCGTCAGGCATCAACCCCAAAGACAAATGGGAAATTGGAAGCCGGAAACCAAATTGATCCCGAGCAATAATTTTAAAACTTTAATACAAGTTTTCTTGTAGTTTTCAGTTCTAGAGTACTAAGATGTCCACATTCAAGGCCAGTACCTTCCCGTACAGAGTAAAGTAACTTAGGCCAGGTTAAAAGCCGTATCTGTTGAAAAATTGAGGAATGTAGCTGGGAAGTTAGAGGTTAACTATCTTTCCAAAAGCTAGGAAGCCTGAAATCCTAAAACTTGTGGCCAACCATTTTAAAATTGACACTGAAGAACCAGGGAGCGGCATCAAATCTGAAACAGACAAAGTAACACTAGCTAAGGTACAGCTAGAACAGAGGACACTGGAATTAGAATTTCAGGAAAGGGGGAAAGAAAGAGAATTCCAGGAAAGGAATAAGGAAAGAGTTTTCTAAAAGGAGGAAGGTGAGTTAAGGTGGCTTGAACTAACTAGGGGAAGACCCAATACAACCAGTGAAAGCACAGTGAGGGAGTTACCCCTAGCTCAGGACTGGGTGCTGAGCTCTTAAAGTTCTCCCAGTTGATGCCAAAGTTCAATGAAAGGGATGTGGAAGCATTTTTTTATCTCTTTTGATAAGCTTACAAAACAGTTGAAGTGGCCAGTAAACAGCTAGACACTGTTATTGCAAAGCAAACTAACAGGAAAATCCCATGAGGTTTATTCACTGTTCCCTGATGAGAGTTCATCAGATTATGAAATGACTAAAAATGCTATCCTGAGTGCATATGAGCTAGTACTGGAGGTGTACCGCCAATCACGAGAAAACCTGTCACTGTCTGTTTATTTGGCCAACGAAACACAGGGGCTGAAACACTAGTTTAAACAAAAACACTATCTGTGGTCAGTTGGGAGGTGACCAGTGGAAAGCAGCCACGCCATTTCCCACCTGTCCATAACACCACTCTCTCCATTAAGAAGATATTCTAATTTGACTATCTCAGATTCAAAATGGATGACCACACACTTCCCTATATCGCAAATCATATACCATAGTTTGCCCACTCACTGGGCTGGATTTTACAGACACCCACCTCCAACCACCCCACCCCGACGTCTGGTTTTGTGGCAGTGGGGGCCAGAAAATGCCTCCAGGAGAGGACCGGCATGCAACCCGATGTGGGGAAGGCCCGGCCTGATAGTGCTAGCGATGGCGAGGCCTCGTGGCGCACCCCTCCCCCCCCCACCACCCCACACCCCCCCACCCGCTGCTCATTGACGGGACCCCCATTTGCATATTCAAATAAATGTAAATGAGTGGATTAATTATACTTGCGTCCCCGCCTGAGTTCCCGCTCTGCCCGGGGAGACAAGGCAGAACATCTGTGGGGAGGGGGGAGGAGGTAAGTTTCTCAGTGCAGGGGTGGGGTGTGGAATGGGGTCAAAGTAACATCACTGATGTAGGGGATGGTGGGAAAAGTTTGAGGTTAAAGTTTATGCACTTTGAAGGCAGGAGGGGATAGATCAGGTGGACAAGGTAAATGTTTTGGTGGGGGAGAGGGCAAGTAAGTTACTTGTTGGGAGAGGGGCAGAAAAATGTCATTTTTAAAAATTTCCTTGTGCTCTAAATATTTAAATTTAATGGTAGGGCTCAAAGCCTTTTTAAAAAAGGCATCAGTGCCTGCGCACAGGCAACTGACGTCATTGCCAGGAACGGACAGCCCACCTCCCCTCCATGTGATCGGCAGGGGGGGTGGCGGCCCACCCGGTTATTTAACTGAGCCGCCGTGTTTAGGATTGCGGCGGATCCACGAGCTGCGGCCTGTTTTCTAGGTTTATAAAATTCAGCCCAATTAGTCTATCTCCCTTTGTAACTTTCTGCTTCACAGTACTTACTTACTGTGCCTCCTAATTAGTATCATCTGCAAACTTGGATATACAACTCTCTATTCCTTCACCCAAGTCATTGTGATATATAGTGAAAAGCTGAGGCCCAGTACAAAGTCCTGGAGAACACCACTTCTCACATTCCACCAGTCATAAAATGAACCCTTTATCTCTATCTCCTCCGCTCCAACCAATAACTCATGCATGCCACTATGGGCTGAAATTGTGCTTCAGGGAAGGGAAACAGGAGCTCAGACTGTTTCCAGGTCCCGAACCCGCCCTCGGGAGGTAACAGTCACTGACCAATCAGAGGCTTTCCAGCTTGAGAGGAACAGCCAGCTGCCTGCCACTGGGTGTCCATCTCCAGGCAGTAACTCCGTTCCCCATTGCATCAGGAAACTGGAGACCAACTGTAAAATCCCAGTCAGCCTTCTAAAACCCTGCTTAACAAGGCTCTTAATGAGTCTAATTGCCTGCCTACCTCATAAGGGTGGGCAGCCTTCCCGGGCCCCAAACCTGCATCGGCCATAATGGCCAACAATGGGAGCGGGGTTGGGAAGCCAGAAGGCTGTCCAGCCTCGTAATTTTAGGGCCCTGTCCAGCTCAGTTCCCGATATCGGCAGGGCCTGAAAATTCACCCTGATATCTCTGATTCTGCTTTAATTTTTGTTAATCTCTTATGAGGATCTTATTATCAGATGAGTTCTGGAGGTCTATATAGACACAGTGGCGCAGTGGTTAGCACCGCAGCCTCACAGCTCCAGGGACCCGGGTTCGATTCTGGGTACTGTCTGTGCGGAGTTTGCAAGTTGACCGTGTGGGTTTTCGTCGGGTGCTCTGGCCAAAGACATGCAGGTGATAGGTAAATTGGCCGTTGTAAATTGCCCCTAGTGTAGGTCGGTGATGGGGAATATGGGATTACAGTAGGGTTAGTATAAATGGGTGGTTGTTGGTCGGCACAGACTCGGTGGGTTGAAGGGCCTGTTTCAGTGCTGTATCTCTAAATAAAAAAAAAATAATAAATAATATCCATAGTTCTCCCCTATCTACCATGCCCAATGACTTCCTCAAAAAGTGCAACTAGATTAGTCAGACATGACCTATTTACCCTTCACAGTAGCACCCATTGAGCCTACATCTGGGTGACACATTTGTTGAAAATAAATGTTACTGCATTTCAGTGAAGAGTCCACTTTGCATATTGCCTTGTTCAGGAGTTGTGTTGAATATTTCTGCACCACAAAAAGGCACTGCACCAATAGGATGATGTGGTGTTTCTCAGCAAAAACATACAATGGTTGTATTGTCCACCGAGAAATGCTTTGCCTTTCAGAGTCCATTCCAGATGCCCACCAGAGCCCTTATGGTGTCTCATCTCTGGAATTCCCTAGTACGTGTACTTTCTGATCCTTAAATCTGAGTGCAACATGTTTGAGTGTATATAAAATACCAGCCTAATAGGCCACCACCAGATTTGGCTAGATCACTTGAAGCAATTGTTACGACCAGGTGAGAAAGGTGTCTAGGGGTCTTTCTCAGCCTTCACCTGGTCTTATTATAACAGGGTTTTAATTTGAAACGTGTTTTAGCTCTCCCTTGGTGAATCCATGTTCACCACTTTCCAATTATAAGGCAAAGAAACCAGCACGAACAGGCTTTCTTAGGTTTAAAGAAGAAAAGTTGAAATTTATTAAACTTAAACTCTAATTTGGTTAATGCCTACAGATACACGCCGCGCACCACGCTAGCATGCATACGCGATCCACACATGCAAATAGAGACAGAAAAGAGAAGAAAAATAAAGTGAATAAGTTTGAGGCAATCTCTGAAGAGGGGTTTTTGTTACTGTGCTTCGAGCCTGCTGTAGAGTCCTAGATTGTAGGTAGTCTTGCTTTTCGTTGGGGCCTAGTATTCTTATTAAACCTTGTTCACTGTAGGAGACTTTTCTCTCTTGGGGTTCCTGTGTCTTCAATGGGTTTCATTTCTGTGAGAAAGATGAGAGCAGGCAGGAGACAGGTCTTTTCCAGTCCAGGACCAAACAGCTTTTTGAGTTCAAATTCTCTGTGGCAAGTTCAAAAAAAACTCCAACAGCCAGTTAGTCATGTGACTAAACTGCTCTGAACACATCTGTTTGTGTATTGGGGGAGCGGGGACTGGTTCCTTTGTTCCAACACTGTCTTCTAGTATGCAAAAAAAAAAATTTTCTGGCGAGAGGCCTGGCAATTCCTTTTGCTAGGCCTTCTTTTCTTCCCAGCAACAATTTTAAGTTTAATGTCCATGTGGCAAAATTAAGGTGCCTCATTCTTGGCAGGTGGGGGCTTGCATGACACCTCCACATGCAGGAAATGAAAGGCTATTTTAAAAATAACAGCACATTTCATTAAAAGGTTGAGAGAAATTTAAGATACTGAAAGGAAAACCATGCATTTCTCTCATTCATTTCCATTCATTCATAACTCTTAAAGCTGATTAACATTGTCTTTTCTGGGTGCCAGTGCTGCTTTAATTTCCCCTTTTTGACATCCCAGTAACCATGTGGTTATTTGGGGAGACTTTTCTTCAGTTTGCCCATTGCTATGACTGCTTAGGGTTCTGCTCCTGTTGAAGCCATTTTCTTTCCAGGAGAGTCATGCAAAGGCTTTCACCTTCAGGGGATGGGTGATTCCCTTTTCCTCTGACTGTGAGGGAGGATTCTTTGTTAAATCCCTTTTGTTCTCTAAAACACTCCTATCTGCAGGTATGTGTGCAAACTTGTCTGCACTCTCCTATGGCACTTCGACTAGGTGAGGAATCACCCTCACGGTTTCTGTGCCTCATAGAGGTTTCTCTTTGTCTCTGCATAACATAAGAACATAAGAACGAGGAACAGGAGTAGGCAATTCAGCCCCTCGAGCCTGCTCCGCCATTCAATACAATCATGGCTGATCTCAACTTCACTTTCCTGCCCGTTCTCCATAACCGTTCAACCATTACTAATTAAAAATCTGTCTATCTCCTCCTTAAATTTATTCAATGTCCCGGCATCTGCCGCACTCCGGGGTAGTGAATTCCACAGACTCACGACCCTTTGAGAGAAGTAATTTCTCCTCATCTCTGTTTTAACCTGCTTCCCCTATCCTAAAACAATGACACCTCGTTCTAGATTGCCCCACAAGAGGAAACAACCTCTTTACGTCTACTTTGTCAATCCCCTTAATCATCTTATATACCTCAATTAGATCTCTTCTCATTCTTCTAAACTCTTGCGAGTAAAGGCCTAAACTGCTCAATCTCTCTTCATAAGACAAACCTCTCATCTCTGGAATCAATCTAGTGAACCTCCTCTGAACTGCTTCCAATGCAACTACATCCTTCCTCAAATAAGGGGACCTAAACTGTATGCAATACTCCAGGTGTGGTCTCACTAATGCCTTGTACAGTTGCAACAACACTTCCCTACTTTTATATTCTATTTCTTTAGCTATAAATGCCAAAATTCCATTTGCCTTCCTTATTACCTGCTTACTGCGATTCATGCACGAGGACAACCAGATCCCTCTGCATCGAAGCACTCAGAAGTTTCTCTCCATTTAGATAATAATTTGCCTTTCTATTCTTCCGACCAAAATGGATAACCTTACACTTAACCACGTTAAACTCCATCTGCCAAATTTTGGCCCATTCACCTAACCTATCCATATCCGTTTGTAAATTTCTTATTTCTTTATTGCAACTTACTATCCCACCTATTTTAGTGTCATCTGCAAATTTGGCTATAGTACCATCTATCCCTGCATCCAAGTCATTAATATAGATTGTAAATAGTTGGGGCCCGAGGACCGAACCCTGTGGCACCCCACTAGTTGCATCTTGCCAACCAGAAAAGACCCATTTATCCCGACTCTCTGTTTTCGGTTAATTAGCCAATTCTCTATCCAAGCTAATAAATTGCCCCTAACCCCATGTGATCTTACCTTGTGTATTAACCTTTTGTGCGGCACCTTATCAAATGCCTTCTGAAAGTCCAGATATACTACATCTACAGGATCCCCATTAGCCACTTTGCTTCTAACAGCTTCAAAGAACTCTAGCAAATTTGTCAAACACGATTTACCCTTCATAAAACCATGCTGACTCTGATGGGTTGCGTTTTGACTTTCTAAATATCCTGTTATTACTTCCTTAATAATGGATTCTAACAATTTCCCAACAACAGATGTTAAACTAACTGGTCTATGGTTTCCTACTTTCTGCGTCCCTCCCTTTTTGAATAAGGGCGTTATATTAGCATTTTTCCAATCCACTGGAACATTTTCCGCATCCAGGGA
The DNA here is from genome assembly GCF_036365525.1 of Heterodontus francisci. Classification (NCBI taxonomy): domain Eukaryota; kingdom Metazoa; phylum Chordata; class Chondrichthyes; order Heterodontiformes; family Heterodontidae; genus Heterodontus; species Heterodontus francisci. The sequence goes on along the minus strand of NC_090375.1, from coordinate 69,633,750 downwards.
ATTTTGGAATATTATCATCAATTGATCCTCTACCTTCACTGCCACTTCCTTTAAGACCCTAGGATATAGACCATCAGGCCCTGGGGACTTGTCTGCCTTTAAACTAATTTGGCAGGGTGACTCCTAGCAGAATAGGGACACAGCTAAGCACAGGAAAGCAAACAAGTCAGAGGGATACAGCGGAAGTAAGTTTCAAGGGAGTAAGACCAGGATGGAAGGCCTCTACTTTAATGTCAGGAGTATTACAGGTAAAATGGATGAGTTAAGGGCAATGATTGACACGTGGAATTGTGATATAGCAGCCATCATGGAGACATGGTTGAGGGAGGGGCAGGATTGGCAGCTCAATATCCCGGGATATCGAATCTTCAGGTGAGACAGAGGAGGGAGTAAAAGAGGAGAGGGCATTGCAATATTAGTTAAGGAGTCAGTTACTGCAGTAAAGAGAGATGATATCTTGGAGGGGGCATCAAATGAAGCTTTATGGGTAGAGTTTAGGAATAAAAAAGGGACAGCCACATTGCTAGGTGTTTATTATAGACCCCCAGATAGTCAGCGGGAAATTGAGGAGCAAATACGTGCACAATTTGCAGAGGTGTGTAAAAATAATAGGGTAATTATATTAGGTGATTTCAACTTTCCTGACATTAATTGGGATAGTCATCGTGTTAAGGGCTTAGATGGAGTGGAGTTCTTAAAATGTATACAGGAAAACTTTATAGCTCAATATGTAGAGGATACAACAAGGGAGGGTGCAGTGCTGCACTTAATTCTGGGGAATGAAGCCGGACAGGTGGTTGATGTGTTGGTGGGGGAACATTTTGGTGATAGTGACCATAACATGGTACAATTTAAGCTTGTTATAGAGAAAGAAATAGACAAGTTGCAAAAAAAGGTTTTGGATTGGGGGAGAGTGAATTTTAGTAAAATAAGGCAGGATCTGGCCAAGGTAGACTGGAAAGAGTCATTTGTCGGTAAATCTACAGAAGAGCAGTGGGGGGCATTCAAAAAGGAAATGGGGCGGGTACAGGCCCAACATGTTCCCTCTAGGGTAATAGGTAGGAGCAACAAGCCCAGAGAACCATGGATGACCAGAAATATTCAGGGTATGATGAGAAGGAAAAGAGAAGCTTTTAGCAAGTACAAGGAGAGCAAATTAATGGAAGCATTAGTGGAATACAGAAAGTGTAGGATGGAGCTTAAGAAAGCAATTAGGAGAGCAAAGAGGGGATATGAGAAAGATCTGGCTGGTAAAAGTAGGGAAAATCCCAAAATATTCTATAAGTATATCAATGGGAAGAGGATAACCAGGGAAAGAGTAGGACCCATTAGGGACCAAGGGGGAAATTTGTGGGTGGAGCCAGAGGACATTGGTAGGGTGTTGAATGAATACTTCCCATCTGTCTTCACCCAAGAGAATGAGGATGTAGATATGGAACTTAGAGAGAGAGACTGTGAGGTTCTTGAGCAAATTGTCATAGGGAGTGACAAGGTATTGGAGGTTTTGGAAGGCTTAAAAGTGGACAAATCTCCAGGTCCGGACAATTTGTGTCCCAGGATGCTGTGGGAGGCGAGGGTGGAGATTGCAGGGGCTCTGACCCGAATTCTTAATTCCTCTCTGGCCACAGGGGAGGTGCCAGAGGACTGGAGAACAGCTAATGTGGTCCCACTATTTAAGAAAGGTTGCAGAGATAAGCCAGTGAGTCGCACGTCAGTGGTTGGTAAACTATTGGAGAAAATTCTGAAGGAGAGAATCTATCTCCACTTGGAGAGGCAAAATTTGATTAGGAATAGTCAGCATGGCTTTGTCAGAGGGAGGTCATGCCTAACAAATTTGATTGCATTTTTGAGCATGTGACCAGGTGCGTAGATGAGGGTAGTGCAGTTGATGTAGTTTACATGGATTTCAGCAAAGCCTTTGACAAGGTCCCACATGGGAGACGTATCAAGAAAGCAAATGCACATGGGATACAAGGTAACTCGATGATAAGGTGGATTCAAAATTGGCTTAGCTGTAGGAGACAGAGAGTGATGACAGACGGCTGTTTTAGTGACTGGAAGCCAGTGTCCAGTGGCGTACCACAGGGATCTGTGCTGGGTCCCCGATTGTTTGTCATTTATATAAACGACAGAGATGACTATGTGGGGGGTAGGATCAGTAAGTTCACGGATGACACAAAGATTGGCCGAGTGGTTAACAGTGAGGTGGAGTGTCTTAGGTTACAGGTTACGGGATGGTCAAATGGGCAGAAAAGTGGCAGATGGAATTTAACGCTGAAAAGTGTGAGGTGATACACTTTGGAAGGAGTAATAGAACATAGAACAGTACAGCACAGTACAGTACAGGCCCTTCGGCCCACGATGTTGTGCTGAACCTTTAACCTACTCTAAGATCAAACTAACTACCTACCCTTCATTCTACTATCATCCATGTACCTATCCAAGAGTCGCTTAAATGCCCCTAATGTATCTGATTCTACTACTACCGCTGGCAGCGCATTCCACGCACCCACCACTCTCTGCGTAAAGAACCTACCTCTGACATCTCCCCGAAACCTTCCTCCAATCACCTTAAAATTATGCCCCCTGGTGATAGCCCTTTCCACCCTGGGAAAAAGTCTCTGACTATCCACTCTATCTATGCCTCTCATTATCTTGTACCCCTCTATCAAGTCACCTCTCATGTGACATGGAAGTATTCAATGAATGGCCTGACACTGGGAAGTTCCGAGGAACAAAGGGACCTTGGCATGTTTGTCCATAGATCTCTGAAGGCAGAAGGGCAGGTTAATAGGGTGGTGAAAAAGGCATATGGGACACTTGCCTTTATCAATCGAGGCAGATTACAAAAGCAGGGAGGTCATGTTGGGAGTTGTACAGAACTTTGGTAAGGCCAGAGCAGGAGTACTGTGTGCAATTCTGGTCGCCACATTATAGGAAGGATGTGATTGCATTGGAGAGGATGCAGAGGCGATTCACCAGGATATTGCCTGGGATGGAACATTTAAGCTATGAAGAGAGGTTGGATAGGCTTGGGTTGTTTTCGCTGGAGCAGAGAAGACTGAGGGGTGACCTGATCGAGGTGTACAAGACTATGAGGGGCATGGACAGGGTGGATAGGGAGCAGCTGTTCCCCTTAGTTGAAGGGTCAGTTACGAGGAGTCACATGTTTAAGGTGAGAGGCAGGAGGTTTAAGGGGGATTTGAGGAAGAACTTTTTTACCCAGAGGGTGGTGACGGTCTGGAATGCCCTGCCTGGGAGGGTGGTAGATGCAGGTTGCCTCACATCCTTTAAAAAGTACCTGGATGAGCACTTGGCACGTCATAACATTCAAAGCTATGGGCCAAGTGCTGGCAAATAGGATTAGGTAGACAGGTCAGGTGTTTTAATGCATCGGTGCAGACTCGATGGGCCGAAGGGCCTCTTCTGCACTGTATTATTCTGTGATTCTGTGATTCTGATTCTGTGAATCCCAATAGTTTGCTCAGTACTTTTTTCCGATGTGATGATTGTTCTAAGTTTTCCCCTTTCTATAACCTCTGCATTACCTGTTACTATTGGGATGGTACTAGTGTCCTCCACTGTGAAAACTGAGGCAAAATACTGATTTATTGTCTCTGCCATTTCTGTGTTCCCCTCTATTAACTCCCCAGTCTCATCCTCCAAGGGACCAACATTCACTTTTATATACTCATAGAAGCTTTTGCTATCTGTTTTTATGTTTTGCGCTAGTTTTCTTTCATAATTTACCTTTGCTCTTTTTATTACTTTTTTAGTAACCCTTTGTTGATCTTTAAAAGTTTCCCAATCTCCCAGCCTGCTACTGGCCTTTGCAATATGGTATGCCTTAATTTTTGTCTATATGTTATCCCTAACTTCCTTGCTTAGCCATGGATGTTTTTGCTCCCTCTGACAATCTTTCTTTCTCTCTGGAATATATCTTAGTTGGGAGGAATTGAATATCTCCTTAAACATCTGCCTCTGCTCATCAACTGTCCTAATTTTTAGTCTTCCTGCCCAGGCCACTAGGGCCAAATCTGTCCTCGTGCCTTTGTAATTACCTTTGTTTAACTCCAGAACGCTAGTATGGGACTCCAGTTTCTCACCCTCAAACTGAATTTGAAATTCTAGCATGCTATGATCACTCTTCCCTCGAGGATCCTTAACTGTGAGATCATTAATTAATCCCATCTCATTACACAATACCAAATCTAGAATAGCCTGCTCCCTGGTTGGTTCCACAACAGATTGCTGCAAAAAACAATCTCTAATACATTCAATGAACTTTCCCTCGTGGCTACGTTTGCCAATTTGATTAATTCAGTCTATATGCATATTAAGATCACCTATGATTATTGCCGTACCTTTCTTACAAGCACCCAGTATTTCCTGGTTCATACTGTGCCCCACTGCAGAACTACTGTTTGGGGACCTACAGATTACTCCTACCAGGGACTTCTTACCCTTGCTATTTTTGCTATTTCTTATTTCTACCCAGACTGATTCTACGTCTTGAACTCCAGTGCCTATATCATTTCTCACTACAGCACTGATCTCTTCCTTTACTAACAAAGCTACACCACCTCCTTTTCCTTCCTGCCTATCCTTCCGAAATACAGAGTACCCTTGGATATTCAATTCCCAAGCCTGGTTTCCTTGCAACAATGTCTGAGTAATCACCACTAAATCACACCCATTCGTCTCTATTTGCGCTGTTAACTCGTTTATTTTATTCCGAATGCTTCGTGCATTCAAATACAAAGCCTTTAAGTTTGTTCTGTTAGCAAATTTCCCTACTCTTGTACGATTCCTTGGTGCAATATGACGTTCACACATTCTGTCCCTTCCTTTTTTTTTCTGGTAACAATCAGCCTTATCACTAACCTGCACTCCAGCCTTCTCCTTTAACTTTGACTTCCTAATTTTCCATACAACTGAACTCTTTCCCCCCCAACCAAAACAATTTAGTTTAAAGCACTATCTACAGCCCTAGTTTTGTGATTCGCCAGGACTCTGGTCCCAGCATGATTCAGGTGGAGCCCGTCCCATCGGAACAGCTCCCTCTTTCCTCAGAACTGATGCCAATGTCCCATGAATTCGAACCCATTTCTCCCACACCAATCTTTGAGGCACGCATTTATCTCTTTAATCTTATTGACCCTGTGCCAATTAGCTTGTGGCTCAGATAGTAATCCGGAGATTATAACCTTTTTGGTTCTGCTTTTTAATTTAGCTGCTAGCTGCTCATATTCCCTCAGCAGAACCTCTATCCTCGTTCTATCGATATCATTTGTACCTACGTGGACCACGACAACTGGATCTTTTCCCTTCCCACTCCAAGTTCCTCTGCAGCCCAGATGAGATATCCTGAACCCTGGCAACAGGTAGGCAACACAGCCTTCGGGGCTCTCGATCCTGGCCACATAGAACAGTGTCTATGCCTCTAACTATACTATCCCCGATTATGACTACATTTCTCTTTTCTCCCTCCACTTGAATGGCTCCCTGTACCACGGTGCTATGATCAGTTTGCTCATCCTTCCTGCAGTCCCTGTTCTCGTCCACACAGGGAGCAAGAATCTCAAACCTGTTGGACAAAGACAAGGGCTGAGGCTCCTGCAACACAACCTCCTGCATCCCTCTACCTGCCTCACTCATAGTCACACCCTCCTGTCCCTGACCACTGGCTGAATTCAAGGTAGTCAATCTAAGGGGTGTGACTGTCTCCTGAAACACAGCGCCTAGGTTCCTGTAAATGCTGTTAGCAACTCTGCTGGGGTGCTTCTAGAGTCTGCATTTACATAGGAGGATGTGGGGTCTAACTTTTCAAATGTTTAGGGGTTGGCAGACCTGACAGTAGGTGTTTTCATCCAGGATTCCTCCCGGACTTCCTTTAACCTGCCCTCTTGGTCACCTTTTTCCCCTTCTCTTTGCAAACATTTGCAAGCCGTGTGCTTGCCTGTCCCCTTTTCTTCTTAGTGGGGGTCCCTTACAGTTCATCAGCCCTCTGCTGGAGGGACCTCCTAACACCGGTACAGGATTTAGGGGTGCAGGTTTCCCTGTAGGTTGGGGTTTCCCCTGAATCTGGCACAGGTGGCAACTCCTGCAGTACTCCACCACATCTTTGTGGAGTTTTGGCCAGTCAAACTGCTGTCTTATGTGGGCTTTCCCATACTGGCATGTACAGCCACTGTAGTCTCATGGGCCCTTCTTAATATTTCTCTCTGTTAGCTCTGCAGCACCACTAACTGGTGAACTACTGCCCACTCCTTGCCCTCAGGTCTGTGTGGAGGACACCATTTCCTCATCATTGCCTCATTCTTTAAATTGTAGCAGTCAGGGACTCCCTCTGCCTCACTTTCAGATTGGGCAGCCTGTTCTAACTCTCTCAATACTGGGTCGGCTCGCTGAGCCTCAGCTAGGGAACATCCATTTAATTCATTCCCTGGGTCTCCTAACTTTCCAAAGAAAGTCTCGGACAGGCAGACCTCACGGTCACCTGCCTGCAGTGCCAATGCAGCCTCCTCTGGGGGACTGGTTTGATCATGGCCTGATCCACTACACATTCAAGGACACTGCAGGGGACCATCTCCTGGCACTGCCCTGTCTCTCTGACCTCCTGCAGTCTTTCTTTCACCACTGGGGGGTACCACTTTTACCCCCACCAGATCATTACCTAGGAGCAGGTCAACCCCGTCCACAGGCAAACTGGGGACAATCCCGACAGTCACCGGTCCCGAAACCAGGTTGCACTCCAGGTGGACCCGGTGTACAAGGTACAGGCACACGCTGCCCTCCAATACTATTCACCACCATTGTGGTGTTCACTGTACTCTCTGGGGGAAAGGTCAGGCCTTTTTCCCAGTAAAAGTGATCTAGTGGCCCCGTGTCCCTGAGAATCACTATGGGCTTGCTTAACCCACTCGAGGGGTATGGGGTTAATTCCCTTCAAACACAAAACCCTGATAACCTTCAGGAATTCTATTAACTTTTCCTGTACTGTCTGTAGTAAGCTTCCTGGGTTGCACTCTTACTGCAGTTAAAGCCACAGCTTGTTCTGCTGTGCTTTGCAATAGGTCCCGTCTTCACTGAGCGGGTGTGCCCTGATTAATCCTACCGGTTTCTCCTTTAGTTTCCTGCAGTCAGCTTTAAAATGCCTTGCTTTATTACAATGGAAGCACATAGGTCTCTGGGTCTCACTTTTGCTCACAGCACCTTCCTTTTAGGCTGGAGGAGGGCCCCCTGTGTCTCCTGCTTTCCTTTCTTTCCCAGGACTGTCTGGGTGGAGATCACCTTCTCACCCTTTGTCCTTTTTTGATTTGTAGGGGCGATTAGGAAAGGTTCTGCCCTGGGAAACCAACATAAATTAAAGCAAACTCATCGGCCAGAACGGCCGCATGCCGAGCCTCCCTGAACCCACTGTTCCTCTACATGGATCTTTATTGAGAGTGGGAGAGAGTTTTTAAATTCCTCTAACAGAATTACTTCTCTGTGAGTCTCATAGCTGGGCTGTATTTTAAGACCCCGCAGCCACTGGTCAAAAGCCAGCTGCTTACTTCTTTCAAACTCCAGCTAAGTTTGATTAGCTTGCTTTTTGAGGGTTCTAAACTTTTGGCGGTGGGCTTAGGGTACTAATTCATATGCCCCGAGGATAGCATTTTTGGTCAGTTCATAATTTGAAGAACTCTCATCTGGCAACAAGAAATAAACCTCACGGGCTTTTCCAGTTAGCTTGCTTTGTATTAAGAGACCAGGTCCTAGCTGGCCATTTTAACTGCCTTGCCAGTTTTTCAAAAGACACAAAAAATACTTCTACATCTTCCTCATTGAATTTTGGAATCAATTGAGCGAGTTTTAGCAATTTTGTACCCAGCCCTGAATTCTGCTCCTCCATATTGGCCTTGCTTTCACTAGGGTCACTGTGTTGCCCCCTAGTTAACTCAAGCCACCTCAACTCTCTTTCTTTCTCGAATATTCTTTCTCTTTCTTTCCTCTCTCTCTCTTTCTTCAGGTTCCTTCTGGGAGGCGCTCTCTTTCTCCCTCTCCTGCTTCGCTCTCTCTTTCCTGCCTCTCCCTTTCTCTTTCCCTGTCTTCCAATTCAACATTCTTTTGTTCCGGTTGTATCTTTGCTAGCAGTACCCTGTCTGGGTCTACTTCTAACACTGCTTCTGCCTCTTCAGATTCAAGGGAAAAATGGTTGGCCACTAGCCTTGGAGTTCAGACTTCCTAGCCTTGCCACGTACAGTGATCCCACACTGCTCAGCCATTTTTCTCAACTCCTCCATAGATATTGCTTTTAACTTATCCCAAGTTAATTCATCCTGGCTTGGAGAGCTACTCGCTTCAGTTGCAGACATGTTAGTATTCAATCACACACAACCACAAGAAAACCTGTATTAATCTTGCTCTTTTTTGATTGGGAATAATTTGGCTTCCCACTTCCAATTTCTCCCGTTGTCTATGGATAAAAGTCCGGATGCTAGCACCCAAATTTCTGTTACGACCAGGTGAGAAAGGTGTCTCGGGGTCTTTCTCAGCCTTCACCTGCTCTTATTGTAACAGGGTTTTAATTTTAAACATATCGTGTTTTAGCTGCCCCTTGGTCTATCCTTGTTCACCACTTTCCAATTATAAGGCAAAGAAATGAGCATAAACAGGCTTTCTTAGGTTTATAGAAGGTGAAATTTATTAAAACTTAAACTCTAACGCCTACAGATACACGCCATGCACCACGCTAGCATGCATACGTGATCCACATGCAAATAGAGACAGAAAAGGGAAAAAGTGAAAAGTTTGAGGCAATCTCTGAAGAGGGGTTTTTGTTACTGTGCTTCAAGCTTGTAGTAGGTTGTCTTGCTTTTCGTTGGGGCCCAGTATTATTTTTAAACCTTGTTCACTGTAGGAGACTTTTCTCTCTTGGGCTTCCTGTGTCTTCAGTGGGTTTCAGTTCCATGAGAAAGATGAGAGCAGGCAGGAGAGAGGTCTTTTCCAGTCCAGGAGCAAACAGCTTTCTGAGTTCAAATTCTCTGTGGCAAGTTCAAATTCAAAAAAACTCCAACAGACAGTTAGTTATGTGACTAAACTGCTCCGCCCACGTCTGTTTGTGTACTGGTGGAGCGGGGACTGGTTCCTTGGTTCCAACACTGTCTGCTAGCACGCAAAAAAAAAAATCTTTCCAGTGAGGGGCCTAGCAATTCCTTGTGTTAGGCCCTCTTCTTCCCAGCAACAATTTTAAGCTTAATGTCCATGTGGCAAAATTAAGGTGCCTCATTCTTGGCAGGTGGAGGCCTGCATGACACAATAGAAAAATGACTTGCATTTATATAGTGCTTTGCCTGTCCTTAGGATGTCCCAAAGTGCACTACAGCCAATGAAGCACTTTTGAAGTGTGGTCACTATTGTAATGTAATGTAATAATAGCCTTTTGGCCTTGGTCAAAATCACCGATATCCTGTGTGATTTCGACCACGACGCGTTATCCTTCCTTGGCTTCTCCATGGCCTTTGCTATGGTCGACCACACCATCCTCCTCTATAGCCTTTTTTTCACTATACATCTCTAAGGTGCCTACTTCCCATTCCTACTTGTCCCAAAGTTGCCACCACATCTCCTGAAACAGCATCTCCTTTTGCAGGAATATGACCACCTTTGGTGAGTCCTAGAGCTTCATCCTTGGTCCCCCTTCTATTCAGCAACCCGATTCTGTCATTTGGTGACATTATCATAAATATGGGAGTCAACATGCTGATGATACATAGTTTTACCAGTGATGCTGCACTGTTTGGCATCAAGTAATGGATAAGCCAGAACTTTCTGCAGCTAAAGATTACTGAAACTAAAACCATCCTGTTTGGCTTTCAAACTATACTTTACACCATATCTATTTATCCCACCTCCATTTCCAGCTGCTCACTTGGACTAAACCCTGAAGTGCAAAGCTTCAGTGTAAGGTTTGACCCTGTTTCAATGTTCACATTCTGTCCAAAACCAATGCCACTTACTTCCAGATTTGAAATATCATCTACCTAGTTCCTACTGGTGCTGAAAACACAATCCATGCTTTCATCACCTCCAGGCTTGACGTCTCCAAAGCTCTCCCTGTCAGTCAACTTACATAAGCTCAATTCGTCCAAAACTCTGCTGCCCAAATCCTATTCTGCACAAAGACCCGGTCAAACTTGTCCTAAGTGATCTCCACTCCTCTAAATCCCCCCACCAATTTCAAAATCCTTGCCTTTGTTTAAAGATTTCTCCATGGTGTCTCTCTACTTTGCTTCTGAAACCTCCTCCAGCACCCATCACTTTCCTAAGTCTGCTCTACTGTGTGCTCTCTCTCTCCATCCTACCACTCCACCAACAGTTACAGAGCCTTCAGCCACTTCACTTCCTGCTCTCTGGAATTCTCTTCCTGAAGGCCTTTTTTTGGCCATATTTAAGATAATAAAAAAGAGGGTGGAAGAATTTCCTTTAAATTGAGGATAGTTACAAAGTGAAACTTACTGCCACAAACCATTGTTGAAGCAGAGTTAATAAAAGCAAATTAGATAATTAATCGGGAAATGAACAGAAAAATTACACAAGGTGGGTCATGTGGATGGGCCAAATGTCTGTTGTAACATTCAACAATTTTATCTCATCTTTCGCCAAAAGTTTCCTTTAAAAGCTACCTCTTTGACCTTGCATTCAGGTTCTTTTTAAAACACTTCCCCTTACTTCTGCCCAGAACTGTATGGGGACTTTGGGTTATTTTTGTTATTTTAAGGTTGCTAGTTAAGTTGTTGTGCACATGGAGGAGAATCAACCACAATGAAACGTGAGCCAGTATATGAGAAAGATGTATCTGGAACTAGGGTAAAATGTAGTTAGAGCTTGTAATCTTGATGTGCCCAAACCTTCATCTCTTTTGTCAGATCAAAGCAGCTGATTCAGAAATTAATTATCAACTGCCAGGTCATGTGCGAGAAACATGGGCTGAATAATCTGCAGTAACTCATGTTCAAGAATCTTAAATCCAATATGAATTGAAAGTCTTCTGTTCTTTTGAAGACAAAATATAGGGATAAATTATGTGCACTTGTAGCAGTTGGAAGGGCATTGGAGCAAACTTTTTTTTATTTGTTCATGGGATGTGCGTCGCTGCATAGGCCAGCATTTATTGCCCATCCCTAATTGCCCTCGCGAAGGTGGTGGTGAGCCTTCTTGAACCACTGCAGGGTGTAGGTACACCAACAGTGCTGTTCGGAAGGGAGTTCCAGGATTTTGACCCAGTGACAGTGAAGGAATGGCAATATAGTTCCAAGTCAGGATAGTGTGCTGCTTGGAGGGAACTTGAAGGTGGTGGTATTCCCATGCATCTGCTGCCCTTGTCCTACGGGGTGCTGGAGGTCATGGGATTGGAAGGTGCTGTCGAAGGAGCCTTGGTGAGTTGCTGCAGTGCATCTTGTAGCTGGCACACACTGCTGCCACTGTGCATTGGTGGTGAAGGGAGTGAATGTTGAAGGTGGTGGATGGGGTGCCAATCAAGCAGGCTGCTTTGTCCTGGATGATGTCGAGCTTTTTGAGTGTTGTTGGAGCTGCACCCTGTTCAGGCAAGTGGAGAGTATTCCATCACACTCCTGACTTGTGCCTTGTAGATCGTGGACAGGCATCGGGAAGACAGGAGGTGAGTTACTCGCCGCAGAATTCTCAGCCTCTGATGTGCTCTTATAGTCATGGTATTTATGTGGCTGGTCCAGTTCAGGTTCTGGTCAATGCTAACCATCAGGATGTTGATAGTGGGGAATTCAGTGATAGTAATGCCATTGAACATCAAGGGGAGATGGTTAGATTCTCTCTTGTTGGAGGTGGTCATTGCCTGGAACTTGTGTAGCGCGAATGTTACTTGCCACTTATCAGCCTAAGCCTCGATGTTGTCCAGGACTTGCTGCATTTCTACATGGACTGCTTCAGTATCTGAGGAATCGTGAATGGTGCTGAACATTGTGCAATCATCAATGAACATCCCCACTTCTGACCTTATGATGGAGGGAAGGTCACTAGGACACTATCCTGAGGAACTCCTGCAGTGATTTACGATTGAGATGTTTGACTTCCAATAACCACAACCATCTTCCTTTGTGCTAGGTATGATTCCAACCAGGGGAGGGTTTTCCTCCTGATTCCCATTGATTCCAGTTTTGTTCGAGCTCCTTGATGCTATACTTGGTCAAATGCTGCCTTGATGTCAAGGGCAATCACTCTCACTTCACCTCCAGAGTTCAGCTCTTTGCCCATGTTTGGACAATTGCTGTAATGACGTCAGGAACTGAGTGGAACTGGAAAATCCCTATTCATTAAGTCTTGTATTTTCCTGATTTGTGGGGCTGAACACCATATCATGCACAGGAGTCAGCTACGACTCCTTGTGGACAATTTTCGTGTCCCTACTGCCCACTTTACTCTTTAAAAAAAAATAGGGTAGCACTGGGACCAATATAGTGCATATAGCTGAAGCTGTGACTTACTGATGACATCCTGCATATTCCAATTTTTGGGCATCGTTGGTGGCCGGAGCTCCTGCTGGAAATAGGCAGGAGTCTCATGAAAGTAAGCTAACGTAGTTTCGACACCCAAAGCTAATTTAGTTTCTGCCTATCGGAATGCTGCCAGTTTCTGCTCTCAGTCAACCAATACGGACAGTAGAAATTGGGGGTGGCCATTTTGAGTGTAAATTAAAGATATCCTTAGTTGCAATCAGGAAACCTTGAAGCTGGTTTGGCACTCATTCAGTGGAACCTTCCTGGCAACTCTGGAGGGGATGCTGGGAAAGTTGCAGAAAACCCAGTCAGGTGGGATAGCTCCCTGACATTGTCCCCTCTCCGAGCGACTTTCACAGGACGGGCTGCCACAGGAAATTGGCAGCTTGCTCCACAGAGGCAAGCAGCTAATCCATATAATTAAAGCCCAATCAAGGACCATTATCCAACACCAATGGAATTTTCCTGGCATTGGACGGGCCCTCTGCTGAGTCCGGAACCTGGTAACTGCTTGGAGGCAGCATCCCAACACTATTGGCCCTAAAAGCTTTGGGCTTCCTTTCCTTAAAAATGCTCTGCGGCCATCCAAGCTCTTCAACATCAGTCACCCACCTGATTTTCTGCCCAGAGGTCAGTTCACTGTCAATATGGGGAGCATTTTATGCTGGTAGTGCCTTGAGTTTATGTAAATGAGGCCCAATCATAAAAATAGTAGTGTGCCTTGCCCCCTGAGAACAGGAGTAGATCATTCAACTCTCAAAGCCTGTTCCATCAGTCAATTAGATCATGGTTGATCTGTCTCGTAACTCCATTTACCCACCTTGGTGCCATATCTCTCAATATCCTTACCCAACAAAATTCTATCAAACTCAGTTTTGACATTTTCAATTGACTTTGCCTCAGCAGCTTTTTGGGGAGAGTTCCAGATTTCTACTAATTGTTGTGTGAAGAAGTCCTTCCTGACATTGTCTCTTTAACGCCTAACTCTAACTTTAAGGTTCTGGACTTCCCCCACCAGAGGATAGTTTCTCTCTGTGTACCCTATCAAATCCTTTAATCATCTCAAATTATTAATAATTCCCTTGAGTATAGAAGATTAAGGGAATTCAGCCGAGTTCGTGCACTTGTCTCCATAATGTAACCCTTTTAGCCCAGGTATTATTCTGGTGAATACATGCTGCACCTCTCCAAGATCAAAATATCCTTCCTGAGGTGTGATGCCCTGTACTCCAGATGCAGTCTAACCAGAGCTTTATCCAAATGTGATGTAAATCCACTACTTTTTATTCCAGCCCATTGCGATAAAGGCTAACATGCGATTCCATTAGCCTTTCAAATTATTTTTGCACCTGCCTACACGTTTTTAGGTGATTTATGTACACAGACCCCTAAATTTCTCTGGCCCTGCACAGTTCCTATATTCTCAAGATTTGGAAAATACTCTCAACTATCTTTCTTGGGTCCAGTAATGACCCCAAACTGAACTCCATCTGCCTCAATTTTGCCTCCTCATTTAATCTACCAATGCCCCTTTGCAACTTTCTGCTCCACTACTTACTGTGCCAAACTTTTGTGTCATTAGCAAGCTTAGATGTACAGCTCTCTATTCCTTTATCTAAGTCACGGATCAATATAGTGTAAACTGAGGCCCCAGTGCAGATTCCAAGGGAACATCACTAGTCACATTCTGCCAATTAGAGTACATATCCATTATCCCCATTCTCTGTTTCCTATCTCCTAACCAACTCCCTACCCATTCAATAGGTTGGCTCCAATTCCATTCATTTTTGCTAAGTCTCTTGGGTAATATGAATAACCAGCTGTACCTATTCAGGAGCACAAAAACAGAAGAAAATCCATCATGGAGTTAAAGGTAATTAAACAAGAGTAATATAAGAAGGTAGTAACAAATAGGTAATATCCCATCTGCCCTTTGTAGGTTGCCATGGATGTGATGTGTTATTACCTTTTTGTACGTGAGGGATAATTGTGTAATGCACCATATTAATTATATGACAAACAAGTGTGCTAGGCAAAACACATTTAAGCTTTTTAATTCTTCGTAACCTCCTTTAATAGACGACACACATATACATTACCAACAAATATGTTTAATGTATGTGACAATAATGCGCAAAGCATATGAAGAAATACATTCTTTAACATTAACATTAGTACCACATTCTCGTCATTAATTGTCAGATATTAATTTTGGAAAAATTTTTTTTTAAAAGGTTTATTTAAAGAGTTTTTGGCCATAATGCTAAAAATATAGAAAAGATTATTTTGAATATAAACAGAATGCTTTACATAAGTTACAACCCATTAATCTCGTGTAATGCTAATTCTTTCAACACGTTCTTCTGTATCTATATACAATTACAACTGAGCTTAGCACTGATGTTCTTATGAGAGTCTGTGTCACGTGTGACACCTTTGCCAGTTAATTTACCACTAAACCTTCATGCCTATTAATTTAAAATAATTCAGAGAATCATTACTTGCTACCCCATTTTAAACCTAAATTATTTTCTGGGTTGATAGCACTATATTGGTTTCATTGTTAGTTGTAATTGCCCTCACTTGCCCATCTCCACGTCAAACATGCTGAAGCTGTGAAGCTGTCATTGTACATGGATTAATTCTAACACAGTTGCCTGGTAGATTATGTAGATGACTTTTTAAATAAAATGTCATAGTTACAAATTGGCTCCATGGCATTTTGGATTTACTCAATTTTCAAAGATAATTTCCCCTTTTTCTGCTAATTTTCATCGCTCCTCTCCTGCAGGTCTTTTCTGAGTTAAGAGTCTAAAGACATTAGTCACTTTCCAATACCTTGTTCAAGTGCTTATTCTTCATGTGTGAGTTGGGACAGCGACCACTGCCAAGCTACTCGAGCACGTGGGACATCAAAAGCAAGTCCAATCACATCCTCATCTAATTTCCACATCTGCATTTTCAGTGCCAAGAAGTAGCAACACTGGCTAATGTTTTTTTGTCTGAGCTCAGAAGTGGTGAGACCAATTGTAGCAAAGCAACAGTTGTCCCAGCTGTGAAACGTAAGTTAGCACAGGTCATGGATTGAATCTGGGACATTTCTAGTACATATGGCTCACCTACTCACTGCATTAACAAGTTGAATTTTCCAAAATTAATGAGTGCCAATTAAATATGCCTCACTTTGTGAGCACGCAGTACAGGCTCATAAACCTGATGATATAAAATTGATATAAAATTGTTCATGGTTTGGAAAGTAATTCTTAGTAAGCAGAAGCTAAGAAGTCACATCAATCTCCTTATGGTCCAAAATACATTTGCAAATCCCACCTGAGTGTGTATCAATGCTTTACAAGAGGAGAATGTCTCTTTGATAGTCATTACATTTCCTAATTTTCATCCAGATCTAGATCAAGGTCGACTTCTGTGGTGAGTTTCAGATAAAAGAAACCATAAATAGCCACAAGTAAAATCACTATAGCTGCAATGATGAGTGTCACATCCTACAAAAAAAAATAAAGGTTAAAATGAAGAAACAGAAGAACATGTATAATAGTTACAACTCTCTATCCATAATTTTTCAAATTAAAATTGTTTATAACAAGTGGATATTTTTGATAAACAAATAGAAATGTATTTTATTTTCAGATGCTAAGAACTAAACTTATCTCTCTGCATATATCTGTGCCAGACTTCTTACTCAAAGACACAACCACTGAGAAAAACGCACACATATCCAGAAGGTCACTCTGAAAACAATTGTTAGAATGATTTTTGCAGATTAGCGAATATCTCATTTGTGAAACCCATAGTTCCATGAGAAGGTAAGAGGAATGATTTTCTGAGTGAGTGCTATGCACGGGGAGCCTTACTTGTTGGCCTGACATGTCTGGAATTTGTGGGCACATTTCCATCAGGAGGGTGCATTCTGATGGTCAGTCCTACAATAAACATTTTGCTTAGTCAGTGCATACTGTAATCAGATTTCATGCAACATGCACTTTAATGTCTAACATTCTTTCTAAACCTTACACAATTGAAAATAAAGTAATAACTTTACTCTGAAAGACATTAGTTTTCACTAACAAGGGAAAGTAAATAGAAAACAAACATGCTGCTCACTTCCAAGGATAATATCTGGATTATGCTATGAGGGGTAATATCTGCATTTTCATTGCTGAAAATAAAATGTTACCACTTGTGCACTGTTCTCACCATGTAATATTAAGCAGGTCCAAATAGAATTTGTGAACGTGACTAAATTAGTAATTATGATTATTAGGAGCCAAATAGGAACTATTGAATAAATTAGAAAAGTATCATGCTGATTTTGGGTGGATGGGGTACTAACACATGAAAAGTTAAATGTATTTATTTTATATTCAGAATTAATAATAAATCCTGTTTCACACCTATTCATATTTTTTCTAAATATGAATCTGCTATATGTTGCTCTAACTATAGGGCTTCATTATCCTTCACGTAAACTCTTGTACAATTGATGTCCTTTAAGCAATTTGATATTTAACTAATGTTGGACTGACAATGACAGTAACAATATGAATGGTTTCACTTTTACAATATGCAAAAATTATTTATTAGGATTAGACAAAGCACTTTGTGCACACACGTAACTAAGGAAAATCTCAGAGGAGTAAAGAGTACAGCAATGTAGTGGTTATGTTACTGGATTAATAATCCAAAGGCCTGCACTAATTAACAGAGAACGCAAGATCAACTCCCACCATGACAGTTGGGAACTTACGAACATACAAACATGCGAATTAGGAGAAGGAGAAGGCCAACCCTTGACTTGAATTCAGTTTTTAAAAAGACCATGTTGACCATCAAGCTGTCCAATTATCATAAAAACCTAATTAGTTCATTGATATCCTGTTGGGAAACAAATCTGTCATCCTTATTTGTGTTTAAAAGACTGTGGAAAATACCTGAGAAGATGCCTGGACATTTTTTTTAAAAAAGGTAACTGGAAAGACACTTGGGACTTTGTTTTAAAAAAAAACATTTACTGGAACTCACATGTCTTAAGCTAAATAAACAGCCAGAGCCTTATGGACTATGGAATTGTTTGGACTTGGAGAAGTCACAAATCTCTATTTATGACTGTCAGGAGTTTTGGTTTCACTTTTGGATATTGTTTGGAGCGCAGTTGGTGTGTATCCTGCTAAGAGAGAAGTCACCCAGCTCATACTTTTCCACCTGTTTTGAAAAATCTTCTGAGAATCCAGTGTGATAGCTGAAACCACGGATGCAGTAATTCTCCCAAAAAGCCTGCAAGACTACTCCTCAACATCTCCTGAACAGAACTGCTCCAGAAAGATCCCAGTGACAGCCGTCTAGCGTGTACCCAGACGCCAGACCAAAGGGCCACCTGGAACATTCCATATCTTATTCTTTTTCTTCAAGAATTGACAATAACTTGGCCAAAGTATCTTTTTTTAAAAGTTGATCTCTGCAGAGCCAGTTTTTTCAGTTTTCTTTATTTTTTTCTGTGTGTTAGTATATTTTTAAAGGGTAGATATTTACTCTTTCATATTTCAAACTATGTTAAGCTTTGCATCTTTATTGAATAAATCTTGTTTTAGTATAAAACCATTTTGTTGCTTATTAAAGAAACCTGGTTGGCAGATTTTTATTCTGAAACTAATATAAAGTATATATTTGCCTGTATCTGTAACTGGGTAAAACATTTAAATATATGCTGTGACCAGTGGAGTAGTGGAACTAGAGACAGTGTATTCCTCCAACCTCGGTCGTAACAGTCTTTAAAACTGGGAACACTGCCATCTCTATCTCTTAATGAGAACAAAGCACTTTGGGGATTGCGCTCCTGATCACTGTATATGGTGTATGCCTTTCAGCCCAGTCCTCTGCTCTTCCAGAGATGACCTTATTGATTTGCTCTGAAAGCATCTGCCGGTCTCTCCTCTTCTCCTTGGATATTAGTTCTGGCACTTTTTCCAATTCTATCTCTTCTCTTTGTTGAAGTCCTATTCATTCTCCTTCTCAAATACCACAATAGTATCTCTCCTCTCCTCCAGGCATATGTGGCTTGGGATGTGGAGGAATAATCTGTGTAAATATTAATTTATGATTTTTAACAGTTCATCTATGAAACTTTTTAAAACAAACTCAGATATAAAATTATTTTCTATTTAAACTAATGGATCAGAGGACAATAAATGTGATTATTTAAAAACATATTTAGCTAGTCATTATATCAAGCTAATCTACCAGTATTTATCTGTATACAGTAAATGAAATGAATTTATTTGATACACACATAATCTTACCAGAATCAAAGTGGATGATTGATCTGCAATTCCGTCCTTTGTTATGTTTGCAGTGTGCCACTTTGAACCTGACTATACTTCTAAAGTCCATGGTCATATTCTTGTACTTCTTTGTATCTCTGGTGATACTGGATACTTCATTAGTTTCTTTTCCAGCAACAGTCCAGAAATTTCAACACACTGACGCTGATTGGCAACCCAACAAAGTTCTGCTTTTTTTTAGTAAGCTCCTTTGCCAAATGTTTGTATTTTCTTCCCTGAAGAACAGGTTCCTAGAATTTTGAAATTTCTAACACTAGAGAACATTCATTAAACATGTTAATAAAATGCAAATTACTGTACTTCTGCTGTAGTGGGGGTGGGTGGGGGGCGGGGGGGAATGTTAACAAGACAGACAGTAATATTTTTCTGCAGGCATAGCTCAAGCAAAATGTTCTCTCCTGTTGACAACAAAGTAAAAATAGCTTTTCTGGCACCACAGCTGGAATGGCCAGCACCCAACCAAAAAAAAAGGGCTAAAAATTCATTAAAGCCCATTTTCAGGCGTGGGGTCACGATTCACAATCTACCCCTACTCGTTCCTGTTGAGGCAGGCAGCATGTAAACTTTGTGCAGCTTCCTTATTTTCCAGATTTCTGCATGCAGCCCAGTAGAACCCACACTGCTGGCTGGTGGCATGCATAACAAGGGGCCTAACGTGTTCCAGCTAGCCTCCAGCTCTTAAAGGCAATCTATCCCTCTTAAAGGGAAGCTGCACTGAATCAAAGGGTCTACTGCTGACCGTCACTGCTGCAATTGAAAAGAATGGAAATTGAGCACCGGGGAAAGGGCTCCACAGTTCACACATGCCTTAGTCATGGAGGTGAACAGGAGGAGAGATGCCATGTTTCTGCAGAGAGCTAGGAGGACATCAAGGACCACCCTCTGAAGGGTGGAAACACCCTGAGGAGGAAGCACCATTGATCTGACAGAGCTACTGGCTCTGCTCGTACCTTAGAGGCTAGTATAGAGTTGGGATTTACACATGATGAGTCACCAGGCACAATTAGGCTGCAGCTAGGCTGAGGGGAGAGGATATCTAATCTGCCAGCTCCCTGGAGGGTGAGGTTGCAGACGGGTTCTGTGCAGAGGACTCGGGTGAGGACTTCAATGGGGCAGCATGCACACCGAGATGCTTGTTGCATTGCTCCTGCCACGATCAAGTAGCATGGAAGAGTCCAACTCCAACGTGGCAAAGGGATTCGCGCAAAGTTATAGATTCATGGAGAGATACAACACTGAAACAGGCCCTTCGGCCCACCAAGTCTGTGCTGACCATCAGCCATCCATTTATACTAATCCTACATTAGTCCCTACCACATCCCCACCTTCCCTCCATTCTCCTACCACCTACCTACACTAGGGGCAATTTACAATGGCCAATTTACCTATCAACCTGCAAGTCTTTAGCTGTGGGAGGAAACCAGAACACCCAGCGGAAACCCACACAGTCACAGGCAGAACTTGCAAACTCTGCACAGGCAGTACCCAGAACTGAACCCAGGTCACTGGAGCTGTGAGGCTGCAGTGCTAACCACTGCGCCGCCCTAATATATCTTGGAGTCCATCCTTTCTAGGATGGAAGTGATGGCCAACTCCATAGCATTACTTGCAGACTGTTATGATCATCTAATTTATGGGTTGTATTCATATATTTTTAGAGTTCACTTTTAGTTTTGGGGAACTTAAAAGAAAATTGAAATTCTGGAATTCAAAAGGATTGCCAGACATCCAAGATTGATACACTTCAAAGATCTTTCCATGTGTACTTGCAGAGTGAAAGAGGGGTGAGAGCCATAAACAGAAGGTGGACTCATTTAGTTGGGGAACTGAAGTCTATAAAGAATTGAAATAAAAACAAAAAGTGCTGGAAATACTCAGCAGGTCTGGCAGCATGTGGAGAGAGAAGCAGAGTTAACGTTTCAGGTCTGTGACATTTCATCAGAATTCAGAATGAAAGGTCACAGACCTGAAACGTTAACTCTGCTTCTCTCTCCACAGATGCTGCCAGACCTGCTAAGTATATCCAGCACTTTTTAATTTTATTTCAGATTTCCAGCATCTGCAGTATTTTGCTTTTATCTATAAAGAATTGCCCCATCTTTGTTGGCAGCATAAATTATTCATGTGGGTATCCGAAATCAAAGAGATGTTTTGGAGTTGGAGGTAATTAGCTTAACTTGCTATCTGGCTCATCCCAGATGTACCACATTGCTATGGAGATAGATGATGCAAGATGATGCAGGGAGATGCCAGTTGGTCAGGTGTTTTATTTTTGTGCTTTATCACAGAAAAGTGAATTGTTTTTTGGAAGCAGTTGGCTTTGAAAGCAGTTGGACTCAGGAACAGAGAGGCCATCAGGAACCAGGGATATTTCTGATTTGAGTGAGGCCCATGCTTAGGCTGGGGAAACCCAAATTTGTGAGGTGTTGAAGGAGAGATGAAGGGTTTGCCGAGCGGATGCTAGCAGAAGGACCCCAAGAAATCTTATACCTCGGAAGATAACTGCAAAACTAAGGAAAATCGAACTGCAAAACTAAGGAAAATCGAACTGAATTCCTAAGACCTGTGGTATGCTTTGGATTGGTCCCAGGAGAAGTGAATGAACCTCCAAGAACCTGTAAAGTATAGGGGAACTTTTGGGTGAAAGTAAAAGTCAAACGGAAAGTGTGCTATTGAGATTTAGAGTTTAAAATATACATCTTCATGTTCCGTTAAGAGTTAAATTTAAAATATAAGTGATTACTAATTGTAGTGTTGTTAGTAGTGCTTGCTTTGTTTAACTCTTATACGGTAAAGTTTTTTTTTTAAATGTGAAATCTTGTGGCATAATTTTTCAGCAATAACTAGGAGTTTGAATTTTTTTTTTAAAGTTACTGATCTCTAATGGGATTGTAACAAGACCTATCCATGATGCAACATCTGATGGCTGCTGTCTCAGCTTCCACTGCAGCAAAGTGAAAGCCACCCAATGTCTCAATGCTGCAGCAAAAGCTCAGACAGAGGTCATGAGATCCAGCTCAGAGTGCTGTCATCATGGCTGCGAATCTCAGTGATCAAAAGGGCATGCATGCAGTCCAGCCATCTGTGCTCCAACACATTACGAAGATTGCTGAGGTGCTGCTTCGTGAGAATAGCAGTGGCACCAGAGAGCATGAACCTGCTGTCCTCTCTCTCAGGAAGACAGCATTTGTCCTCCCACCACTGCTCTTGCTATTTGCCTCTTAACCAGCCAGCCCAGACTGCTGAGGTGGTGCACTCTGAATCTGGGCCCTCCAGGCCTAGAGCTGCTTGAGAGTGTCCTGCAAGGCAATCTACAGTCTCCCCCAGTGAAAATCAAAAGCCCTCCATCAGCCATCCTGCAGCCACTGGGATATAGCACAGCGTAGGCAAAGACACCTGCCAAACAGGCACTAAGGGAATGCACATGGGTGAATAGTTCAGTTTTGTTTGTATAATTGGATGTGTTGTTGGATAAAGATGTTAATGGAAAGGTTTATGTTAATGGCTTTTACTGTAGGATGTTAGCCAAGGGAACACTGTTATGGTGAGTCTCAAATTGATGTAATGGTGGGGAATGGTTTATCCATGGTGGTAGAGGGAAGTTGTCCTATGGGAACCAGAATCTGAGCAGGCATTCTTGGACAGCCCATTGGGAGCTAAGATATCCAGGATGCATCCTCCCTGCCTCCTCCTCTTCCTCCTCCCGAAATGGCCTCCAGATTCCTGGTGGCAACGGCTACGCCCTCGTGATGATGATGTGATGGAGGATGCAGCAGACCATCACAATCTTGGACACCTGCTCCAGTGTGTATTGAAGGGCTCCCCACCAAGCAGTCCAGGTATCGGAAGCATTGCTTCAGCATGCCGATGGTCTTCCAAAAGATGTTCCTCTATGGCTTTCGTTATATGCCTGCTGTGCTCATGTGGTCGGGTGGTGAAGGAGGGTCATCAGCCACCTGGACCGGGGTAGCCTTTGTCCTCGAGCAGCTACACTCTAGTTGTGGAGGCGCAAAGATGGCGGAAATAGCAGCCTGCCTCAGTATGAAGGCATCATGGTTGCTGCCAGGATATTGGGCATTCATTGACATGGTGCAGTGCACGGTTGCACACCAACTGCACATCAACTGAGTAACAGCCTTTGTGATCCTATACATCTCCCCATTGCCATGGGAGGCCTGCAGAATCATGAGCATGCAGTCGATGGTGCCCTACACCATTGGGAATACTGCTATCCTAGCAAATCCACGTTCCATCTCATCCTGTTTCTCCCTGCTGACGGAGAAAACAATGTATTCACCTCCCCTGACACAGATGGCCTTCCTCACCTCCCAGATGCATCGATAGACGGGATACTGGAAAATGTTGTATATGTTGCACATAGAAGTTCAATGTCACTGTGACCTTTACAGCCACTGGCAGCGGTCGCCATCTGGTGTGAGGATCCAGGTCATGTTAAAGCAGATGGCACAATTCTGTGACCACCTTCTTATTGAACCAAAGTCGCCTCAGGCATTGCTCCACGGTGAAGTGGAGGCAAAAGAAATGCTCTCAATAAAACGGTAAAGGGTAGGGCTTTCTGTGCAGAGCCCTCCTCCTCCCTCTACACAGAGCTTCTCCTCCCTGCAGCCTCTGCGCCATTTCTTGTTCATGTTGTAGACCAAGAGGCACTGCATAAACAGTCCCCACATCTCATGCAGAGTTGGGTCACCAAATCCTCTGGGCCTCCTGAATGTATGTAGCAGCTCACCACAGATCCTCCAGCCACAGCATTTTCACTAACTTTGCAATAGCAGAATAAGTCAAAAGCACCTCACTGCAAATTGGATGCCTGCCCTTTAAATAATGCGTGTTAGAGGGGGGGGTGCGGTGGTTGGAGGGTCCCACAAGCTGCTGAACCCAGTTAAGCTGAGAGTGATTAGCACAGGCATTCAATGCACATGCGCAGACCAAGTTTCTGAAACGTTCGTGAAATCAGCCGGAATAGACTTCTCATGCTTCTGGTACAAAATGGCAGGCCCGCACTAGTGCCCTTCCCTGCATGGGGCGCCTTGTGGGCTGCACCGTAAGTGGCCGGAAGCATGGCCTGCGCCATTTTCAGTCTTCAGCGGCACCAAGGGCACTAAGGAGTCCAATTTTGTGCCCAATGACTTGAATCACGTCTGTGACTAATATTTGAACAAATGTGCCATTTCTGAGTTAAGTTTGGCCTGTTTTCAATTGTGCTACTGCTGGAACACTGCAGGACAGTAGAACACTCCTTAACTTGGAAAAGGGCGAGGGCCCAAGAAAATGGCAGGAGCAATTCTATCCTGGTTGATTATGAACTGGAACAGATGGCTGTCAAAAAGACTGTGATCTAGACCATTTTATTGTGTAAGCAGAGGAGTTGAGGCAATGGAAGAGAGCAAGGAGCAGATAAACAGAAAATAATTACAAGATCTAAAGCTTTTTTAGTTTTGCAACATCACCAAAATATACTGGTTAAATTAATTCATGCAAGGTCCATATAATTGTTAACTATTTGAATGTTTATGCCCATTTATGGACAGTTTATCTGTAACAAAAACATCTGCAGACAGTTTAAGAGTTTTTTTTGTTCTAATCGCAACATTCGTACATCTCAAGAGGCTAAGACTGTGCAAGAGAGCTTCCATTTATTTTCCTGTATCCACAGCTGTGCTCACAGACCCATCTGGCCACACAGCTACTAATCTTAACAGGATGTAATAAACAAGTGACACACAACTGCAAGCTCCATCTGCTGAGGCCAGTGGACAGCAGGACTGTTTAAGATAACCATTGCTATTCCTAGCTGCATTAGTATGGTGATATCCAACATTCTTGTCTTTCCTTCTGGGGAGCCTTTCTAAAATCATTATTGCCTAGTGTAAACTTTAATATCAAATGTTGCCTTTTTTTGTAGATGCCAAGAGGAGAAAAGCTTTAGTATGGAAGGTAATGCATTTTTATGCAAGTACTACCATATAAAACTCTATATATTACTGCTGGGTTGCTGCTCTTATCGACTTAAAGAACATTTATATAAAACCAAAATTAAACCTCCAAACCATTCCTTAGGATTCTGCTAATTTTTTCATACAGCATAATCTATGGTGAAAGTCTATTCACCACCATATTCAATCTGCTGGGTCAGTAGCCCAAAAAGAGATTAAATCTGCAGCCAAGCACACAAGTAAATTTTGGGCAAATACGTTCACCAAAGGTATTTATCATAGCTTCCTGATGCAGTGAGATGGTATGAGTTCTTTGATCTATAGCAGTTTTGGCCAGGAGTTGCCCAAACAGCACAAGAAATTTGGGACGCTTACCAAAGTGACAATCTTTTAATTGTGATGATGGGTTTTCCTTATTTGAAGTATTTCCTGCTGCAACATTTATCTCCACCAAGGATCTAGTTGATTACATTTTTTGTCTAGGCAACACATCTGGCCTTGGATTAAAGTTTTACCTCAAAAAAGGTGCAGTTGGTAAACAACTGTCAGATAAGCTACTGGAACTAAATTCAGAAGGCTAGATATTTAACTTGCCGTCCAGGTTTAACACTGCTGTGAATCAGCAGCCCATTAGAGAAATTGCCCGATTTTCACAGGCAATTTCTATAATGGACAGCTGATGCTATGCCAGTTTCATGTCTTGGTGGTAAGCTGAAAATCTACCTCTTGATTTCTAAAAACATATCAATAATGGCAAATTACTTTGGACTTGAGCAGGAACTGTTCACTATTCGCTATCAAATCCTGATAAAGGTAGTCTAAAGAATGGAAAGAGTACAAATTGTGTAAAGCTCAGAAGGGACGTGTGGAAGATCCAAAGAAGCAGCTTAACACCTCAAAAAGAAACTTACCGAATGGGGTATTTCGCAATCTGAATTACCATAGATTTAAAACTGAATCAATACTGGAACTACTCCACTCCTCCACCACTGGCATGTCGTGGCTATAATATGTACTGTCTCAAGGTAGGTACGGTTCTGTTGCAGCACCTCCCAAACCCAAGGCCTCCACCACCTCGAAGGATGGGGCAGCAGATACGAGGGAACACCATCACCTCTAGGTTCCCCTCCAAGTCACATACCATTCTAATTTGGACATTTTGCTACTCCTTCATTGTCATCGGTCAAAATTTTGCAACTCCCTCTCTAACAACATTGTGTGAGCACCTTCACTACACAGATTGTCGTGGTTGAAGGCAGTGGCTTGCCACCACCTTCTCAAGGACAACCAGGGATGGACAATCAATGCAAGCCTTGCTAGCAATGCCTACACCTGGGAATGAATTAAGAAAATGAACTGCATTAACCATAAAGCACAAATTGCGCTCAGAAAGGAGGAAGGTACAAACCTGCACCCTCCTCTTTCTACAGAATTTCTGATTTCCTTGATTACAGCACGCTTGATTTCTTATGAGATAAAAGCCAGGAATTTCATCAGAGCTGCTCCTGCCCTGCTGCCACAAGTTCATTGGAAACTCTGCCACATGTGGAAATTGGGTTTTTGCTGCATGTACCACTTTGTTTTATTGTCATGGTTTAATCTGAAACAAAGATTCAGATTTACATTTTCTATTATGTCTTTAATGTGAATCAATGGGGTCCATCTTAGTCACCTCCTTTCAAGGAGAAAAATCCAAATTCTCGTTACTTGGTTCAGTCTTCTGTGTATTCTCTGCATTGCCTTCAGGCATTAACTGTTCCTCTTGTGTCTCAGATACCAGCACACACAATGTACTCAAGTGTGGCAGTGACCAGAAAGCATTATATAATTTAATCAGGACTTTCACCAATTTGTACTCCAATGCCTTGGTTATTAGCTCAGTATTGTATTCTCTTTCCAATTTCTACTTGAGCAGTGATTGGACATGGTAAATGGTGAGTCTATTAAAATTCTTCAATGTCTTTCAACTTTACCTATAGCTATTTCAACATCATTCATGAAGTGCTGTTTCCCATTTTCTTCTTTCCATGTGCAGCATTTTACAGTTGTCTACATTAAATTGCAACTGTCATTGTCCTACATATTTTACACATTTCCTGACTCATTTTGTACCATCCCTTTTCCTTTTTGACATAACAGAGACCATGGTATGTAAACTTCATCAATGGAATAGATGGCAATCTGTGACTAGCTGTTGGGAGCACAATTTGACTGCAGTGAGCTATGCATGCCCTGTTTCCCTCCCTAAGAAAAAATCGCCACCAAATGATTGAGAGATAATCTCAGAAAACTGACAAAATTCAGTTTAATTTGTTTAAATTAGCATTTTTAAATATGACTGCTGGTCAACACAATAGGTAAAACAAAATTAAATTCAATTCAATTACTTTATGTTTTAAATGTTTTTAACATAAAACAAGGAGCATTAGAACAAACTAAGTGACACTAGACCTCAAGACTGTAAGTCTGAAGGAGTTACAAAGTTCAGCGTCAAAAAGCATTTGTTGCTCCCTACATCATCATTAAAATAATTTATTTTACTTTATTTGCACCATATGTTGTGTAGCAATGGAATAGTGAGCCAACAGCTGGACTTAAAATTATCTAATAGCTGAGAAAACAGTCGGGTAGAGTTGGATACAGGGGTCCCAAACTTATTTTCTGTTGTATTCTTGCATTTGAGATGGGATATACAGAAATGTGTAAATACAAGCAGAAAATTGAGGTCATGAGAGACAGCCCAAAAGGTACAATGAATATATATATGGTAATGGCATGACAGGTAAAATGAGAAGGGCAAGCCAAAAAGGCGAGTGGTAAGATGGAGTAAGACAGCAGAGCTGCAAAAAAAAATAATGTACGGGTTTGGTGGTGGAGTAAAATGTGCTTATAGGATGTGTACCAGGGCAATTAAAATAATTCAGAGAAAAAAAAGCTAAATTGCTGCTTTTCAGGCAACATGTAGCAAAAAAGTTAGATACTATTAAACCAACAAAAGAACTTAAGAAATAGGAGTAGGTCATATGGCCCCTCGAGCCTGCTCTGCCATTCAATTAGATCATGGCTAATCTTCTACATAACTACACTTGCCGGCCCAATCCCCATATCCCTCAATTATGTGCCCAAAAATCTATTTAAGTCCTGAATATTCTCAAGGGGTGAGCATCCACAGCCCTCTAAGGTAGAGAACTCTAAAGATTCACAACCATCTGAGTGAAGAAATTTCTCCACATCTCAAGTCAAAAATGGTTGCTGCCTTATCCTGAGACTAAGACCCCCTAATTCTCGACTCTCCAGCCATGTGAAACAACTTTCAATATCTACTCTGTCAAGTTCTCTAAGGATTGTATACGTTCCAATGAGATTACCTCTCAATCTAAATTCCAGGCCCACTCTACTGAATTAATCCTCATATGACAGCCTTCTCATCCCAGGAATCAATCTAATGAAGTTCTGTTTGCACCCCCTCTAAGGCAAGTATACCTTTCCTTAGATGGAGACCAAAAATGTACACAGTACTCTAAGTGTGGTTTCACCAAAGCCCTATGTAATTGCAGCATTAAACTTGTATAGAACATTGGTTAAATCACACTTGGAGTAGAGTGTGCAGTTCTGGTTGCCATATTACAAAAAGGATATGGAGGCACTAGAGAGGGTGCAAAAAAAATTATGAGGAAGATACAAGAACTGTGAGGTTATAACTATCAGGAAAGGATGTATACTGGGTTTCTTTTCTCTCGTAAAAAGACTGAGGGGTGACCTATAAGAGGTCTTTAAAATTATTAAACAGCACATAGTATTCCAACTGCAGTCTAAATTATGAAAAGTTTTGATAGAGTAGAGACAAACTCTGCCCGATTTTAGCACTGTGTAATTGAAGGGTTAGAACTAGGCCCACTAGACAGTGTGATTCCACTTGTGGAGACAAAAAAACTGGAGGTCATCAAAATAAGATAATCACCAAGAAATCAAATAAGGAATTCAGAAGAAACTTCTTTATCCAGAGAGCAATTGAGGCAAATGGTAGAAATGCATTTAAGGTAAAATTAGATAAACATATGAGGGAGTAGGAAGTAGAGGGTTTTGCTGATAGAGTTAGATAAGGAAAGAAGGGAGGAGGCTCGAGTGGAAAATAAATGCTGCTTTGAACTGGTTGGGCCGACTGGCCTGTTTTTGTGATGCAAATTTTATGGAATACTCCAACCTGCTTGCAATAAAGGCGACTATACTATTTGCCTTTCTAATTGCTTGCTGTAGCTGCATGCTATCTTCCTGTTTCTAGGACCCCAATCTCATGAATACCAATATTTATTAGTCTCTCTCCTTACAAAAAATATTCTTCTCATTGTCCCTATAAAAGTGGATAATTTCACATTTCCCCACATTCTACTCCATCTGCCATCTTCTTGCCAATCACTTAACTGGTCTATATTCCTTTGTAGCCAAAGTGGAAAATTGCCCAGGTATGACCTATTCACAAAAAGTAGGGCAAATTCAATCCAACCAATGACCACTCTATCAGTCTACACTCAATCATTAGCTGGACGGTGTCATCGAAAGTGCTTTCAAGCGGTACTTACTGACCAACTCACTTACTCACTGCATACCAAGCTCAGTTTAGTCCCACTAGGACCATTCTGCTCCAGGCCTCATTAAAGCTCATGTCCAAATATGGACAAAACAGCTGAATTTGAGAGGGGAGGTGAGAGTGACTGACCTTGATGTCAAAACTAAAAATGAAGTCAGTGGGAATCTGGGGGGAAACTCCCCACTGGCTGTACTCATACCCAGCACAAAAGGCAATAGTTGCAGTTGTTGCAGGCCAATCACCTCAGCTCCAGGACATCGCTGCAAGACTTCATCAGGACAGTATCCAAGCCCAACCATCTTTCCCCTTCTTCATGAATGAACTGACAGCCATCATAAGGTCACAGCTGGGAATGTTCACTGATGAGTGCACAGTTCCACCGCAAGTCCTCAGAAAATGAACAGAATTTTAAGCCCCCCCCCCCCCCAAAAGAGCGGGTTGGTGGCAGCGGGGGAAGGGGGGCATAAAATGGAGTGGGAGGCTTGGGGGGCTCTTCCCGACCTGCTCCTGCCTCCATGCTATTTTACAGGGGGCTGTGGTGGCGAAAAACAGCCCGCCTGCCCCAGGCCAATCAAGGCACTTAATTGGCCAATTAACAGCCACTTAAGGGCCTCCACCCGCCACTACGGGGATTTTACTGTTAGCAGGCGGGCAGCCGAGGTGTGCCCGACGGAGGGCTTCCCCCGATGCCTCAACCGCCGCAATGTTCAATACGTACCTCGCCCGCCCAATCGACCCCCCCTTGCCTTGCCGGAGCCCGAATTATCTCTCCCGGGGCGGCCCCAAAAATTTACCCATTCTCCGGGGCTCCCCGACATCTTCAGATGGGTTGCAGACCCATTAGTGGCCACCGCTCACAGTGGTGCTGCTGGGAATAAGAGCTGCCGGGCTGCTTATTGGCGGGCAGTTCCATTAGGCGGGACTTCCTGCCTCAATGAGGTGGAAGTCCCACCTAAGATCAATTAAGGGCCTGGAGAGTGTAAAATCTGGTCTGGATCCCCAGGCCCGGTGCAGGCTGTATCGCCACTGACTTTTCGGTCGATGAGCGGCCACCGTAAAATTCCGGCGCATGATGTAATCCGTGCCCACATGCAGCAAGACGTGGACAACATTCAGGCTTGGGCTAATAAATGGCAAGTAACATTGTTGCCAGACAAGTTCCAGGCAACTTCCATCTCCAACAAAAGGGAATCTAACCACCTCCCTTTGACATTCAACGGCATTACCATCACTGAATCCCCCACCATCAACATCCAGCACGTCACCATTGACCAGAAACTTAATTAAACCAACCACATAAATACTGTGGTTACACGAGAAGGTAAAAGACCGGGTATTCTGAGGCAAGTAACTCACCTCATGACTCCCCAAACCATTTACAAGGCAAAAGTCAGGAGCGTGATGGTTTTAAACTAAAAAGTGGGGACAAGGGATCAAATTTTGGAAGATGGGGTAAATAAAAGAGTAGAGACAAGGCTAGAGAGAAAGGTATTAATATGGGGAATGATAGACAGTGACAGGAAGGGATACAGAGTACAAATCTAAGAGTAAATCAGGAGCCGAGGCTAGACATCACAAAAATAATAGGACAAAACTAAAGGCTCTGTATCTGAATGCACATAGCATTAAAAACAAAACAGGTGAACTGATAGCACAAATGGAAATAATTAAATACGATCTGATAGCAATTATAGAGACATAGCTGCAGGATGACATATATTGGGACTGAATATTGAAGGGTACATGACATTTAGGAAGGACAGGAAGCTAGGAAAAGGTGGAGGGGTGGCTCTGTTAATTAATGATGGTATCAGCACATTAGAGAGGGATGACCTAAGTTCAGGAAACCAGGATGTAGAACCAGCTTGGGTAGAGATGAGAAATGATAAAGGCAAGAAGTCACTCATAGCAATAACCTGCTCAGTGATGCTCAGTTTGGGTTCCGCCAGGGCCACTCAGCTCCTGACCTCATTACAGCCTTGGTTCAAACATGGACAAAAGAGCTGAACTCAAGAGGTGAGGTGAGAGTGACTGCCCATGATATCAAGGCAGCATTTGACCGAGTATGGCATCAAGGAGCCCTAGCAAAACTGGAGTCAATGGGAAGCAGGGGGGAAACTCTCCACTGGTTGGAGTCATACCTAGCACAAAGAAAGATGGCTGTGGTTGTTGGAGGTCAATCATCTCAGCTCCAGGACATCACTGCAGGAGTTCCTCAGTGTAGTGTCCTAGGCCCAACCATCTTCAGCTGCTTCATCAATGACATTCCTTCAATCATAAGGTCAGAAGTGGGGATGTTTGCTGATGATTGCACAATGTTCAGCACCATTCGCAACTCGTCAAATACTGAAGCAGTCCATGTAGAAATGCAGCAAGACCTGGACAATACCTAGGCTTGGGCTGATAAGTGGCAAGTAACATTCGCACCACACAAGTGCCAGGCAATGGTCATGTCCAACAAGAGAAAATCTAACCATCTCCCCTTGATATTCAATGGCATCACCATCACTGAATCCCCCACTATCAACATCCTAGGGGCTACCATTGACCAGAAACTGGACTGGAGTAGCCATATAAATATACTGTGGCTACAAGAGCAGGTCAGAGGCTGGGAATCCTGCAGCGAGTAACTCACCTCCTGACTCCCAAAGCCTGTCCACCATCTACAAGGCACAAGTCAGGAGTGTGATGGAATAATCTCCATTTGCCTGGATGGGTGCAGCTCCAATAACACTCAAGAAGTTCAACACCATCCAGGACAAAGCAGCCCATTTGATTGGCACACCATCCACAAACATTCACTCCCTCCACCACTGACACACAGTGGCAGCAATGTGTACCATCTACAAGGTGCAATGCAGCAACGCACCAAGGCTCCTTAGACAGCACCTTCCAAACCCGCGACCTCTACCACCTCGAAGGACAAGAGCAGCAGATGCATGGGAACATCACCACCTGCAAGTACCCGTCCAAGTCACACACCATCCTGACTTGGAACTATATCGCCGTTCCTTCACTGTCGCTGTGTCAAAATCCTGGCACTGCCTTCCTAACAGCACTGTGGGTGTATCTACCTCACATGGACTGCAGCGGTTCAAGGCAGCAGCTCACCACCACTTTCTCAAGGGCCATTAGAGATGGGCAATGTTGGCATAGCCAGCGACACCCACATCCCATGAATGAATTTTTTAAAAACTCATGGGAGTGGTGTACAGGTCCCCTAACAGTAACCACACGGTAGGACAGAATATAAAGGAAGAAATAATGACACCTAGTCAGAAAGGTACGGCAATAATCATGGGGGATTTTAATCTGCATATAGACTGGAAAAATCAGTTGGGCAAAGTTGCCTAGATGAGGAGTTCATAGAATGTTTGCAAGATAATTTCTTAGAACAGCATGTTCTAGAGCAAACCAGAGAGCAGGCTATACTAGAATAAAAACAAGAAATGCTGGAAATACTCAGCAGGTCTGGCAGCATCTGTGGAGAGAGAAGCAGAGTTAACGTTTCAGGTCAGTGACCCTTCTTCAGAAGTACAGCAGGCTATACTGAACCTGGTATTGTGCAATGAGATAGGATTAATTGATAACCTCATAGTGAAGGTGGCCCTAGGTAGCAGCAATCATAATATGATTGAATTATACATTCAGTTTGAGAGAGAGAGAAGAATGGGTCTAAGACTAGTATTTTAAAATTAAATATGGGCAATTATGAGAGCATGAAAACAGAGCTAGCTAAGGTGAACAGGCAAAGTAGGTTAAGGGATAGGTCAATAGAGATGCAGTAGCAGACATTTAAGGGGATATTTAATACACAGAATAGATACATTCCAATGCGAAAGAAAAATTCCAAGGGAGGACCCACTATCCATGGTTAACTAAAAAAGTTAAAGATAGTATCAAACTTAAAGAAAAAGCATACAGCTGCATAAAGTTGGGTGGCAGGTCAGAAGATTGGATAGAATATAAAAAACAGCAAAGAATGACTACAAGATTGATGAGGCATGAGAGGAAGTGAGCTAGAAATACAAGAACATAGAGTTTCTATAGATATTTAAAAAAAGAGTGAACAAAGTGAGTGTTGATCCTATAGAAAGTGAATCTGGGAAAATAATAAGGTAAAGTTAGGAGATGGCAGATGAATTGAACAGGTATTTTGCATCGGTCTTCACTACAGAGGATACAGGTAACATCCCAGAAATAGCTGTAAATCAGGAAATGGAGGGAGGGAAGAATTCAAGAAAATTACAATCACCAGGGAAGTGGTACTCAGCAAATTGTTGGAGTTGTGGTCTGACAAGTCCCCGGGTCCTGATGGACTTCATGCTAGGGTCTTAAAAGAAGTGGCTAGTGAGATAGTTGATGCGTTGGCTTTAATTTTCCAAAATTCCCTAGATTCGGGAAAGGTTCCATTAGATTGGAATATAGCCAATGTAACTCCTTTATTCAAAAAGGGAGAGAGACAGAAGGCAGGAAACTACAGGCCAGTTAGCTTAACATCTGTCTAGGGGAAAATGTTAGAAGCTATTATTAAAGACGTTATAGCAGGGCATTTAGAAAAATGCAAGATAATCAGGCAGAGTCAACATGGTTTTGTGAAAGGGAAATCATGTTTAACCAATTTATTGGAGTTCTTTGAAGAACTAACATGAGTTGTGGATAAAGGGGAACCGGTGGATGTACTGTACTTAGATTTCCAGAAGATAATTGATGAGGTGCCACATCAAAGGTTATTGCAGAAAATAGAAGCTCATGGTGTACAGGGTAACATATTGGCATGGATGGAAGATTGACCAGCTAACAGGAAACAGAGAGTTGGCATAAATGGGTCATTTTCTGTTTGACAATTCTTCTTTTTCTTTTGGGCCTCCTTACCTCGAGAGACAATGGATACGCGCCTGGAGGTGGTCAGTGGTATGTGAAGCAGCGCCTGGAGTGGCTATAAAGGCCAATTCTGGAGTGACAGGCTCTTCCACAGGTGCTGCAGAGAAATTTGTTTGTCGGGGCTGTTGCACAGTTGGCTCTCCCCTTGCGCCTCTGTCTTTTTTCCTGCCAACTACTAAGTCTCTTCGACTCGCCACAATTTAGCCCTGTCTTTATGGCTGCCCGCCAGCTCTGGCGAATGCTGGCAACTGACTCCCACGACTTGTGATCAATGTCACACGATTTCATGTCGCGTTTGCAGACGTCTTTATAGCGGAGACATGGACGGCCGGTGGGTCTGATACCAGTGGCGAGCTCGCTGTACAATGTGTCTTTGGGGATCCTGCCATCTTCCATGCGGCTTACATGGCCAAGCCATCTCAAGCGCCGCTGACTCAGTAGTGTGTATAAGCTGGGGGTGTTGGCCGCTTCAAGGACTTCTGTGTTGGAGATATAGTCCTGCCACCTGATGCCAAGTATTCTCCGGAGGCAGCGAAGATGGAATGAATTGAGACGTCGCTCTTGGCTGGCATACGTTGTCCAGGCCTCGCTGCCATAGAGCAAGGTACTGAGGGCAATATGTAACGAGTTATGTGCCGCAGGGATCAGTGCTGGGTCCTCAACTTTTTCCGATTTATATGAATGAGATGGATGAAGGGACCGAAGGTATGGTTGCTAAATTTGCTAATGACAGAAAGATAGGTAGGAAAGTTAAGTTATGAAGAGGACATAAGGAGGCTACAAAGGGAGATAGATAGGTTAAGTGAGTGGGCAAAGATCTGGCAAATGGATTATAATGTGGGAAATGTGAAATTGTCCATTTTGGCAGGAAAAATAAAAAAGCATATTATCTAAATGGTGAGAGATTGCAGAGCTCTGAGATGCGAGGGATCTGGGTGTCCTGGCGCATGAATCACAAAAGGTAAGTATGCAGGTTCAGCAAGTAATTAGGAAAGCTAATAGAATGTCATCGTTTATCGCGAGGGGAATTGAATACAGAAGTCGGGAGGTTATGCTTCAGTCATACAGGGCATTGGTGAGACCACATCTGGAGTACTGTGTACAGTATTGGTCTCCTTATTTAAGGAAGGATGTAAATGCATTGGAAGCAGTTCAGAGAAGGTTTGCTAGACTAATACCTGGAATAGGTGGGTTGTCTTATTAGGAAAGGTTGGATAGGCTAGGCTTGTATCTGCTGGAGTTTAGAAAAATGGCAACTTGATTGAAAAATATAAGATCCTGAGGGGTCTTGACAGGTTGGATGTGGAAAGGATGTTTACCCCTGTGGGAGAATCTGGAACTAGAGATCACTACTTAAAAATAAGGGGTCACCTATTTAAGACAGAGATGAGGAGAAATTTTTTCTCTCAGAGGGTGGTGAGTCTTTGGAATTCTCTTCCTCAAAAGGCAGTGGAAGCAATCTTTAGATATTTTTAAGAGAGGTAGATAGATTCTAGATAAACAAGGGGGTGAAAGTTTATCGGGTGTAGGCAGGAATGTGCAGTCAAGGTTACAGTCAGATCAGCCATGATCTTATTGAATGGCGGAGCAGGCTTGTGGGACTGAGTGGCCTACTCCTGCTCTTAATTCGTATGTCCGTATGTACTCCCCTATTAACTGGTTGAGTGTAGATCCAACAACTCTCAAGAAGCTCGACACCATCCAGGACAAAGCAACCTGCTTGAATGGCACCTTCAACATTCATTTCCTCTACACTGATGCACTGTGGTTGCACTCTGTATTGGCTATAAGATGTACTATAGCAACTCTCCAAGGTTTCTTTGACAGCACCTTCCAAACCAGCCCGTACCACCTGGAAGAAAAGGGCAGCAAGCAAATAGGAACACCATTATGGGCGGCACAGTGGCGCAGTGGTTAGCACCGCAGCCTCACAGCTCCAGGGACCCGGGTTCGATTCTGGGTACTGCCTGTGCGGAGTTTGCAAGTTCTCCCTGTGTCTGCGTGGGTTTCCTCCCACATCCAAAAAGACTTGCAGGTGATAGGTAAATTGGCCGTTATAAATTGCCCCTAGGGTAGGGAGGTGATAGGGAATATGGGATTACTGTAGGGTTAGTATAAATGGGTGGTTGTTGGTCGGCACATACTCGTTGGCCGAAGGGCCTGTTTCAGTGCTGTATCTCTAAATAAATAAATTACCTGCAAGTTCCCCTCCAAGTTACTCACCATCCTGATTTGGAACTTTACTGCCATTCCTTCACTGTCGTTGGGTTAAAATCCTGGAACCTCCTACCTAACAGCATTGTGGGTGGACCTATACCACATGGACTGCAGCAGTTCATGAAGGCAGTTCACCAACAACTTCCCAAGGGCAATAAATGTTGGCCTTGCCAGCAAAGCCCACGTCCCATGAACAAATAACAAAAAAAGCCTCATTGCTCCTCCTCAGAGCTTAGTTTTCCAACTACTGTCAGCAAACTTTGATATATCACCCTCATCTAACTCATTGATAAAGACTGTAAATTGCTAAGACCCAACCACTAATCCTCCACTAGTTACAACCTGCAAAACCCAAAATAACCCCTTTTTTCTACTCTTTACTTTCTGTCTGTTAACTGATCCTCAATTTGAGCTAATATATTACTCTCAATGCTATGAGCCCTAATCCTGTGTAACCCCTTGTGTGGCACCTTATTGAATGCCTTCTGAAAATCCAAATATAAAGGCATCATGCTTGGTTCAGGTATGGATTCATCTAGCTATGATGGTCCCGAATTAAAACTAGTATCACAATGGGAGAAAAGCTATGCATTTTAAATAGTAGTTTATTTTTGGTCCTAATTACACAGGAAAGTCAAAACAGTGGAATAAGAATTCAAACAAAGAACAATAAGTACTGTGCAATAAAATGCAAAATACTACTTGATCAGCTTCATAATCAGATGTAGAAGGTGAAAATTGCATTACCAGAAGTTATCTACCAGAAGTATATAACATTTTGAATTTGAATCCCCACAGAACACAGTCTGGTTGCCTTCTGCTTAGTTTTGTTTTTACACCACAGACCATTGAAGACTTATGATAATTTCCAATTTCAAGTGCAGTACTGCATAAATATTTAGTTCCTAACATTCCACACAGATTCTGAAATGTCACAAACAATATCTCAGAGAAATAATCAATATTCAGTGCATTTGTCTTTAGGGAAAAGATATTTGACAGTTACTGAAATTTAATGAAGGTTATCAAACAACTACACACACCCTTATTCCTGGTGCTGATTTTTTGGCTTCTGCTTTCAATCTTGTTGCTTTTAAAACTGATTTGGTTTTCTTATAATCTTGTTTTCCTGAGGGTAATAAAATAATTGTTAGTGAAATGCGTTTTACACGCATGAAAAGGACTTTTTAAGCATCTTTTAAACACTATTGATAATGCAGAATATATTGTCAAATAAAAACTGCTGGACATTCTATATTAAACTTATATACTTCTATACTAAACATATATACAATACCACTATAACATTTCCAAAAATGCTCGATTTGTTTTCTTTCAAACTGACTCCTCAAAGCTTGTCCATCATCTACAAGGCACAAGTCAGGAGTGTGATGGAATACTCGCCACATGCCTGGATGAGTGCGACTCCAAGAACACTCAAGAAGCTCAATACCATCAATGACAAAGCAGCCTGCTTGATTGGCACCCCATCCAACCCCTTAACCATTCACTCCCTCCACCACCAGCACACAGTGGCAGCAATGTGTTCCTTCTACAAAATGGACTGCAGCAACTCACCAAGCCTCCTTAAACAGCACCTTCCAAACCCACAATCTCTACCATCGAGATGAACGAGGGCAGCAGGCGCATGGGAACACTACCACCTGTAAGTTGCTCTCCAAGTCACACACCATCCTGATTTGGAAATATATTGTCATTCCTTCAATGTTGCTGGGCCAAGTTCCTGGAACTCCCTCTCTAACAGCACTGTGTTTGTACCTACACCAGATGGACTGCAGCAGTTCAAGAATACGACTCACACCACCTTCTCAAGGGCAATTGAAGATGGGCAATAAATACTGGCCTTGCCACTCATGAACACCTCCGATGAATCAATAAAAAAATTAGTTATGTATGAGTAGACCTCAACAGCTCTAAAATACCAACACCAATTTCAAATTAGATATCAGGAAATAACATTTGAAGGTATACTTCACTGTTTTTGCCCTAAAATCAATGCAAAAAGGCCTTGGGAAAATTATGTTCTCTGCTCCCACATCTGATAGGAAATAATGCAAGAAATATCCAAAATTTTTATCCTTGAGCTAAATTCTTCCACCGTGATCCCATTGGTGAACCCATGGTGTTTGCAGGGAACAACACCTTATTTACTAGTTAAGAGGGTGCAATAGGATTACCAGCAATCCTATGATTGCTGGTAATTGTCGTACCTACCTGCCCTATGGGAAGGGAAGAGGATTTTCTTTTTGCCCACCAACCCTGCCCATGTTCCCTCTGACCCCTTCGTAAGGTAAGGTGGACTGGGGAGGGATGGGGTGTGTGGATGGTGGTGGAGACAGGGGTGCAACCTATAAAGCATAAAAAAGTCTCGTCTTGAGGTCACTTGCCAGGCCTAGATCCCACTGGTGGACTCATATATACTATTGTAGGGGCCTGTGCAATCCACCCCACTCAGCATACCAGCTTTAACTAATGTTTCAGGGTCCAGTGTAATCTAAGCAGCAGGAACATTTGGCATATGGAATACTCCTTGCTTGATTTGCCTTGTAAGACACTGCCAAAACTCAAGGATCGTGGTGTTCAGGTTTAGGATTTATCTATTACAACATTGTCAGTAGACGTTTCCATGTCTCCAGCCCAAAAAATGAAAATAAAAAGGTATAATATGGAAACGCAAATATAAGTTGAATTGTTAAAAGACTAATGCACACAACTAGCTCAGAATGCACTGGAGGCTCTCTCCTAATCTCTGTTCTTTATTTCAGTTAAAGAGACAAACATATGAATTAGGAGCAGAAGTAGGCCATTCGGTCCCTCGAGCCTGCTCCGCCATTCAATAAGTTCATGGCTGATCTGTCAGTGTCTCGAATTCCACACTCCCATCTACCCCAATAACCTTTGATTCCCTTGCCTAACAAGAATCTATCTGCCTCCGCCTGAAAAATATTCAATGACCCCACCTCCACCTCCTTCTGAGGCACAGAGTTCCAAAGTCACACAATCCTCAGAGAAAAAATTTCTCCTCATCTCTGTCCTAAAAGGGCGTCCCCTAATTTTAAAACAGTGGCCCCTAGTTCTGGACTCACTCACAAGAGGAAACATCCTTTCCACATCCACCTGGTCAAGACCATTCAAGATCTTATATACTTCAATCAAGTCTCCCCTCACTCTTCTAAACTCCAGTAAAAATAAGCCCAGTCTGTCCAACCTTTCCTCATAAGACAACAGGTATCAATCTAGTAAACCTCCTCTGAACCGCCTCCAATGCATTTACATCCTTCCTTAAATAACAAGACCAAAACCGCACACAGTATTCAAGATGTGGTCTCACCAATGCCCTGTAAAACTGAAGCAGCATAACCTTACTTTTATTTTCAATTCCTCTCGTAATAAAGGATAGCATTCCATTAGCCTTCTTTACAACTTGCTGTACTTGCATACTAACTTTTTGTGACTCATGCACTATAACACCCAGATCCCTCTGCACCTCAGAATTCTGCAGTCGTTCTCTGTTTAAGTTATGCGCTGCTTTTTCATTCTTCCTGCCAAAGTGAACAACTTCACATTTTCCCACATGATACACCATCTGTCAGATTTTTGCCCACTCACTCAACCTATCTATATCGATCTGCAACCTCCTTATCTCCTCTTCACAACATACTTTCCTACCTATCTTTGTGTCATCTGCAAATTTAGCGGCCAAGCCATCACTCCCCTCATCCAAGTCATTGATATAAATTGAAAAAAGTTGAGGCCCCAGTACAGACCCCTGCAATGACTCCACGCGTCACATCCTGCCAATCAGAAAAGGACCCATTTATGCATACTGTCTGTTATCTGCCAGCCAGCCAATCTTCTATCCATGCTAATATGTAACCCATTACACTATGAGCTCCTACTTTGCACAATAACCTTTTATGTGGCACCTTGTCAAATGCCCTCTGAAAATCCAAGTACAGTACGTCAACGGGCTCCCCTTTATCCACAGCACATGTTACTCCTTCAAAGAACTCCAATAAATTGGTTAAACATGATTTCCCTTTCACAAAACCATGCTGACTATTCCCGATTACCTTGAGATTTTCTAAGTGCCCAGGTATAGCCTCCTTAATGATCGATTCTAACACCTTCTCCACGACAGACGACAAGCTAACTGGCCTATAGTTACCTGTTTTCTGTCTCACCCCCCCTTTCTTGAATAGAGGGGTTATATTTGCTACTTTCCAGTCTGATGGAACTTTTCCAGAATCTAGCGAATTTTGAAAAATTATCACCAACGCATCTACTACCTCATTAGCCACTTCTTTTAAGACCCTAGAATGAAGCCCATCAGGACCCGGGGACTTGTCAGTTCACAGCTCCATCAGTTTGCTCAGTACCGTTTCCCTGATGACTGTAATTTCACCAAGTTCCTCTCTTCCTTCCATCTCCTGATTTATAGATATTACTGGAATGTTTTTTGTATCCTCTATAGTGAAGACAGAAGCAAAATCTTTGTTCATTTCATCCGCCATTTCCTTATTATCTGCTATTAACTCCCCATTTTCACTCTCTAGAGGACCAACACTCACTTTATTTACTCTTTTCCTTTTTAAATACCTGTAGAAACTCCTATCTGTTTTTGTATTTCTAGCTGGTTTCCTCCCATACTCTAATTTCTTTCTCCTGATTAACCTTTTAGTCATTCTCTGCTGCTCTTTATATTCTAACCAATCATCTGACCTGCCACTCATCTTTGCGCAATTATATGATTTTTCCTTAAGTTTGTTGCTTTCCTTAACTTCTTTAGTTAACCACGGATGGTGGGTCCTCCCCTTAGAATTTTTCTTTATAGTAGGAATATAATTAATCTGAATATTCTGAAATATCCCCTTGAATGTCTGCCACTGCTTCTCCATTGATCTATCTCCTAGCCTAGTAACCCAGTTCACTTCAGCTAGCTCAGCTTTCATGCCCACATAGTTGCCCTTATTTAAGTTTAAAATACTTCTCTTAAACCCACTCTTTTCTCTTTCAAACTGGATGTAAAATCCAATCATATTGTAGTTGCTGCTACCCCGAGATGCCGTTACTCTGAAATCATTAATTAATCCTGTCACATTACACAAAACTAAGTCTAATATAACCTGCAGTCTGAATAAAGAACAAATAACAGTACAGCACAGGAGCAAGCCATTCGGCCCTCCAAGCCTGCGCCGATCTTGATGCCTGTCTAAACTAAACTCTGGTTGGTTCAAGAACGTGCTGCTCTAAGAAACTATCTCGAAAGCATTCTATGAACTCATCATCCAGGCTGATTTTTCCAGTTTATAAGTAGATTAAAATTACCCATGATTATTGCTGTTCCTTTATCACAAGTATCAGGCAAGCCCCCCACCTGCCAAGAATGAGGAAAATTAATTTCACCACATGAATGTTGATTTTAAACTGTTGTTGGTGAAGAAAGAACTTGCTTTAAAAAACAACTGGAGACTTTGGCTGGAGAGAGACATTAGCATATCAACAAACAGTACTTCAAAGGACAAAGGGGCTATTCCCTGCACCAATTTAATCCACAATGGACTTTTGAATACCAGACGTTGAAGCATTCCAGGTAGCTACTAAGATGGCCAAATACACAAACAGACGTGGTCAGACCAGTTTAGTCACATGACTGGCTGACTGTTGGAGTTTTTTGAATTTGAACTGGCCACAGGGTTAAAACTCAGAAAGCTATTTGCTCCTGGACTGGAAAAGACCTCTCTCCTGTCTGCTCTCATCTCGCTGTCAACAGCTTTGGAAATCATTGAAGACATATGAATCCCAAGAAAGAAAAGTCTTCTACAGTGAACAAGGTTTAAGAAGAATACTGGGCCCCAATAAAAGCAAGACAACCTACAATCAGGACTCCACAGTGAGCTTGAAGCACAGTAAAAAAAACTCTCTTCAGAGGTTGCCTCAAACCTCTCCATTTTATTTTTCTTCTCTTTTCTGACTCTCTTTGCATGTGCGTATCGCGTATGCATGCTAGTGTGGGATGTGACATGTATCCATAGGCATTAACCTAATTAGAGTTTAAGTTTAAGGTTTAATAACTTTAACTTTTCTTCTTTAAACCTAAGAAAGCCTGTTTATGCTTATATATTTGCCTTATAATTCGAAAGCGGTGAACAAGGATTCACCAAGGGGGAGCTCAAAACACAGTGTGTTTAAAAATTAAACCCTGTTACAATAAGACCAGCGAAGACAGTAAAAGACCCCTGGACACCTTTCTCACCAGGTCGTAACACAAGCACCCAGTATTTCTTCTTGTACACTTCGTCCTATATTGTGATTACTGTTAGAGGGCCTGTAGACCACTCCCACTAGTGACTTCTTTCCCCTACCATTTCTCATCTCCACCCAAACAGATTCTACATCCTGATCTCCTGAACCAAGGTCATCTCTAACTATTGCACCAATGCCATCCTTGATTAAGAGTACTACCCCTCCACCTTTACCTCGCTTCCTATTCTTCTTGAATGTCATATACCCCTCAATATTCAGGACCCAATCCTTGTCATCCTGCAGCCACATCTCCGTAATGGCTATCAGATCATATTTATTCACTTCAATGTGTGCTATCAGTTCATCTACTTTGTTATGAATGCTACATGCATTCAGATACAGAGTCTTTAGTTTTGTCTTTTTGTTATCTCTGTAACATCTAGTTTTGACTGTTGGTGTGGTCTTATGTTTTTTCTCTCTGTCCCTTCCTGCCATTGTCTAACTCTCACTTCCCATATTACTATTCTGCTCTCCTGCCTTGACTCTACCCCTTGATTTGCTACATCTACTCCCTCTGGATCCCTCTCCCCCCTTGTTTAGTTTATAGCCCTGTCTAAGTCCCTAATT
The DNA here is from genome assembly GCF_036365525.1 of Heterodontus francisci. Taxonomy (NCBI): domain Eukaryota; kingdom Metazoa; phylum Chordata; class Chondrichthyes; order Heterodontiformes; family Heterodontidae; genus Heterodontus; species Heterodontus francisci. Next base: position 69,590,342 of record NC_090375.1, on the reverse strand, counting down.
ATATGGTTCGCTCGATCACTGGTCCCAACGGTACAGCCCCCACTTTCCCCAGTACTGGTGACAGTGCCCGATGAACTAGAACTCACTTCTCCCACACCAGTCTTGGAGCCACGTATTCATTTCACTAATTTTCTGTGCCCTTTGCCAATTGGCATGTGGCGCAGGTAATAATCCAGAGATTATTATCCTTGAGGTTTTGCTCTTCAATTTGGTGCCTAGCTCCTCATACTGACTAAGTAGAATCTCTTTCCTAGTCCTACCTAAGTCATTGGTACCTACATGGACCACGACAACCGGATCCTCCCCCTCCCACTCCAAGTTCCTGTCCAGCCCTGAGCAGATGTCCTGAACCCTGACACCGGGTAGGCAACACAACCTTCTGGACTCACGTTCTCAGCTGCACAGAAGTGTCAATCCCCCTCGCTATACTATCCCCAACTACCACTACATTCCTCTTTGCTCCCCTCACTTGAATGGCTTCCTGTCTCACAGTGCCATTGCCAGTATGCTTATCCACCCTGCAGACCTCGCTTTCGTTTACCAGGTTGAGAGCACCTCAGACCTGTTTGACAATTGCAAAGTCTGAGGCTCATCCACTATTTTCTGTTTGGTCCCTTTACCGGCCTCACTCACAGTCACTTCCTCCTGTCCCTCACTACTTACCAAAAGAGATGATCCTGTGCTAAGAGGTGTGACCGTCTTCTGGAACAAAGTGTCCAGGTATTTCTCCTCCTCCCTTATGATGCGCAGTGTTTGCAGTTCAGCTTCCAAGTCAATAATCCTGATCCAGAATTCCTCTAGCTGCTTACACTTTCTGCAGATGTGTTTGTCCTGGCAACCAAAAGCTCCCACATATCACAGCTGCACCATAACACCTGTCCTGCCATTGTTATTTATGCTATTAGTTAATTGACTTTAATTACTATCTTAATTACCTCAGAATAATTCCTATGTAAAGTAGAATTTACTGTGTTTATTATATGCTAGTAACACCTACAACTAACATTATACTTTTCTTGATGTACAGATATGTACAGACCCCATGAAGTCTCATGGCATCAGGTCAAACAAGGGCAAGGAAACCTCCTGCTGATTACCACCTACCGCCACTGCCCCCCTCCTCAGCTGATGAATTAGTACGCCTCCATGTTGAACACTTCTTGGAGGAAGCACTGAGGGTGGCAAGGGCGCAGAATGTACTCTGGGTGGGGGACTTCAATGTCCATCACCAAGAGTAGCTCAGTAGCACCACTACTGACCGAGCTGGTCGAGTCCTAAAGGACGCAGCTGCTAGACTGGGTCTGTGGCAGGTGATGAGGGAACCAACAAGAGGGAAAAACATATTTGACCTCATCCTCACCAATCTGCCTGCCGCAGATGCATCTGTCCATGACAGTATTGTAGGAGTGACCACAGCACAGTCCTTGTTGAGACGAAGTCCCGTCTTCACATTAAGAATACCCTCCATCGTGTTGTGTGGCACTACCACCGTGCTAAATGGGATAGATTTCGAACAGATCTAGCAATGCAAAACTGGGCATCCATGAGGTACTGTGGGCCATCATCAACAGCAGAATTGTACTCAACTACAATCTGTAACCTCATGGCCCGGCATATCCCCCAGTCTAACATTACCATCAAGCCGCGAGATCAACCATGGTTCAATGACGAGTGCAGAAGGGCATGCCAGGAGCAGCACCAGGCAGACCTCAAAATGAGGTGTCAACCTGGTGAAGCTACTTGCGTGCCAAATAGCGTAAGTAGCATGCAATAGACAGAGCTAAGCAATCCCACAACCAACAGATAAGATCAAAGTTCTGCAGTCCTGCCACATCCAGTCATGAATAGTGTGGACAATCAGGAGGAGCTGGCTCCACAAATATCCCCATCCTCAATGATGGGGAGTCCAGCACATCCGTGCAAAAGACAAGGCTGAAGCATTTGCATCCATCTTCAGCCAGAAGTGCCCATCAGCCTACTCTCAATCATCAGTAAAGTGATGGAAGGTGTCATTGACAGTGCTCTCAAGCGGCACTTGCTTAGCAATAACCTGCTCGTTGACGCTCAGTTTGGGTTCCGCCAGGGTCACTCAGCTGCTGACCTCATTACAGCCTTGGTTCTTTGGGCCTCCTTATCTCGAGAGACAATGGATACGCGCCTGGAGGTGGTCAGTGGTTTGTGAAGCAGCGCCTGGAGTGGCTATAAAGGCCAATTCTGGAGTGACAGGCTCTTCCACAGGTGCTGCAGAGAAATTTGTTTGTTGGGGCTGTTGCACAGTTGGCTCTCCCCTTGCGCCTCTGTCTTTTTTCCTGCCAACTACTAAGTCTCTTCGACTCGCCACAATTTAGCCCTGTCTTTATGGCTGCCCGCCAGCTCTGGCGAATGCTGGCAACTGACTCCCACGACTTGTGATCAATGTCACACGATTTCATGTCACGTTTGCAGACGTCTTTATAACGGAGACATGGACGGCCGGTGGGTCTGATACCAGTGGCGAGCTCGCTGTACAATGTGTCTTTGGGGATCCTGCCATCTTCCATGCGGCTCACATGGCCAAGCCATCTCAAGCGCCGCTGACTCAGTAGTGTGTATCAGCTGGGGGTGTTGGCCGCTTCAAGGACTTCTGTGTTGGAGATATAGTCCTGCCACCTGATGTGGTTCAAACATGGACAAAAGAGCTGAACTCAAGAGGTGAGGTGAGAGTGACTGTCTTTGACATCAAGGCAGCATTTGACCGAGTATAGCATCAAGGAGACCTAGCAAAACTGGAGTCAATGGGAATCAGGGGTAAAAATCTCCGCTGGTTGGAATCGTACCTGGCGCAAAAGAAGATGGCTGTGGTTGTTGGAGGTCAATCATCTCAGCTCCAGGACATCACTGCAGGAGTTCCTCAGGGTAGTGTCCTAGGCCCAACCATCTTCAACTGCTTCATCAATGACCTTCCTTCAATAATGTCAGAAGTGGGGATGTTCGCTGATGATTGCACAATGTTCAGCACCATTCACAACTCCTCAGATACTGAAGCAGTCTGTGTAGAAATGCAGCAAGGCCTGGACAGTATCTAGGCTTGGGCTGATAAGTGGCAAGTAACATTCGTGCCACGCAAGTGCCAGGTAATGACCACCTCCAACAAGAGAGAATCTAACCATCTCCCCTTGACATTCAATGGTATTAAAATCGCTGAATCCCCCCCTATCAACATCCTGGGGGCTACCATTGACCAGAAACCAAACTGGAGTAGCCATATAAATACCGTGGCTACAAGAGCAGGTCAGAGGCTAGGAATCCTGCGGCGAGTAACTCACGTCCTGACTCCCTAAGCCTGTCCACCATCTACAAGGCACAAGTCAGGAGTGTGATGGAATACTCTTCACTTGCCAGGATGGGTGCAGCTCCAACAACACTCAAGAAGCTCAACAAAGCAGCCCACTTGTTTGGCACCCTGTCCACAACATTCACTTGCTCCACCAGCGACACACAGTGCCAGCAGTGTGTACCATCTACAAGATGCACTGCAGCAATGCACCAAGGCTACTCAGGCAGCATGCTCCAAACCTACAACCTCTACCACCTCGAAGGACTAGGGCAGCAGATGCGTGGGAACATCACCACCTGCAAGTTCCCCACCAAGCCACACACACCATCCTGACTTGGAAATATATCGCCGTTCCTTCACTGTCGCTGGGTCAAAATCCTGGAACTCCCTTCCTAATAGCACTGTGGGTGTATCTACCCCACGTGGACTGCAGTGGTTCAAGAAGACAGCTCACCACCACCTTCTCAAGGGCAATTAGGGATGGGCAATAAATGCTGGCCTAGCCAGCGACGCCCACATCCTATGAAGCGAATAAAAAAAAATACAGATATGGAAACCTTTCTACTGCTAATAAACCTGACCAATGCTAATAAAGCTTTGCCAATATGAATAAACCTTACTACTATTAGTAAACCATGTTGGTTGAAACTATCTCCTGATATACATGAAATTATCTCTTCTGCTCCTTTGGAAGAAATTGGAAGCCTAGGAGCACTGGTAGTTTGACTAATTCTGATCAAGCTATTAAAGACAATTCCTGTGCCTCAGCCACATCGAACTCACCAACCTTTCTCCACAGTCAATGGTCTCCTCAAGAACTGGAAAAAGTATTTGCAGTAACTGCGGATAGAAATAGTAGATGGATACCTCTAGAAGGGGAATGAGCTATATGGGCACATCTGATGTTTGGCTTGTAGCTTGTGCAGAACCTCTCTGAGCAGGCATGCCAGCTGCTACAACATGTATCAACCATAGTTTGTGCATCCCAGAATTAGTGGTAATATTGTATGAAGACTCCAGAGTCAAAATAGACATTGTGAAAATAGGTTGAGGTCAGTGTGCAGTTCCATTTGAAGTGGCACCCAAATGGGCCTTAGTGGTTACCTCTCGAGTGATGCACCCACTCAGTATTGCATTTACTTTTTTGATGGAACGCCTTACCAGAGAGAAGTAAAAAGCAAAATCCATAATAGTTTTTAAAAGGGAAATGAATAAATATTTGAAATAGAAAGAAATGTAAAAGGATATGAGGAAGGGCAGGGGAATGGGTCTAAGTGGTAGCTCTTTCAGAGAGCCCACATAGGCAGGAGAAACTGACTGGCCTCCTACTGTTCTGTAAAATGCCATAATGCTATAATCCCAGGGCTTAAAGTGCAAATTTCTTGAACGTGCAAATGTAGATAGATAAAGCCATAAAAAAGGGAATTAACATTTTGTAAATGGGGCAAACAGCAGGAGGTTATAATGAACTCTGGTCTACCACTGATTTGAGTACTGTGTGCAGTTTTGGGTATCACATCGAGGAAGAACATTATAGCCATAGAGAACATGATGTAAGTTCACCAGAATGATATTGGAGATGAGTAATTATAACAATAGACATGGGATACTGGGACTATTTCCCCTGGAGCAGTGAAGGTTAAGTGGATATTTAATAGAGGCTGTTAAAATTATGGAAAAGTTTTAATTGGGTGAATAGGAAAATAAATTTCCTCTGGGTGGGGTGTTAATCTTGAAGGTGCCATCTATTTAAGATGGTCACTGAGAGTAAGGAAGGAGATCAGGAGAAACTACCAGAGAGTTGTTTGAGCATGGAATGCTCTGTCACAGGGAGCAGTTGAGGCAGAGACCATTACATCTTTGAAGGGGAAAGCGGATAAATATCTGAAGTAGAGGAAGATACAGAGCTATGGGGAAGAAGCAGAGGGATTAGTTTGGATTGCTATAGCAAAGAGCTCAAAATAAAACATGATAGGTCTGTGCTGTAAACTTCAGAAGGTTGTGGGTTTAAGGACTTGAGCACAAAAATCAAGGCTGACACTCCAGTACAGTACTGAGGAAGTGCTGGAGGTGCTTTTGGATAAGGCATTAAACCAAGGGCCTGTCTGCCCTCTCAGGTGGACAGTGAAGACCCGATGCCACTATTCCGAAGAAGAGCAGGGAGTAATTACCTAGGTCCTGGCCAATATTTATCTCTTAATCAACACAACAAAAACAGATTATCTGGTCATTATCACATTGCTGTTTGTGGGAGCTTGCTGTGCACAAACTGGCTGCCACGTTTCCTATATTACCATAGTGACTACTCTTCAAAAGTACTTTATTGGCTGTAAAGCGCTTTGGGATGTGCTGTGATCATGAAAGGTGCTATATAAATGCAAGTCTTTGTTTGTTCTATGCCTCTAGGATAGAGATAGCAGTTCTTCAACGAAGAAAATTCTATTGATAAATTCCAAGAAACTCTGCAAACTGCACATGCACAGAAATTGCTGTTAATTCGCTTCAACTGTTACAAGGGGGAGAAATAGTCTAAGACCATGCTGTTGAAACAGGCTTTAGGCCTTGAATTAGAAACTTTAATCAAGATATTAAAATAAACAATTTAGTCATCATCAAATTACGTGTTTATTATACTTTAAAACTTATTTTGGACATTAAATATCTCACAAAGAAAAAACATTGCGCAAAAAGATTTGCTTATTTCTGAGTAACTTGATTCGTTTTCTGGCTAACATTGTGCTCTTCTGACAAATTCAAATATATGAGTGAATCCCAATGAATAATGCATGTCATCCAATCAACTACTTGGTGGAATAAATTTGTGTATTACTCTCAACTCAAAAAAACTGATTAACTTTACAAATTATTTAGCATAAATTTACAAATTATTAAATTGTGGGTGGGAAAGAACAAAAGGCCAGATATAAAGTAGAAACTGCCAAAAATAGTAATGCTATAAATGAAAAGGAGTATTATACTTAGAGGAAGAGTGCCCTATAAAATTTTCATATGTTACTAGAAGAACTTACATGGGAATATTCACAGTGTATCTGAAGTTTTAGAAGATAGTTGTCCAACATACGGCCCTCCACAGTTTTCCATCCGGCGCACGGATCTAAACTGTACTCAGCCATTCCTCCTCTTTGCTGCATGGTTTTTGCCCCCGGCCATTTGCTTCCAGCTTCAGGGATGAGAAATTTCTTCCAGCCCGCCAAAGATTTCTATGACTGACAATCAGCTGCACTGCTGTTTTCGTTGAGTGAGTGCGTGCTGGGAAATGTAGTTCCCCTGTGACCCGGTCCTTATGAACGGAACCGTAATTCGGGACGACTCCCAGAGGGCCTGCGTGGTGATTGGCTGCAGTCCGGCGGAGCAGGTCATGACAGAGATGGTAGTCACAGTCAGTCTGAGGAACCGATAGCATGAGAGATAGACACAGTGAGGGGGAGAGAGTGAGACAGACACAGAGAGGGGGAGAGAGAGAGAGAGAGACAGACACAGAGAGGGGGAAAGAGAGAGAGAGAGACAGACACAGAGAGGGGGAGAGAGAGAGAGAGAGAGACAGACACAGAGAGGGGGAGAGAGAGAGAGAGACAGACACAGAGGGGGACAGAGAGAGAGACACACAGTAAGGGGGGGGAAGAGAGAGAGAGACTGACACAGAGAGGGAGACAGAGAGAGAGACAGACAGACACAGAGAGGGGGAGAGAGAGACAGACAGACACAGAGAGGGGGAGAGAGAGACAGACAGACACAGAGGGGGACAGAGAGAAACAGATGGACAGACACAGAGAGGGGGAACAGAGAGAGAGACACACAGAAAGGGGGGGGGAGAAGAGAGAGAGACTGACACAGAGAGGGAGACAGAGAGAGAGACAGACAGACACAGAGAGGGGGACAGAGAGACAGACAGACAGACACAGAGAGGGGGAGAGAAAGAGCGAGAGAGTCAGTCACAGAGGGTTGAATTTTAAAAGGCCGCCCCTGATCTTGGCAGCGAGCTCAAAAAATGGCGGCCCGTCTGTGTGGGTCACACACCAAAGAGCCACTACAATCTCCCTTGCGGTGGCTCATTTAAATAGCCGGGACGGCCCGCTGCACCACCCCCCACCCCCGATCACATGGAGGGGATGGGCTGTCCGGCCCCGGCATTGACGTCAGCTTCGTGTGCGCAGGTGCTGGCATCATTTTTAAAGGGCAGCCAGCCCAGCTGGCACATTTAAAATTTTAAATAAGTAACCCCCAAAATTAAATAAATAAATTTATAACACCCCTTTCCCCCCACCATATCAATTACATTAACTATTTATCCTTACCCCCCGCCGCAAAACACACCTTTTCTGACTTACCCCCCGCAACTGCACAAAGTTTCAGGTTCAACCCTTCTCACCATCCCCTACACCCATTACGTTTATTTGACCCCGTCTCCACCACCCCCCCGCATTGACAATCTTACCTCCTCCCCCGTCCACACCAGTGTGGTGCCGTGTTTCCCCGGATGGGGATCTGAAGGTGCAGGAGTGCTGGCCGCCGCGCCGTAGATTGTGGCAGGCCCTCAAGATCTTAGGTAAGTCTATTTAAATGTATTCATTTTATTGCTTTGAGTATGTTAATTGCGGTCCCGTTGCTCAGTGGCTGGGAGGGCCTCCATGGAGCCTCGACGCTGCTGGCTGGTTCGGGCCAGGCCCTCCCGGCGTCGAGGTCCATGGTGGGTCTCATCCGGAGCCATCTTCAGGCACCCTCCCAACACGGATCCCGACGCCTGGGGAAAACAAAATCCAGCCCAGACAGGAAGAGAGAGCGAGAGACAGACACGGAGAGGGGGAGAGACAGACAGACACAGAGGGGGAAGAGACAGACAGACACAGAGAGGCGGAGAGAGAGAGAGAGACAGACACAGAGAGGGGGCGAGGGAAAGAGCAATCACGATCACTCCTGATAGGTGGATATCTATCTGGAATACTCAGCATCACTACACCAAGGGCAGACATTGACTACTGCAAGCAAAAATAATGCCAGGTATCTCACTAAATCAATGTTTAAAGTAGTAAATTAATAAATTAGTCTTCTCATTTAAAGCTTGTTATCAAAAAATGCACATTTTTTGTTGTTTTAATTAATAGTAAAATAAATTTCTACTGCCTTTATCCTTCCGAGATTTGCTCACCGGCCCCCCATGTAGGACAAAATTGGTAATGTGGTCCCTCACGTAAAAAGGTTGGACATCCCTGTTTTAGAAGAACAAAGGTGTAAAGCCAAGGACACTTATTACCAACAACACTTATCAGCATTGAGAGTGACCTGTAATCAAGGAGCACCAAGAAGAGAATATGGGATCTTGTATTACTGAGATGGGGTCTTGAAGTCTAGCCATATTTTAAGGGGTATTCCAGGATCCAAGAGCATTGTGTGGAGTATTGCAGAGTTCCGGAAACACAGGGAAGAGATGTTCTAGGTACAGTGTGGCAGTTCCTGGAATTACTAAATGAGGGATCCTGGAATCCGGGGGTATTGGGAGAGAATCTGAACACCTGAAAACTTGTTGTGGTTCTGGGATCAGGGACCACTGGGAATGCAATGAAGTGGTTTGTGAGCACTGAGAGGGACTCCCAGTATCAAAGAGCAGGGGTCTGATAGTTTTCAGGATGGGGGACAACATTGAACAGCCTTGTGGGAGAAGAGGGACCAACCGTATGTGTAAGGTACTAAGATATAGAGGAGTAAGGCATTTTAGCATGTGTGTTAAAAGTCAGCTTTGGTTGGGGGTGGAGTGGGTGCTGAAGTAAGGTGTGTGCACAAATTCTGGTGAAAGGCAGTGTTAGGTTGTGATAGCAGTAGGTGGGGATGCAGGGGTAAGGGTGTTTTTGTGGGAGGTATTTAGAGCCTGGCAGCTATTTCAGAGGAGACATCTGGTCTGGGAGCACACATCATCGAACAGGGAAGACTTGGGGGTGGAGCGCCTGGTATGCGTTAGTACTGGGGACAGTTTAGGGTCTTGTAGAGAATATTCTGTAGTCTGAAAGCATTGAAGGTAGGGAAGGGATGAAAATACTGAAGGAATTAGGGTGTGATAGCAATAGGACTAGGTAGTGTTTAATAGCACTGAGGAGGAAGGGGCAAAGGGTCTGATTTGCCACTAACCCCTAAAATGCGAACATTATCATGCACTTTAGGCTGTCTATTGCCCATTTTGATCATTCAGCTCCTTTTGCCTTCCCCACCAAGTGCCTCAACTACAAAGCCAGTAGGGCTGGCCATCTTCTGCCTCTTTAAAACACAAAGTGCACTGTTACTGCTTTGGATGACTATCCAGGTGTGATGAATTAAGATGTTTATATTAGGAGGCTTTTAAACAAACACAGGTGTATGCAATTAGCCTGAGGTTGTTTACTTGAAAAGTTTTCAAATTCAATTTGTTTGTCTTCTATTCTGAAAAAGAACTCTTAAATTTTTTTTATATAATAAATGCAGAATAAATTACATTTAATAACTAGCAGATCTCATGTGGTGATGCACACGATGGCCAGAATTTTCTGAAAAGTAGTCCCGCCGCTAGGACCGAAAGCGGGACCCAACCCTGCGCCGACGGCAGGAGCCTGGGCAGCATTTTACAGGCGGTGGCCAATTAAGAGGGCCCCACCGGGACTGCTGTCCATCTGAGGATGGCAGTCCACCTCCCAGAGTTGCCAGCCCAATCAGAGGGCCAGCAGCTCGGCAGCGCCACCAATAGAGGTGGCCACCGTTGAGACGGCAGGAGGAAGAAGAGGGCACCTCCATACTGAGGTGCCCTCGAAGGAAAGCTAAGTTTTTTTTTTAAGCAAGCTGGTAGGCTTCAGCGATTAGGGCAGCGGGAGGGAGGGGTGCACCCTCCAGTGGTGACACCATAACCATGGGGGCCATGAAATGCCATAAAGGATTGCTGGGCAGTTCTTTATTTTCCAGAGAACAGCTGATCTGTGGAACAAATCACCAGCTATGTGGTATTCCTTCATGTGAGAGCTGAACCGGTTTCTGGCTGGGGCGGAGATCGCCTTGCATAATCAGTGTCAATGTGATCAGTTGGACCAGTTCTGATCGCCTAAGGGGGTTGAAGAAGAATTTTTAAGTTTGTCTGCACGTCCCCAACTGATGTGAGTTTTTAATCTAGTTTTTCACCTTTCCCCATAGCTCCAGGTGGTTAGGGTGTGTTGGTATCACAACTACATGAGATGGATAGATGGACCTGGTGGTCTTTCCCTGTACATCATTTTCATATAAGCCAAGCAACATCAGAGACATGGATGTGACAATATTTGGGGTGGACAGGGAAGGAGGGCCCAGGGTTTGACAGATATGAACAAGAAATGCTGGAAATACTCAGCAGGTCTGGCAGCATCTGTGGCGAGAGAAGCAGAGTTAATGTTTCAGGTCAGTGACCCTTCTCAGAACTGACAAATATTAGAAATGTAAAAGATTTTAAAAGATAGTTTTTCAGTACCTGGAATATTGTGCACATAAATATATGTTTATATTTCAGTGCAAGCTTAAAATGCAACCAGAGAAGCAATCCACATGTGTTCCAAAACACACACAATAAATATAAAGAAATGAATGGGCCAATTTTACAGGAAACTTTACATGTGTGCCCAAGGTAACATTGGGTCATTTACAAGTGAATAATCAGCCTGTACATTAGACTGTTGCAATAAGTGGATGGCACTGGGGGAGAGTGTCCATGGCAACAGGGTCAAGATTCAGACACTTGTCTTGCTTCCAGCCGATGTGTTCAGCCAGTCAGAAGCGGTCAATGTCTCTCAGTTAGCTCAAAAGAGGGGCCCACCGCATATTTCCGGTGGCAGGGGGTCCTTGGTGCGGCCTCCTCACCGCTAAACGGCGGGGCCTTCATCTAAACATTCAAATTAACATAAACTAGATTTAAATGAACCTACCTGCTGGTGACGGCTTTCCATCGCCGATTTTATAGCCACCGATCACACCTCACGCGCCTCGGAACTCTGTATGGAGTTCCCAGGACAGAACCTGGTGGGGAGAGGGGAGCAATAAAATTTTCAGGGCAGGAGGGGTGGGGGAGTGGGGAAACCAATTTTTATTGGCTGTGGGGATGGTGGAAGGGGTTGAGGGTATATAAATTACCCATCGTGGGTGGGAGACGGAATTTAGAGTGGAAATAACATTTGATTTGTTATTTCCCGGAGACTGGGACCTTTAAATATTGAAATATTACTGAAGGGCTTGAAGCCCTTTTAAAATTGCAATGGCGCCGGACGCCGTTGCCGGGGACGCAGCGGTCGTCCCCTTTATGTCATCGGGGGCAGCCACTACCCCCCATCTATTTAAATCAGCCCCCACACATAATATCGTGGGGGCTGTGCAGCAGCACTTCCATGTCGGAAGGCCGCATAGTTGAAAGCGCGCCGCGCTAATAAAATCCAGCCCTATATCTTCAGGTTACTGACCCTTCTGTCCCTGCAGTTTCTGCTTATTCATTTTATCAAAACTGTTCATGATTTTGAACACCTCTATCAAATCTCCTCTTAACCGTCTCTGCTCCAATGAGGACAACCATAGTTTGTTCCATCTCTCCATATAACTGAAATCCCTCATCCCTTGTACCATTCTAGTAAATCTCTTCTGCACCCTCTATAAGCCCTTGACATCCTTCCTAAAGTATGATGCTCAAAACTCCAGCTGAAGCTTAACCACTGTTTTATAACATTTCAGCATAATGTTCTTGCTTCAGTACTCTGTGACTTAAAGCCAATCATCCCATATGCAATTTTAGCAGCCTTCTCAAATTGTCCTGACACTTTTAAAGACTTGTACATTGTCACGGAACTGTATTTATTTTCTCCACGGATTAAAACAGTGTGCCTTTAAGACTCTTATTTAAAAAGTGTGCCTTTAAAAATTAAAAGGCACAGTGTGTCAGCTCCATTTGTTACCTAGGCAACAGCAGGAGAGTGAGGAGGTCACATGGTATAAGTTTTCAATTTGACTGCTAAAACCAGTTTTGAGAGACACCAGCGAAGCGTGCTTACTGAAGGAAAGAGCTGCCTATTTCTCTCAGCAGAAATTCTACAATGAGCTACAGGCCAAGTTAATTGCCGAAGGAGGAAAAAAAACCTTTGAAGAGACTATTTGTATTGCTGCAGGTAGCAAAATTCCTTTTCTTTACATCCAATCTAAGAGCCTTTGCTTCAAGATTGACTCTCTCTTGACTGATTGTGTTTTCTGGAATTCGCAGAAAAGTTTTTAACCAAAAGACTGCCGATTTATAAAAATTCAAGTAGACTTATTGCTGTGCTCATTGTTGAAAGAACTGTGTAACGCCTGCTACAGCTAAAGTGCTTTGAATGCCTATCTATTGAAGGTCTATTTCATCAAATCCGTGTGGAGACTTTGAGTGGCATCCGATTATTTTTACAATAGGATACCTCACCCATCAAGAACGTAACCCACAAAGACTAACAATCCAGTTATTTATTTATTCTTAAGAAACAACTAATTTTTAAAACCAGTTAACCATTGATTTTTTGAATGTATGTGTGTGAATGAAGGAATTAGATTAAAATAAGTTATAAGGTCTTTAGACATGGGTTTATCTTAATAATGTTTAAGATTTAGTTTTAATAAATAGTTAATTTGATGCTGTCTAAAGATACCTGGTTTGGTCTGTTTTATTCTGGGGATTACTAGAGTGTTTAATTTAGCTGCTTTCCAGTTGGGTGGGAAAACTTTAATAATATGCTGCGACCTGTGGAGTGATGGGACTGAACTGACCATGCATTGCTCCTGCCTCGGTCATAACATATATCTCCAGATCTCCATGTTCTTGCATACACTTAAAAATTGAATCATAAAGTTTATATTGTCTCTCCTCATTTTTCTGACTAAAATGTATCATTTCATACTTTGCTGCATTAAATTTAATTTGCCAGTTACCTGCCCATTTCTCCAGCCTGTCCGTGTTATCCTGAAATCTGCTACTATCCTCCTCACTGTTTACTACATTTCTGAGTTTTGTTATCATTTGCAAACTTTGAAATTATGCCTGGTATACTCAAGTCTATCTCATGTAAATTATATATCAAAAAGTACAGTGGTCCTAATATTGACCCTTGGGGAACATCACTGTATACTTCCTTCCATTCTGAAAAACAACTGTTCATCACTATCTCTGCTTTCTGTCCCTTATCCAATTTTGTATCTAATTTGCTGTTGTCTCTTTAATCCCAAGGGCTTTAATTTTGCTTGTAAGTCTAATACTTTGAAAGTCCATATGCACATCAACCAAACTACTCCATCAAACCTCTCCCTTACTTAATTAAAGAACTCAATCAATTAAGTCAAACATGATTTTCCTTTAACAAATCTCTGCTGGCTGTCATTTAATAATCCCCATTTTTCCAACTGCCAATTAATTTTGTCTTGGATTATTGTCTCGGAACGATTCCCCACCACCAACGTTCGGCTGATTGGCCTGTAGTTGCTAGGTTTATCCCTCACCCTTTGAACAGGGCGTAACATTTGCAATCTTCCAGTTCTCTGGCACCACCCTGTTATATAAGGAGGATTGAAAGATTGTGGTTAGAGCTCCACAAATTCCATCTTCACATCCCTCAGTAACCTTCCCAACAAGACTGGGTGACTTTGCAACTGCCAAGCTTTTAATTACCTACTGTTCACCTACTATATCCTATCCAATATTGCTACACCCTCTTCCTTTACTGCTATGTAAACCTTGTAGTGAGCTGTGGAGGGAGAAGCACAGACTACGAAAGACATGAGGGGACTGGGATGCTACCAGACCTCAGCGTTTCCAGCACTTTCTGGTTCTTAAAGCAAAATTGGGACCTGTTCGGCCCAAACTCTCGGTTGCTGACATGATGTCTAACTGGAGTCTGGCATCTTGAAAGCATGGATTTTCTGCAACATTTTTCAATTTTAAAATCCTCTAGCCAAGTGAAGACAGATGCAAGTACTCATTTAGTACCTCAGCCATGTCCTCTGCCTTCACAAGATATCCTTTTTGGTCAGGTAATTATAGACCGGTGAGCCTGACGTCAGTGGTAGGGAAGCTGCTGGAGAAGTTACTGAGGGATAGGATCTATTCCCATTTGGAAGAAAATGGGCTTATCAGTGATAGGCAACATGGATTTGTGCAGGGAAGGTCATGTCTTACCAACTTAATAGAATTCTTTGAGGAAGTGACAAAGTTGATTGATGAGGGAAGAGCTGTAGATGTCATATACATGGACTTCAGTAAGGTGTTTGATAAGGTTCCCCATGGTAGGCTGATGGAGAAAGTGAAATCGCATGGGGTCCAAGGTGTACTAGCTAGATGGATAAAGAACTGGCTGGGCAACAGGAGACAGAGAGTAGCAGTGGAAGGGAGTTTCTCAAAATGGAGACGTGTGACCAGTGGTGTTCCACAGGGATCCGTGCTGGGACCACTGTTGTTTGTGATATACATAAATGATTTGGAGGAAAGTATAGGTGGTCTGATTAGCAAGTTTGCAGACGACACTAAGATTGGTGGAGTAGCAGATAGTGAAGGGGACTGTCAGAGAATACAGCAGAATATATATAGACTGGAGAGTTGGGCAGAGAAATGGCAGATGGAGTTCAATCAGTGCAAATGCGAGGTGATGCATTTTGGAAGATCCAATTCAAGAGTGAACTATACAGTAAATGGAAAAGTCCTGGGGAAAATTGATGTACAGAGAGATTTGGGTGTTCAGGTCCATTGTTCCCTGAAGGTGGCAACGCAGGTCAATAGAGTGGTCAAGAAGGCATACGGCATGCTTTCCTTCATCGGACGGGGTATTGAGTACAAGAGTTGGCAGGTCATGTTACAGTTGTATAGGACTTTGGTTCGGCCACATTTGGAATACTGCGTGCAGTTCTGGTCGCCACATTACCAAAAGGATGTGGATGCTTTGGAGAGGGTGCAGAGGAGGTTCACCAGGATGTTGCCTGGTATGGAGGGCGCTAGCTATGAAGAGAGGTTGAGTAGATTAGGATTATTTTCATTAGAAAGACGGAGGTTGAGGGGGGACCTGATTGAGGTGTACAAAATCATGAGAGGTTTAGACAGGTTGGATAGCAAGAAGCTTTTTCCCCAGAGTGGGGGATTCAATTACTAGGGGTCACGAGTTCAAAGTGAGAGGGGAAAAGTTTAGGGGGGATATGCATGGAAAGTTCTTTACGCAGAGGGTGGTGGGTGCCTGGAACGCGTTGCCAGCGGAGGTGGTAGACGCGGGCACGATAGCGTCTTTTAAGATGTATCTGGACAGATACATGAATGGGCATGAAGTAAAGAGATACAGACCCTTAGAAAATAGGCGTCATGTTTAGATAGAGGATCTGGATCGGCGCAGGCTTGGAGGGCCGAAGGGCCTGTTCCTGTGCTGTAATTTTCTTTGTTCTTTGTCTCTAATCGGCAGACCCCTCCTTCGACTACGCTTTTACTATTTTTACCTTTATAAAAGACTTATGGGTCCCCTTTTATGTTAGCCACTAATGTAGTCTCATACTCTCTCTTTTCCCATCTTAATCCCTTTTTTAGATCTCCTCTATACTTCCTGTATTCATTTTGGTTCTCTACTGTATTATCAACCTTACTTGCCATAGGCCTCCATTGTTGTTTTTATTTTAATTTCTATATCTTTAGTCATCTAAGGAATTCTAACTTTGGATGCACTTTGTTTTCCCCTTATGCGAATGTGCCTACACTTTACCTGAGCCATCTCGTCTTTGAAGACTTCCTATTGTTCCATTACTGTTTTGCCAACCAATTTTTGATTCCAACCCACCTGGGCCAGATTGCTTTTTCATTCACTGAAATTAGCCCTCCTCCAGTTAACTATTTTTACACTTGATCCTTGTCACTTTCCATAACTATTTGTTCTCCAAATACTCCCTGACTAAAACATGTTCCACTTGCCCCAGTTCATTCTCCAGAACAAGATCCAGCCCTGCTTTCTTCCTTATTGGACTGGAAGCACACTGATCAAGAGTTCTCTTGTACACATTTCAGGAATTCATTCCCCTCTTTATCCTTTACATTGTTACTGTCCTTGCTCTTATGCTTCTAAAAGTATGAAAAAAAATTGTGCCAGAAAAGTTACAGCAAATGGTGTCACTTATGGGATGGCCACACATATGGAAGACTTTTAATCGACAGATTAGCAGAGAGGTAAACCCATTGTCTGTTTGCCTTGTGGGGACTAATATTTCCTCATAGGATGTAGACAATACAAATAAGACTGCATCTATTGTCCATCACTAATTTGCACAAGTTTACATACGAACATACGAATTAGGAAAAGTAGGCCATTCGACCATCTAGCCTGTTCCGCCATTCAATAAGATCATGGCTGATCTGTTTGTGTCTCGAATTCCACACACTCATCTACCCCTGATAACCTTTGATTCCCTTGCCTAACAAGCATGTATCTAGCCCCGCCTTAAAATTATTCAATGACCCCATCTCCACCACTTTCTGAGGCAGAGAGTTCCAAAGTCACACAATCTTCTGAGAGAAAAAATTTCTCCTCAGCTCTGTCCTAAAAAGGCGACCCCTAATTTTAAAACAGTGCATCCTGGTTCTGGACTCGCCCATAAGAGGAAACAACCTTTCCACATCCACCTGGTCAAGACCGTTCAGGATCGTATATACTTCAATCAAGTCTCCCCTCACTCTTCTAAACTCCAGTGAAAACAAGCCCAGACAGTATGTCTGGGCGGCACAGTGGCGCAGTGGTTAGCACCGCAGCCTCACAGCTCCAGCGACCCGGGTTCAACTCTGGGTACTGCCTGTGTGGAGTTTGCAAGTTCTCCCTGTGTCTGCGTGGGTTTCCTCCGGGTGCTCCGGTTTCCTCCGGGTGCTCCGGTTTCCTCCCACATGCCAAAAGACTTGCAGGCTGTTAGGTAAATTGGCCATTATAAATTGCCCCTAGTATAGGTAGGTGGTAGAGGAATATAGGGACAGGTGAGGATGTGGTAGGAATATGGGATTAGTGTAGGATTAGTATAAATGGGTGGTTGATGGTCGGCACAGTTCGGTGGGCCGAAGGGCCTGTTTCAGTGCTGTATCTCTAACTAACTAAGTACGGTCCAACCTTTCCTCACAAGGCAATCCGCTCATTCCAGGTATCAATCTAGTAAACCTCCTCTGAACCGCCTCCAATGCATTTACATCCTTCCTTAAATAACAAGACCAAAGCTGCACACAGTATTCGAGATGTGATCTCACCAATACCCTGTATAACTGAAGCATCACATCCTTACTTTTATTTTAAATCCTCTCGTCATAAAGGATAGCATTCCATTAGCCTTCTTTATTACTTGCTCTCCCTGTACACAAACTTTCTGTGACTCATGCAGTAGAACACCGAGATCCCTCTGCACCTCGGAGTTCTCCGTTGAAGTAATACTCTGCTTTTTCATTCTTCCTGCCAAAGTGAACCACCTCACATTTTCCCACATTATACTCCATCTGCCAGATTTTTGCCCACTCACTCAACCTACCTATATCGGTCTGCAACCCCCTTATGTCCTCTTCACAACATACTTTCTTACCTATCTTTGCATCATTTGCAAACTTAGCTACCATGCCATCGCTCCCCTCATCCAAGTCATTGATATAATTTGAGGCCCCAGCACAGACCACTGCGAAACTCCATCATCACATCCTGCCAATCAGGAAAAAAAACATTTATGCATACTCTCTGTTTTCTTCCAGCAAGCCAATCTTCTATCCACGCTAAAACATTACCCCCTAAACCATGAGCAATTTCAGCAATAACCTTTTATGTGGCACTTTGTCAATGCCTTCTGGAAATCCAAGTACAGTATGTCAACGGGCTCCCCTTTATCCACGGCACATGTTGCTGGTTCAAAGAACTCCAATAAATTGGTTAAACATGATCTCCCTTTCACAAAGCCATGCTGACAATTTCCGATAACCTTGAGTTTTTCTAAGTGTCCAGCTATATTCTCCTTAATGATCGACTCTTAACACCTTCCCCACGATAGATGTCAAGCTAACTGGCCTATAGTTACCTGTTTTCTGCCTCCCCCGCTTCTTGAATAGAGGGGTGAGATATGCTATTTTCCAGTCTGATGGAACTTTTCCAAAATCGAGCAAATTTTGAAAAATTAACACCAATGCATCAACTACCTCATTAGCCACCTCTTTTAACACCCTAGGATGAAGTCCATCAGGACCAGGGGACTTGTCAGCCCGCATCTTCAACAGTTTGCTCAGTAGCGCTTCCCTGTTGATTGGCATTTCACCAAGTTCCTCTCTTCCTTCCACCTCCTGATTTACAGCTAGTACTGGAATGTTTTTTGTATCCTCTATCGTGAAATCAGAAACAAAATATTTGTTCATTTCATCCGCCTTTTCCTTATTATCTACTATTAACTCCCCATTCTTATTCTCTGGACGAAGAACACTCACTTTATTTACTCTTTTCCTTTTTAAATACCTGTAGAAACACTGGCTATCTGTTTTACGTTTCTAGCTAGCTTATACTCTAATTTCTTTCTCCTGATTAACTGTTTAGTCCTTCTCTGCTGTTCTTTATATTCTGACCAATCACCTGAGCTGCCACTCATCTTTGTGCAATTATATGCTTTTTCCTTAAGTTTGATGATTTCTTTAACTTCTTTAGTTAACCACGGATGTTTGATCCTCCCCTTAGAATTTTTCTTTAGAGTAGGACTATACTTATTCTGAATATTCTGAAATATCCCCTTGAATGTCTGCCACTGCTTCTCTATTGATCTATCTCCTAGCCTAGTAACCCAGTTCACTTCAGCTAGCTCAGCTTTCATGCCCACATAGTTGTCCTTATTTAAGTTTAAAATACTACTCTTGGGCCCACTCTTCTCTCTTTCAAACTGGATGTAAAATTCAATCATATTGTGGTTGCTGCTGCCTACAGCTGCCTTTACTCTGAGGTTATGAATTAATCCTGTCACATTACACAATACCATGTCTAATATAACCTGCTCTCTGGCTGGTTCCAGAACATGCTGCTTTAAGAAACTATCTCGAAAGCATTCTATGAACTCCTCATCTAGGCTACTATTACCAATCTGATTTTTCCAGGTTATATGTAGATTAAAATCATCCATGATTACTGCCGTCACTTTATCACAAGCACTCAATATTCCTTCTTGTATACTTCATCCTACTTTATGGTTACTGTTAGAGGGCCTATAGACCACTCCCACTTGTGACTTCTCTCCCCTACTATTCCTCACCTCCACCCAAACCGATTCTATATCCTGATCTCCTAAACCAAGGTCATCTCTAACTATTGCACCAATGCCGTCCTTGATTAAGAGTACTACCCCTCCACCTTTCCCTCGCTTCCTATTCTTCTTGAACGTCATAAACCCTTCAATATTCAGGACCCAATCCTTGTCATCCTGCAGCCAAGTCTCCGTAATAGCTATCAGATCATATTTATTTACTTTAATATGCGCTATCAGTTCATCTACTTTGTTATGAATGCTATGTGTATTCAGATACAGAGCCTTTAGTTTTGTCTTTTTGTTATCTTTGTAACATCTAATCTTGACTGTTGGTGTGTTATTAGATTTGTTCTCTCTGTCCCTTCCTGCCATTCTTTGATCTTCATTTCCCATATTACTATTCTGCTTTCCTACCTTGATTCTACCCCTGGTTTGCTACGTCTTCCCAGTCTTGATCCCTCACCCCCTTGTTTAGTTTAGAGCCCTCCATACTTCCCTAGTTATACATGGTGCTACCTATGTTATCCATCAGTAAGATTTATTAGCAGTGCCACAGCTCATCACTTCTAAGATTCCTGGTTGTCTGGTTAAACCAATAACATTCCTCCAAAATCTGAACTGAAGAAAAATGGTGTTACTGAAGAAACACCAATTTCAAAGAAAAATCAAATGCTTCCTATGGAGTTTAAAAGAATGAGAGGTGATCTTATTGAAACATATAAGATCCTGAGGGACTTGATAGAGTGGAATACTGGTAGGATGTTTCCTCTTGTGGGGTAGACTAGAACCAGGGAACACAGTTTAAGAATAAGAGGTCTCCCTTTTAAGACAGACTCAAGAAGTTTTTTCCTTCAGAGGGTCTGTGGAATTCTCTTCCCAGAAAGCACTGGAGGCTGGGTCATTGAACTTATTCAAGGTTGAGTTTGATAGATGTTTGACAGACAAGGGACTCAAGGGTTATGGGGGCAGACAGGAAAGTGGAGTTGAGACCACAACCAGATCAGCCATGATCTTATCGAATGGCAGAACAGACTCAAAGGGCCGAATGGCCTACTCCTGCTCCTAAGTCCTATGTTCCTATTACTGATACATTCTTACCACAACTCTTTAATCCAGGTATAAAGGATTAGTAGAATGATAGTTATTTCAGCAGAATAAAGGTCAGGTACCCAACTCAGAGAGACAGAATTCAAGCTCCCATTCCTTTGCTCTCTGATCTACAGCCCTCTTTGTTTTAATACTCATTCTCCCCAGGTGATACTGTATGAGACTAATGCTCAAGCTTTCCATTTTCACCCGAATTTGCTTCAACTTACCTTTTTTGTAGATGATACAAAATCGAATGAGCTAAAAATTTAAATTTGACAGAGAGAAACTGCTAAAGGTAAACACCAAAACTAGAAATCCGAAGCGTTCACTGATACTGTTGACCAGATTCATTAACATGTGAATGCCTCTAAATTATTTGATGAACACTTATATCTCAGTGGCTCAGAGCTTTATTCCCTGCAGATTTTAAAATTCTAGTTTCATTATCATCCTTCAGCAGTACTATGCCTCATATGCATTTTGTGCTTGAAAAATTAATGCAGCGCTATTTCTGAATACTACATAAGCAGCTTATGACTATATTATACTATCAGTGGACATTTGCACAGAAGCTCAGTAAACTGTTCTTTCATTAAACACACAGCTGATACAGCATCAAAGGAGTATCCTTTCACCTGCAAATGGACTCTCAGCTGTGTTTAGTTCTACTTTTGTTTTAATTTTTAACTGCAAATACTTAATTGTTTTTGATTAGTGAAAAAATTCAATGCTTTAATCTTGCAAATATATTCTAGAAAAGATCTATAATACTAGACAAAATAATCACTGAACATGAACAGTCTTTTGATCTTTGCAAGAAATTTAATCTACTGTTCCTCAGGTGGCCCAGCAAGTTTATCCAGTGAGGTGCAGAGCCAGACCAGGAGAGTGCCTGACTTAATCCCTGGTTTGTGCTTTTAGTTGAACTTTAGTAGTGGCATCAGTAGGGGCACTACAAATAGAGTCACTATCCTTGGAAAGGGTGAGGGGGGAAGATAATTGACAGAGTTCACACTGCTGACTGCTATCCAGTTGAAAGCATACATGCAAGGTAGCAGACAGGAAAAGGATCAGACTTGGCTACAATGCTCCCTGTGGTCGAACGGCATGCAGACATTTAATGGTAAGGCTCACACATGCAAAATTGTTAGTTGGTAAGGTACTGGAGGATGCCCACTTATGAGTCAATGCCTTCAGCAGAGGAGGGAAAGGAGTAAGCAGGCAGTGAAAATCAAACAGTAATGTAACAAAACACCCTAAATGCTTTACAAGAGGAAATCAGACACTGAACACATATTGAAAAATCAGGTCTGGAGGTCAGTGTGTTCAGTTTGCAGTGGTCTTAGTTTTCCGGGTCGTAATCACAGGAAAATCAACGGCAAGAATTGGGAATTTGAGCACCTCATCAGATTTTTCATTTACTATTCTGTTGAGTGAGGCTCTGCGCTGAGAGCCTTGCTTCTAAAATTGACATGTTTGAATTTCTCAAAAAATAAATTTTCTATAGTCTTTATTCTACACAAAACATGGACTTTGCTTTTTTATTATTATTCATTCATAGGATGTGGGTGTCGCTGGCAAGGCCAACATTTATTGCCCTTAAGAAGGTGCTGGTGAGCCACCTTCTTGAACTACTGCAGATCGTGTGCTAAAGGTACACCCACAGTGCAGTTAGGTAGGAAGTTCCAGGATTTTATCCCAGTGACGATGAAGGAATGGTGATTTTGTTCCAAGTCAGGATGGAGTGTGGCTTGGACGAGAATTTGCAGATTGTGGTGTTCCCATGCACCTGCTGCCCTTGTCCATCTGGGTGGTAGAGGTCATGGATTTGTGAGGTACCGGAAGCCTTGGTGAGTTGTTGCAGTGCATCTAGTAGAGGGTACACACTGCAGCCACGGTGAGCCAGTGCTGGGGACAGTGAATATTTAAGGTGGTGAACGAAGTGCCAATCAAGTGGACTGCTTTGTCCCAGATGGTGCCAAACTTCTTGAGTGTTGTTGGAGTTGCACTCATCCAGGCAAATGGAGTGTTATTTGGCTTATAGATGGTGGAGTCAGGAGGTGAGTCACTCGCAGAATACCTGATGACCTACTCTTGTAGCCACAGTATTTATGTGGCTGGTCCAGTTAAGTTCCTGGGCAATGGTGACCCCCACAATGTTGATGGCAGGAGATTTGGCGAGGGTAATGTCATTGAATGTCAAGGGGAAGTGATTGGATGCTTTCTTGTTGGAGATGCTCATTGCCTGGCACTTGCATGGCACGAATATTACTTGCTATTTATTAGCCCAAGCCTGAATGTTGTCCAGGTCTTGCTACAGTGGACATGGACTGCTTCAAAATCTGAGAAACTGCTAATGGAACTTATCACAGTGCAATCATCAGTGAACATCCCCACCTCTGACTTTATGGTGGAAGGAAGATCATTGATTGGAACCAAACTCTTATCTCAACCCCTGAACTGAATTACAGTCTGGTAACTGAGTGCAACTATTATACCTATTTCATCGATACCTGTACATTCATGGCTGATGTGTACCTCAACTCCATTTATGCACCTTTGTTCTTTTGATACCGTTATCTAACAAAATTCTATCCATATTGAGAATTTTAATTGACCCAGCATCACAGCCTCTAGTGGGAATGTGTTCCATATTTCCATTACCCTTTGCTTCCTGATTTCATCCCCAAATGGCCTAGTTTTAAATTTTAGATTATGCCCTCTTTTTCTGGATTCACCAGAGGGAACAGTTTCTCTGTATTTACTCTATCAAATACCTTTATCATTTTAAATGCCTCGATTAGAACATCCATCTTCTAAACTCAAGGAAATACAAGCCATGTTTATGCAATCTATCCTTATACGCTAATTATTTAAGCATTGGAAACATTTTGGTAAATCTATGGCATACCCCTTTTTAACTCAATATATCTTTCCTGGTTTCAGTGCCCAAACTGAATACAGTACTCCAGATGTGGTCTGGCCAAGTATCAGTTGTGCACTTTTGAATTCCAAGCTCCTTGAACTAAAGGTCAAAATGTCATTAGCCTTTTTGATTACTTTTTGTACAAATTTTTAATAATTTGTATATATGAATAATTAAATTTCTTTACTCCCCTACAGCTCCTAGTTTCTTACCATTAAGAAAACATTCTGATTTTTCCTTCTTGGATCCAAAGTGGATGACCTCACATTTCTCTACATTAAATTCCATGTGCCATAGCTTTGCCCACTCATTTAATTGGTCTCCCATCTACACAATTTACTGCTCCCATCCCTCACAACTTACTGTGCCTCCTTAGTGTCTTCTGCAAACTTGGATAGACAACTCTCTAATTCTTCAATCAAGTTGTTAATATTTATGCTGAAAAACTGAAGACGAGGTGCAGATCCCTGGGCAGCATTACTTGTCACATCGTATTAACCAGCGAATGAGCCTTTTATCTCTACTCCCAGTATCCTTGCCTGTCCACCATCTACAAGGCACAAGTCAGGAGTGTGATGGAATACTCTCCACTTGCCTGGATGAGCAAGGCTCCAACAACACTGAAGAAGCTTGATACCATCCAAGAGAAAGCAGTCTGCTTGATAGGCACCCCATCCACCACCAGCACACAGTGGCAGCATGTGTACCACCTACAAGATGCACTGCAGCAACTCACCAAAGCTCCTTCGACAGCACCTTCCAAACTCGTGATCTCTACCACCTAGAAGCCAAGGACAGCAGACACACGGAACACCACCAACTGCAAGATCCCCCCAAGTCACACAGCATCCTGACTTGGAACTATATTGGTATTCCTTCAATGTCGCCGAGTGAAAATTTTGGAACTCCCTCCCTACCAGCATGTGAGTGTACCTACACCAAATGGACTGCAGCAGGTCAAGTAGGTGGCTCACCACAACCTTCTCAAGGGCAATTGGGGATGGGAAATAAGTGCTGGGCTTGTCAGCGATGCTCACATCCCAAAAACAAATTTAAAAAAAATAGTGAGCCACATCACAAGGTTACCTCCAATCCCACATGGTCTCACTTTTGCTAATCTCATGTGGAACATTATCTAATACCTTCCAGGAGTCCATACAGACAATATCCATAAACACTCCTCTATCCACCATTCTAGTGACCTCCTCAAAAAATTCAACTAAATTTGTCAAACATGACATACCCTTCACAAATCCATGCTAACTCTCTTTGATCAGGTGATACTGTCTAAGTGCTCAGTAACTCTGGGCAGGGTTTTCAGGCCCTGCCAGGGGTGCGGACGGAGATGGACAGGGCCTGAAAGTGCTTGTTTCCCAAAGCTGTTCCCGGAGCCAGCCATTTTAGAGTGGGCGGGTTTGGGACTGGCAGGGCTTCCTGCCCCCTCGCAGCCAGAAGCTGATAAGGCTCTTTAAGAGCTTTGTTAACTGCAATTAAAGGAGGCCGACTGGAATTTTCCATTCAGTCTCCTGTTTCACACATTGGCGGGGTCCAGTTTAGTTGCCTGGAAGCGGACAATCAGTGGCAGACTAGGGGGAGCCAGCACTCCTGGCATGCCTAGGAGCCGTTACTGCCTCCTTGGATGCAAGAGCAGCCATATGCCACCCTGTGGAGAGGCTCCCCGCTACCTCCCCAAAATTGGTGGCCTGGCTGCTTTTTCAATTAAAGTTTAAAAAAGTTGGTGAGAGGCACCTCCATGTTGAAGACTTACCATCCATTGCAGGCTGCTGCTCTCTCAAGCTGGAAGGCCTCTGACTGGCACCACTGTTTCGAGAGCCTGCCTGTTGTCTTTAATTAGGCAAGGAACCTGTCTCCATGCCAATTACGGGGGGCCTCCATGAAAATTCCAATGAGTGACTATTTACCCCTGGAGGGTGGGTTCAGGACCCAGACTTCTGCTTCCTGCCCCCATAAGGAAAATCCAGCCCGCTGTCTCTGATGAGATTCTAGTAACTTTTCCATATCTATATTATTACCAAATGGCTTCTTCTATATCATGATAATCCTTAAATATAAATGATACATATACTTATGACAGATCACAAAAAAACAATTTACTACAAAAAAACTTGTACTTGGACAAAAGAAAACAAAAATAATTTATGGCTTTAGTGTGGTGTCATTGATAGAATATGTAGCTAGAAGTGAGCAACTCATTGCAGAATTGATGAAGTCAGGATTACACTGACTAACCTTTAAATACGGTGAATAAATTACAGCCGTTAATGCACATTTTAAAATTGGAAAAATTGGCTCTGTTCTTTTCTAATTTGTTTTGTTCAGCCGTGATTTCATTAAAACAATATGCTGAGTAAAATTGTGACTTTGTAGTAATTTGGCATAAGACAAAAAGAGGTACTGAAGCCAATTCTAGTATGTGGCTTAAGGGATAACATTTTCCTATAATAGGTAATGTTGTATTACATACAAGACAACTCACCATTTGCGGTATGTTAAAGGCAATAACACATTGAACCACAAGAATTAAGGCCAATTTTGGGGTCTCCATCCCAAAAGGATTACTGTTTAGAACACGTTGCAGAATGTGTCATTGTTGTATTTCATGTAGAAAGCTAGGTTTTAAAATTATGACATTAGCGTAAACACTTGATGTATATAGATAAAGTTCCTCTGATTATTAACAGAGGCAGTAAGCTGTTTAAAAATGTTTAATGTCTCATTAACTAGAAGTAGGCAGAGAGATTTTATACAAACATATGAACATTATGTGTTAATATTGCAGTCATTTCATGATCTTAGTGATTTCTTACCATTTTATGTTTAGAGGCATATTATTTAGTGTCTTTTTTCCAGTGGGCATACCATGACAGACAGCAACAGGCAAGGATCAAATTGTTGGATTTATCAAGTGATGGTAGAATTTGTTTCACAGACTGAGTTTTTTAAAGCAATCGCTTACCAATTTATTCATACCATATATGTGGACCCAAATGTATCTATTTTTGTAGCTGTTTATTTTGTATTTGATTTCCAATGTGAACAGGAATGTTATTGTGTTTCAGGCAGTTCTTGTATCAGCAGTGGCTGTCAATGCAGACACCAATGTTCAGCATCATTAATTTAGGTTTACCCCGAAATTATATACAACCGTTCATCTATAGATTCCATGCCCATGATACCTGAATATTGATAATATCCTGAAGGTTATCGTAAGTAAATTTTGAGATATTTTCATATAGAATATTAATTAAACTTTATATCCATCTAAAAACAATCAAACATATTTTCTTAGTGGGTGTTTTTAATTATTTCCCTAATGGGTGCTTTTAATTTTTTTTATACAAATCTATTAACTATTATCTATTTGCTATTATTTTTAATGATATTTAAAGAAATTGTATTTGGGAGTGAAGTAAAGATTAACAGTAGTGTTGCTGAATAAACAGCTTTCTTCCAATATTGCAATTTGAATAGTTTTACTTATCTTTTCTGAAACTGATGGCATAATAAACTCAGTGAAACTTATTTTAATAGTTTGTAGTTGCTATAGAAACAGAGACAAAATCACTCAGCCAACAGAATTCCCAAAGACAAGAGGGTTATGGAGAGACGATCTAGAATGAAGAAAAAAATGTGATTTATCAAAATCATCCGATGACCCTAAATGTTTGTGATTTTAGATTAGATGCTGGCTGGTAGAATCTTGAGAACATAATAAAAAAGACATTGGTTCAAACAAAAAAATAGCCAAACAAATGTTAAATCAAAGCATAAGTAGGAAGGAAGATCCACAAATGCAGGAAATCTAGAATAATAATAGCATATTTTTAATTGAAAAACCAAAGTGAAATACCAGGTTTGTAGTGCATGGCACCCCAAAGAGTTTTAAAAGAAATGTTAGGGTACAGATGGTGACAATGTAATACTTAGTGTTTTAAAAACCTGAAAACTATATGAGATGGCAACTGGCAATGAGAGTCATGTATCCGGTACAGCAGAGGGCAAGGGATATGGTAAAATGTATAGCCATCTGAGAGTAGCCACAGTAAGAGGGAAGGCTGCACAATCCAAGAGTCAAATTTTGTTAGGACCCAGCATGTCAAGAAGGATTAACATTTTGATGTAACAACTAACATTTTCTATTTTTATATAAAAACAAAACATGTGTTGCTTAGCCCTTTTTCTCCAAATTCAGACTCATTCTATTGTCATGCAGGTCCCCACCTGCCAAGCATGAGGCATATTAATTTCGCCACATGGACATTACATTTCAAACTATTGTTGAAGTGAAGAAAGGACTTGCTTTAAAAAATTGGAAAGACATTTGCATATTAACAGAAAGTATTTGGAAGGACAAAGCAGCCATTCCCTGACACATTCCTGAAGTGCAACCCGACCCGAACCCGACCCATGTCGTCGGGTCCCGTTGCGTTTGGGTCTGGAAGCAGGCCTTTACAATGGACACTTGGCTGAAAAGATGTTTGCATATTAACAGACAGTGCTTGGAAAGGGCAAAGGACCATTCCCTGACACAGACAACCCACAATGGACTTTTGATCACCAGACATTGATGGTGGGGGAGCTTGTATTCCAGATTGACTGCTATGATGGCCAAATACACAAATGGACATGGTCAAACCAGCTAGTCACATGATTAACCTGCTTGGCAACCTGAGGTTTTTGAATTTGTACAGCAAGTTTGGGCGGAAAGCAGAATGCTGCTGGACTGAGAAGATCTCCCCTGGCTGGCTCGCCACAGCCTCTCCTGTCTGCCCACACCCATCTCTTTCTCACAAGCTTCTGAATCCAGTGAAGACATATGAACCCCAAGAGAGGAAAGTCTCCGACAGCGAACAAGGTTTAGGAATAATACGAAAAGCAAGACCTACCTATAATCAAGGACTCTACAGTGAGCTCGAAGACCAGTAACAAAAACTCTTCAGATATTGCCTCAAACTTTTCCACTTTATTTCTTCAGCTCTTTTCTGTCTCTATTTGCACGTGTGTATCGCGTATGCATGCTAGCATGGGCACGTCGCGTATCCGTAGACGTCAACCGAATTAGAGTTTAAGTTTGATAAATTTCAACTTTTCTTCTTTAAATCTAAGAAAGGCTATTTGTGCTGGTTACTTTGCCTTACAATTGGAAAGTGGTGAACAAGGATTCACCAAGGGGGAGCTAAAAACACAGTGTGTTTAAAATTAAACCCTGTTATGGTAAGACCAGGTGAAGGCTGATAGGGTAGATCGCAGAAAACCTTTTCTTCTGGTGGGGTAGTCCAGAATAAGGGGGCATAACCTTAATATTAGAGATGGACCATTCAGGGGTGATGTCAGAAAGTACTTCTTCACACAAAGAGTATATACCCTGGTCATAACACCTATCTTTTATTAGTCTATGCTAGATTCACCTCATCATAGACAATGACATATTTAGAACAAGATAATAGACAATCAGTGCTGTATCTCTAAATAAAAAAAAAATAAATGCCTGATCTGTATCTTAATTCCATTTACCCACCTTGATTCCATACTCCTCAATATCCGTGCCAAACAAAAATCTAACAACCTCAGTTTTGTCATTTAAGGTTCCGAAGAAGGGTCACTGACCCGAAACGTTAACTCTGCTTCTCTTTCCACAGATGCTGCCAGACCTGCTGAGTGATTCCAGCATTTCTTGTTTTTGTTTCAGATTTCCAGCATCCGCAGTATTTTGCTTTTATTATAATAGACAATCAGTCTATTAAGAACATAGGAACAGGAGTCAGCTATCCAGCCCTTCAAGCCTGTTTCACTGTTCAATTAGTACATGCGGCACAGTGGCGCAGTGGTTAGCACCGCAGCCTCACAGCTCCAGGGACCCGGGTTCGATTCTGGGTACTGCCTGTGCGGAGTTTGCAAGTTCTCCCTGTGTCTGCGTGGGTTTTCGCCGGGTGCTCCGGTTTCCTCCCACATCCAAAAGACTTGCAGGTGATAGGTAAATTGGCCATTGTAAATTGCCCCTAGTGTAGAGAGGTGATAGGGAATATGGGATTACTGTAGGGTTAGTATAAATGGGTGGTTGTTGGTCGGCACAGACTCGGTGGGCTGAAGGGCCTGTTTCAGTGCTGTATCTCTAAATAAAAAAATAAATAAATAAATAAATAAATAAAATAAATGCCTGATCTGTATCTTAATTCCATTTACCCACCTTGATTCCATACTCCTCAATATCCGTGCCAAACAAAAATCTAACAACCTCAGTTTTGTCATTTTCAATCCAACTAGCCTCAGGTGGTTTTGGGGAGAGAGTTCCAGAGTTCCACTACTCTTTGTGTGAAGAAGTACTTTCTGACATCACCCCTGAATGGTCCATCTCTAATATATTTAAGGTTATGCCCCCTTATTCTGGACTACCCCACCAGAAGAAAAGGTTTTCCGCGATCTACCCTATAAACTTCTTTAATCATTTTAAAAACCTGAATTAGATTACAGACAAATATGACTACGGCGATAAACATTCATGATTGCAAGGCATTTAAGGGCATATTCTCGTCCGTGTGTAAAGCTAAAGAAACATTCTTTCAACTAAATTCTCACTTCAACAGTTTATTAAAATGTTTTCTCACAGATGGAGGAAAATATAACCCTGAATGAAAAGTCAAGAGGGCAATAGTTAATGGCAGTCTTACTCAATTTTTTAAATGAATTTGCTACTTTCAGCTTTCCCCAAGATTCAAATAAAATTGCTGTTCAACCAAAGTTTAACTTGTGACTGTTGTACATAAATGAATTCAAACTACATTCAAATAAAAACAATGAAACTCACTCAGCATACTCTTTCTCTGGAATGAATTTATTTTTGAGATACTGAACATTTTTTCAAGAGATTAGACTTAGTATTTTAGCACAATGCAATGACTCAAGTGGAAAAATACAAGGTCATAATCTTTGTTTGCTCTGGTCGGAAGCAGAGCAATTAAAAAATCTGCATATATGATAGAACCTAAATGCTATTCAGGTTTCTATTTTGCAGTTTAAGCCCAAGTCATTGCAACTTTCTATAATAAAGTATTGTGAATTCTATATGAGCAACAGCTTGACAAGTGAAACAAAAGAGGAGGCTCTTCAGTTATTTTAATTGATTTCTATTTGAATGAATATAAATTAGTAAACAAATTGTACTGACAGTAAACACACTGTGAATTAATTCCTGTTAGCAGCATGCTTTACCGGTAGGTTTCTTCTAAATAACTACTTTTTTATTAAAATCCAGGTTTATCCACAGTATTGTAGGACAAACTGCAGACAGTATCGTTTTGCATTGTGTTCTTGGCTAATCTCGTTTTTTGCATACTAACAAAACACACCTACATAAACAATAGTGTAATAATAGTTGGGGATTTCAACTACCCCAATATCAACTGGGATACAAACAGTGTGAAGGACACAGAGGGCACAAAATTCTTGAACTGCATTCAAGAGAACTTTTTTAGCCAGCACGTAACAAGCCCAACGAGAGGGGGCGCAATTCTAGATTTAGTCTTCGGTAATGAAGCTGGGCAACTGGATGAAGTATCTGTGGGTGACCATTTTGGAGATAGTAACTTTAATAGTTAGTTTTAGCATAATCATGGAAAAGCATAAAGATAAAACAGGAGTAAAAGTTCTAAATTGGGGGAAGACAAATTTTACTAAGCTGAGAGGTGATCTGTCGAAAGTGGACTGGATACAGCTACATGAAGGAAAAGCAGTGGCAAACCAGTGGGAGGCATTCAAAATCGAGATCCTACAGGCACAGTGTAGACATGTGCCCACAAAGATAAAGATTGGAACAGCCAAATCTAGAGCCCCCGGTTATCGAGAAGCAGACTGTGTATGATAAAGCAGAAAAAGAAAGCTTATGACGATCACAAAAAACTAAATTACAGCGACAGAAAGGACGTTTGAGGACTCGTCTACTGAGGTAGTATGGGCCGAGGTTAGAAACAGGAGAGGTGAGGTTACCCTGTTGGGAGTCTTTTATAGACCTCCGAATAGTTCCAGAGATGTAGAGGAAAGGATAGCGAAGATGATTCTCGACAGGGGCGAGAATAACAGGGTAGTTGTTATGGGGGACTTTAACTTTCCAAATATCGACTGGAAATACTATAGTTCGAGTACTTTAGATGGGTCAGTTTTTGTCCAGTGTGTGCAGGAGGGTTTTCTGACACAGTATGTGTCTTTATGTCGTCATTGTCGACAGGAATAGTGCCGGAAGACTGGAGGATAGCAAATGTTGTCTCCTTGTTCAAGAAGGGGAGTAGAGACAGCCCTGGTAATTATAGACCTGTGAGCCTTACTTCAGTTGTGGGTAAAATGTTGGAAAAGGTTATAAGAGATAGGATTTATAATCATCTTGAAAAGAATAAGTTCATTAGAGATAGTCAGCACGGTTTTGTGACGGGTAGGTTGTGCCTCACAAACCTTATTGAGTTTTTCGAGAAGGTGACCAAACAGGTGGATGAGGGTAAAGCAGTGGATGTGGTGTATATGGATTTCAGTAAGGCGTTTGATAAGGTTCCCCACGGTCGGCTATTGCAGAAAATACGGAAGTATGGGGTTGAAGGTGATTTAGAGCTTTGGATCAGAAATTGGCTAGCTGAAAGAAGACAGAGGGTGGTGGTTGATGGCAAATGTTCATCCTGGAGTTTAGTTACTAGTGGTGTACCGCAAGGATCTGTTTTGGGGCCACTGCTGTTTGTCATTTTTATAAATGACCTGGAAGAGGGTGTAGAAGGGTGGGTTAGTAAATTTGCAGATGACACTAAGGTCGGTGGAGTTGTGGATAGTGCCAAAGGATGTTGTAGGGTATAGAGGGACATAGATAGGCTGCAGAGCTGGGCTGAGAGATGGCAAATGGAGTTTAATGCGGAAAAGTGTGAGGTGATTCACTTTGGAAGGAGTAACAGGAATGCAGAGTACTGGGCTAATGGGAAGATTCTTGGTAGTGTAGATGAACAGAGAGATCTTGGTGTCCAGGTGCATAAATCCCTGAAGGTTGCTACCCAGGTTAATAGGGCTGTTAAGAAGGCATATGGTGTGTTAGCTTTTATTAGTAGGGGGATCGAGTTTCGGAGCCACGAGGTCATGCTGCAGCTGTACAAAACTCTGGTGAGACCGCACCTGGAGTATTGCGTGCAGTTCTGGTCACCGCATTATAGGAAGGATGTGGAAGCTATGGAAAGGGTGCAGAGGAGATTTACTAGGATGTTGCCTGGTATGGAGGGAAGGTCTTACGAGGAAAGGCTGAGGGACTTGAGGTTGTTTTCGTTGGAGAGAAGGAGGAGGAGAGGTGACTTAATAGAGACATATAAGATAATCAGAGGGTTAGATAGGGTGGATAGGGTGAGCGTCTTTTTCCTCGGATGGTGATGGCAAACACGAGGGGACATAGCTTCAAGTTGAGGGGTGATAGATATAGGACAGATGTGAGAGGTAGTTTCTTTACTCAGAGAGTAGTAAGGGCGTGGAACGCCCTGCCTGCAGCAGTAGTAGATTCGCCAACTTTAAGGGCATTTAAGTGGTCATTGGATAGACATATGGATGAAAATGGAAGAGTGTAGGTCAGATGGTTTCACAGGTCGGCGCAACATCGAGGGCCGAAGGGCCTGTACTGCGCTGTAATGTTCTAATTCTAATTCTAATTCTAATTCTAAATGCTTTTGAAAGCCTAGAGGAGTATAGCAAGTGCAGGGGTGAAGTAAAAAAGGAAATGAGAAAAGCAAAGAGAAGACATGAAAAATTATTAGCAGGTAAAATTAAGGAAAACCAAAGAAGTTTCATCAGTACATTAATAGCAAGAGGATAACTAAGGAATGGGTAGGGCCTATCAGAGATGTACAGGGGAACTTATGTGTGGATGCAGAAGATGTGGGGAGGGTTCTTAATGAGTTTTTTGTCTCTGTCTTCACAGAGGAGAGGGATGATGTGGACGTTGTAGTAAAAGAGGTGTGTGAAATATTAGACTTAATAAGCATAATGAGAGAGGGAGTACTAGAGAGTCTGACATCCTTGAAAATGGATAAATTGCCAGGGCCGGATGGATTGTATCTCAGGCTGTTAAAGGAAGCCAGGGAGGAAATAGTGGATGCTCTGAGGATCATCTTTAAATCTTCACTGGATACAGGCGAGGTACCAGAGAATTAGAGGTCTGTGAACGTCGTACCATTGTTTAAAAAGGGTGTGAGGGATAGGCCAAATAATTATAGGCAGGTCAGTCTGACCTCGGTGGTGGGTAAATTATTAAAATCAACTCTGAGAGATAGGATAAACTGTCACTTAGAAAGGCACAGATTAATCAGGGACAGTCAGCATGGATTTGTTAAGGGAAGGTCGTGTATTATTAACTTGATTGAATTTTTTGAGGAAGTAACAAGGAGGATTGATGAGTGTAGTGCAGTGGATGTGGTCTACGTGGATTTTAGTAAGGCATTTGACAAGGTCCCACATGGAAAACTGATCAGAAAAATAAAAGCCTATGGGATACAGGGGAATATGATCCAAAATTTGCTCAGTAACAGGATACAAAGGGTAGTGGTCGACGGATGTTTTTGCGACTGGAAAGCAGTTTCCAGTGGCATTCCACAGGGCTCAGTGTTGGGTCTTTTGCTGTTTGTGGTATATATTCATGATTTGGACTTAAATGTGGGAGGCATGATTGGGAAATTTGCTGATGACACAAAAATTGGCTGTGTAGTTGATAGCGAAGAGTCCGTAGACTCCAGAATGATATCAATGGTTTGGTTGAGTGGGCGGAAAAGTGGCAAATGGAATTCAATCCAGAGAAGTATGAGGGAATACATTTCAGGAGGGAAAACAAAGCAAGGGAGTACACAATAAACAGGAGGATATTGAGAGGGGTAGAAGAAGTGAGAGACCTTGGAGTGCATCTCCACAGGTCCCTGAAGGTGGCAGGACAGGTAGATAGAGTGGTGAAGAAGACATATGGAATGCTTTCCTTTATTGGCTGAGGCATAGAATACAAAAGCAGTTATGCTGGAACTGTATAAAACGCTGGTTAGGCCACAGCTGGAGTATTGCGTACAGTTCAATTGCTCTGGAGAGAGTACAGAGGAGATTTACAAGAATGTTGCCAGGGCTTGAAAATTGCAGCTGTGAGGAAAGATTGGATCGGCTAGGATTGTTTTTCTTGGAATGGAGGAGGGTGAGGGGTGACTTAATTGAGGTGTACAAAATTATGAGGGGCCTAGACAGAGTAGACAGACAGGACCTGTTTCCCCTCGTGCAGAGGTCAATTACCAGGGGACACAGATTTAAGGTGATTGGTAGAGGATTAGAGGGGACATGAGGAAAACCTTTTTCACCCAGAGGATGATGGGTGTCTGGAATTCACTGCCAGGAATGGTGGTGGAGGAAGAAACTCTCAATTTGTTTTAAAAGGTACCTGGACATGCACCTGAAGTGCTGTAACCTGCAAGGCTATGGACCAGGTGCTGGAAGGTGGGATTAGATTGGGCAGCTAGTTTTTTCAGTTGGCGCAGACATCATGGGCTGAATGTCCTGCTTCTGTGCCATTACTTTTCTCTGATTCTATGGTTTCTATATAAAATTATTAAAAATCAGTAATATAAATCACAATGTGAAAGCCAGGTAATCAGATACAGATTTTAGTTCTTAATCACTGTACTAACTAGCCTACTCAACAGCTGAATCATCGTTTTTACTCATGCAGCCTACATTAAATGATATAGTCGCAAATTATCTCATCCTATCTGGGCAGTAATGGTGGTGGTATAATTGGTTTCAGTGTCCCATGTCTCAGAGAAAACCAGTGTTCGAGTTCCTGATTGCTACCCTGTGGCACCTGCTGGATAGTCTGTATTTGGATGTTGAACAAGGACAGGACTGGGCCCTGCTGCGATGCTTCCTATGGAATAGTCTGTTGGCACTCATTGTCTAAACTCACATATGAGGAATGCCTACTTGGATGAGTACCAGAAAGCTGCCGGTGTTAATGGAACCGTATAATGCCATGAGTCATCACCTGCGGGGGTGGGGAGAGAAAATTAGAGGGGGTTCTGCGGAGGGTGGGGGTATTAGGATTGGATATCCAATCATCTTTTAATGTTTACATTTATGTCTTTTTTGTAAATAAAGAACAATTATTAAATTGTAGAGATAAGTAAATCTAATTATTGCTGCTTTGCAGGAGCTAAATTGGAATGTGTTTTCTTTAGAGGAGGTGCTATTGAGCCAAATTTCCTTCTGTCTGGTGTACACAACAGCTGAGGACAACTGCGGCTGGCTAATGTCAGCTGTGTGTATCTGTGGCTGCATAATATCATTTTGCTTTGTACACTTTCACTGAGCGATTCATGTTCTTAAGGAGATATTAAAAGTAAAAAAAACTAACCCGAGAGCAAATACTTCACCTTGAAATTACTTTCCCTTCTGTGCAGAAAGGGTTTGATTATATGGGAATCTAAAGTTTGTGGAATAAAGGGAAGGAGCATCTTTCAAATGTACACAGCTTGGGTGGAGTGGAGAGATTGGGGTTTTCAGGAGCAGAATCAGATTTAATTGATAATTAGAAGAATTGGGGAGGGGAGATATATATTTTAGAAGGGATAGAGGTTATTCAAGCTGAACCAGAGTATGAGATTATCATAGAATGTAGTACTGTTATTGAGTATTTAAGTATTTAATCAGATCTGAGGTGGAAATAGGAAAAGTAGAAATGTCACAATGAAACAGGAGAAATCTTTAAAAAATGCAGAATGGGTGGAGGAAATAGTAATAAAACAGATCTCCCTAAAACATTTCAATGACAAACCTATCTTATAACAAATATGAAGGAGTGTTTGGAAACAAGGAAAGCCAGAGAACTGGAAAACAACAAAATGTTACACCATTCTTAAAACACAAAAAAATCAGAGAACTGTTTACTAGTTAGCTTATTAGTTGCAGGAAACAATGTTGAAGTCAGCAAAGGTTGCACTTACAGGATCATTTTACAAACATACGAATTAGGAGGAGTAGACCATTCGGCCCTTCGAGCCTGCTCCACCATTTGATAGGATTATGGCCGATCTGATTGTGGCCTCAACTCTACTTTCCTGTCTACGCCCTATACCTGCCTGTGTGGAGTTTGCAAGTTCTCCGTGTCTGCGTGGGTTTCCTCCGGGTGCTCCGGTTTCCTCCCACATGCCAAAAGACTTGCAGGTTGATAGGTAAATTGGCCATTATAAATTGCCCCTAGTATAGGTAGGTGGTAGGGAAATATAGGGACAGGTGGGGATGTGGTAGGAATATGGAATTAGTGTAGGATTAGTATAAATGGGAGGTTGATGGTCGGCACAGACTCGGTGGGCCGAAGGGCCTGTTTCAGTGCTGTATCTCTAACTAACTAACTAACCTTTCGACTCCCTTGCCAATCAAGAATCTGTCTAGCTCAGCCTTAAAAATATCCAATGGCCCAGCCCCCACTGCTCTCTGGTGAAGACAATTCCAATGACTGAGAGAAAAATAATTTCCTCATCTCTGTCTTAAATGGGAGCCCCCTTATTTTTAAACTGTATCCCCTGGTTCTGGTCTGTCTCATAAAGGGAAACATCCTCTTAGTATCCACCCTGCCAAGTCCCCTCAAGGTCTTATATGTTTCAATAAGATCACCTCTCATTCTTCTAAATTCCAATGGATACAGGCCCAACCTATCGTCATGAGATTACACCCTTCATCCCAGGAATCAGTTGAGTGAACCTTCTCTGAATTGCTTCTAATCCAATTATATCCTTGCTTAAGTAAGGAGGCCAAAACTGAACACTGTACTTCATATGTGGTCTCACCAATACCTTGTCCAACTATGGCAAAACTTCCTTACTTTTATACTCCATTCCCCTTGCAATAAACGACAACATTCCATTTGCCTTCCTATTCGCTTTCTGTAACTGCATACTAACTTTTTGTGATTCATATACCAAGACACCCAGATCCATCAAAACCGTAGAGTTCTGCAGTCTCTTCATTTTAATAATATACTGCTTTTCTATTCTTCCTACCAAAGTGGACAAGTTCACATTTTCCCACATTATACTTCATCTGTCAAATTTTTGCCCACTCACTTAACCTATCTAAAACCCTTTGCAGACTCCTTATATCCTTGTCACAACTTGTTCTCCTACCTATCTTAGTATCATCAGCAAATTCAGCAAACATACATTTGGTCCCTTCATCCAAGTCAATGATATAGATTGTAAATAGTTGAGGCCCTGTGGT
Source organism: Heterodontus francisci (assembly GCF_036365525.1). NCBI lineage: Eukaryota > Metazoa > Chordata > Chondrichthyes > Heterodontiformes > Heterodontidae > Heterodontus > Heterodontus francisci. Next base: position 69,552,468 of record NC_090375.1, on the reverse strand, counting down.
ACCCCACAAGTTACAGCTTGCCAACTGAAAATGACCCATTTATCCCTACTCTCTGCTTCCTGTTAGCTAAAAAATCCTCTATCCATGCTAATATGTTACCACCTACACCACGAGCTCTTATTTTGTGCAGTAACTTTTGATGTGGCACCTTATAAAACGCCTTTTGGAAATCCAAGTACACCACATCTACAGGTTTCCTTTATCCACATTGCTTTGAATTTGATACATATCCCTTTTGGTGAAGGGAGATCATGTGCTACTGTCAGGCAAACCCCCCACCTGCCAAGACTGAGGCACACATTATTTCGCCCCATGAAGATCAAAACTTAAAATTGCAAGCCCCTGACTGGAAAGACATTTGCATAGTAACAGACAGTGCTGGAGCAATGGGGACCCAGTGGTTGCTTCCCCAATACACAGAAGAGGAGGTCAGACCAGTTCTAGTCACATGACTAACTGGCTGTTGCAGAGGTTTGAACTGAGAGTTTCAAATTGGAGAAAACAGGATTTGAACTCAGAATGCCGCATGCTCCCAGTTGGAACAGAACCTCCACTCCAGTCCTGCCTGACTCCATCTCTTTCCCACAGAACTGAATCTTGTGAAAACACGTGAACCTCAAAGAGAGAAAAGTCTCCTACGTGAACAAGGTTTAAGAACACTGGGCCCCTAAGAACAGCAAGACTACCTACAATCAAGTGAGCTTGAAGCACAGTAAAAAATAAACTCTTCTGATATTGCCTCAAACTTCTCTTTACTATATTTACCTCCCCTCTTTTCTGTCCCTATTTGCATGTGTGTATCGCGTGTGCATGCTAGCGTGGGCGCGTTGTATATCCGCGCGTCGTAGGCATGAACCGTATTAGAGTTTAAGTTTTAATAAAATTTCATCTTTCTTCTTTAAACCTCAGAAAACCTGTGTGAATTGGTTTCTTTGTCTTATAATTGGAAAGTTGTGAACAAAGATTCACAAAGGGGGAGTTCAAAACACAGTGTGTTTAAAATTAACCCGTTACAATAAGACCAGGTAAAGAAAGCAAAAGACCCCTGGACACATTTCGCACCTGGTCATAACAGCGACAAATTTAATAGATTTCTCAAAGGAATATGCCAGCATTATGGAGGAAACGCTGCAACTGACACTATTAGGGCTAGATTTTCGGGTCCTGCCGGTGGCGGGAATGGAGAGGGGTGGGAGTCGAAAATTCTGGCGCTAGCCATCATGCCGCTTTCCCAACGTCATCCCTGGTGCCAGACATGTTCACCAGGATGGAGGAGGGTGGCCCTATGATCCCACCCAATTAATGACAAAATCCAATTATGATGGTTAAGAGCCCGTTAATGAGGTATGTTGTGATTTTTACGGGAGCACACAAGCTGCATGCACTGTCTGGGATAGATCAGCTGAATGGAGGCGGGCACACAGTGGGCAGCCAGTTATGGCCGATCAGGGAATTAGTTTGGCCCCATAAAAAGGTGAACGACTCACAGGGGGCCTTGCCCATTGGGAGATAGGTGCCATCGGCACTGCACACGTAGTGAGAAGAGTGGCATTTATTCAGGCAGTACAAAGGATTGTTGCCCTCTGGCATCGCAGGGGCAGAAGAGCAGAGGGTAAGGCTCCCGAGCACAATTGGGGGGAGGGCCACGTGAGCACAAGGAAGGCTGCAACTGGCAATGAGGACACATCTTTCAAATTTTGGGAGCAGTGGCAATTAGAAGCAACATCTTCCGTAGGAAGAGCAGAGCCCCAGGCATCAGAGGGCAGAGGAGAGGGATGAGGGGCAGGAAACACATGGAGGCCATATCCTCAGTATAGGATCTACTGCCAAAAACGTAGCTACCTGGAGCTGACCGAGAACCCAGTGATGCAGCAGACTGTGATTCTCTAGGCAAAATGGTCACAGACATCTGTGACCTCATTGCCAAAGACCTCACAGCTCACAGCAATCGTTGCCATGCCCTGCCAATAGCCATCAAAGTCACTGTGGCCTTGAGCTTCTTCACTTCTGGCTTCTTCCGAGGATCAGCTGCGGACCTTGGAGGCATCTCGCAAACGAGAGCACACTACTGCATCTTGCAGGTTACTGATTTGCCAGAGCGGGACAGTACATTCAATTTCAGACAGATGGGTCCTCGCAGGCACACAGGACAGTGGGTTTCGCTGCCATCGCTGGATTCCCCAGTAGCAGGGCATCATCGATTCCACCCATGTGGCCATCACCCAGTGACTGGCCAGTCAGATTCATCAACAGGAATGGCTTTCACTCCCTCAATGTTCAGCTGATCTGCAACCTGTTGCTCAATTTTTTGGGATACATAACCCTTCCAGGGTAATTTGAGGTAGACTGGGCACTATTCAGAGCTGAAAACCCGCCTCAGTCATAACACCACCAATAATAAAAGGAGTCTTACAAGTCTGGCTTTGTGTCATTTTTTACTTGGTGTCATACAGGAAAACAGTGTACAGTTACAGGAGGAAGACACCCCAGTGACCCCTCAGTGCTTTGCGTGATGTGGCAGCCTACATGCTCTGCCACTTCTACGCGATGCTTCCCTTGTGGCCTCGGAGGAGGTGGAGGCAGCTAGCTCACATGTCTCGACTTGTGGCTGAAAAGCATGTGACGATCCTCCTTGTTGTGGAGGTACTCATGGGGGCATCTCCAGATGCTGCTGCACTTGTATCATTGTGGGCGCAGCCTCCATCACTGGGCCCTACTGCACAGATGCTCCCTCTGTCAGAAGGGTCGAGGAGGCCGAAGATGATGATGGCGCCCCATGAGGGGTGGTACCTCCATCCTCTTCAGTGACATCCCCAACCCTTGGCTGGCACTCTGGATGGCTGGAGGGGAGCACCAGGTGGGACCAGGTGGAGCACCACTGACATATCCAAGCTACATAATGTGGCATGTATCCTGTGTACGTCAGTGCACAGTTCCTGCATGCACTCCAAGTGCTGCTAAATATGTCTCTCCATGAGATTGGCCACTCTCTCAATGGAGGAACTCATGCACTCAAAGTCCTGAGTCATTGTGGCAAATGAGATGGATGGACTCCTCTGTTCTTGGCCCATGATCCCACACTGCCTCAGGGAATTTCAACACGTGGTAGCACATCTGCTGCTGCTGATCAAGGTCGAGCCTCCTTTCCAGTGACTCCTGAGGCCCAGCCACTGCATCCAGCTGAGCAAGGTTGTGTCTGTACTCCCTCCTACGAGGGGAACTGCTCACAACTGCCTCTGGCACATCCTCCTGTCCACTAGTGTCGTGCTCCTCACCCAGTGCCACCCCATTTAATTGCATGCGAGGACCCACTGAGGTGACTGTATCTATGCTGATGAACAGTGCACTTGTAAGATGCAGAATGGGTGGAGGAAATAGTAATAAAACAGATCTCCCTAAAACATTTCAGAACTCTGCTGCTCTTCTTGGCCCGGTGATGGTGAGGGAGGTGGTCTCCTTGGCTTGACGTCTGCGCCTGTGGGAGACACAAGAGATTATGAGAGCTAGCCTTGGAGAGCAGAAGCCTCTGTCGTGCCGAGGCTTTCCAATGCAACTCAGTGTTTGGGATTCTGTCAGACTGGTGGAGTGCAATGCTCCCTTAATGAGCACATTGTTCTGTCTAATCACCATCTCCACCATGAGTGCCCATCTTGCCATGGTCTATGATCCTGACTATTTCCATTGCTCCCTCCTCCATGGATCTGAAGACTTGAAGGTAGGTGAATCCTCCACACGTCTGGGCCCTCTAACAGGCATTATGAGCCCATTTCTCCTGCAAGGAAAAAGAGAGCATGATGTGCCACTGCTCTATGGCCAATGTCAGCTGCTCCTAGTCATTAAAAGCTGCATGTTCCAGTGCTGTTAGGTCTTCAGTAGCACTATGATTCAGAGCCATTCTGAGGGGTCAATAAGCACCCTGGGTACACACCCCTCCCATGTTCAGGAGAGCAGAATACACCCTGAGGCTCCTCAGCTGGTGTGTCTGATGGAGACTGAATACCCAGAGGTCTGCCCTGAAAGTTGTTGGGTAGCACTCACCTTGCCAGAGCGTATCAGATCATTGAACCTCTTCCTACACTGGATCCAACTTCTTCAGACCACACTTATTCCGCTGTGTCAACTTTGTCTGCTTTGTCTGGGTGGGTGACCCTCCTCTCCCTCATGGTCTTCAGCAGGATATCCAGGTCCCATCTGAGAATCGAGGGGCTGCCCTATCCGAGTTTCCAACCTCTGGCTCTCCTGAGACATTGTGGAATTTAAGTCTTCTATGCTCTTCCTGTCTGCAGTAACAACATTCGGACGGCAGCCACAGTAGTGGCCGCTAATTGGCTACCAAACCTGGCTCCATAGCAATTAAGGGGGCACCACCATGGAACTCAGGGCCAATCACTGTTTCCCCCCCAGGGTCGGGTTCAGGATCTGGAAACGGTCCTGACTTCAGTTTCCTGCCCCTGCAGCAAAAATACAGCCTTTAGACGTTCAAAACACATTTGAAAAAATTCCACATAAACACCATGTTGAAAAGAAGGAAGACTAACAAATTCAAGAGAAAAAATAGATGATATAAATAGCAAAGTGATTATAAATTTCTCACATTGAAGTTTCCTAAGGATTGCCATTGGCTATTTGCTTTATCAGTGATATGCAGGAAAGGATTCTGAGGAGGATCTTCGCATTCACAGATACCAAATTGTGCAGGATGGCTAATTAGGTTGGCAAATTGCAGGGATTCAGGGGCACTAAACATTGTAAATGAGAGATGCATATTAGCAAATGGCACTGAGTAGATACATGCGAGGTAATGCATATCTGAGCTGAACATTAACGTGAGCTGTACCCCTGTGAGTTGGACATCCCCCAGTCTGTACTTGACGCTTTCCCGCAATTTCCTGTCATGGATGAGTTAGAGTAGGAACCCTCTCCACTGGAGCTTGAGAAGGCCATAGACCATCTAGTGAACAGAAGGGCACTCAGCAAGGACAGAATTCCAGCCAAACTGATCTAGCATGGACAGTCTCTTCGATTGCCACACCTTTATGACCTCTTTCTCTGCTGGAAAGTAGGCTGTTCCACAGGAGATGCGTGATGCCAAAATCATCACACTATCCAAAAACAAAGGCAACAGAGAAGACTGCAACAACTACAGGGGCACCTCACTCCACAGCATCATGGGGAAGGCCTTTGCTAGGGGCACACTTAAAAGACTCCATTTACTTGCAGACTGAGTGTACACGCAGTGCGGTTTCCGTGCCACCAGATCTACTGTGAACATGATCTTCTCCGTATGCCAGCTACAGCAGAAGTCTTGAAAACAGAGTATATACCCCTTTCCCTTACTTTCGTAGTTCTCACTAAGGCATTCGACACCGTCGGCAGAGCGGGTTGAAAACGAAGACAAAAACACATCACGTCCTGATCAGAGAACTTCTCTACACTGATGATGCTGCACTAGTTGCTCACATGGAAACTCAGCTACAAAGACTCACTGACGGTCTCTCCCATGCCTGTAACTTGTTCTCCTTGACTAAAAGTGTCAAGAAAACCGTGGTCATGGGACAAGGTGTTGCATCTGTGGCCCTGATTACACTAAGTAACACCCCACTGGATGGTGTTAGCAAATTCTGCTATCTTGGGTCCACGGTGACAGACAATCTATCCCTTGATACACATACATAGCGAAAGCAACTACCACCTTTGGCCGACTCGCGAAAAAAACATGGGATAACACAAAGTTATCCCTTAGGACCAAGTTGATGGTTTATAAGGCCTGTTTTCTCAGCACCTTGCTGTATGGCTATGAAACATGGATGACTTACAGCTACCAAGAAAAGCAGCTCAATAATTTCCATCTTTGCTGTTGGCGGTGCATTATGGGTTTATCCTGGCAGGATAAAATCACAAATGCGGAAGTCCTCTCAAATGCACTGCCATTAATCAAACAGAGGTGGCTTTGGTGGATCGGACACGTGCACAGGATGGAAGACAGTTGCATACTCAAGGACCTTCTGTATGGTGAGGTAGCCGGGGCCAGGTGACCAGTGGAGCACCCAAAACTCCGCTTCAAGGATGCTTGCAAGCATGCGTGAAGGCCCTAAATGTTGACCATTGCACTCGGGAATCTCTAGCTGGTGAAAGTGGGAAATGGTGACACATCCTGTTGAATGACTACCACAATGACCAATAGCTGCAGCAGCTTGGCAACAGGTGCCAACACCAAAAACAACAACTCACAGTGTCACTTAGCAGCTTCATATGCAGCACTTGTGGCAGAACCTGCCTCTCAAGGATTGGCCTTCACAGCCAACAACAAAGATCTGCTGTCCTTACCTGGTCTGGTCTACATGTGACTCCAAACCCACAGCAATGTGGTTGACTCTTAACTGCTCTCTGAAATGGCCCAGCAAACCATGCAGTAGTCAAGGGCAATTAGGGATGGGGAACAAATTCTGGCCTTACCAGCAACGCCCATGAAAGAATTTTTAAAAAAGAGCATTGCTGCAAGAGTTCCTCCGGGCAGTGTCCTAGGTTCGATCATTTTCAGCTGCTTCATCAAAGACCTCCCTTCTTCATAAGGTCAGAAGTGGGGTGTTTGCTGATCATTGCACAATGGACACTGGATCAGACATATAAATATTGTGGCCACAGGAGCAGGCAGGCCAGAGGCGGAGAATTCTGCAGACAGTAACGCACCTCCAGACTCGTTAAAGCCTGTCCATTTACAAGGCACATGTCAGGATCCTTGGTGAGTGCAGCGCCAACAACACTCAAGAAGCTCAACACCATACAGGACAAAGCAGCCTGCTTGATCAGTCTCTGATCCACCACGTAAAACATTCACTCACTCCACCAACTACACACAAAGGCAGCAGTGTGTACAATCTACAGGATGCACTATAGCAATCTCATCAAGTTTCCTTCGACAGCACCGTCCAAACCCACGATCTCTACACCTAGAAGAACAGGAGGAGCAGGCGCATGGGAACACCACCACCTGAAAGTTCCCCTCCAAGCCACACACCATCCTGACTTGGAACTATAACATCGTTGCTTCACTGCCACTGGATCAAAATCGTGGAACTCCCTTCCTAACAGCAATGTGGGTATACCTACACCAGATGGACTGCAGCACGAAGGTGGCTCACCACCATCTTCTCAAGGGTGATTAGGGATGGGCAACTAATGCTAGCCTTGCTCGTGATGCTCACATCCCATGAACGAATAAATATAAGATTAGTGTTACCCAACAGAAATGGGTACGGCAATACGATTTTAGCCACATGTGTTGATTTTAGTGGTTAAAACACTTTACACACAATACAGGTAAATGTACTTCACATGTACATTTATTTAAGCATCTAGCACAATTCAATGGAAAACTTTGCAGTATTTCTCTTCCACCAAAGTTTGAAATTCTGGGGAAGGTGGGACCTGTACAAGCTTGACTGTCTACACCCAAGCAGGACTGGACAAATATCCTTGCAGGAAGGTTTGCTAGTGCTGTTGGTGATGGTTTCAATTAGCTTGGCAGGGGGATGGGAACCTGAGCACAGTCTTAGATAGGACAATTTCAGGGCAGGGAACAGGAGGCAGAAAGTTAGCAAGTGACTCTGAAAGACAGAAGAAGCAAAGGTTAAAAAGTGTGTAGCACAGGAATTTGGCAGTGTTAAACAGTATTTAAATGCAAGGAGTATAGTAAATAAAGTCGATTATGAGCTGAGGGCACAGTTAGACAAATGGCACCACAATATCATTGCTATAACGGAAACGTGGCTTAGAGAGGGGCAAGAATGGCAACATCCCTGGATATAGAGTTTTCAGAGGGGGGATAAAAAAGGAGGGGGTGTAGCATTATTAGTTAAGGAATAACTAACAGCTTTGAGGAGGGATGATATGCTAAATTAATCATCAGACAAGGCCATATGAGTGGAGATCAGAAATAAAAAAGGGGCAGCCACACCACTAGGAGTTGACTATAGACCCGCAAATAGTGAGAGGGAGATAGAAGAACAAATAAATAGGCAAATTTTTGAGTGCAGAAACTATAGGGCAATAATAGTTGGGGATTTCAACTACCCCAATATCGACTGGGATACAAACAGTGTGAGGGGCACAAAGGGCACAAAATTCTTGAACTGCATTCAAGCAGTTACACATAACAAGCCCAACGAGAGGGGGCGCAATTCTAGATTTAGTCTTCGGTAATGAAGCTGGGCAGGTGGAAGAAGTAACAGTGGGTGACCATTTTGGAGATAGTGCCCATAATACAGTTAGTTTTAGCATAATCTTGGAAAGGGACAAAGATAAAACAGGAGTAAAAGTTCTAAATTGGGGGAAGACAAATTTTACGAGACTGAGAGGTGACTTGGCGAAAGTGGACTAGATGCAGCTACTTGAAGGAAAATCAGTGGTAAACCAGTGGGAGGCATTCAAAAGCAAGGTACTACAGGCACAGTGTAGGCATGTCCCCACAAAGATAAAGGTTGGTACTGCCAAATCTAGAGCCTCCTGGTTATCTAGAAACTTAAGAGGGTAAATTAAAGCAGAAAAAGAAAGCTTATGACAATCACAAAAATCTTAATACTTTAGAAAGCCTAGAGGAGTATAGAAAGTGCAGGGGTGAAGCAAAAAAGGAAATTAGAAAAGCAAAGCGAGGACATGAAAAATTATTGGCAGGTGAAATCAAGGAAAACCCAAAGATGTTTTATCAGTACATTAACAGCAAGAGGATAACTAAGGAAAGCACAGGGCCTATCAGAGATGTAAAGGAGAACTTATGCGTGGATGCAGAAGATGTGGGCAGTGTCCTTCTGTCTTCACAAAGGAGAGATTGATACAGACACTGTACTTAAAGTGGAGGTGTGTGAAATATTGGATATGATAATCATAATGAAAGAGGAAGTACCAGATGGTCTGACATCCTTGAAAGTGGATAAATCGCCAAGGCTGGATGGATTGCATCCCAGGTTATTAAAGGAGGCCAGGGAGGAAATAGTGGATGGGCTGAGGATCATCTTCAAATCCTCAATAGATACAGGCGAGGTACCAGACGATTGGAAGTCTGTGAATGTTGTACCATTGTTTGAAAAGGGTGCGAAGGATAGGCCAAATAATTATAGGCTGGTCAGTCTGACCTTGGTGGTGGGTAAATTGTTAGAATCAATTCTGAGGGACAAGATAAACTGCCACTTAGAAAGGCACGGATTAATCAGGGATAGTCAGCATAGATTTGTTGGGGAAGATCATGTCTTACTAACTTAATTGAGTTTTTTGAGGAAGTAACAAGAAGGATTGATGAGGGTAGTGCAGTGGATGTGGTCGACATGGACTTTAGTAAGGCATTTTGACAAGGTCCCGCATGGCAGACTGGTCAGTAAAATGAAAGCCCACGGGATACAGGGGAATGTAGCAGGTTGGATCCAGAATTGGTTCAGGGACAGGTAAGAAAGGGTAGTAGTCGAGGGCTGTTTTTGCGAATGGAAAGCTGTTTCCAGTGGCGTTCCACAGGGCTCAGTGTTAGGTCTCTTGCTGTTTGTGGTATATATTAACGATTTAGACTTAAATGTGGGAGGCATGATTGGGAAATTTGCAGATGACACAAAAATTGGCTGTGTAGTTGATAGTGAGGAGGATAGCCGTAGACTCCAGAATGATATCAATGGTTTGGTTGAGTGGGCGGAAAAGTGGCAAATGGAATTCAATCCAGAGATGTGTGAGGTATTGCACTTTGGGAGAGCAAATAAAGTGAGGGAATACACAATAAACAGGAGGATATTGAGGAGGTTAGAAGTGAGACACCTTGGAGTGCATGTCCACAGGTCCCTGAAGGTGGCAGGACAGGTAGATAGAGTGAAGAAGGCATATGGAATGCTTTCCTTTATTGGTCGAGGTATAGAATACAAAAGCAGGGATGTAATGCTGGAACAGTATAAAACGCTGGTTAGGCCACAGCTGGTGTACGACTTACAGTTCTGGTCATCACATTACAGAAAGAACATAATTGCTCTGGAGAGAGTACAGAGGAGATTTACAGGAATGTTGCCAGGGCTTGAAAGTTGCAGTTATGAGGTGTCCTGCTGGGCCCCCACCTGCCAAGAATGAGGCACATTAATTTTGTCATGAACATTGATTTTAAACTGTTACTGGAGTGAAGAAAGGACTTGTTAAACAGATCAGCCGTGGCTGGAAAATACATTTGCATATTAACAGACGGTGCTTGGAAGGACAAAGGAACATTCCCTGACACATTCAACCCAGATTGGACCTTGATCACCAGGTATTGTGTGTAAGAGGAGCATTCCAGAGACTGCTAAGGTGATACGATCCAAGACGTGGTCAGACCAGTTAGTCACATGACTAACCTGCTTGGCAACCTGGTTTTCTCTGAATTGTTCAAACAGTTTGAACGGAGAATGTCTGTTTTCTCTTGGACTGAGAAGATCTCTCCTGTCTGCTCCCATCTCTTTCTCACAAGCCCCTGAATCCACTCAAGACACATGAACCCCAAGAGAGAAAAGTCTCCTACAGTGAATAAGGTTTAAGAATAGTACTGGGCCCCAACAAAAAGCAAGATCTACCTACAATCAAGGACTATACAGTGAGCTCGAAGAACGGTAACAAAAACTCTTCAGATATTACCTCAAACTTTTCATTTATTTTTATCGTCTGCTCTTTTCGCATGTGTGTATCGCGTATGCATGCGAGCGTGGGCGCGTCGTCTAACCGTAGGCGCCAACCGAATTAGAGTTTAAGTTTAAGAAATTTCAATCATTCTTCTTTAAACCTAAGAAAACCTGTTTGTGCCAGATCCTTTGCCTTATATTTGGAAAGTGGTGAACAAGGATTCACCAAGGGGGCAGCTAAAAACAGTGTATTTAAAAATTTAACCCTGTTACAGCAAGACCAGGTGAAGGTTGAGTGGGACTCCTAGACACCTTCCTCACCTGGTCCTAACAGAGGAAAGATTGGATTGCTTTCTTTCGAACAGTGGAGGCAGAGGGGTGACTTAATTGAGGTGTACAAAATTATGAGGGGCCTAGATAGAGTAGACAGGAAAGACCTGTTTCCCCTAGCGCAGAGGTCAATTACCAGGGGGCACAGATTTAAGGTGTTTGGTAGAAGGATTAGAGGGGACATGAGGAAAACCTTTTTCACCCAGAGGGTGGTGGGTGTTTGGAATTCACTGCCAGAAATGATGATGGAGGCAGAAACCCTCAATTCTTTTTAAAAGGTACCTGGACATGCACCTGAAGTGCTGTAACCTGCAAGGCTATGGACCAGGTGCTGGAAGGTGGGATTAGATTGGGCGGCTAGTTTTTGCGGCCAGCATGGACACGATGGCTGACTGGCCTCATTCTGTGCTGTAATGGTTCTATGGCAATATGATTTTAGCCACATCCGTTAATTTTAGCAGTTAAGGACTTTACACACAATACTGGTAAGTGTACTTCACACATGCATATATTTGAGCATCTAGCACAATTCAGTGGAAAACTTTGCAGTATTTCTCTTCCACCAAAGTTTGAAATTCTGGCATGAATTTATCAGCCATAGCACAGCTTCTACGTTTTTGTCTAGCAGCTGCAAGCAGTCTTTGGCTTCATTAGAGTTACTGCAGTGAATTTTGACTTGCACAACAAGATGTGCCAACCCACCCATACTTTCCAACCAGACTGTGACTAGATGCTGCTTGTCCTTTGCCATGATGCTCATTATTGGTTGGGCTTGCTGCTCTAATGCGGATTGGTCCAGCTGGCTGTAATGCCAGTTCCCCTCTCCATAAAATAGTGTTACACACTACTTTTGCAGACAACCGATAAGCAGTAACCAAGAAAGTAAGTACACACAACAATCTAAAAAACACTCAAACTCTGCTTTTCATCCTACCATTTTACCAACAAAAGTTCGCATGCATACACCATGCAATTAGGAATATGGAGATTACTTTCCCAATGACAGTGTCTATTCCTCTTTTTTATGCACAAATCAATAATGCAAATAGCCACATCTGGATTCCCAATTAGCCATAAGTGCCTTGTGTGACGACCAGGTGAGGGGGGTCCAGGGGTTTCCTCTCAGCCTTTGCCTGGTTTAACCGTGGCAGGGTCTAAATTTTAAAAACACCGTGTTTCAGCTCCCCCTTAGTGAATCCGTGTTCACCGCTTTCCAATGGTAAGGCAAAGAAATCAATTCAGACAGGTTTTCTAAGATTTAAATAAGAAAGGTGGAAGTTTGTTAATCTTAACCTCTAATCTGGTTAACGACTACAAATATGCGACATGACCACTTGCAGCAGTAGACTTCCTGGGTCTCACTCTTACTGCAGTTAAAGCCACAGCTTGTTCTGCTGTGCTTTCCATCAGGTTCCCTACTTCACTGAGCGGGTGTGCTCTGATTAACACTACAGGTTTTCCCTTTAGTTTCCAGCAGTCAGCTCTTAAATGCCCTGCTTTATTACAATGGAAGCACACAGGTCTCTGAGTCTCACTCCTGCTGACAGCACCTTCCTTTTTGGCTGGAGGAGGGCCCCCAGCGTCTCCTGCTTTTCGTTCCCTCCCAGGACTGCTTGGGCTTCTATCACCTTCCCACCTTTTGTCCTTTTCAGATTTGTGTGAGTGATTGGGAAAGGTTTTCCCCTGGGAAACTGACTTATAAATGAGACTAAACTCATCGACCAGAACTGTGGCTTGCCTTGCTCTATGAGTCTTCTGTTCTTCTACATGTCTTTATGGAGAGTGGGGGAGAGTTTTTAAATTCCTCTGGCAAAATTACTTCTCTGAGATTTTCATAGCTGAGCTGTACGTTAACAGCCCTCAGCCACTGGTCAAAAGCCAGCTGCTTATTTCTCTCAAACTCCAGGTAAGTTTGATCAGCTTGCTTCTTGAAGGTTCTAAACTTTTGGCCCGATAGCATTTTTTGGCAGTTCATAATTTGATGAGCTCTCATCTGGCAATATAGAATAAACCTCATGGGCTTTTCCTAATAATTTACTCTAACAGCAGAGTCCAAGCCTCAGCTGGCCACTTTCACTACCTTGCCAGTTTTTCAAAAGACACGAAAAACGCTTCCATGTCTCCCTCATTAAATTTTGGGATCAGTTGGGAAAGTTTTAACAATTCTGTACCCAGCCCTGAATTACGCTCCTCCATACTGGCCAAGCTTTCACTGGGGTTACTCTGTTTTCCCCTAGCTAACTCAAGCAGCTTCAGCTCTCTTTCTTCACATTCTTTCTGCAAGGTTCTTTCTCCTTCCTCTCTTTTTCTTACCCGTCTTGCTTTCTCACTCTCTCCTCTCTTTCTTCACGTTCCTTATGGAAGGCTCTTTCTTTCTCCCTCTCCTGTCTCTCTTTTTCTTTCTCCTGTATCTCCCTTTCTCTTTCCCTGTCTTCTAATTCAAGTTTCCTTTGTTCCAATTGTATCGCTGCTCGTAGTCCCCTGTCTGGGTCTACTTCTAACCCTGTTTCTGCTTCTTCAGATTCAAAGGAAAAATGGTTGGCCACTTGTCTTAGGAATTCAGACTTCCTCGCCTTGCCACGTACAGTGATCCCACACTGCTCAGCCATTTTCCTCAACTCCTCCATAAACAGTGACTTTGCCTTGTCCCAACTTACTTCACCCTGGCTTGGGGAGCTACTAGCTTCAGTCGCAGATATGTTAGTATTCTAGCACCCACAACCACAAGAAAACCTGTCTTGAAATCTTTTCTCTTTTTGTTTGAGATCAATTTGACTTCCCACTCCAATTTCTCATTTGTCTGTGGGTCAAATCCAGGACGGTAGCCCCCAAATTTCTGTTATGACCAGGTGTCTAGGGGTTCCCTCTCAGTCTTTGCCTGGTTTAACCGTAACAGGGTCTCATTTTTAAAAACACCGTGTTTTAGCTCCCCTCTTAGTGAATCCTTGTTGACCACTTTCCAATGGTAAGACAAAGAAATCAATTCAGACAGATTTTCTTGGATTTGAACAAGTAAGGTAGAAGTTTATTAATCTTAAACTCTAATCAGATTAACGACTACAAATATGCGACCCGACCATGCTAGCATGCATACACAAAAAACACAGGCAGATAGAGACGGAAAAAGTAGAAGGAATAAAGGGGAAAAGTTTGAGGCAATATCAGTCCTTTAAGTTCAATGTAAAGTGTTTGTTTGCTGGTCAGTCCTGCTACTCATTGGGGCCCAGCTCACGCTTCAACATGTTTCGAGGTCGGAGTCTTTTCTCTTTTGAGGTTTATGTGTCTTCTGTGAGTCCGGTGGCTTGGGAGAAAGCGAGAGAGAGAGAGAGGCCTCCTTGCTCCAGCTTCAGTTTCAACTGCCTTCTCTGTGGCACAATTCAAATAAACTGCAGGTTGCCCAACAGGTTAGTCATGTGACTAGCTGGTTTGACCACTTCTGTCTGTGGATGCTGCCATTTTAGCAGTCATCCTGGAATGTAAGCTTCCTCACCTTCAATGTCCATTTTGGGTTAAGTGGTCCAGGGAACAGTCCTTTGTCTCTCCAAGCACTGTGTTAGTATGCAAACGTTTTTCCAGCCAAGTGCACGGTGGCGCAGTGGTTAGCACTGCAGCCTCACAACTCCAGCAACCCGGGTTCAGTTCTGGGTACTGCCTGTGTGGAGTTTTCAAGTTCTCCCTGTGACCGCGTGGGTTTCCTCTGGGTGCTCCGGTTTCCTCTCACATGCCAAAGACTTGCGGGTTGATAGGTAAAATTGGCCATTGTAAAAGAAAATTGCCCCTAGTGGAGGTAGGTGCTGGAGAATTGAGGGAAGGTGGGGATGTGAGAGGGAACATGGGATTAATGTAGTTTTAGTATAAATGGGTGGTTGACGGTCAGCGTGGACTCGGTGGGCCGAAGGGCCTGTTTCGGTGCTGTATCTCTCTATGACTCAAAGTGTCTGGTGATTCTTTTTACAAGTCCTTTCTTCACTCCAGCAACAGATTAAGATCAGTGTTCATATGACAATTAATATACCTCATTCTTGGCAGGCGGGGGTCTGCATGACACTTGTAACTTATGTATTGGACAAACCTGGCTTTCGCTCAGCATTTCCCACTCAAGCACACATTGGTTACCAGCATCACGAGATGCCGGAAAGGGCTTTCCTCCATGTTACAAGTTGTTCCCCACCTTATATCAATATAAATGGCCGATCATCATTTCCAATGCATAAGTGTCACCCCAATTACAAAGACTGGAAGTATGTAAATAGTTATGATATTCTGATTTTTTTTTTTAGGGACTGCAGACTTACTTCTCAAACGTGTGGTGATGATGTAAAAATATAGCTATATTGAAGAAGCACTACTTTCTAATGTATATAATTGCCCTTTGCACCTGCCCCCTTTGTTGGCATTCCAACATGGGAATCCAGAACAACAAACACAGAATCGTCACTGTCTTTTTCATCATCTCAATGCTGCTACGATAATACAAAGTTCTTTGCAATTCTTTCAATATTGGAATGTTCTCTAATTGAACCATGCATACATATGGAAATATGTGGGCCTGTTGGGGACAAACATTCAGTTTTACAGGACAATATCTGTTCAGGGGGTATTCTGGAGAGACAGAAATCCACTCTCTATTGTTACGACCGACCGTTCCAGTCGAAGCCCCCAATCAAAATATACGATTCTGATTGTGGGGGAGAAACACACTGTTAATTCAATCCCGTTGCTCCACAGATCGCCCAACATATCATTTAAAACTTTCCAAGTTAAAGAAAGACCCAGCCAAATTGCACCATCTATTAACCAAACCAGGTGTCTTTAAAAAAATCAACAAATTAACTCTTTAATTAGAAGAACTAAATTCTTAAACATTATGAAGATATAAACAGCATTTAAAATAGAAAAAAATTAGAGTCCTTGCAAATTTACAGTCCAATGTTGCTGGAAGTCCTCACAGAATGTTGCTTGAAGTCCTCACAGAATGTTGCTTGAAGTCCTCACAGAATGTTGCTTGAAGTCCTCACAGTCGTCCGATGCGGGAAAAAGGTTCTTACACAGTAGAACAGTCCGTAGTCTAACTTCAGCAGTAGGTGATGCTTCCTTCTTCGGCGACGAATTTCAACAATTAACAACTTGCGAACGCTTTCAATAGAATCAATCTGACTTTAGAGTTTTTTTGAGGAATAAAAGATTGTCACAGTCTAACTTCCCTTCCTTCAGTTTAAATTATCAGAGATCTCGGTTTTGGCTTGACATTTCTTTTTAGAACTTTGAGAGATAATAATTAAACAGACTAAAAATCCTATTCCTTCAATTTAAATGGTTGTGAGCTCTTTTTCAGGTGTGCTAAATACCACAGCTGTCTGTGTCCTCTGTTAGAACAAACTGTCTTCAACGAAAAGCCATTTCAAAATTGAATTGTAACAAATGTATCGCTTGCTACTCACTCCCAGTGGCTGTATCTATGGTAACGAGAATGCACCCTTTGAATCGCAGTCTCCAAGTGGCTGTTTCTAAGGCATCAAAAAGGCACCTTCCTTTCACTCCTGAGGCTTGCTGGTTCTTAAAGCAATACTGATACTTTTCAAACCTTAAAGGCAAACCGCATATTTCCCGGAGAAGGAAAAAAAAACTACATGATCATGACACTATAACCACAAGGAAATACTTCTGTATCTTCCCTTTAGCCTTCTGAATGCACCCACACTCCACTTTAAATACACTGGATTGAGAAAAATTACCTCAGAGCTACTGTACATTTATGACACGATCACACAAATGCTGAAGATGAAAACTCGCTAGCATTCGAGTTCATTTTCTTTGATACTCAGAAATCTGCATTTGGTATTACTTCTAGGCCCTGCAGTGACCTTTTGCTCAGGTATGGAGAACAGAGTTGAGCTTCAAACTCTATGGGGGTTTGGAGGCAGGGAGAGCATAAAATCCGGTGGGATGATGGTGGGGGTTTCCCACCTCCGCCAAAATTTAGTCCAGAGCGGGAAGGCCTGTGAACAGCCTTCCCGACCCGCCATTATTTGAGGCCCTTAACGGGGCAATTAACCCTAAATTAAGGGCCTCTTCCCGCCGCAGCTGCAATTAGAAAAAGTGTGTGGGCTGCTTCCCAGTTCCGGGGGCTCCCTCATTAAAAGGCACTTAGTACCTGAACAAGGGTCCCAGCATCGGGAAGAGGGGTTCCACCGAGGACAACCCCTCTGTCCTTGCTGCCGATCCTCCTCACACACCCCCACCCACTCCACGCGAGACCCCACCCACCCAGACCTGCCTGAGGCCAGGTTTCAGCGATGCTCCTCAGCGCCTCTGCAGTGGCACTACAGCTTCCAGCCTCTGATCGGCCGGAAGATCTGCAAGGGCAGATCTTCCAACGATGGGGTCCTTGAACCCGTGGAAGGCCCACCGCAGTTCACTTAAGTGCCTGATTGGCATTTAATTCGGCAGGCCTTCTGTAGAAAAGGCAACGTGGGGATATCGACGTCAGTTCCTCTGGACATAGAGACCCCTGCCGCCAGGATAAAATTTCCCCCATGTCTCAAAGAACAAAGAACAGTACAGCACAGGAACAGGCCATTCGGCCCTCCAAGCCTGCGCCGATCTTGATGCCTGTCTAAACTAACACCTTCTGCACCTCCGGGGACCGTATCCCTTTATTACCATCCTATTCATGTATTTGTCAAGATGCCTCTTAAACGTCGCTATCGTACCTGCTTCCACCACCTCCCCCGGCAGCAAGTTCCAGGCACTCTCCACCCTCTGTGTAAAGAACTTGCCTCGCACATCCCCTCTAAACTTTGCCCCTCGCACCTTAAACCTATGTCCCCTAGTAACTGACTCTTCCACCCTGGGAAAAAGCTTCTGACTATCCACTCTGTCCATGCCACTCATAACTTTGTAAACCTCTATCATGTCGCCCCTCCACCTCCGTCGTTCCAGTGAAAACAATCCAGGTTTATCCAGCCTCTCCTCATAGCCATTGCCCTCCAGACCAGGCAATATCTTGGTAAACCTCTTCTGTACCCTCTCCAAAGCCTCCATGTCCTTCTGGTAGTGTGGCGACCAGAATTGCACGCAATATTCCAAGTGTGGCCTAACTAAGGCTCTGTACAGCTGCAGCATGACTTGCCAATTGTTATACTCTATGCCCCGACCGATGAAGGTAAGCATGCCGTATGCCTTGACTACCTTATCCACATGTGTTGCCACTTTCAGTGACCTGTGGGTCATGCCCAGATCTCTCTGCCTGTCAATACTCCTAAGGGTTCTGCCATTTACTGTATACTTCCCACCTGTATTAGATCTTCCAAAATGCATTACCCCACATTTGTCCGAGTAAACTCCATCTGCCAGTTCTCCACCCAAGTTTCCAACCGATCTATATCTATATAAGTCTACTACTCATCTCTGCAATATAACTTGCTTCCACCTTTTCCCCATCCCCTACTGGGGATGGGGAAAATTCTAGAGTCCATTATCAAAGATTGTATAGCAGAGGACTTGGAGAACAGTGGTAGAATCGGACAGAGTCAGCATAGATTTACGAAAGGGAAATCATGCTTGACAAATCTACTAGAATTCTTCGAGGATGTAACTAGTAGAGTTGATGAGGGGGAGCCAGTGGATGTGGTTTATTTGGACTTTCAGAAGGCTTTCGATGAAGTCCCACATAAGAGATTAGCACGTAAAATTAAAGCACATGGGATTGGGGGTAGTGTATTGCGATGGATAGAAAATTGGTTGGCAGAAAGGAAACAAAGAGTAGGAATAAACGGGTCCTTTTCCCGAATGGCAGGCAGTGACTAGTGGGGTACCGCAGGGATCAGTGCTAGGACCCCAGCTATTCACAATATATATTAATGATTTAAATGAGGGAACTAAATGTAATATCTCCAAATTTGCAGATGACACAAAACTGGGTGGGAGGCTGAGTTGTGAGGAGGATGCAGAGAGGCTTCAGGGTGATTTGGACAAGTTGAGTGAGTGGGCTAATGTATGACAGATGCAGTATAATGTGGATAAATGTGAGGTTATTCACTTTGGTAGCAAAAACAGGAAGGCAGATTATTATCGGAACGGCTATAAACTGAGAGAGGGGAATATGCAATGAGACCTGGGTGTTCTCGTACACAAGTCGCTGAAGGTAAGCATGCAGGTGCAACAGGCGGTTAAAAAGGCAAATGGTATGTTGGCCTTCATAGCAAGAGGATTCGAGTACAGGAGCAGGGATGTCTTGCAGCAATTATACAGGGCCTTGGTGAAGCCACACCTGAAATACTGAGTGCAGTTCTGGTCTCCTTATCTGAGGAAGGTTGTTCTTGCTATAGCGGGAATGCAGGGTCTTAAAGGGATCAAAGGATATGGGAGGAAAGCGGGAACAGGTTACTGAGTTTGATGATCAGCCATGATCATAATGAATGGCGGAGCAGGCTCGAAGGACCGAATGGCCTACTCCTGCTCCTATTTTCTATGTTTCTATGTTCCTGAAACTGTGCAAGTGGAAAGAATTAGAGACTGAAGAAACAAGCACAACAACAATTACAGGAAGACAGAGATCCTTTACTTGACCATGTGCAATGTTATGAGAACAATAAGCAACTATTATCTGACAACATTTAAAATTTTCTATGGGTCGGGCAGTAGCATAATCTGTAACAACACCAGCAGCTGCAAGGGGCACACATTTAATTCCTCATACAGAAATCAAAACCCGATGGCTTTTGTTGTCACAAAGTACATTAGTTCAGGCCTATATTTGAGCTACCCACCCAACCTCTTGGCTTTAGGTATCTGGGGTGACTATAGAGACTGGCATAGAAACTGAGAGAAATTTTCCCTCAGAAAAATATTACAAAAACCAGCTTTTGAGGTACCTGGGTCCTGATCAGATGGTCATGTTGATGGTGTTTCCTTTAAATACGCAGGCCTGGATTTTCTGCTTGATAGCACTTTATTTTTAGTGCAGTTCGCTGCGAATGATCCAAACCAGAGCAAAGGTTTGTGGAATTTTAAGCTCAAAACACGTTTCAGTGCAAATCGAATTTCTGCAATTATTTGCACTAGTTTAAAAACATTGTGCTAGGAGTTGGACACGCGCACCAAACCATCCTCCTGATCGATTTAATCACCATTGGGAATTTCCACTAATCGCACTGGTTTGCAGGCCTTCAAGGAAATTAAGATTTTTTTGGATTCAAGAACACCAAATAGCATGCCTTAATAGCTTTTTTAAACTTAGTATGAAACTGACTTCTGTACACAAATAGAACTGGAGCTGTATAAAGTCATTTTCAGTTATTTAAAATCAGTTATTCACAGGTGCTGGACTAGTGACTCTGATTAAAATGCTTATTTTTTGTGATAAACCCATTTTCAGCTGTTTTAATTAAACTAAATTTATCACTCTTCAATATATCAAGGGATACTTTTTAAAGCAAAAGGTTCATGAAAAAGAAATTACAGGATAAAATGCTGCCTGACTGCACTGGTTCCTGGCAAATTTTACATTCAGCGATATGCAAATGAATTTAAGTGGAAACGTGAGGAAAGAAAGGCATTTATCAAAACTAACTTTTGGACGCAATTTATGAACATATGAATTCAGAGCAGGAGTAGGCCAAATCACTGAGTACGCCCAAAGCAGAAACTCTACTCTGTAAACTATGGAGTGGCTATTGCAAATTGGAGTTTTGTTTTTTTTAAAAGTGTAATTTTTCAATGAATACTCAAGAAGGCCCGGACTATTCCTTCAGCAAAATATTATGACATATAAAAATGGCGCAGTCATAACTATTTCTATAATTATTTCTCAATCTGCAATAAAATGTAATATTTAAAGGATTAAAAGTAATATCTGTAATAATCTAGAATGTTACTGTACCTATTTGTTTCCGGTAGTGATCGATTGGGATTTTAGAGGCACCAGCATCTTTCCTTCCCATTTTCAATTTTGCAACAGAACATCTACAAATTAAGAATATTTCAATCAGGAGATATTTTCAAAAAAACTTTAAACATTTGAGTAATTAATACAAATATTTAACCTGTTGACCCCTGACTCCATTAAGTGAACTGATCATCTATAATCACTGACAAGGGTATCTGAAGATGCGCATCTCTGTATTGTGTATATTCTATCATCATCTAGGCTGGCACTGAGTTCCTCTTTAAAAATATTTTTTATTGATTCATGGAATGTGGGCATTGCTGGCAAGGCCAGCATTTATTGCCCATCTATAATTGCCCTTGAGAAGATGGTGGTGAACTGCTGCAGTCAATGTGAAGGTGCTCCCACAGTGCTGTTAGGTAGTAAATTCCAGGATATTCACCCAGTGATGATGAAGGAACTTGGAGGTGGTGGTATTCCTATGTACCGGCTGCCCTTGTCCTTTTAGGTGACAGAAGTTGCTGGTCTGGGAGGTGCTGTTAAAGAACCCTTCACCAGTTGTTACAGTGCATTTTGTACATGGTACACAATGCAACCATGATGCATTGGTGGTGGAGGTACTGAATGCTTAAGGTGGTTGATGGGGTGTTGATCAAGTGGGCCACTTTCTCCTGTATTGTATTGAGCTTTTTGACTATTGTTGGATCTTCACTCATCCAAGCGGAGAGTATTCCATCACATAACAAGCGGTTTCAAGGGGATTTGGACAGCCTTAGTGAGTGGGCAAGAACGTGGCAGATGGAATATAATGTGGGAAAATGTGAGGTTATCACTTTTTTTTTTAGAACATTACAGCGCAGTACAGGCCCTTCGGCCCTCGATGTTGCGCCGACCTGTGAAACCATCTGACCTACACTATTCCATTTTCATCCATATGTCTATCTAATGACCACTTAAATGCCCTTAAAGTTGGCGAATCTACTACTGCTGCAGGCAGGGCGTTCCACGCCCTTACTACTCTCTGAGTAAAGAAACTACCTCTCACATTTGTCCTATATCTATCACCCCTCAACTTGAAGCTATGTCCCCTCGTGTTTGCCATCACCATCCGAGGAAAAAGACGCTCACTATCCACCCTATCTAACCCTCTGATTATCTTATATGTCTCTATTAAGTCACCTCTCCTCCTCCTTCTCTCCAACGAAAACAACCTCAAGTCCCTCAGCCTTTCCTCGTAAGACCTTCCCTCCATACCAGGCAACATCCTAGTAAATCTCCTCTGCACCCTTTCCATAGCTTCCACATCCTTCCTATAATGCGGTGACCAGAACTGCACGCAATACTCCAGGTGCAGTCTCACCAGAGTTTTGTACAGCTGCAGCATGACCTCGTGGCTCCGAAACTCGATCCCCCTACTAATAAAAGCTAACACACCATATGCCTTCTTAACAGCCCTATTAACCTGGTTAGCAACCTTCAGGGATTTATGCACCTGGACACCAAGATCTCTCTGTTCATCTACACTACCAAGAATCTTCCCATTAGCCCAGTACTCTGCATTCCTGTTACTCCTTCCAAAGTGAATCACCTCACACTTTTCTGCATTAAACTCCATTTGCCATCTCTCAGCCCAGCTCTGCAGCCTATCTATGTCCCTCTGTACCCTACAACATCCTTCGGCACTATCCACAACTCCACCGACCTTAGTGTCATCTGCAAATTTACTAACCCACCCTTCTACACACTCTTCCAGGTCATTTATAAAA
Source organism: Heterodontus francisci (assembly GCF_036365525.1). Classification (NCBI taxonomy): domain Eukaryota; kingdom Metazoa; phylum Chordata; class Chondrichthyes; order Heterodontiformes; family Heterodontidae; genus Heterodontus; species Heterodontus francisci. Next base: position 69,529,864 of record NC_090375.1, on the reverse strand, counting down.
ATGACAAACAGCAGTGGCCCCAAAACAGATCCTTGCGGTACACCACTAGTAACTAAACTCCAGGATGAACATTTGCCATCAACCACCACCCTCTGTCTTCTTTCAGCTAGCCAATTTCTGATCCAAAGCTCTAAATCGCCTTCAACCCCATACTTCCGTATTTTCTGCAATAGCCGACCGTGGGGAACCTTATCAAACGCCTTACTGAAATCCATATACACCACATCCACTGCTTTACCCTCATCCACCTGTTTGGTCACCTTCTCGAAAAACTCAATAAGGTTTGTGAGGCACGACCTACCCGTCACAAAACCGTGCTGACTATCTCTAATGAACTTATTCTTTTCAAGATGATTATAAATCCTGTCTCTTATAATCATCTTTGGTAGGAGAAATCGATGTGCAGAGTATTTCTTAAATGGTAACACAGAAGTCCTTGAAGCGGCCAACATCCCCAGCTTATACACACTACTGAGTCAGCGGCGCTTGAGATGGCTTGGCCATGTGAGCCGCATGGAAGATGGCAGGATCCCCAAAGACACATTGTACAGCGAGCTCGCCACTGGTATCAGACCCACCGGCCGTCCATGTCTCCGTTATAAAGACGTCTGCAAACGCGACATGAAATCGTGTGACATTGATCACAAGTCGTGGGAGTCAGTTGCCAGCATTCGCCAGAGCTGGCGGGCAGCCATAAAGACAGGGCTAAATTGTGGCGAGTCGAAGAGACTTAGTAGTTGGCAGGAAAAAAGACAGAGGCGCAAGGGGAGAGCCAACTGTGCAACAGCCCCAACAAACAAATTTCTCTGCAGCACCTGTGGAAGAGCCTGTCACTCCAGAATTGGCCTTTATAGCCACTCCAGGCGCTGCTTCACAAACCACTGACCACCTCCAGGCGCGTATCCATTGTCTCTCGAGATAAGGAGGCCCAAAAGAAGAGATTAGAAAGTGTAGATGTACAAAGGAACCTGGGTGTCGCTGTCAATAAGTCACCGACAGCTAACATGCAGGTGCAGCAAGCAATTAAGAAGGCTAATGGTATTATTACCTGCACCAGATTCCACCCCCCCTCCCCCCCCTTTACCCCCCTTCCACCCCCCCCCCACCCCCGTCCCCTTCCCTGCTCCACCCTCTCAGCTCACCCCCTCACAACCCCGTCCCAGCCCGCCCCCCCCTCGCACCATCTTCACCCCGCACCCCCTTCCCCTGCACCCCCCCCCCACCCCCTCCCTCTACCCCTCCCCCTTGCATCCCCTCCTCCCACCGGCACCATCCTACACCTGTGTAGGGGCCCCAACAACCCCACTGCCTTGTGGGCGTCTCGGGAGAGACCAAGGCTAAGGGAGTAAACCCTAACAGAAAATCCGGAGCGGAACCCCGTAGGCGGTCATGTGTCACCTTTGGCATGTTTCCGGCAGTTCCTGCAGCCATACTGGTGCCAAACGTCGTGTCCTGCACTCCTTTGGACCCCACCAGAAAGGCCGAGAGGGGGGTTTTGACGACTGGGCAACTCTCAACCTCCATAAATTTGCCCAGGCATGCGCCATGGAGAGGTCACTCCATAGTTGCCTCACAGCGACTGAAACAACACGGAAGGCAGCAGTTACGGGTTAGAAGTCCAGATAAATTGGCGTAGAAACTGGGCGCCACGGGTTGCCTTTGTCGGTGGGAGAGGTCATTGCACCTCACTGGACAGCTACCGCCCGCCTCAAACCGGGCAGCCCCCGGTCAATAAGGTTCTGTCCCGCCACAGTCTGCCTGCTTCAATGGGTGCTTGGAGCTCAGGGTCATTGCCCGAAAGGTGGACTGATACACCGCACCAAACAACATGAAAAAAGGAAAGAAGGTACCAGCCCTTCGCTTTGCAAGCTGGAACGTCAGAACTATGTGTCCTGGCCTGTCGGAAGACCTTACACAAATCAACGATTCTCGGAAGACCGCCATCATTAACAACGAGCTCAGTAGACTCAATGTGGACATTGCAGCACTTCAGGAGACTCGCCTCCCCGCGAGTGGCTCTCTAGCAGAGCAAGACTACACCTTCTTCTGGCAGGGCAGGGATCCTGAAGAACCAAGACAGCATGGAGTGGGCTTCGCCATCAGAAACTCCTTGCTCAGCATGATAGAGCCTCCCTCAAATGGCTCGGAACGCATACTGTCCATCCGACTGCTCACCACCTCTGGTCCAGTACACCTACTCAGCATCTATGCTCCAACACTCTGTTCCGCACCTGAAGCTAAAGACCAGTTCTATGAACAACTCCATAACATCATTAGCAGCATCCCCAACACCGAACACCTATTCCTGCTGGGGGACTTTAATGCCAGGGTTGGGGCCGACCATGACTCATGGCCCTCCTGCCTTGGGCACTATGGCGTTGGAAGGATGAATGAGAACGGGCAGAGACTGCTTGAGTTGTGTACCTATCATAACCTCTGCATCACCAACTCGTTCTTTCACACTAAACCCTGTCACCAGGTTTCATGGAGGCACCCAAGATCACGTCGTTGGCACCAGCTAGACCTCATTGTCACAAGGCGAGCCGCCTTAAACAGTGTTCAAATCACACGCAGCTTCCACAGTGCGGACTGCGACACCGACCACTCCCTGGTGTGCAGCAAGGTTAGACTCAGACCAAAGAAGTTGCATCATTCCAAGCAGAAGGGCCACCCGCGCATCAACACGAGCAGAATTTCTCACCCACAGCTGTTACAAAAATTTCTAAATTCACTTGTAACAGCCCTTCAAAACACTCCCACAGGGGATGCTGAGACCAAGTGGGCCCACATCAGAGACGCCATCTATGAGTCAGCTTTGACCACCTACGGCAAAAGTGCGAAGAGAAATGCAGACTGGTTTCAATCTCATAATGAAGAGCTGGAACCTGTCATAGCCGCTAAGCGCATTGCACTTTTGAACTACAAGAAAGCCCCCAGCGATTTAACATCCGCAGCACTTAAAGCAGCCAGAAGTACTGCACAAAGAACAGCTAGGCGTTGCGCAAACGACTACTGGCAACACCTATGCAGTCATATTCAGCTGGCCTCAGACACCGGAAACATCAGAGGAATGTATGATGGCATGAAGAGAGCTCTTGGGCCAACCATCAAGAAGATCACCCCCCTCAAATCTAAATCGGGGGACATAATCACTGACCAACGCAAACAGATGGACCGCTGGGTTGAGCACTACCTAGAACTGTACTCCAGGGAGAATGCTGTCACTGAGACTGCCCTCAATGCAGCCCAGCCTCTACCAGTCATGGATGAGCTGGACATACAGCCAACCAAATCGGAACTCAGTGATGCCATTGATTCCCTAGCCAGCGGAAAAGCCCCTGGGAAGGACAGCATTACCCCTGAAATAATCAAGAGTGCCAAGCCTGCTATACTCTCAGCACTACATGAACTGCTATGCCTGTGCTGGGACGAGGGAGCAGTACCCCAGGACATGCGCGATGCCAACATCATCACCCTCTATAAAAACAAAGGTGACCGCGGTGACTGCAACAACTACCGTGGAATCTCCCTGCTCAGCATAGTGGGGAAAGTCTTTGCTCGAGTCGCTCTGAACAGGCTCCAGAAGCTGGCCGAGTGCGTCTACCCTGAGGCACAGTGTGGCTTTCGTGCAGAGAGATCGACTATTGACATGCTGTTCTCCCTTCGTCAGATACAGGAGAAATGCCGTGAACAACAGATGCCCCTCTACATTGCTTTCATTGATCTCACCAAAGCCTTTGACCTCGTCAGCAGACGTGGTCTCTTCAGACTACTAGAAAAGATCGGATGTCCACCAAAGCTACTAAGTATCATCACCTCATTCCATGACAATATGAAAGGCACAATTCAACATGGTGGCTCCTCATCAGAGCCCTTTCCTATCCTGAGTGGTGTGAAACAGGGCTGTGTTCTCGCACCCACACTTTTTGGGATTTTCTTCTCCCTGCTGCTTTCACATGCGTTCAAATCCTCTGAAGAAGGAATTTTCCTCCACACAAGATCAGGGGGCAGGTTGTTCAACCTTGCCCGTCTAAGAGCGAAGTCCAAAGTACGGAAAGTCCTCATCAGAGAACTCCTCTTTGCTGACGATGCTGCTTTAACATCTCACACTGAAGAATGCCTGCAGAGTCTCATCGACAGGTTTGCGTCTGCCTGCAATGAATTTGGCCTAACCATCAGCCTCAAGAAAACGAACATCATGGGGCAGGATGTCAGAAATGCTCCATCCATCAATATTGGCGACCACGCTCTGGAAGTGGTTCAAGAGTTCACCTACCTAGGCTCAACTATCACCAGTAACCTGTCTCTAGATGCAGAAATCAACAAGCGCATGGGTAAGGCTTCCACTGCTATGTTCAGACTGGCCAAGAGAGTGTGGGAAAATGGCGCACTGACACGGAACACAAACGTCCGAGTGTATCAGGCCTGTGTCCTCAGTACCTTGCTCTACGGCAGCGAGGCCTGGACAACGTATGCCAGCCAAGAGCGACGTCTCAATTCATTCCATCTTCGCTGCCTTCGGAGAATACTTGGCATCAGGTGGCAGGACTATATCTCCAACACAGAAGTCCTTGAAGCGGCCAACATCCCCAGCTTATACACACTACTGAGTCAGCGGCGCTTGAGATGGCTTGGCCATGTGAGCCGCATGGAAGATGGCAGGATCCCCAAAGACACATTGTACAGCGAGCTCGCCACTGGTATCAGACCCACCGGCCGTCCATGTCTCCGTTATAAAGACGTCTGCAAACACGACATGAAATCGTGTGACATTGATCACAAGTCGTGGGAGTCAGTTGCCAGCATTCGCCAGAGCTGGCGGGCAGCCATAAAGACAGGGCTAAATTGTGGCGAGTCGAAGAGACTTAGTAGTTGGCAGGAAAAAAGACAGAGGCGCAAGGGGAGAGCCAACTGTGCAACAGCCCCAACAAACAAATTTCTCTGCAGCACCTGTGGAAGAGCCTGTCACTCCAGAATTGGCCTTTATAGCCACTCCAGGCGCTGCTTCACAAACCACTGACCACCTCCAGGCGCGTATCCATTGTCTCTCGAGATAAGGAGGCCCAAAAGAAGAGATTAGAAAGTGTAGATGTACAAAGGAACCTGGGTGTCGCTGTCAATAAGTCACCGACAGCTAACATGCAGGTGCAGCAAGCAATTAAGAAGGCTAATGGTATGTTAGCCTTTATTGCAAGAGGATTTGAGTACAGGAGTAGTGAAGTCTTGCTTCAATTGTATAGAACCTTTGTTTGACCGCACCTGGAGTACTGTGTGCAGTTTTGGTCCCCTTACCTTAGGGAGGATATAATTGCCATAAAGGGAGTGCAACAACGTTTCACCAGACTTTTTCCCAGGATGGCGGGATTGTCCTATGAAGAGAGATTGGGGAAACTGGGCCTGTATTCTCTAGAGTTTCGAAGAATGAGAGGTGATCTCATTGAAACTGACAAAATACTTAAAGGGATAGACAGAGTAGATGCAGTTAAGTTATTTCCCCTGGTAGAAATGTGGAGTAATCAGTTCAGCCATGAACTTATTGAATAATGGAGGAGGCTCGAAGGGCTGAGTGGCCTACTCCTGCTCCTAATTAGTTTGTTCATATGTTCGTATGGTTGGGGAGTCTAGACTCAGGGACACAATTTCAAAATAAGGGGGAAGGCACTTAGGACAGAGATGAGGAGAAATTTCTTTACTCAGAGGTTGTGAATCTTTGGAATTCTCTACCCCAGAGGGCTGTGGAAGCTCAGTCATTGAATATGTTTAAAGCAGTGATTGACAGATTTCTAAATACCAATGGCATAAAGGGATACGAGGATAGTGTGGGAAAAAGGCATTGAAGTGGATGATCAGCCATGATCTTATTGAATAGTGGAGCAGGCTCAATGGGCTGAATGGCCTACTCCTGTTCCCATGTTCCTATTCCTGACTTGTGCTTTGTAGCTGGTGGAAAGGCTCTGGGAGTCAGGAGGTGAGTCACTCGTCACAGAATCCCCAGCCTCTGATCTGCTCTTGTAGCAATAGTAGTTAAGTGGGTGCACCAGTAAAATATCCGGTCAGTGATGATGGTGGCAGATTCAATGATGATAATGCCACTGAATGTCAAAGGGAGGTGGTTAGATTCTCTCTTGTTGGAGATGCTCATTGCCTGGCATGTGTATTGCACTAAAGTTACTTGCCACTTATCAACTAAAGCTTGGATGTTGTCCAGGTCTTAATGCAATAATCTGAGCCCACGTATAGCATCTAAGGTGAGCCTCTCCCTCACCTCCATCTTTCCCGACCGTTTCACCAGCTCTAATCTGTCATAGTTCTTGTCCAACATCCACCACAATGCTAGTAAAAATATCCCTCCAATGTTGAGTTGTAGGAAGTTTACAGAGATAGGGAGGGATGAGGCCATGGAGAGAATTCATCAGGTCAAAAGTGGGATGTTCGCTGATATTTGCACAATGTTTAGTACCATGCATGACTCCTCAGATACTGAAGCAGTCCATCTTGAAATGCAGCAAGACCTGGATAATATCCAGGCTTAGGCTAATAAGTGACAAGTAACATTCACGCCACATGCATCTTGGGAGGACTAACAAGGCAAGGGAATATACAATGGATGGTAGGACCCTAGGAAGTGCAGAGGGTCAGAGGGACCTTGGTGTACTTGTCCACAAATCACTGATGGCAGTAGCACAGGTAGATAATGTGGTTAGGAAGACATATGGGATACTTGCCTTTATTAGCCAAGGCATAGAATATAAGAGCAGGGAGGTTATGATGGAGCTATATAAAATGCTAGTTAGGCCACAGCTGGAGTACTGTGTACAGTTCTGGGCACCACACTATAGGAAGGATGTGATTGCACTGGAGAGGAGATTCACCAGGATGTTGCCGAGGCTGGAGCATTTCAGCTATGAAGAGAGACTGGATAGGCTAGGGTTGTTTTCCTTGGAGCAGAGAAGGCTGAAGTGGGACCTGATTGAGGTATACAAAATTATGAAGGGCATTGATAGGATAGATAGGAAGAAACTTTTTCCCTTAGCGGAAGGGTGAATAACCAGGGGACATAGATTTAAGATAAGGGACAGGAGGTTTAGAGGGGATTTGAGGAAAGATTTTTTCACCCAGAGGGTGATTGGAATCTGGAACGCACTGCCTGAAGGGGTGGTAGAGGCAGGAACCATCACAACATTGTAACAAGTATTTAGATGAGCTCTTGAAATGCCATAGTATACAAAACTATGGGCCAAGTGCTGGAAAATGGGATTAGAATAGTTGGGTGCTTGATGGCTGGCACAGACACGATGGGCCGAAGGGCCTGTTTCTGTGCAGTATAACTCTATGACTATGACACACAAGTGTCAGGCAATGACCATCTCCAACAAGAGAGAATCTAACCATCCCACTTAGACATTCAATGGCGTTACCATTGCTGAATCCCCCATTATCAACATCCTGAGGGTTACCATTGACCAGAAACTGAACTGGAGTAGCCATATAAATACCGTGGCTACAGGAACAGGGCAGAGGCTCGGAATCCTGCGGTGATGCTCACATCCCAACAATGAATGAAAAAAGAAAATGGTGTGGACATTTGCTCCTTTTCTGGCAAAATTTTGATTTAATAATTCTCATTCCGGTTTTCAAATCCTTCCATAACTTTGTAACCTCTTGCAGCCCTCTGGGATCTCTGCACTTCTCCAATTCCTGCCTCTTGAACATCTCTGATTTTAATTGTTCTACCATTGGTGGCTGTTCCTACAACTGCCTCTATCAACCAACATCACTTAAAAAACAGAATATTTGGGGATCTGTTGTTGTTTGTGCTCGATATAAATTTGTTGCCATGTTTCCCTATATTACTACAGTGAGTACACTTCAGAAGTACTTTAATGGCTGTAATGAAATTTGGGATATCCTAAAGTCACAACAAGCGCTTTAAAAATGCAAGTTCTTTCTTCTGTTATGAGGATTTCCATTTTTTGTATTAAAACTCGGGATTCTATATTTTTAAAAACTGAAAAGGATTTCAGTGGACATTGAGACATCTGGAGATAGCTTAACTTTATGGATGGTTTTGGAAGGACGGCCAGGTCAACGAGAGGTTCCTGGTTTTGACCAGTGAACAAATACTAGAAACTAGGTAATTTCAAGGAAATCAGCAGGGGGTTTGACCTCAGAGCTACCCTCTGAGTGACGAGAGAGAATTAATGACTTGGCATGTGACTTATTTCTGGAAGGTTTTGGTTTCAGTTTTGAACTGTTTAAAAGCCAATGGGTTTGGACTAAAGCTGGCAATTGGAATTAGATTGGAACTGGAGATCAGAAGGACATTTAAAACTGAAATGCGAAGGAATTTCTTCTCTCAGAGGGTGGTGAATCTCTGGAATTCTCCACCTCAGAGAGTTGTGGAGGCTAGGTCACTCAATGTATTTAAGGAGGAGGTAGATAGATTTTTGAAATCTTGGGGAGCCGAGGATTATGCGGAGCAGGCCCAAAAGAGGAGTTGAAGCCTGCGACAGATCAGCCATGATTTTATTGAATGGCGGGGCAAGCTTGAGGGGCTGAATGGCCTACTCCTGCTCCTATTTCTTAGGTTCTTATGTAAAAGAATCCTTGCTCTTGAAACGCTAAAGCTTGTATGAAGTGGTACTGTTGCCTCCTGCATTTTCAAAGAAACCCTGAATTTGCAGAAATCTTCCATTTTTTAAAAAAGGGCTTTTGAACAAAGAACAAAGAAAATTACAGCACAGGAACAGGCCCTTCGGCCCTCCAAGCCTGCGCCGATCCAGATCCTCTATCTAAACATGTCGCCTATTTTCTTAGGGTCTGTATCTCTTTGCTTCCTGCCCATTCATGTATCTGTCTAGATACATCTTAAAAGACGCTATCGTGCCCGCGTCTACCACCTCCGCTGGCAACGCGTTCCAGGCACCCACCACCCTCTGCGTAAACAACTTTCCACGCATATCCCCCCGAAACTTTTCCCCTCTCACTTTGAACTCGTGACCCCTAGTAATTGAATCCCCCACTCTGGGAAAAAGCTTCTTGCTATCCACCCTGTCTATACCTCTCATGATTTTGTACACCTCAATCAGGTCCCCCCTCAACCTCCGTCTTTCTAATAAAAATAATCCTAATCTGCTCAACCTCTCTTCATAGCTAGTGCCCTCCATACCAGGCAACATCCTGGTGAACCTCCTCTGCACCCTCTCCAAAGCATCTACATCCTTTTGGTAATGTGGCGACCAGAACTGCACGCAGTATTCCAAATGTGGCCGAACCAAAGTCTTATACAACTGTAACATGACCTGCCAACCCTTGTACTCAATACCCCGTCCGATGAAGGAAAGCATGCCGTATGCCTTCTTGACCACTCTATTGACCTGCGTTGCCACCTTCAGGGAACAATGGACCCGAACACCCAAATCTCTCTGTACATCAATTTTCCCCAGGACTTTTCCATTTACTGTATAGTTCACTCTTGAATTGGATCTTCCAAAATGCATCACCTCGCATTTGCCTTGATTGAACTCCATCTGCCATTTCTCTGCCCAACTCTCCAATCTATCTATATTCTGCTGTATTCTCTGACAGTCCCCTTCACTATCTGCTACTCCACCAATCTTAGTGTCGTCTGCAAAGTTGCTAATCAGACCACCTATACTTTCCCCCAAATCATTTATGTATATCACAAACAACAGTGGTCCCAGCACGGATCCCTGTGGAACACCACTGGTCACACGTCTCCATTTTGAGAAACTCCCTTCCACTGCTACTCTCTGTCTCCTGTTGCCCAGCCAGTTCTTTATCCATCGAGCTAGTACACCCTGAACCCCATGCGACTTCACTTTCTCCATCAGCCTACCATGGGGAACCTTATCAAACACCTTACTGAAGTCCATGTATATGACATCTACAGCCCTTCCCTCATCAATCAACTTTGTCACTTCCTCAAAGAATTCTATTAAGTTGGTAAGACATGACCTTCCCTGCACAAATCCATGTTGCCTATCACTGATAAGCCCATTTTCTTCCAAATGGGAATAGATCCTATCTCTCAGTATCTTCTCCAGCAGCTTCCCTACCACTGACATCAGGCTCACCGGTCTATAATTACCTGGATTATCCCTGCTACCCTTCTTAAACAAGGGGACAACATTAGCAATTCTCCAGTCCTCCGGGACCTCACCCGTGTTTTGCATCAAATGTGAGAACTGACACCTGCCATTACACCCCTGATGGTAGACCTATGTGAAACCTTTTACCGTTCAAGTTCTTTGAACGCCTACCCATCACACATTGTTCATCAACCTCGCCTGGAAAGACTTCGAGTGGCATCCAACTATTCGACTTTGGGATACCTCGCCAGATCATAGCAGTCTAAGTTTTTTTATTTCTTTTATTCCTATGAAACAGCTGGAAACCAAAATCCCTTTTTTTCCCCCCAGTTAACCGGTTTTTGGATGTATGTGCATATGCATGAGGGCTAGGAAAAAATAAGGAGCTTTAATATCTCAATTCATATATATATATTTACTTCATTATTGGTTAAGACTTGGTTTTATAATAAACAGTTAATTTTGTTGTTGATTAAAGAAACCTGGTTGGTTTGTTTTATTCTGGGGACAAATAGCGTATCTAATTGGCTGTTTCGGTAAGTGGGAAAATTTATTGATATGCTGTGACCTGTGGAGAAGTGGGACTGAATTAACAGTGCACTCCTCCCACCTCAGTCTTCATACTTCTTTCTCTTGACTTCGTCCCACACGCTATTAGACATGGCTATCTAATATTTATCTGAAACTAAGAATAAACCATACACATTGTGGTACAATTAGCAAGTTTCAGTGCAACAGTAAACATGAAAACGCTAATAAAGACAATGAACTGCAGTGCTTTCAATGAAAATTCCAATTCCTATATAAGAAAACTAAAATGTTTCGATATTGAAAAAATCTGCCTCACTAGCAACGTTATCAGTATGCTATATCAGAGATTTATCTGCCTCTCAAGAGGATTGCTTATATTGAGGCACAAATTACAAAAGCCCTTCCCATATTTTAAATAGTTTTACAGGAAGCCAGACAAAGGAACAGAGTTATAATATAAGCACAATTTGTCAAAATGATAGAGTACACAAAAATATTCCAATCATTGTAATTTTTAATAAAGCAAACTTTGTTGAGAATATTCTTATTTTTTCCATTTTTAATTCAACTCTGATTATTTCATAGCTCACAGTAGTGCAGAGAGAGCCACATCTAAGGATTTAGTAGTGACTACATGCAGACAAGAAAATGAATGAACCACACATTTTCCACTGGGGCTCTACCTAAACAAAGCACTCGAGGACAACCTACATTATTAATCCTTTATAGTCGTCATTACCCGATCATGCCTACATGCTGTTCTGTCAGCCTGCCAGTAACAGGCACACATCTGACACTAAATGTGAGTGGGTGATGTGGGTCAGCCAAACATCTGTCACTATTCCTCGGGTTAAGACCAAGTTGCAAAACAAAATTTAAAATTTCCCATGACTGTTAACCAAATGCATTCCAAATACCACGTGATCAGCCTGACTCAGTTCCTCCATATTTACATTAACATAAAACACCAAACAAAAAAAACACAGAACTGATTTTATTCTAATAACAATTTTCACATATCATAAGCTTTTCTATCTGGCAAGATGGAACAGCACTCTCAGCAGCATTTCAAAATTACACGCAGTCAGAGGTACCCCGCAAAGTGACCTTACTACCCTAGAAAGCGGCACAATTTATCAGTGCTAGTGATTTAACGACAAATAAGCATCATGCATAAAATTACAGCATTCCTCAACACCACAGGTACAGTCCCAGAGCATTCAATGTCATTAGCTTTGAAATAAATGCCTGTATTCTTCTGTTCACTTAAATGAACCCTGTATCCTACAGAATAAAAAAGTGTTATTTCGATGATGTTATAAAACATTTCACCCAGATCGAAGTATGCAAAGAGACAGGATCAAGAAAAATGTCATTCAATCCATTCAGACCCATTTATTTAGATCCATGTGCAGGGTCCTATCAAACTATTTTCATCTCCCTTTAGCCTTGGCACCAAGCTTGTTTTCCTCCACAATCTGTTGAATCATATTACCTTACCTTCAACTTCCACCATCACATCCCTGGATGTCATTTTTAAACCAATTTGGGCCAATAGTAATCATGTTATTTTAAACTGAGACCAGAATTTATAAGATCATATAATTTTTCAGAGAGACACTATTTGGTCCATCACACCTGTGCCAACTCTCTGTCGTCCTCTTAGTCCCATTTTCCTGCCGTTTCTCCAGATCCTTTAAAACCTTTCTTCGTTCAATATTTATCCATTTCATTTTTAAGAAGTTATTATAGATTATTTTGCTACCACTGTTTCTGGATAAAGCAGTCTATATCCTAACAAACTTTTGGGGAAAAAAAAGCAAGTGCTAGAAATACTCAGCAGATCTGGCAGCATCTGTGGAGAGAGAAGCAGAGTCTTCCAGATGCTGCCAGACCTGCTGAGTATTTCCAGAACTTTGTTTTTATTTCAGATTTCCAGCATCCGCAGTATTTCGTTTTTATTTTAACCTTTTGAAAAAGTTCTCTTAACCTCTCCCATCACTCTTTTACTTATATTTAGTTTTGTAACTTAAGAATGTACAAGTTTCACGTCTCACTCTGAAAGCATAGCTACAAACATTTCTAACTTCTTGACTTAGCAGCAAGACCACACATCTCCAGTCCTTGTTCAGACACTTTTGTCAGTGTGTCAACAAAAGTTGCATTCACCAAGCAAAGGAGTACTCTACCAAAACAATATACTATAGGTGTGAATTAACTGGTCCTTAAGTTATAATAATTTTAAAGGTAGTTTTAATTTATAATCCTGTTTCCTAATTCTTGCTGCTAGTTCAAAATAGATAACAGTATCACTTCCAGCCCACTGACTCCTTTCATTATTTAAAATAATTGGATCATTTTTCCCATCGGCTTTCTTTGCAATAAACTGATTTAGCTGTCTTGACCAGTCTTCACAGCTCATTTATTTAAGCCTAGAATCTTACTTGCTGCCTTTCCAATGAATAACAAGATAGATTTGGGAGAAATAAAATGGTCCCAACCTTTCTGAATATTAAGCATTATAGCATAAGCCTGTTCCTTAAATGAATCCAATAACCTTTCTTGTTCTTAATCACCTTGTGTAAAGTTATAGTTACTGCTATCAATTTTAACCTTACCTTTCACAAACCTGAATGTATGCCCTCTTGTCCTACTGGCTTTTGGAATCTGAATGCATTATTCCAGGTCTAATTTCTACCCGATTAAGTAGTTTTTATACCTGTAAATGATTCCTGATAATGTTTCTCTTTTTTGAGACAGAAGAATTCCACTTTATCAAGTTTTTTTTCAAAGCTTATCAACTCAACACCAGAGATTAGTGTTCAGATGAAGGGACATCGACCTGAAACGCTAACTCTGTTTCTGTCTCTACAGATGCTGCCAGACCTGCTGGGTATTTTCAGCATTTTCTGTCTTTGTACCAGAGATCAGGCTTCTTTTTCTCCTCTGCAGCACCTCTAGATTCTGGTTGGCCGCTTGGCCTCTTGGGTTGAGACAAGCAGAATACGAACATACAAAATCGATGGCAGGAAAAGACAAGCTGGTCCATCAAGCCTGCCAGACCATCATTGCCAACACCCCTAGCTCCACCTTATCGTCATGTAATCTCCTGGGAGAGAAAAATGAACAGAATATGCCAAGTACTATATGACTTTATTATAACTTCTGGAAATATGAGCTGAATGGATTTGGTAATATAACCCATTATCCACTTCATCTTGCTGATTGCCACTTCACACCGTTTAGACATGACGAATGATTTAAAAAAATCAACCTAGATTTCTTTCAACTCTACTTTAGGCAAGTTCTATTCCACTCAATGCCTTCTATATTTATTGCAAATATATGCTGTCGATTACATATGCCCATCTTGAACTTTGTATAGTTAACCTAGGTGCATAACCCATCGAGCTTTCTTTGCAAATCTTGACTGACAACCAAGTCTGCTGTGCCCCCTGCCCCAACTTGGCCTCATCCCCAAATTTAACGACTTTGCACTGGAACTTCATTATCAATTAACTTCGTATTATCAGGAACGGAAGGGCGTCCAGCTCATGCACCTGGAGCACTCATAGAACCATAAGCCGGGATGGAGGCCATTCAGCCCATCATCTCTCAGATGGCTTTTTGCTAAAGCCATCCAGAACTAATCCTGTTGGCCTGCTCGCTCCATAACCTGGTGTTTTCCTCTGTTTCAAACATTTATCCCATTTTCCCTTAAAAGATGCAATGGAGCCTGCCTCAGCCACTCCCTGGGGCAAAGCATTTCATGTGCCAGCAACCCATTCTATAGATATTTCTCTCCTCATTCTCTTATGTTCCCAGAGGAAATAATACTTCTCTCTTTACTACATCAAAATTTTTCATAGTATTAAAAACATCCATTAAATATTTCTTGCTCCAGTAGAAATAATCCCAGTATTTCATCACTCCTTGTTTGGTATCCTCCTCAGTTTTTCATCCATGACATCATCCTACTCAATATACAATATACACTGTCTATGCCAATCAATCAATACCTTCCCCCATTGTGATCTAGCTTCTCTTAGCTCTATGCTTTCTCCCTTTCAGTCAATTACTAAATTGCCATTAATCAAGTCTTTGCTTCACCCTCAGGTTTATTAACCTAAATTTATAAAGAGGCCACTTATGCTATACTTTGTCCAAGGCCTTTAGAAAGTGCAAGAGCATTACATGGAATATTGAGTATGATGGCCAATACTGGTCACAATGCAGTCTTATCAATGCTTTGCAGAATGAATTTATATCTGATCATTTACAAAACTTCAAATTCCATTTGCCTTAGTAATGCTAATGTATAATTTAGAAGCCTTTTTTAAGCTATCTGCTATCGTAAATAAAAAGGCATCTTAATATTTTACAGTACTTAAAGTCAAGTACACTAAAAACACTGCATTGTGGCCTACTGTACATTTCTAATTATAAGATGCAAAATACGGTGAGCTAGCTATCCTCCTTCAAAGCTACACAATAATCTTTTTCTCCCGCACTGCTTTGATGGTTAGTAAACAAAACTCTACATAAATCCTAGGAGACATCAGCAGACGCTGCCACAGTGTCTAATCAGATAGCCATTTGCATAAAGTATCAAGTGTAATTTAAAATGTGTTGCTGTAGATGTGGAAAGGGAATAATAGATCTATATTGGTATGTTTGAAATGAAGGTTGTTATCAAAAACACAGTCCTTAGGGACTGTAACTCATCACCCACTGTACTCTCATAAAGACTAGTTCATACCTCAGAAGACTCAACTACATTGATATTCTTACACGATTGCTGAAACAATCTAGGAAAGAAACCCACTACAATATCAAAAACATTAAGATTTCTTGCTATATTACTTGTGGGTATGTAAAGTTATTTGAACATTAATTTAAGTTTGACCAAATTAAATTGCTGTGGTTCAAATATTAACAAAGTATCTTATCAACCACTCTGACAATTAGCTTCACTATGCGGGGAATTCTAGCAGAAAACGTCCTGGAAATTGCAGTGCAAAGGGCATTACACTTCAAAGTTATTTTGATCTCAGATATCAAATTTACTGCTTGAATTAAAGGCATATTTTCAAAATGGAGTTGCAGGTCTACAAATTTGTGAAGAAGCAAGATGCTTACCAATAGTTTGGTAGGTAAATGCACCATGGAATACGGCAGGAAGATTCCTGGCCCAATCTATGTTTCGGGCTGAGCTAAATCAATACATACCAGACCAACAGGAGCAACATTACAGTATCTGTGGATGTGCGAAGAGGAGAAAAAAATCACCCATGGTTTTGAGTCCTGATCACTAACCAACGACCATCCTTAGAAACTTATTGTTCCCGGAAGCACCCATTTTTTGGGTACTGTGAGTGCTGTTAGTCATTCAAAGTGGTGTCCACTACATGCACGCATACTTGTAATGCAAAATGTGCGAGATGCCACCTTGGTGAAGGCATTAGCAAATATGCAGTTAATGCCTGCTGGAAGTATGTAGAGTAGACAGATTATGATGTCAATCGGCACGTAATGCTGCTTTGACACCGCCACTACCATTTTGAAGCTCCAGGCAACACCCTCTCTTAAGCTCATATAGTTGAACTTTCGTTAAGCAGCAAGAAGTACCTCCCACCAGTTTTATTTAAAGGTATCAATTACTTACAGGTTAGTTGCTGGTTGATTTATCCTAGCTTTTGCAACAATCCTACACATTTATGGTGCTTTCAACAGTTGTTTCAAGTTTCAAAGGTCAACAGGGAGTGGCAGGCGCTGAAGTACATTTTGTTGACTTCAAGGCTTCTGGACAAACATAGGTGCAATAGTACGTGGAATCTCTTGGAATCGAGCGTGACTGGGAGAATGAGCAGAGGCCACACAGAGCGAGGCAAGCTGCTAGAAGAGGGAGGAGGGGGAGAAGGCTCTCAGCAGGAGGCCATATCCATGTAGGGTATTCAGGAAGCAATTCTCCTACTTGAATCTCAGCAATGAACTATGTTTGAGACATCTATGCTTCACTAACGAGGTCTGTACTGAAATCTACCAATTTCTGCAGCCACAATCCAATCTCAAGGACTACATTGTCAGTGGCTGTGAAGGTGACCATGACTGATCTTTTATTCATCTGGCTCCTTCCAGGCTGGTGCTGGAGATTTTAGCAACATCTCACAGTTTGCAGTCCAGTGTTACATGAGGGAGTCACTGAGGTTTTCTATTCAAAGAGATTACTTAATTTCATTCCTTCTTGACAGAGGCAAGCAGGCAGAGCTAGTACGAAGGTTTGCAAGGTGTGCAGGCTTTCCCATGGTGCAGGATGCCATTGATTACATGTACATAGCTTTGTGGGTGCCACATGTTAACTCTGCCTTGTACTGGAACCAAAAGGGATTTCACTCCCTCAACGTCCAGTTAGTGTGTGACTATAAACAGCGCATCATGCAGGTCAATGCCCGGTATCCTGGCAGCGGTCATGCTGGCTTCATTCTTTTGCAGTTCACAGTGGCAGCTTTATTTTAGCCGGAACTCCCTTCCTAACAGCACTGTGGGTGTACCTATCCCATGGACTGCAGCAGTTCAAGAAGGTGGCTCACCACCACCTTCTCAAGAGCAATTAGGGATGGGCAATAAATGCTATCCTAGCCAGCGATGCTCACATCCCATGAATGAATAAAAAAACACAGCAAACCAAAGGGTGACTAGTGGGTGACAAGGACTATCTGATGACAACATGACTCATGACACCGGTTCACAACCCACGTACATGTGCACAGCATGCACAACAATAAGAGTCATGCTGCCACAAGAAATGTGATAGAGCAGACTGCTGGCATGCTGAAGCAACAATTCTGCTGCCTGCTGGACTGGACTGCTCTGGAGGAGCCCTGTAGTACTCAGCTGAGCAGACTCAAGATTTGTGGTGGCATGCTGCATCATGAGGGACAGTCTTTCTACTACCTATCAGGCAAGAAACTTAGGAGTAGGAGCATGAGGATGAGGAGGCAACCAAGACAGCTCCTTTCTGCCCAGGCTCTATGTGAAAAACTAATGTAAGTGCGATACCAGTAACTGCAGCCCCAATCCCTCATTTACGAACACCTTACCTTCCCTGTGTCGCTAACCATCACATTGTCCTCTTGGCCACAATGCAAAAGTAAAAGCCAACACAAAATAAACATTCTAAACCAAATTTATAAATGAAGTCATGCCATATTGCATACAAACCAATCACCCTTCTGCATTCCCTTAGTGCCTGCCTTCCATGTGCCTTTGCCTGTCCTGCTGCTGTTTTACTCCACCATTCATATCAACTTTTCATCCAGTAGTGCATTGCAAGTCATTGAGGCGAGTGAGAATCTTTGGGAATTCATGTGAATTTAGAAGCTTTGTGTAATTTCTTTGCAACTAGGTTAATAATCCAAGATGGCCTGAGTTCAAAATGCATACTGACAGGTTGTAAAATTGAATTAAATAAATCTGGTAAATTCTGGCTAGCGTCAGAGAACAAAAATGTCCATGCAACCTCTCTGATTTTCAAAAATTCCACTTCTGCACTAATATCTTTTCAGAACGGGAACTTGTCACTCCTCTCCCGTCTGACCGACAAGTTACTCTAAACCACATCACATGAAGTGGTCTAGCGAGCCACTCAGTTATGCAACAATTGATGTCCATCAGCTTCTCACAACAATTCATAGGCACTAAATGCAGCCTTGCTAATGCTGTCCAAATCCCAAGAACAATGTAAATTTCTTAGGCAAGATTTAGGATGCGTAGGATGGGGAAGGAAACTGCAGGGGATGGGAACAATCGAAATGTGGAGCTTATTCAAGGAGCAGCTACTGCGTGTCCTTGATAAGTATGTACCTGTCAGGCAGGGAGGAAGTTGTCGAGCGAGGGAGCCGTGGTTTACTAAAGAAGTTGAAGCGCTTGTCAAGAGGAAGAAGAAGGCTTATGTTAGGATGAGAGGTGAAGGCTCAGTTAGGGCGCTTGAGAGTTACAAGCTAGCCAGGAAGGATCTAAAGGGAGAGCTAAGAAGAGCAAGGAGAGGACACGAGAAGTCATTGGCGGATAGGATCAGGGAAAACCCTAAGGCTTTCTATAGGTATATCAGGAATAAAAGAATGACTAGAGTTAGATTAGGGCCAATCAAGGATAGTAGTGGGAAGTTGGGTGTGGAATCAGAGGAGGTAGGGGAAGTGTTAAATGAATATTTTGTGTCAGTATTTACAGTAGAGAAAGAAAATGTTGTCGAGGAGAATACTGAGATTCAGGCTACTAGGCTAGATGGGATTGAACTTCGCAAGGAGGAGGTGTTATCAACTTTGGAAAGTGTGAAAATAGATAAGTCCCCTGGGCCAGATGGGATTTATCCTAGGATTCTCTGGGAAGCTAGGGAGGAGATTGCAGAGCGTTTGTCCTTGATCTTTATGTCGTCATTGTCGACAGGAATAGTGCCGGAAGACTGGAGGATAGCAAATGTTGTCCCCTTGTTCAAGAAGGGGAGTAGAGACAGCCCTGGTAATTATAGACCTGTGAGCCTTACTTCGGTTGTGGGTAAAATGTTGGAAAAGGTTATAAGAGACAGGATTTATAATCATCTTGAAAAGAATAAGTTCATTAGCGATAGTCAGCACGGTTTTGTGAAGGGTAGGTCGTGCCTCACAAACCTTATTGAGTTTTTCGAGAAGGTGACCAAACAGGTGGATGAGGGTAAAGCAGTGGATGTGGTGTATATGGATTTCAGTAAGGCGTTTGATAAGGTTCCCCATGGTAGGCTATTGCAGAAAATACGGAAGTATGGGGTTGAAGGTGATTTAGAGCTTTGGATCAGAAATTGGCTAGCTGAAAGAAGACAGAGGGTGGTGGTTGATGGCAAATGTTCATCCTGGAGTTTAGTTACTAGTGGTGTACCACAAGGATCTGTTTTGGGGCCACTGCTGTTTGTCATTTTTATAAATGACCTGGAAGAGGGTGTAGAAGGGTGGGTTAGTAAATTTGCGGATGACACGAAGGTCGGTGGAGTTGTGGATAGTGCCGAAGGATGTTGTCGGGTACAGAGGGACATAGATAGGCTGCAGAGCTGGGCTGAGAGATGGCAAATGGAGTTTAATGCGGAAAAGTGTGAGGTGATTCACTTTGGAAGGAGTAACAGGAATGCAGAGTACTGGGCTAATGGGAAGATCCTTGGTAGTGTAGATGAACAGAGAGATATTGGTGTCCAGGTGCATAAATCCCTGAAGGTTGCTACCCAGGTTAATAGGGCTGTTAAGAAGGCATATGGTGTGTTAGCTTTTATTAGTAGGGGGATCGAGTTTCGGAGCCACAAGGTCATGCTGCAGCTGTACAAAACTCTGGTGAGACCGCACCTGGAGTATTGCGTGCAGTTCTGGTCACCGCATTATAGGAAGGATGTGAAAGCTATGGAAAGGGTGCAGAGGAGATTTACTAGGATGTTGCCTGGTATGGAGGGAAGGTCTTACGAGGAAAGGCTGAGGGACTTGAGGTTGTTTTCGTTGGAGAGGAGGAGGAGGAGAGGTGACTTAATAGAGACATATAAGATAATCAGAGGGTTAGATAGGGTGGATAGTGAGAGTCTTTTTCCTCGGATGGTGATGGCAAACACGAGGGGACATAGCTTTAAGTTGAGGGGTGATAGATATAGGACAGATGTCAGAGGTAGTTTCTTTACTCAGAGAGTAGTAGGGGCGTGGAACGCCCTGCCTGCAACAGTAGCAGACTCGCCAACTTGAAGGGCATTTAAGTGGTCATTGGATAGACATATGGATGAAAATGGAATAGTGTAGGTCAGATGGTTTCACAGGTCGGCGCAACATCGAGGGCCGAAGGGCCTGTACTGCGCTGTAATGTTCTAATTCTAATTCTATATACATATAAAAAGGAAATACAGAATCACAGAATTGTTGCAGAACAGGAGAAGGCCATTCGGCCTGTCGTGTCTGGGTTGGCTCCCTGAAGGAGTAATTTACCGAGTGCCACTCCTCCACTTTCTCCCTGTAGCCCTGCACATTCCTCCTTTTCAGATAACAATCCAATTCCCTCTTGAATGCCTCGATTATAGAGTCACAGAGTTATACAGCACAGAAACAGGCCTATCGTGTCCGTGCCAGCCATCAATTACCGATCTATTCTCATCTCATTTTCCAGCACTTGGCCCATAGCCTTGAACGCTATGGCATTTCAAGTGCTCATCTACTTCTTACTTCATACTTCTTAAATGCCTCCACCACATTGTCAGGCAGTACCTTCCAGATTCTAACCGCTGGCTGCATGAAAAAGCTTTTCCTCGTGTCACAATTGCTTCTTGTCAATTACCTTTAATCTGTTCCCGCTGGTTCTCGATCCTTCCACCAATGGGAACAGTTTCTCCCTATCTAATCTGTCCAGCCCTCTCATGATTTTGAATATACCTATCAAATCTCCTCTCAACCATCTCTTCTCCAAGGAAAACAGTCACAACTCCTCCAATCTATCTACATAATTGAAGTTCCTCATCCTGTTAAAAGTGACAACAACTGGGGAGCCTGGCTACTCGTTCTACAGCGCAAGGGGAACACTGGCTGTAGTTAAAGGCCAAGTATCAGCAGGTTATAGGGTTACTGCTAATTACAGGTACGATATGGAGGCATTACACCCTTATTACCAGTTATACGACATGAAAATTGGTGGTGTTGTAAATAGTGAGGAGGAAATCCTTAGATTATAGGGAGATATAGATGGGCTGGTAAGATGGGTGGAGCAGTGGCAAATGGAATTTAATCCTGAGAAGTGAGTTCACGCATTTTGGACGGACTAACAAGGCAAGGGAATATACAATGGATCGTAGGACCCTAGGAAGTACAGAAGGTCAGAGAGACCTTGGTGTACTTGTCCATAGATCACTGAAGGCAGCAGCACAGGGAGATAAGGTGGTTAGGAAAGCATATGGGATACTTGCCTTTATTAGCCGAGGCATAGAATATAAGAGCAGGGAGGTTATGATGGAGCTGTATAAAATGCTAGTTAGGCCACAGCTGGAGTATTGTGTACAGTTCTGGGCACCACATTATAGGAAGGATGTGATTACACTGGAGAGGGTGCACAGGAGATTCACCAGGATGTTACCTGGGCTGGAGCATTTCAGCTATGAAGAGAGACTGAAAAGGCTAGGGTTGTTTTCCTTGGAGCAGAGAAGGCTGAGGGGGGACATGATTGAGGTGTACACGATTATGAGGGGCATTGATAGGTTAGGTAGGAAGAAACTTTTTCCCTTCGCGGAGGGGTCCAGAACCAGGGGGCATAGATTTAGGGTAAGGGGTAGGAGGTTTAGGGGGGATTTGAGGAAAAGATTTTTCACCCAGAGGGTGGTTGGAATCTGGAACGCACTGCCTGAAGAGGTGGTGGAGGCAGGAACCCTCACAACATTTAAGAAGTATTTAGATGAGCACTTGAAACGCCATAGCATACAGGGCTACGGGCCAAGTGCAGGAATATGGGATTAGAATAGTTGGGTACTGGATGGCCGGCGCAGACGCGATGGGCCGAAGGGTCTGTTTCTGTGCTGTATAACTCTATGACTCTATATAGAGACTTTCAGTAAATTATTGTACTACTATTGGTTATGAGGGGAATCTAAGTGCTGCTGGTATTAGTATTATTTATCATTGCAATTTCAGTGCTTTAGTTTCTCTCTTCAATGCACTTGGTTTCCCCTCTTTGCCTGCTCACAGGTGGGTGGCCTCCTAGTTCTCAGAACTTCTTGCATATCGGCTGCTGGGACTAAACCACGAGCCAAGATACTCAACTACAGAGGACCCAACTTTTTTTTTTAAAGTAAATGCAATCATATTTGGAGACACTGTGTTCAGATGTCACATGATCAAAGCTCCAACCCTATAAATACCTCTTTTGAGCTTAAGGCACCTTGCACATCTGCCAAGTGTGAAGATTTCAGATTTAAGCCTAGGTCATACCAGTGACAGGTCATGGATTCAAACATCTGAGGCCTCACAAAAATGGTATCTTTATGCTAATTTATAATGTTGAATATTACTGGGACATGAATACATTAAAAATATTAACATACAATTGGAACTAAGTCACAAATAATCTGTGCTTGTGTAATCTGTAATTTACAGTAGAATTTTATTTTTACATATATGCAAGTCAGCTGAAATCAGGATGAAAAATCATGTTAATTTCAGAATTTAAATTTCCTATCAGCTAAGAAGCATGACTGAATCATGCAATTTATATGCTTCCGCCCTTCTCCTTGTTCTTCATTTGAATCTCTTTCTGCTGCCTCCAACCTCTGCAGCAAGTGTCTGCAGCTCAAGGAGCTTCGGCTCAGAGTAGATGAGCTGGAGGCCAAGCTACAGACACTGCGATGCATCAGGGAGGGGAAAAGTTATCTGGACACTTTGTTCCAGAAGGCAGTCACACCGCATTGGATAGGGTCTTCTGATTTGGTCAGTGGTCAGGGACAGGGGAGTGTGACTGCGAATGAGGCAGGTAAGCGGATCGAGATAATCTCTGGATTATTACCTGAGCCACGTACAAATTGGCATAGGGAAAATAAGATGAGAGAAAATAATGTGCGGCTCAAAGACTGGGTGTGGTAGAAGTGGGTTCTAGTTCATGGGGCACTGGCACCTGTACTGGGGGAAGTGGGGGCTGTACCATCGGAACGGTCTACACCTGAACTGTGCTGGGACCAGTGTTTGAACGAGCTGCATACTTCGGGAAGTAGAGAGGGTTTTAAACAAAATAATGGGGGTAAGGGATCAAATTTGGGAAGATGTGATAAATCAAAGAGTAGAGACAAGGCAAGAGCAGCAGGCTGAGGAATGTTGTATTTCTTGAAGATACCTGTAATCCTGGGTGGATTCAAAACATGACAGATGGAACTTCAGATGAATCCACGTGGAATAATTCCGAGCCGGAGACAGTCGCTGAGGAAGGAGATGTGGCTTGAAAACTAATTTTGGTGGACACCTTATCAAACACTAGGAGGGAAATAGAATGTAATGGAGGTGAACAAGGTAAAAGAGACCAACGGAAATCATGTTGGAGAGAACAGAACTTCTCAAGTTAGGCATTTCTGGAAGAGAAGTGGCAGTGAATTAAACACTAAAATAAAAGCAAAATACTGCAGATGCTGGAAATCTGAAATAAAAACAGAAGGTGCTGGAAATGCTCAGGTCAGGCAGCATCTTTGGAGAGAGAAGCAAAGTTGTTAACTCTGTTTCTCTCTCCACAGATGCTGCCAGACCTGCTGAGCATTTCCAGCACCTTCTGTTTTTATTTAAGATTTCCAGCATCTGCAGTATTTTGCTTTTATTTCTTTTGTGGAGAAGTTCTTGCCAGGCAGCGTCGAGAATTAATCTGGCGCTTTCCAGGAGCTCCTCAGGAGAAACGCAGCATTTTAGAGAGACAAGAGGAAGGAGGCAAGCTGGGTGTTTCTCTCTTGGCAGGCTGATCTCCAACTGCTTTCAAACACAGTCCACACCCTAACTGAACCAAAACAATATCTCAGAAGTGAAACCAAACAGCAAGTCAGACCCTCATAAATCATGATATGTCACTTCTCTGTAAACATCTTCCCCAAGTCATCAAGGTTTCTGTTGTTGATTGAGCTTAAGGCATGTGACTTCCAGTGTCCTTCGGCAACCTCTTTTAAGAAACAAAGTCCAACATCTATGGAATTACTTCAGTTCTCCAATGAATCCATCACCACAATTCTAACACATGAATCCTCAAAAAAAAATAGAAGCACCTTCATAACACTCCACAAACATAAAGGGAAATAAATTGCTTGTTAATCTGTTTGGTGGTGTGAGTTGAAGGATATTTTGGCCCTGACACCAGGAGAAATCCCTACTCTTCTTCAAATACTGCCGTGGAATCTTTTTACATCCTCTGGAGAAGGAACGTGAGGCTTTAGTTTACCACCTCATCCGAAAGACAGCACCCCAACTGTGCGGCATTCCTTCAGTACCACAGAATTGTCAGTCTGGATTATGTACTCAAGTCTCTGGAATGGCAGTTGAACTCATGGCCTTCCTACTCATAGATGAGAGTCCTACCACTGAGCCAAGGATGACACTTGAACTTCTATACACTTAACCCACGCCACTTTAACCAATGTTAAATGCCTTATACTAACACTAAGCACTTGATAACCCTATGAATGCCGATAATTTTCTAATCCTTGCAATTTGAAAAACATAATAGAAAGTCTTACAAGACCAGGGCTCAAGCTAAGAGGAGTTTAAGCTCAAAACAGTCTATGATTTTACTGATGTCAACCTTCATCATGTTAATTTGTTTTATTTTATATCTCTCCTTGCCAGTCATCAAAGAACAAACTGAGAACCTGTCCCAGGTCTCAATGCCTATGCTGTTCCTGAACGTAACATGCAGCAGCAGGTTTGGACAATCAAAAGACTGACAAGGTGGCAGGTAAAATGCATTGCTGATGCCAGTCGGAATGCTCCTGGTGATGAGCAGCAGATAAATATTCTTCAACTTTCCTACTACAATCAGAAATATTACCACGTGAGACCTCACCTTTACCAAAATGAAGGTTTTAAACTTCGCTGACATCTCTCTGTAATGAGTCAGTAGAATGTGCATATGTGATATCAGATGAATCAAGCCTCTGAATTTTCCTCATCTTCCCTCCACCCATGCCAGAAAGCAGCTGAGATCTCCTTTCAGCACCTCTCTTAAATGGTGAAAACAGGCTTGTCAAATCACTACGAGACCTGAGGCTTCATACGCTAATACTACCACTCGGGAATTGTACATACTTCTTTCCAGATACTATTCCCCTCACCCTTGCCTGCATTGTGCATTCGTATCCAAAAGGGTACGGATATGCATCCTTGGGAAACCGTGAAATTCTGCTAGGATTTCTCTACTTCACAGCTGATAATTCTGGAGCAAAGCAACTGAAATTTGGAATTACCCAAAATCAGCTTACCAAATAGACTACTTCCCTAAGAAGTACTTAAGTACTTCACTCCCTTCATAGGCACTTGATTTGCTCCTCAGTGTGAGTCAGCATTTTCTCGTCTTCTGGGTTGGCATGCATGTGACTAGCTCCATTTACAGTTTCTAGTGCTGCTTTGTTCCTTGATCAATTTTCACAAATTGCAACACAAAGTGACAACCCATGAGAAACAGCAGTGCCAGGTAGTAGTAGCAGCCAGAAACAGCATGCATATGTGCCAAATATTCAGCAACAATTTAAAAAAAGCTAGCACAATCTTAGAAAAAGCTGAGAACTTAGGAACATCCCTAAATATACAACATGCAGAACACTGAAGGAGTGCACGGGAGATGGGCTTATCATAAATTAAGTTGCAGGTATATCTATAGCTGGATTTTAACGTTGAGGTGATGGCCCCGTCCACCGGCTGAAAAGTTGGAGCAGAGCCCGCCTCCACCAGGTCTGGAAGCCATGCTGTTGTTTTGCTTGGCCCAGGCCTTTAATTGATCTTGGTCATGACTTCCGCCCCTCTGAGGCAGGAAGTCCCACCTCCAAGAGCTTCCAGTCATTCAGAGTCTGGCAGCTCTTCAGTCCCAGCAGCGCCATCAGAAGCAGTGGCCACTGCTGGCACTGCACCCAGCGAGAGGAGTCACAATTGACACCAGCCTTGGAACAGGTAAGTGGGATCAGGCTTCGCTGGGGACAATCTGCCAGGCCCCAGCAAGTGGGGGGGAGGGGGGGGGGGGGCATGGGGGAGAGGCACATCAGACAGCAGGCCGGAGAGGGTGGGTAGTTTTAGCGGGGACAGCCCATGCTGCTTGAGGGTCCCTCCATGGGGCACAGAGTGCCGATCAGGAGGGCCCACCCTCCTGTCCGCAAGGAGGTCACTCGGTATTACTGGGCAGCCTCCTCAGGTGCTGGTGCAATACCAATGGCCCTTAAGTGACAATTAGTCCCAGCCTGCTCCCGGGAGGCGGGGAGGGAGGGAGAGAACATTAAATTCCAGCCAAAGTTTCCAACAGAGGCAGTGACCATTCCAAGAAATTTAAAAGTGTTCATGACTGTACCAGACTAAGCCTCTGATGATACATGCATTAGCACAGCAACAACCTGACTTGGGCATATATCTCTTGTTCCTTCACTGGGTTAAAATTCAAGAATTCCATGCTTAACAGCACTGTGGAAGTACCGTGAGCACCTTCACTCCATGGACTGTAGCGATTCAAGCAGGCAGCCCACCACCAGCTTCTCAAGGGAAACTAGGGATGATCAATAAATATTGGCCTTGTGAGCTGTGCCCAGATCCAAAAAACTATTTTTTTTAAATGGCCTATGCCAAACAGTACACTTTGCTGCTGTACTGTTCAAGTACCAGCTTCAAGAGGCTTGGTTCCATTCCATTAGTCATAAGCTAATTTAAGACTTTGTTCTGTTGATTGAAATTTGGCAGAATCTGATGACCAACAATGTAAAATAATTCCACAAGTTATATGGCTGGGAGGCACGTGCTGGAACAGATGCATAGCACGGAAATATGATAAGACCACTGTTTGCGATCATGGATCAAATGGTAGGCTGTACTTCTGACATTTTTGTTTTGAATTTAGTGAGTTATTATTTGCCAAACCACTATAATAATGACCAAAGTACTGTTAATGTAACTAATTCACATCAGTAGATGGGCCACTGAATATGCTGTTGAACAAATTAAGTGATGAACAATTGCTTGAAAAATGCATCTGACGAATTGAGTAATTTAAAATGAACCCTCAGTGTTCCTAACTTCAACTGGCTGAATATGTTTTCATGATTTTGCACACATTTGTAATAAAATGCTTTAGCTCTCTCAAAAAGCAGAGGGAAAACGTTGTGCTAAAAAGTACATGTTCATGTTCTGAACTTTACTGCAACTATTAATATTCCTAAATATCACCTGGTTGAGTACAACATTCTAACAACATTATTAAAGGTGGTCTGCAAGCTTCCCTGGATCACCCAGTTGGACATGAAGCAGGTCAAACACGCAGTAAGCACAGCTTACTTTCAGAGCATATCATACATCCTGAAGACTTTACCAAGTTATACACAGCTTGGTAACTGTACCTAATAACCTAGTTTTAGGCCTCTTTTGTACTTACAACTTTCTGGTACAGACTATCCATATTGTCAAAAGCTGTACGCCATTACATTTTTCAGTACATCTTCCAACTTGGAAGTGGTGAAAAGGCTGTTCAGGTTAGCTTCCTTAATTTCACTATAGGTCTCTCTCTATCCCTGTTTTCTACTGCAGTTCTTCACTGCCTGCAGGGTTCTCTTCTGGTACTTTCTCTCCCATCAGCCAAACTTATTCTGATACATCATCAACCTTTTCTGCACTTCCACTTCACTCAGGACTCGAGCTGCTTTTATGTACACACTCATTCTCCTGCCCTTAACTTGAGTTGCTTCTCTTCCTGTGCACTAGTTTTTAGTGATTTGTGTACATGAACATCCTTTGTTCCTCCAGCTTCCAGCCTCTCCCAATTAGGAAAAGGCTTTCAGAACAAAGACGACTGAAGGGTAGGACTTCAACCCACCAGGGCCAATCAAACCAGCTCAAAGGCAGAATTGGAGGCTGTCAGAAGCAGATGTAATTTTCTTGCACAGCTGCTTACATGTGAACTTGAGGCAGAAAAGCAATAAGTTGAGCTAATGACTTCCGACAGTGAGATTAAATTTTCGTAGAGTCATAGAGTTATACAGCACAGAAACAGGCCCTTCAGCCCATCGTGTCCATGCCTGCCATCAAGCACCTACCTATTCTAATCCCATTTTCCAGCATTTGGCCCATAGCCTATGGCATTTCAAGTGCTGATCTAAATACTTCTTACAGATTGTGAGGATTCCTGCCTCTACCACCTCTTCAGGTAGTGCATTCCTTATTCTAACCACCCCCTCCGGGTAAAAATCTTTTTCCTCAAATCCCCTCTATGCCCCCTGGTTAATGACCCCTCCGCTAAGGGAAAATGTTTCTTCCTATCTATCCTATCAATGCCCCTCATAATTTTGTATACCTCAATCAGGTCCCCCTTCTCTGCTCCAAGGAAAACAACCCTAGCCTATCCAGTCTCTCTTCATAGCTGAAACGCTCCAGCCCAGGCAACATCCTAGTTAATCTCCTCTGCGCCCTCTCCAATGCAATCACATCCTTCCTATAGTGTGGCGACCAGAACTGTAAACAGTACTCCAGCGGTGGCCTAACTAGCATTTTCTACAGCTCCATCATAACCTCCCTGCTCTTGCATTCTATGTCTCGGCTATTAAAGGCAAGTATCCCATATGCCTTCCTAACCACCTTATCTACCTGTGCTGCTGCCTTCAGTGATCTATGGACAAGTACACCAATGACCCTCTGTACTTCCTCGGGCCTACCATCCATTGTATATTCCCTTGCCTTATTAGTCCTCCCAAACTGTATCACCTCACACTTCTCAGGATTAAATTCCATTTGCCACTGCTCTGCCCATCTTACCAGCCCATTTGTATCGTCCTGTAATCTAAGACTTTCCTCCTCACTATTTATGACACCACCACTTTTCCTGTCATCTGCGAACTTACTGATCATACCTCCTATATTCACATCTAAATCATTAATGTAGACTACAAACAGCAGGGGTCCCAGCACTGATCCCTGCGGCACACCACTGGGCACAGGCTTCCAATCGCAAAAACAATCCTCGACCATCACCCTCTGCCTCCTGCCACTAAGCCAATTTTAGATCCAATTTGCCAAATTGCCCTAGATCCCATGGGCTCTTACCTACTTGACCAATCTCCCATGTGGGACCTTATCAAATGCCTTACTGAAGTCCATGTAGACTACATCAACTGCTTTACCCTCATCTACACACCTAGTCACCTCCTCGAAAAATTCAATAAAATTTGTCAGACATGATCTCCCCCTGACAAAGCCATGCTGACTATCCTTGATTAATCCCTGACTTTCCAAGTGGAGATTAATCCTGTCCCTCAAAATGTTTTCCAATAGTTTCCTTACCACTGATGTTAGACTCACTGGCCTATAATTACCTGGTTTATCCCTGCTACCCTTCTTGAATAATAGTACCACATTCACTGTCTTCCAATCCTCTGGCACCTCTCCCGTGGCCAGAGAGGATTTGAAAATTTGTGTCAGAGCCCCTGCAATCTCTTCCCTTGCCTCACATAGCAGCCTGGGATACATCTCATCTGGGCCTGGGGATTTATCCACTTTTAAGCCCGCTAAAACTAATACCTCCTCCCTTTCAAAGCTAAATTGTTCAGGTATATCACAATCCCCTTCCCTGATCTCTACACCTACATCATCCTTCTCCATAGTGACCACAGATGAAAAGTCATCATTTAAATCCTCACCTACGTCCTCCAGCTCCACACACAGATTGCCACATAGGTCCCTAATGGGCCCTACTCTTTCCCTGGTTATCATCTTGCCCTTAATATACTTATTTATAAAACGCCTTAGGATTTTCCTTTATGTTGCTCACCAATGTTTTTTCATGCCCCCTCTTTGCTCGCCTAATTACTTGTTTAAGTACCCCCTCCCCATACTTTCTATACTCCTCTAGGGCCTCCGTTGTTTTCAGTGCTCTGAATCTGCCATAAGCCTCCTTTTTTTCCTTATCCAATCCTCTATATCCCTTGACATCCAGGGTTCCCTGGACTTGTTGGTCCTACCCTTCACCTTTACGGGCACATGTCAGCCATAAACTCTCACTATTTCCTTTTTGAATGACTCCCAGTGGTCTGATGTAGACTTTCCGACAAGTAGCTGCTCCCAGTCCACTTTGGCCAGATCCTATTTTATCATATTGAAATCGGCCTTCATCCAATTCAGTACCTTTATTTCTGATCCATCTTTGTCCTTTTCCATAACTACCTTAAATCTTAGAGTTATCGTCACTATCCCAAAATGCTCCCCCACTTACACTTCAACCACTTGTCCTGCTTCATTACCCAAGATTAGGTCCAGTACTGGAGGACGTAGGTGAGGATTTAAATGATTACTTTTCATCTGTGTTCACTATGGAGAAGGATGATGTAGGTGTAGAGATCAGGGAGGGGGATTGTGATATACCTGAACAATTTAGCTTTGAAAGTACTGTCTCTTGCAGGACTTTCTACGTGCTGGCTCAAAAAGTTCTCCTGGATGCAGTTTAAGAATTCCGCCCCCTTTAAGCCTTTTGCACAAAGACTATTCCAGTTAATATTGGGGAAGTTGAAATCCCCTACTATTATTTTTACACCTCTCTGAGATTTGCCTACATATCTGCTCCTCTATCTCTCCCTGACTGTTTGAAGGCCTGTAGTACACTCCCAGCCAAGTGATTGCCCACTTTTTGTTTTTAGGTCCTACCCATATGGCCTCATTTGAGGAACCTTCTAAGACATCATCCCTCATTACTGCAGTAATTGACTCCTTGATTGTCAGGCAAGCCCCGCCTGCCAAGACTGAGGCACACATTATTTTGCCACATGAACATTGAAACTTAAAATTGCAAACCCTGACCGGATAACCATTTCCATGGTAACAGACAATGTTGGAACAATGGGGATCCAGCAGCTGCTTCTCCAATACACAGTCATGGTCGGGCCAGTTTTGGTTACATGTCTAGCTGGCTGGAGCTTTTGGATTTGAATGTCAAACAAAGGATGTTGGAGAGGCTGTTCCACATAAGGAACTAGTCACATGACTAACCTGCGTGGCAACCTGGGAGTCTTTTTTGAATTTGAACTCCCATCAGAATGCCGTGTGCTCCTGAAACTGAAGTAAGAACATCTCCTCTGCCTGACTGCTTATGTCTCAGGAACTGAAACCAGTGAAGACATGTAAATTCAGAGAGAGCAAAGGTTTCCTACGTGAACAAGGTTTGAACAAGACTAATACTGGGCCCCAACTAAACACAAGATCATATCTTGAATCAAGGACTACAGCAAGTAGTATCAGAGAAACAGTAACAAGATATTGCCTCAAACTGTTCCACTTATCTTTTCTTCTGCTCTTTTCTGTCCCGATTTTGCATGTTTATATCGTGTGTGCATGCTAGCCTGAGCGCGTCGCATATCCGTAGGTGTGAACCCTATTAGAATTTAGTTTAAGGTTTAATAAATTTCCTCTTTCTGCTTTAAACCAAAGAAAGCCTGTTTGTGCTCATTTATTTGCCATATAACTGGAATGTTGTGAACAAGGACACAGTGTGTTTCAAATTAAGACCAGGTGAAGACCGCAAGAGACCCCTCGACAGATTGCTCACCTGGTCGTATCAGAAACTTGGGGCTCGTCCAGGATTGATACCCACAGACAAACGAGTGGAAATTGGAACTGGGAGCCAAATTGTTCCCTATCAAAAAAGAGCAAATCAATACAAGTTTTCTTGTGGTTGTGTGTGATTGTATACTAACATGTCTGCAACTGAAGTGAACAGCTCTCCAAGCCAGGGTGAAGTAACTTGGGATAAATTAAAAGCACTGTCTATGGAGGAGTTAAGAAAAATGGCTGAGCAGTGTGGGATCACTGTACGTGGCAAGGCTAGGAAGTCTGAACCCCTAAGGTTAGTGGACAACCATTTTTCCCTTGAATCTGACGAAGCAGAGTTAGAAGCAGACCCAGTCAGGGTACTGCTAGCAAAGATACTTGAATTAGAGGAGAAGGAAAGAGAGAGACAGGAGAGGGAGAAAGAAAGAGCCTTCCAAATGGAACATGAAGAAAAACAAAGACAGGAGAAGGAACGAGAGAGAGAGGAAGAAAGACAGGCGAAGGAAAGAGAGAGAGAGAGAGAGAGAGAGAAAGGATATTCCAGAAAGAAGGCGGAGAACGATAGTTGAAGCGGCTTGAGTTAGCCAGGGGATGACAGAGTAACCCTAGTGAAAGCATGGCCAATATGAAGGATCAGAATTCAGGCTTGGGTACAAGATTGCTAAAACTCACCTAATTGATTCCAAAATTCAATGAGGAAGATGTGGAAATGTTTTTCGTGTCTTTCGAGAAACTGGCAAGGCAGCTAAAATGGCGAGTTGGGACTTGGTCTCTTTTACTGCAAAGCAAACTAACTGCAAAAGCCCAGGAAGTCCATTCCTCGCTGCCAGCTGAAAGTTCATCAAATATGCTATCCTCGGGACATATGAATTAGTACCCGAAGCCTATCGCCAGAAGTTTAGAACCCTCAAAAATCAAGCCAATCAAACCTATCTGGAATAAAAGCAAAATACTGCGGATGCTGGAAATCTGAAATAAAAACAAGAAACCCTGGAAATACTCAGCAGGTCTGGCAGCATCTGTGGAGAGAGAAGCAGAGTTAATGTTTCAGGTCAGTGACCCTTCTTCAGAACTGACAGTTATAATAAATGTAAAAGATTTTAAGCAAGTAAAGTGGGGGTGGGGCAAGAGATAACAAAAGAGAAGCTGTTGATAGGAAAAGGTCACAGAGAATAACTGACCAGAAGATCATGAAGCAAAGGCAAACAATATGTTAACTGTGTGCTGAAAGACAAAGCATTAGTACAGTTAAGGTGTTAATGGAATGAAAACAGAACAGCCACAAGCACAAACATGAAGAAAAAACACAGTGGGTAGGCACAGTAAAAACAAACTAAACAAATTAAAATAAAATAAACACAAAAAAGAAAAAATAACTAAAAAGAAAAGTAAAATGGGGGGCCCATCATGCTCTGAAATTATTGAACTCAATGTTCAGTCCGGCAGGCTGTAGCGTGCCTAATCGGTAAATGAGATGCTGTTCCTTGAGCTTGCGTTGATGTTCACTGGAACACTGCAGCAATCCCAGGACAGAGATGTGAGCATGAGAGCAGGGGGGAGTGTTGAAATGGCAAGCAACCGGAAGCTCGGGGTCATGCTTTCAGACTGAGTGGAGGTGTTCTGCAAACCCAGACTGCGTTTGAACAAAGAACAGTACAGCACAGGAACAGGCCATTCGGCTCTCCAAGCCTGCGCCGATCTTGATGCCTGTCTAAACTAAAACCTTCTGCGCTTCCGGGGACCGTATCCCTCTATTCCCTTCCTATTCATGTATTTGTCAAGATGCCTCTTAAACATCGCTATCGTACCTGCTTCAACCACCTCCCCCGGCAGCAAGTTCCAGGCACTCACCACCCTCTGTGTAAAGAACTTGCCTCGCACATCCCCTCTAAACTTTGCCCCTCGCACCTTAAACCTATGTCCCCTAGTAACTGACTCTTCCACCCTGGGAAAAAGCTTCTGACTATCCAATCTGTCCATGCCACTCATAACTTTGTAAACCTCTATCATGTCGCCCATCCACCTCTGTCGTTCCAGTGAAAACTATCCGAGTTTATCCAACCTCTCCTCATAGCTAATGCCCTCCAGACCAGGCAACATCCTGGTAAACCTCTTTTGTCCCCTCTCCAAAGCCCCCACGTCCTTCTGGTAGTGTGGCGACCAGAATTGCATGCAATATTCTAAGTGTGGCCTAACTAAAGTTCTGTACAGCTGCAGCATGACTTGCCAATTTTTAGACTCTGTGCCCCGACCGATGAAGGCAAGCATGCCGTTTGCCTTCTTGACTACCTTATCCACCTGCGTTGCCACTTTCAGTGACCTGTGGACCTGTACGCCCAGAACTCTCTGCCTGTCAATAATCCTAAGGGTTCTGCCATTTACTGTATACTTCCCACCTGCATTAGATCTTCCAAAATGCATTACCTCACATTTGTCTGGATTAAACTCCATCTGCCAAGTCTCCAACCGATCTATGTCCTGCTGTATCCTCTGACAATACTCATCACGATCCGCAACTCCACCAACCATTGTGTCGTCCGCAAACTTACTAATCAGACCAGCTACATTTTCCCCCAAATCATTTATATATACTACAAACAGCAAAGGTCCCAGCACTGATCACTGCGGAACACCATTGTCACAGCCCTCCATTCAGAAAAGCACCCATCCGCTGCTATCCTCTATCTTCTATGACCAAGCCAGTTCTGTATCCATCTTGCCAACTCACCTCTGATCCCGTGTGACTTCACCTTTTGTACCAGTCTGTCATGAGGGCCCTTGTCAAAGGCTTTACTGAAGTCCATATAGACAACATCCACTGCCCTTCCTTCATCAATCATCTTTGTCACTTCCTCAAAAAACTCAATCAAGTTAGTGAGACACGTACTCCCCTTCACAAAACCATGCTGCCTCTTGCTAATAAGTTCATTTGTTTCCAAATGGGAGTAAATCCTGTCTCGAAGAATCCTCTCTAATAATTTCCCTACCACTGACGTAAGGCTCACCGGCCTATAATTTCCTGGATTATCCTTGCTACCCTTCTTAAACAAAGGAACAACATTGGTTATTCTCCAATCCTCTGGGACCGGTTTGCTCGCCCCAGTGTAGAGGAGACCACATTGTGAGCAGCGAATACAGTATACTAAATTGACAGAAGTACAAGTAAATCGCTGCTTCACCTGAAAGGAGTGTTTGGGGCCTTGGATAGTGAGGAGAGAGGAGGTAAATGCGCAGGTATTACACCTCCTGTGATTGCAAGGGAAGGTGCCGTGCAACCTTGGTGGGGGTAACGGAGGAGTGGACCAGGGTGTCACAGAGGGAATGATCCCTTCGGAACGCTGACAGGGGAAGGGAGGGGAAGATGCCTTTGGTAGTGGCATCACGCTGGAGGTGGCGGAAATGGCGAAGGATGATCCTATGAATATGGAGGCTGATGGGGTGCAAAGTGAGGACAAGGGGAACCCTGTTGCGGTTCTGGGAGAGAGGGGAAGGGGTGAGGGTAGAGGTGTGGGAAATGGGCCGGACACGGCTGAGGGCCCTGTCAACCACAGTGGGGGTGGAATCCTTGGTTGAGTAAAAAGGAAGACATATCAGAAGCGCTGTCATGGAAGGTAGCATCATCAGAGCAGATGCGTTGGAGACGGAGAAACTGGGAGAATG
Organism: Heterodontus francisci; assembly: GCF_036365525.1. Taxonomy (NCBI): domain Eukaryota; kingdom Metazoa; phylum Chordata; class Chondrichthyes; order Heterodontiformes; family Heterodontidae; genus Heterodontus; species Heterodontus francisci. Next base: position 69,494,280 of record NC_090375.1, on the reverse strand, counting down.
GAATGGAGTCCTTACAGGAGGCAGGGTCTGAAGAAGTGTAGTTGAGGTAGCTGTGGGAGTCAGTGGGTTTATAATGAATATTAGTAGACAGCCTATCCCCAGAGATGGAGACAGAGAAGTCGAGGAAGGGGAGGAAAGTGTCGGAGATGGACTATGTAAAGGTAAGAGAAGGATGGAAATTAGAAGCAAAGTTGATAAAAAATTTCCAGCTCGGGGCAAGAGCAGGAAACGGCACCGATACAGTCATTAATGTACCGGAAAAAGAGTTGGGGGAGGGGGCCTGAGTAGATCTGGAACAAGGAATGTTCAACATATCCCACAAAAAGACAGGCATAACTAGGGCCCATGCAGGTACCCATAGCAACACCTTTTACTTGAAAGAAGTGAGTGGAGTTGAAGGAGAAGTTGTTCAATATGAGAACAAGTTCAGCCAGGCGGAAGAAGGTGGCGGTGGATGGGGACTGGTTGAGCCTCTGCTTAAGGAAGAAGCGGAGAGCCCTCAAACCGTCCTGGTGGGGGATGGGGGTGTACAGAGATTGGATGCCCAGAGTGAAGAGGAGGCAGTTGGGGCCAGGAAACTGGAAATTGTCAAAATGACATAGGGCGTCAGAAGAGTCATGGATGTAGATGGGAAGAGACTGGACCAGGGGAGAAAATATAGAGTCAAGATAGGAACAAATAAGTTCAGTGGGGCAGGAATAGGCTGAAACAATGGGTCTGCTGGGACAGTCCTGTTTGTGGATTTTGGGAAGGAGGTGGAAGCGAGCTGTCCAGGGTTGTGGGACTATGAGGTTGGAAGCTGTAGAGGGAAGATCTCCAGAGATGAGGTCAGTGACAGTCCTGTGGACAGTCGTTTGATGTTCGGTGGTGGGGTCATGGTCCAGGGGAAGGTAGGAAGAAGTGTCTGAGAGTTGGCGCTGAGCCTCTACAAGGTAGAGGTCGGTACGCCATACAACAACAGCACCACACTTGTCTGCATGCTTGATGACAATGTCGGGGTTAGACCTGAGAGTACGGAGTGTGGCAAGTTCAGAAGGGGACAGGTTAGAGTGAGTGAGGGGGGCAGAGAAATTGAGATGACCAATGTCTCGCCGACAGTTTTCAATGAAAAGATCAAGAGCGGGTAAGAGGCCAGAGGGAGGCGTCCAGGTAGAGGGAGAATGCTGCTGGAGGCGGGTGAACTCCTATCTGGAGTTTGAAAGCAAGCAAGCAGCTGGCTTTTGACCAGTGGCTGAGGGCTTTAAAAATACAGCACAGCTATGAGACTCTCAGAGAAGTAATCCTGTTAGAGGAATTTAAAAACTCCCATTCTCAATAAAATCTCATGTCGAGGAGCAGCGGGTTCAGGGAGCCCGGCAAGCAGCCGTTCTGGCCGATGAATTTTCTTTCATCTACAAGTAGGTTTCGCAGGGCAGAACCTTTCCTGATCACCCCCACAAATCTGAAAAAGTCAAAGGGTGGGAAGGTGATAGAAGCCCAGGCAGTCCTGGGAAAGAAAGGAAAGCAGCAGACACAGGGGGCTGTCCTCCAGCCAGAAAGGAAGGTGCTGTGAGCAAGAGTGGGACCCGGAGACCTATGTGCTTCCACTGTCACAAAGCAGGGCATTTAAAACCTGATTGCTGGAAATTAAAGGGGAAACCGGTAGGGTTAATCAGGGCACACCTGCTCAGTGAAGATGAGGGCCTGATGGAAAACTCGGAACTGGCTGTGGCTTTAACTGCAGTAAGGGTGCAACCCAGGAAGCAAGAAATGTTAATAGGATTCCTGAAGGTTACCAGGGTTTTGTATCTGAAGGGAAAGTAACCCCATACCTCTCGAGTGGGGCAAGCAAGCCCATAGTGATTCTCAGGGGCCACCAAATCCCTTTAACTGGGAAATGGCCTGACCTTTCCCCCAGGGAGTGCAGTGAACACCAGAATGGTGGTGAATGGTACTGGAGGGCAGTGTATGCCTGTACCTGTACACCGGGTGCACCTGGACTGCGACCTAGTTTTGGGACCGGTAACTGTAGTTTGCCTGTGGACAGGGTTGACCTGCTCCTGGGTAAAGATCTGGCAAGGGTGAAGGGGTAACTCCCCCAATGGTGAAAGAAGGACCGCAGGAGGTCAGAGAGACAGGGCGGTGGCAGGAGATGGTCTCCTGCAGAGTCCCTGAATGTGTAGTGGGTCAGGCCATGATCAAACCAGCTCCCCCAGAGGAGACTGCATTGACACTGCAGGCAGATGACCATGAGGTCTGCCCGGCCAAGACTTTCTTTGGAAAGTTAGGAGAGCCAGGGAATGAATTAAATGGCCTTTCCCTAGGTAAGGTTCAACAAGCCAACCCAGCATTGCGAGGGTTAGCACAGGCTGCCCAATCTGAAAGTGAAGCAGAGGGGGTCCCTGACTGCTACTTTTTAAAGAATGAGGTACTGATGAGGAAATGGAGTTCTCCTCACAGACCTGAGGGCCAGGCGTGGACAGTAGTTCACCAGTTAGTGGTGCCACAGAGGTACCGGGGCAAAATATTAAGAAGGGCCCATGAAACTACAGTAGCTGTACATACCGTAAATCGAAAGACCAAAACCCAGATAAGGCAGCAATTTGACTGGCCAGAACTCCACATAGATGTGGTGGAGTACTACAGGAGTTGCCACATGTGCCAGGTTGAGGGGAAACCCCAACCTACAGTGAAACCTGCACCATAAGTCCTGTACCAGTGTTAGGGGGACCCTCCAGCAGAGGGCTGGTGAACTGTAAGGGTCCCCCGCCGAGAACAAAAGGGGACAGGCAGGCACACGGCTGGCAAAAGGTTAGAAAGAGAAGGGGAAAAAGTGACCAAGAGGGCAGATTAAAATAAGTCCAGGAAGAATCCCAGATGAAAACCCCTATCACCCAGTCAACCAACTCAGGAAAATGTGAAAAGCTAGACCCCACATCCTCCTCTGTGGATGCAGACACGAGAAGCATCCCACCAGAGTTGCTAACAGAATTTGCAGAGACAAAGAGAGACCTCTAGGGGGCAGAGGAACCGTGAGGGTGATGCCTCACCTAGTCGAAGAATCACCAGAAAATGCAGTTAGGTCTGCACAAATACCTGCAGGTAGCAGTTTCCCAGAGAACAATGGGGAGAGTGACAGAGACTCCTCCCCCACAGTCGGAGGAAAAGGGAACTACCCATCCCCGAAGCCAAAAGTCTTTGCATGAATCAGGGAGTTCAGGATACATCCACCCCCCTAACTCTCCTGGAGACAAAAAAAAAGGGAAATTAAAGCAGCCCTTGCTCCCGCCCCCCCAGAACAGACCATCTTAATGAGCTTCAACACTGGTGAATGAATGGAAATGAATGAGAGAAATGCATGGTTTTCTTTCTGTATCTTATATTTCTCACAAACTCTGTAATGAAATGCGCCATTTTCTTCAAATCGCATTTCATTCCCCTTGGTGTAGAGGTGTCAGGCAAACCCAACCTGCCAGACTGAGGCACACGCTATTTTGCCACATGAACATTAAAACTTAAAACTGCAAGCCCTGACCAGAAAGACATTTCCATGGTAACAGACAATGTTGAAACAATGGGCATCCAGCAGCTGGTTCTCCAATACACAGAAGTGTCGGGCCAGTTTTGGTCACATGTCTAGCTGGCTGGAGCTTTTGGATTTGAACTTCCAACAAAGGATGTTGGAGAGACTGTTCCATATAAGAAACTAGTCACATGACTACAACCTGGGAGTCTCTTTTGAATTTGAACTCCCATCAAAGGAATTTGAACTCAGAACGCCGTGTGCTCCTGGAACTGAAGCAAGAACATCTCCTCTGCCTGTCTGTCTGCCTGCTTATCTCTCAGGGAACTGAAACCATTGAAGACACGTGAGAGAGAAAAGGTTTCCTACGTGAACAAGGTTTTAAGAAGACTAATACTGGGCCCCAACAAAATGCAAAACCATATCTTCAATCAAGGACTACAGCAAGCTCGAGAAACAGTAACAAAATATTGCCTCAAACTGTTCTACTTATCTTTTCTTCTGCTCTTTTCTGTCCCTATTTTGCACGTTTATATTGCATGTGCATGCTAGCATAGCGTAAGCGTGAAATGTATTAGCGTTTAGTTAAAATTTAACAAATTTCCTCTTTCTGCTTTAAACCAAAGAAAGCCTGTTTGTGCTTATTTATTTGCCTTATAATTGGAAAGTTGTGAACAAGGATTCATGAAGGGGGAGCTCAAAACGCTGTGTTTGAAATTAAACCTTGTTACAATAAGACCAGGTGAAGACAGCAAGCAACCCCTCGACACATTGCTCACCTGGTCGTAACATTGATCAACGGTGCAATGCCACCTCCTTTTTTACACCCACGCCCGCACCCCTCACCAACCCCCCCCCCACCATCACATCTGAAGATTCTATACCCTGGAATATTGAGCTGCCAGTCCTGCCCTTCCCTCAACCATGTCCCTGTGCTAGTAATAATATCATATTCCCGTGTGTTAATCAACGCCCTCAATTCATCTTCCTTACTAGTAAGACTCCTTGCATTAAAATAGATGCAATCCAATAGATGCATTATTCTCTTGAGACTTAACAGGTCTATAGTTGCTCTGCCTTCCAGATTGACTTAGTTTCTCTTCTATATTTGGCTGTGCATCACCCCCTACTGTACCTCCACTCTGTATCCCATCCCCCTGCCAAATTAGTTTAACCCCGCCAGCTCTAGCAAACGTCCCTGCAAGGATGTTGGTCCCGTTCCAATTCAGGTGCAACCCATCCGACTTGTACAGGTCCCACCTTTGTCAGAAAGACTCAGTGATCCAGGAAACTAAAGTCCTCCCTCCTGCACCATCTCTTCAGCCACGCATTCAAGTGCTCTATCCTTCTATTCCAATACTCACTAGCACATGGCACTGGGAGTAATCCAGAGATTACAACCTTTGAGGTCCTGCTTTTTAATCTGCTATCTAGCTCCCTAAATTCCTGTTGCAGGACCTCATCCCTCTTTCTACCTATGTTGTTGGTACCAATGTGAACCACGACCTCTGACTGTTCACCCTCCACCTTCAGAATGTCCTGCAGCTGCTCCGCGACATCCTTGACTCAAGCACCAGGGAGGCAACATACCATCCTGGAGTCACTTTTGCACCACAGAAACACCAATCTGTACCCCTTACGAAAGAATCCCCTATCACTATAGCTCTCCCACTCATTTTCCTACCCTCCTGTGCAGCTGAGCCAACCATGGTGCCACAGACTTGGCTCTTGCTGCATTCCCCTGAGAAGCTATCTCCCCCAACAGTATCCAAAGTGGAAAATCTGTTAGAGAGGGAGATGGACCCAGGGGACTCCTACACTACCTGCCTAGTTCTTCTACTCTGCCTGGCGGTCACCCATTCCCTTTCTGCCTGAGCAGTTTTTACCTACTGTGTTAGTGATTATCCACACCTATTGTGTTCGTGTTTATCCACAAAAAGTGACTGGGAGTGGAAGAATATGTAAAAATCTTACATCTACATCAATTTCCTCTCTGCTTTTTCAATTATTGATTTCTACTTTCGCATTTACAATAGAAAAAAAACAAAGCTGTCCCTCTGTTTGTAAATCTAGCCCATAATTTGTTCAAAGTGTTTTCTGAAAATTTATTTCAACTGCCATTTATTCCACAATAACTGAAATTTGTTATGCAAAATAAGAATCTAACCTACACAGATAAAAAAGACATGTTTCACAATGTAATTAACTTTATCTATTGTTCTTTTTCTGCTTTCATTCAAGTTTTTACTTGCTGGCCTAAGCTTGGACTAGATATTTTAAGTCCAGAGTTGTATTTGGATTCTGCAGTTACTTCAGTATTGTTCATTTAGTTCCACTGAGGAATATATTTCCCCTTTAGCTTCCAGCAGGTTTGCCTCAAAATAAATTTCAAAATTATTTGAAAACATTTAAAAGCACAAATTGCAAACTTTCACCGAGATGAAATTCAGAATGTGTTTTTTTGAAAAAAAGAAATTGTGTGCATGTAAAAAAATGGCAGTGGTACCAATGGCGTATCTGTGGTAGCCTTTAGATTGTGCTTCATAATCATAGAAAGTACAAAAGACAGAGACACTGGGATTGGAGAGAAGGCGAGAGAGCAGATTGAGGGGCAGAAAGTGTCTCTTTCTCTCTCAATGTAAAGTAACTTCAGAGCTCAAAAAAAGCAGTTAAATTTTGAAACTAGCTAATTATCTCATCTATGTTTTGTTGACAATTACAAAATGTCGATACTAATTGCTCACAGCTGTGAATAGGAGGAATGAGATAGGAAGAAACACACAATAAGAGATTCTCTTTCCTTATTCTGATTTGGTTTTATTTCTTAACATAAAGTTAAATTTTGAAAGCAAACTAAACCAGTTTGAAGTAAACAGAGAGGACGACAGTGTAGCAGAGAAAGGAGGGGAGGAAAATGGTTGAGTGAGGGGTCTCTGGCTTCTCTCCAACTGCCTTTAGAGAAAGTGATAGGAAGGGGAATGGGTTATGAAAGGTTGAAGGGGTAAGGGATACAATGGGCAGAATCTTGTGCTGATTGAATATTTTCTGGATTCGGGACCATTTCCGGGTCCCGACCCGGCACAGGTCTGTTGTGCGCACTCCAGCGTGATCTTCCGGGAGGCAGCCTTCGACTTGGCAGCCTCCGCATCCGCCATCTAGTTAAGGATGACAAGCGAGGTCCTAGGCCACAGACCCAATGAGAGGGCCCACAGTGGTGGACAGCTTGGGAAAAGAATTATGATGTTTTAAAAAATCAATGTGGCGACAATTGCCAGGCCATCTGTGCAGAGGGAGAACCCCTTCACAGGATGACAAATGGCTGCATCTGCAGCTCTGGAAAGGCAGGGGTATTAAAACAGGCCTCAATGGGCCCCTGGACTGCTGCTGGGAGGTCACCCCCCAGGCACCTGCTGGGCTTCTGGCTCAGTGGGGGCCTATTTGCCACCGATAATATCCTGGCGACATCACCATTTGCCTCAAATAGGTGTATAATTGCTTATAATTAGCAACCAGATGCAAGTTTCCTTCCGGTCCTGCCTACGTGGGTCTGGGAAGATTCCATCCATTGGGAGCAAAACTGAATGATTCGGGTAATAGTAAGGGATCTGCTAAGGGCCATATTTCTCCAACAATGCCCAACATAAATGCAGCCTACAGCCATTGATGTCCTCTTCCCCACTACAGCATATCCCCAGCACGTCCCACCTGAAAGCAAAGAAAAAGACACAGAAAAGCGAAAACAGATAAAATCAGAGGAGATAAAGAAAAAGAAGCACAGAGACATGAAAGAAAGCAACCATACTCTTAGACTTACTATGTGCAACACCATATGAAATCAATTATCATACATAGGAGCAGGAGTAGGCCATTCAACCCCTCAAGCCTGTTCTGTCATTCAATTAGATTATGGCTGATTTGTAACTTAACTCCATCTACCCACCTTAGTTCTGTAACACTTAATACCCTTCCCCCCAAAAAATCTACCAATCTCACTTCTGAAATTTTCAACTACTTAACCTCAACAGCTTTTTGACAGAAGGGAGTTCCAGATTTCCACTACCTTTGTGTGATGATGTGTTTCCTGACATTGGTATCATTCTGGTGCATGTGTGCTGCACCACCACCCACCCTCCCCTCTCCAACAACAAGCCCAATATATCCTTCCCGAGGTGCAGTGCCCAAAACTGAATGCAGTACTCTGAATGGAGTTTAACCAGAGCTTTATATCAGTGATTCTCAAACTGCTATCACAGAAACCTTCCAAGGGATCCACGATGCAGGGATAGCCTTACAGGGGGGCGACCCCCCCAAGGCAAGGACACCGTGGTCAAAAGTAAGTAGACAAAATGAACAAAGTTTGGTCAAAGAGATAGATTTTAAGGAGTGTCTTGAATGAGGAAGGGATATGGGGAATGAGCAAGAAAGTTGAATTGAAGCCCAAGATCAGCCATGATCATATTAAATGGCGGAGCAGGCTCAATGGGCCCTATGGTCTACTTCTGCTCCTATTTCTTATGTTCTTGTGAAAGAGAGGTAGAGAGATAGAGGAATTTAGGGAGAGAATTCTAGAGCTTACGACCTTGGCAGCTAAAGGCATGACAACCCAATGGAGAAGTGATTCAACTCGGCGATGCTCCATAGGCCAGAATTGGAGGAGTGCGGATATCTCGGAAGGTTGTGGGACTGGAGGTGATTACAGAGATAGTCTCCAAAAGTCTCCAAAAGACTTGCAGGTTGATAGGTAAATTGGCCATTGTAAATTGCCCCTAGTGTAGGTAAGTGGTAGGAGAATGGTGGGGATGTGGTCGAGAATATGGGATTAATGTCGGATTAGTATAAATGGGTGGTTGTTGGTCGGCACAGACTCGGTGGGCCGAAGGGCCTGTTTCAGTGCTGTATCTCTAAATAAATAAATAAATAAATAAATAAGCAAAGTAAGCAAATGAGCAGTGATCGCAGGCATGGATGTGCTCCTGCTCTCCCCATGCTCCTCTCTCCATGATCAGCTTCCCCAGGGTTCCTCTCTCTCCATGCATCTGACAAGGACAGACAGATTTGCAGAGAGAAGCAGACACACCCAGCTCACTGATATCAGCAGTAAATACCTGTCCTCTTAAAAACATTTTTAAAACAATTTTTACATGCAGCACTTTCATATTACGAGCATTATGTAGTATTATATTTTAGATGGAGGGTCTGCGATTATGAATCCATTTCAATGAAAAAAGTTTGAGAATCACTGCTTTATATAACTGCAACATAAATTCCACCCAATTGTATTCCAACCCCTTTGTGATAAAGCCAACATTCCATTTTTAATTTTTTTTGTACCTGTTTATTGGCTTTTAGTAATTACTGTATTTGGACCCCTAAACCTCTCCGCTCCTCCACAATTTCTAACTTCTTGACATTTGGAAAATAAACACATTTCCCTATATTGAAAGTCATCTGCCTCAGTTTTGCTCACTCACAATCAATTGTTATTAAATAGTATGTAACATAAGAAATAAAATGCAACTTTTATAATTAATTTTCAAAGGATATTTTGAGGTGGCCTAGAGACTTAGTTTCCTCGAGACTGATTACAACCACTTTTTTTGAAGACGTTCCTCAAAAGAGCAGAGAGAACGAGCCTGAGGGAAACCAGTGCCGGAGACCAACAGGTAAGAAGCACAGACCGGATGTTCAGGGACAGAGCAGCACAGCAGAATGAGTGCGAGCTTCAGGGCGTGAGGTTAAAATAAACTAAAGGGAAGTTTCTGATTGGTGAGTAGCTTAGGAGTTTTTTTAATATAAATGTTTCATAAATCTTTACTTAATTTCAGTTAAATTTAGTTATTCTAATAAATAGAGGCATAGTAGGACATCCCAGTTCTGTGGCATGCACATCCTGTTCCATGTTCCAAGGATACTTCTTGTGTCCTGGATGATGACAAGTGCAGCAAAGTGTCGTCAGCTGGAGCAGCTGAAGCTCCAGGTTTCAGAGCTGGAGCAGCAGCTGGCGTTACTGCAGTGCATCTGTAATGCTGAGAGCTACCTGAATAGCATGTTTCTGGATGTGGTCACCCCACAGCTTAAGAGTATGCAGGCAGAGAGGGAATAGGTGACCATCAGACAGTCAAGGAGGACCAGACAGGCAGTGCAGGAGTCACCTGAGTGCAACTCATTCCCTAACCAGTGTTCAGTTCTAAATACTGATGAGAGTGATCGTTTCTTTGTGGAATGCAGACAGAGTCTAGTCCACAGCACCATGGGTGGCAGGAAGATGATTGGGAAAGCAACAGTGATAGGGGATTCTATAGTTAGGAGAACAGGCAAGCAGCCGCGGATCTGAATCCAGGATGGTCTGTTGCCTCCCTGGTGTCGGGGCCAAGGATATCACTGAGCGACGGCAGAGAACTCTGAAGGGGGATAGTGAACAGCCAGGATTCAAGATCCATATTGGTACCAATGACATAGGTAGAAAGAGAGACTAGGTCCTACAGGCAGATTTTAGGGAGCTAAGAAAAAGACTAGCAAGCAGGACCTCAAAGGTAGTAATTTCAGGATTACTCCCATTGCTACAAGCTAGTGACTATAGAAATAGAAGGATAGGACAGATGAATGCATGGCTGGAGAGATGGTGCAGATGGGAGGGCTTTAGATTCCTGGGACATTGGAACCAGTTCCGGGGAGGATGGACCCTATACAGGCCAGGCGGATTGCTCTTCAACAGAGCCGGGACCAATGACCTCACAGGACGCTTTGCTAGTGCTGCTGGGAAGGGATTAAAGTAACTTGGTGTGGAATTGGGAACTAGGATGTAGCATCAGAAAGAAGAAACAAGGTGCACAAAGGATTAAGAGAGACAACAGCACCAGAGTAAGAAATAGTAAGGTATTAGGTGGGGTCAGAGTAACAGGGAACGCAATGAGGTCTAAATTAGGTTCACAGCACATGCATGTAAACACACAAAACATGGTAAATAAGGTTTGTGAGCTGCAGGAACAGATAGTCACATGGGATGATATCATGGCGATAACGGAGACCTGGCTCAAAAAATGACAGTAAAACCAAAAAGGTGCTGGAAATACTCAGCGGGTCTGGCACATCTGTGGAGAGAGGAGCAAAGTTAACGTTTCAGGTCTGTGACCTTTCACTGACCTGAAACGTTAACTCTGCTTCTCTCTCCACAGATGTTGCCAGACCCGCTGAGTATTTCCAGCACTTTTTTTGGTTTTATTTCAGATTTCCAGCATCTGCAGTATTTTGCTTTTATCAAAAAATGGCAGGACTGGGGAGTAAATATTCCAGGATATAAGATATTCAGGAAAGATAGGGAAGGAAAGAAAGGAGGGGTAGCCGTATCAATTTAGGAAAATATTACAGTGCTAGAAAGAAAGGACATCCAAGAGAGGTCAAGGACAGAATCTATTTGGATAGAGTTAAGGAAAATTAGAGATATCATTACACTACCAGTTGCATTCTAAAGGCCACTAAACAGTGGGGGAAAGATATAGAGGAGCACATTTGCAGGGAAATTGCAGAAAGGTGCAAGGACTATAGAGTAGTGATAACGTGGGATTTTAGTTATCCTATTATAAACTGCAATAGTAATAGTGTAAAGGGCAGAGGGGGGAAGATGTTGTGAAGTGTGTTCAGAAGAATTTTCTTGATCAGTATGTTTCCGGCCCAATGAGAAAGGAGGGATTGCTGGATCTGGTTCTGCATAATGATTTGGGTTAAGTGGATCAAGTGCCAGTAGGAGAATATTTAGGGAACAGTGATCGTAGGAACATAGGAGCAGAAATAGGCCATTTGGCCCCTCGAACCTGCTCCACCACTTAACTAGATCATGGCTGATCTTCTACCTCAATGCCATTTTCCCACAAAATCCCCAAATCCCTTGATATCTTTAATATCTAGAAATCTGTCGATCTCTGTCTTGAGCATACTCAATGACTGAGCCTCCACAGCCCTCTGGGTTAGAGAATTACACAGATTCATACCCTCTGAGTGAAGGAATTCCTTGTCATCTCAGTCCTAAATGGCCTACCTCTTATTCTGAGACTGTCCCCCCTGGTTCTAGAACCCCCCAGCCAGGAGAAACATCCTTCCTGCATCAACCTTGTCGAGCCCTGTAAGAATTTTGTATGCTTCAGTGAGATCACCTCTCATTCTTCTAAACTCGAAAGAATAATTCTTTCTGGGCGGCACAGTGGCGCAGTGGTTAGCACTGCAGTCTCACAGCTCCAGGGACCCGGGTTCGATTCTGGGTACTGCCTGTGTGGAGTTTGCAAGTTCTCCCTGTGTCTGCGTGGGTTTCCTCCGGGTGCTCTGGTTTCCTCCCACAAGCCAAAAGACTTGCAGGTTGGTAGGTAAATTGGCCATTATAAAAATTGTCACTAGTATAGGTAGGTGGTAGGGAAATATAGGGACAGGTGGGGATGTTTGGTAGGAATATGGGATTGGTGTAGGATTAGTATAAATGGGTGGTTGATGGTCGGCACAGACTCGGTGGGCCGAAGGGCCTGTTTCAGTGCTGTATATCTAATCTAATCTAATCTAATATAGGCCCAGTCTCCTCTATCTCTCCTCATAGGACAATTCTGCCATCCCAGGAATCAGTCTGGTGAACCTTCACTGCACTCCCTCTATGGCAAATATATCCTTCCTTAGGTAAGGAGACCAAAACTGTACACAATATTCCAGGTGTAGTCTCACCAAGTCTCTATACAACTGCAGCAAGACTTCTTTACTCTTGTACTCAAATCCTCTTGCAATGAAGGCCAACATAGCATTTGCCTTTCTAACTGCTTGCTGCACCTACATGTTAGCTTTCAGTGACTTATAAACAAGGACACCCAGGTCCCTTTGGCCATCAATTCACAATCTCACACCATTTAAGAAATACTCTGCATTCTGTTTTCCTTACCCAAGTGGATAACTTCACAATTTAGCTATGGGAAATGGACAAGGAGCAATCCAGAGAAAAATACTTAATTGCAGGAGGGCCAATTTCAGTGGAGTGAGAGCAGATTGGCAGGCAAAGCTGTAACAGAATAATGGGCTGCTTTTAAAGGGGAAATAGTTTGAGTACAGTTGAGGTACATTCCCATGAGGGAGAATGGTAGGCTAACCAAAGCCAGAACTCCCTGGATGCCAAGAATGATAGAGAGTAAGATGAAGCAGAAAAAGGGTGTGTCTGACAGCTGTCAGGTTGATAATACAAGTGAGAACCAGGCTGAATATAGGAAGTTCAGAAGAGAGGTGAAAAAGGAAATAAGAGAAGCAAAGAGAGAGTATGGGAAGAGACTAGAAGTTAACATAAAAGACTTGTACAAGCCTATAAATATTAAAAGAGTAGCAAGAGGATGGGTGGGACCAGTTAGGGTCCAAAAAGAGGATCCATGCATGGAGGCAGAGGGCATGGCTAAGGTACCAAATGAATACTTTGCACCTGTTTTTACCAAGGAAGATGATGCTACTGAAGTCATAGTGAAAGGAGAGATAGTTGAGACACTGGATGGGCTACAAATTGTAAGAGAAGGTATTAGAAAAGCTGTCTGTACTTCAAGTTGATAAGTCACCAGGACCGAACGGGATGCATCTGAGGATACTGAGGGCAGGAAGGGAGGAAACTGCAGAGGCACTGGCCATAATCTTCCAATCCTCCTTCGATACAGGGCTGGGGCAGAGGACTGGAGAATTGCAAATGTTACACGCTTGTTCAAAAATAGGCATAAGGATAAACTCAGCAACTAAAGGCCAGTCAGTTTAACATCAGTGACGGGAAAGTGTTTAGAAGCGATAATCCAAGACACAATTAACAGTCACTTGGGCAAGAATGGAATTTAATCAAGAAAAGCCAGCGTGGATTTGTTAAAGAAAAAATGTATTTAAAACTAACTTGATTGAACTTTTTGATGAAGAAGCAGAAAGGGTTGATGAGGGGAATGCGATTGATGTGGTCTTATATGGACTTTGGCCTCAAATGGAGTATTGTGTCCAATTCTAGGCACCACACTTTAGAAAGGATGTGAAGGCTTTATAGAGGGTGCAGAAAAGATTTACGAGAATGGTTCCAGGGATGAGGGACTTCAGTTACATGGACAGATTGGAGAAGCTGGAGTCCTTCTCCTTCAGAAGGTTGAGAGGAGATTTGATAAAGGTATTCAAAATCATGAGTCGTCTAGACAGAGTTTATCTAGAGATAAACTGTTCCTAATGGCGGAAGGTTCGAGAATCAGAGGACACCAATAAAAGGTGAATGACGAAAAAACAAAAGGTGACATGAGGATAAACTATTTTACGCAGCGAGTGGTTCAGATCTGGAATGCACTGCCAGAGAGCATGGTGGAAGAAGATTCAATCATGGCTTTCAAAAGGGATTTGGATAAGAACCTGAAGAGAAACAAATTGCAGGGCTACAGGGTGTGGGACTAGCTGTGCTGCTCTTGCAGAGATAAAGCACGGATACAGCAGGCCAAATAGCCTCCTTCTGTGCTGTAACCATGCTAGAAGGTTCCTGCTATGTATAGACAGGGTGTTTATAAAGTCCTTTTGCAACTTTAAACTTGAATAACTTTGGATGTACACGATAGACGTTTTCACTCAAAACACTTTAAATTTCTAGGATTCAAAATAACCGTTATCTTTGGTTTCAGTCCAATTTTCCAACTCTTGAAAAACATTCTCCAGTTGCCACTGAGTGATTTCATGAACATTATCATGAACATTAAAAACTTTTAAAATTATGCTTTCATGTCATTCAGTTTGCTTCTTTCACGTGTACATTCAAAATTATTAAAGTTACACAAGGACTTCATAAACACCCTGTATTAACACAGCTTACTTAAGCATTCATGTCACTTAGTGCGTGGAATTGCCAAGATTTGGAAATAAAACAGTGAGTGGGATTACAGTAGTGATAATTTTTTTTTAAATTACATATTTAGGATTTTACTACAATATGTGTCTTACGGTCCATTCCAGGTTCAGTCACAGTAGCTGAATTTTACTATAATTGACATGCAAGTGTAGCATCTGTTAAGCTGTGCAACTTTGAAAGCTGACCCACCTCTTAGATGACTTTGAAGAAGTGACAGTAGGTAAACCTTTCCTACTTCCAAAATGCTTTTGATAAAGTTCCAAATGAAAGGGTATTAATTAAGCTCAAAGCTGTTGGGAATGATTAAGATGCTGGCTGTACAGTAGGATACAGGTACTCCTCAGAGGAGTTATATCACAATGGAGGCAGGAGGAGAACTACTGAGTAGAATACCTCAAGGCTCAGTGCTGGGATCACTATGGTTTCCATTTTGCCACAATAGGAGGGGCAGTGGAAATGAAGGAAGCAGTTCTGAAATTACAAAATGAATTGGACAAGATAGATGGCATACTTCATGAATGATGTTGAAAAGTCAAGGATGAAGTTGAAAGAAACCCAAGAGTTCTCGTAGATTCAATGCCATATATGTCTAACCAATGCAGAGTAGCAATCCAACAGAACCAATAGAATGTTTAAATACTAAGGCAAAGCAGTAGAATGCAAGTCAGAGGAGGTAATGATTAAACATTATAGAGCTCAGGTTACACTGCATCTTGAATTTGAGTCCAGTTCTGATCACCAGGCAATGAGAGATAGTCAAGTTCTGGAAGCAGTGAAGAACTATTAAGATGATGCCCAATGTCATTGAAGTTGAAAACACTGGTTCAGCTGCTTCTCCATCTCATGCAGCCTCTAAGCTGTGGGGATGCGTGGCAAATCTCGAACATAGGCCGCGCACAAAAAAGAAAAATTAGAGATAACATTGCTCCCATCACCTTCCTTTAAGATCCTCAACCAAGCTATTGTTAACATCTTTTTCTTTGGCTTGTAAGGAAAAATTGAATGTTGTCTCAGTGATATGGCTTGGAACATTTTATGTTAAAGGCACCTTATAAATGCAAGTAATTGTTGTTGTCAAGGACTTGAGTAACTAAGAAATACTGGAGAAATAAAAACAGAAAGTGCTGGAAATACTCAGCAGTCTGGCAGCATCTGTGGAGAGAGAAGCAGAGTTAACGTTTCAGGTATGTGACTTTTCTTCAGATGAAAGGTCACTGACCTGAAAAGTCAACTCTGCTTCTCCCTCCACAGATGCTGCCAGACCTGCTGAGTATTTCCAGCAGTTTTTCTGTTTTGATTTCAGATTTCCAGCATCCATAGTATTTTGCTTTTAAATACTGGAGAAAATTGGGCTTTTGAGTCGAAAAAGATGTCTGAAAGGTAATTTAGAAGTAATTTGTTTACACAGAGAGTGGTGAAACTGTGGAACTCGCAGCCAGATGGACTCAGTGAGGCTGATATTATTGATGCATTAAAGGGAAAATTATACATACATGAGGGAGAAAGGAATAAAAGAATACAGGGGCAGGGCGGAAGACGTAATTCGAGGGAAAAGAAGCTCATGTGGAATGTAAACATGATCAGTTGGACTGAATGCTTTTATGCTGTAGGTTCCGTGTGATTCTATATTACAATTTTCATTTCTGAGTCAGGAGGTCATGGATCCAATCACCATTCCAGAATTGAATACATGTTTTAGTTTGGCACTTCACTGCAATACTGTATTAGTAGAAATGCCATTGCCTTTCAGACAAGACATTTAAAAAGATCCCATGGTTCTGTCTGCCTGTTCAGATGGATGTTAAAGATCTCATGGCACTCATCAAAGAAGTGGAGGAAGTTTCTCCCATTGTCCTGGTTAACCGTGTTCACAAAAACAATACCCCAAATGCAGATTCATCTCACTTGCTGTGAGCAGAAGCAAGTGCTGTGTACCTCTACATAACAACAGTACCTGGTAGGGTTACCAACCATCCTGGATTGCCCAGGAGTCTCCAGGAATTGGTGACAGATCTCCCAAGCACTGCTTCCGCCAATCCAGAGAAAAGTACTCTTGTATGTGCAATTCACACCCGAACGCCACTGTAACCCTCTCCAATCCTGTCCTGTTCAATTCTGGTTATCTCCCAGATACTCGAGGTGCTGCCCATATTGGATTTCAGCCAATGATGGAATTTCCTCATTTCTGGTCGTCGTCCTACCACACTTCCAGCGAAGTTACGGTGATGTGATTGAGTATTCCTTGCCCAGTGAAGTAGTTGACGCTACTTCAGTAAAAGTTTTTAAAGCTAAGGTAGATATCTTTTTGAACAATAAAGGAATTAAGGGATACGGTGAGTGAGCGGGTAAGTGGATCTGAGTCCACGAAAAGATCAGCCATGATCTTATTGAATGGTGGAGCAGGCTCGAGGGGCCGGACGGCCTACTCCTGCTCCTAGTTCTTATGTTCTTATGTATGACACGACATGATTGAATATCACATGATCAAACCTTCAGACATATGTTGGAGCAGAGTTGGCAGCTAGCCCTAGTGCCTGTAATTCAAAGTAATGCATTGTGCAAAATGCTTTGAAACGTTTGATTTGGTACTACACACATGTAAGTTTTTTCTCCTCTTCAGAAGTCTTCAGAAGAAGGAATTTTCCTCCACACAAGATCGGGGGGGCAGGTTGTTCAATACTGCCCGTCTAAGAGCGAAGACCAAAGTACGGAAAGTCCTCATCAGGGAACTCCTCTTTGCTGACGATGCTGCTTTAACATCTCACACCGAAGAGTGTCTGTAGAGTCTCATCGACAGGTTTGCGGCTACCTGCAACGAATTTGGCCTAACCATCAGCCTCAAGAAAACGAACATCATGGGACAGGACGTCAGAAATGCTCCATCCATCAATATCGGCAACCACGCTCTGGAAGTGGTTCAAGAGTTCACCTACCTAGGCTCAACTATCACTAGTAAACTGTCTCTCGATGCAGAAATCAACAAGCGCATGGGAAAGGCTTCCACTGCTATGTCCAGACTGGCCAAGAGAGTGTGGGAAAATGGCGCACTGACACGTAACACAAAAGTCCGAGTGTATCAAGCCTGTGTCCTCAGTACCTTGCTCTATGGCAGCGAGGCCTGGACAACGTATGTCAGCCAAGAGCGACGTCTCAATTCATTCCATCTTCGCTGCCTCCGGAGAATCCTTGGCATCAGGTGGCAGGACCGTATCTCCAACACAGAAGTCCTCGAGGCGGCCAACATCCCCAGCTTATACACACTACTGAGTCAGCGGCGCTTGAGATGGCTTGGCCATGTGAGCCGCAAGGAAGATGGCAGGATCCCCAAAGACACATTGGACAGCGAGCTCGCCACTGGTATCAGACTCACCGGCCGTTCATGTCTCCGCTTTAAAGACGTCTGCAAACGCGACATGAAGTCCTGTGACATTGATCACAAGTCGTGGGAGTCAGTTGCCAGCGATCGCCAGAGCTGGCGGGCAGCCATAAAGGCGGGGCTAAAGTGTGGCGAGTCGAAGAGACTTAGCAGTTGGCAGGAAAAAAGACAGAAGCGCAAGGGGAGAGCCAACTGTGTAACAGCCCCGACAAACAATTTCTTCTGCAGCACCTGTGGAAGACTCTGTCACTCTTGTATTGGCCTTTATAGCCACTCCAGGCGCTGCTCCACAAACTACTGACCACCTCCAGGCGCTTACCCATTGTCTCTCGAGACAAGGAGGCCAAAGAAGGTGAGGTTGGCAAGAATGCAGTAGTTTGAATTAGTACATAATTTACATGTCATATTTGAAACCAAATGATTTGCTAAAGAATGACTGCACGTTTTAAAATGTACCATCTCACTGTCCTAAAACACATTAATTAAATACTTCTCACTGCAAACGTTATAAACGTGGTGAAGTTCAGTAATTAATAGACAAAAAATGTCAACATTGCTTCCGAGTCAACCAGCCCGAATTGACGTTCGACCCGTCCAATCAAAAAGCAGTAAGTGCCCACACCGTCCAATGAGCTGCCAACAGTAAGGAGGACTGTTCCTTCTGTTCCCCCAACCCCCATTCAGCTCATGATTGATGAAAATAAATCTCAGAATAAATAGACTGTTTTCGGGAATACATCGCAGGCGGTA
The DNA here is from genome assembly GCF_036365525.1 of Heterodontus francisci. Classification (NCBI taxonomy): domain Eukaryota; kingdom Metazoa; phylum Chordata; class Chondrichthyes; order Heterodontiformes; family Heterodontidae; genus Heterodontus; species Heterodontus francisci. The sequence continues at coordinate 69,475,782 of NC_090375.1, read as the reverse complement.
AACAGCTGGCGATCAGTGTATGTGTTTACATGTCTGGCTGCTGAATAAAGAAGTGAAGTTGGACAATACCCGCTGTACACGTCACTCGCTCCCTCGCTCCTCCAGCCCCGCCGCCGTTCTAGAACCTGGCCCTGTTCCACCTCGCGCGCTCACTGTCGTACTTCCGCTCTGAGCATCGCGCCAGCTCAGCGAGGTGGAGGTAACCTCTTCTGGTAGGGCAATGACAGGATTCCTCCATTGTCCGCAGAATACCCTCAGTTCTGTTGAATGCAACTTTTCTAAAAGCGTTGAAAATAACCCTCAAAAACAGTTAATAACCACTGCTCATGTTCCCGAATTATATTCTACTGTTATCAGCCGTATTTTTTTTTATTCATTCATGGGGGTGTGGGCATCGCTGGCAATGCCACCATTTATTGCCCATCCTAGATTGGGTTTGAGAAGATGGTGATGAGCTGCCTTCTTGAACCATTGCAGTCCACCCACAGTGCTGTTATAGGGAGGGAGTTCAGGTTTTTGACTAAGTGACAGTGAAGGAACTGCAATAAGAGTTACAAGTCAGGATGGTGAGTGACTTGGAGGAGGTTTCCTTGCCCATGTTTGACCTGATGCCATGAGACTTCATGGGGTAATGCCACACAGGTGTCAGAAACTCACCAAACATAACAGTACAGAAGTGGGTTTGATCTATCAGTCTGGCAGAGGGCCTGAAGATCCCAACACACATTTTAAAACCAGGGCAAAAAACAGGGTGGGGTGCACTTCATAGTCTTAGATACACTTAAGCTTGCATTGGTGTCGAATAAAAAGCTAGTATTGGTAACAACACTCCAACAACACTCAAGAAGCTCGACACCATCCAGGGTAAAGCAGCCCATTTGATTGGCATCCCATCCATCACCTGAAACATTCAATCCCTTCACCACCGGCGTACAGTGGCTACAGTCTGTACTATCTACAAGATGCACTGCAGCAGCTCACCAATGATTCTCCAACAGCATTTCCCAAACTTCCAATCTCTAAAGCCTAGACGGATAAGGGCACCAGGCACGTGGGAACAGCTCCAAGGGTTCCTCTCAAAGTCACACACCATCCTGACCTGGAACTATATCGCCATTCCTTCATTGTCACTCGATCAAAATCCTGGACCTTCCGCCCTAAACAGCACTGTGGGTGTATTTACATCACACAGACTTCTACAATTGAAGAAGTCAGTTCACTACCACCTTCTAAAGGGCAATTAGGGATGGGCAATAAATGCTGACCTTGCCAGCGATGCCCACATCCCGTGAATGAATTAAACAAAGGATTGCTGATAAAAGAGACATACTGTCGAAGCTTTTCACCTTTCACTCATCAGGGCAGACCCAAGAATGCCAAAAGTCAAAGGAAGCAACAATTTATACTGTATGAGAAAAGGGTGTTGATTGGTTGGCAAGTCGACTCTGATTGGTCAAGGCGTTGCCATGGGGAATGCACCAGAGAACTATTGCCCCCATGCTTTTGACTTAATTCAAAAAAGGTGTAATGCCTGGACTTGTATCTTTTGCTTGCAAAGGACAGGTCCCTGCATCTGTATATATGTAGCTTCTCACAAGCATAAATCAGCCACATTGCAAGCCCAACTGATAATCTTAAATTGGTTGTTAGTGTAATTATTAGTACACTCGGGATTGTTCAGCAAGTGCTGCCCAATCGCAGAATCATATGTAACGTTAGACATTGTATTCTGAGTTTTCCAAGTACGGGCTGGTTGCAGTGCCAGTGCGATGCCAAATACGTAGGCCGTACGTCCCAATGACAAGATTGTTCAAGATTACAAACTCATTTGGACATTTAAAGTTGTGTTTCTTCATACATAAACGTAGAATTAGTGATCATTAATCCTAATGAATGGTATTTGACAAGTATGAAAATAATATAAATAAAATGCAGAATCAATTCACAGCTCCAGAAATGAATTTTAGTGAGTTCATTACCAAGGAAGAGGGTAAAAACTCAATATTATACCGATATAATGTTTATGTGTTAGGTACTAATTGTTTACATGCCTCATTTGATCATTTTGTAATACACCTTTGAATTATAAGATTACAACACTAAGTGGCGCCATTATGTGAAAAATAGTAAATTATTTTAATGTAACTTAATTTAAAAAACGCTTAAAATTCAGTAAAATTGTAGATAAAAACACAGAGCCAAAAGTCATTGCGTATAATCTGCACTGAGAAAATCTTAATCCACTGTTATTTTTGAAGTGAATTGAAATAGTGTACAATGATTATTGGAAATGGTTAATTGTGGCGTTTCTTTTTTCCAAAGTGCCTGAACATCTGCAGTTCTTAGGAAATATGTATTATTACCAGAACGATCCCAGAGCTAGAACCACAATACAGCAGTGTGCAATCAATCTTCCGTGTTTTGCAGAATTAAGTAACATAGAAAATCTTAGGAACAGAAAAAGAGCAAATGACTGAATGGTTGGTAAGGAAGGCCTAAAAATGTCTTTATTAATACAGAACAGAAACATTTACTAAGTTCATTTTAACCTTTCACCTTTAACACTAGTCCCCAAATTACCACTTCAGTCTAGTGTGAACTGTGATGGAATTTTGTACTAAAAGTAACAGAAAAAACTCAAAACGAATTATAAAACTTCACTGGAAACTGATGCGGTTTAAACAGATACAGTGATTTTTAAAATAATTTAAGCCGTTCAAATTTTTGCTTCTGTGTAAGGGTCTCTCTTTTACTTTCTAGGGTGCTTGATTAAATTCACAAGGTACAAAACATGAAAATGTAATGGAAATGAACTAGAATTTGTTAATCAATCTGTGCAAGCTAGTGTCACTGACTAAAATATAATGTTTGTATCAGGGCATTTTGAATTGTTAATGCTGATGCAAATTATATGAGTTAAATGTAGCTCTTGCCTAATGAAGCGTAGGGAGAATGAATGTGGGCTGTCTAAAATACAGTCTAATTAATATTTTATTACAAAGTTTTTAAAAAATACTTGTCATTTACTGACAGTAATCAAAATTCTATGGGCAGTTAATAAAATCAAAGCACAAATAAATATCTATTATTTTGTAACAGAAAATTTGAGAAGGGAACAAACATCATGAAGAAAAGCAAGACGGCAACAAATACAAGGTTCATGAAAATATAGTGAGTTATCGAGACAAAATAAAATAATTTTGTTTCATGACAGAGGATAGCCATAAAGTAATAATGGATAAATCTCTGTAGATTAGCCAACTTCGTAAAAGAGCTCATAGATCTTCAGTTATTAAATTGGAATGGAATGCTTTGTGTATTTTATTATGAACAATTGCAAGACAAAAAGTGAGTTTCTAAAATGTAACATACATGATATTTACAACTTACAGTAGACTAGATTATTTTAACTCATGGTAATATCAGTTATATTTACAGTGTTTTAATAAATCTTTATTTGTAATATCCAACTAATTGAACAAATTGGTTGCTGTGTTTTTGTGCATTAAAAAAGTGTCTACACTTCAAAAGTACTTCTGAAACACTTCAACAAGACTTGTGAAACACTTTGGGATGTTCTGAAGTTGTGAAAGGCTCTATATAGAGACAAGTTCTTTTTTTTTCTTTAAAAAGATGGATCAGGGTGTAGGGCATGAATCAAACTTACTTTTAGCACATCATGATGTGTTTTTTTTAACTTATCTGTGAAGATATTCTAGAATGGTGCTGTAGTTAAGTGGAACAATAGTGGAAGATTGTCAGGAGATGGCTTGTGCTTGGACTAGATTTTCTTTGCAATAGGAGTGAATAGGAATAGTACAGTAAAACTGGATAATGGGATAGGTAGCACAATGCATAGACAGAACGTTGCCTTCAATTTTGGAACATAGATTTAATCCAGATCGGATTGATAGAATTGAAGCTTTTCTTTTCCGTTACCCCCTGAATTGTGGCACATTCTTGGCAGTAATTGGAGGAAAATCTACAGTTGGATCCTGTTGACATTTTCCTTTGTTGACCTTCCTCCCCTCACCCCCTGTCCCGCCACCACCACCACCACTACAAATCAGCAAGCTGCGGAGCATACACCTTGGTCATTCTGCCACAGGCAAATGATTTGCTGGCCCATCCCATTCCCTCCATGCCTTATCTGTTCAAAAGAATGCAGCAGTTAAAAAAGACAGTGGGGACAATTTGCAGCAGGCCATGGATACAGAAGTTCTTGCAGACCATGTCACGAAAATGTGTTAGGGGAGATGGTGGCATAGTGGTAATGACACTGAACTAGTATTCCAGAGACCTCGGCTAATGCCCTGCAGACACGGTTTCAAATCCCACCATGGTAGCTGGTGGAATTTAAATTCAATTAATTAATAAATTCAATTAATTAATTAAAAAATCTAGAATTGAAAGCTAGTCTCAGTAATGGTGCCATGAACCATCATTGATTGTCATAAAAACCCATCTGGTTCACTAATATCCTTTAGGCAAGGAAATCTGCTGTCCTTACCTGGTCTGACCTACATGTGACTCCAGACCCACAGCAATGACTGTTAACTGCACTCTGAAATAGCCCAGCAAGCCACTCAGTTCAAGGGCAATTAGGGATGGGCAACAAATGCCAGCCTTGCCAGCAATGCCCACATCCCATGAAAGAATTTAAAAAAAGATTTTTTTTTAATCCACCAGCTGGAAACCTGAATATAAAACTGGTGGAGACAAACAACTCAGACCTTGCAAGCTTTGAACTCTGTCTGCTGACCATGAGCACTGAGGCATATTGCCTGCTGCAGACTGTAGCGTTCAGTAGTTTAATTGATCTGTGTTTGATTGTGTTAGTCTGCTCACCGACCAATGCTCACTGTGCTTAATTACGTAAGCCTGAAGGAGGAGCTACTGAGAGTAGAGATCTTTCTGGAAAGAACAAACAGAGACCCCTTGAAGAAAATCAGCTGCATTGTTGCCTCCCAGAGAACCACCGAATCAGCATCCACATCTTCAAAATAGAAGCCTCAGGACTACCAAAGGAAAGTTGCACAGCCACTGAATTCAGCCTGAAGCCAGCCGAGTCACCAACCTGCACACACTGTATCCCCCTTTTATTTCTCTGGACTTTAATTCGACCAATCTATCCTTCACCACCTATTTGTGTGTGTGTGCACAGTTGGAGCGTATTTTATTATTTTACTTAGATCAGTTTAAGTACAATAAAGCAAGCCTCTTTCTTTGTTAAACTCAAATAAACCTGTCCTATTGGCTCTTTTCATGAATACGGTGCATAAACAAGTAAACACTCACTGAATTGACAAGTATATCCACTTCAAAAAGAACTAAATCTGATGTGGTCAAACAAGGAGAAGGAAAAGAGGGGTGCCCTTCGACCTCTCCTCACCTGATCGTAACAACCACAATGGGCCCAGAGGTGGCTGCAAAATACATGTGCTGCTCTCCCCCTTGTTCAGGATTTCAGGAGTTGCAGACAAGTTTTTTCAGGGCAAACCTACATGGTTCTCGATCTTGAAAAGCAATTTGGTTTTCCTTTGGCCTCCACCTGTCTCTCTGCTATAACCAAGAATACAAGAAGGATTATGAGGATAACCACAGAAAGTCTAGGCTGATGAGGGAACCCTTTCTTCATGTATCCATACCTCATATGTACAGATTCAGGCAGGGCTTCCTCAACCTGATGTCTCAGCAAAGCTTGCAAAGGATGTGCTGTGCTAGCTGCCAGACATAGGAACACGAACATAGAAACAGGAACATAGAAACAGAAGGCCAGCCTATTACACCTGTTACATCATTCAATGATATTATAACATATTATAACATTCTTATAATACGTAAGTTGCTGGGAGTTGTTTGCACAGAATCAAAGAAATTCCCGCACAGGAGATCATTGACTCATTATAGGTGTCCTGACGATTATTCCACAAGACCTGTCCCAATTCATTCTACTTCTCTTTCCTTGTATCCTTTGGAAAGGTGAGAGGGGAAAACATGGGCATTATAGACCAGTTACCCTAACATCTGTTGTTCGGAAATTACTAGAGTCTATAATTAGGTGACTGAACACCTTGAAAATTTTCAGCAGATCAGAGAGAGCCAGCATGGATTTGTAAAGGGTAGGTCGTGCCTGATGAAGCTGATTGAATTTTTTGAAGAGGTGACTAAAGTAGTGGACAAGGGAATTTCAATGGATGTTATTTATATGCACATCCAGAAGGCATTTGATAAAGTCCCACATAAGCGACTGTTAGCTAAAGGTGAAGCCCATGGAATTGAAGGAAAATTGTTGACCTGGTTATGAAATTGGCTGAGTGGAAGGAGACAGAGAGTAGGGATATTGGACAGGCACTCTAATTGGCAGAATGTGACTAGGACCAGCAGTGACCTGAAGTATTGTGAGCAGTTCTGGGCACCACACCTGAGGAAAGATAAATTGGCCTTAGAGGGAGTGCAGATTTATTTTTTTATTTATTTTATTTTTTATTTTATTTTTTTATTTTTATTTAAAAAAATAAAATTTACTAGAAAGATACCTGGGCTCCAAGGGAAATAAGATTAAACAATCATGTGTTGTATTCCCTAGGATTTAGAAGGTTAGGGGTGATTTGATCAAAGTTTTCAAGACGTTAAGGGAACAGATAGAGTAGATTGGGAGAAACTTTTTAAGAGATATGGGGCAGTGGCAGGTATATGCAGTTAGATCGGAGATGTCATGATATCATTGAATGACGGAACAGGCTGAAGGGACTAAATGGCCTTCTCCTTTTCCTATGTTCCTTTATTATTTTTCTTCTTCAAGTGTTTCTCTAGTTTTTCCTTAAATGTGTTGATTGACTTGGCTTTGGTAGCCATTTTTAGTAACTTACTTCATTTTACTGCTTCAACACAAGTAGCAGTTTAAAGTTATTTTTTGTTGCCTCAACTGTCAGCTGGTTTTGAGATGGTGATAGGTATAATAAGGTATAATAATTAATTGATTACAGAGAGATGTGACTAGCTGTTATCTGATCAGCAGTTCTTTTCCATGGCAGCTAGATTATTGTGTAATGTTACAAAGAGATATCGATAGATTAATTGAGTGGGCAAAACAGTAGCAAATGAATTTCAATTTGGCACACAGAGATAGAGGTGCACAAAACCCTTCTGATGTTTGTGGAGTGTGACATATGGACCATCCTGCATCCTGAGGGTATCTAGGGACAATACATTTGCATTACTTGTCAGAAAATTGAGTTTTTGGAGCAGAGGATTTCTGTGCTTGAAAAGTAATTGACCACACTCCACAGCATCAGAGAATATGAGGAGTTTCTGGATCCTACTCTCCAGAATATAGTCACCTAGGCAGTTCAGGGCACAGGGATAATGTTGAAAGAGAGAAGTGGATTGACATACAGGGTGGTAGCAGAAGAAGACAGAACTCACAGATGCAGGGAGCCCCTGAGATCCTGTAAATGTCAAATGTACAGTTTACTGCATTTCTCTGGGGTTTGCACAGCTCTTCGATCAATGTTAGGGCAGGTGTGCAGAAGAACCCCTGCAGAAAAATACCCCCGATAGTGATGGACAAATATGGATTAAACAATGACATCAGTTCAGAGGAGGGTGGTCCTGAACAACATTGCAGCAAGAGCAAGGACCACCAAAGGGGTGAGAGGAAGGTAGACTACAAGAATAGGAGAGTGGGTTAATGGGAAATTCTGTAGTTGAGGTATCAACATCATTTTTTGCAGTCGTTACTAGATGTCCCAAATGGTATGTTGCCTCCTTGGTGCCAAAGTGAAAAAACATTATAGAATGACTTAAAAAGCTTCTGAGAAGAGAACAGCCAAAAGTCATGGTCTAAGTTGGATCTAATGGTACTGATGGAAGTACAATTGAGGTCTTGCAGGCCTCATTGTATCATATTTCAGCCTGGGTGCATGGGATGTGCTGGGCAACTTCCTTGGAACTTCTCAAGCTATGTCACCATAACTCATCAGAGTTATGCTGGAAACCCCACGAATGCAGATAAAAGGGGCTTCTGCTGCACTTCTGATGAAACTATGACAGCAGAATAGGAGTAACAATAAACGATTCACCCCCATAGTCTATATTTCCCAGCAGCCAGTCACTAATCATTCCCTCCTTTTGGAAGACAATGGTAATGTTAGATTGATAGAGAATATGTAAATCATGGGTCAGCAAGCAAGAATTAATGTGTATAGTACTACGTTAGTGGTCATACCAACTGCACATTAAGAGAGTGAAAATCTTTTGGATCTTTGTACATCATTCCCACCATCATAGATGCCAGCTTTCAAACAATTTGATTCACTCCACGTGATATCAAGAAACGGCTAAAGGCGTTGGATACTGAACAGGCCCTGACAACATCCCAGGTGTATTATTGAAGACTTGTGCTCCAGAACTGGCCACGCACTTAGCCAAGCTGCTCCAGTACAACTACAACACTGGGATCTACCCAACAATGTGGGAAAATTGCCCAGCTATGCCTGTCCACAAAAAGCAACGTAAATCCAATCCGGCCAATTACCGCCCCATCAGTGTACTCTCAATCATCAGCAAAGTGATGGGAGGTGGCATCAGCAATAAACTACTCACTGATGGTCGGTTTGAGTTCCACCAAGGCCACTTGGCCGTTGACCTCATTACAGCATGGACAACATGGACAAAAGTGCTGAATTCTGGAGGTAAGGTGAGAGTGACTGTCCTTGACTTCAAGGCAGCATTTGACTGAGTGTGGCATCAAGGAATCCAAGTAAAATTGAAGTCAATGGGAATCAGGGGAAAACCCTCTACCTAGCACAGAAAGACAATGGTTATGGTTGTTGGCGATCAATCATTCAGCCCCAGGGCATTGCTGCAGGCGTTCATCAGGGCAGTGTCCTAGGCCCATCCATCTTCAGCTGCTTCATCAATGACCTTCCCTCCATTATAAGGTCAGAAATGGGGCTGCTCGCTGATGATTGCACAGTGTTCAGTACCATTTGCAACTCCTCAGATACTGAAGCAGTCCTTGTCCATATGCAGCAAGACCTGGACAATATTCAGGCTTGGGCTGATGGGTGGCAAGTAACATTTGCGCCACTCAAGTGCCAGGCAATGACTATCTCAAACAAGAGAGAATCTAACCATCACCCCTTGACATTCAAATGCATCACCATCGCTGAATCACCCACCATCAACCTCCTGGGGGTTACCATCGACCAGAAACATAACTGGACCAGCCATATAAATATTGTGGCTACAAGAGCAGGTCAGACAGAGGTTGGGAATCATATGGCAAGTAGCTCACCTCCTGACTCCCCAAAGCCTGTTGACCATCCACAAGGCACAAGTATGATGGATTACTCTCCAATTGTCTGGATGAGTGCAGCTCCAACAACATTCAAGAAGCTTAACACCATCCAAGACAAAGCTGCCTACTTAATCGGCACCCCATCCACTATAATATTAGTAGTTCCCTTTGCATGTGAACCATTATAAGATTCACAGGACTAAAAGTAATATCTAAAGAATACACGGGGTTTATTATAACTTAAACTAGCACACACATAGATAGATAAAATGTATGTGTGTGTATATATATATATATATATACAGTTATTGCTCGAGCCCATCTACACACATCTTACTCTGTCGGGCTACACCCACAATTTCCTGGTCATGTGAGATGCAACATCACTTCCACCAATAATCTTCACTTACAGCTTCTTAAGGTGGTTCTCCTTAAGGTCATCCCACAACATCCCCCTTTTTTCCAAAGATAAAAATTTGTGTACAGGATACAATGATGTTGGGGTTCAGACAAACTATACATGATTAAAAGAAAACATTACTGACAAGTCCCAATCTTGCTATTGTAAACCTCTTCCCAGAGCTGAGCTCGTCTTGACAACTCCTCTGAGACACTAGTGATTCGGAATTCTGGTTAGCATGTTCTTCCTCTGTGCTCGGAGCCTCTGTTTGTTCATAAAGAACAAAGAACAAAGAAAATTACAGCACAGGAACAGGCCCTTCGGCCCTCCAAGCCTGCGCCGATCCAAATCCTCTATCTAAACATGTCGCCTATTTTCTAAGGGTCTGTATCTCTTTGCTTCCTGCCCATTCATGTATCTGTCTAGATACATCTTAAAAGACGCTATCGTGCCCGCGTCTACCACCTCCGCTGGCAACGCGTTCCAGGCACCCACCACCCTCTGCGTAAAGAACATTCCATGCATATCCCCCCTAAACTTTTCCCCTCTCACTTTGAACTCGTGACCCCAAGTAATTGAATCCCCCACTCTGGGAAAAAGCTTCTTGCTATCCACCCTGTCTATACCTCTCATGATTTTGTACACCTCAATCAGATTCCCCCTCAACCTCCGTCTTTCCAATGAAAATAATCCTAATCTACTCAACCTCTCTTCATAGCTAGCGTCCTCCATACCAGGCAACATCCTGGTGAACCTCCTCTGCACCCTCTCCAAAGCATCTACATCCTTTTGGTAATGTGGCGACCAGAATTGCACGCAGTATTCCAAATATGGCCGAACCAAAGTCTTATACAACTGTAACATGACCTGCCAACCCTTGTACTCAATACCCCGTCCGATGAAGGAAAGCATGCCGTATGCCTTCTTGACCACTCTATTGACCTGCGTTGCCACCTTCAGGGAACAATGGACCTGAACACCCAAATCTCTCTGGACATCAATTTTCCCCAGGACTTTTCCATTTACTGTATAGTTCACTCTTGAATTGGATCTTCCAAAATGCATCACCTCGCATTTGCCCTGATTGAACTCCATCTGCCATTTCTCTGCCCAACTCTCCAATCTATCTATATTCTGCTGTATTCTCTGACAGTCCCCTTCACTATCTGCTACTCCACCAATCTTAGTGTCGTCTGCAAACTTGCTAATCAGACCACCTATACTTTCCTCCAAATCATTTATGTATATCACAAACAACAGAGGTCCCAGCACGGATCCCTGTGGAACACCACTGGTCACACGTCTCCATTTTGAGAAACTCCCTTCTACTGCTACTCTCTGTCTCCTGTTGTCCGGCCAGTTCTTTATCCATCTAGCTAGTACACCCTGGACCCCATGCGACTTCACTTTCTCCATCAGCCTACCACGGGGAACCTTATCAAACGCCTTACTGAAGTCCATGTATATGACATCTACAGCCCTTCCCTCATCAATCAACTTTGTCACTTCCTCAAAGAATTCTATTAAGTTGGTAAGACATGACCTTCCCTGCACAAAACCATGTTGCCTATCACTGATAAGCCCATTTTCTACCAAATGGGAATAGATCCTATCCCTCAGTATCTTCTCCAGCAGCTTCCCTACCACTGACGTCAGGCTCACCGGTCTATAATTACCTGGATTATCCCTGCTACCCTTCTTAAACAAGGGGACAACATTAGCAATTCTCCAGTCCTCCGGGACCTCACCCGTGTTTAAGGATGCTGCAAAGATATCTGTTAAGGCCCCAGCTATTTCCTCTCTCGCTTCCCTCAGTAACCTGGGATAGATCCCATCCGGACCTGGGGACTTGTCCATCTTAATGCCTTTTAGAATACCCAACACTTCCTCCCTCCTTATGCCGACTTGACCTAGAGTGATCAAACATCCGTCATGTCCCTCTCCTCGGTGAATACCGATGCAAAGTACTCGTTTAGAATCTCACCCATTTTGTCTGACTCCACGCATAACTTTCCTCCTTTGTCCTTGAGTGGGCCAATCCTTTCTCTAGTTACCCTCTTGCTCCTTATATATGAATAAAAGGCTTTGGGATTTTCCTTAACCCTGTTTGCTAAAGATATTTCATGACCCCTTTTAGCCCTCTTAATTCCTTGTTTCAGATTGGTCCTACATTCCCGATATTCTTTCTAAGCTTCGTCTTTCTTCAGCCTCCTAGACCTTATGTATGCTTCCTTTTTCCTCTTAGCTAGTTTCACAATTTCACCTGTCATCCATGGTTCCCTAATCTTGCCATTTCTATCCCTCATTTTCACAGGAACATGTCTCTCCTGCACGCTAATCAACCTCTCTTTCAAAGCCTCCCACATATCAAATGTGGATTTACCTTCAAACAGCTGCTCCCAATCTACATTCCCCAGCTCCTGCCGAATTTTGGTATAGTTGGCCTTCCCCCAATTTAGCACTCTTCCTTTAGGACCACTCTCATCTTTGTCCATGAGTATTCTAAAACTTACGGAATTGTGATCACTATTCCCAAAGTAGTCCCCTACTGAAACTTCAACCACCTGGCCGGGCTCATTCCCCAACACCAGGTCCAGTATGGCCCCTTCCCGAGTTGGACTATTTACATACTGCTCTAGAAAACCCTCCTGGATGCTCCTTACAAATTCTGCTCCATCTGGACCTCTAACATTAAGCGAATCCCAGTCAATGTTGGGAAAATTAAAATCTCCTATCACCACCACCCTGTTGCTCCTACATCTTTCCATAATCTGTTTACATATTTGTACCTCTATCTCACGCTCGCTGTTGGGAGGCCTGTAGTACAGCCCCAACATTGTTACCGCACCCTTCCTATTTCTGAGTTCTGCCCATATTGCCTCACTGCTCGAGTCCTCGCTAGTGCCCTCCTTCAGCACAGCTGTGATATCCTCTTTGACCAGTAATGCAACTCCTCCACCCCTTTTACCTCCCTCTCTCTCCCGCCTGAAGCATCGATATCCTGGGATATTTAGGTGCCAATCATGCCCTTCCCTCAACCAAGTCTCAGTAATAGCAATAACATCATACTCCCAGGTACTAATCCAAGCCCTAAGTTCATCTGCCTTACCTACTACACTTCTTGCATTAAAACAAATGCACCTCAGACCACCAGTCCCTTTGCGTTCATCATCTGCTCCCTGTCTACTCTTTCCCTTAGTCACGCTGACTTCATTATCTAGTTCCTTACAGGCTTTAGATACTACCTCCTTACTGTCCACTGACCTCCTCATTTGGTTCCCATCCCCCTGCCACGTTAGTTTAAACCCTCCCCAACAGCGTTAGCAAAAGCACCCCCAAGGACATTGGTTCCAGTCCGGCCCAGGTGTAGACCGTCCAATTTGTAATAGTCCCACCTCCCCCAGAACCGGTCCCAATGTCCCAAAAATCTGAACCCCTCCCTCCTGCACCATCTCTCAAGCCACGCATTCATCCTGACTATTCTTTCATTTCTACTCTGACTATCATGTGGCACTGGTAGCAATCCTGAGATTACTACCACTGAGGTCCTACTTTTTAACTTGGCTCCTAACTCCCTAAATTCTGCTTGTAGGACCTCATCCCGTTTTTTACCTATATCATTGGTGCCTATGTGCACAACAACAACTGGCTGTTCACCCTCCCCTTTCAGAATGTTCTGCAGCCGTTCTGAGACATCCCTGACCCGTGCACCTGGGAGGCAACATACCATTCGGGAGTCTCATTTTCGACCACAGAACCGCCTATCTACTCCCCTTACAATCGAATCCCCGATGACTATAGCCCTTCCACTCTTTTTCCCGCCCTTCCGAACAGCAGAGCCAGCCACGGTGCCATGAACCTGGCTACTGCTGCCTTCCCCTGGTGAGTCATCTCCCTCAACAGTATCCAAAACGGTACACCTGTTTTGGAGGGAGATGACCGCAGGGGACACCTGCACTGCCTTCCTGCTCTTTCTCTGCCTTTTGGTCACCCATTCCCTTTCTCCCTCAGCAATCTTAATCTGCGGTGTGACCAATTCGCTAAACGTGCTATCCACGACCTCCTCAGCATCGTGGATGCTCCAAAGTGAGTCCATCCGCAGCTCCAGAGCTGTCATGCGGTCCAACAAGAGCTGCAGCTGGACACACTTCCAGCACGTGAAGGAGTCAGGGACATCAGCCGTGTCCCTGAGCTCCCACATTGAGCAAGAGGAGCATAACACGGGTCTGAGATCTCCTGCCATTTTTAATCTTAAGCTTAACTTAGTCTTAACTTAGATAAATGAAAAAGGAATGAAAAGTTTTTACCAATCACACAAAAAAAAAATAGAAAAAGCCTTACCTTATCTGCACACCACCGAGTCCTTTTTTTTTGGTTAGAGGAGGAGGGCGGGTGGGAGACACTGCAGGTGTAGTGTCTCGGGTTCAGCCGCTGCCCAAATATATAGGACTTACTTACCCAGCTGCCACCACGCTCTCCCTGTCGCCGCTGCAAAAAGAAACTGCCAAAACAAAAAGGTAAGTTTATATAAGTTGTAAACTCACTTACCCAGCTGCCACCTCGCTCACCCTGTCGCCGCTGCAGAAAGAAACTGCCAAAACAAAAAGGTAAGTTTATATAAGTTGTAAACTCACTTACCCAGCTGCCACCTCACTCTCCCTGTCGCTGCTGCAAAGACTTTGTCTTTGAACATGTCTGCAATGCTGCTTGGGTTGTCACATGCAGGTTTGGATTTTATGCAGGAGATGGAGCTTCCGGAGCTGGGCTGAAAAGACAGGGGGAATCCACCTAGGCACTTTTTCTGACCACTGAAATGATCCTCCGTTCTTTTGGGGTAAAAGTTTAAGGAGGCATAATCCTCGTCCCTTTAAACACTTAATCAGGACAGGGACCCCACCCCCAAGATCTGCCAGCCGGTCACAGGGCCAGCAGCCCAACAGTATTGGCAGTACCCCTGGAAGCGGTGGCCACTGGCGGTACTGCAAAGGCCTCGGACCCAGACCCAGCGTTGGTACCCCGGATCCGGGGTAGGTGAGGCAGGGTCGCTGGGGCCAGTCCGGAAGGCTCCTGGGGTTGGGGCGGGGGGGGGGGGGGGGGGGGGGGGGTGGGTGGGTGGTGGGAATTCAGTCCAGGGGGAGGGTGTTTCCAGGAGGGGACATGGTTCCCTGGAGGTGGTCCTCTGTGGACCACGAATTGCCCACAAAGGAGGGACTCCCCCTCAAGCCCGCAGGAAGGGCGCCTCATTTTCCAAGGCATCCTCCCCGTGTAGCAAAGGCACCCCCCCCCCCAGCCCCCCCACGCCACTGGTAAGATCCCAATGGCGGCGGGAAGAGGCTCTTAATTGGCTATCATAGGCCACTTACTGGCCTCAATTGGCCTCTGGGCAGGAAGGCTGACATTAGCCTATCCCACCTCCAGGAAGATCTGGTCCATCAATCCCAGCATCAGGTTCCCTGGCGGTAGCTGCTGCTCTGATTCTCTGGCCCACACCCCCCACCCAACTCCACTGGGAATAAAATCCAGCCCATAGTGTTGTCATACAGCTCTCTAAGTGGACGTCGGTTCCATCTGAGAATCACACCATTGGGTGTCTGGACCTCGTGAGATCTGGGCTGGTCACGTAGAAACATAGAAAATAGGAGCAGGAGCAGGCCATTCGGCCCCTTGAGCCTGCTCCGCCATTCATTCCGATCATGGCTGATCATCCAGCTCAGTAACCTGTTCCCACTTTCGCCCCATATCCTTTGATCCCTTTAAACCCAAGAGCTATATCTAACTCCTTCTTGAAAACATACAATATTTAGGCCTCAACTGCTTTCTGTGGTATTGAATTCCACAGGTTCACCACTCTCTGGGTGAAGAAATTTCTCCTCATCTTAGTCCTGAATGGTTTACCCCGTATCCTTAGACTATGACCCCTGGTTCTGGACTCCCCCACCATCGTGAACATCCTTCCTGCATCTACCCTGTCAAGTCCTGTCAGAATCTTATCAGTTTCTATGAGATCCCCCCTCACTCTTCTGAATTCCAGCGAATATAATCCTAACCAACTCAATCTCTCCTCATACGTCCCTCTATAGCAAGAACATCCTTCCTCAGATAAGGAGACCAAAACTGCACACAATATTCCAGGTCCTGTATAATTGCAGCAAGACATCCCTGCTCCTGTACGCGAAACCTCCTACTATGAAGGCCAACATACCACTTGCCTTTTTTACCGCCTTTCGGACCTGCATGCTTACCTTCAGTGACTTGTGTATGAGAACACCCAGGTCTCGTTGCAATGTCCCTCTGTCAGTTTATAGCCATTCAGGGAAAAAAATCTGCCTTCCTGTTTTTGCTACCAAAGTAGATAACCTCACATTTATCCACATTATACTGCAGCTGTCATGCATTTGCCCACTCACTCAACTTGTCCAAATCACCCTGAAGCCTCTCTGCATCCTCCTCACAACTCACCCTCCCACCCAGTTTTGTGTCATCTGCAAATTTGGAGATATTACATTTAGTTCCCTCATCTAAATCATTAATATATATTGTGAATAGCTGGGGTCCTAGCACCGATCTCTGCCTGCCATTTGGAAAAAGACCCATTTATCCCAACTGTTTGTTTCCTGTCTGCCAACTAATTTTCTATCCATCGCAATACACGACCCCCAATTCCATGTGCTTTAATTTTACACACTAATCTTTTATGTGGGACTTTGTCGAAAGCCTTCTGAAAGTCCAAATAAACCACATCCACTGGCTCCCCCTCATTGACTCTACTAGTTACATCCTCGATTTGTCAAGCATGATTTCCCTTTCGTAAATCCATGCTGACTGTCTGATTCTACCACTGTTCTCCAAGTGCTCTGCTATAAAATCTTTGATAATGGACTCTAGAACTTTCTCCACTACCGACGTCAGGCAGACTGGTCTATAATTCCCTGCTTTCTCTTTACCTTCCTTTTAAATAGTGGGGTTACATTAGCTACCCTCCAATCTGTCGGGACACAGCTAAACATAAGAAAGCAAACAAGTCAGAGGGAATACAGCGTAAATAAGTTTCAAGGGAGTAAGACCAGGATCGATGGCCTCTACTTTAATGCCAGGAGTATTACAGGTAAAACGGATGAGTTAAGGGCAAGGATTGACACGTGGAATTGTGATATAGTAGCCATTACGGAGACGTGGTTGAGGGATGGGCAGGATTGGCAGCTCAATATCCCAGGATATAGAATCTTCAGACGAGACAGAGGAGCAGGTAAAAGAGGAGGGGGCATTGCAATATTAGTTAAGGAGTCAGTTACTGCAGTAAGGAGAGATGATATCTTGGAGGGGGCATCAAATGAAGCTTTATGGGTAGAGTTTAGGAATAAAAAAGGGACAGGCACATTGCTAGGTGTTTATTATAGACCCCCAGATAGTCAGCGGGAAATTAGGAGCAAATATGTGCGCAATTCGCAGAGGTGTGTAAAAATAATAATAGGGTAATTATATCAGGTGATTTCAACTTTCCAAACATTAATTGGGATAGTCATCGTGTTAAGGGCTTAGATGAAATGGAGTTCTTAAAATATATACAGGAGAACTTTTTAGCTCAATATGTAGCGGATCCAACAAGGCAGGGTCCAGTGCTGGATCTAATTCTGGGGAATGCAGCCAGACAGTGGTTGATGTGTTGGTGGGGGAACATTTTGGTGATAGCGACCACAACATGGTACAATTTAAGCTTGTTATGGAGAAAGAAATAGACCAGTTGCAAAAAAAGGTTTTGGAATGGGGGGGAGCGAATTTTAGTAAAATAAGGCAGGATCTGGCCATGGTAGACTGGAAAGAGTTACTTGTTGGGAAATCTACACAAGAGCAGTGGGGGGCATTCAAAAAGAAATCGGGAGAGTACAGGCCCAACATGTTCCCTCCAGGGTAATAGGTAGGAGCAACAAGCCCAGAGAACCAAGGATGACCAGAAGCATTCAGGGTACGATGAGAAGGAAAAGAGAGGCTTTTTGCAAATACAAGATGAGCAAATCAAAGAAAGCAATTAAGAGAGCAAAGAGGGGATATGAGAAAGCTCTGGCTGGTAAAAGTAGGGAAAATCCCAAGATATTCTTTAAGTATATCAATGGGAAGAGGATAACCAGGGAAAGAGTAAGACCCATTAGGGACCAAGGGGGAAATCTGTGGGTGGAGCCAGAGGACATTGGTAGGGAGTTGAACCAATACTTCACATCTGTCTTCACCCAAGAGAATGAGGATGAAGATATGGAACTCAGAGAGAGAGACTGTGAGGCTCTTGAGCAAATTGTCAGAGGGAGTGACAAGGTATTGGAGGTTTTGGTAGGCTTAAAAGTGGACAAATCTCCAGGTCTGGACGATTTGTGTCCCAGGATGCTGTGGGAGGCGAGGATGGAGACGGCAGGGGCTCTGACCCAAATTTTTAATTCCTCTCTGACCACGGGGGAGGTGCCAGAGGACTGGAGAACAGCTAATGTGGTCCCACTATTTAAGAAAGGTTGTGGAGATAAGCCAAGGAGCTACAGACCAGTGAGTCTCACGTCAGTGGTTGGGAAACTATTGGAGAAAATTCTGAAGGAGAGAATCTATCTCCACTTGGAGAGGCAAAATGTGATTAGGAATAGTCAGCATGGCTTTGTCAGAGGGAGGTCATGCCGAACAAATTTGATTGAATTTTTTGAGCATGTGACCAAGTGTGTCAATGAGAGTAGTGCATCTGATGTAGTTTACCTGGATTTCAGCAAAGTCTTTTACAAGATCCCACATAGGAGACTGATGAAGAAAGCAAATGCACATGGAATACAGGGTAACTTGATAAAGTGGATTCAAAACTGGCTTAGCTGTGGGAGACAGAGAGTGATGACAGACGGCTGTTTTAGTGATTGGAAGCCAGTGTCCAGTGGCGTACCACAGGGATCTGTGCTGGGTCCCCTATTGTTTATCATTTATATAAACGATATAGATGAGTATGTGGGGGGTAGGATCAGTAAGTTCGCGGATAACACAAAGATTGGCTGAGTGGTTAACAATGAGGTTGAGTGTCTTGGGTTACAGGAAGATACAGACGGGATGGTCAAATGGGCAGAAAAGAGGCAGATGGAATTTAACCCTGAAAAGTGTGAGGTGATACACTTTGGAAGGAGTAATGTGACACAGAAGTATTCAATGAATGGCCCGACACTGGAAAGTTCCGAAGAACAAAGGGACCTTGGTGTGTTTGTCCATAGATCTCTGAAGGCAGAAGGGCAGGTTAATAGGGTGATGAAAAAGGCATATGGGACACTTGCCTTTATCAATCGAGGCATAGATTACAAAAGCAGGGAGGTCATGTTGGAGCTGTACAGAACTTTGGTAAGGCCACAGCTGGAGTACTGTGTGCAATTCTGGTCGCCACATTATAGGAAGGATGTAATTGCACTGGAGGGTGTGCAGAGGCGATTCACCAGGATGTTGCCTGGGATGGAACATTTAAGCTATGAAGAGAGGTTGGATAGGCTTGGGTTGTTTTCGCTGGAGCAGAGAAGACTGAGGGGTGACCTGATCGAGGTGTACAAGATTATGAGGGGCATGGACAGGGTGGATAGGGAGCAGCTGTTCCCCTCAGTTGAAGGGTCGGTTTCGAGGGGACACAAGTTTAAGGTGAGGGGCAGGAGGTTTAAGGGGGATTTGAGGAAGAACCTTTTTACCCAGAGGGTGGTGACGGTCTGGAATGCACTGCCTTTGAGGGTGGTAGAGGCGGGTTGCCTCACATCCTTTAAAAATTACCTGGATGGGCACTTGGCCCATCAAGGCTATGGGCCAAGTGCTGGCAAATGGGATTAGGTAGAGAGGTCAGCTGTCTTTAATGCATCAGTGCAGACTCGATGGGCCGAAGGGCCTCTTCTCCACTGTATTATTCTGTGATTCTGTGATTCTGTGAACTGTTCAAGAGTCTATAGAAGCTTGGAAGCTGACCACCAATGCATCCACTATTCCTAGGGCCATTTCCTTAAGTACTCTGGGATGCAGACCATCAGGCCCTGGGGATTTATTGGCCTTCAATCCCATCAATTTCCCCAACACTATTTCTCTACTAATACTGATTACTTTCAGTTCCTCTCTCTCACTAAGCCCTGTGTTCCCCAACATTTCTGGTATGATATTTGTGTCCTCCTTTGTGAAGACAGAACCAAAGTATGCATTTAGTTGGTCAGCCATTTCTTTATTCCCCATAATAAATTCCCCTGTTTCTGACTGTAAGGGACCTACATTTGTCTTCACCAATCTTTTTCTCTTCACATACCTATAGAAACTTTTACAGTCAGTTTTTATGTTCCCTGCAAGCTTGCTCTTGTACTCTATTTTCCCCTTCTTAATCAATCCCTTGGTCCTTTGCTGAATTCTAAACTGCTCCCAATCCTCAGGTCTGTTGGTTTTCCAGGCGAATTTATATGCCTCTTCCTTGAATCTAATGCTATCTCTAATTTCCCTTGTAAGCCATGGTTTGGCTACCTTTCCCATCTTACTTTTGCGCCAGACAGGAATAAACAATTGTTGCAGTTCATCCATGCGCTCTTTGAATGTTTGCCATTGCCTGTCCACCGTCATCCCTTTAAGTAATGTTTCCCAATCCATCATCGCCAACTCACGCCTCATACCTTCGTAGTTTCCTTTACTAAGATTCAGAACCCTAGTCTCAGAATCAACTACATCACTTTTCATCTTGATGAAGAATTCTATCATATTATGGTCGCTCATCCCCAAGGGGTCTCGCACAACTAGATTGTCAATTATTCCTCTCTCATTACACAATACCCAGTCTAGGATGGCCTGTTCTCTAGTTGGTTCCTCAGTGTATTCGTCCAGAAAACCATCCTGTATACACTCCAAGAATTCCCCCTCCAAGATATTGTGACTAACTTGATTTAGATTAGATTAGAGATACAGCACTGAAACAGGCCCTTCGGCCCACCGAGTCTGTGCCGACCATCAACCACCCATTTATACTAATCCTACACTAATCCCATATTCCTACCAAACATCCCCACCTGTCCCTATATTTCCCTACCACCTACCTATACTAGTGACAATTTATAATGGCCAATTTACCTATCAACCTGCAAGTCTTTTGGCTTGTGGGAGGAAACCGGAGCACCCAGAGAAAACCCACGCAGACACAGGGAGAACTTGCAAACTCCACACAGGCAGTACCCGGAATCGAACCCGGGTCCCTGGAGCTGTGAGGCTGCGGTGCTAACCACTGCGCCACTGTGCCGCCCAATTTGCCCAATCTATATGCAGATTAAAGTCACCCGTAATCACAGATGTTCTTTTATCGCATACGTCTCTAATTTCCTGTGTAATGCCATTCCCAACATCACCACTACAGTTTGGGGGTCTATATACCACCCCCACTAACGTTTTTTGCCCCTTAGTGTTTCTCAGCTCTAGCCATACAGATTCCACATTGTCAGAGCTAATATCTTTCCTCACTATTGCGTTAATTTCCTCTTTAACCAGAAATGCAACTCCAACGCCTTTTGCTTTTTGTCTGTCCTTCCTAAATACTGAATACCCCTGGATGTTCCTTTCCCATCCCTTGTCACCTTGCAGCCATGTTTCCGTATTCCTTACTATATCATATCTGTTTACATCTATTTGCGTGATTAATTCATTCACTTTATTGCAAATGCTCCGCACATTAAGGCACAAAGCCTGTCTTTTTAACATTACTTGGCCCCTTCCCGCTATTTTTCACTGTGGCTCTGTTTGATTCTGGACTTGATTTCTCTGCCTATCACTTTTCTTATTCCCCTTACTGTCATTAGTTCTTGTCTTTGACCCCCCCTCCTCTGACTCCTTGCAAAGGTCCCCATCCCCCTGCCATTTTAGTTTAAACCCTGCCCAACCACTCTAGTAAATACTCCTCCTAGGACATCAGTCCCTGTCCTGCCCAGGTGTAACCCGTCCAGTTTGTACTGGTCCCACCTCCCCCAGAACTGGTCCCAATGTCCCAAGAATCTAAAACCCTCCCCCGATACCATCTCTTCAGCCATGTATTCATCCAATACATCCTGCTATTTCTACTCTACTTAGCACGTGGCACTAGTAGTAATCCTGAGATCACTACCTTTGAGGTTCTCCTTTTCAATTTACTTCCTAACTCCCTATATTCTGCTTTTAGGACCTCATCCTTTTTTTTTACATATCCTCACAACTTCTGCAGGATACCAAGTTCCTGATGCATGATTGAGGACGCTACCCTTCTGTCTTACTCGCATTTGAGCAAATTCTGGTCCTGCTTTCCTGTCATACAATGCCTTCCTCTTCCCTTGTTTAGAAAACTTAGAAAAATGATGACTGGCAACATCACCAATCACTGGAATCCAACTGGCCTCCGGGTATTTGTTGCAACAAACTGAAGCCTGAGGAGAGTGTTACAACCAGGTGAGAAAGAGATCTAGGGTTCTGTTTCAGCCTTCACCTGGTCTTACTGTAACTAGGTTTAATTTTTAAACACACTGTTTTTAGCTCCCCTTTGGTGAATCCTTGTTCACCACTTTCCAATTGCAAGGCAAAGAAACCAGCACAAACAGGCTTTCATAGGTTTAAACAAGAAAGATGAAATTTTATTAAACTTAAATGTAAACTTAAATTCGGTTAACACCTACGGATACATGACGCGCACCATGCTAGCATGCATACGTAATACACACATACAAATAGAGACAGAAAAGAGCAGAAGAAGAATAAAGTGGAAAATTTTGAGGCAATATCTGGAGAGTTGTTACGGTTCGTTCAAGCTCACTGTAGAGTCCTTGATTGTAGGTAGATCTTGCTATTCGTTGGGGCCCAGTATTCCTCTTCACCTTGTTCACTGTGGGAGACTTTTCTCTCTTGGGGTTCATGTGTCTTCAATGGATTCAGAGGCTTGTGAGAAAGAGATGGGGGCAGACAGGAGAGAGATCTTCTCAGTCCAGGAGCAAACAGCTTTCTGCCCAAACTTTGTACAAATTCAAAAAACTCAGGTTGTCCAGCAGGTTAGTCACGTGACTAGCTGGTTTTACCATGTCCATTTGTGTATTCGGCCATCTTAGCAGACAACCTGGAATGCGAGCTCCCCCATCTTCAATATCTGGTGATCAAAAGTCCATTGTGGGTTGAATGTCAGGGAATGGCTGCTTTGTCCTTCCAAATACTGTCTGTTAATATGCAAATATCTTTTTTCCAGCCCAGGTCTGGCAGTCCTTGTAACAGGCCTTCTCTTCTTCCCAGGAACAATTTGAAATTTAATGTCCATGTGACAAAATGAATATGCCTCATTCTTGGCAGCTGGGACCTGCATAACAAAAGACTCAATGTCAATCACCTTTTCGTGTCAAGATTCCCAGCCTTTGTGTCATCCTTTACATGGATCGACCCAATACACTCGACCTGGATATATCCTACCATCTTCAGTGTGTTACTGACTTCATGTGTTGTGACAATTCGTAGTGGAAGTCCTGCGATAGCTGGTCCAGTTGTGTCTACAATATAAAACATTTGTACTCGCCATTCAGAGCTCCCATTGCTGCACTTCAAGGTTATCGTTCCAATGCACTTTATTGGAGAACCATTGTAGGCGGTCAGTCTAGCCATGATGGGTTGTACCATAGATTCCCTTTTCTTTGAGTACATATCCTTCAGTATACAATGAGTACAATGTTTGCACTTGCTCCAGTATCGAGTTTTCTCTGAGCTGATGCTTGCCATTCTTCTGTGGACATATAATCCCGATCATGGCAAATGCTTCAGATTGCGTTATAGCATTGACATATTGATACAAATTAACAAGATGAAATGCTTGCTCGCTGTTTGCATGAGCACAGTCTTCAAAGACCCAGACCCATGTCCTCTTGACAATCTGTTACTATGCTAACCTGATGTACCTGTTTGAGCTTTTGTTGTGTGCTGTCATACCTTTGTTGTTTTTGCCATCATATCTTGCAGACGTTCTGTCTGCATGTGATCTGCTACCATTCCTGTGTGCAGTATCTGAGCTTGGCCTTCTGCACTGCCTTGCTCACTGTCCTCGTATACCACAAACTTTGCACCAGTCCTGGTACACCGGACAACTGCAAATTGGGTGAGTCAGGCCACATTTTCCACAAGGCTTAGCAGCCACCCCCAGCGCTTGTAACTGTTGGCGCCCAATAATAATGGCTTCAAAATTCCTTCTATCATTGAGTAGTGCATCAATAGTGTGCCCTTTCTTCTTTTCTAGCAGGTGATTTTGAAAGGCCTCTAGTGGGGTAGATGTGATTACTAGCTCTATAATCCGTTCTGACAAGTCAATATCTGCAATGTCGCATTCTTGAGCTTTGTCTCAGCCCCTTCCAACAAAGTGGTCAAAGGACTGATTTTGCCTTTCCTGGTAGGTCATAAGCTCAAGCATATATACTCAGAAATTGACCTTTATGATTGAATTTTACATCCAGTTTGAAAGAGAGAAGAGTGAGTCTAAGACTAGTATTTTAAACTTAAATAACGACAACTATGTGGGCATGAAAGCTGTGCTAGCTGAAGTGAACTGGGTTACTAGGCTAGGAGAAAGAGCAATACTGAAGCAGTGGCAGACATTCAAGGGGATATTTCAGAATACTCAAGATAAGTATATTGCCACTATAAAGAAAAATTCCTAGGGCAGGACCCACCATCCGTGATTAACTAAAGAAGTTAAGGAAAGCATCAAACTTAAGGAAAAAGCATCTAATTGCGCAAAGTTGAGTGGCAGTTCAGATGATTGGTCAGAATATAAAGAACGGAAGAGAATGACTAAAAGATTAATCAGGAGAAAGAAATTAGAGTATGAGAGGAAGCCAGCTAAAACATAAAAATGGATCCAAGAGTTTCTACAGGTATTTATAAAGGAAAAGAGTAACTAAAGTGAGTGTTGGTCCTCTAGAGAGTGAAAATGGGGAGTTAATAGTAGATAATAAGGAAATGGCAGATGAAAGGAACAAAGATTTTGCTTCTGTCTTCACTATAGAGGATACAAAAAACATTCCAGTACTAGCTGTAAATCAGGAAGTGGAAGGAAGAGAGGAACTTGGTGAAATTACAATCACCAGGGAAGCGGTACTGACCAAACTGATGGAGCTGCGGGCTGACAAGTCCCCCAGTCCTGATGGGCTTCATCCTAGAGTCTTTAAAGAGGTGGCTAATGAGGTAGTAGATGCGTTGGTGTTAATTTTTCAAAATTCACTAGATTCTGGAATGGTTCCATCAGACTGGAAAATAGCTTATATAATCAAGAAGGGAGGGAGGCAGAAAACAAGTAACTATAGGCTGGTTAGCTTGACGTCTATTGTGGCGAAGGTGAAGGTGTTAGAATCGATCATTAAGGAGTCTATAGCTGGGCACTTAGAAAAACCCAAGGTAATCAGGAATAGTCAGCATGGCTTTGTGAAAGGGAGATCGTGTTTAACCAACTTATTGGAGTTCTTTGAAGGAGTAACGTGCTATGGATAAAGGGGAGCCCATTGACATACTGTACTAGGATTTCCAGAAGGCATTTGACAAGGTACCACAGAAAAAGTTATTGCACAAAGTAGGAGCTCATGGTGTAGTGGGTAACATATTAGCATGGATAGAAGATTGGATGGCTGGCAGAAAATAGAGAGTATGCATAAATGGGTCCTTTTCTGATTGGCAGGATGTGATAAGTGGAGTCCCGCAGGGGTCTGTGCTGGGGCCTCAACTTTTTACAATTTATATCGATGACTTAGATGAGGGGAGCGACGGCATGGTATCTAAATTTGCAGATGACACAAAGATAGGTAGGAAAGTATGTTGTGAGGAGGACATAAGGAGTTTGCGGCCGAATATAGATGGGTTGAGTGAGTGGGCAAAAATCTGGCAGATGGGAGTATAATGTGGGAAAATGTGAATTTGTTCACTTTAGCAGGAAGAATAAAAAAGCAGAGTATTTCTTAAACAGAGAATGGCTACAGAATTCCGAGGTGCAGAGGGATCTAGATGTTCTAGTGCATGAGTCACAAAAAGTTAGTATGCAGGTACAGCAAGTAATAATGGAATGCTATCCTTTATTATGAGAGGAATTGAAAATAAAAGTAAGGATGCTTTGCTTCAGTTATACAGGGCACTGGTGAGACCACATCTTGAATACTGTGTGCAGTTTTGGTCTCCTTATTTAAGGAAGGATGTAAATGCGTTGGAGACAATTCAGAGGAGGTTTACTAGACTGAGACCTTATGAGGAAAGGTTGGACAGACAGGGTTTGTATACACTGGAATTTAGAAGAGTGAGGAGAGACTTGATTGAAGGATATAAGATCCTGAATTGTCTTGACAGGGTAAATGTGGAGGGGATGTTTTCTCTTGTGGGTGAGTCCAGAACTAGTGGGCACTGTTATAAAATTAGGGGTTGCCCTTTTAGGACAGAGATGAGGAGAATTTTTTTCTCTCAGAGAGTTGTGTGACTTTGGAACTCTGTGCCTCAGAAGGTGGTGGAGGCGGGATCATTGAATAATTTTAAGGCAGGGTGGATAGATTCTTGTTCGGCAAAGGAATCAAACATTATCGGGGGTTGATGGGAGTGTGGAATTCGAGAGACGTAGATCAGCCATAATCTTATTGAATGGCAGAGCCGGCTCGAGGGGCCGAGTGGCCTACCTCTGCTCCTAATTCATATGTTCATACGCTGACCTTCAGTTGCTCTTCGAAAAATGACCATAGCTTTCTAGGGTCCTTCTGATCCTCAGCTGACAATCCTGATGTGTTGATCTATTGCAAGCCCTCGTTGCCCAGTACGATCTTAATTTTCACAGCTTGTTTTGCTGGTTCACTCTCTTCTTGATCGCTGCTTTACATGCTTTCTGTCGCACAAGTACAGCTTTCTGTTTCCTTTCTTATACAGGCTCATTTTTGCAGGTCTGCCCCTTTTAAGAGTGAGAGGTCACAGCTGTTTTCTTTGTTTACACAGCTTTTCCTTTTTTTTAAACTGAAAGGTTTTTTTTCTCTATGGAGAGCACTGCAGCTTACAGTACAGCAGCTGCCACAGCCAACCTTTTACTTTGAGCTGTTGAGTTCTTCTCACTCTTTTGAGCTGTTGAGTTCTTCTCATTCTTTTCAGCTTAGGCCCTGTCCACAAAGCAAAAAAAAACAGGAAACTGAAGCAGCTATGGCTGTAGCTAATTCTTTCAAATTTTTCGACCCACTGCCAGATTTGTTGAAAGCTCCAATCTCTTGGCAATTTGCCTACTGTACTCATAGAGTTTCAACACCTCCCAGGATTCTGTCTGCAGTACTGGCTTGCTGCACTGTTGTGGTGTCTTCAGACACTCCAGGAAGGCAAACAGCTGTTCCTTGTTCTCTCTTGGGGTGTTTTTCAAAAAAAATTGAGTGTTGCCACGATGTAATATTTGGTTGTCTTCAGAAAAATAAATCCCAAATATTGTCACCATGTAATCTTTCTTGTTCCTTTCATATGTGAACTTTTGTAAGATTCACAGGACGACAAGTAGTATCCAAAGAATACGTCGGTTTTGTTATAACTTAAACTAGAACACGTACATATATATACAGCTACTGGATGATCACATCTACACACATCTTACTCTGTCGGACTACGCCCACAACTCCGTGGTCATGTGTGACATGACATCACTTCCTCTGGTGATCTTCACTTACAGCCTTTTAAGGTTCATCCCACTCTTAAGTTCATCCCACAACATCCACCACCTTAAACATTCACTCCCTCCATCACCAATGCACAGTGGCAGGACTGCACTTCAGCAACTCACCAAGGCTCCTTCAACATCACCTCCAAACCCTCAACCTCTTTCACCTAGAAGATAGAAGGCAGCAGACACATCCTAACGCCACCACATGCAAGTTCCCCTCCAAGTCTCACACCATACTAGCTTTGATCTATCTTGCTGTTCCTTCCCTGTCACTAGGTAAAAATCCTAACTCTGACCCTCACAGCATCGTGGGAGCACCTGCACCACATGGGCCTGCAGTGGTTCAAGAAGGTGGCTCACCACCACCTTCTCAACAGCAATTATGGAAGGGAAATAAATGCTGGCTTTACCAGCAATGCCTACATCCCAAGAATGAATAAAAAGAAAAAAATGACATCAGTGAATGATGACTGGGCCAACTTAATTATGCTGTCAACCTTTGGAAATTACATGTGTTTCGAGAAACTCTGCCTCCTTTGGGACTCTAGGTGCAGCTCCTTGCCAAATCTGGTTCATGATTGCATCAGTTACCTGTTGTGTGGCTCTGAGCACCAAAATTCCCATCACCACTGGGTTGTGCTTGTTGTGAGCTACCTTTCTTTGGCCTCCTTATCTCGAGAGACAATGGGTAAGCACCTGGAGGTGGTCAGTGGATTGTGGAGTAGCGCCTGGAGTGGCTATAAAGGCCAATTCCAGAGTGACAGGCTCTTCCACTGGTGCTGCAGAAAAATTTGTTTGTCGGGGCTGTTACACAGTTGGCACTCCCCTTGCGCTTCTGTCTTTTTTCCTGCCAACTGCTAAGTCTTTTCGACTCGCCACACTTTAGCCCCGCCTTTATGGCTGCCCGCCAGCTCTGGCGAACGCTGGCAACTGACTCCCACGACTTGTGATCAATGTTACAGAACTTCATGTCGCATTTGCAGACGTCTTTAAAGCGGAGACATGGACGGCCGGTGGGTCTGATACCAGTGGTGAGCTCGCTGTGACAATGTGTCTTTGGGGATCCTGTCATCTTCCATGCGGCTCACAAGGCCAAGCCATCTCAAGCGCCGCTGACTCAGTAGTGTGTATAAGCTGGGAATGTTAGCCGTCTCGAGGACTTCTGTGTTGGAGATACAGTCCTGCCACCTGATGCCAAGTATTCTCCGGAGGCAGCGAAGATGGAATAAATTGAGACGTCGCTCTTGGCTGACATACGTTGTCCAGGCCTCGCTGCCATAGTGCAAGGTACTGAGGACACAGGCTTGATACACTCGGACTTTTGTGTTCCGTGTCAGTGCGCCATTTTCCCACACTCTCTTGGCCAGTCTGGACATAGCAGTGGAAGCCTTTCCCATGCGCTTGTTGATTTCTGCATCTAGGGACAGGTTACTGGTGATAGTTGAGCCTAGGTAGGTGAACTCTTGAACCACTTCCAGAGCATGATCGCCAATATTGATGGATGGAGCATTTCTGACGTCCTGCCCCATGATGTTCGTTTTCTTGAGGCTGATGGTTAGGCCAAATTCATTGCAGGCAGCCGCAAACCTGTCGATGAGACTCTGCAGGCACTCTTCAGTGTGAGATGTTAAAGCAGCATCGTCAGCAAAGAGGAGTTCCCTGATGAGGACTTTCCGTACATTGGACTTCGCTCTTAGACGGGCAAGGTTGAACAACCTGCCCCCCCGATCTTGTGTGGAGGAAAATTCCTTCTTCTGAGGACTTGAACGCATGTGAGAGCAGCAGGGAGAAAAAAATCCAAAAAAGTGTGGGTGCGAGAACACAGTAGCATAAAAACTGAGTGCATTCATTACCTTGACTGTCAGATAGAAGACACTGCAGACTGTGTATTGTCCCTGTAACCCATCAGACCAGTAATGTGCCTTTTGACTCAGGGGAACTTAAACAGCGGAAGAGATGATTTAGTGGGGAGAATGAGCAATGGATGGCAGCAGATGGCCACGGGTAGAAGTGGACAGTGAGGAGCTCCATATGGAACTGACTGCCCAGGATGTACACCCAAGTTAACTGCTAGTTTAAACAGCCTCTGTCTTCAGGTACAAAGCCCATCCCTCAACCTTACCTTGTGAGCTCTGGCAAAGATCTGGATGAAACCTGGATGTGGTTTTTCTCTAAAATCTGGCTTCAAGTTCCTGGCTTCACTGGACAGCAAGATCATGCTTCTGCGCTGGACTACATTTGAAAAAATGTAAGAATCTGTTTCCATCTATAATCTGCTACCTTTTTCTGTTTTTCCTATCTGTGAGCTGTGGAAAAGATCAGGAAAAAACTACATCTGGACCCTCTTTGAAGCTTAGCTTCAAATTTCTGGACTTATCTCAACATCAAGAAGATGCTTTTGCTCTGGACTGCACTGGTTTTAACACATGACTCAACTTTGTCTCTGAATTACTGCTCTGTTGTGATATTTAAAGTAACTCTGATCAGCCTACTGCCCTTCCCTCACCCCTGCTATGTTTGAGAGACTTCAGCCTCTTGCTGAGCCTGTGACTGGCCACTGATTATCATGGTTTTTCTGCTTCAGCCGAATCCTGCCAGCTCCATGAGCCCTTCTCACAGGAGCCCTTGGAGCAGGCTTTCAGATACCCCTTCAAAAACACCCTGATGCAGATATACACGGCTTACATCTGGGCTCGCCAGCTGGACATGCTGGCTATGTGTATGTATTAGTCCCCGTCTGTGTAGCAGAGCCTGGTCTCCAATCGTCTTGGTTATCCCTGCCATTGGACAAAGACCTCGCTTCTCTCAAACTGTGTGGTAGTCGGTCACCCCACATTAAAAGAACACATGTACAGGCATCTTCCACCTCCTCAAAATGAACTTCGGGACCTGGAGTATCAGGATTGGACTATTCAGTCACCTGAGGACCCACAACCCTGGAGTGGAAGAAAGTCATCCTCGTTCCCGAGGGACTGCCTAAGAGAAGAGAAGAGAAGAGAAGAGAAGTCTGTCAATTGTCTTCTTCACCATTAGGGGCAGATAGTTACCTCATGATCTGTACATAAGGCCCAAAGGATAGATTGTTGTGGATGCTCATGCCATTTTTGAAGCTTCTATCCCTACTCTGACATCCGCACATAAAAATTGCACCACAGGTTAGCGAGGCTATTGAAAAAAAAAGCAATCTAAGCATTAGGCTTTGTTTCTAGAGGGATAGAATTGAAAAGTAGGGAGGTTACCTGTATCAAACCTTGGTTACACCTCACTTAGAGTATTGTATGCAGTTCTGTTCGTCGTATTATAGAAGGGATATAGAGGCACTAAAGAGGGTGCAGAGAAGGTTCACAAGGATGATACCAGAAATGTGTGGGTATACATAGTCAGGAAAGGCTGGGTCTCTTTTCTCTTGAAACAAGAAGGCTGAGGGGTGAAATTATGAAAGGTTTTGATAAAGTGGATACAGAGAGAATGTTTCCACTTGTGTGGAAGGGCATAACTAGAGGCCATCAATATAAGATAGTCATCAAGACACCCCATAGGAAATTCAGAAGAAACTTCTTTACCCAAAAGAGTAGTAAGAATGTGTAAATTCACTACCACAGCAAGTGGTTGAAGCAAACAGTATAAATGCATTTAAGGGGAAGCTAAACAAGCATATGAGAGAAAAGGAAAAAGAGGAGTATAATGATAGATTTATTTTTTTTTTATTTAGAGATACAGCACTGAAACAGGCCCTTCGGCCCACTGAGTCTGTGCCGACCATCAACCACCCACCCATTTATACTAATCCTACACTAATCCCATATTCCTACCACATCCCCACCTGTCCCTATATTCCCCTACCACCTACCTATACTAGGGGCAATTTATAATGGCCAATTTACATATCAACCTGCAAGTCTTTGGTGGTGGGAGGAAACCGGAGTACCCGGCGAAAACCCACGCAGACACAGGGAGAACTTGCAAACTCCACACAGGCAGTACCCAGAATTGAACCCAGGTCGCTGGAGTTGTGAGGCTGCGGTGCTAACCACTGCGCCACTGTGCCGTCCTCATTTAGATGAGGAAAGATGGGAGGAGGCTGAAGTGGTGCATAAATGCTTGCATGGACTGCTTGGGCCAAATGGCCTGTTTCTGTGCCATATATCCTATGTAATCCTATGTTGTTGCAGCTGCAATGCTTAGCCACATGCTTATGTATCCAATAGGTACAATATCTTCAATCCCAGTTTGGAAGACCAGAGATGTGATTTTCTTATGAGTAGCGCTGATATGAAGGCCTATCTGACATTCCTGGGGTCAGACTTCACCATTGGCTGCCAACTGTACAGCCCACGCAGTATTCCCAGAGGATATGGTTCTCAAAGGTACTTCCCCTACGTGTGGCTGAGTATGTTGAATTGATGTGATCCTGACAATGCACATCCCAACTAAGCTGATGTGATGTCAGCATCCCGAATTTAGACAATACAGGTCCTGGCAATGCCTGTGTTGTTATGAGAAAAGAAGTGTGAAACGGCAAGATGGGCTGTGCAGCAATGTTTCATTAAAGGTCCAGGCATCCCGATTGCAGGTTAAGTTCAATTTTTGTAACTTTTTCTATTCCAAAGTTTCTAAAAGTACTCTGGAGTGTTTTCTGGAGATACTTTGGTGAGTTACTGCATTTGCCAGAGCTAGGTAGGTAGCAGCAGTTGTAGTGCATCTGGGTCTGCAGCGCAACAGGGAGATGGAGGACAGACCACGGAGTGGGCAAGCTCTGCACTATGCCCTCTGCCAATTTGGAGCCCAACTCCTTCATGTCCCTTTATAGTGGCAGAAGGCTGCATCAAAGGCCATCCAATGCCCCCAACATCTCGATGTGCATGCCCATCAGCACTCTCTGGTATGCCGCCCATCAAGGTCCTCATTTGAGCCTTCTGCAACAATATTTGTGTGTCACCTTGCCCTCTGATAAGCTGGAACTGAACCATCCTTTCAGCCTGGCCTAGTTGTAGCAACTCATGCCCAATGACTCACCAAGTGCTAATCCTAACTCTATACTAGCCTCAAAGGTAATTTCAGTACCAGTGACTGAGCTGGTGACTGTGAATGGTAGATCAAGTGATGGGGCTTCTTCATCAGTGCTGTCCAATTGCTTTCCTTCCTCTTCCTGGCGCTCCTGTGATTGAGCAGTTCTTGGCTGTCTGAAAGCAGGAACTCAAGAGGGAAGGTTGGGCGTGAGGGAAGAGGGGTTGGGTGGGAGGCAAGAGGTCTATGGTCACAACATCTGCAGCTTGCTCATCCTGCCAGATAGCAGAATGAGGGTGTGCTGGGCAGTGAGAAGGGGTACAAGGCAGGAAGATGCCATTAGCCTCAATGTTCTCAGTGATGTTGGAGACTATGGCTCTGTTGCAACCAGCACTATGCTGCAGAGAACCATTTTCTCTGAAGATATTTGGAGATGCTCTGTTTCCTTCTATTGTGTGCCTCCTTCTCCTGGAAGAGGGATTAGTTGTATAGCACTGTGTTTTGTGCCATAGCTGAATAACTAGAAGTATGTGGAGGTAGTGAGAGGTGGGTGTGAGGTTGGCAGCATTGGTAGGTGTGTGAGAGTGCGGTGGAGTTTCTGGATATTAGGCGTGAGTCTTGAGAGTCTGGAAGTGCTGCTGGATGAGTGATGGAGGTGTGGTGCATTGAGCAGCAGGAGAGGCTGATGTGTGTTGGGTATGTCATGTGAAGATGCATACATTGGCATTGACCACCCACATGAGGTCATTATATGTCTTCTAGCACTGCTGCCAGGTCCTTGGGTCCAGAATCCAGTGTTGACCTTCCTGGCCACCTGTTCCAAATCCCTTCTGTGGGTGGTCCTTGAGGGTTTCCTGGCACCCCATGGGGCCATGGTATCTCTCCTTATTGTCCACCTGCACTACTAATGCCTCTAGCACCATATCATTACTATGGATCCTTTCTCTGCCTTGGTGTTCACTTTGCAATAATTTCCATTGAAATCTATTTATTCTGCTTCCCTTTAACAGACGGCCTGCCTTTAAGAAGGCAAACAGTACTGCCGGGGCCTCCAGCTGTGTGCAGGGTTCTGTGGCAGAGTTCTGAAGGCTGTGGCAGCATAGTTTGCCATTGGAGATCGGCATTGGAGGTGCATTGGTTAACGCCATAATCATTCATAATCATTCAATGAGGTGGGTACACGGATTTTGTGTGTTGCCCACTTAGGTCTGCACATCGCGAATCACGACCCTCACACCCAAAAATCGGGGGCAAATTAATTTCTAGCCCCAGGTGTCATCAGAGATTTTATTACACTCAATAAAAAATGGCACCATTCGGTATTAGCTGCCATTAACAATTCCTTACTGGGCATTACTGAGGAGCAGATGTTGAAATAATGTCAGAAAAGTTAGTGCAGGAAACTAGGGACCTTGCTACAGATGCTAGCTAATGCTGCAGTCAGTTCTTTTCCCAGTTTACTACCCCATTTAGTGCCAGCTTCCTTAGCATATATCTACCATTTACTTACAAAACAACAGTAGTTACATGTTAAAGTAACTCATTGTGAGACATTTCTGAGAGATGTGATACAGATTTTTGAAAAAATATCTACGAAATGGAATTATTAAATTGATTTTCTTTTAAATAAGAAATGAATTGAAAGATAACTTTTCTCATTTTCATTAGTCAGGATCTGCATCTGTCCAGAAGCTTTGTAAAAAGTTATATCGCTAATATTTCAGTATTTACTTTACCCTGTGCCATTTCAGATATTCATTGTACACAATTCAATTTTTCCACTTCAATTCACTTATGAAACCTGTGCATAATTGAATTGTCCCAAGTACACACAGATCCATTAAACATTTTAATCTATTCCTGAGAATGTGCTAACAATTATATTTATGGGCATGCTTTCCATTCCAGTGCATGCATGGTAATAATGCAGCTTCACTGTAGTACCAGTTATTTACTTTCTACTCCCTCTATCATATCTTTAAACAGGAAACTCTCAAAATGACACTGAAGTGGGTACAACATTTATTTATTTATTTTTTGCTTGAATAAAAAGTTGGTTTCTCTGGGCTCAGTGACTTTATACATTGAATAGCTAAGCCATATAGATCAGGAATTTCCAAGGCTGATCTGTGCTCAGTTTGTTAATTGCAGCTGAAGCAGCAGCAAAGGGACTATAATTAGCCTCAGCACCGGAGGTGAGGGAGAAGATAATCGGGCAGGGTTGCTGCTCCTGCTCACTATTCAATGACCCCTGCTGAAAATGCATGTGTGAACATCAGGTGATGACAGAATTGGATTTGGCTTTGAAGCCTTCTGTGACTGAACAGCCATTATCGCTTATTGTCAAAGCTCACACATGAATAATGGGCACTTGAATACGATAGCAGTGAAACACCAATATACATGGGACTGCACCTCAGCTGAAAGTTCACACTTGAGGAGGGAAGAAGGAAAATTAGCTTGACTAAATAAATAATTACTTGGCATAATCAGTTTCTATGTAGCTATTAAAACTGTTTATTGTAGAAACATATAAAAATTGGTGCATAATTGCCAAATTACTGTTCCTTATAAAATGTTGTACTGTTTGTGGCACAATTGTACAACAGCAATGATATGAAACACAAATAACACCTGAGCTACATTTCTCACATTCTATAGTTGTGTTTGGTCCAGACCACACAATGCACAAGAATGTAGTAAGTTTTCAAGGAATTCAATTATTTGCAATGAGGAAGCCAAATTTCCAAATATGAAATAAATGTACTTTTTAATGGGTGAAAACATTCAATTTTAAAGCATGTAATTTTATTAGCTGTAATAAAATTAAAACAGCCAATTGCAATGCGTCAGTCATATGCATTCTCAAGCAGCTGATAAGGCCACAGAAGATGTGAACTTAGTGCCCGGTGTTGTGAGGAACAGCAGGAGGTGCGTAAGAAGTTGCATGCCTTTCAAAAATGATCATAAAGGTAAGTCGGTAATATTCCTGAAAATGGAAGCATAGGAAACATGGAAAGGGAAAAATGTTGTACTTGCTAAAGATATATGCAAAAGCATTTTACTCACCAAGAGAGGTGTTTGCAAACTTTTAGCAGGCGAAAATAGCAGGTTATGCTAATTACATTATACATGCCAGAAGGGAGAAAAGTGTGCATTTTTCTCTTTCTGTTCTTTGCCCAATAGGTCCTGCATGTATGTGAACATTGGGTGAGAATAGGTTGGTTCTTGATGCCCATGCTTGAAAAACCTGGGCAGAACTTACCATTCAAACTCCCACATGAAGAACAATAACTTAGATAACCCCAACACCTTCTTGCTTTCCTACAGCACCTTTCCATGCGAGTGCAGGAGATGCAACCCCTGCCCTTTTACCTCGTCCCTTCTCACCGTCCAGGGACCCAAGTGAAACAGCAATTTAATTGTTCTTCTACCAATTTAGTATATGTTATTCGCTGCTCACAATGTGGTCTCCTCTACACTGGGGAGACTAAACACAGACTGAGTGACCATTTTGTGGAACACCTCCATTGAGTCCGCAAGTGCAACCCTGAGCTTCCTGGTACTTGTCATTTTAATTTTCCACTTTGCTCCCACTTTGACCTTTCTGTCCTTGGCCTGCGACAGTGTTCCAATGAAGCTTAACGCAAGCTCGAGGAACTGCACTCATCTTTCAGCTGGGCACTTAACAGCCTTCTGGACTCAACATTGAGTTCAATACTTTTAGATCATCACCTCTGCCCCATTTTCTTTTCCTTTTCCTGTGTTTTTCTTTGCTGGTTTTCTTCCCCTCCCCCACTCCCACCCATCTCCCACACCTTGTTTTCTCTTAATCCCTTTACTTTATGTTCAGAAGGAGCATTATGGGTATATCCTGAAAGGACAAAATCACAAATGTGGCAGTCCTCTCAAAGGCAGAGCTCCCAAGTGTGTTGGCACTAATCAAACAGAGGCAGATTCAGTGGATTGGACACATTCACAGGATGGAAGACGATTGCATACTCAAGGATCTTCTGTATGGTGAGGTAGCCGGGAGCAGATGACTGATGGGGTGCCCAAAACTCCACTTCAATGATGCTTGCAAGTGTGACATGAAGGCCCTAAATGTTGACTATCGCACCTACAAGTCACTAGCTGGTGAATGAGGGAAATCGCAACACATCTTGTGGACTGGCAGGCACTACCTCGATGACCAGTGGCTACAGCAGCTTGGCAACAGGCACCGACACTGAAAACAACAACTCACAGTGTCACTCAGCAGCTTCATGTGCAGCACTTGTGGCAGAACCTGCCACTCAAGGATTGGCTTTCACAGCCATCAGCAAAAATGTGCACCAGGAGAAGAAACTGCACTAAATGGATTGTTTGCTGCATGTCCATCATCTTTTTTAGATGGAAGGATGCCACACACACCTCCACATTACTTTGTGTTCAGGTGGCTGCTACACTGCCATCTACACCTCAACCAGACATATCTTTTGTTTCCTTACTTGGCTTTGTACCATGCAACTTTTTATCATTAAATGTCTCCTGCCCTATCACAGATCTTCCCTTTTGTTCTTCTTCCCTCCCCCCCACCGCCGCCCTTTCACTTGCTCAAACCTATTACATTTCTAACCTGTGCCAGTTCTCATAGTCATAGAGAGATACAGTACTGAAACAGGCCCTTCGGCCCACCAAGTCTATGCTGACCATCAACCACCCATTTATACTAATCCTACACCAATCCCATATTCCCGACCACATCCCCTTAATTCTCCTACCACCTACCTACACTTGGGGCAATTTACAATGGCCAATTTTCCTATCAACCTGCAAGTCTTTGGCTGTGGAAGGAAACCAGAGCACCCAGTGGAAACCCACACAGTCACAGGGAGAACTTGCAAACTCCACACAGGCAGTACCCAGAACTGAACCTGGGTCGCTGGAGTTGTGAGGCAGCAGTGCTGAAGCATTAACTTTGCTTTTCTCTCCACTGATGCTGCCAGACCTGCTGAGTATTTCCAGCACTTACTGTTTTTTGTTTAAGATAATAGAGGTCTGGCACCAATTTCATGAGTTACTATCTTTATAAGAGGAGGTGTAAAGAGGAAAAGCACAGCAAAAATGCAAAAGAAAAATAAACCTTTTCAGCTCTGAGGTCTGATGAAAAAGAGAAAAGTCCACACTGGTGTAATTACACAATCTTAATAACTTCTGTATCTATGGTTTATCTCCCGTTGTGGAAAAGAAAGATCTGTATGCCCTGTATGTATTTTCTCTATCATTCGCTAATACAAAATTTACACTAGCTGCAGCACTGTGACACCTCTCTGTACACCCATACTTCTAATAAGTAACTCACTACAGCAAAAATCTTCACTCTGTGAATGGGTACATTACATTGAAAACATTCCATTGAATAGTCAGTGCAAACTATACCAGCCACTGCCATATAGTTCTGTCAGAGTCATCCGAAACGTGAGAAGCAGAAATGCATTGATGTCCAGGCACAGATATATCCACAATATATTAAGAAAAAGTGTGAGGTTGCAATATTCCAAAGTGGTTACATCTGCGGTTGGTGTGTGAATATCACATTTAATGATATAAGATTATGTGATAGGCCCATTTAATGCAAAGATAGGTAGCACTCCTATGAATCAAGTAAAAGGAAAAAGAGCAATCACAAAGAAATATTTCTTTTTAAATAAAACCACAATATCAATACAGTTTAGTTTAAGCATTAGTTTAATAGTAGTCAGTTTAGTTAAAGAACCAGCTGAAACAACACTCATGGCTGAAAGCGGCCTGCAAAGAGTTAGTGATGTGAACTCCTCACCTGCTGACAGAACTATCAGTTGAACTGAAATGGCTTAGTGGGAAGACAATTCTCCATCTCCATGGCAACTCTGAGCCGAGAGGAATCGTGAATTGGTAAGTGAAAAATTGCACTTCTGCACAAAGGAAAGGAAAGCATGCAGGCGTATGCAGAATCACGAACAATTACTCTGCAATTTGTATGTGGATTTGTGGCTTCTCAGGAATACCCTGGAAGTATAACATGAACTAACCCTGGAAGTATAACATGAACTAATATTACGATGGGATCGGCAACAATTTGCTTGTAGCAAAACTGACTTGCTAATTCATGGTTATGATGCAGGATTGCATGCTAGATTTGGGGGTGATAGAGAATCGGAGAATGTGAACAATTAGGCAACAGTAGAAAAAACAGCAGTGATGGGTAGTACTAGTAGGATGTGTGATAGATTCTTACATGATCCTGTCCAGCTGACTGTATGGTTTTGAGCACCTTTTTTCAAGTGTTATTTCTTCCAGCCGGGTTAGGAGATTCAGATGGGACACCCAACCTCACATTGTTTAGTTCTTTCTTCCAGTGAATCTTTCTATTTCCTGCAATCATCAACAAATTGGTGAACTTCTGGAGTCTGAACAGCCCTAAAGTAGCAATTCATGTGGCTACTTTGCTTCCCCAAATATGTTTGAGTTAATGAGTATGTAGCCTGCAACTTGCTTTTGCTTGAAACATTAATAGTCCTAAGTTTTCTGATTAAGTCAATTATGTAAATTGAATACAAAAGCAAACAGCATTTCTGATGAAACGTCATCAACCTGAAATGTTAACTCTGTTTCTCTCTCCACAGATGCTGCCTGACATGCTGAGTATTTCCAGCATTTTCTGTTTTTTATTTCAGATTTCCAGCATCTGCAGTATTTTGCTTTTGTTTGTAAACTTTGCTTAGTAGCTGGAAGTTGTGTCATAGAACAATATGCTCTGCTTTCTGCTAGTGTGAAAAAGGTTGCAGAATTCCCAAATGATTCACATGTATCCAAATGCATGCTGATATTTGAAATAAAAATGTTTGTTGCAGGCATGCCATATCATTACAATTGCAACTAAATGCATGGTACCCTTATCTTGACAAGTTTGGTGAGGGTGAAAATGATTTTTTTTTGTGTGTGTGCATATCCTATTTACCAGGGACACTGTATTCACCTGCTCTATTATCTTCTTCTGTGAAGAGTGTGTAGAAACCTCTTGAGGAGGGTGCCCATGAAATCCAGACATGGTATCCCTCTTTATTGCATTTCCTTCAGCATCACCTCCAGATCACAGTCTCTAAAGGGAGCAGTCTTCCTCTACCTTGGCCATTGCTGCTGCTTTCATCCATCTCTAACTTTGCAGCAATGTTATTTGGTAACAAATTTTTTAAGATCAGGATAACAACTAGTTAGTTCCCCTTTAAGGCAGACCTGCAGCTCTTTAGATTTGCTGCTCTACTGGATAACTCATCCTGCAGCAAACACATTCTCTGCACGGTACCTAATTCATGCAGGGAACACATAACTATTATCATAATGGGCCGACAGCAGGGTATACTCCTTGGAATGATAGTACAAGCTGTGCACTTTCTAGCTGCAACAGGATTGCAAAATAAACCTTTGGTCCTTCCCCTTTCAAATCCAGACGAAGCTGATAGAATAAAAATCTCCTGTCTCTGCTGGCTGTAAGGGCATGTGTATAACTTTAAAGTAGAAATGAAGAGAAATCAACAGTAACTGTCGCTAATCTCACAAAGATGGCTGGTGTAATAAATGAAAATATCAGACTGGTGCAGAAGGAGCATTGCCCTGAAATTGAGATTAAAATACATTGTGACTAAAGCCCCTCCTATCAACAATCCTACCAAATCATAATTATCATGACAAATAGATTTGTCATTTCATACCCACGTACCTACACCATGCAGACTGCGGGATTCAAAAAAGCAGTTCATCACCACCTTCTCAAGGGCAATTTCTTTCTTTCTTTCTTTCTTTGGCCTCCTTATCTCGGGAGACAATGGGTAAGCGCCTGGAGGTGGTCAGTGGTTTGTGGAGCAGCGCCTGGAGTGGCTATAAAGGCCAATTCTAGAGTGACAGGCTCTTCCACAGGCGCTGCAGAAAAATTTGTTTGTCGGGGCTGTTACACAGTTGGCTCTCCCCTTGCTCTTTTCTCTTTTTTCCTGCCAACTGCTAAGTCTCTTCGACTCGCCACACTTTAGCCCCGCCTTTATGGCTGCCCGCCAGCTCTGGCGAACGCTGGCAACTGATTCCCACGACTTGTGATCAATGTCACAGGACTTCATGTCGCGTTTGCAGATGTCTTTAAAGCGGAGACATGGACGGCCGGTGGGTCTGATACCAGTGGCGAGCTCGCTGTACAATGTGTCTTTGGGGATCCTGCCATTTTCCATGCAGCTCACATGGCCAAGCCATCTCAAGCGCCACTGACTCAGTAGTGTGTATAAGCTGGGGATGTTGGCCGCCTCGAGGACTTCTGTGTTGGAGATACGGTCCTGCCACCTGATGCCAAGTATTCTCCAGAGGCAGCGAAGATGGAATGAATTGAGACGTCGCTCTTGGCTGACAAACGTTGTCCAGGCCTCGCTGCCATAGAGCAATGTACTGAGTACACAGGCCTGATACACTCGGACTTTTGTGTTCCGTGTCAGTGTGCCATTTTCCCACACTCTCTTGGCCAGTCTGGACATAGCAGTGGAAGCCTTTCCCATGCGCTTGTTGATTTCTGCATCTAGAGACAGGTTACTGGTGATAGCTGAGCCTAGGTAGGTGAACTCTTGAAACACTTCCAGAGCGTTGTCGCCAATATTGATGGATGGAGCATTTCTGAAGTCCTGCCCCATGATGTTCGTTTTCTTGAGGCTGATGGTTAGGCCAAATTCATTGCAGGCAGACGCAAACCTGTCGATGAGACTCTGCAGGCACTCTTCAGTGTGAGATGTTAAAGCAGCATCGTCAGCAAAGAGGAGTTCCCTGATGAGGACTTTCCGTACTTTGGACTTCGCTCTTATACGGGCAAGGTTGAACAACCTGCCTCCTGATCTTGTGTGGAGGAAAATTCCTTCTTCAGAAGACTTGAACGCATGTGAAAGCAGCAGGGAGATGAAAATCCCAAAAAGTGTGGGTGCGAGAACACAGCACTGTTTCACGCCACTCAGGATAGGAAAGGGGTCTGATGAGGTGCTGCCATGTTGAATTGTGCCTTTCATATTGTCATGGAATGAGGTGATGATCCTTAGTAGCTTTGGTGGACATCCAATCTTTTCTAGTAGTCTGAAGAGACCACGTCTGCTGACGAGGTCAAAGGCTTTGGTGAGATCAATGAAAGCAATGTAGAGGGGCATCTGTTGTTCGCAGCATTTCTCCTGTATCTGACGAAGGGAGAACAGCATGTCAACGGTCGATCTCTCTGCACGAAAGCCACACTGTGCCTCAGGGTAGACGCGCTCAGCCAGCTTCTGGAGCCTGTTTAGAGCGACTCGAGCAAAGACTTTCCCCACTATGTTGAGCAGGGAGATTCCACGGTCGTTGTTGCAGTCACCACAGTTACCTTTGTTTTTATAGAGGGTGATGATATTGGCATCGCGCATGGCCTGAGGTACTGCTCCCTCGTCCCAGCACAGGCATAGCAGTTCATGTAGTGCTGAGAGTATAGCAGGCTTGGCACTCTTGATTATTTCAGGGGTAATGCTGTCCTTCCCAGGGGCTTTTCCGCTGGCTAGAGAATCAATGGCATCACTGAGTTCCGATTTTGTTG
This sequence comes from Heterodontus francisci, assembly GCF_036365525.1. Taxonomy (NCBI): domain Eukaryota; kingdom Metazoa; phylum Chordata; class Chondrichthyes; order Heterodontiformes; family Heterodontidae; genus Heterodontus; species Heterodontus francisci. The sequence goes on along the minus strand of NC_090375.1, from coordinate 69,433,805 downwards.
GCTGTATGTCCAGCTCATCCGTGACTGGTAGAGGCTGGGCTGCATTGAGGGCAGTCTCAGTGACAACAATCTCCCTGGCGTACAGTTCTAGGTAGTGCTCAACCCAGCGTTGTTTGCGTTGGTCAGTGATTATGTCCCCTGATTTAGACTTGAGGGGGGCGATCTTCTTGATGGTTGGTCCAAAAGCTCTCTTAATGCCATCATACATTCCTCTGATGTTTCCGGTGTCTGAGGCCAGCTGAATATGACTGCATGGGTGTTGCCAGTAGTCATTTGCGCAGTGCCTGACTGCTCTTTGTGCAGTGCTTCTGGCTGCTTTAAGTGCTACGGATGTTAAATCGCTGGGGGCTTTCTTGTAGTTCAACAGTGCAATGCGCTTAGCGGCTATGACAGGTTCCAGCTCTTCAATATGAGATTGAAACCAGTCTGCATTTCTCTTCGCACGTTTGCCTTAGGTGGTCAAAGCTGACTCATAGATGGCGTCTCTGATGTGGGCCCACTTGGTCTCAGCATCCCCTGTGGGAGTGTTTTGAAGGGCTGTTACAAGTGAATTTAGAAATTTTTGTAACAGCTGTGGATGAGACATTCTGCTCGTGTTGATGCGCGGGTGGCCCTTCTGCTTGGAATGATGCAACTTCTTTGGTCTGAGTCTAACCTTGTTGCACACCAGGGAGTGGTCGGTGTCGCAGTCCGCACTGTGGAAGCTGCGTGTGATTTGAACACTGTTTAAGGAGGCTCGCCTTGTGACGATGAGGTCTAGCTGGTGCCAACGACGCGATCTTGGGTGCCTCCATGAAACCTGGTGACAGGGTTTAGTGTGAAAGAACGAGTTGGTGATGTAGAGGTTATAATAGGTACACAACTCAAGCAGTCTCTGCCCGTTCTCATTCATCCTTCCAACGCCATAACACCCAAGGCAGGAGGGCCATGAGTCATGGTTGGCCCCAACCCTGGCATTAAAGTCCCCCAGCAGGAACAGGTGTTCGGTGTTGGGGATGCTGCTAATGATATAATGGAGTTCCTCGTAGAACTGGTCTTTAGCTTCAGGTGGGGAGCAGAGTGTTGGAGCATAGATGCTGAGTAGGTGTACTGGACCAGAGGTGGTGAGCAGTCGGATGGACAGTATGCTGGGTAATAAATGTTGGCCTTGCCAGTGATGCCAACGTCCCAGAAACAAATAATTTAAAAAGAAAGTACTCACACTCTTTCTTTTTGTAAACATTATCAACAGTAAGAATTTCATTCCTATAGTTTTGCATCTGGCCATTCCCTATTTATACTGAGCAGTATTTTAATCTAGAACTGGTTGGCAACAACTGGAAATGTGTTCTGTTTCTCATTGCTACCACCCCACATCTCGATAGGGACAATAATTCACCAAAAGTATAACAAATAAATAGCTTAATTCAATTGCATTACAACAGTGACTACACTTCGAAAAATACTTCATTGTATGTAAATGCACTTTGGGACATCCTGGGGTTGTGAAAGGTGCTATATAAATGTAAGTCTTTTTTTCTTTAATTCTACAAACAAATTGTTTGCATGTGTACATGTACATGTATCAGGATCGGAGTGGAATGCAGCCCTGTAAAGGCGTAGAGACTGGCAATTATAAGATAAATTGATTAACTGCCGTTCAGTCGGAATTCCTGAATCAATATATGTACAAGGAGTAGTGAATTCCATGAAGATGCGGATTCTATTCTATTCAGTGAAAGCCAACTACATGTGTTGTGTTAGTATGATGCCCTGTACGATTTGTGCGTACTGTATTTTTAATCCCAGTTTGCATGACACTGTATATGAATCCATGTCAAATAGAAAAGAAAGTAAATATCTGATAAAGAACCGGGCAGGAAATATGTCCACATTTATTACAAAAGTTTAGTGAACTTGTCTAAATACACATAGGGCATGAACTGTTTTATCTGCTGGCCAGAACTTTTGACGAGCAAAGAAGGAAGAACACGACCCCTTTAATCAGTGAATTATTCAGAGTTATTGTAACAGAGTTTTATGAAACGACAGAATTCACTTTTTTTCCTCAAGGACTTCAGGTAGAATTGCAGTTACTTGAAGCAGGGGTTTTGCCAGAAGGCCACTGTTTAATAAGAGGCAATTTTTGAAATTAGCAAGTTGAAATGTTAGTGGATTATATCAATTTTGGAAGTTTGTTCCTCAAAATTTGAAATTTTACTTCTAAATTGCTTTTATCAGAAATAATGTGAAATGTATAGCATAGTTAAGCATTTATGGATTGAAATGAAATAAAATGCAATTGCACTATTTAGAAATGATGAATAAATGTACAGTAGTCCATAGTATTCAGTTTATGTAAGCGCATCCTGTTAGACTGGTGCCTTGGGGCAGTATGTGGATTATAAAGGGTAAGTTGCTTCTGATTTAAGCTTATTGAAGTTTAAAATGATTTTCAATTTCCCATAGATTTTCTGCAGATTTATTTTTAATACGCAGCATACATGGTGCACAGCGGTAACTAATAGATGTAATCTGGTTATAATGCATTGATGTAATATGCTACTGGCTTGCTGTAAAATGGATGTAGAGCTTTTTAGTCAGCTTTTAACATATAAACAAACTGTAAATTACTTGTGATGGGTTGATGCATCACTAATAGAAACATGCCCTATCCTAGAGTTTCACTGATTTACTTTTGCAGTGATGATAAAGTACAACAGAAAATTTGACTTTCAGATGGTCTTTTGCAGGAAACCAGACCTACAATCAAGGAACAACACACAACCACACAAAAAGAGATGTTTTTTTTAACATTAATGGTACTCTAATGGAACAATATATTGGCATAATAATACAGAAGGAGCATTGTCCTAGAATTAAGATTAGAATACATTGTGGCTAACGCCCTTCATAATAATCCTACCAAATTATAGTTGTCATGACAAAATGGATTTGTCATTTCATACCATTTTGGAGTACCTAGACCACGCAGACTGCAAGATTCAAAAAAGCAGCTTGCAATTAAGGCTGGGCAATAAATGTTGGCTTTGTCAGCAATGCCAACATCCCATGAACAAATAATTTAAAAAGAAAGTACTCACACTGTTTCTTTTTGCGAGTATTATCAACAACCACAGCCAAAACCAATGACATTAAAATGGTATATTGACAGGAATGGAGTAAGAAATGGAGCTGCTCACTAACCACATGGCCATTAGGTTGTTCACTTGTATTTCTTTGCTCGACAATAACACTTGAACCCTCGGCAGAATGATGGATTTGGTAGGCACAAGATATGAATTTTAGTATTCTGAATCTAGGCCCATGCTTCCCTCTAAAAAGATTCAAAAGTACAAACTACCCAGTTTCCAGATGATATTTTGTATTGGTAAAACCTCATATGCCACATTCCAGTGCAGATCAAGAATTTATATGCCTGCAAGCAAATGCATCATGTTCAGGAGATTTTGTTACTTTATGTTGGTTGTGATACAATTGACCTTATGGGACAATTATAAATGTAATGAGCAGTTTTCACTTTGCACTCCAAACCAGGGCTGGGATCTCCAGCTGGAACCAGATGTTCCATTTGTGAAGTGTACATTGTTTTTCTTGACAGACTTCATTTTGGTAGAAATGAACTTCATGCAGGCTATGAAAGCTCAATGAGAATGCCGTGATTAATGAGGCAGGCATTAATGTCAGTAAATCCAGAAGACAAAATCAAATTACTTTCAATTGCATCCCAAACACTAGGGTCATATTAACAAGCAATTGGAGTAAATTGATAAAATTTAAAATGGTCATCTAATTCCAAGGCACTTATAATTCAACATGAGATATTGTGCTGTCAAGAAATATATTGCAGCTTTCAAATCACTTAATGAATTTATTCTCTGCAAGACTTTTAAACTATTAGCAAGTAATATGTTTAACTGAACTTATTCATATGGACTATTATAAACATGGGCTTGATCTCAGCAGTGAATGTCTAAAAGGCATTCGTATGACTTAAATGTAGTCACATGATAATTATTCTATTCTTAAATAAAGGCAGTTATTCACTGGGCCCACACCTTGCTTGTTCAAATTATTAACGTGAATCGGAGACATGTCTACTGTTAAGGCGGTTCGGATCCGACTAGAAGAGACGCTTGCAAATTACAATATCTCTGAGGTCTACTGCTCATGCAAACACACATGTTTTTCATATTAATAGGGATGACAAGGTACAGGGTATTTTGCAGATGTTTGTTTTTGTCCAACAGTTACAGAAAACTTTTAAATATGAGAAATCAAGTGATTTTATTGATGCTCTGCAGTGTGATGAAAGTAAACAAAAAGAGATGAATTGCTCTTATTTCAAAATGGAAAGCACTAAGCAGACTCGATCCCTTTTATGAACGCTTGAACAATATGTACACTCCCTCCCCCACCAACTTCACAGAGTACTCTCCATCTGATACTACAAGGATAGTGGGCTGAATTTTCTGGAAGAGGATCAACTCCTGCCACCGGGGCCGAAGCAGGAGCTGACCCTGCTCCGGCAGGTGGCGAGACTCTGGGCGGCATTTTGCCTGTGGCAGCCAATTAACAAGCCGTAGCTGGGGACACCATCCAATTGAGGACAGCGGCCTGGCCCTGCAAAGCTGCTGGCCTGATCAGAGGGCTGGTAGCTCAGCAGCCCCGGCAGCACCAATGCCAGCGGTGGCCACTGCTAAGGCTGCAGCACACAGGAGAGGTGCCCTTGAAGAGAGGTGAGTCCTTTTGAGGAAGCTAGGGCCATGCAGGTAGGCCCTGGCAATCAGGTGGGTGGGGGGGAAGGGGAGGGTTATCCCAGCGGCAGCACCGTGGGTGCGGGGGCAGCCATGACCGCCAAGGGGGGCCCCTTTGTGGGCCATGGAGTGCCCATCAAGGAAGGCCCAGGGGGAGCCCACTTGGAGGCTGTCAGATTTACCTGGTGGTCTCCCCATGCAGCGGAGCCTTCTCCCAATGCCAGTAAAATGCCAGTGGCGGCAGGAGGTCGCCCTTAATTGGACAATTAATTACGTCAATTGGCTGCCCAATGGGCTGCTGCGCCACTGAGGTTCCTACCACTGGAAATATGCCATGGTGGCGGGAAGATGTCAGGCTCCCCTCCTGCTGCCTTCTCTCGCTATGGCCTCCCAGCCATCTCTTAAGGGCTGGGAAAATTCAGCCCACTGTTCCAGTGACATAAGTTAAAATCCCACAATGGCAGTTTCTGCATTTGACTTCAGTTTTTTTAATTAGATAAATCTGGAATAAGAATCTAGTATCAGTAATGGTGACCATGAAGCTATCAGGTTGCCATAAAAATCTAACTGGTTCACTCATGTCCTTCAGGGAAGAAACTTGCCGTCCTTATGCAGTTTGGCCTATATGTGATTACAGACCCACAACAATGTGATTGACTCTTAACTGCCTCTGAAATGAACTAACAAGCCACTCAGTTGTGGCAAACTGCTACAAAGAGATGTAATAAGATATCCAGATAAACTGCTTGGCTTTGACCTAAGCATCAGATTTGGTTATGATGAAGGCACACCCAGCCTAGACGACCTGCAAAGTCCTCCTCGCTAATAATTGGGGACCTATGCCAAAGTTGGGAGAGCTGTCCCACAGACTAGTCAAGTAACAGCCTGACATAGTCATAACCACAGAATTAGACCTATCAGCCAATGTCCTGGATATCTCCATCACCATCATTGGGTATGTCCAATCACACGGCCAGAACAGAACAACTAGAAGTGGTAGTACAGGGGTACACAGTTGGGAAGGAGTGGTCCAGGGAGTCCTCAACATTGACATTGCACTTCATGAAGTCTCATGACATCAGGTCAAACATAGGCAAGAAAATTTCCTGTTGATTACCATCTACCGCCCTCCTTCAGCTGATGAATCAGTATACCTCCATATTGAATACCACTTAGGAACACAGGAACAGGGGGTTGCCATTGAGTCGCTCAAGCCTATTCCACCATTCAGTGAGATCATGACTGATCTGTGACCTAACTCCATACAGCTGCATTTGCCCCATATCCCTTAATACCTTTGGCTAACAAAAATCAATCTCAGTTTTAAAATAAACAATTGATCCAGCATCAATTGCGGCACAGTGGCGCAGTGGTTAGCACCGCAGCCTCACAGCTCCAGCGACCCGGATTCAATTCTGGGTACTGCCTGTGTGGAGTTTGCAAGTTCTCCCTGTGTCTGCGTGGGTTTTCTCCGGGTGCTCCAGTTTCCTGCCAAAAGACTTGCAGTTTGGTAAGTAAATTGGCCATTATAAATTGACCCTAGTATAGGTCGGTGGTAGGGAAATATAGGGACAGGTGGGGATGTGGTAGGAATATGGGATTAGTGTAGGATTAGTATAAATGGGTGGTTGATGGTCGGCACAGACTCGGTGGGCCGAAGGGCCTGTTTCAGTGCTGTATCTCTAAAACTAAAACTAAAACAATTGCTGTTTGCAGAAGAGAGTTCCAAACTTCTACCACCCTTTGAAGAATTGGTTCCTAATTTCATCCCTGAACAGTCTGGCTCTAATTTTTTGACTATGCCATGAGTCATAGAGTTATACAGCACAGAAACAGGCCCTTGGAAGAAGCACAGAGAGTAGCAAGAACACAAAGCATTCTCTAGGTGGGGGCCTTCAATATCCATTACCAAGAGAGATTTGGTAGTAGCACCACTGACTGAGCTGGCCGAGTCCTGAAATTAAAACAGAAAATGCTGGAAATACTCAACAGGTCAGGCAGCATCTGTGGAGAGAGAATTAATGGGCTGAATTTTACTCGCTGTCCGACGTCGGGGGTCATGGCGAGGGGCCTGGAAAATTCTTCCAGGAGCGGCCCGCCATGAGACCCAACGCCAGGAAGGCCCCACGCATTTTACTGGTGGCAGCGAGTCCTCGGTGTGGCAACCCCTGCTGCTCAGCAGCGGGGCCTTAATTTAAATATTAAAATGAAATAAAATAAATGCTAACTAACTTACATGGACCCGACAGCCATCCAACACCGATATTCCTGCCGGTGGCAGGAACACTCGTGCCATCGGATCTCCATTCGGAGATCCAAGGCATGACACTAGTGGGGAGGGGGGAGGAGTGAAATTTTCAGGGCAGGGGGCGGAAGTGGTGAAAACTGTTTCAATTGGCTGAGGGGATGGTGGGAAGGGGCTGAAGGGCAAAGATCTGTACGTTTGGGGGTGAAAGGTCGGGACCGGCAAAACATTGTTATGTCATCGTGGGGTGGAAGACGGGCTTCATGTGCCAATGTCTTCTAAGGGCTTGAAGCCCTTTAACAATGGCGCTAGCGCCTGTGCCATGGTGCCGGACATCATTGTTGGGGATGGAGCGGACGTCCTCTCTATGTCATCAGGGGCGGCTGTTCCACCCCCTCTATTTAAATGAGCCCCCACACAAAATATCGCGGGGGCTCAGTGGCGGACAAGTCATGCGTGCGCTGCGCCTTCTTTTCAGGCCAATGTTTCAGCTCAGTGACCTTTCAATAGAACTGGGAGAAGTTAGAAATATAATTTTTTTAAGCAAGTGAAATGGGGATGTGGAAAAAGAACAAAAGGAAAAGTCTGTGATTGGGTGGAAGACAGGAGAAATTAAATGATGGTGGTGCAGGGCCAAATGAAGTGGTAATGGGACTAGTAAAGAACAAAGATGTGCCTAGGGGAGGTGTGAATGGGGAATGAACAGCTGCCATCTGAAAGCAAAAACAAGAGAAAAATGAGAGTGAAACTGAAACCGGCAAAGAAAAAGGAAACTCAGTGGGGACAGAGGGTGTGGTCTGAAATCGTTGAACTCAGCATTGAGTCTGGAAGGTTGTAAAGTGCCTAATCGAAAGATGAGGTGGTGTTCGTCGAACTTGCAGCAGGTGTTGGAAGCAGATACGAAAGCGACATTTAAGAGTCATCTTGACAAATACATGAATAGGAAGGGAATAGAGGGATATGGGCCCCGGAAGTGCAGAAGGTGTTAGTTTCGGCAGGCATCAAGATCGGCGCAGGCTTGGAGGGCCGAATGACCTGTTCCTGTGCTGTACTGTTCTTTGTTCTTTGTTCTTATATTGATCTTCATTGGAACACTGCAGAAGGTTAAGGACAGAGAGGTCAGCATGGGAGCAAGGTGGAGAATTAAAATGACAGGGGACTGAATGGAGGTGTTCTGCAAAGCAGTCATCCAACCTGTGTTTGGTCTGTCCAATGTAGAGCAAATACATTGTGAGCTGTGAATACAGTGTAATAAACTGAAAGAAGTACAACTAAATCACTGTTTCACCTGGAAGGAGTGTTGGGATCTTGGACAGTCAGGAAAGAGGAGGTGAAAGGGCAGGTGTTGCATCGTCTACACTTGTATGTAAAGGTGTTGTAGTCGTGGAGATGTTGTTGGGGGTGACTGATTAGAGGACCTGGGTGTTGCAGAGGGAACAGTCCCTTCGGAATGCTGAAAGTAGAGGGAAGGGAAGTTGTGTTTGGTGATGGCATTACACTGGAGGTGGCAGAAGGCTGGTGGGATGGAAAGTGAGGACAAGGGGAGCCCTATCATGGTTCCGGGAAGGAGGGAAGGGGTGAGAGCAGAAGTGCAGGAAATGGGACGGACATGGTCAAGGTCCCTGTCGGCAGGAATCCTTGGTTGAGGATAAAGGAAGACATATCAGAAGTGTTGGTATGGAAGGTTGCATTATCACAACAGATGTAATGGACACAGAGAAACTGGGAGAATGGAATCTGTTGTATGTTTCATTTGTCCACTGCCACCTAAATATACTTGGTTAGTCTAGCTTAGAGAGATTAATGAATCTTCTGTACTTAGAACATTAACTCTTTATTACATTCTAACTATGTACAGCTCTGAAGCCATGCTGCATCTCCCTCCAGGTCTCTCTCACATGTGATTTCTCACATCATCATGGTGGGAGGTATTCTTTACACTTCTCAACATTAACCCTTTCAGACCCTTATACTACAGAATCAAGTCCTTACAGGAAGCAGGGTGTAAGAAAGGGTAGTCAAGGTAGCTGTGGGAGTCATTGGGCTTATAATGAATATTTGTGGATAGTTTATCCCCAGAAATGGATTCAGAGAATTCAAGGAAAGGAAGGGAAGAGTTGGAGATGGGCCATGTGAAAGTAAGAGAAGGATGGAAAGTGGAAGCAAAGTTGATGAAATTTTCCAGTTCAGGATGAGAACAGGGAATGGCAGCGATACAGTCATCAATGCACCAGAAAAAGAGGTGAGGAAAGGGGCCAGAGTAGGACTGGAACATGAATGTTCCACATATCCCACAAAAAGGCAGGCATAACTAGGATCCATGTGGGTACCCATAGCAACACTTTTTATTTGGAGGAAATGAGTAAAGTTGAAGGAGAAGTTGTTCAATGTGAGATCAAGTTCAGCCAGGCCGAGGAGGGTGATGGTGGATGGAGACTGGTTTGGGATCTGTTCAAGGAAGAAGGGGAGAGCCCTCAGATTGTCCTGGTAGGGAATGGGGATGTAGAGAGATTGGATGTCCCTAGTGAAGAGGAGATGGTTAGGGCCATGAAATTGGAAACTGCTAAAGTGACTGAGAGCATTGAAAGCATCACGGATGTTGGTGGGAAGAGACTGGGAAAGGGAAGAAAAAGTAGAGTTGTGATAGGAAGAAATCAGTTCAGTGGGAACAGGCTGAAATGATAGGTCTACTTGGACAGTCCTGTTTGTAGATCTTGGGAAGGAGGTAGAAGTGGGCTTTTTGGGGTTGGAGTCCATGGAGGGAAGCTCTCCAGAGGAGATGAGGTCAGTGACAGACCTGGAGACGATGGCTTGATGTTCGGTGGTGGGGTCATGATTTGGGGGAGGTAGGAAGAAGGGTCAGAGAGCTGGCGGTTTGGCTTATGCAAGATAGAGTTTGTTTCGTCAGACAGCAACAGCACCACCCTTTTCAGCAGGTTTGATGGAAATGCTAGGGTTGGACCTGAGAGAACAGAGTGCAGAAAGTTCAGACGGAGATAAGGAGGAGTGAGTGAGGGGAACAGAGAAATTGAAAATTGAGAGTTGAAAGCCATAGCTACTAGACGGGGCTTACAATACATGGTGAGAGAACCAACATAAGGGAAAAATTTACTTGACCTCACCCTCAGAAATCTACCCATCATAGATTGCATTTCTCCTTGACAGTATTGTTAGGAGTAACCACTGCACACTCCTTGTGGAGACAAAGCCTTCCCTTCACACTGAGGATACCCTTCTTCATGTTGTGCGGCACTGTCACTGTGCTAAATGCGATAGATTCAGAACAGACCTAGCAGCTCTAAACTGGGAGTCCATGAGGCTCTGTGGGTTATCAGCAACAGCAGAATTGTATTCCACCACAATCTGTATCCTCATGGCCCGGCATATCCGTCACTCTACCATTACCATCAGTCCAGGGGGACAACCCTGGTTCAATGAGGAGTGGAGGAGAGCATGCCAGGAGCAGCAGCAGGCATACCTAAAAATGAAGTGCCAACCTCATGATGCTACAACACAGGACTCCATGCATGCTAAACAGCAGAAACAGCATGCTGCAGACAGAACTAAGAGATCCCACAACCAAAGGATCAGTTCAGAGCTCTGCAGTCCTATTACATCCAGCCATGAATGGTGACAGCAATTGAACAACTCACAGCAGGAGGAGGCTTCATGAACATTTGCATCCTCAATGATGGCAGAGTCCAACATATGACTGCAAAAGACAAGGTTGGAGTACTCGCAACAACTTTCAGCCAGAAATACAGAGTAGATGATCCATCTTGGCCTCCTCCTGAGGTTCCCCCATTACAGATTCCAGTAGTCAACCAATTCAATTCACTCTATGTGATATAAGAAACAAGTGAATGGACTGGATACAACAAAAGCCATGGGACCCAATTCATCCCAATAATGCTGAAGATTTGTGCTCCAGAATTAGTGATGCTTCTCATCAAATTGTTCTGGTACAGCTTCAAAACTGGCATCTATCTGACAAGTGGAAAATTGCTTATAGATGTCCTGTCCAAAAAAAAGCAGGACAAATGCAATCTGGTCATTTACCACCCCGTCAGTCTACTCTCAATCATCAGCTTTGTAGTGGAACATTTTGTTGACCGTGCTATCAAGTGGCACTTACCAACAACCTTCTAACTGATGCTTTCTTAAGGCTCCAGCAGGAGCACTCAGCTCCAGAGTTCATTACAGCCTCGGTCAAAACATGAACAAAAGAGATGAGATCCAGAGGTGAAATGAGAGTGATTGCCCTTGAGGTCAAAAGTGGGGATGTTTGCTGATGAATGCACATGTTCAATTTCAGTTGCAATTCCTTAGGCTATGAAGCAGTCTGTTCCCACATGCTGAAAGACCTGGACAACATTCAGACTTAGGCTAATAAGTGGTAAGTAACATTTGTACCTGTCACGAACATGTGCTATGCTGAATGATGATTTTGTATTCCACTGGTTGGAAAACTGAATCAAATTTTAAAAAGGAACAGTTACAAGGTGACTGTTAGCAGCTAAAATGGCCACCACAATTTGCATCAAAATATCCTGCATTCCAATGCATCAAGGTGGAGACGTAGTGTCTGCTCAATCCCCAGCAAGAATAGTAACCTGGGAATTTTGAGTGAATGACCTGCCCTGTCCCCATTAACAAGGCATGAAACGCAATCGCTTGGGATATTAAACTGGTGGACAAACCACTCATACCTAATCATTTGAACAATGGGAGCCTGGTTGAGAGAAGAATTCCTAGACATGAACTGATTAAGTTTAAAGAGGAAATACATGCTGGATGATGGTCATGTGACAGTCCATCATCCGTGTGTTTAAGCTGATTTTTCTCTCTCTGCAAAGCAGACAAGCATCTAGACACTGACCCAGCAAAAATAGTAACCTGGGAATTTTGAGTGAACCTCCCAGACAGCTATGAAAAGGTAGGTAGATAAACATACCAAGGCCAGAACATTTCAGCCCGGAGACTGTGTGTTAGTGCTACTACTAATACAGGGTGAACCACTGAAAGCCCGGTTCAGTGATCCATACGGCGGAGTAAAGGGGATTCGCAAGGTGAATTATTTAATTGACACCCAAGATCATAGGAAAAGGCAAAGGCTGTGCCACATCAATATTTTAAAACAGTATCACAGCTGGGAAGGGGACAAACAAGCACAGGTTTGTCAGGCAGTCAGGAAAGAAGAGGGCGAAAGGGACAGTGAGGACAAGTTAGAGGGAGGCCTGGAGGATTCCCAAACTGAACCTCCTACCGCTCGGCTAGCTAACACCAAAACCATACTCTCCTATTTAAATGCAGAACAGAGGAGACCTCACAAGGCTGCTCACAGCATTTAAAGAGATCTGCAGGGACAAGCCAGGATGCAAAACCCTAACCCTACACAATGTGGATGTAGGAGAGACCACTCCCATAAAACAAAATCCCTATCAAAGGTCCCAGGTAACTGACCCAGGTTCGGGAGGAAATTCAGTATATGCTGCAGCTTAAGTTGATTGAGCCTAGTCACAGCAGTAGGAGTTCCCTAGCTGTGCTTGTGCGCAAGCCCAATGACTCAACAAGGCTCTGTAATGATTACAGGAACATTAATGCAGTGACCAGAGCTGACTCCTACCCAATTCCCCTCCTGGAAGACTATATTGATAGAGGAGGAAACGCCACCTACGTAACCAAAGTCTTCTTCTTCTTCTTTGGCTTCCTTGGCTCGGGAGACAATGGGTAAGCACCTGGAGGTGGTCAGTGGTTTGTGGAGCAGCGCCTGGAGTGGCTATGAAGGCCAATACTAGAGTGACAGACTCTTCCACAGGCGCTGCAGATAAAATTGGTTGTCAGGGCTGTTACATAGTTCGTTCTCCCCTTGCACTTCTGTCTTTTTTCCTGCCAACTACTAAGTCTCTTCGACTCGCCACACTTTAGCCCCGCCTTTATGGCTGCCCGCCAGCTCTGGCGATCGCTGGCAACTGACTCCCACGACTTGTGATCAATGTCACAGGACTTCATGTCGCGTTTGCAGACGTCTTTACAACGGAGACATGGACGGCCGGTAGGTCTGATACCAGTGGCGAGCTCGCTGTACAATGTGTCTTTGGGGATCCTGCCATCTTCCATGCGGCTCACATGGCCAAGGCATCTCAAGCGCCGCTGATGCAGTAGTGTGTATAAGCTGGGGATGTTGGCCGCCTCGAGGACTTCTGTGTTGGAGATGCGGTCCTGCCACCTGATGCCAAGGATTCTCCGGAGGCAGCGAAGATGGAATGAATTGAGACGTCGCTCTTGGCTGACATATGTTGTCCAGGCCTCGCTGCCGTAGAGCAAGGTACTGAGGACACAGGCTTGATACACTCGGACTTTTGTGTTCTGTGTCAGTGCGCCATATTCCCACACTCTCTTGGCCAGTCTGGACATAGCAGTGGAAGCCTTTCCCATGCGCTTGTTGATTTCTGCATCGAGAGATAGGTTACTGGTGATAGTTGAGCCTAGGTAGGTGAACTCTTGAACCACTTCCAGAGTGTGGTCGCCGATATTGATGGATGGAGCATTTCTGACGTCCTGCCCCATGATGTTCATTTTCTTGAGGCTGATAGTTAGGCCAAATTTGTTGCAGGCAGCCACAAACCTGTCAATGAGACTCTGCAGACACTCTTCAGTGTGAGATGTTAAAGCAGCATCGTCAGCAAAGAGGAGTTCCCTGATGAGGACTTTCCGTACTTTGGTCGTCGCTCTTAGACAGGCAAGGTTGAACGACCTGCCACCTGATCTAGTGTGGAGGAAAATTCCTTCTTCTGAAGACTTGAACGCATGTGAGAGCAGCAGGGAGAAGAAAATCCCAAACAGTGTGGGTGCGAGAACACAGCCCTGTTTCACGCCACTCAGGATAGGAAAGGAGTCTGATGAGGCGCCGCTATGCTGAATTGTGCCTTTCATATTGTCATGGAATGAGGTGATGATACTTAGTAGCTTTGCTGGACATCCGATCTTTTCCAGTAGTCTGAAGAGATCACGTTTGCTGACAAGATCAAAGGCTTTGGTGAGATCAATGAAAGCAACGTAGCGGGGCATCTGTTGTTTGCGGCATTTCTCTTGTAGCTGACAAAGGGAGACCAGCATGTCAATGGTCGATCTCTCTGCTCGAAAGCCACACTGTGCCTCAGGGTAGACGTGCTCGGTCAGCTTCTGGAGCCTGTTTAAAGCGACTCGAGCGAAGACTTTCCCGACTATTCTGAGCAGGGAGATTCCACGGTAGTTGTTGCAGTCACCGTGGTCACCTTTGTTTTTATAGAGGGTGATGATATTGGCATCGCGCATGTCCTGTGGTACTGCTCCCTCGTCCCAGCACAGGCAAAGCAGTTCGTAGAGTGCTGAGAGTATGGCAGGCTTAGCACTCTTGACTATTTCAGGGGTAATGCCATCCTTCCCAGGGCTTTTCCACTGGCTAGAGAATCAATGGCACCACTGAGTTCCGATTTTGTTGGCTGTACGTCCAGCTCATCCATGACTGGCAGAGACTGGGCTGCATTGAGGGCGTTCTCAGTGACAACGGTCTCCCTGGAGTACAGTTCTAGGTAGTGCTCAACCCAGCGGTCCATTTGCTTGCATTGGTCAGTGATTGTATCCCCTGATTTAGGTTTGAGGGGAGGCGATCTTCTTGATTGTTGGCCCAAAAGCTCTCTTAATGCCATCATACATTCCTCCGATGTTTCCAGTGTCTGAGGCCAGCTGAATATGACTGCATAGGTGTCGCCAGTAGTCATTTGCACAGCACCTGGCTGTTCTTTGTGCAGCGCTTCTGGCTGTTTTAAGTGCTACAGAAGTGCTGGGGGCTTTTTTGTAGTTCAGCAGGCTATGACAGGTTCCAGCTCTTCAAAATGAGATTGAAACCAGTCTGCATTCCGCTTCACACGTTTGCCATAGGTGGTCATGGCTGACTCATAGATGGCATCTCTGATGTGGGCCCACTTGGTCTCTGCATCCCCTGTGGGAGTGTTTTGAAGGGCTTTTTCAAGTGAATTTAGACATATTTGTAACAGCTGTGGATAAGAAAATAGACTTGTTAAAAGGATACTGGCAGTTTCCCTTAACCAACGGAACAAAAGAAATCTCAGCTTTTGCCACCCCAGATGGCTTATTCCAGTGCCGAATGATGCCATTTCTATTCGGAAATGCCCTGGCCACCTTCCAAAGACTGATGAACCAGGTAGTGGCTGGCCTGCCCAGCTATGTAGCGTATCTGGATGATCTGTTAATGTACAGTGACACCTGGGGGGACCACCTAGACCAGTTAGAAGCCCTCTTCCGACTGACCTAGAGGTAAATCTTTAAAAGAGCGAGTTCGCTAAACTACCTAGGGCACGTTGTGGGTCAATGGCAAGTGCTCCACAGAGCAGCGAAGGTACAGGTGCTGATGGATTTTCCTGTCCCCACGACCAAATGGGACATAATGCGATTTTTGGGGATGTGTGAGTTCTACCGCAAGTTTGTCCCAAACTAGCTGTCCCTCTGACAGACTTATTACAGAAACGAACAAAGGTAGTGTGGTCAGGAGGTGTCAAACAGCTTTCAAGAGGCTAAAAGCCATCTTAACCATCGAACTGATGCTGGCAGCCCCAAACTTTAACAAACCATTTTAAGTAGCAGTGGATGCTCGTGACCTAGGGGGTGGGTGCCGTCCTCCTCCAAAATGATGAGTTAGGCATTGAGAGACCAGTTGGGTATTTCTCCAAAAAATTAAACAGACATCAAAAAAGATACTCCTCACTGTGGGAAAGGACACTCTGGGACTTTAGCTGGGTCTCAAGCACTTTGAGGTATCAGTCCAAAATGGATATCGGGAGACCATAGCCTATACCAGGGTCTAACTCAACACAGAATTGTCCCATCTGAAAACGACTAAGCATAGCTATGGCAGTGTGAGATTGAGAAGTGAGTGTTTGAGGATGAATGTGTGCATACATTTCTTTTTTTATTTATGACCTTATAATGAAATGCTCCTGTCATCACATTTCATTCCGTGTGGTGTGGAGGTGTCACAAGCATGTGCTGTGCTGAATGATGATTTCTTAATCCACAGGCTGGAAACCTGAATTAAATTTTTAAAAAGGGAACAGATACAAAGTGACCACTAGCAGCTAAGATGGCCACTGCAATTTGTATCAAATACCCTACATTCCAATGCATTGAGGTGGAGACGTAATGTCTGTTCAGTCCTCGGGCCTGGGAATTTTGATCGAACTATCTGTCCTGTCCCCATTAACAAGGTATTAAAGGTAATCACTTGGAACATTAACTGTTGGATGAACCGCTCAAACCTAATCACTTGAACAATGGCACCCTGGTTGAGAGAAGAGAATTCTGAGACATGAACTGATTACGTTGTAAGAGGAAATGCACGGTCATGTGACAGGTCCCACCATCTGTGTGTTTAAGCTGGTTTTTCTCTCTCTGCAGACCAGACAAGCATCTAGACACTGACCAGAGAAGACCCAAATGGGATCCCTCTCTCTTTCACTCTCTCTCTCTCCAGTCCACCTTGCAAGTTTTGAACTCTGCCTGCTGGCTGTCCCTACCTAGGCCTATCACTGTTGCAGGCAGAAAACCCATGAAGGAAATCATCTGCCTCGCTGTTCTCCAAGAGAACCACTGAACCAGCTGGCCACATCTCCAAGCCGGAAGACTCAGGACAACCGAGCTCAGCTGGAAGACAACCAAGTCACCAAACTCCACAGACTGTCTATCCCTTTTTATTGCTCTGGACTCTAATCTGACCAATGTATCCTTCCCCAGTCTGTAACCTATTTGTGTGCGTGTGTGTGTGAAAATTGGAGCTTAGTTTATTATTTTACTTAGATTGGTTTAAGTACAATAAAGCTAACCTCTTTCTTTATTAAACTCAAGAAAACCAGTCTGATTGGTTCTTTTTGTGATCATAATAATCAAAAACTCACTGAATTGGCAAGTACATCCATTTAAAAAAAGAATTAAACCTGTTGCGGTCAAACAAGAGGGAAAAGAGGGAAGCCCTTTGACCCCTCCTCACCTGACCATAACAAGTTAGTGGAAACAGTTTTTCCTTGTCTACCTTATCTAAGCCTGTCATAATCTTATACACCTCTATCAAATCTCCCCTCAATCTCCTTTACTCCAGCCTTTCCAACCTAACCTTGTAACTAAAATCCCTCATCCCTGGAACAATTCTGATAAATCTCCTCTGCACCCTCTCAAAGACCCTCACATCCTTCCTAAAGTGTGGTGACCAGAACCAGATGCAATACTCTAGTTGGAACCTAACCAGAGCTTTATAAAAGTTCAGCATAACTTCCCTGCTTTTCTACTCTATGCGTCTATTTATGAAGCCCAAGATCTCATATGCTTTGCTAACCACTCTCTCAATGTGTCCTGCTACCTTCAAAGATCAATGCACATGCACCCCCACTGTCCCTCTGTTCCTGCACACTCTTTAGAACTGTGCCATTAAGTCTATATTGTCTCACCCTATAATTTCTGCCAAAATGCTTTGAAATTATTCATCTGAATTTACAGCATGTATGTTGCCTGTATGATGAACAGAAATTGAACTGAAGATTGAGATTCTGGAATTCCTTTCCAAAAGGATAGCATAATGTATGCTTGCCTTTAAGAGTGATGCAAACCTTTCAGGGACATGTGTGCCAAATAGGGCCTAAACCAAATGACATCCTCATCACATTGCCCTAGATTTAATGGTCTTGCCGAGCAAATGGTTCACAATGTCAAAGCACTTATCCTGAAGTGTAGGACAACGAAACAAGATTTTCATGTTGCCATGCTCCATCTCAGAGCTACACCTATGGTTATGGGCTTACCACCACCAACAGAGATCATGTTTGGCAGACAAGTGCGGATGACTCTATCAAGCCATCATCTGTCCAAATTCTCCAAGATGCAGAAGAGACTGCTCGAAAAACAGGGGAGAATGAAGATGGTGCATGATTGACAAGCAGGGTGAGAACTACCTCAGCTAAATGTAGGACAAAAGGACAGGGTCATACACCCCACAATGGGACCATGGTTACCCGCAGAGGTATCCAAAGTATGCAGTCAGCCTAGGTCCTATGAGATTACAACATAGCACTGTAGCTTTATTTTGCTGCAAGTAAGCCTTTGTCTTTCAGGTAGTGTGACTCCTTATCATACAGGTCCACACCCTCACCCATCCAGTACTCCCAGCTGAAGGAAGTTGTGAAGTATTTTTCCGATGAAGAAGTTGTTAACTGGCTAACTACTAACCTTTACGCCCTATGGTTTTCAAATCATTTGACTTTCACTTGTCTTGACATTGTACTATCTGAAAGACAGATACTCATTTGTAGTAAAGTGGTGTAAATGCCTTTGGAATGGAATGTCTGTGATCCCTCAGAAATCACTGGCATTGAAGACACCATGTCACGGAAATACCAGAATCTTTTAATTATTATCTATTTTATTGGCTATTATTTTATAAGCAAAATTGCTAACTATGAAATATAAGACAACCTTCAAAAATTAAAAATAAGAATGCAACAGAAAATTAAAGCTCTTAATCAGCCTATGATATTCCCTGACTACATTTGTGATTTTCCCATTGTTGACCTGCAAGGATTGTCCACTGATATCAGTAATGGCCTACAGCTTGACAAGAATTTGGCATGCAAATATAAAGTGGTCCCAAATTATAGATGCATATCAATGCTAAAAATTATGATTGAACAGTCATATTTTTGCTTTCTTGCCAAAGCGAAAATCTGCTAAAAGTGTGAGTGATCCAATCACAGATCACATCCTTCACTCACCTGCCTATCCTGCCTTTGACATGATAATATATGTGCATATTTAAATGCAGAGCCTTCTGATCTTTTGAGCACTTGCTGCTCTAACTCTGTTGAGGGGAGTGACAGCACCCTCATGAGATGCTTCAGCAGGTGATAGGTTTCAGCACATCACTTTCTCATTGTATCAGCATTAACTGTGAGTTCTGTGCTACTGTTTGAGCCTGGGGCTTTCGCAAAGCTGCAAAGGTGCAGACAAAACAAAAGTAGGGGATCAAAGAGTAGCAGAAAATGTAATCAAATAGTAATGATCGACTCTGCTTGTATTATATCAGGAAAAGTCATTGAAGGATGATTAAAGTGCAAAATCTAATATTACATTCTTATTCTTGATATACATAAAGGAGGTTGCTCATTATTACATAATTATCTATTTTGTTTGTAAAACAGCAGCCAGTGCAGCATGTAACAATAGAATGATCCCTGTGTCTTAGTGGCATACAGTTTTCAGTACCATCAATTCCTGTGGGATCTTACAGACTGAAATTCTGACATTCCCTTCCAAAGGCATAACTCCATTACACCATTTTACTGCATGGAAGCATTTCTCTCTCAGGTAGTATGATGACTAGACGAGTGAAAGTAGAGTGATTTGAAAACCATAGGGAGAAAAAGATAGTAGAAACAGATCCATGAATTTTTTATTAAAATCGAGAACAAGCTTTGCACCAAAGAACCACAGATAGTTCATTATTATTGTTTGCATGTCTAGGATAATCTTCAGGGACTTGCCTTGTACCTTCAAGCTGTTATAATTACAGTCAAAGATACAGTTGGCATATTGATCGATAATACAGCAGCTTTAATATATTTTATGGGTACCGAACATGTGTGTTCAGATTTGTTGTCATCAAAGTATTCTTTAAAGGAGATACAGATAGCCATGGAAACAAAAAACAAAATTATATTTTTTTCTTAATATTCCATAAAATGTTTGGAGAACCTTAACAACCAACTGAGAAAAAAATTCTGTTGATGAGAGGCCTGTGGCATAACTTAATAGTCATCAAGAAATAAATGCTCTCCTATCTCTCTGGCAGATATGTGTTCTTTAATTGAAGTCTAATAAGATTCTGTGCAATGAAGCCTCCAGGGCACTGTAGCTAAATGGCACTGACACCTGTGACGAGACATGCAGATGAAAATGTGTCAATAAAATGTTCGCTTTAGTAGAGGATGATTAATTTTAAAAACCACGTGCACTCATATCAGCTAGCCCAGTGAATGCCTCAGACTATGTTTTGTGATTTATTTTCATCATCTTCTAGAGTTTAAGAGAGAAGCACACTGATTCCTAATAGTGCGGTTTAAAGAATTTCTCTCCTCAGTGCTCTATGAGCCTGCCATTGCAGCTGCAGTTGTATTGCTTGGAAATCCATTTTTTTGTTTACACAGGTGCAGGCATTTCCAATGAAAAGCTCATGTTCACTAAACACATCTGTGCTACGTTTATGTTGGCAAGCTTGCTTCGGACCACAAAAAATGAGGTCTAGTTACATCTATGTAAGTTGTAGTTATGCACAGCCAGGATGACTCCTCTCACAAGGAAGAGATTGATCATACAGTATTTCCAGATATGAAAATGAAAATTCCAGTCAGCCCTACTGGAATGTGCACCAGGGATCTTGCCCCAGAAGGCCTCGAACCTATTTTAAATTAAATTATTTAGCGCTTACCTACAAAGTGTTTCGTAAAATATTACAATGTGCTGAAAGATTGATCACATGTACAGTGTTGACAATATAATTCCTGTGCAATCTGCAATAGGATTTCTAGACCAATTTTTAATGAAATAGTATACAGAATACAGTTATTTTTATTTTTCTCATTTTAATTTTCATGATGCTTATGAATATATATTTTTAGGTTGCTAGCACCCTTTATAGACAACTGTAATTGTTATATTGATGAAATCTCACCTTATGGTGTATTATCAACAAAGCATGGAATGCTGCTTCCACTGTTCTTGGTCCAAGTAGGGAAATTATCAAATTTGAATCATACGTTTCAGTTAGAAACAAAGGTCATGAGATTTATTTTGTGCTCTACCCATTCACCTCTCGAACGTGTGCTGAAATCTAGCCCAGCAGTCCCAACAGAAAAAGGCAAAAGCATTCTCTTTCTGTGGTGGATGGAAATATTTCAAATGATATGAGTTTGGACAGTTTCAATGCTATTCATAGAGGAAATACAGGTCCACAGTATGAAATTAGTTAAATCTGACACTAAATTGCTATATCAGAGAGATCATAAGGATGATTGGTGTCGAAAATGGAACTTCTTCATCTGGTTGGCAACACTCCTTGGAGGTTGTGGTGCTTAAGATGCATTTTTGGGATGCAGTAAAGGGAGCCTTACTCTGCAGATGGTTCCTATATTATCTGACCTGAATGCCAATACTTGACAACTGTGCTCTATTTTTCAGTATTGACAAGCTTTGTTCTCATGAGCATAAAAGTTCATTGCAAAAAAGTTAGTGTTAGGAATAAAATAAATTCACCTGAACTGAACAACTGAGTGTTTTGAATTGTAGTCAAATATACTTTGAGACAAAGGGTTGGATTTTATCTCAGGCGGAAGGGAGCAGGCCGACGTAAAAGTTGGTGGGAAACCGGTTACAATCGGCCTGGGGATCCGTCCCACATTTTAGGGGTCCCCGGGCTATAATTGTTCCGAGGCGGGACTTCCACCCGCTTGAGGGATGATGTCCTTGAGCTACTGGCCAATCAGCGGGCTGGCAGCTCTTAGTCCCAGCAGTGACACCATGAGCGGTGGCCAATGCTGGGACTGCATCCTAGCCGAGGACATGGAGCCAGGACTACATGTAAATTAGGGTAGCCTCGCCAGGGTGATCGGTCGCAACCCAGCGAGGCAAGGGTGATTGTGTGGAGGGCTGGGGGTGAGGGGGCGTCTCGGGTCCTGGGGGTGGTTGAGGAAGCGGGGTTGGCTCTCAATTGGGCACCCTGTGCCCATTTGTCAGGGCCCACCCCCGTGGCGCTGAGAGGCCACCAGCTTTCACTGGGCGGCCTTTCAAGTCTCCCAGACGCCTGCTTGCCACGGGTAAAATCCTTGGGGGGGCTGGCAAAGGCCCTTAAGTGGCCCGTTTCTCGCACCCCCCCGACCCATGTAAAGTGGGGCGGAGGCGGGAGCAGGTCAGGAAGGTCTCCCAGAGCCTCCCGCTCAATTTTACGCCACCACCCCTCCCCCCCACCCCGCCACCATCCGGCTCGCTGAGGTGATGTAAAATACCGGCCATAATGCGCAACATATTGGGGCTGATTTTCATTTTCATGTCTAAGTCAATTCCAAATGGGTTTTTAAAGAAAGATCAAGTGCAAATTGCCCTCAATTCTCTGGTCTAAGCTAGTTTGAATAATTAGTCCCAACTCCAGGTATAAACTCAAGTGGGCCTGGGGACTCTTTTCATTGAAATCTTTAGTAAAAAGCAAAATATTTATACATTATGAAGAGAACCCAGTGCCACACTACCAGTGCAAAAATTCAGAAAACTTTTGGAGACTTTAAAGGTATCTTGACTGAAGGAGCCAGGTATTAAGACGTGGCAGGTATAAATGAAGGGAAAGGGAACCATAGTCCTTTTTTCATTCTTTCATTGGATGTGGGCAACTCTGACAAGACCAGCAATTGTTGCCCATCCCTAATTGCCCTTGAGCAGGTTCTGGTGAGCCACATTCTTGAACCACTGCAGTCCATCTGGTGCTGATACGCCCACAGCGCTCGTAGAACGAGAGTTCCAGGCTTTAGATCTAGCGGCAGTGAAGGAACGGCGATATATTTCCAAGTCAGGATGGTGTGTGGCTTGGAGGGGAACTTGCAGGTGGTGGTGTTCTCATGCATCTGCTGCCCTTGTCCCTCTAGGTGGTAAAAGTTGCGGGTTTGGAAGGTGCTGTCTAAGGAGCCTTGGTGAGTTGCAGCCGTGCATCTTGTAGATGGTACACACTGCTGCCACAGTGTGTCAGTGGTGGAGGGAGTGAATGTTGAAGGTGCTGGATGGGGTGCCGATAAAGCGGACTGCTTTGTTCTGGATGGCGTTGAGCTTCTTGAGTGTTGTTGGCGCTGCACTCATCTGGGTAATTGGAGAATATTCCATCACACTCCTGACTTGTACCTTGTAGATGGTGGACAGGGTTTGGGGAGTCAGGAGGTGTGTTACTTGCCTCAGAATTCCAGCCTCAGACCTGCTCTTGTAGCCACGGTATTTATATGGCTGATCCAGTTCAGTTTCTGGTCAATGGTAACCCCCCGGTATGTTGATAGTGGGGGATTCAGTGATGGTAATGCCATTGAATTTCAAGGGGAGATGGTTAGATTCTCTCTTGTTGAAGATGGTAATTACTTGGCACTTTTGTGGTG
This sequence comes from Heterodontus francisci, assembly GCF_036365525.1. NCBI lineage: Eukaryota > Metazoa > Chordata > Chondrichthyes > Heterodontiformes > Heterodontidae > Heterodontus > Heterodontus francisci. The sequence goes on along the minus strand of NC_090375.1, from coordinate 69,410,577 downwards.
CGAATGTTACTTTACACTTATCAGCCAAAGTCTGGACATTGTCCAAGTCTTGCTGCATGCACGGATTGCTTCAGTATCTGTGGAGTTACGAATGGTACTGAACATTGTGCAATCATCAGCGCACACCCCTACTTCTGACCTTATGATGGGGGGAAGATTGCTGATGAAGCAGCTGAAGATGGTTGGGCCTAGGGCACTACCCTGAGTAACTCCTGCAGTGATGTTGAGGGACTGAGAATATGCCATCGCATCCGGAGGCTCCATGGCCCAAGGAGGGGCCCCCAGCGGCAGTGGCTGCTCCCGCAATTCCAGCGCTGCCCCTGGAGGGGTTTCCCCTCCAAACAGTGGGGTCTGCCTGCCTGGCCCAAGCACAGGAACAAATGGTTTACCTCCCCTGGGAGGGTGCTTCAAAGTAGAGGTGCCCTCTCGTTCTCCTTGCAGCCTCAGCAGTGGCCACCTCTCTCGTTGGTGCTACGGAGACTGCAGAGCTGCCGGCCCTCTGATTGGGCTGGCAGCATGGAGAGCCAGCCTGCTGGCTGTAACTGGATGGCAGGCCTGGCAACAGCCTTTTGATTTGTCGCTGCCGGGAATATTACTGCTGTGGTCCTGTAGGCCACCCACCCAGGCTTGGGACCGGCATATGGTCCTAACGTCGGGACTCACACTGGCTGTGCAAATCCCAGCTGTTAACTCTATTTTTCTCTCCGCAAATGCTGCCAGACGTGCTGAGTATTTCCAGCATTTTCAGTTTGACTTGCAATTGCTAAGTCTGATCCCTCCTCCATTGCTCTGTATTGGTGAACAATTACTGAGAACAAAGATCCCTAGGGAAGATATTAGAAGCAGTTAAGGCCACTTAGATTTGTTTTTGAATAAAATATCAGTGCTTGGTAAAACAGGAACCCTTCCATTTTTTTTCTGAGGACACTTTGAAAGCAAAAATGGGAGCAATCTTTATACCAGCTAATCTCCCATAAATACAGTTGGCAAGTACACATAGACACAGAGGAGGAGAAATTGGCATGTGCGGAAAGAACATAGGCTGAATCTTACAGCCTTCTGGACGTCGTGGGTCGTGGTGGGGGCGGGGGGCGGTGGGGGGCAGAAAATGCCCAGCCCGATATTGCCAGCGGCGGCAAGGTCTCGTGGTGGCCCCCTGCCTTTCGGCGATGGAAGCCAAATTTTCATATGTTAAATAATTTAAATTAATGAATAAATGACCTACCCGCTCCTGCTGTCCATTCCGGAGTGATATTGGGCCAGTGGCCAGCACTCCTGCGATCCGAGGCAGAACACTGGTAGAGAGGGGGGAACAGGTAAGTTTTTCAGTGCGGCGGGGGAGGGTGCGGGAACGGTGTCAGAGTCCTTTCATTTGTGTAGAGGATGGTGGGAAGGGGTAAAATTTAAAGTTTCTGAACTTTGGGGAGAAGGGGCAGGGAGAGGGCAAGTAATTATTTCCATGGTTATTGGGGGAGGGTGGGAGAGGCTCAGGGTCAGGGTCAATTTATTTAATTTTTTAATTTCACTGTAGCTTTAAATATTTAGATTAAATGGAAGGGCTCAAAGTCCTTTAAATACTATGTCAACACCTGCGAAAAGGCTGCTGGCACCATTGCTGGGGATGGACAGCTCACTCCCTCCATGTCATCAGGGTGGGCGGTCTGCTCTGATCATTTAAATGAGCTGCTGCGCTGAATATAGTGGCAGCTCCGCATCGGCGGTCTGCCATTGTTTACGTCCACTGCCGATTTTGGCGGCAGAAATGTAAAATGCAGCCCCATGTCTTTATATGTTGTCATGCATTCTAGCTAGTTATAGTTGCTGCCTTTTATTTATATTTGCACAAATCATTGTTTAGATAAAAGGGTAAGCTCTGGAAGGGTTGTGGTATTATTCAAGTTGATAAGGAAGTTCTAAATGTTTAAATATGTACATTTAACTTGAATATTTTCGTAACAATTAGTGCTGCTGTACTTTGGTAAAGAAGGAAATAATTTCTTGGCATTTTATATAAAAACAGTAAAGTGGCTTAGTTACCCTCACCCTAGTTTATATACCAAAATGTATTTATCTATCTGTGGTGGATAAGGAAAACATTATTTATTATTTTTCAAAATTCAGTGGATAACAAGTATCAGCCATGTCTCAGTTGATAGCACTTTTGCCTTTGAGATAGAAGATTGTGGGTTCATGCCCCACTCTAGAGATTTGAGCAAAAAAAAAATCTAGTACTGAGGGAGTGCTGCACTGTTGGTGGTGCCATTGTTCAGATGAGATGTTAAACCAAGGCCCTGTCTGTTCTCTCAGGTGGACGTAAAAGATCCCTTGGTACCATTACGAAGAAGAGCAGTAGAGTCATATCTGGTGTCCTTGCCAATAGTTATTCCTTAATCAATATTGCTAATGTTAATCTTCACATTCAAATCATGATTCCACCAGCACCTGAGATCTGATTGGGAATGTACACTTGGCCCCATCAGTACTATCATTTTTTTCTGGGGGTGGGAGATGGTGTGGAATTAGCAGACAACTTTGCATCTACTTTGGTAGGCACCTAATGCTTGCTGCAGCAAGGTTTTGAGCTCCAGGCACATGTAAATCACTTTTCTTCCACCTCTCCCACACCAGAAATACAGCTAGGGTTAGCAGGGCATCTTCAAGGCACCCAAAAGTCTCATCTCAACTGAGACATGCCTTAAATAAGGTGGGATTGGAAGAAGGGTGAGCAGGGGAGCCTGGATGCCAGAATCAGGAGTATGAGGCTGACTTGTACCACATCCTTGCTTCTACTTCATTGGGATTTAAGTAGCAGCACAGCCAGCTATGGCTGGCACTCTACACCTACCTCTGAGTTGAAAAGTTGAGAGCTCAAGTCCCATTCCAGAGACTTGAACACAAAAACCTCGCTGACACCCCAGGAGAGTGTTGGAGGTGCCATGTTTGAATGCAACGCCATGGCCCCATCTGCTCTTTCATGTGGATTTAAAATATCCCATGATACTATTACAAGAAGAGTAGGGTCATTATCCCTGGTGTGCTGTAAATATTTATTCTTTAATCAACATCACTAAAAAACATTATCTGGTTATTATCACATTGCTGTGTGTGGAAGCTTGCTGTGCGCAAGTTGGTTGACGTGTTTTCTACATTACAACAGTGACTACATTTCAAATGTACTTATTTACCTGTAAGGCACTTTGGGACATCCAGAGTCTTTATTTTATATGTATATGCCCTCCTGCAACCCCCATTTCCACACTCCAGCAATTCCCTCCCTCACAGCAGTGTAACCTTTGATTCACAATGAGCAACACCAATGGAAATCTGCAGATATGATATAAAGGATCAACAGCCTTATAATGATGCAATTGAACTATAATGGAGAACCTTATAACAAGAGTGTACATTTTGAAAAGAAATCATGAAAAATACTGAACATATGCCTTGAAAACACTAAAGTGAATTTAAGATTTCATGTCAACTTTCACATAAAATTAGAACAGATATTTATGCAGTTTTGTTACTGAGGTGAGCTAACTATAAAAGCATTTGGCAAGCTTTATCAAGTACAGGAAAAATGAAGCTGGCTCCACACTAATACAATAACTAGAATCAGACAGAGATGGCCAAAGTCCAAGTTGATCAAAACAGAACAAATTGCAGAAATCCAAATTGGTTCAAATCTGATTAATTTAGATCTGGAAATGAAGCTTATATTCTTGTTTAAGCATTTTCAATGTACATCTGAATACCATTAATATTAAACAGCAACTAGGTATCAACAGAATTTGCAGTTTTGACCTTCAATCAACCTGTCTATCCTCAGTTGGAAACTATTACATTTCTTCTTCTCCATTATTGCTTTAAAATCTGCAGAGATAAACTTCTCCTCGTGTCAATAAATCTCCCACCGCCTCTCTTCTTTCTCGATGGTTAACACCAATGAGAGCTGGATTGATAATACAATTAACTAGCCAATGCAACTTTAATATAAATCAAGTTCATAGCTCAATCACTGAAGTAATAAGAAAAGAGAAATTACAGGGAATTTCTTTGAAAATAAACCTTAAATGAGACTGGATCCAATGTTGCTATGTGAGTAATTTTAATGCAAAGTTTGGTCTAAAATCCTGAGTATGTTGAGGTCAGTGGCAAGATCTGAGTGCTCACAGCAAGTTTCCCCTGATGAGAAGAATGGCAACTGGTCTACATTGTGAGCTACAACTTTAACCTACCTGCAATATTTTAAGATTAAAAAGCTCTCCACAAGTCCTAGAAACTATTCACTGGGCAAGCTTTACTCAGTCCCAATGGCCAATAAGCCCTAACCCATTCTCCCTGCTTGGCTTAAGCACTCCTCCCTCCCTTGACCAAGAAAAAACTCCTGACCCTTTGCTCTCAATATTGAGCATGATCAAAAGGCATAACTCTGAGACCCTCAATGTATGCACCATGAATTTAACCTATAATGCATGCGGGTGGCTTGGGTTCCTACCATGAACAAGGCTTAAATCATTGTTCCCAATTATTTACATGTATCTTATGCTGCATTTAACAACAGGTCTTGATGTTGTGAGGTGTCAGCCATGGCTCAGTTGGTAGCACTTTCACCTCTGAGTCAGAAGTTTGTGGGTGTAAGCTCCACTCCAGAGACCAGAGCACAAAATCTAGGCTGACACTTCACTTCAGTTCAGTACAGAGGCATTGCTGCAGTGTCAGATGTACCATCTTTCCTGCCTTCTCAGGTGAACCTAAAAGATCCCATGGTACTATTTTGAAGAAGAGCAGGATAGGTACCCCCGGTGTCCTGGTCAATATTATCCGTCAATCAATATCATTAAAAACAGATTATCTGGTCATTTATACATTGTTGTTTGTGCAACCTTGCTGTGTTCACATTGGCTGCTGTGTTTGCTACATTCCAACAGTGACTACAATTCAAAAGGATTTACAATAGTAATTCAAAAATGCTTTGCAATGTCCTGAGGCCATGAAAGACACTTTATAAATGCCGTTTGTTTGTTCATTCAAGGAAATAGTGGTAAGAACAATCTTTACCAAACCTCCAGGCCCCAGAAATTCAAATCAAGAAAACCCAAAAAGTAAGAAATATGCGCACAGTAGCATTGAATTACCAGGACTTTGTGGACTGAATTGCCAGGGCTGTTAGGCTACATGTAACCCATAAACCTAGTTCTGAAATCCTGTTGGAATGTATTATAACCCAAGTACTGTCCACATTTTATTGAAATGAAATCTCATCAGAAGTGATGGAGGATTTTTTACTGCTGAGCTCTTTCAATATGAATTAAGCTGTCCTGCAAAGTATAAAGTACAGTAGCGCATTTAGGAGCTTCTGATTTTTGTTATTAATGACCTGCAGCAGCTGCATTGCGAATAACACTAGCACGCATTGAAAGAAATGTGAAGTGGAACCTTATGTGGGAACAACATGCTGCCAGTATGATTACATAACCAACATGCTGCAGCAATGTTCTGGGGATGTTACAGACAGCAGGGGTTCGATGGATTGTGTAAGAAAAAAAAATGTTTTCTGTACTACCTGTACAACTCAGCACTTGGAAAGAACAGAAGAAGGTCCTCACAGCATGTCGGGTGGACCTCACTGGGCTCCGGAGAGTATACAATTATTTGAGTTACAGAGCCACACAGAAGCAAAAAAAGGAAAATGACAATCAGATATAGGGCACTTGGCCTGAAATTTTCCCTTTAAATGAAAATAGGAGAATGCCTTTTTGTTTCTACAATTAATAATGCACTAACAAGATTGCAGTTTGAAATGTAAAAGTTGTAACAGTGCAATCTTGCTGATTTTCTCAATTTTTATAAAGAAGAATTTGACCCACCCCTGCTCTCTTACTGCTAAACTGCAATTTTTAAACAAAAGAAATCATCCTTTACAAGTATTGGCACAACAAAGTTATAGAACTGGTCTGTGTCAAGGAAATGGCTCAATTTTTACTTTCCCATTTTTCCTGTGAATATGTATGGTACTTGAATATTATTAACTGGACACTAGGTAGCCCCTTGATGGGAATAAGCACATAGTAGTAATTACACTTGTGTTGCTTTTGTTATGCTTTGTCAGGAATTTTTTGGAATGGCCAGAAACAAAAGCAGTTAGTTATTCCCATGAACATTGAGTGTTTATTTGAACAGAATAGTAGCGACCAGGATAATGAAAAGCACATTACTAAAAAGATATTCAGTTGCACAGCACCCATGTTTTCAGTGCTACGGATGTTCCAAAATGGCATCTGCGCAGTGCAAGCACAATTCTGGTGCAGGCTGTGCCAGATGCTATTTTGGGCAGGTGGTTAGAGCGAATACTGGGAGCACGTGCCAGAAGTATGCAAAGCAGGCAGATCGTAATGTCAGCCAGCATGTAACACTGATTTGACAACAGCTGTGCCATTTTTGACCTGAGTGCTGCAGCTAATGCCCTCTCTTAACCTTGCATAGTTGAACATGCATTCAGCAGCAGGAAGAACTCCCCACCAATGCAATTTAAAGAGATTATCGACTACTTTTGGGTTATTTGTTGATTGATTTCTGCTGACTACTGCTGAATTAGTAGAAGTGTTTGGTGGCTTGTACTGCTGTTTAAAGTTGCTGACGTCTACAGGGAGTGGAATCGTACGTCGTGAAGGCCTTGGTTGTGACTCTAAGGGTTCTGCTCCCAGACATCGGTGCAACAGTTCCTATTTGCCATGGCCTGCAGCATGACAGGTAGAATGAGCAGAGGCGACACAAAGGAAGGCAAGCTGCTTGAAGAGAGAGGATGAGATGAAGGTGAAGGGTTCTCAGCCGGAGGCCATAGCCACCCAGTACTTCAGGAAGCATTTCCCCTACCTAAACCTCAACGAAGAACAGGGGGCAGAATTTTAACTGCCAAATTTTGGGGGTGGGGGGTGAGGGGTGGGAAGGTGGTGGTGGTGTGGAGGGAGAGGGGGGTGGGGGGGAAATTGGTTCGGGCGTGGGCAGGGAGTTAAATCCATGAAAAACGCGGGCGTGTCAGAAATGCAACATGATCCCGCCCATTTCTGGATTTTACTGTAGCACGTTTCCAAGTGAGCAGAAAACCACGTGGAGCAATTAATTGTGGCTTTAACTCAGGATTCTAGCTGTAACAGCCAGCACAAGGGTTTTTCCAGTTGTGTGGAACTCACCAGGGCCGACAAGGTAAAAGCACAGCAGGGAGCCATTGAACAATGAAACTGACAGGCCTGAAAACCTTTAAACAGTGAAACTGCATAGCTGCTGGCCAGAGTTCTATCCACTGTTGTGTGAGGCAGGTCATTGAGGCTCTGTATGTAAAGAGATTTGAATACATTTCATTCTCTCTTGCCAGAGTGAGCACATGGCTTCGCCAGAACAGCAGGCTGCCGCATGGTGCAAGGTGCCATTGACAGCACACACTGGCACTGCATGTACACTCAGCGATTACTGCAACAGGAAGGGTTTCCACTCCCTCAATGTTCAGCTGGTGTGCGATCATACTCAGCACATCATGCAGGTGAATGTCCAGCATCCTGGCAGCACTCACGATGCCCCCATTCTGTGCCAGTCTGCTGTATAATCAGGATTTGAGCCATGATGGCAAAGCAGAAGGGCAAGAATGGATGTTCACTGATCACTTGGCTCATGACTGTGGTGTGCAACCCATGCACACATGCATGCATATAAAGAGAGTCAATGCCATACAAAATATCATCGAGCACACCATTAGTACATAAGCAGCGCTTCCGCTGCCTGGACCACTGTGGAGGAGCTCTGCAGAAGTTGCAGAGTAGGTGCTTTGATTCAGCCTGGTCTGCTGAATGTTGCACAGCCTCACCATCATGAGGGCAAAGCCCTTACCACCAAGTATACAGTGAACAGCTGAGGAGGAAAAGGTAAAGGAAGAGGAGGAGGAATGAAGAAGACAACCAACGCATCCCCTTTCCGGCCGGGCTGTCTGTGATTGAGTCATCTGATCCCAATTCTCGATTCACCTTACCTTCCCTCTGTTACTGACCATCAAAGCTATCTCTTGGCCGCAAAGTTAAAATAAAAGCTACCACAAAACAAACACTCCAAACCAACTTTATAAATCAAGCCATCCAATATTCCAAAGTCAACTGATCACCCTTGTGCATTCCCATAGTGCCTGCTTTCTGTGAGCCTTTGTCTGTCCTCATGCTCCTAAGAAGTGCTACCCTAATGGTTGCAGCATGGCTGACAGAAAGCTGCTGCTTTTCAATGAGGGAGACTTGCAGATGGACGTTCAGAATGAACTCAAGTATCTCCAACCCTAGAAGGCCTGACTTCGGACCCACTTCAGCTTTTAACTGCAGGACATCTTTTAAATATTTTTGGTAGGGCTGCCTGTCAGCCGGGAAAGCGTGCAGTGGAGCCGAGGGCAGGTAGGTCTAGTGGGGTGGTTGGGAAAGATATCAGGGGAAGAGTGGTTATTGGAGATCCGATCACTGTGGCGGGGGGGGGGGGAGTTGGTAGTTGGGGGAGGGGCGATCAGTCGGGTGTTGTGGGGGGAGATGCTATTTGGGTGATATATTCACATGGAGGGGGTGAGAGGAGCAGACAGATACAGGGTGGATGCAGAGGTAAACACTCGTGCTTCTCCTGGACCATTTTTAATGAATTCAGCCCTTCTCACCTTTTACCTGCCGGATTTTCCAATGCCAGGGAAACCCAGCCGACTGTGGTTAAAGAAAGAATCATTGAGAATAGAACTTGGGAAAATAAAATGGGCAACAATATTGGCAAACAATGATGCACAACTTCAATGAGAAACAGTTAAAATGGTGTACAACAGAGTACAGGAAAAATATATTCTGCTAAAAGGAAAGAACATACTAAACACTAGAGAGACTCTATGGATGAATAAGGACATAAGGAACAATTGAGGTTGGGAAAAAGGCATATATTCAGTATATAGACAGCAGAGGTGTGCACGATAAGAGAGAATATTAAGAGATTAGAAGTCAAAAAAATTGGAAGGCAAAGGGGAACTATGAAATTAAATTATCAAGGAACATGAAACAAAATAGTAAAAGATTTTACAGGCACGTCAACAATAAAAGGAAGGCTGAGGTGGAAATAGGACCATTAAGGGATAGACAGGATAATACCACAGTTAATGATAGAGAGATGGCAGAAATATTAAATAATTATTTTGCTTCAGTGTTTGCCAGGGGGATGGAACAGGTACACATGGCATTGAATGATGAGATGAGTAAGGAGATAATACACTTAAAATAAAAAGGGGATGTATTGAATAAACTAATCAAACTCAAAGAGGATAAAGTCCTTATTCTAGATGAATTGCATCCATGCATTTTAAAAGAATCTAGGGAAAAGAAAGCAGAGGCATTACTACACATATTTAATAATTCATTTGAAAAAGGTGTAGTGCCAGTGGACAGGCGGCTAGCTAACATAATTTCTATATTTAAGAGGGGGGACAGAACATGCCCAGGGAATTATAGACCAGTCAGCTTAACATCGGTGGTAGGAAAAATAGTGGAATCGCTGCTAAAGGAGGGAATAGAAGAACATCTCGAAAAGAAAAATATATAATAATGAATAGTCAGCATAGATTTCAAAGAGGAAACTCTTGCTTGATCAACCTTATTGAATTTTTTGTGGAGGTAACAGATATAGACAATGGTAATGCAGTAGATGTAATTTATCTAGATTTTCAAAAGGCCTTCGATAGGATGCCCCATAAATCCCATAACAGATGAATGAATAAGGCCAGAGAATGCAGAGTCAGGGGACAAGTGGCAGAATGGATTGCTAGCTGGCTTCAAGACAGAAAGCAGAGAGTGGAAGGAAGGGTAGTTATTCAGAGTGGCAGAAGGTGGGAAGTGGTGTTCCACAAGGATCAGTGCTGGGACCACTGCTGTTCACCATTTACATTAACTATTTGGACTTCAGAATCAAAAATGCAATTTCTAAATTTGTGGATGACACCAAATGGAGAGAGAGGCAGGGGAGGAGGCAGAATATTGAGAAAGACTGCAACAAATTACAGGAGGACTTTAATAAACTTGCACAATGGGCAAATAATTGGCAAATAAAATTCAACATAGATAAATGTACAGGAAGAATAGGGAGGTCACTTATTACTTGGAAGGTGTGAATCTAGGTGGGGTAGAGAAACAAAGGAATCTCATAGTGTAAATACACCAATCACTAAAAGTTGTGCCACAGGTCAGCAAGGCCATTTCTAGAGGATAGAATTGAAAAGTAGGGAAGTTATGCTAAACCTGTATTGAACCTTGGTTACACCACACTTAGAGTACTGCATGCAGTTCTGGACACCATATTATAAAAAGGATATAGAGGCATTGGAGAGGGTACAGAGAAGACTTAAAAGGATGATACCGTAAATGAGTGAGAATACATATCAGGGTGGGATGAACAGTCTGGGTCTCTTTTCACTTGAATAAAGAAGGCTGAGGGGTGACCTAATAGAGGTCTTTAAAGTTATGAAAGGTTTTGATAGAGTGCATACAGAAAGAATGGCTGGGATTTTATCTGGATAACTGGGGTCTTGGCCACTGGCCAAAGCGCTGGCGAGAGCCCCGTATTGCCTCCTCTGAGGAAGGCCCGTTGCACTATATGCCAATTAGGTACTTAAACAGACAGTGGTGGGCCATCCCCGGGACAAAGGACCCCAGCTACAGAAGTACAGACTGCTGAGAGCTGCCAGCCAATCAGAGGCCAGTAGCCCTTTAACTGAGCAGTGCTGCCACGGAGGCGGTGGTTGCTGCTGGTACTGGAGTCACTGGAGGCACTGCATGTGGGCCAACAAGTGAGTCAGGGTGGGAGGGATTTCACAGGGTGGGGGCCATAGGGGAGGGGCGTGTAGGGGGTCAGCAGTAAGGACAGGGGGATGGCTCTTAGCGAGCCCCTCCCTTTCCAATGTTGGGACCCTCGATTAGGCACTAAGTATCATCCTTTTAAGTCTTCTCTGTACCCTCTCCAATGCCTTTTAACGAGGGACCACCCCCCCCATCCAGGTCCCGGCAAGCAACCCGTATTATTTGCTTGGCATGCTCCCTGTGTGGCGCCAGGCCTGCCCGCATCTGGGCTAATACTGGCAGAAGCGGGATGAGGCCCTTCATTGGGCATTAATTGCCCACTTAAGGGCCTCAATTGGCGGTGGGACAGGAAGATCGTCCATGGGCCTTCCAACCCTGGACTTAATTTTTGTGGAGGTAGGAAGGTGTTGGAGCCCGCCCCCCAGCATCCCACTCTCCCCACCTCCAAAGTCGCCGCGGGGGAGAGCATAAAATTCCCCCCAGTGTTTCCACGTGATGGGAAGAGCATAACTAGAGGTCATCAATATAAGATAGTCACCAAGAAATCCAAAAAGGAATTAAGAAGAAACATCTTTACCCAAACAGTGGTGAGAATGTGGAACCCGCTACCGCAGGGAGAGATTGAAGCTAATAGTATTGATGCATTTAACGAGAAGATAGACAAGCATGTGAGGGAGAAGGAAATAGAGGGTTATGATAATAAATTTAGATGAGGAAAGATGGGAGGAGGCTCGAGTGGAGCATAAACGTCAGCATGGGTTGGTTGGGCCGAATGGCCTGTTTCTGTGCCCTATATCCTATGTAATAAAGGCACGCAGCCTCATTAAAATATTTAAATGACCAACCCACCTCCTGAGAGTAGATTGGTCGCCTGCCTGTCATCCCATCTCTGTTAAAACCAGAAATGGGCAGGCTATGAAAGGTTGGGTTCCTGTTTCAGATTTTTAGTTTTTTAACCTCTCACCCAAACCAAGCCCAACTATTTTTGGGTTTAAAATTACTCCTGAGTTGTTGAATTTCTTTTTTATTTGTTAACTAGTCTCATTCTTGGGGTTGCAGATTTTTGTGTCATTCAGAAGGAGGAAAGTGATATGCCTATGGTACTTGCATATTTTTAACTGAACAATAGATGGGCTCCTGATGGGAGTAAGTATCGGAGTGTTTATCTGGACGTAATGCCTGAAGACTGACTTTTGCCAGATTACAGTTCTGTAGATGTAGGGTGCCCTCCAGTACATCTACCCAAGTGGCCATTCTATGTGTTTAAGCTTAGTCTATTAGTGCAGGGATGCTTTCAAATCAACTGTTAATATACAGAGTTGAAGAGGACAAACCATCATAGGTGCATTTTATCTAGTTCTGATTGACTCCCGATAAGGATAATTTAATACTTCACAATCAACAGGCCTCACATGAAAATATGTAGGTGAATCTCTGAGGAGGTTCTCCCACTCATCCATTTTAACTTCAGTGGAAGAGCTGTGAAACCCCTGAAAAACAACATAAATACATGAGCTGGGCAGAGGAACACCACTATGAGCCTTATCTGTAAAGCAATTTTACTTCTGAACAATAAAAATTAAACAGAAAATGCTGGAAATGCTCAGATCATGCACATCTGTGGAAAGAACAAAAGTCAATATTTTGAGTACAGGCTGTTGTGTGCTTCCAGTGTTGTCCATTTTCATTTCAGATTTCCAATATCTGCAGTATTTTGCTTTTTGTTCACCTCTGAAAATATACATAATGGGACAGGTTAATTCCAAGCCTTTTACCCTGCATGCTAGATGTCCCAAAGCTTGCATTGGATCAGCTTCAGTTAATTCTTCAAAATAGCTGTATCTCTTACATCTTCCTCAATTGTAAAAAGCAGGCAGTCACTTTTTAAACTGAATTAACTAAACAAGAGTTCTAAATGCATTTCTTGTCAGAAATCCTCCATCATTCAGAAGTGTAGATCCAGCAAGCCAGACATACTCTTAAAAATTCCCAACAGTCAGATATCTTCAAGTCCAGCCGTTCATTTCAGTCAGACAGATGTTTCATTTAATAATCCTCGTGCTAAAGATCAGGATTATGCTTTTTCAAAACTGACATGTTACTAATGTCATTTCTTAGTATAAGCCAGATGGTGAATAAGCAACGGCTGTGGCTCTATTTATATATTGAAACAAATGGCATTTTTGTAAGGACTTTGGCATGTTCATTTATTATATTTAAATAAACATTAGATGATTAATAAAGTTGATTGAGCTAGGCTTGAAATTAAAGGTCCCCAAGATTAAGTGTTTAACTGTGTAATGTAACTTGATTAAAAGTAAAATATTTGTTCACTTCACCATATAAAGTTTATATCTGCTCAGAGCAACTTTCTGTTTCCAGTGTTGGGCCCAACCAATTATCATCCTCTTTCTTGAGAAGACGAGAGTCACATATCACACACACCACTGAATTGCTCAACTTCATGCTGGAAAATCATTTTAAAAAAACGATAATGAAAACAAAAAGTGCTGGAAATATACCACAGGTCCTTCAGCATCTAGCTTGCTTAATATGTCGGTTGGCAACCTTTGTCACTGCTGATAAGAAAACTATAGCAGTCCTTTTATAGGGCTGAACAAGAAGAAGAAAGGAGGGGCATAGGTAAAAGAGGACAAAAATACTATTGATAAAAAGAAGTGGTTGTATCAAATCCCATTATTCACAATAATAATGCAATATTGTCATTCCATGACAATATGAAAGGCACATTTCAGCATAGCGGCACCTCATCAGACCCCTTTCCTATCCTGAGCGGCGTGAAACAGGGCTGTGTTCTCGCACCTACACTGTTTGGGATTTTCTTCTCCCTGCTGCTCTCACATGCGTTCAAGTCTTCAGAAGAAGGAATTTTCCTCCACACAAGATCAAGGGGCAGGTTGTTCAACCTTGCCCGTCTAAGAGCGAAGACCAAAGTACGGAAAGTCCTCATCAGCGAACTCCTCTTTGCTGACGATGCTGCTTTAACATCTCACACTGAAGAGTGTCTGCAGAGTCTCATCGACAGGTTTGCGGCTGCCTGCAACAAATTTGGCCTAAACATCAGCCTCAAGAAAACGAACATTATGGGACAGGACGTCAGAAATGCTCCATCCATCAATATCGGCGACCACGCTCTGGAAGTGGTTCAAGAGTTCACCTACCTAGGCTCAACTATCACCAGTAACCTGTCCCTAGATGCAGAAATCAACAAGCGCATGCGAAAGGTTTCCGCTGCTATGTCCAGACTGGCCAAGAGAGTGTGGGAAAATGGTGCAGTGACACGGAACACCAAAGTCCAAGTGTATCAAGCCTGTGTCCTCAGTACCTTGCTCTACGGCAGTGAGGCCTGGACAACATATGTCAGCCAAGAGCGACATCTCAATTCATTCCATCTTTGCTGTCACCGGAGAATCCTTGGCATCAGGTGGCAGGACCGTATCTCCAACACAGAAGTCCTCGAGGCGGCCAACATCCCCAGCTTATACACACTACTGAGTCAGCAGCGCTTGAGATGGCTTGGCCATGTGAGCCGCGTGGAAGATGGCAGGATCCCCAAAGACACATTGTACAGCGAGCTAGCCACTGGTATCAGACTCACCGGTCGTCCATGTCTCCGCTTTGAAGACGTCTGCAAATGCGACATGAAGTCCTGTGACATTGATCACAAGTCGTGGGAGTCAGTTGCCAGCGATCGCCAGAACTGGCGGGCAGCCATAAAGGCGGGGCTAAAGTGTGGCGAGTCGAAGAGACTTAGCAGTTGGCAGGAAAAAAGACAGAAGCGCAAGGGGAGAGCCAACTGTGTAATAGCCCCGACAAACAAATTTTTCTGCAGCACCTGTGGAAGACCCTGTCACTCTAGAATTGGCCTTTATAGCCACTCCAGGTGCAGCTCCACAAACCACTGACCACCTCCAGGCGCTTACCCATTGCCTCTCGAGATAAGGAGGCCAAAGAAGAAGAAAAAGAAGAATTCACAGTATTTTTTTAAATTGAAATTCATAGTCAGGAACTAATAGCTTCAGTAAAATAACTCAATCATTTGAATCAAGATTGGGTTCAAGAAAGTTAAAATATTTCCTTCATAATTGTGATCCTGGAAAATAGGGCCTAAATATTTGGGGCTTCAAGGCCCCATCTAAGAAATTAGTTGCTCCATGAGGCTATATCTGTTTTAACTGATGATGCCCAATTATCTAATATGAGTGGAAGCAAACAATCACCAGGTCTACCCATGAGAAAAGATTCAATACATTTATTGTATGAGGATTTTAAAGTGAAATGTATCTCTATAGTGGTGTAATTCTGACACAAAATAAATAATAGGATGGAGACAGAATTTAGCTGCTCAACTTCCAATAAAGCTCTTCTCTCCTGCCAGACAGACTAGTACACTTTCACTCCAAAGCACATTTAAGTGTACATTACTGGAGACTTCGACCACACACATTGCACAGGCATATGTGCAATATTGACTGGGGTAGCATTAGAACACAAAGAAACTCAAAGACATAATGAAGAAATTTGGCCCATTAAAGCTCAATACTTCAATATTCTATTTTTTATCATAGCATCTAATTGATTTTGAATAACACCAATGAAGCTAAAGGATTGGAAATCCTTAAGAAAGTTATTGCTAAAGTGTCATTATTAAAAGTCAGTATCGACTCAATGATGGCACTGTGTAGATTTGTTTAGTATGTGACAGACAAAATCCATTTCCTACCTCTTCTGACAGAAGTACTTTAGCCAATGAGTGAGTCTGACATATTTCATGTGTGAATCTTAGTCTAGAGAGATAAAGCTGAGGTCTCAGTCTTCCATAAGATAGATTGGAGTACCAGCACAGGGCAGACCACTTAAAACAGACCTCATTGTTATATAGAATTACATATGGGGGAATTTTCCCAGGCAAGTGGAGGTGGGTTTGGGTGTGTGTGGAGAATTTAATCCCTAAAAGTGGCACTGGGTTGGGATCCCAACATCACCCAGCCCTCTCCAGGCTTTCACTGCGGCAGTGTTGAAGGTGAGTGGGCAACTGCACGTAGCTGTTGGGTAAGTAATTAAAATATTCAAATAAGTCATTAAGAACTGGATGAACCCTCAATTCTGGATGTAACACCCAGGGCTTCTGCTTCCTAAGCTGTTGGCAACTCACCAGAGTCACTGAGGCGAGTGCACAGTTAAACTGACAAACTGGGAAAGTTTTGATCAGTGAAACAGAAGAGCTACAGTCATGGCCAGGTGAGAGGCTACTGTTCATAACACTTCTTCTCTCAGATAGTGCTATCACCGCTTGACAATCGCTATCACTAGAGAAAAAGTATTAGGAAAACGATTGGAACTAAAGACTGACAAGTCCCCTGGATCTGATGGCCTGCATCATAGGTCCTTAAAAAAGTAGCTGTAGAGATAGTGGATGCATTGGTTGTAATCTTCCAAGTTCCCTAGATTCTGAAAAGGTCCCAGCAGACTGGAAAACCACAAATGTAAAACCTCTATTCAAGAAAGGGTGGGGTGGGGGGTGTTGGTGGTGACAGAAAGCAGGAAGATATAGGCCAGTTAACCTGACATCTGTCATTGGGAAAATGCTCAAATCCATTATTAAGGAAGTATTAGCAGGTCATTTAGAAGATCATAATGTAATCAGGCAGAATCGACATGGTTTTATGAAAGGGAAATCATATTTGCCAAATTTACTTGAGTTCTTTGAGGATGTAACAAGCAGTGTGGAGAAAGGGGAACCAGTAGATGTCGTATATTTGGGTTTCCAAAAGGCATTCAATAAGGTACATAAAAGGTTACTACACAATGATGTTGGGGGTAATATATTAGCATGGATAGAGGATTGGTTAACTAACAGGAAACTGAGAGTTGAGGTAAATGGGGCATTTTCAGGTTGGCAAACTGTAACTAGTGGAGTGCCACAGGGATCAGTGATGGGGCCTCAACTATTTACGATCTATATTAATGACTTGGATGAAAGAACAGAGTGGACAGAAGGGGGCTGGAAGATCGACGTGGTAGCAGCCCGCCAGGGAACCTGACGCCGGGATTGCTGGGCCCGATCTTTCCGGTGGCTGGGAAGCTCCATGGCGGGCCCTCCCCCGCTGTCCAGTGGGACCATGCTTTAAATATTGAAATGACCTGTTTGCATACATTTAAATTAAATTACCCACGATCTTACCTGCAGTTCCAGATCTTCAGCATGATGGGCAGCACTCACGCACCTTCACTTCCCGTCCAGGGAAAGCTGGTGCCACCAAGGTGGGGAAGGGGGGATCTCTACATTTGTAGGGTAGTTGTGGGGGGGTGAACTCTGCAATTTTAGTGTGGGAGCGAAGGGGTGAACTTTGCACTTTGTGCAGTTGAGGGGAGAAGGGGCCAACTCTGCAATTTTAGTGTAGTGGGGGTGGGGGAGGGGGGTGGTGGGTTTGGTTGGGAGGATGGGGCAAAAATGTATTTTCAGTGTAGTGGGTGGGGGGAACTGGGGCAACTCTGCAGTCTCTTCACAGGGCTGGCAGCCCTTTAAAAATGTCGCCAGCGCCTGTGCAGAGATAGTTGACCCCGTTCACGGCGTCTCCAAGACTGTCCCCACCTCGTGATTGGAGGGGGGGGAGCGGGAGTGACCGCCATGCATATTTTAATGAGCCGCTGGGCTTAAGATCACGGCAGCGTGGCGGTGCGCAGCCCGTGCATGCCGGCTGTCAATTCTTAAATTGGCAGTGGGAAAACAAAATCAGCCCAGTGTCTGCAAAGAGATGTAGATAGGTTAAGTGAGTGGGCAAAAATTTGGCAGATGGGTATAATGTGGGAAAATGTGAGGTTGAACACTTTAGCAGGAAGATTAGGAAAGCAGAATATTGTTTATATGGAGAGAGACTGCAGAATTAGGAAAGCAAATGGAATGGTTGCCATTTATTGCAATAGGGATGGAGTATAAAAGCAGAGAAGTCTTACCACAACTGTACAGGGCATTGGTGAGACCTGCACCTAGAGTACTGTATAGTTTGGGTCTCCTTATTTAAGGAGGGATATACTTGCATTGGAAGCAGTTCAGAAAAGGTTACACAGAGAGAGCTCTGTTATCAGCAGCCTGAAGGAAGAAGATGGCTCGGTAACGTCTTCGCAGTCCGACATACTAAGGATCAGCAAATCCTTTTATGCTGGGCTGTATGACGCGAAGCCCACAGACAGCAGAGCCTCCCAGTCCTTCCTGTCATCTATCACAGAGGTCTTAGATGACAGCAGGAGGGAGAGACTGGACAAGCCGCTAGCTCTGGACGAGCTGACAAAGGCCGTCGAGTCTTTCGAGATGAGTAAAACTCCCGGGAGCGACGGCTTACCGGTCGAGTTGTACTCGGCCCTGTGGGACTGGGTCGGCCCGGACCTGCTGGAAGTATACGAGAGTATGCTCCTGGCCGGCAGCATGTCAGAATCCATGAGAAAAGGCATCATCACCCTCATTTACAAGCAGAAGGGGGAGAGTGCAGAAATCAGAAATTGGCGGCCCATCTCACTGCTTAATGTTGATTACAAGATTCTGTCCAAAGTCATAGCCAGTCGAGTCAAGTCTGCTCTGGAGTTGGTGATTCACCCCGATCAGACCTGTACTGTACCCGGCAGGAAGATCTCTGATAGTCTCGCGCTACTCAGGGATACGATCGCCTACGTACGGGACAGGAGGGTGGACACCTGCCTCATCAGCCTGGACCAGGAGAAGGCTTTTGACAGGATATCGCACACCTACATGATGGACGTGCTTTCCAAAATGGGGTTTGGGGAGGGAATCTGCAATTGGATCCAACTGCTCTACACAAACATCAGTAGCGCAGTGTCAATCAACGGGTGGGAATCTGAAAGTTTCCCGATCAAATCTGGAGTCAGACAGGGCTGTCCTCTGTCCCCGGTCTTGTTTGTTTGCTGTATTGAACCCTTTGCTGAGTCTATTAGGAAGGATGCGAGCATAAGAGGGGTGACAATCCCAGGCAGCGGAGGCACTCAGGTCAAAACCTCCCTGTACATGGATGACGTTGCCGTCTTCTGCTCGGATCCGCTGTCCGTGCGCAGACTGATGAGCATCTGCGACCAGTTCGAACTGGCCTCGGGAGCCAAAGTTAACCACGGCAAGAGCGAGGCCATGTTCTTTGGGAACTGGGCTGACCGATCCTTTGTCCCCTTCACCGTCAGGTCAGATTACCTGAAGGTGCTGGGGATATGGTTCGGAAGGGCCGGGGCGTGCACCAAAACATGGGAGGAGCGAGTAGCCAAGGTACGACAAAAGTTGGGCATGTGGGGGCAGCGATCTCTCTCCATTGTGGGTAAGAACCTGGTCATCAGGTGCGAGGCGCTCACGTTGTTGCTCTACGTGGCGCAGGTCTGGCCCATACCCCACTCCTGCGCCGTGGCAGTCACCCGAGCCATTTTCCGCTTCGTCTGGGGATCTAAAATGGACCGGGTCCGGAGGGACACGATGTTCAAATCTCTGGACATGGGCGGGAAAAATGTACCCAACGTGGCCCTCATCCTGATGACCACCTTCGTGTGCGGCTGCATCAAGCTATGTGTAGATCCCCAGTACGCAAACTCCAAGTGTCACTACGTGCTGAGGTTCTATCTGTCCCCGGTGTTGCGAAGGATGGGCCTGGTCACATTGCCGCGGAACGCACCATGCAGTTGGGCGGCGCCGTACCACCTATCCTTCGTGGAGCAGTTTCTGCGGAAAAACACCTTTGACCACCGGTCCATCAGGCAGTGGTCTGCACAGAATGTCCTCAAGGCCCTACGGGAAAAGGAAACGGTGGATCCTGTCGGATGGTTCCCCGAGCAGACCGTCAAAGTCATTTGGCGGAATGCCTCATCACCAGAACTTTCAAACAAGCACCAAGACGTAGCTTGGCTGATGGTGAGAAGGGCCCTCCCCTTCAGATCCTTCATGCACACCCGAAGTCTCGCCCCCTCCGCACAGTGCCCCCGCGTTGGCTGTGGTGGGGAAGAGACGGTCGCCCACCTCCTCCTGGAATGTGCCTTTGCAAAGCAGGTGTGGAAAGAGATGCAGTGGTTTTTGTCAAGGTTCATCCCAAGCAGCTCTGTAACACAGGAGTCTGTGCTCTACGGGCTGTTCCCAGGGACGCACACCGAGACAAACATCAACTGCTGCTGGAGGACTATCAATTCGGTGAAAGACGCCCTTTGGTCTGCCCGAAACTTGCTGGTCTTCCAGCGCAAAGAGTTGTCCACCACCGAATGTTGCAGACTGGCACATTCCAAGGTCCAGGACTACGTGCTGAGGGACGCACTAAAGCTTGGGGCAGCCGCAGCAAATGCTCAATGGGGAAAGACCACAGTGTAAGGTTCCCCCACCAAGCTGGACTGAGGGGCTGGATCAATGGGAAACCCCTCGAACTGTATCGTTAATATTCTCAATTGCTGTAAATGTAAAACTGTAATTGACATGACAATTGTGAAACGGAAGGGTTGGGAAGAAACACATGACAGTATTGAAGGAAACTGATCTCCCTTGCAATGTTTGTATTTTTTGGTGCTGTTTGGAAACTGTTTGGCAATGTAGTTTTTACAGATTTTTATGAATAAAGTATATTTTGGAAAAAAAAAAGTTCAGAAAAGGTTCATTTGGCTGATTCCTGTGATGAAGGGGTTATCTTATGAGAAAATGTTGAGCAGGTTGAGCCTATACTCATTGGAATTATCAACAATGAGAGGTGTTCTTATTGAAACATATAAGATTTTGAGAGGGCTTGACAGGGTAGATGCTCATCGGATGTTTCCCCACATGGGGGAATCTAGAACTGGGGGGCACAGTTTCAAAATAAGGCGTTTCCCTTTTAACTCAAAGATGAAGAGGAATTTCTTCTTTCAGAGGGTCGTTAATCTTTGGAATTCTCTTCCACAGAGAGCAGTGGGAGCTGGGATATTGAATATATTCAAGGTTAAGTTAGACAGATTTTTGATCTACAAGAGAGTCAAGAGTTATGGGACAGTAGGAAGGAAAGTGGAGTTAAGGCCACAATCAGATCAGCCATGATCTTAATCAATGGCGGTGCAGGCTCGAGGGGCTGAATGACCTACTCCTGCTCCTATTTCTTATGTTCTTATGTTCCTCTTCCTCCCATCCTTCAGAGAGCTCACCTTACTGCAGCCCCTCAGACCCCACTCTAGGTAAGAGTGAGAGACCCAGGGAGCAGCTTTCCCAGGTCTCCACTCCATTCCTGTGGTTGCTACAGTATCAAAAGCCAAGCACTGGTGAGCCATTCTAACCTAGGCCAGGGACCCTTTGATATCATGTCATCCTGCCCACCCACATTGATATGTCATGCAAGCCAGAGGCAGGATGCTAATGTCATGACTCAGATAGAGAGACTGGGAAAAGCCCGCTCCAGCTGTCAACCGTCTCCTGAGCTGCAAATGGCCCTGCTGTTTGTCCAGGATCTAAGTAGAAAAAGTCCACCTTTAGAATAAACAGCACAGAAACAGGCCATTCAGCCCAACTAATCCATTCTGGCATTTTGCTTCACTCCAACCTTCTCCCATCCTTTCTCATCTAAATCCATCAGTGTAACCCTCTATTTCCTTCTCTCTCACATGCTTATCTAGCTTCCCCTTAAATGCATCTATACTATTTGCTTCAACCACTCCCTGTGGTTGCACATTCTCACCAGTATTTAGGTAAATAAGTTTCTTCTGAATTCCCCATTTGATTTCTGGTGACTATCTTCTATTGATAGCCTCTAGTTTTGCTCTTCCCCATAAGTGACTTTTTTTTCCCCAAAAATATACTTTATTCACAAAAATCTGTAAAAAAATACATTATAATACAGTTCAAAACAGCACCAAGTTAGGGGCGGCACAGTGGCACAGTGGTTAGCACCGCAGCCTCACAGCTCCAGAGACCCGGGTTCGATTCTGGGTACTGCCTGTGCGGAGTTTGCAAGTTCTCCCTGTGTCTGCGTGGGTTTCCTCCGGGTGCTCCGGTTTCCTCCCACATGCCAAAGACTTGCAGGTTGATAGGTTAATTGGCCATTATAAATTGCCCCTAGTATAGGTAGGTGGTAGGGAAATATATAGGGAAGGTGGGGATGTGATAGGAATATGGGATTAGTGTAGGATTAGTATAAATGGGTGGTTGATGGTCGGCACAGACTCGGTGGGCCGAAGGGCCTGTTTCAATGCTGTATCTCTAAACTAAAACATTCCAAAAAATGCAAAGGAAATCAGTTTTCTTCAATACAGGAGTGAGTTGCCTCACAACCCTTCCATTCGATTTTACATGCCGTGTACATTTTACAGTAAACCCATATTTGGTGTATACACCCCGAGGGGTTTCCCATGGGTCCAGCCTCTCGGTTCACTATGGTGGGAGGACCTTCCACAGTGGTCTTTCTCCATTGAGCCTTTGCAGTGGCTGCCCCAAGTTTTCATGCGCCCCTCAGCACATAGTCCTAGATCTTGGAATGTGCCAGTCTGCAACACTCGATCGTGGACAACTCTTTGTGCTGGAAGACCAGCAAGCTTCGGGCAGACCAAAGAGCGTCTTTCACCGAATTGGTGGTCCTCCAGCAGCAGTTGATGTTTATCTCGGTGTGTGTCCCTGATAACAGACCGTAGAGCACAGAGTCCTGTGTTACGGAGCTGCTTGGAATGAACCTTGACAAAAACCACTGCATCTCTTTCCACACCTGCTTTGCAAAGACACATTCCAGAAGGAGGTGGGCAACAGTCTCTTCCCCACCACAGCCACCTTGAGGGCAGTGTGCAGAGGCAGTGAGACTCTGGGCCTGCAGGAAAGATCTGATGGGGAGGGCCCTTCTCACCACCAGCCAAGCTACGTCTTGGTGCTGGTTTGAAAGTTCTGGTGATGAGGCATTCTGCCAAATGACTTTGGCTGTCTGCTCGGGGAACCATCCGACAGGATCTTCTTTTCCTGTAGGGCCTTGAGGACATTCCATGCAGACCACTGCCTGATGAATTGGTGGTCAAAGGTGTTTCTCCGCAGAAACTTTTCCACGAATGATAGGTGATACGGCACGGTCCAACTGGATGGAGAGTTCCTCAACAATGTGACCAGACCCATCCTTCGCAACACCAGGGGACAGATAGAACCTCAGCACGTAGTGACACTTGGTCTTTGCGTACTGGGGCTCTACGCAGCCGCACACGAAGGTGGTCATCAGGATGAGGGCGACGTTGGGTACATTTTTCCCACCCTTATCCAGAGGTTTGAACATCGTGTCCCTCCGGACATGGTCCATTTTGGATCTCCAGATAAAGCGTAAAATGGCTCGGGTGACCGCCATGGCGCAGGAGTGGGGTATGGCTCAGACCTGCGCCACATACAGCAACAGCGTGAGTGCCTCACACCTGATGACCAGGTTTTCATCCACAAAGGCATGAGATCGCTGCTCCCACATGCTCAGTTTATGATGTACCCTGGCTACTCGCTTCTTCCAGTTTTGGCGTGCACCCCGTCCCTTCCGAACCATATCCCAGCACCTTCAGGTAGTCTGACCTGACGGTGAAAGGGAAAAAGAATTGGTCAGCCCAGTTCCCGAAAAACATGGCCTCACTCTTGCCATGGTTAACTTTGGCTCCCGAGGCCAGTTCGAACTGGTTGCAGAAGCTCATCAGTCTGCGAACGGATAGCGGATCCGAGCAGAAGACGGCGACGTCGTCCATGTACAGGGAGGTTTTGACCTGAGTGCCTCCGCTGCCTGGGGTGGTCACCCCTTTTATGCTCGCATCCTTCCTAATGGACTCAGCAAAAGGTTCAATACAGCAAACAAACAAGACAGGGGAGAGAGGACAGCCTTGTCTGACTCCAGATTGGATCGGGAAAGTTTCTGATTCCCACCCATTGATTGAGACGGCGATACTGATGTTTGTGTCGAGCAGTTGGATCCAATTGCAGATTCCCTCCCCAAACCCCATTTTGGAAAGCACGTCCATCATGTAGGTGTGCAATATCCTGTCAAAAGCCTTCTCCTGGTCTAAGCTGATAAGGCAGGTGTCCACCCCCCCATCCTGTACATAGGCGATCGTATCGCTGAGTAGCACGAGACTATCAGAGATCTTCCTGCCGGGTACAGTTCAGGTCTGGTCAGGGTGAATCACCAACTCCAGAGCAGACTTGACATGACTGGCGATGACATTAGACATTCTCTCTATATCTACATTATCAAATCCTCTCATAATTTTAAAGACTTCCATGTGGTCACCTTTCAGCATTTTTTTTTCAAGAGTGAAGTGACCCATCATGTTCATCCTTGCCTGATAGGCATGAACTTGCAATTCTGCTGTCCAATTCTACCCCCATACAAAGACACCCTTGTGCTTGATTTGCTTTTTTTATAACCTCATTAACCTGCGTCACTACTTTTAGAGATTTTTGTATTTGTACTCCCAGAGCCCTTTGCTCCACTACCCCATTTAGATTTTTATTTTCTATGTATGATGTGACCTCCTTATTTTTCTTCACAAAATGTATCATCTTACACATGTAATACCTCACACTTATCTAGTTTTCACAAAGATTATGGGAACTATTCCAATATTTCAATTATTGCATCTCAATATTTGATATCATTGTAAAATATCTACACAGAATGCCATTGGAAAAGCTTAGTGTATCACTTCTCCTCCTTGTGTTATTCTCTCCCAGGCAATATCATCATTGGCCTGTTATCCCTTGTATGCAGCAGTTTAACCGTAGAATTAACCATCATTTCTTTGAGCATGCATTCTGTGGAAATTAGTGGTTTGCTCATTGGTAATCCAATACAATTTTCAAGGTTTTATATTCCATCCATTGAGGTCTCACAAAATAGATAGGGATGAGCAAAGACCAATTGGCCATTCTAGGTCACAATGCAGAAAAAGATCTACAATAGCAAGCTATTTCTTAAATGTTTCCAGGTTTTTTGCTTCCATTACCCTACTTGGAATACTTAACTGAAACTAATTAACCTTGTATGATTTAGGGCACTTCACAAGCATTACAGTGAGACCTTCTTCAGACCTGTCACATATGTGGACTTGATTTCATTTCAGAGATTGAAGCGACATTTTCCACCTTGCACGACCAGACTTCTTTTCTTAATCTCCTGCTTTTGCTAACTTCCTCGTTTATGATTGCAGTATGTGTTATTTGTTTGTGGTTTCCTTCTTTGCCTTTTTAAAAAATTCTGCTAAAGTGCTAGTTCATCTTGCAGTTTTGAATTCTGAAGAATAACACTGTCCAATATGTTGATCTGTCTTTTTCTTTCTGCTACTGCTGATCAACCTATTGTGTTTGTCTTGCATTTTACATTCTTGGTTTGGGTTTTGAGCATTTGCAGTTTTTTTAAATTTCTCCTTGCTCCATCGAAGCTTAAATCCAGTACCAAGATTTAAAGTCAGTACTTAATTAATAATTGTGTGCACTATGCAGTTATACTCACTATAATCACTGCTTAAGATGATACCCTCAAGCTAAATATTTAATGGTAAAAGGAAAATAACACTATTATTGAATGACACATCTGCCACAATCACATAATGACTTAAAATGTGCCAGCAATACTCCAGTACCACAGCACTGCTTTGAAGCATGGCTATTTTTAGCTAGAAAACAAAGCAAAATGTCTGGAACATGAAATGTGTAAACTGCAAAATATTTAATTTACAGTAAACTTTTCGTTCCTTTTTCGTTTATCTAAGTTAAGACTAACTTAAGCTTAAGATTGAAAATGGCAGGAGATCTCAGACCCGTGTCATGCTCCTCTTGCTCAATGTGGGAGCTCAGGGACACGGTTGATGTCCCTGACTCCTTCACGTGCTGGAAGTGTGTCCAGCTGCAGCTCTTGTTAGACCGCATGACGGCTCTGGAGCTGCGGATGGACTCACTTTGGAGCATCCGCGATGCTGAGGAGGTCGTGGATAGCACGTTTAGCGAATTGGTCACACCGCAGGTAAAGATTGCTGAGGGTGAAAGGGAATGGGTGACCAAAAGGCAGAGAAAGAGCATGAAGGCAGCGCAGGTGTCCCCTGCGGTCAGCTCCCTCCAAAACAGGTATACCGTGGCTGGCTCTGCTGTTCGGAAGGGCGGGAAAAAGAGTGGAAGGGCTATAGTCATAGGGGATTCCATGGTAAGGGGAGTAGATAGGCGGTTCTGTGGTCAAAAACGAGACTCCCGAATGGTATGTTGCCTCCCAGGTGCACGGGTCAGGTATGTCTCAGATTGGCTGCAGAACATTCTGAAGGGGGAGGGTGAACAGCAGTTGTCATTGTGCACATAGGCACCAATGATATAGGTAAAAAACGGGATGAGGTCCTACAAGCAGAATTTAGGGAGTTAGGAGCCAAGTTAAAAAGTAGGACCTCAGAGGTAGTAATCTCAGGATTGCTACCAGTGCCACGTGATAGTCAGAGTAGAAATGAAAGAATAGTCAGGATGAATGCGTGGCTTGAGAGATGGTGCAGGAGGGAGGGGTTCAGATTTTTGGGACATTGGGACCGGTTCTGGGGGAGATGGCACTATTACAAATTGGACGGTCTACACCTGGGCCGGACTGGAACCAATGTCCTTGGGGGTGCTTTTGCTAACGCTGTTGGGGAGGGTTTAAACTAATGTGGCAGGGGGATGGGAACCAAATGAGGAGGTCAGTGGAGAGTAAGGAGGTAGTAACTAAAGCCCGTAAGGAACTAGATAATGAAGTCAGCGTGACTAAGGGAAAGAGTAGGCAGGGAGCAGATGATGAAAGCAAAGGGACTGGTGGTCTGAGGTGCATTTGTTTTAATGCAAGAAGTGCAGTAGGTAAGGCGGATGAACTTAGGGCGTGGATTAGTACCTGGGAGTATGATGTTATTGCGATTACTGAGACTTGGTTAAGGGAAGGGCAGGATTGGCAACTAAATATCCCAGGATACCGATGCTTCAGGCGGGATAGAGAGGGAGGTAAAAGGGGTGGAGGAGTTGCATTACTGGTCAAAGAGGATATCACAGCTGTGCTGAAGGAAGGCACTATGGAGGACTCGAGCTGTGAGGCAATATGGGCAGAACTTAGAAATAGGAAGGGTGCGGTAACAATGTTGGGGCTGTACTACAGGCCTCCCAACAGCGAGCGTGCGATAGAGGTACAAATATGTAAACAGATTATGGAAAGATGTAGGAGCAACAGGGTGGTGGTGATAGGAGATTTTAATTTTCCCAACATTGACTGGGATTCACTTAGTGTTAGAGGTCTAGATGGAGCAGAATTTGTAAGGAGCATCCAGGAGGGTTTTCTAGAGCAGTATGTAAATAGTCCAACTCGGGAAGGGGCCATACTGGACCTGGTGTTGGGGAATGAGCCCGGCCAGGTGGTTGAAGTTTCAGCAGGGGACTACTTTGGGAATAGTGATCACAATTCCGTAAGTTTTAGAATACTCATGGACAAAGACGAGAGTGGTCCCAAAGGAAGAGTGCTAAATTGGGGGAAGGCCAACTATACCAGGTAATGACCCACTGCCACTTGGTGACGGGACCACAATTTAAATATTCAAATGGATAAAGTTATTACATTTCAATAGACTTACCTGCAATCTTGAGGGCCCGCTGTGATCTTCAGCATGGTGACTGGCACTCCCGTTTCACACTGGTGGGGCTGGGGGAGGAGGTAAGTTTGTCAGAGCAGGGTTGGGGGGTGCAGTGGTCAAATATACGTAATGGGTGTAGGGGATTGGTGGGAGGGTTGAACCTTAAACTTTGTGCAGTTGCGAGGATGGGGGGGAATTCCGATGTAAAAGGTAAGTGTTTTTGGGGGTGAAAGGCCAAATAGTTATTGTAATTGTTATTGCGGGGTGGGAAGGGGTGTTAGAAATGTATTTATTTAATTTTTGGGTGGGTAGGACTTTAAAAATTTAAATTGGGCGGCAGGGCTGGCTGTCCTTTAAAAATGGTGCCAGCGCCTGCGCACAGGCAGTTGACGCCATTGCCGGGGAGGGACAGCCCGCCCCCTCCACGAGATTTGGGGAGGGTGGGCCACCCCAGCTATTTAAATGAGTCGCCGCGCTTGAGATTGCAGTGGCTCTTCGGCGTGCAGCTCGCGCAGGCAGGCTGCCATTTTCTGAGCTCACCGCCGAGATCAGTGATGGGCTGTTAGAATCCCCCCCCAGGTTTCAAAGTGTGGATCTTGCTGGTCTGTTTGGCTCAGTAACACACTAGGCAATGTATTTACTTACCATGTCACTGGTGGGTCCAGAGGTCTACATTCATGCCACACAGACATACCATATTGGTGTTGATTTTTCTCAGTATCAGGGGTTCTAAAACAAATGTGCATGTATCTGTCTTTGACAACTGTCACTTCAGATGAAGCATTGCTGAAACCCAACTGTGCAATCCATAACATCTCAGGTGTTGAATTTGTGCCATTTCTAATGAAGGATCTACATCAGAAAAGTTAACTCATTTGTCCTCCCCATAAATACTGATAGGCCTGGTGAGTGTTTCCAGCATTTGCTGTTTTTATTTCGGAGTTCCAACCTCTGCAGTTTATGTTTTCAGTCTATATTAAGTATAGCTTCACAGAAAAAAATAAAATGTCATACATTGGTTATAAACATAAATGACTTCATTTGGTACAGGAAAAGACTTCTGAAAATGGGTTACAAAAATAAAGACATTAATATAAGTGCTGAATCTTGTTCATATGTTCTTGTTTGCATCAGTTGATAGCATTCTTGCCTCTGAGTCAAAAGCTTGTGGATCCAAGTCACACTCCAGAAATGTAAGCATAAAATTCAAGGCTGACAATCTAGTGCAGTACTGAGGGAGTGCTGCACTCTTGCAGGTGCCGTCTTTCAGATGAGACATTAGACTGAGGCTCCATCTGCCCTCTCAAGTATAAATAAAAGATCCCATGGCACTATTTCAAAGGAAATCAGGGGGCTTATCCCCAGTGTCCTGGCCAATATTTATCCCACAATCAGCATCATAAAACAGATTATTGCTCTTTATGGAGCTTTCTGTGCACAAAATTGGTTACTGTGGTTCCTACATCACAACAGCGATTACACTTCAAAAATTGGTTGTAAGGTGCTTTGGGATATCCTGAGGTCATGAAGGGCGCTATATAAATGTAAGTCATTCTTTCTTTCAAAGGGATTAAAACAAATGGAATCAAAAACAACAACAAAAACAATTGCATTTATATAGCACCTTTAATGTCGGAAAATGTCTTTTACAGAAGCATAATCAGACAAAAAGTGATACCAAGTCAAAGAAGGAGATATTGGGAGGAATGACTAAACATTTGGTCCAAGAAGTTTTATTTTAAGGAGGCTATTAAAGGATGAGAGTTGCAGAAAGGTAGCAAAGTTATGGAAAACATCTAGATTTTTGGGCCAGAAAAGCTGAAGGCACGCCTGCTAATGGTAGAATGAAGGCAATGCATAAGAGGTCAGAGTAAGAGGAACACAGAGTTATTGGAAATTTGTAGGGCTGGAGGAGGTTACAAAGATAGGGAGGGATTTGAAGACAAGGATAAGATTTTTAAATTGGAGGCGTTAGGCAATTGGGAGCCAGTGTAGGTCGGGGTGCAGGGTGAATAGATACAGGTTAGGATACATGCATCAGAGTTTTGGATAAGTGCTAGTTTATGAAGTTTGGAGGATGGGAGTCTGGCCAGAGGTACATTGTAAAATTGAAGTTTGTAGGCGACAAATGCATGGATGAGGATTTCAGCAGAACACGAAAACACAAGAACAAGGAGCAAGACTAGGTCATATGGCTCCTCGAGCCTGCTCCACCATTCAATAAGATCATGGCTGATCTGATCTTGGCCTCAACTCCACTTTCCTGCCTCTTCCCCATAATCCTTAACTCCCCTATAGCTCAAGAATCTGTCCTTCTCGGCCTTGAATATATTCAATAGTTCAGTCTCCACAGCTGTCTGGGGTAGAGAATTCCAAAGATTTATGACCCTCTGAGAGTTGAAATTCCTCCTCATCATCTTAAATGGGTGACCTCTTATTCTAAAACTATGCCAGCTAGTTCTAGATTTCCCCATCTCCTCTCAGCATCTACCCTGTCCAGCCCTCTCACAATCTTATGTGTTTCGATAAGATCACTTCTCATTCTAATAACCTCCAATGATTATAAGCCCAACCTGCTCAACCTTTTCTCAGAAGACAACATCCCAGGAATCAACCAAGTGACCCTTCTCTGAACTGCCTCCAATGCAAGTATATACGTCCTTAAATAAGAAGACCAAAACTGTAGACAGTACTCTGAGGCCGGGATCCTGTGTAGATTACAGGGCTCCTGGTGCCAGGCCAAAATGGCTGGGAAACCCGCCTTGGCCTTTTCAGCCCCACCCAGTGCGATCCTCTGTTGTTCCGGAAGTAAAGTTTCCGGCGCCGGGATCTCCACCCCTTTAAATCAGAGGGCCAGCAGCTCAGCAGTGTTGGGAGCACCACCAGGAGCGGTGGCCACTGCCAGTACTGCAGAAGCCTTGGATCGAGGCCCAGCGCTGGAACTCCGGACCTCAGGTAACTGAGGCGGGGTCACCGGGAACAGTCCGGAATGCCCTGGCGAGACAGGTCGTGGGAGGGTGGATGTGAAGTCCAGGGGGAGGGATGTCCATTGAGGTGGAGGTTTTGCTGGCAGGGGTCACAGATTGCCCATGGATGAGGGCCCCTCCCACCAAGCCCGCAGGGAATGTGCCTCGTTTTTCAAGACGTCTTTCCAGGTAAAATCCCAGCAGTGGCGGGACAAGGGCCTTAAGTGGCCATTAATAGGCCACATAAAGGTCTCAATTGGCCTCTGGGCAGGAAGGCTGTCGTTGGCCTATCCCGCCCCCCAGCAAAATTGCTTGGAGGCGAGGTGGCGATGGGCCCTCCGCCCCCTTGTCACTCGTCGTGATTCTATGGGCTCCCTCACATCCAACCCTGCCTCAGGGGGACCCATAAAATCCAGCCTAGGTGTAGTCTCACCAATACCCTGTACCATTGTAGCAAGACTTCCTGGCTTTAATACTCCATCCCCCTTGCAATAAAGGCTAACATTCCATTTGCCTTCCTAATTACTTGCTGTACCTACATGCTGACATTTTGTGATCCATGTACAAGTGCACCTAGATCCCTCTTCACTCCAGCACTTTGTAGTCTCTCTCCATTTAAATAATATTTTGCTTTTATATTCTTCCAACCAACGTGGATAACTTCATTGTTTTCCCACATTAAACTCCATCTGCCAAATTTTTTCCCATGCACTTAATTTATCTATATCCTTTTGCAGCCTCTTTTGGCTGAATTTTACTGTTGACTTTGGGACCCTGACATCAGGACCAAATGGAGGGTCCTGGACCTATTAGGGGCCACCTCTGGGCCCATAGTCTAATTAAGGATGATGGACAAGCTCCCGCTGCTGGTGGCCCAATCAGAGGACAGGCAGCTCTGAAGCCTCAGCATTGCCAGTGGGAGGGGTGGTCAATGCTGAGGCAGATCGGAGACTTTGAGCCTCGGAGCGGTAAGTTAACAAAAAGATTTGTGATGCCCAAGGGTGGAAGGCTTAATGGATCAGAGGGGAAAGCCCTCTGGGGGGATCATTGGTGCCAGGGGGACTGGCTTTCCTTCATGTGGTCCCTTCTGTGGGCCACGGAGCAGCTGGCTTCGATGGCTCACCAGGCTGCCGCAGCGAGGCCGCCTCACTGACAGCAAAATGCTGGCGGCCCCACTTAATGGCTCCATGGAGCAGGCAGCTGATTTGTACCCGGGCCCACTTCCAGACCCTGTGAAGCAGGCAGCTGATCTGCACCCAGGTCCACTTCCAGCCCGCCACTGGGAAATTTCCCAGGCAACGGGACTGCGTCGGGGAGACGTCTTGACGTAGCTCCCTGCTATTTTACCAGCTTCTCCTGACGCTGCTCCTGCTACCGGTAAAATGTAGCTCTTTGTATCCTCCTCACAACTGCCAAGGCTGCCGAGCTGCGGCCCTCTGATTGGTCTGGCAGCTCTGAGAGGTGGGCTGCCATCCTCCATTTGACAGCAGTCCCGGCAGGGGCTTCTCAATTGGCTGCAGCCGGTAAAATACCATCCAGGGTTTCATACGCCCATCCACACGGGCTTGCGACCCATTTTTGATCCCGGTGGCAGGACTACCCTGGAGTTGAGAAAATTCTGGTCCAGGTTCAGATCGTGTTACCAAAGAGCAAGATGTAGATGAAAAATATGAGGGGGCCAAAGATAGATCCTTGGGATCTATCAGAGGTAATAGTATGGGAGTGGGAAGAGAAGCCATTGCCGGAAATTCTCTGGCTACAATTGAATATATGAGTGGAACCAAGCAAGGGCAATCCCACTGAATAATGGAGGAGAGGATTAGATGGGGAATGCTGGGCTGGACTGTGTCAAATGCTGCAGACAAGTGTAGGAGGATGAGGGGGGGAAGTGCATCACAATTTCATGGGATGTTATTTGTGCCTTTGGAGCTGTTTACATGCAGTGTTGGGATGGAAACTAATGCTTCCTCTAAGTTGTTCAGCTGGTCAATTGCACAGCAACCTGAAAGCTCCAATGCAGGCTATTCACAAGTTGGTCCCTTTTGGTTACCGTGTGTGCACGGCCCCGACAAAAATTTTAAAGGAGCTGTGCACTTAAACAAAATGCCCGCACTCTCCAAAAAAGAAAGTTAAAGGGTACTGTAATATTACTTATTACTTTAGTATGTGAACTATTGTAAGACTCAGAGGACTACAAGTAATATCCAAAGAATACGTGGATTTTATTATAACTTAACTAGAACATATTTATTTACACAGTGTTATGCCAAGATATATGACATATCATTCCTAACTTTTAAGATACGAACTTTATTCAATGTGGACCCTTCAAAATTGATTTTTCCTTTAAAAAAGTGGACAATGTGCTGCAAAGATGGCCGCTGAAGGTCAGATGACCTGGGCTGTGTGTTCAAAATCTGCTTCACTGTCTCAAAAGGACAAAAGGATACATTTCAGACTAAAAGGTATCAACTACACCCATCCTGATACCATCAAGAGATATTCCTGAATTAAATGAGCTTCATCTGAGACAAAGAAGGTGTGAAGTAGCCACACCACAACAGAATGGTACCCATCCAGATATCAATAGATAGCCCTGGATTCCACATCCTGGTCCATCTCCTCCACCAGGGGAGAAGGCCAAATGTCAACTAACAGACACTCCAATTTGATGCATTTTGATCTGAAAGGGTAACCCTCTGAAGAGAGAGCGGAGAGATCACAACAACATCAGAAAGCAGTCCAGCGAGAGGCTATGGAAAGAGATCCAGCTAAAACAAAGAAGAAGCCATGCTGCTAATTCTGCACTTCAATTTGCTGCAACAAAGAACTGAAAGTGACCACCACCTCCAGTCTGAATTCTTAACCACCAGAAAATCTACAACACCTCAACAAGTTCCATACTATAAATACCCAGGCCTGCACCTTCAAAAAGTCTGTCCTCCTGTGAAAATTCAACAGGTTTACCATAAACCACAAACACCTACCTCATTTTGAAGCACAACTTACCCTTTTCTCGCTATCTATCTATTCTTGTACGTGTATGTGAGTGAATGCATATGTGGGTAAGGTTGCGACCATTTCAGGAATTGTATAAAAGTTACATTTTTTTTGTAACTTATGAGAAGACCTATCCTTTGTCTATTTATTTGACCCTAAAAAAACTCTCAGGGACTAACTCAACATTTAAACAAAACACGATTGCAGCTAGTTGGAGGTGAATAGTGGGAACCACCCAGTGCCCTTATGACCTGCCCATAACAACAACTACTACACGAGCACACCAACACACATCTCACTCTGTCGGGCTACACCCACAACTCTCTGATCATGTGTGACGCCATACCACTTCCTCCGGTGACCTTCACTTACACCCTCTTAAGGTGGTCCTCTTAAGGTGGTCCCACAACATCCCCCTTTTTACCAAGATAAAAACATATGTACAATATACAATGATGCTGTGGTTCGGATTAACTATACATGATAAAAGCAAAATGTTATTTACAAGTAGGCAAGTTTAAAACTCTCTGAAACATAGAGGAGATTTGCTTATTCATTCAATCTTGTTATTATAATCCTCTTCCTAGAGCTGAGCTTGTCTTCACAACTCCTCTGAGACTCTGGTGACTCGAAACTCTGGTTAGCATGTTCTTCCTCTGTGTTCGTAGCCTCTGTACATTTAGGTTCAGACTTTGTTTTTGAACGTGTCTGCAATGCCACAGGTTTGTTACATGTTGTGTTGTACAACTCTCTGACTTTACTCCGGTTCCATTTGAGAATTGCACCATTGGGTGTCTGGACCTTGTACGATCTGGGCTGGTCACATATCCTCGCAACTTTTGCAGGAAAGCAAGCACCTCACTCAAGACTGAGTACTCTGACCTTCTGTCCTACTTGCAATCACATCAATTCTGGTCCCACTTGCCTGTCATATGATGCCTTCATCTTCCCTTGTTTGGAAAGCTTAGAAAAATTCTGGCAACATCACCAATCACAGGTAATCCCTCTGGCCTCTGCATACTTGCTGCAATGAACTGAAGCCTGAGGAGAGAAACTCCCAGTCATATCACCTCTTTGTGTCGAGACTCCCAGCCTTTGTGTCATCCTTTACATCAACTGACTAGATACACTTAACTTGGATATTTTGTACCATCTTTGGCGCATTACTGACTTCACATATTGTGACAGTTTGTAAATCTCGGCAAACTGGAGGTCCTGTGACAGCTGTTCCAGTTGTGTCTACAATGTAAAACATTTGTGTACCCATGTAGAGCTCCCATAGCTGCTCTGCAAGGTTATTGTTCCAATGCATTTGAT
The DNA here is from genome assembly GCF_036365525.1 of Heterodontus francisci. Classification (NCBI taxonomy): domain Eukaryota; kingdom Metazoa; phylum Chordata; class Chondrichthyes; order Heterodontiformes; family Heterodontidae; genus Heterodontus; species Heterodontus francisci. The sequence goes on along the minus strand of NC_090375.1, from coordinate 69,375,857 downwards.
TGGAGAACCACATAGCCATGCTGGGTTGCACCATAGAATACCCATTTCTTTAAGCACATGTCCTTCACTATACATATGGGCAGAATATTTGCACTTGCTCTGGTGTCGATTTTTACTCTGAGTTTATGATTGCCGCTCTTCTGTGAAGATATAATCCTGATCATGACAAATGCCTCAGGTAGTGTAATAGCATTGACATGTTGATCCGACTTAACTATGTGAAATGCTTGCTCACTGTTCGCACGAGTGCGCTCTTCATCCGTGTCCTTCTGGCAATCTGTCTCTCTGCTGCCCTGGTGTACCAGCTTGAGCTTTTGTTGTGTGTTGTTATATCTTTTGTTGTGTTTGCCATCATGTCTTGCAGACATTCTCTCTGCATATGATCTGCCACCATTCCTGTGTGCAGTATCTGAGCTCGGCCTTCTGCACAGCCTTGCCCAATGTCCTCACATGCCAGAAGCTTTGCACTGGTCCTGGTATGCTGGGCAATTGCAATTGGGTGAGTCAGGCCACATTTGCCACATCTGAGTCTTGGTTACCATACCAATTGTCATAGCCACCCCCAACACTTGTAACTTTGGCACCCAGCCATGATGGCTTCAAATTTCCTTCTGTGATTGAGTTGTGAATCTATGGTGTGCCCTTTCTTCTTTTCTAGCAGGCCTTTTGAAAGGCCTCTAGTGGGGTAGACACGATTACTAGTTCCATAATCCGTTCTGACAATTCACTTTCGAATTGTGTGATAGTGCAGAACTCGAGTATTGCTGAAAATAGAGACATTTAGTTGAAGCTTTTTGTCTTGCACTCATCAGGACAATTCGCAAGAATACCAAGGTAAGGGAAAAACAACAATGCAGTAGCAACACGTGTGTTGTTTGCCACTAACAGGATGCTGGCATCAAGCCAAAAAGACGTTCTGCCTGTCACACAAATGAGTAATGTGATATATGAATTTCAATACCATTGTGATGCTTGATATATAGGCTGTACGTCCCAAAGATTGGCAGATCATATTAAACAACATGTCTCTTCCGCGGTTCGCAATGGGCAAGATACAGGCTGTACCCAACCAGCCTGTGTTTGCAAAACTCAAAAAACAGTGTCCAACATTAGATGTGATTCTGTGATTGGACAAAATTTGCCAAATAATCCTCAGTGTGCTAAGAATTACTATGACAATCAATTTAAGATTATCAGTTGGGCTCACAGTGTGGCACATTTGCACGTACTGAAAGCTACATATATTAATACACAGGGCCCTGTTCTTTGCAGACAGAAAGAACAAGTACACACATTGCATCTGTTTCAGCGAAACAAAATAAGTGACAGCCATTCGTGGGTCATTCCTCAGGGCAATGCCTTGACCAATCAGAGTCAAGCTGCCTGGTTAAAATTTCCAACAAAGCTTGGCTGTTAACTGTCAGTCACCATAAAATGGTGCATTCTTCATGGCAACGCCTCTACCAATCAGAGTCCACTTACAAACCAATCAGCACGCTCTTCTCATGCAGTATAATTTGTTGCTTCCCTTACATTGGTATTCTTGCAAATTGTCCTGATGAGTGCAAGATGAAAAGATTTGACAAAATGTCAAATCTCTATTTCTAGCAATTCATTATCTGTGAAGCAGTATTCTTGAGTTTTGTCTCGGGACCTTGCAACAAACTGGTCAATGAACTCATCTTGCCTTTGCTGGTAGGTCATAACCTCAAATCTATGTACTCAGAAATTGAACTTTACCTTCAGTTGCTCCTCCAGAAATGTTCTTAGCTTGCTAGAGTCCTTCTGATCCTCACCCGACAATCCTGATGTGCTGATCCATTGCAAGCTGTCGTTGCCTAATGCAATCTTGATTTTCACAGCTTGTTTGTCTGTTTCACTCACTTCTTGATCCAGGAAACACCGTTCCATCTGCTGGCATATCAATTTAAACTCAGATTATATCTCCACACCTTCCAATCCATAACTGGATACTTGAATACCATTTTTTAGATGATCCTGCTCTTTCATAAATATAGGCTTTTTCCACAGGTGTTCTTTTTACCAGTCAGTTCTTTTACAGGCTCTCTGCTTTACAGGCTTTCTGTCTCACAGGTACAGCTTTCCGTTTCCTTTTTATACAGGTTGACTTTAAGATAAGAGACTACAGCTGCTTTCTTTGTTTACACAGCTCATTAATTTTTTTTAAATTGAGGGAGTAGTTTTTTTTTCCACTGAGAGCTGCAGCTTGGATTACCAGCAGCTGCCACAAGCAGCCTTTTACTTGTGACAGACCTCCAGTGGCGCTGTTGAGCTCTTCTGCTCTTTTCAGCTTAGGCCCCTCCTACAAAGCAAAAAACAAACCTGGGAAAGCTGATTCAATGACTACAGCTAATTCTTTTCAATGTTTTCAACCCACTGCTCCGATCTCCTGGCAATTTGCCTGCTGTACTCAAAGAGTTTCAATACCTCCCAGGGTCCTATCTGCAGTCCTAGCTCACTGTACTGTCATGGGGTGTTCTGCCAGCTGCACTCCTGGTAAGCAACCTGCTGTTCCTTGTTCTCTCTTGGAGTGTTCTTCAGGAAAAAAAATCAAACATTGTTGTGATGTAATATTTGATGCTTTTCAGAAAGATATATGCTAAACATTGCCACCATGTAATATTACTTGTTCCTTTAATATGTGTACTATTATAAGATTCACAGGACTCCAAGTATTATCCAAAGAATATGTGGGTTTTTATTATAACTTAACTGGGCAACAACTCTCTGATCATATGTGATGTGAAATCACTTCCTCCAGTGATCTTCACTTACAACCTGTTAAGATGGCCCCACAAAAAGTACTAAAATAAAATAAAAATACTGTGGATGCTGTAAATCTGAAACAAAAACAGGAAGTGCTGGAAAAACTCAGCAGGTCTGGCAGCACCTGTGGAGAGAAACCTACTGGACTGAACATTGAGTTCAATAATTTCAGAGCATATCCGGCCCTTTTTTATTTTAATTTTATTTTATTCCTTTTTTTTTTACCATGTGCCGACCTACTTTTTTTTCATGTTTGTGCTTTTGGCTAGGGCTGCTCATTATTCTGTCATTAACACTCCCTCTGCACTGATGCTTTATCTTTCATCACACCATTAGTACACGCTCTTTGCCTTTGTCCCATGAGCTCGTCAGTAAATCTCTCCGGCCCTCTGTCCTATCACACATCTTCCCTTTTGTTCTCTTTCCCCCTCACCCCTACTTTACTTGTTTAAAACCTATTACATTTCTAACCTTTGCCAGTTCTGATGAAAGGTCACTGACCTGAAACATTAACTCTGCTTCTCTCTCCACAGATGCTGCCAGACCTGCTGAGTTTTTCCAGCACTTTCTGTTTTTGTCCCACAAAACGTACGTTGGTGGAAACCTGAGTGGAGAAAGATTCAAACATGGATTTGAAAGAAAACATGGACTCAGATTTGAAAGGTAACAACATGTTCAAGGACTTTGGAGAGGAATGGAAGGTTGGAGATGAGCCGGTAGTTTGCAAAGACAGAGGAGAATGTTTTTTTTTGAGGGGTGGGTGATGATGATGCCAGTTTTAAAAGGGAGAGTGACAATAGCTGAGTAAAGGGAACTGTTTTCAATGTCAGCTATTGGGGAGGCTCGGAAGGGAAGGTGAGTGGGGTGTAGTTGGGGAGGAGCGTGATTGCGAAAGCAGCAGTAGGCATCATGAACACGATGGTTCAGAGAGGGCATGAAGGAAAAGAGAAGAGAAGCTAGGGAAATACACATGTTCATGACCAGGGCAGGGAGAAACTTTGGGGAAAGTTTAGCCAGGTGAACAAGGGGAAGAGTGGAATGCAGCTGAGGCAGCTTAATGGATGGTCTCAATTTCAATGACAAAGAAGGCAATGAGCTCTTCACACTTGTCGCAGATGAAGGTGATCAGGACAAAATGGGAAAGGTTTAAGGAGATGTTTGATAGTGGAGAAAAGGAGTTGTGGGCTATTTTTGGATTCCGGGATGAGAGGTTTTGGCAGAGGAGAGCAGGGCCCAGTGTTGCTTGATATGTTCCAGACAGATCTAGCAATGAATGGTTAAACCAGCTGTGTGCCAGATATGTTCAAGTCTGCACCGCTTAGATTTCAGGGAATGAATAGGGGACTCATAACAGTGGAACAACCAAGGTGAGAGTAAGAATTTTACTATGGACAATGGCATCAAAGGTGGAGGTGAGGAAATGACTGAGCAGATCAACAGCTGAAAATGTGTTGGGATGAACAGAGAACCAAAAGCTAGACAGTTGAAAGCTTGAAAGTACATTTTATGGATTAGAATCATAGATTGGTTACAAAGAACAAAGAACAAAGAACAAAGAAAATTACAGCACAGTAACAGGCCCTTCGGCCCTCCAAGCCTACGCCGATCCAAATCCTCTATCTAAACCTGTCGCCTATTTTCTAAGGGTCTGTATCTCTTTACTTCCTGCCCGTTCATGTATCTGTCTAGATACATCTTAAAAGATGCTATCGTGCCCGCGTCTACCACCTCCTCTGGCAATGCGTTCCATGCACCCACCACCCTCTGCGGAAAGAACTTTCCACGCATATCCCCCCTAAACTTTTCCCCTTTCACTTTGAACTCATGTCCCTTTGTAATTGCTTCCCCGACTCTGGGAAAAAGCTTCTTGCTATCCACCCTGTCTATACCTCTCATGATTTTGTACACCTCAATCAGGTCCCCCCTCAACCTCCGTCTTTCTAATGAAAATAATCCTAATCTACTCAACCTCTCTTCATAGCTAGCGCCCTCCATACCAGGCAACATCCTGGTGAACCTCCTCTGCATCCTCTCCAAAGCATCCACATCCTTTTGGTAATGTGGCGACCAGAACTGCACGCAGTATTCCAAATGTGGCCGAACCAAAGTCCTATACAACTGTAACATGACCTGCCAACTCTTGTACACAATACCCCGTCCGATGAAGGAAAGCATGCTGTATGCCTTCTTGACCACTCTATTGACCTGCGTTGCCACCTTCAGGGAACAATGGACCTGAACACCCAAATCTCTCTGTACATCAATTTTCCCCAGGACTTTTCCATTTACTGTATAGTTCACTCTTGAATTGGATCTTCCAAAATGCATCACCTCGCATTTGCCCTGATTGAACTCCATCTGCCATTTCTCTTCCCAAATCTCCAGTCTATCAAAATTCTGCTGTATTCTCTGACAGTCCCCTTCACTATCTGCTACTCCACCAATCTTAGTGTCGTCTGCAAACTTGCTAATCAGACCACCTATACTTTCCTCCAAATCATTTATGTATATCACAAACAACAGTGGTCCCAGCACGGATCCCTGTGGAACACCACTGGTCACACGTCTCCATTTTGAGAAACTCCCTTCCACTGCTACACTCTGTCTCCTGTTGCCCAGCCAGTTCGTTATCCATCCAGCTAGTACACCTTGGACCCCATGCGCCTTCACTTTCTCCATCAGCCTACCATGGGGAACCTTATCAAACGCCTTACTGAAGTCCATGTATACAACATCTACAGCCCTTCCCTCATCAATCAACTTTGTCACTTCCTCAAAGAATTCTATTAAGTTGGTAAGACATGACCTTTCCTGCACAAAACCATGTTGCCTGTCACTGATAAGCCCATTTTCTTCCAAATGGGAATAGATCCTATCCCTCAGTATCTTCTCCAGCAGCTTCCCTACCACTGACGTCAGGCTCACCGGTCTATAATTACCTGGATTATCCCTGCTACCCTTCTTAAACAAGGGGACAACATTAGCAATTCTCCAGTCCTCCGGGACCTCACCCGTGTTTAAGGATGTTGCAAAGATATCTGTTAAGGCCCCAACTATTTCCTCTCTCGCTTCCCTCAGTAACCTGGGATAGATCCCATCCGGACCTGGGGACTTGTCCACCTTAATGCCTTTTAGAATACCCAACACTTCCTCTCTCCTTATGCCGACTTGACCTAGTGTAATCAAACATCTGTCCCTAACCTCAACATCCGTCATGTCCCTCTCCTCGGCGAATACCGATACAAAGTACTCGTTTAGAATCTCACCCATTTTCTCTGACTCCACGCATAACTTTCCTCCTTTGTCCTTGAGTGGGCCAATCCTTTCTCTAGTTACCCTCTTGCTCCTTATATATGAATAAAAGGCTTTGGGATTTTCCTTAACCCTGTTTGCTAAAGATATTTCATGACCCCTTTTCGCCCTCTTAATTCCTCGTTTCAGATTGCGCCTACAATTCCGATATTCTTTCAAAGCTTTGTCTTTCTTCAGCTGCCTAGACCTTATGTATGCTTCCTTTTTCCTCTTAGCTAGTCTCACAATTTCACCTGTCATCCATGGTTCCCTAATCTTGCCATTTCTACCCCTCATTTTCACAAGAACATGTCTCTCCTGCACGCTAATCAACCTCTCTTTAAAAGCCTCCCACATATCAAATGTGGATTTACCTTCAAACAGCTGCTCCCAATCTACATTCCCCAGCTCCTGCCGAATTTTGGTATAGTTGGCCTTCCCCCAATTTAGCACTCTTCCTTTAGGACCACTCTCGTCTTTGTCCATGAGTATTCTAAAACTTACGGAATTGTGATCACTATTCCCAAAGTAGTCCCCTACTGAAACGTCAACCACCTGGCCCGGCTCATTCCCCAACACCAGGTCCAGTATGGCCCCTTCCCGAGTTGGACTATTTACATACTGCTCTAGAAAACCCTCCTGGATGCTCCTTACAAATTCTGCTCCATCTGGACCTCTAACACTAAGTGAATCCCAGTCAATGTTGGGAAACTTTAAATCTCCTATCACCACCACCCTGTTGCTCCTACATATTTCCATAATCTGTTTACATATTTGTACCTCTATCTCACGCTTACTGTTGGGAGGCCTGTAGTACAGCCCCAACATTGTTACCGTACCCTTCCTATTTCTGAGTTCTGCCCATATTGCCTCACAGCTCGAGTCCTCCATAGTGCCCTCCTTCAGCACAGCTGTGATATCCTCTTTGACCAGTAATGCAACTCCTCCACCCCTTTTACCTCCCTCTCTATCCCGCCTGAAGCATCGGTATCCTGGGATATTTAGTTGCCAATCATGCCCTTCCCTTAACCAAGTCTCAGTAATAGCAATAACATCATACTCCCAGGTACTAATCCAAGCCCTAAGTTCATCTGCCTTACCTACTACACTTCTTGCATTAAAACAAATACACCTCAGACCACCAGTCCCTTTGCTTTCATCATCTGCTCCCTGCCTACTCTTTCCCTTAGTCACGCTGACTTCATTATCTAGTTCCTTACAGGCTTTAGTTACTACCTCCTTACTCTCCACTGACCTCATTTGGTTCCCATCCCCCTGCCACATTAGTTTAAACCCTCCCCAACAGCGTTAGCAAAAGCACCCCCAAGGACATTGGTTCCAGTCCAGCCCAGGTGTACACCGTCCAATTTGTAATAGTCCCACCTCCCCCAGAACCGGTCCCAATGTCCCAAAAATCTGAACCCCTCCCTCCTGCACCATCTCTCAAGCCACGCATTCATCCTGACTATTCTTTCATTTCTACTCTGACTAGCACGTGGCACTGGTAGCAATCCTGAGATTACTACCTCTGAGGTCCTACTTTTTAAACTTGGCTCCTAACTCCCTAAATTCTGCTTGTAGGACCTCATCCCGTTTTTTACCTATATCATTGGTGCCTATGTGCACAACGACAACTGGCTGTTCACCCTCCCCCTTCAGAATGTTCTGCAGCCGATCTGAGACATCCCTGACCCGTGCACCTGGGAGGCAACATACCATTCGGGAGTCTCGTTTTCGACCACAGAACCACCTATCTACTCCCCTTACAATCGAATCCCCTATGACTATAGCCCTTCCACTCTTTTTCCCGCCCTTCTGAACAGCAGAGCCAGCCACGGTGCCATGAACCTGGCTACTGCTGCCTTCCCCTGGTGAGCCATCTCCCTCAACAGTATCCAAAACGGTATACCTGTTGTGGAGGGAGCTGACCGCAGGGGACACCTGCGCTGCCTTCCTGCTCTTTCTCTGCCTTTTGGTCACCCTTTCCCTTTCTCCCTCAGCAATCCTAATCTGCGGTGTGACCAATTCGCTAAACGTGCTATCCACGACCTCCTCAGCATCGCGGATTATCCAAAGTGAGTCCATCCGCAGCTCCAGAGCCATCATGCGGTCTAACAAGAGCTGGAGCTGGACACACTTCCTGCACGTGAAGGAGTCAGGGACATCAGCCATGTCCCTGAGCTCCCACATTAAGCAAGAGGAGCATGTCACGGGTCTGAGATCTCCTGCCATTTTTAACCTTAAGATTAAACTTAGTTAAATGAAAAAGGAACAAAACGTTTTTAACCAATCACACGATAAAAAAAAAGAGAAATAGAAAAAGCCTTACCTTATCTACACACCACCGAGTCCTTTTTTTTTGGTTAGAGGAGGAGGGCGGGGGGGTGGTGGGAGACACTACAGGTGTAGTGTCTCGGGTTCAGAAACAGCCAAATATATAGGGTTTTACTTACCCAGCAGCCCCCTGGTCTCCGCCGAAAACAAAAAGAAATTAAGTTTACTTTAAACTGACCTTCCCAGCTGCTCACTCGCTCGCACTCTCTGCTCCCGAAAAAGCTGCTGCAATGAAAGGCAAGTTATTTTAAATGGCCCAAATATATAGGGTTTTACTTACCCAGCAGCCCCCTGGTCTCCGCCGAAAACAAAAAGAAATTAAGTTTACTTTAAACTGACCTTCCCAGCTGCTCACTCGCTCGCACTCTCTGCTCCCGAAAAAGCTGCTGCAGTGAAGAAGGAGGCCATTTGGCCTGTTGTGTCTGTGCCAGCTCTCTGGAACAGCAACTCAGCTAATCCCACTCCCCCGCCTATTCCCTGTAGCCCTGTAATTTTTTTTTCTCTTCAGATAAATATCCAATTCCCTTTCGAAAACCACAACTGAATCTGCTTCCACCATACTCTTAGGCAGTGCAGTCCAGATCCTAATCACTGTCTGCATAAAAAAATGTTGCCTCAAGTGGTTTTTGGTTCTTTTGCCATTCACCTTAAATCGGTGATCGCTGGTTCTCAACCCTTCCACCAATGGGAACAGTTTCTCACTATCTACTCTGTCTAGATCCCTCATGATTTTGAACACCTCTCTCAAATCCCCTCTCAGGCTTCTCTGCTTTAAGGAGAATAACCCCAGATTCTCCAATCAATCCATGTAACTGAAGTCCCTCATCCCTGGAACCACTTTTTAAAATCTTTTCTGCACCCTCTAAAATGCCTTTAGATCCTTCTAAAGTATGGTGCCCAGAATTTGACACAATACTCTGGTTAAGGCCAAACCAGTGTTTTAGAAATGTTCACCATAACTTCCTTACTTTTGTACTCCATGCTTGTATTTATAAAGCTCAGGATCCCATATGCCTTATTAACCACTTTCTCAACCTGCCCTGCCACCTTCAGCGACTAATGTACACATACCCCAAGGTCTGTCTGCTCTGGAATCCCTTTTAAAATTGTAGCCTTTACTTTATATTGCCTCTCTTTATTTATCATACCAAAATGTATCACTTTGCAATTCTCAGCATTAAATTTCATCTTCCATATCTGCCCATTCCACCAGCCTGTATATGTCCTGTTGAAGTCCATCACTATCCTCATCACAGTTCACAATACTTCCGAGTTTTGTGTCATCTGCAAATCTTTAATTTGTGCCCTGCACACCCAAGTCTAGATCATTAATATAGATCAAGAAAAGCAGTGGTCCTAACACCGACCCCGGGAGAGCCCGCTATATACCTTCCTCTAGTCTGAAAAACAAACGTTCACCACTACTCTCTCTTTCCTGTCACTCAGCCAACTTCGTATCCATGCTGCCACTATCCTTTTTATTCCATTGGCTTCAAATTTGCTGGCAAGCTTGTTTATAGGCACTTTATCAAATGTCTTTTGCAAGTCCATGTACACCACATCAATCACATTACCCTCATGCCAGTTACTGCATCAAAAAATTCAATCAACTTAGTTAACCATGATTTGCCCTTAACAAATACTTGCTGGCTTTCCTTAATTAATTTCTCCAAGTAACTGCTAATTTTGTCCTGGATTATCGTTTCTAAAAGCTTTCCCACTATGGAGGTTAGACTGACAGGCCTGTAGTTGCTGGACTTATCCTTATACCATTTCTTGAACAAAGGTGAATAATTTGCAGTTCTCCAGTCCTATGGCATAATCCCTATATCTAAGGAATATTGGAAGATTATGGCCAGTGACTCTGCAATTTCCACCCTTACTTCACTTAGTCTCCTCGTATGTATTTCATTCGGTCCTGGTGACTTATCAACTTTAAGTACAGCCAGCCTTTCTAATACCTCCTCTTTATCAACTTTTAGCCCATCCAGTGGCTCAACTACCTCCTCTTTCACTACGACTTTGGCAGCATCTTCTTCCTTGCAAAGTACTCATTTAGTACCTCAGTCGTTCCCTCTGCCTCCGTGTGTAAATCGCCTTTTTGGTCACTAGTCAGCCCGACTCCTCTTTTTACCACCATTTTACTATTTATATGCCTATCGAGGATTTGTGTTTTCCCTTTTAAGTTAGCTGCCAGTCTCTTCTCATACTGTCTCTTTGTTTCTCTTATTTCTTTTTCACTTCTCTTTCAAACCTTCTATATTCAGCCTGGTTCTCACTTGTATTATCAACTGGACATTTGTCATACACACCCTTTTTCTGCTTCATCTTACTTGCCAGGGAGCTCTGGCTTTGTCTTATCTTTTCTCCTCGTGGGAATGTACCTCGACTATACGCATACCATCTCCTCTTTAAAGGCAGCCATTGTTCAGTTACAGTTTTGCCTGCCAATCTTTGATTCCAATTTACCTGGGCCAGATCCCTTCTCACCCATTGAAACTAGCCTTCCCCCAATTAATTATTTTTACACTGGATTGCTCCTTGTCCTTTTCCATAGCCAACCTAAACCTTATGATATTATGATCACTGTCCCCTAAATATTCCCCGACTGACACTGATCCACTTGACCCACCTCATTCCCCAGAACTAGATCCAGCAATGTCTATTTCCTCATTGAACTAGAAACATACTGCTCCACAAAATTCTCCTGAACACATTTTAGAAAATCTCCCCCCTCTTGTCCTTAACAGTATTACTATCCCATTCTATATTAGAATAATTAAAGCCCCCCCCCCCCCATTATAACTACTCTGAGGTATTTTTACCTCTCTGTAATTTCCTTGCAAATTTGTTCCTCTATACCTTTCCCACTAGTTGGTGGCCTATAGAATTTACCCAGTAGTGTAATGGTACCCCTATTGTTTCTTAACTGTGACCAAATAGATTCTGTCCTTGACCCCCTCTCGGACATCCTCTCTCTCCAGCACTGTAATATTCTGTTTAATAATACTGATACCGACTCCTCTTTTCTTTCCTTCCCTATTTTTCCTGAACACCTTGTATCCCGGAATATTTAGTACCCAGCCACAACATCATATTCCCATGTGGCTATCTGAGCCTGTAGCTCACTAACCTTATTTACCATGCTCTGTGCATTCACATACATGCACAGTAAACCTAATTTAGGCCTTATTGCATTCCCTCTTACTCTGACCCCACTTCATACCTTAGTATTTCTTAATCTAATGCTATTTGTCTCTCCCAATTCTTTGTGCACCTTGTTCTTCCTCTCGAATGTTACCTCCTGGATCCTATCACCCTGCGAAGTGAGTGATTTGGTGGAGACTTTATAATAAGACAGACAAAGAAGGAAGTTGGGTTGGAAGGGGGAAAGGAGGATGTGAGTGGTGATCAGAGATGGCCTTGTGATTGAGATGGTATGACTGAGAGGCGACATGGGATGACAATGTTGAGGGATTGGCTGTGAATATGGGTAGGAGTGTTTTATGGAAGGAGAGGTTAAGGGAGGATAGGAGGGCAGTGAACTCAGAAGAGAGAGTGCAAGATGAGTTGAAATAGAGATTGAACTCACCAAAGATGAGGCGTTGTCAATCTCTGTTAGAAACACGGGTGAGTGGTAGTGAATGAGGATTTTAAAAGAAAGGTTAGAAAGGTGGAACAAGGTAAGGTGCTTAAAGGAGCAGAAGGGGCAAGAGGAGTAGGAAAACAGACCAAAGTGAGCTTTGGTGGTTCAGAGGGGAGGCAGGTGTTGGAAGGTATCGTCAGGTGAGGAGGATTCAATAAGGTGCAAAGTGTCATCATCTATGAGCCAAGTTTCCATCAAGGCCATGATGTCAATGTAACCATCCACAATAAGGAACCAACAGCTGCAAACGTATGCTTAATGCTCCAGGGACACACAATATGGTATGAACAACATTGCTGGAAACTTTCCCAGGCATCCATGGTGCTTCAAGATAAAAATTCAGAGGTGGAAGGCACATTTTTTGTAACTGATTTGTGATTGACTATCAGGAATTTATTTCAAATTAGGGGGCAAATACTACTCCAAAAATTCAGCAGAAGTGGAACAGGCTGCTCTCGCACATATGTACAAGTTATGATCCATAAAGGTATGCACAGAATGCTGATGGTCTGTGATTAGGGGAATCTGACAGACTATAAAATTTCATACCTTACTAATTAAACAAAATTAGAAAATGAGTGATTGCACTGCAGTGCAAGATAGACCATTTTAAAACACCCTGTAGACTGCACCCTCATATGTAAGCAAACTCATTCTAATGGTTCCGAATAGCTTCTGAGAAATCAACTACGAATATAACATTTAAAATTTGATAATATAAAATGGTTAGAAATTTTAGTAATCAGGCAGCCTAGTGGAATAACGGGTTGGTGCTCCATCAAAATCGCCGCATGCTCCCCGCTGGATTTTCCTGCAAGGTGATTTCCTGATTTATGACAAGCCATCTGGGACCACCATAGAGTCTATCAGCTGGATTTTACTGAGCTCCTGATGGCGGGCTCCGTGGCGGGATGGGTGGAGGTTGGGGGGGGGGGACGTAAGATCATTCTGCCACGGAGCCCGAAGTCGGGAGAGCCAGGCCTAATCCTCCCGGTGGTGACGAGGCTCCGTGGCGGCTCCACTCACTGATGGGCGACGGGACCTGCATCTAAATATGTAAATGAATAAAATGCATACTTTAACTTACAATTAACTGGGATCTTACGGGCCCACCTCGTTCTTCAGAGCGGCAGTTGGCAGTCCCGCGCCTTCAGTTCCCCATCTGGGGAAGGCAGGCATGACACTGGTGGGGAGGGGGGAGGAGTTAAGACTTTTAGTGCGGTGGGGGAGGACGGGGTCAAAAGATCATCATCAGTGTAGCGGATGGTGGGAAGGGGTGAACTACGAACTTTGTATAGTTTGGAGGGGGCAGGTCATATTCCAAAGGTAAGTGTTTGGTGGGGGAGAAAGAGCAGATACTTAATTGAATTGTTGTTGGGGGGTTGGAAAGGGGCTTTTATTCTGTACATTTTGGGGGTATCTCTTTAAAAAATTTAAATTTACCAGCAGGACTGTCTCCCCTTTAAAAATGGAGCCAGTGCTTGCGCACAGGCAGCAGACCCCATTGCTGGGGATGGACAGCCCACCCCCTCCATGTGATTGGGGACAGCGTGCCAACCCAGGTATTTCAATGAACCGCCCTGTGGCCCGCACTTAAAAATCTAAAGAGCTGTTCAGAAGTGGTATTGGTTGGTAACTTAAAGGTTACTTAATTGTCCTCTCAGTTGTAACAAATGATGGGGACTTAAAATGGAGAAGAGGATTGTTTGCAGTCAAATCATTACTCGAAGAAGAAGAGGGAATTCTCCCGACCAACATTCTTTCCTGACCAGTACGACCAAAAATTGAATAACTGGTGATTTATCTTACTGTATTTTGTGGGAACTTTACTGTGTACAACGTGTTAGCTGTTTTTGTACATTAAAGTATTTCATTTTATATGAAGTACTTTCTGATGTCTGAAAGACAACAATTAAACTACACAAATGTGAGGTTTTCTTTCTTTATTACTTGTGGTGCAAAGGGGTCATAATTTGTCCACCAAAATATAAGTAAAAAGAGCCAAGTCTAGGTACAGTTTTATATTTTAAAAATAAAGCAGTTGTTCATGTTTCAAAAAACACTATAGCATCATTATGTATCTGCTAAACTGACATAAATTATAATTCAGTGACAATTCTCATTGTCACTTAGGGCAGGATTTTCCCTTGGGCCTCGGGACTCTGACGTTGGGACCAAATGAAGGTTCCGAGCCCACAATTCCTCCGGGTGCTCCGGTTTCCTCCCACATGCCAAAGACTTGCAGGTTGATAGGTAAATTGGCCATTATAAATTACCCCTAGGATAGGTAGGTGGTAGGGAAAAAAAGGGACTGGTGGGGATGTGGTAGGAATATGGAATTAGTATAGGATTAGTATAAATGGGTGGTTGATGGTCAGCACAGACTCGGTGGGCCGAAGGGCCTGTTTCAGTGCTGTATCTCTTTAAAAAAAAAATTAGTGGGAGACAGACCAGGGAAGCTTCTTTCCTGGATGCTCCGCATCATACTAAGGACATCAGGCGGACTCCCAATGCAGGCGGCTCAATCACAGGGCCAGCAGCTCTCGAGCCTTGGCTGCCCCAACGGTAGAAGTGAGCGTTCCTGAGGCAGGTCGGATAATGCATGGTCACCTCAAAATGGAGGCATAAATTTAAACTAAAAATTCAGAAGGGCCAAGCAGGCAGACCCCTCGGAGCGGAGGGGAAACCTCTCCGGTGGCAGCGTTTCAGCTGAGTGTGGCCTTTGCTGTCAGCGGCTCCAATGCACCCCAGCCTGCCACAGGAACACTGGATGCATGGAGTTGGTGGCCTTTGCACACCGCAGGGTTGGCTCTGCCACCGGCCGGTAAGCTCTCTAAATCACCCATAATTAGAGCCTTAAATATGCAAATTGGCTGCTTGCCTTCGTTCAGGGGTATCTGATCTGTTTCCCAGGTCGCCCTGGGAAACTTCCTCGGCAGTGAGAATGCATTGGGAGCCATCTTGATGCAGCTCCCTGCTATTTTCTCAGCCCCACCGCCTCCAAACCCACCACCACGAGTTTGGGAAAATCCAGCCCTGAGATTCAATGACTGGGCTAAAATTTATAAGCTCTCCGCCGCTCTCAGGTGCGGTGTGTGGACCCGCATGGACCGCACATTGTGGCGACTCATTTAAATGGCCGGAACGTAACCCCTCCCCCCCATTGAAGAGGAGGGGTCGGGTGGTCCGTCCCCGGCAACAGCGGAAGATATCATTGCACAGGTGCCGGTGCCATTTTTAAAAGGGCTTCAAGCCTTATATTACAATTTAAATGTTTTAAGACACAGTGATTTAAAAAAATGAAATAAATTTATTCTGACCCTCTCCCACCACCACCCCCAATAACCATGGAAATAATAACCTGCCCGCTCCCCTGCAAAAACACTTACCTTGTGCTCCCGACCTTCCCCCCCAAAATTCATCAACTTTAAACTTTACCCCCAGACCAGTGAAATTAGTTTTATCCCGCTCCCCGCCCTTCCGCACTGAGAACCTTACCTGCTCCCCCCTCCCCACCAGTTTTCCGCCTCAGATCACCATTCAGGGATCCGAAGGCCACCGGCACTAATATCAGTGCGGCACGGATGGCGGGAGTGCAACGTTCATTAATGCAGGTATTTAAATTTTTTTGCATATGTAGATTTGACTCCCATCATCGAGCGGTGGGGGGGCCAAAACGAGGTCTCGGCACCGGTGGCAATATCAGGCCGGGCCTTCCTGGTGTCGAGGCCCGTGGCGGGCCTCTGCAGGAGGCATTTTCCAGCCCCCCCACCCCTCGCCAACATCGACCCCTGATTTCGGGGGGGGGCATTAAAACCAGCCCGCTATGTTGAAATGTTTGTCAGAACAGCCAAGATTTTGTACAGAGAATTACGTAAAGCATTTTCTCTCCACAAATTCAGTTGTTTTTTGTCCATCCATGTTGATTTTCGGTATGCAACAAAGAAACTATCTTTCTGAAAATTAGTTGCTCAACACAATTCACACCCTTGCTCTGGTCTCCTCCTGATTTCTCTGCACCCCTCACTCACATAAACCTGTCTCCCTCTGAACTTTCTGCACTTCTTTCTTAGGACCAAGCTTAACATTGGTATCAAACTTGCTGACAACAGTGATGCTGATGTTATCTTGCAAACCGACCTTTACCTTGCAGAGGCTCACCGCCAACTCTTTGACACTTCCTCCTACCTCCCCCTGGACCACGACCCCACCACCGAATATCAAGTCATCGTCTCCAGATCAGTCTCTGACCTCATCTCCTCTGGAGATCCTTCCTCCGTGGCTTCCAACCTTATAGTCTCCCAACCCCGAACAGCCCACTTTTACCTTCTTCTGAGAGGGGATCTTATAAAAACCTATAAAATTCTAACAGGACTAGACAGGCTAGATGCAAGGAGGATGTTCCTGAGTCCCGAACCAGGGATCACAGTCTCCGGATACGGGGTATGCCATTTAGAACCGAGATGGCAAGAAATTTCTTCACTCGGAGGGTGGTGAACCTGTGGAATTCTCTACCGCAGAAGGCAGTGGAGGCAAAGTCATTAAATATATTCGAGAAGGAGATAGATATATTTCTTAATGCCAAAGGGATCAAGGGATATGGGGAGAAAGTGGGTACAGGATACTGAATTAGACAATCAGCTATGATCTTTTTTGAATGGCGGAGCAGGCCCAAAGGGTCGAATGACCTACTCCTGCTCCTATTTTCTATGTTTCCCAAAATCCAAAAACAGGACTGTTCTGGTAGACCTATCATTTCAGTCTGTTCCTGTCCCACTGAACTGATTTCTTCCTATCTTGACTATTTTTATCCCCTTGTCCAGTCTCTTCCCACTTACATCCCTGACTCTTCTGATGACCTCCATCACTTTGCCAGTTTCCAGTTTCCTGGCGCTAACTGTCTCCTTTTCACAATGGATGTCCAATCCCTCTACACCTCCATCCTCCACCAGGATGGTCTGAAAGCTCTCCACTTCTTCCTTGAACAAGTATCCATTCATCACTCTCCTCCTCCACCCTAGCTGAAATTGATGACTGTTTTTGTGCTGTTTCCTGATTTCACCCTGAACTGGAAAATTCTGTTAACTTTGCTTCCAATTTACCTTCCAATTTATCTCACCTTCACCTCGACTGGGACTGCCCCATTTTCTGCAGTTCTGCTCTCACTCACCTCTTCCGCTTCCTCCCAGGACCATGATAGGGTTCGTCTTATCCTCATCTTCCAGCCCACCAGCCTGCGTATTCAACAGACCATCCTCTGTCATTTCTGCCACCTCCAGCGTGATGCCACCACTAAACACATCTTCCCCTCTCCTCCCCTTTCAGCATTCCAAAGGAACCATTCCCTCTGCAGCACCCTGGTCCAGTCCTTAATCATCCCAACAACTCCTCCCCTTCCCATGGCACCTTTCCATGCAAGTGTAGGAGATGCAACACCTGCCCTTATACCTCCTCTCTCCTCACTGCCCAAGGCCCCAAACACTCCTTTCAGGTGAAACAGTGATTTACATATACTTCTTTCAATTTAGTACACGTGGTTTGCTGCTTACAATGAGGGCTGCTCTACACTGGGGAGACCAAATGCAGATTGGGTGATCACTTTGCAGAACACCTCCGATCAAAGTGCAGGCGTTACCCCAAGCTTCAGTTCGCCTGTCATTTTAATTCTCCACCTTGCTCTCACATTGATCTCTCTGTCCTCGGCCTGCTGCAGTGTTCCAATGAAGCTCAATGTAAGTTTGATGAACAGCACCTCATCTTTTGATTCAGCACTTTACAGCCTTCCAGATTCTACATTGAGTTCATCAATTTCAGACCATAATCTCTGCCCCCATTTTGTGTCCTTTTCCTTTTCAGGTTTTAGTTTTATCTTGTTTTTGCTTTTGGACGGCAGCTGATCATCATTCTGCCATTCACATCTCCTTCTTTTATTCATTTACTTGTCCATTACCACTGCCTATGGCCTTCCACAGGCTTTCTTTTTGATCTTTTTCCCACCCTCCCACCTTTCACTTTTTAAAATCTATTACATTTCTGACAAGCCCATTGATGTTAGCCATGATATCAACAGAAGAAATAAAACACCTTCCATAAACAGTAGAATGCAGCCAAACCTTTTCTTTTATACCCAATGTCCAAGCTTCATATTGTAAATACATTTTAAAGACTTGCATTTATATAGCACCTTTCACAACCTCAGGATATCCCAAAACACTTCACAGCCAATTAAGTACTTTTGAAGTATAATCCCTGTTTTAATGCAGGGAAATATGGCAGACAATTTGCTACAGTAAGGTTCCACTACGGTAATGAGATAAATGGCCAGAAAATCTGTTATTAGTGGTGTCAGTTGAGGGATAAATGTTAGCAAATGTTAGCCTTTGGAATCTTTTACATCCACCTGAGGGGAAGACAGGGCCTCAATTTAATGCCTCTTTCAAAAGAAGACACCTGCAACAGTGCAGCACTCCCTCAGCACAGCATTGTACTGAAATGTGTCAGCCTGGATAATGTACTCAATTTTCTGGAGTGCGGTTTAAATCATAGAATAGCACAGCCTAGAATGAGGCCTTTTGATGGTTCAAATCTGTACCAACTCGTTCAAAGAGCAATCGAGTTAGTCCCACTCTTTCCCCATATCCCTGCAATTTTTTTCTCCTTCAAGTATTGATCCAATTTTCTTTTGAAGGCTACCATTGAATCTATATTCACCAACATATCAGGCAGTGCAATCCAAATCCTAACCACTATGTAAAAAACATTTTTTCTCTTCTGCCTCTGATTATTTTGCCAATCAACTTAATTCTGTGCCCACTGATTATTGACCCTCCAGCCACCGGAAACAATTTCTATTTATCTACTCTATTTAAACCCTACACGATTTGAAACACCTCCACCAAATCTCTGCTCAAAGGAGAACAATCCTAGTATGTTCAGTCGATCCATGTAACTGCAATCTCTCATCCCCAGAACCATTCTCGTGAATTTCTTTGGCACTCTCTCCAATGCTTGAAGTCATAATCTTCTGATGCAATGGCAAAAATGCTACTACTGAGCCAAGTCTGACACCTTACGAGCAAAATATTAGCAAGACCTTTCCAATGATCCTTTTAAATAGATAAACACCTTAAAAAGTTTTAGCATTCCTCTAAAAACAATTGAAAGAAAGCATTGAATTGCTTGGATTAAAATTAAAACCACACATATATCTCAGCATGTCAATCAGATTTAATTGCAGTAGAAATTGAGCTTAAGAAAATATTTAATTGAAGGGAAAAATTGAATAGATTTATGGCTGTATTAAATACAATGATAATTTTTGACTCGGAGTTATTAAAAATGTGTTTTGTATAGTAATTAAGCTGGATGCATAGCTAAATCCCTTAGGACTATGATTACTTTTTAAAGTCATGTTCAAAGATCCATTGGATGTAAACACTGTTAATGACCATCTCTGTGTGGTATTCAAGTCTTCCCCTCCTTTGCAAATGTGCAGGGCAGCCATAAATTACACAGGCCAGAAGCAGCTATTGTAAAGATAGCATGTGACTCAATCAAGCAAGCATTTAGGCAAGGGCTCTGAATCAGTAGTTCCTCTGAATCTGTCTTCATCTGGATTTTGTATGGTAATGATCCCCCAGTAAATTTAAGAAAATGAAATTTTAAATGTGTTTTATTCTCAGTCTTATTTCAGGAAGTATATCATTTTGAATATCTAATTAGAAGCATTGTCCCTCGAGAAACCTACTGCAGTTAAAGGAATATTCTCACACTACAGTAAAAAGCATCAGAACAATTTAACTAATAATTTAACCGCCTGAAACAAATGCAAGTAATATGTTAATAAGGGTCATGCGCCTGAATCAGGATCTTTTTACAAATGTGGTGCACTTGCACACCGAAAATATCATTTCCTAAACCTGTCCAGTAAATCATAGTGGAAGCAGCCTTCACAAGTGCTATTTAAAGGGATCCTCCCCTTTATTCTGATAAGAAACATAGAAACATAGAAAATAGGAGCAGGAGTAGGCCATTTGGCCCTTCAAGCCTGCTCCGACATTCATTATGATCATGGCTGATCATCCAACTCAGTAACCTGTTCCCACTTTCGCCCAATATCCTTTGATCCCTTTCATCCCAAGAGCTATATTTAACTCCTTCTTGAAAACATACAATGTTTTGGCCTCAGTTGCTTTCTGTGGTAGTAAATTCCACAGGCTCACCACTCTCTGGGTGAAGTAATTTCTCCTCATCTCAGTCCTGAAAGGTTTACCCCGTATCCTTAGACTATGACCCCTGGTTCTGGACTCCCCCACCATCGGGAACATCCTTCTTGCATCTACCCTGTCAAGTCCTGTTAGAATTTTATAGGTTTCTATAAGATCCCCCCCCCCCCTTACTTTTCTGAACTCCAGCGAATATAATCCTAACCGACTCAATCTCTCCTCATACGTCAGTCCCGCCATCCCAGGAATCAGTCTGGTAAACCTTCGCTGCACTCCCTCTATAGCAAGAACATCCTTCCTCAGATAAGGAGACCAAAACTGTACACAATATTCCAGGTGTGGCCTCACCAAGGCCCTGTATAATTGCAGCAAGACATCCCTGTTGGACCTGCATGCTTACCTTCAGCGACTGGTGTACGAGAACACCCAGGTCTCATTGCATATTCCCCTCTGTCAGTTTATAGCCGTTCAGATAATAATCTGCCTTCCTGTTTTTGCTACCAAAGTGAATAAGGCTTACCAACCTTCCCTGGATATGTGAAAGGTGGCAGAGGTTTGGAGATTAGCAAATGTGACACCCTTATTCAAAAAAAGGTGTAAGGACAGTCCTAGTAACTACAGGCTGGTCAGTTTAACATCAGTGGTGGGTAAAGTTTTAGAAACAATGATCAGGGAAAAAATTAACAGACACTTGGAAAGGTTTGAGTCAATTCAGTACAGCCAGTTAGGATTTGTAAAAGGCAGACCACAACTAATCCAATTGAATTTTTTGATGAAGTAACAGAGAAGGTTGATGAAGGGAATGCAGTGGATGTTGTCTATATGAAATTTGAGCTTGACAAAGTACCACATAAAAGGCTGGTTAACAATTGAGCCACATGGAATAGGAGGGTCAGCGTCAGCTTAAGGACAGAAAACTGCAGGTTGTGGTTGTTTTTCAGTCTGGAGGATGGTATACAGTTATGTTCCCCAAGGGTCAGTGCTAGGACTACTGCTTTCTTTTTAAGATATATAATACATATTTACTTATTATTATGACCAGGTGAGAATGAGGTCTAAGGTTCCCTTTCAGCCTTCACCTGGTCTAAACATAACAGGGTTTAATTTTAAACACACCGTGTTTTTAGCTCCCCCTTGGTGAATCCTTGCTCACCACTTTCCAATTTTAAGGCAAAGAAACCAGCACAAACAGGCCTTCTTAGGTTTAAAGAAGAAAATTTGAAATTTATTAAACTTAAACTCTAATTTGGTTAACGCCTACGGATACATGAAGCGCCCACGCTGGCATGCATACGCAGTACACACATGCAAATACAGACAGAAAAGAGCAGAAGAGAAATAAAGTGGAAAGGTTTTAGGCAATATCTGAAGAGCTTTTGTTACGGTTCTTCAAGCTCATGGTAGAGTCTTTGATTGTAGGTAGGTCTTGCTTTTCGTTGGGGCCCAGTATTCTTCTTAAACCGCGTTCACTGTAGGAGACTTTTTTCTCTTGGGGTTCATGTGTCTTCAGTGGATTCAGAGGTTTGTGAGAAAGAGATGGGAGCAGACAGGAGAGATTTTCTCAGTCCAGCAGCAAACAGCTTTTTTTTGCCCAAACTGTTTGCACAAATTCAAAAAACTCAGGTTGCCCAGCAGGTTAGTCATATGACTCGCAGGTTTGACCATGTCCATTTGTGTATTCGGCCATCTTAGCAGTCAACCTGGAATGCGAGTTCCCCAACTTCAATGTCTGGTGATCAAAAGTCCATTGTGGGTCGAATGTGTCAGGGAATGGCTGCTTTGTCCTTCCAAACACTGTCCGTTAATATGCAAATGTCTTTTGCAGCCACAGCTGATATGTTTAACAAGTCCTCTTTTCACTCCAGTAACAGTTTAAAATCAATGTTCATGGCAACATTAATGTGCCTCATTCTTGGCAGTTGGGGGCCTAGCATAACAATATAAATACAAGACTTGGCTATTACAATATAGAGTATAATTTCAAAATTTACTGATCATACCAAACTTGGGTGGGAATGAGGCTGATATGAATTGACTGCAACAGGACATAGATAGGCTAACAGAATAGGCAGAGAAGTGGTAGAAGGAATTTAATACAGAGAAGTGTGAAGTGTGAGGTGATGCATTTTGGCAGACTGGATGGGGAGAGGCTAAGCTCTGGCTAGGCCACAACTAGACTATTGCATCCAGTTCTGATCACCACACTTTTAGAAGGATGTGAGGGTCCTTAAGAAGGGGCAGAGGAGATTTATCAGAATGGTTCCAGGGATGAAGGATTTTAGCTACAAGGTTAAGTTTGAGAAGCTGGGATTGTTCTTGAAGCAAAGGAGATTGTGGGGAGATTTGATAGACATGTATAAAATTATGACAGGTTTAGATCAGGTAGACAAAAAACAACCTGTTCCCATTAGCTAATGGTACAAGGACTAGGAGACACAGATTTTGATGCATTTGCAACAAGGTAGATGATTTAAAGGCCCAAATAGAGGTAAATGGGTATGATCTATTTGCCATAACGGAAACGTGGATGCCGGGTATGGACTATTTGCCATAAAGGAAACATGGCTACAGGATAACCAAGACTGGGAACTGAATATTCAAGGGTATTTGACATTTAGGAAGGACGTTTAGGCAAAAAGGAAAAGGAGGTGGTGTTGCGCTGATAATAAGGGATGGGATCAGTACATTAGTAAGGGATGATCTCAAATTGGAAGAACAAAATGTGGAATCTGTTTGGGTGGAGCTAAGAAACAGCAAGGGGCAGCAAACATTGGTCGGAGTTGTTTATCGGCCACCAAACAGTAGTGGTAGTGTGGGGCATTGCATTAATCAGGAAATTAGAGAAGCATGTAGTATGGGTAATATAGTAATCATGGATGACATCAATCTGCATATAGACTGGGTAAAGCAAATGAGCACTAATACTGTGGACGATGAGTTTCTGGAGTGTGTTAGGGATGGTTTTCAAGAGTAGTATAGAAACATAGAAACATAAAAAACATAGAAAAATAGGAGCAGGAGTAGGTCATTTGGCCCTTCAAGCCTGCACTGCCATTCAATATGATCATGGCTGAGCATCCAAACTCAGTACCCTGTTCCTGCTTTCTCCCCGTATCCCTTGATCCCTTTAGCCCAAAGAACTATATCTAACTCATTCTTGAATATATTTAATGATTTGGCCTAAACTGCTTTCTGTGGTAGAGAATTCCACAGGTTCTCCACTCTCTGGATGAAGAAATCCCTCCTCATCTCAGTCCTAAATGGCTTACCCCTTATTTTTAGACTGTGACCCCTCGTCCTGGACTCCCCCGCCATCGGAAACTTCCTTCCCTTGTTGCGCAACTGACTAGAGGACAAGATATTTTAGATCTAGTATGGCGTAATGAGAAAGGGCTAATTAACAATCTTGTTGTAAAAGAAGCTTTGGGGATGAGTGACCATAATATGATAGAATTTTTTTTAAATGCTTTTACATTTATGTTTACATTATGTGAGGTAGTTCAATCTGAAGCCAGGGTGTTAAATTTGAACAAAGAAAATTATGAAGTTATGAGAGGAAAATTGGCTGAGGTGGATTGGGAAAATACATTAAAAGGTATGACAGTACATAGGCAATGGATAGTCTTTCAAGAAATATTACATAGTTTACAGCAACTATACATTCCTTCAAGGCACAAAAACCCCAAAAGTAAAGGCAGTCAACCGTGGATATCAAAGGAAGTTAAGGATTGTATTAGATTGAAAGAAAAGGCCTATAAAGTGGCCAGAAATAGTTGTAAACCTGAGGATTGGGAGGATTTTAGAATACAGCAAAGGAGGACGAAGAAACTGATCAAGAAAGGAAGAACAGAATATGAATGTAAGCTAGCAAAAAATATATAAACGGACTGTAAAAGCTTCTATAGGTACGTAAAAAGGAAACGTTTGGCTAAGCCAAATGTGGGTCCATTACAGGCAGAGTCAGGAGAATTTATAATGGGGAATAGAGAAATGGCAGAGAAGCTAAATGATTACTTTGTGTCTGTCTTCACTGAGGAAGATACAAGAAATCTCCCAGATTTAGAGATCCAAGGGATTGGGGGAATGAGGAATTGAAGGAAATTAGTATTAGTAAGAAGGTTGTATTGGAGAAATTAATGGGGCTGAAGGCTGATAAGTCCCCAGGACCTGATATTCTATATCCCAGAGTGTTGAAAGAGGTAGCTATGGAGATAACGGATGCATTGGTGATCATCTTCCAAAATTCTACAGATTCTGGAGCGTTCCTGCAGATTGGAAGGTCACAAATGTCACCCCCATTATTTAAGAAGGGAGGGAGAGAGAAAACAGGGGATTACAGATCTGTTAGCCTTACATCAGTCGTTGGAAATGCTAAAATCTACTCTAAAGGATGTGGTAAATGGACACTTGGATAATAATGATCTGATTGGGCATAGTCAACATGGATTTATGAATGGGAAATCATGTTTGATGAACCTGTTGGAGTTTTTTCAGGATGTTACTAACAGAATTGATAAAGGGGAGTCAGTGAACCTGGTATACTTGGATTTTCAGAAGGCTTTTGATAATGTCCCTCACAGAAGCTTAGTTAGCAAAATTAAAAAGCACAAGGGATAGGAGGTAATATACTGGCATGGATTAAGAATTGGTTAACAAGCAGATAGCAGACAGTAGGAATAAACGGGTCATTCTCGCGTTGGCAGGCTGTGACTAGTGAGGTACCGCTGGAATCAGTGCTTCGGCACCAGCTATTCACAATACATATCAATTATTTGGATGTGGGGACCAAATGTAGTATTTCCAAGTTTGTGGATGACACAAAACTTGATGGGAATGTGTGTTGAGGAAGATGCAAAGCGACTTCAAGGGGATTTGGACAGACATAGTGAGTGGGCAAGAATGTGGCAGATGGAATATAATGTGGAAAAATGTGAGGTTATCCACTTTGGTAGGAGGAATCAATGTGCAGAGTATTTCTTAAATGGTAATAGATTAGAAAATGTAGATGTAAAAAGGGACCTGGGTGTCCTTGTCAATAAGTCACTGAAAGCTAACGTGCAAGTTCAGCAAGCAATTAAGAAGGCTAATGGTATGTTAGCCTTTATTGCAAGATGATTTGAGTAGTGAAGTCTTGCTTCAATTGTATAGGACCTTGGTTAGACTGCACCAGGAGTACTGTGTATGCACTTTTGGTCCCCTTATCTGAGGAAGGATATTATTGCCATAGAGGGAGTGCAACAAAGGTCACCAAACTTGTTCCTGGGATGGCGGGACTGTCCTATGAAGAGAGATTGGGGAAACTGGGCCTGTATTCTCTAGAGTTTCGAAGAGTGAGAGGTGATCTCATTGAAACCTACAAAATACGTAAAGGGATAGTCAGAGTAGATGCAGCTAAGATGCTTCCCCTGGTTGGGGAGTCCAGAACCAGGGAACACAATTTCAAAATAAGGGGAAAGCCACTTAGGACAGAGATGAGGAGAAATTGCTTTACTCAGAAGGTTCTGAATCTTTGGAATTCTCTACCCCAGAGGGCTGTGGAAGCTCAGTCATTGAGTATGTTTAAAGCAGAGATTGACAGATTTCTAAATACAAATGACATAAGCGGATATCAGGATAGTGTGGGGAAAAGGCATTGAAGTGGATGATCAGCCATGGTCGTATTGAATGGCAGGGCAGGCTCAATGAGCTGAATGGAGTATTCCTTCTCCTATGTTCCTATGTTAAGGTTTTGGACAAGAGATGAAGAGGAGATGTGAGGAAGAACTTCTAAAAAAGTGATGGTAATGTCCTGGAACTGATTGACTGTGAGGGTGGTGGAAGCAAAGACAATCAATGCATTCAAAAGGAAATTGGATAGGCACTTGAGAGAAATAAACTTCCAGGGCTACAGTGATAGAGCAGGGGAATGGGACTTGCTGTATTGCTCTACAGACAGCCGGCATGGACTTTATGGGTTGAATGGTCTCCTTCTGTGTCGTAAATGACTCTTCTGGAGACAGAGGGCATGGCTGAGGTACTAAATGAGTACTTTGTACTGTCTTCAGTAAAGAAAGGAATACTGTTATTGTCACGGCAAAGAAGCAGGTGGTAGAAAAATTGAATAGGATAAAAATAAAGACGGGTACTTAAAAAGGTTGGCAGCTGTCACAGTTGGAAAGTCACCCGGTCAGATAGAATGTATCTTCGGTTGCTGATAGAAGTAAGGGTGGAAATAGCGAAGGCTCTGGCCTCAATCTTCCAGTCCTCATTAGATATGGGAGTGGTGCTGGAGGATTGAAGAATTGCAAATGCTACACCCTTATTCAAAAAAGGGGAGAGGGTTACTCCAACAATCACAGGCCTGTAGGCCTAATGTCAGTGGTGCAGGAACTTTTAGAAACAATAATCTGGGACAAAATTATTTGGCACTTGGCAAAATTTGGGCCAAGAAATGTTGTGTATATGGACTTTCAAAAAACATTTGATAACGTATCATAAAATAGACATGTTAGCAAAATTGAAGCCCTTAGTTAAAGGGGTGGTGGCTCTGTGGATACAAAATTGGCTAAGGGACAGAAAACAGAGTAGTTGTAAACAGTAGTTTTTCAGATTATAGGAAAATAGTGATGTTCCCCAGACATCAGAGTTGGGCCACTGCTCTTTTTGATATATATTAATTACTTGTACTTGAGCATACAGGGCATCATTTCAAAGTTTGCAGATGGCATGAAACTCCAAAATATAGTACACAGTGAGGAAGATAGTAACAGATTTCAGGAAGACGCAAACTAGTGAAATGGGCAGACATGTGGCAGCTGAAATTTAATGCAGTAAAATTTGAAATGATTCATTTTAGTAGTCCAAATGAGGACAGACAATATAAACTAAATGATACAATTTTAAAGAGGGTGCAGGAACAGAGAGACCTGGGGGTGTACATACACAAGTCTTTGAAGATGGGAGGGCAAGTTGAGAAGACTATAAAAAAGGCAAGGTTCTTGGTTTATAAGTAGAGGCATAGAGTACAAAAGCAAGGAAGCTATGCTAAATATTTGGACCCAGCTGAATTTTTGCAGCCAGTGCTGGAAATCACACTTTAAAGGATGTTAAGGCCTTAGAGAAAGTATAAAGGAGAATTACTAGAATGGTAGCAGGGATGAAAATCTTTAGTTACGTGGAGAGATGAGAGAAACAGGTGTTGTTTTCCCTGGAGCAGAGAGATTAAAGAGGAAATTTGATAAAAGTGTTCAAAATCAGGAAGGATTTTTTAAGAGTAAATAATGAGAAACTGTTTCCATTGGCAGAAAGGTTGGTAACCCAAGGATACAGATTTAAGGTAATTAGCAAAAGAGACAACATGAGGAAAAAAAATTAAACAGCAAGTCCTTATGATATGGAATTCACTGCATGAAAATGGTTGTGGAAGCAGATTCAATAATAACTTCGTAAAGAGAATTGTATAAGTATTTGAAGAGGGAAAATTTGCAAGGCAAGGGTGAAGAGCATGCAAGTGGGACTAATTGCATAGCTCTTTCAAGGAGCTAGGACAGGCACAATGGGCTGAATGGCCGTCTTCTGATTCTATGAAGGATCTAATATATTGTTTTAGATTTCTAGGCATAGAAGTTTCTTTAAGTCCCTGCTCGTAGGAAGAACCGTTGGAGAAGGTCGGTAGGAGGTGGGACATCAGCAAATTGACCGGCAAGATGGGCAGAGATGGCATTACACATCAGTGCGGGGAATATCAGCCCTGAACATGGCTCAAAATAGGAAGATGTTCAATGCCCTCATGAGGATAGCTAGCTTCCTAACTCATATTTATCATTATCAATACCCTCTGCATAGCCTTGCACTCACAGCCATTCTCTGCCTTGATTACCATCACTCTCCTCCAATCACAACAGCACACTGCATTCCACCCCTTTTGCTCCTACTGTAGCATTTTTCACCTGCTACGTGCCTCACGACTCCTTCCTTCATATTCTCACACCTCCTTCATTTTGCACTCATCAGCAACACTATTCAAACCTGATATGCACATTCTCAAAACTTGTTTTTTTGCAGGGCCAACTGGCGCACAATAAAAGGGAGCAGACAGCAACAGGAGAAGAAACACATTTCATCCATGTGCTGTTCTCACTTGAAGAGAACGTCATGGACATCGTGGGCACAGGGCACGTCAGGGTTGTGGCACCTGGCAAGACTGGAGTCCAAGTCCCACAAGGTTTTACACCAACTTTTCTTCCTTCCTTTCTCACTTAAATCTCACCTGATATGCAATAAATTGCAGCTGCTTTCAAAAGCCACTCAAGTCTCTACTTACTTATTCCACTAAATGCTAATCCTTGACCCTTTCTTACATTTCAGGTCCAGCAGATGCATATAGGCATCAGGAAGAAGCAAAAGAGGAGGAAGAAGTAGGGTGCAGAACTTTAAAACAATAAGCAACTCTTGACCTTACACTTGCAGAAGCTAGTTCAGAGACTGACACTGCACATAGTTCAGAGGGTAGGCTGGAGGGATGTGCACAATGTTGGAGAGCATGGAGGAATCCAGCTCCAACTTGTGTGCTGTCTTCCTGCATAACATCAAGACAATGCAGTCAGACACAGAGTGAGTATTCTGCTCTATGAATACTGCTATGGACCCCACAGCTATGGATTCTCTGGAGACAGCACTGACAGCCTTGATGGAAACTCAGGCAGCTGCCATCTTTGCTCTGGGGTCCAGCATCTCCTCTGGCTTGCAAAGTCTGAAAGAAAGTGTGGATATGGGCTTTAAGTGCCTCCCAGCATACCTTTTTTTCATTATTCATTCAAGGGATGTGGGCGTTGCTGGCTAGGCCAGCATTTATTGCCCATCCCTAATTGCCCTTGAGAAGATGGTGGTGAGCTGCCTTCTTGAACTGCTGCAGTCCATGTGGGGTAGGTACACCCACAGTGCTGTTAGGAAGGGAGTTCCAGGATTTTGACCCAACGACAGTGAAGAAATGGCGATATAGTTCCAAGTCAGGATGGTGTGTGACTTGGAGGGGAACTTGCAGGTGGTAGTGTTCCCATATATTTGCTGCCCTTGTCCTTCTAGTTGGTAGAAGTCGCGGGTTTGGAAAGTGCTGTCTAAGGAGCCTTGTTGCGTTGCTGCAGTGCATCTTGTAGATGGTACACATTGCTGCCACTGGAGGGAGGGAGGGAGTGAATGTTTGTAGATGGGGTGCCAATCAAGCGGGCTGCTTTGTCCTGGATGGTGTCAAGCTTCTCAAGTGTTGTTGGAGCTGCACCCATCCAGGCAAGTGGACAGTATTCCATCACACTCCTGACTTGTGCCTTGTAGATGGTGGACAGGCTTTGGGGAGTCAGGAGGTGAGTTACTCACCTCAGGATTCCCAGCCTCTGACCTGCTCTTGTAGCCATGGTATTTATATGGCTACTCCAGTTCAGTTTCTGGTCAATGGTAGCCCCTAGGATGTTGATAGTCGGGAATTCAGCGATGGTAATGCCACTTAATGTCAAGGGGAGATGGTTAGATTCTCTCTTGTTGGAGATGGTCATTGCCTGGCACTTGTGTGGCACAGATGTTACTTGCCATATCAGCCCAAGCCTGGATATTGTCCAAGTCTTGCTGCATTTCTACACGGCTTCAGTATCTGAGGAGTCACGAATGGTCCTGAACATTGTGCAATCATCAGTGAACATCCCCAGTTCTGACCTTATGATTGAAGGAAGGTCATTGATGAAGCAGCTGAAGATGGTTGGGCCTAGGACACTACCCTGAGGAACTCCTGCAGTGATGTCCTGGAACTCAGATGATTGACATCCAACAACCGCAACCATCTTCTTTGCGTTAGGTATGACTGCAACCAGTGGAGGTTTTTCCCCCTGATTCCCATTGACCTCAGTTTTGCTAGGGCTCCTTGATGCCATACTTGGTCAAATGCTGCTTTGATGTCAAGGGCAGCCACTCTCACCTCACCTCTTGAGTTCAGCTCTTTTGTCCTTATTTGAACCAAGGCTGTAATGAGGACAGGAGCTGAGTGGCCCTGGCGGAACCCAAACTGAGCGTCACTGAGCAGGTTATTGCTAAGCAAGTGCTGCTTGATGGCACTGTTGATGACACCTTCCATCACTTTACTGATGATTGAGAGTAACCTGCACTGTCTTTTCATGCCCCGTAGTGGGAGTGCTGAGGTTCAGTTCCCTGAGAGCAGCATTGGCTCTGTGGAGAAGACACCTGTTATCTTCTCTCAGGATGACAACATTCCTGCTTCTCTGTCAAACTGTCAACCAGCGCTCACATTGGTGCCAGAAGCCAGAAAGTCAGAGAAGCAGAGTTAACATATCAGGTCTGTGAACTAGTTCTGATGAAAGGTCACAGACCTGAAACGTTAACACTGCTTCACTCTTCACAGATGCTGCCAGACCTGCTGAGTATTACCAGCACTTGCTGTTTTTATCTCTGTCCATCATCTATAAGGCACAAGTCAGGAGAATGAAGGAATACTCTCTACTTGCCTGGTTGAGTGTGGCTGCAACACCACTCAGAAAGCTCAACACCATCCAGGACAAAGCAGCCCGCTTGATTGGCACCCCATCCACCACCTTAAACATTCACTTACTCCACCACTGACATATACTGGTAGCAGCGTGTACCACCAACAAGATGCACTGTAGCAACTCACCAAGCCTCCTTTGACAGCACCTTCCAAACCCCTACCTCTTCCACCTAGAAGAATGATGACAGCAGATGCATGGGAACACCACCACCTGCAAGTTCCCCTCCAAGTCACACACCATCCTGACTTGGAAATATAATGCTGATACTTTACTGTCAAAATCCTGGAACTCCCTTCCTAACAGCACTGTGGGTGTACCTACCACACGGTTCAAGAAGGCAGCTCACCACCACCTTCTCAAGGGCATTTAAGGATGGGCAACAAACACTGGCATTTCCTGTGACATCCACAACCTATGAAAGAATAAATAAAAACTCCCTCACCACATGGACTAAGAGAGTGGTTTAAGAAAGTGCCTCACCACCACCTTCTCAAGGAAATTAGGGATGGGCAATAAATGCTGGCCTTGCCAGCGATATACACATCCCATGAAAGAATACAAAAATGCAGCATCAGAAAAATTGGGTGCAATTTCATCTTCTTCTCTGCCTGCCATTGTCAATCTTCAGCCACAGTTGCCTACAGTCAAAGTACATCTCCACTTTAAGAGCTCTATTTAAATGGAATCAGCAATGCATGATGGCCCTCGTGATGCAAGCTGCCAATGAACAATGGTAGCCCACCTATTTTAGTTAAATTAATCAGCTAAACCAACTTGGGCCTTAGTTGCGTCCACGTTATTCACTATCTGAAAGTAGGTTTAAACCAATTTTTAGCTCGAGAGTCATCAGGCTACTGTGGAATATGGAAAATATTCTATGAGAATCTGATCTCATAATGCAGAGCGATTTTCTGTTCCTACAATGTACGATTGCCTTTTAACATTACTTTTTTCCCTATAATTTAGCAGTATATAGCTAATCTGTGCAAAATTGATCTACTCAGGGCACGGTGAAATATGGCTTCTGTGATCACACCAAGAGTGCAATCTCAGATGTGATATCGAGCAATCTAACCATTGTTGCTTTTTACTGTAAACTAATCTGTATGTATGACAGTTTTACATACAGCAAAGGGAACTTGCCTGCCTGCTGCGTGAAGCAAAGAGAATTGAATATTTGAAGAGTAGCCAACGGGAGGTAAGATTCACTCACTTTCATGGACTAAAAATTGCTGCAGGTTAGCAGGTTATTAACCATGGAAGCAATGCACATGCTTTTGCTTTGCTCAACTTGCCAAATATTTCATTCTGAAAAGACAAGAATGAATTGCAAGAAAACAATGTCATGGACAGCATTTTTTACTTTTCTGTCGGAATACTTTCATATTGCTTAATACACTGAAACAGACAAATCAGTAACTCTAACAATCCATCACTGCTTGACTCATAAAAAGAATAAGCTTTGATAAATGTGAAGTGCTAGCGAGAGATGTGCTTCAGACTTCTTGCTTCTTTGATGGTTCCTCAGCTGAAGAATGAAATTACCATAATGTTATGTCTTTATTCAGCAGCATATGCAGCATTACTTATTTCATAGAAAACATAGAAACATAGAAAATAGGAGCAGGAGTAGGCCATTTCGCCCTTCGAGCCTGCTCCGCCATTCATTATGATCATGGCTGATCATCCAACTCAGTAGCCTGTTCCGGCTTTTGCCCCATACCCTTTGATCCCTTTAGACCCAAGAGCTATATCTAACTCCTTTTTGAAAACATTCAATGTTTTGGCCTCTACTGCTTTCTGTGGAAGCGAATTCCACAGGCTCACCACTCTCTGGGTGAAGAAATTTCTCCTCATCTTAGTCCTGGAAGGTTTACCCCATATCCTTAGACCCCTGGTTCTGGACTCCCCCACCATCGGGAACATCCTTCCTGCATCTACCCTGTCAAGTCCTGTTCGAATTTTATAGGCTTCTATGAGATCCCCCCTCACTCTTCTGAACTCCAATGAATATAATCCCAACCGACTCAATCTCTCCTCATTTGTCAGTCCCGCCATCCCAAGAATCGCTGCACTCCCTTTATAGCAAGAACATCCTTCCTCAGATAAGGAGACCAAAACTGCGCACAATATTCCGGGTGTGACCTCACCAAGGCCCTGTATAATTGCAGCAAGACATCCCTGCTCCTGTACTCGAATCCTCTTGCTATGAAGGCCAACATACCATTTGCCTTTTTTACTGCCTGTTGGACCTGCATGCTTACCTTCAGTGATTGGTGTACAAGAACACCCAGGTCTCGCTGCATATTTCCCTCTCTCAGTTTATAGCCATTCAGAAAATAATCTGCCTTCCTGTTTTTGCTACCAAAGTGAATAACCTCACATTTATCCACATTATACTGCATCTGCCGTGCATTAGCCCACTCACTCAATTTGTCCAAATCACCCTGAAGCTTCTCTGCATCCTCCTCAGAACTCACCCTCCCACCCGGTTTTATGTCATCTGCAAATTTGGAGATATTACATTAGTTCCTTCATCTAAATCATTAATGTAGATTGTGAATAGCTGGGCTCCTAGCACCAATCCCTGCGGTACCCCACTAGTCACTGCCTGCCATTCGGAGAAAGACCCATTTATCCCTACTCTTTGTTTCCTGTTCGCCAACCAATTTTCTATCCATCGCAATACACTACCCCCAATCCCATGCACTTTAATTTTACATGCTAATCTCTTATGTGGGACTTAGTTCAAAGCCTTCTGAAAGTCCAAATAAACCACATCCACTGGCTCCCCCTCATCAACTCTACTAGTAACATCCTCGAAGAATTCTAGTCGATTTATCAAGCATAATTTCCCTTTCGTAAATCCATGCTGACTCTGTCCGATTCTACCACTGTTCTCCAAATGCTCTGCTATAAAATCTTTGATAATGGACTCTAGAATTTTCCCCACTACCGACGTCAGGCTGACTGGTATATAATTCCCTGCTTTCTCCCTACCTCCCTTTTTAAATAGTGGGGTTACATTAGCTATCCTCCAATCAGTAGGAACTGTTCCAGAGTCTACCAATGCATCCACTATTTCTAGAGCCACTTCCTTAAGTATTCTGGGATGCAGACCATCAGGCCCTGGGGATTTAGCGACCTTCAATCCCATCAATTTCTCCAACACCATTTCTCTACTAATACTGATTTCTTTCAGTTCCTCTCTCTCACTAAGCCCTATGTTCCCCAACATTTCTGGTATGATATTTGTGTCCTCCTTTGTGAAGACAGAACCAAAGTATGCATTTAGTTGGCCAGCCATTTCTTTATTCCTCATAATAAATTCCCCTGTTTCTGACTGGAACACATTTGTCTTCACCAATCTTTTTCTCTTCACATACCTATAGAAACTTTTACAGTCAGTTTTTATGTTCCCCGCAAGCTTGCTCTCGTACTCTATTTTCCCCTTCTTAATCAATCCCTTGGTCCTCCTTTGCTGAATTCTAAACTGCTCCCAATCCTCAGGTCTGTTGTTTTTCCTGGTAAATTTATATGCCTCTTCCTTGGATCTAATGCTATCTCTGATTTCCCTTGTAAGCCATGGTTTGGCTACCTTTCCCGTTTTACTTTTGCGCCAGACAGGGATAAACAATTGTTGCAGTTCATCCATATGTTCTTTAAATGTTTGCCATTGCCTATCCACCGTCATCCCTTTAAGTAACGTTTCCCAATCCATCATGGCCAACTCGCGCCTCATACCTTAGTAGTTTCCTTTACTAGGATTCAGGACCCTTGTCTCAGAATCAACTACGTCACTCTCCATCTTGATGAAGAATTCTATCATATTTCAGTGTGGTGGAGGCAAACAGTGGATGTACAGAATATATGACTTATATAAATAAACATTTATAATGTTAAGCTACTCAGTTACTTAAGAGCAATTAAAATATTGAAACCATTGAACTCTCATAACTGAGCTTTTCCCCCTAATATTCTTAAAGATGTATGCTTCCTCATATATGCTGTTTGTAACCTCTGATTATTTAAGAGTTGTGAAATGAAGAAAACTGCACATTATAGAATAATTAGTATGCATGTGCACGTATACACTGCACCTATGAAGTAGCAACTACTTTAATTCATTACTGTGATTTCGCCAGGCAGTGAGTTGCAAATATCAAGAAATCCATCAAAGGAGGTGCTGAACAGAGGAAACAAATTTCTCCAAGGCAGAAAAATATTGGAAAGTGAGTTAACTTTCACAAACTTTCTAATTGTTGGTTGCAGAGAGACATTAGTAGAGGCATGGAAACAGCCATCTGGTCTTCTTCTTGGTCAAGGATTTTTGGTGATGGTACTTTGGACCTTGAGGAATGG
Organism: Heterodontus francisci; assembly: GCF_036365525.1. Classification (NCBI taxonomy): domain Eukaryota; kingdom Metazoa; phylum Chordata; class Chondrichthyes; order Heterodontiformes; family Heterodontidae; genus Heterodontus; species Heterodontus francisci. The sequence continues at coordinate 69,340,683 of NC_090375.1, read as the reverse complement.
GGGAAAAAACTTTGAAAAAGAAACAGGGGACAGCATTTTATGAGAAGAAAGTACTTGGTATGGTAATTACTTACCTGTTTCACCTCTCTGATTAGGTGACTACTATCAGTACCTATCTAGAAGAGTGCAATAATGGGACCAATGGTAATAACAGTTCTTTGTGAACCCATTATCCAGAGTTGTTTTATATTCCAAATTTCATAACTTACAATGTCTTTAGTAATTCTGGCATTCAGGTTCCTGGCAGCTCATGAAAGCACCCCTATTACAGTGTTGATTTGCACACTGGACTAATATTTTTAATTTGCTACCACACTGCCCATTTACAGGCCAGGACTTTAAAGTGGCCTATATCTCCAATTAAGTTCCTCCATGGCTTTAGACTAATTTAGAGTTTGAAAGCCATACGTTAATGTGACTGTCAAAATTGGTTAATTAGCCTGTGAAAGTGATGATTTGAAGCAATAAAGCAAGTAATAAAGGGAACATGTTGACCTTATTGCGCCTTCTAAAATTCAAGGTTATAAAGAATTATGAATAACTTTCACATCTTTCTGTTTATTTTTGATTATTTTTGTTTCACTCTGAGTATTTGAGCTACATTTTTCATTGGTCACCACTGTCAGGAATTTCCTCGGTGAGCCTCCTGATTGACTGAAGTGACTCCAGCAGCAGATCGGCAGAAACAGTGCTTACACGGTGTAACCGGGTTTCTGCTGATCTTCTCCCAAAGTTATGGTGATCTGTCAAGAGATAGTCCCAAAAAATCACTGCATATATTTTAACACTATTGTAAACATAGTAGGCAGATTTCCTATGTTCATAATATCATTTATGCCTTTGCTAGAAGTGGACATCAGAGGAAACTTCCATTATGTTTCCAGTGTTTCTCACACAAAGTGAACAGAGTGAATCTTCCCCTATTGTTTTTGAAATAGTGAGTAATAGTGATATCAACTTGTTTGGAGCAGTTAATTAACTTGGAAGTGTGAGGAAGCTCAAATAACCTAATTACACACACATTCATTAACCAAGGATATTTCAGCAACTGTACCTTTAACTCTGTGTGCTAATTTAACTGCCTTAAACTGCCAGTCTCAATAACTTTTGTGAGTCAACTAACCTGATGTTGTCAACTGAAGCACTGGTTCCAACAAATAAATAACTAAATGTTTAACAGAGGGCAGGACTGAGTGGCAAAGGGGCTTGGAATATTATATTTTCATCTCTGAGACATAAGTCCAGCCCAAATGAATGGCTTGAAAGTCTCCTATGCCAGCAGTATGAGCATCCCAAGATTACCCACTGGCTTTAACCCCCTCGATCTCAAATGGCCCAGCTGGCTTCTGAGCTCGTAAGGTGGTAGGTGAGTTGCAGGGGGGTGGTGGTGCAGTTCACGAGAGGGGCCGAATTTCTGGAGCAGGTGATATGCAGGTAAACAACATGAGTTTGCACTGACATCCTTTTAATGAGCAAAATGAAAATGCAAAAATACCAAATAATTTACTTCTAAATTTTCTTCTGTCCTAAAGCCCCTGACTTCTTTGTGAAGTACAGCTCAACAGGTGTAAGTTCCTACTGTGAACTCGTGCAAGTAGCCATTGATTTTTAAAGAGGCGGGAAAAAGGTCAGCAAGCTGATTGATTACAAGAGCATTACAGCTAGCCTGATTCTGACCTTTCCACACCTGCAACATTGAACAAATGTTGCTAAACAGCAACCAAGTGTAGGAACTCTTGGTTAGTTTTCAAGCACTCAACCCAGGATGCTGAGGCTAATTGTGCCACCGATACTACCTTCTTAGTTGAAATTACATAAACACAGACCAGGGATAAATCCTGAGACCTTCCTTGGTAAAGGCCTTCTTGGGTCTGCAAAAAGAAACTGACCCATGCCCGACACAACCACATCCGACCCGAGCCCAACCCAGCCCGTGTCCTTCCATTTTTTCCCACACCCGACCCGATACGACCTGACCATCAATTAACTTACCTTCTGTTTTTCACTTGGTTGCTGAACTGCACAAGCTTAAAATAACTGTAACAAAACCACCTTTCCAGTCGAAAAATTAAATTAACATTGGAGTCACTTACCTGTGATAAAGCCTTTCCGACACGGCCCGACCCAAGCCCAAATGTCAGACCCGGAAGCGCAACCCGACCTGACCCGAACCCAACACATGTCGTCAGGTCCTGTAGGGTTCGGGTTGAGTAGCCGGACTTTATTTCTTGGCTCAGTTATTCATTGGAGAAATTCGCAGGCACCAAGAAACTGAAAACTATAAATTTAAAGGAGGAAGTTAGTCCACACAACAGTACTGTGTGACACTACATTTTGCCAACTTCAGCATGTTCTGATTGGCATCCAGGATCAACATCAGTACCAATCTGGACGATTTTTAATGAAGTTGCTCACTGAAAAGCGTCTGATATCAACTGACAGGATTGGTTTGTCGTGAATAGAAAGATAATTATTCGACGTGTGATAAGAAATGTCCAGCAATTCTTTGACAAGCTCCAGGATGCTTACCTGCTCCTTTAAAAAAGAAATTAAATCATTATTCCTTGTAACCTTTCGAAAGCAGTTCTGTTGGTTAAATTCCATTTTTAGATGAAATAGATATTTGTCTTCCCTTTAAGGCTAATACTATAATAATGTTGCCTTATTTATGCCATATTACTCAATTTTTTTCAATATGATACCTTCTTGCAGGGAATATGGTTTTAGGTGCATTGTATAATCTTTTTAAACACAAGAACTCACTCTATGATCCTTATCATTTGTTCAGAATATCTTTTCCAGATGCATCCCAACTGTAGGCCATGCTCTGTACTTTATCAAAGCTGCTTTGTGAAATAGAAACAGTATCTGGAGTGGAAGCAATGAATAATAGGCTGCTATTTGACTGCTTCATAAAGCAATGTGTTGGGCTATTCCAGTGGACTGTGTGCTGAGTGTCTGTTGAAAGCTTCCCCCACAGATTCATTCTTTAGTATTTACTTCATTGGAGACATGCGGCTCCCTGTGTCACACAAAGCTGATAGGGTGATGTTGACCAGTCCTTTTAGTTCACCTAAGGGGCTCAAGGCTAATATAGCAATGTACAACTGAGAACTCTGGAAGTTCTTTCTTACCCACTATGTGGATCTCTGTTTTTTGTCCACAAGGTCGTCGCTGTCAAAACGCCAAGGCAGAATAAGTGGTTTCACTAACCCTTTTGAGAAGCTCTGTTCACATACTTTATTCGATAAAGACTGAAGTGATCTATATTACCATCCCTGTAAAGGTTGACTTCTTAGTTAACTGAGAAATTATTTATACTTTCAGTAAACTCACAGTAAAACAGAGCTGAGATTTTAATCTTGCTCATGCCAGAAATTTGTTTTTCTATTCCTTCCAATATTCCATTGCTATCCCGTAAGCTATATAATTAATAGATAAGGTGCTAGAAATTGAACATCCCCAATTTTTGCATGCAGGGGTCACGATTCATGACCTGCCCATGCCAGTTCCAAATGAGGTGGGCAACGCATAAAATCAGTGCGCCCACTTAATTTCCATGATTGCAGCTTGGCCCTGAGTGACTCCCATGCTGAACTGATCTGTGCAGTGCTGCCGATGGCTTCTGCTCACCACAAGGGGCCAACGAGCGTTCTGAACTGACTGCATTCTTCAGGCAGCCTCACCTTTTTAAAGGCACAGTCCATATAAAAGGGAAACTGTACTAAAGCACTGCAGGCTGCTGGATAATCACTTTGGAACAGTCAGGGTCAAGGAGAATGCCGCACCAAATCAGAGAAAAGGCACCCCGCTTCAGTGACGCCAACCAGGAGGCATTGATCAGACAAGTAGAAGCCAGCAGAGAGAGGTCATGGCCAGGATTTTACTGGCCCTAGGGGAGATGGTGGGTGGCAGGGTGGGGGAGGTGGTGAGTGGCCTGGTGCTGGTAAAATTGCTGGGAACCACATCGGATTGGCTCGCTAACACGTCAGGGCATTTTACCGATGGCGGGACTGGAAGCGGAGAGGCTGCCCATTTCAAGGAGGCAGGCAGTCAATCTCCATAATTAAAGGGTATTTTATGGTGCCGTCAGCATTTTGCCAATGGCAGAGTGACCCTCCGCCGCGTGGGGAGGATGCCAGATAAATGCCTCCCAGGTGCAGTCCGGAGGGGTAAAGATTTAATGGAACAAAAGCAGAGCCGTGAGCTAAGAAGGCAGCCCTGCATGGTCCCAATGATTTCTCCAGAGGTGTTTCCCCACTGACACTGGGCCCCATGATTTTTTTCACTTTTTGTTTTTAATTACCTCCTGCAGGCCCCAGCTTTCTTGCATTCCTCAGCAGTGACCTCCTCGCCCTGTGGCACTACCGAGGTTTCAGAGCTACCGACCCCCCCCCTCATAGAATTCAGCCCCATGTTTCCCGAAGGCTTCGAGAATGAGCCTCAGAAGGGAATGGGAGCAGGTGGCAAGGGCAGTTAATGCCCAGAGTGTCACCCTCAGGACATGGAAGCAATGCCAAAAGAAGTTTAATGACCTCACTTGGGTGATTTAGGGGTGTGAATGCATCTGTACATCACATCTCAGACCCACAGGACCTATGGGGAACTAGCCCACCTCCATCTCCTCAGCACCCTCGAGGAAATAGCTTATGGAATCATTGGGTGCAATGCTACAGAAAAAGTAGCACCTGGCATTGCCAAGGCCATTGAGGATGATGGTAAGTTGCTGCCTAATGCACCTTTCTATTCACTTCTCACCCTCATGCTGAAAGGTGTCATGAAATGGAAACTGAAGATGGAGTGACCGTGGAACTCCTGCTTTCCTCCCCACTAGCCTTCCCTCACCCCTACCCTCCCCTTATGCTTGTGTGCTTTCACATAGTCAAGAACTCCAAAGAGCCATGAGGAAAAGGACAAGTAACCCCAGCAGAGTGAAGAGAAGACATCAGCACTTGACCTTATACTCAGCCACCAGTTCAGACACTGGCTCAGTGCAAACTTTAGAGGCTAGAGTAGAGTCAGGATCAGCACATGGTGAGTCACCAGGCTGAGTGGGCTGTAGCCAGACCAGGGGCATAGGTCAGCTCAAGTGCAAACCCCCTGCAGAGTGAGGTCTCAAATGAGATCAGCTGCAGGGACTCAGATGAATATCTTGTTGGGGTGAACTGCAGAAAAAGAGAATGATGCACACCAAGATGTTTGGTGCATTGGCAGGCCTGCTAGACTGGCTTCACTCGCTGGCAGCAGCATGGAAGAGTCCGGCTCCAACATGGCACGAGGCATCATGTAGAACTTGGAGTCCATTCTTTCCACTGTGGAAGTGTAGGGTACCTCCATGGCAGCACTGCCGGACAGAAGCATGATGGAGCATCTGCTGGCCACCATCTCACCTTCCACTGCAACAGGGTGGAGGCCGCCCGATGTCTCGGTGCTGGAATAGAAACTCAGAAGTCATGAGTTCCCTGGCTGTTGGCATCCAGGCACAGACTGCTGCCTCATGTGTGTGGATATCAGTGCTCAACAGGGCATCAGGCTCTCGCTTCAGTCCAGCTATCTGTACTCCAGCAAATTACGAGGATTGCTGAGGTTCCACTCCATGAGAGTGGCAGTGGTGCCATGGATCACGGACCTGCTGTCCTCTCACACGATGACAGCATTTGTGCTCCCACCACTGCTACTCTGCCCTTTCTTGACCTCTCAGTCAGCCAGTCAGACTGCTGCCACACATGACAAGGTGATGAAGTCTAAAACTAGTCCTTCAGGGCCCAGAGCTGCTCAAGGACATCCTGGAAGGTCCCCCAGTGAAAGTCAGCAGCCTGGAGGAGCACTACACCAGGCAAGGCACCTGCAAGACAGGCACTAAATGGATACACAAGGATAATTAGTTCTTTTTTTTTGTATTATTGATGCATTGCTGGGTAAAGTTGTTGAGTGAAGGTATTACTGTTTATCTTTATTGAATGATGCTGGCCAAGGGGACTTTGAATCGGGGCGCCTGATATGGATATACTGTAATGGAATGGTGGATCTATGTTGGGGTGGAGAAGTTCTTTTTGACTGAAGAAAGCTCACAGTGCAGTCCCACTCGCTCTGTCCAATTGCATGTGGTAGATGTGGTCGTCTCCTTGCTTCCTCTTCCTTCTTCTTCTCCTCCTAAGGAGGACTCCAGATCCCAGGATGTGCTGCCTGGGCTCTCAGAATTATAAGGTTGTTGAGGATACAGCACACCACCAAAAACACTCTCTGGCGTGTACTGCAGAGATCTACCTGAGCGAACTAAGCAGCGAAATCATTATTTGAGAAGGCTGATGGCTTGCTCCATGGTATTGTTGGTCACTCTATGGCTCTCATTGAAGACTCTCTGACCTTGTGTGGTGCAACAGCAGTAGGGGATCATGAGCCACACATAGACGGGGCAGCCCTTGTCATCAAGCAGCCATTCTCCATTGTGTCTTGGAGGCCCAAAGACAGTAGGTATTACGGACTTGCACGGGATAAATGCATCGTGAATGCTACTAGGGTAACAGGCATTCACTGACACCACCACACAACAACTACACATTCTGAAAGTGGTATCCTTTGCAGTTCCTGTATCACTCCTTGTTGAGGTGGAGAGCCCACACGGCCACATGTGTGCAGTCCGTGTTTCCCTGCATTATTGGGAAGCCCATGCTCCTGGAAAATCCACGTGCCCTTTCATCGGTCTGTTCCCTACTCAGGGACAAGAGGCTGAAATTCTGTCCCCTCGCCTCTGCACCCTCTCTGATGCAGCTAGGAATGGCAAACTGTGAGATATTATTGATGGTACCTGTTTCCACCTGGAAGGATCCACTGCCATACAATGTTAGGGTGACTGTGATCATCACTGGGAGTGCTAACTTCGCCCTGCTTTGAGGCTCAGGTAATGTGGAGGAGGTGGCACAACTCCGTGACGACCTCCTTGGTGAAGCATAGTCTCTTCAGGCACTGCTTCTGGCTCATGGCTAAGTAGGACTGGTGCTCTGGAAGCACCCTTTGTGCGTAGGGCCTTATTTGGAGACCCCTCCCTCCAGTGTTTCTCTTTTCTTTCTCCTCCTCTCCATGACCTGGTCATGTTGCTAACCAAGAGCTACTGTGACAACTGCCCCCCATACACCTGTGTAAGGCACTGGTCTTTCCTCCTTATGCAAGCAATATCTCAAAATAGCTCTGGCATAAAATCATAGAATGGTTACAGCACAGAAGGAAGCCATTCAGTCCATCACATCTGTTCCAGCTCTCTGTAAAAGCAACTCAGTTAATCCCACACACTGCCCTTTCCCCATAGCTCTGAAAATTTTTTCTCTTCAGATAATTATCCAATTCCCTTATGAAAGCCACAATTGAATCTGCCTCCACCACACTCTCAGACAGTGCACTCCAGATCTTAACCATTTGGTGCGTAAAAAAACTTTCCTCATGTGACCTTTGGTTCTTTTGCCAGTCACCTTAAATCGGTATCCTCTGGTTCTCAACCCTTCTGCCACTGGGAGCAGTTTCTTACCATCTACTCTGTCCAGACCCCTTATGATTTTGAACACCTCTCTCAAATGTCCTCTCAACCTTCTCTCCTCTAAGCAGAACAACGTCAGCTTCTCCAATCTGTCCATGTAACTGAAGTCCCTCATCCTGGAACCATTCTCATAAATCTTTCCTGCACCCTCTCTAAAGCCTTCACATCCTTCCTAATGTATGGTGCCCAGAATTGGACACAATGCTCTAGTTGGGGCTGCACCAGAGTTTTATAAATGTTCACAATAGCTTCCTTGCTTTTGTACTCCATGCCTCTGTTTATAAAGCCCAGAATCCCATATGCCTTATTAACTACTTTCTCAAGCTGCCTTGCCACCTTCAACGATTTGTGCACATATACCCCAAGGCCTCTCTGTACCTGCACCCCCTTTAGAATTGTACCCTTTATTTTATATTGCCTCTTCTCATTCTTCCTACCAAAATGAATCACTTCACACTTCTCTGCATTAAATTTTATCTGCCACATGTCCACCCATTCCACCAACCCATCTATGTCCTTTTGAAGTCTATCACTATCTTCCATACAGTTCACAATACTTCCAATTTAGTGTCATCTGCAAATTTTGAAATTGTGCCCAAGTTGGGTTCATTAATATTGATCAAGAAAAGTAGTGGCCCTAGTACTGACCCCTGGGGAATCCCACTGTATTCCTTCCTCCAGTCAGAAAAACAATTGTTCACCACTATTCTCTATTTCCTGTCAATCAGCCAATTTCAAATCCATGCTGCCATTGTCCCTTTTATTCCATAGGCTTCAACTTTGCTGACAAGCCTGCTGTATGGCACTTTATCAAACGCCTTTTGGCAATCCATGTACACCACATCAACTGCATTACCCTCATCAATCCTCTCTGTTACTTCATCAAGAAACTCATCAAATTAGTTGAACACTATTTGCCTTTAACAAATCCATGCTGTCTTTCTCTAATTAATCCACATTTCTCCAAGTGATTTTAGCCAGGATTATTGTTTCTAAAAGCTTTCGCACCACTGAGGTTAAATTGACTGGCCTGTAGTTGCTGGGTTTATCCTTACACCCTTTTTTGAACAATGGTGTAAAATTTGCAATTCTCCAGTCCTCTCGCACCACCCTGTATCCAGTACCTTTGTAATTTCCATCCTCACTTCCCTCATTATCCTTGAATTCAACTGACCTAGTCCTGGTGATTTATCAACCTTAAGTACAGCCAGCCTTTCTAATATCTCCTCTTTATCAATTTTTAGCCCGTCCCGTGTTTCAACTACCTTCTTTTTCACAATGACTTTGACAGTATCTTCTTCCTTGATAAAGGCAGATGCAAAGTACTCATTTAGTACCTCAGCCATGCCATCTGCCTCCATGCATAAATCCTTTTTTTGGTCCCTAATTGGCCCATCCCTCCTTTTACTACCCTTTTACTATTTATATGCCTAAAGACGACTTTTAGATTCCCTTTTATTTTGTGACTCAACGTAACGCTTCCACAAATTCTGCCTTAGCGAAAGCAAGTCAAAAAAACCTTACCAGCAACTTGTTGAGTGACCCTTTAAAACAGCCACAAAACAAGGCACATCTTGCTTCAGAAATCTTATTCAGGACTGTTTAATGAAGACGCTGCCTGCACATGTATTGACAAAATTTGTGATCCTGACATTGCATCAGTCAGTTCGGCTGAGTGACGTAATAATAACACCGATTCACTTCTGATGCACACTGAGGACGTACCCATTACTATTGCACAATACGATTATGCCTGTTGGGAAATCTATTCCAGCTACTTATTTCTTCTTAATACATGGGGTGTGGGTAGGAGGGGACGTCCAAAATAATTTCAGGTGCACTGAGACTGACAACAATTATGTGCAAATTTCTTTGGGAAAAAGGTGGTCTTAATTTATAGTTACGCCAAAAAGTTCCAGGAACTTGTGGGTTATTTTTATTTATCATACATCTTTACAATTTTTAGAAGTGAGGAAAAATGGTGGATCAACCAACTACAAATTGTTTGATTAGGCACCGTCTGGACTCAACAATTTCAGACGGTAATCTCTGCCCCCCTTTTGTTTCCTTTTCTTTGTAGGTTTCTGTTTCGGTCTCATCTTTTCCCTTGTTCCTGCTTTTGGACAGCAGCTGTTCATCATTCTGCTCTAGACACATGCTTTGTTTCTTCAATTGTTCCATTCCCACTCCCTTTGGCCCTGCACCACCAACACAAAGGAACATAGAAGCAGGACTAGGCCATTCAACCCATCGAGCCTGCTCCACCATTCAATTAGATCATGGGTGATCCTCTAGCTCAACTAAAGACACTGAGACTGAGATTCACTATTTAAAGTCCGTTTATTAAGAAATCTACTCCAACCTCCCAACTCTGTTTTTCCCTCTGTAATCTATTTGTGTGTTGCTCTTGTGTGAATGTGGGCATGGATGTGTAGTGTATTTTAGTAATTTTAACCGTCTTAGAGTGATAAGGTTAATAGAGTCATAGAGTCATAGAGTTATACAGCACAGAAACAGACCCTTCAGCCCATCGTGTCTGTGCTGGCCATCAAGCACCTAACTATTCTAATCCCATTTTCCAGCACTTGGCCGGTAGCCTTATATGCTATGGTGTTGCAAGTGCTCATCTAAACACTTCTTAAATGTTGTGAGGGTTCCTGCCTCTACCACCTCTTCAGGCAATGCATCCCAGATTCCAATCCCCCTCTGGGTGAAAATTTTTTTCCTCAAATCCCCTCTAAACCTCCTTCCCCTTACCTTAAATCCAGGCCCCCTGGTTATTGACCCCTCCGCTAAGGGAAAAAGTTTCTTCCTATCTAACCTATCAATGCCCCTCATAATTTTGTATACCTCAATCATGTCCCCCCTCAGCCTTCTCTGCTCCAAGGAAAACAACCCTAGCCTTTCCAGTCTCTCTTCATCGCTGAAATGCTCCAGCCCAGGCAACATCCTGATGAATCTCCTCCGCACCCTCTCCAGGGCAATCACATCCTTCCTATAGTGTGGTGCCCAGAACTGTACACAGTACTCCAGCTGTGGCCTAACAAGCATTTTATACTGCTCCATCATAACCTCCCTGCTCTTATATTCTATGCTTTGGCTAATAAAGACAAGTATCCCATATGCCTTCCTAATCACCTTATCTACCTGTGCTGCTGCCTTATATCGTTCTTGTTTAAACTCAAGAAAACCTGTTGGATTAGTAACATAGAAACAGAGAAAATAGGAGCAGGAGTAGACCATTCAGCACTTCGATCCTGCACCGCCATTCAATACGATCATGGCTGATCATCCAAACTCAGTACCCTGTTCCCGCTTTCTCCCCGTATCCCTTGATCCCTTTAGCCCTAAGAACTATATCTAACTCTTTCTTGAATATATTTAATGATTTGGCCTCAACTTCTTTCTGTGGTAGAGAATTCCATAGGTTCACCACTCTCTGGGTGAAGAAATCCCTACTCATCTCAGTCCTAAATGGCTTACCTCTTATCCTTAGACTGTGACCCCTCATCCTGGACTCCCCCACCATCGGGAACATCCTTCCTGCATCTAGTTTGTACAGTCCTGTTAGAATTTTGTAGGTTTCTATGAGATCCTCTCTCATTCTTCTAAACTCTAGCGAATACAAGCCTAATCGACCCAATCTCTCTTCATACGTCAGTCCTGCCATCCCAGGAATCAGTCTGGTGAACCTTCGCTGCACTCCCTCCTTAGCAAGAACATCCTTCTTCAGATAAGGAGACCAAAACTTCACACAATACTCCAGACGTGATCTCACCAAGGCCTTGTATAATTGCAGCAAGACATCCTTGCTCCTGTATTCGAATACTCTTGCTATGAAGGCCAACATACCATTTGCCGCCTTAACTGCCTGCTGCACCTGCATGCTTACTTTCAGCGACTGGTGCACAAGGACACCCAGGTCTCGCTGCACTTCCCCCTTTCCCAATCTATCGCTGTTCAGATAATAATCTGCCTTTCTGTTTTTGCCACCAAAGTGGATAACCTTATTGGTTCATTTGCAATTATATTAGAGGAACAGGAGCAAGTGCTCACTGAGGTGGTAAGTTAAATCACTGTGTTAAAAAAGATAAACCCTGTTGCGGTCAAACCAGAGAAGGGGTGAAAGGGGAGCCTAAGACCCCCTCCTCACCTGGTTGTAACAAGACCAAAACTGTACACAGTACTCCAGGTGCGGTCTCACCAAGGCTCTATACAATTTTAGCAAGACTTCTTTACTCCTGTACTCAAAACCCGTTGTGATGAAGGCCAATGTACCATTTGCCTTCCTAATTGCTTTCTGCACCTTCATGCTAGCTTTTAGTGACTCATGAACAAGGACACCCAGGTCCCTTTGGACATCAACACTTCCCAACTGCTCACCATTTAAGAAATACTCTGTGTTTAGTTTTTTTTCTCCCAGCTTTGATGAAAGGTCATCAACCTGAAACATGAACACAGAGCTGGATTTTGTTCTCAGCCCAACATCAGGTTCCATGGCGGGGGGCCAGAGAATCGGAGCAGCAGTGGCCACCATGGAGCCCGCGCTGGGATTTCCGGGCACGATCTTCCCGTAGAGTGGGGAAGCTCCATGGCGGCACCTCCGCCGCTCTACGACAGGACCCTAGTTTAAATATTTAAAATACCTCTCTGCATAAATTTAAATGTAATTTGTCACGATCTTACCTTCAGTTCCCAATCTTGACCTCGTCGTGTGGCACTCATGTGCCTTCACTTTCCCGTCTGGGAAGCTGGTGCCACCGAGGTGGGGAAGGGGTCAATTCTGCATGATTTAGTGTATAGTCGGGCGGGGGGGGGGGGGGGTGGGGAAGGGGTCAAATCTGCATTATGTTGAATTGTTTGCAGGGCTGGCAGCCTTTTCAAAATGGTACCAACACCTGCTCCTGCATCCGGTGGCGCCGTTGTCAATGCTGCCCCCACCATGTGTTGGAAGGAGTGGGGGGGGGGGGGGGAAGGGGGGGAGGCAGCCGCCATCAATATATTAAGTGGCCGCCCGCCGTGTAATTGTGGTGGCGTGGCTGTGTGGGGGACAGCCGCCATGTTCCACACCTCTGCCGCTCCTGATGGCAGGACAACAAAATCCAGCCCACTGTTTCTTTCTCCGCAAATGCTGCCAGACCTGTTAGATATTCCAAGTATTTTCAGCACCTGGAGTATTTTGCTTTTCTGACCCTGACCTACGCTCCCTAGAAATGTAACACTCTGTAGGTGCACAAGAATGATGAATTTACTTTGCACTGTAGCATTTTGATAATTGATCCAGATCGCTATCGGTGCTTCAAAATTGTGCAGACTACCTTAATTCCCCAGGCACAGACAGCGCCATTGGCCGTAATCTGCATGGCTGGTGCGACTGTCTTCATTGATATCAATGAGGAAACATGTGCAGGCCACGCAGGTTGTAGACCGCAGTGCTATCTGCTCCGTGGAATTGACGTAGTCTGCATAGCACTGCTTTGAAGTGGTGCTTTGTGAATGAATTTTTTCCCTATTCTTTAATTGTGTGCATTGCATTTTTACAGAATAACGAAGCTGGTGAGGCAGTTCCAAAAACAGCAGACGATGCTGTTATTTCTATTTTGACTAAGGTTGTACCATTGTACAAGAAAATAAAGATTTTTTTAATTCTCTCATGGGATGTGGACATCACTGGCAAGGCCAGCATTTGTTGCTCCTCCCTAATTGCCCTTAACAACTAAGTGAGTTGCTAGGCCTTTTCAGAGGGCATTGAAAAGTCAACCACATTGCTGTGGGTCTGGAGTCACATGTAGGCCAGACCAGGTAAGGTCATCAGATTTCCTTCCCTGAAGGGCATTAGTGAACCAGATGAGGTTTTACAACAGTCAATGATAGTTTCATTGCACCATTACTGAGACTCGGTTTCAGTTGTAGACAATGGCACAGTGGTTAGCACTGCAGCCTCACAGCGCCAGCTACCTGTGTTTGGTTCTGGGTACTGCCTATGCGGAGTTTGCAAGTTCTCCCTGTGACTGTGTGGGTTTCTGCCAGGTGCTCCGGTTTCCTCCCACAGCCAAAGACTGGCAGGTTGATAGGTAAAATGGCCATTGTAAATTGCCCCTCGTGTAGGTAGGTGGTAGGAGAATTGTGGGAATATGGGATTAATGTAGGATTAGTATAAATGGGTGGTTGATGGTCAGCACAGACTTGGTGGGCCAAAGGGCCTGTTTCAGTGCTCTATGACTCAAAATGAATTTAAATTTCACCGGCTGCCATGATGGAATTTGAACTCATTGCCCCCACGACATTAGCCTGGGCTTCTGGATTACTAGTCTAGTGACGTTAGTCACCAGACGCCACCATCTCCCTTTCTATGAGTGGCATCTGCGATGCTTCCTCCTGTTAATTTAAATATATAGGGAGCCTTTGGCATCTAGTTTGATTCTTTCAGAGCTGAAGCAGACACCATTCTTGTTACCAGGTTCAGATGGAGAGTTGGACTTGGTTGACTGAGATGGAATCGATTTATTGAAAAATAGGAACAGGTTAAGAAAGCAGCACGCAGGCCTTATTTACATATAGCTGCCAATTGCAGGCTGAAAATGAGCACCTTGGGACTATATCTGGTGCCCCTGTAAAAGAATAGTCCAGGGTGGATTCCGTTTGCAGGAGAGAGGAGCTTTGGTGCAGCAGCAACTGAGGTTGATTTTGCAGAGTCCAGAGAATCACACCTGCTCCTCAGGCCCCACAAAAGTAAACAAAAATATACCTTCTCGGCTCTTTTTGCTTGGAAAGCCAATTGAAACTTTGCAGAGTGTAAATGATTTGTGTATTATAGCCCACAGGACAGAGAGGTTCTTAAATCAATTGAAACAACAGCAATTAGCCAAATACTGTGCTGCATATATGATAACATTTTTAGTTCTTATACAAGACAGCCCGCTGTCAAATCCTTCTGTGACCAGCACCTATGTGCTAGATCTTAATGTCTTCACAATTGCTACGGAAACTACCTTCACCTGTGGGGTATAACCTGAGAGTGTAGAACTAGATATTGTGCTTAAGTCTCTGGAGTGGGACTTGAATCCACAACCTTCTGAACAAGGTGGATATCTAAGATCCCACGGCATCATTTAAAGAAAAGTGAGAAGTTTTTCCCCAGGATGAATTTTTCCCTCAAGCAACATGACCTTGCTTGAAACTTATTTATTTTACTGACCTCCAGTACAATGACCATAGTTCAAGTTAGATAATCTGGTTCTATTTATATTGTTCATGCTTTTTGCATTTAAACATTTGAATATTTCCTCCTGTCAACGTTATGCAATGAAACCATGTTTAATTCTATCAGCATACTGTCATAACTTGGCAGGATCCCCAAAGACACATTGTACAGCGAGCTCGCCACTGGTATCAGACCCACCGGCCGTCCATGTCTCCGTTATAAAGACGTCTGCAAACGTGACATGAAATCGTGTGACATTGATCACAAGTCGTGGGAGTCAGTTGCCAGCATTCGCCAGAGCTGGCGGGCAGCCATAAAGACAGGGCTAAATTGTGGCGAGTCGAAGAGACTTAGTAGTTGGCAGGAAAAAAGACAGAGGCGCAAGGGGAGAGCCAACTGTGCAACAGCCCCAACAAACAAATTTCTCTGCAGCACCTGTGGAAGAGCCTGTCACTCCAGAATTGGCCTTTATAGCCACTCCAGGCGCTGCTTCACAAACCACTGACCACCTCCAGGCGCGTATCCATTGTCTCTCGAGATAAGGAGGCCCAAAAGAAAAGAAGAAAAGAACTGTCATAACTTAGATCTGAGTCCTAGAATCATATTAGTTACTTTTCTCTGCACGCTCTTCGAATGTCAATTTTTTTTTCAAAAGTCAAGAGTCCATAAAGGTCTTGCCCACTGTGCTTGGTCTGAAGCACACTTGTATAAAGCTGGTGAAGCAGCAGTTCTTAAAAGGCTACAGCTTATCATTAAAGAGTAAGTTCTGGTGACCAAAACATAAAGTAATAGCTCACAATGATGAAACAGATACATGTGAGCAACACTGCTCCTTCTGATACTGAAGAATTAGAGATCATGCAGATGCACCAAAGGAAGGTGGTCCTATTTGGAACTGAAATCCACCCTCCAGTAAAAGTACAGGTGTAAGCTGCATTGAAAGAGGTCACTAAATATTTTTATTTTTTGACATTTTCGGATAAATTATGTCACCTCTGAAGTTTGCCATGGTTCTATTTTTGCCCCCTCCTTTTCCTCATTTACATGCTGCCCCTCAGTGACATCATTGCAGGCACTGGATCAGCTTCCACATGTGTGCTGATGACACACAACTCGACCTCTGCACCACTTCTCTTGATCATCTCTGTCGTCAAGTCATAGATGACCCATAACTTCCTCCAACTGTACTTTTACAAGACTATTGTTTTTGGCCCTTGCCAAACATTGCAGTCCTTTTCCAGTGACTTCATCCTCTAGCCTTATATTGCTACCCCTCATACCCTTTGATCCTCTGACTCTGGCCTTTAATTTGGTTTTCTATTCACAGTACTTTGGACTCACTATCTGTAAGTCCTTCCTAAATGCATGCATCTCTCAAGAGGCCAGAATTGAAGGAGCACAGATAATTCAGAGGGTTGTACGGCTGGAGAATTTACAGAGATAAGGAGGGGTGAGGGCATGGAGAAATTTGGAAAAAAGGTTCAGAATTTTAAAATTGAGGCATTGCTTAACTGGGAGCAAGTACAGGGGTGATGGGTGAATGGGACTTGGTGTGAGTTATCACATGGGCATCAGAGTTTTAGATGACCTCAAGTTTATAGAGGGTAGAACGTAAGAGGCCAGCCAGGAGTGCATTAGAATAGTCAAGTCTAGAGGTATATTCCGGACAAGTGGTAAGGGGTGTGGGTGGCTCCCACTGTGCACCTCCCAACTGACTATAATCATGTTTTGTTTAAAATGATGAGTTAGTCCCTGAGGGTTTTTTAGGGTCAAATAAACAGATAAACAGGTTTTCTCACAGATTATTTAAGAAAGAACTATTTATTTTTACACAATTGCCAAAATGGTTGCAACCTCACTCTTGCACACATTCGTTCATACATGCACACACAAGAATAGATAGATAGATCGAGAGGAAAAGGGTAAGTGGTTTAAAGTGAGGTAGGTGTTCGTGGTTCACGGTAAACCTGTTGAATCCAAGGAGGACAGTCTTTTTTAAAAGTGTTGGCCTGAGTGTTTGTAGTCTTGTCATTGAGGTGTTGTAGATTTCTGGTGGTTAAGACTTCAAACTGGAGGTACTGGTCACTTTCAGTTCCTTACTGCAGCTAGTTGAAATATAGAATTAGCAGCAGGACTTCTTCTTTCCTGGCTGGATCCTTCCACAGCCCCTGGCTGGACTGCATTCTGTGATGTTACTTGATCTATCCCTCTCTCTACAGAGAGAATTTTTTTAAGGTAAAAATTCACTTTAGAGTTTCTGTTAGGGAATCCATGGCTCTCTCCCCTTTTGTGATCACACAATGGACCAGGAAATGATAACCATGGCTAGCGATTATTGTTTGAATGGGTACTATTCTGTTTTGATGTTGCTACTTCACACCCATTCATCCTGATTTCACTGTAAGACATTCATCCTGCGGGGATGGTGGTGGTTAAGACAATCACTTTCTTTGTCTCAGAAGAAAACCATTCAACTCAGGAATGGTTTCAGGATGGGTGTAGTTGACACCTCTTAGTCTGGAATGTATCCCTTAGTCCTTTCAAGATACAGACCAGTTCACCTGACCTTCAGTGGCCATCTTTGCTGCACAATGTCCCTTTTTTTAAAAAAAGGAAAAGTCAATTTCAAAGAGTCTACACCGAATAAAGTTAGTTTCTTAAAAGTTAAGAATACATGTCATGTCTTTACTGGGCATAATAGGCAAGAAAGGAATGGATGAGGGTTTCAGCAGCAGATGCGTTGAGTCAGGGGCAAAGTCGGGTGATGTAATGGAGGTGGAAATAGACAATCTTAGTGAGGTGGCAGATAGAAGGTTGGAAGCTCATGTTAAAATTAACATTTTAAATATCAGATTGAAAAATATATTTATTTTGCATTGAATCTGATAGAAATTTAGTTATGCCAATAACTGTTGAATATTTACACAAGTCTTTCTTACATACAGGGCTTGCATCTGTTCAACCCCAATATAAAAGTATCCACATCTGTAGCAACAAATCAAAATTTCTGAACATAAACAAAGTGTATTTAATGCTGACCAAGTTTGCTTTTCCTAGTCTGGCTGCTTTGTGTGCTATACTCCAAGACAGCCAATATGAACATATGGAGAATGCTAAGCCTGATTCTACAGGAATCGTACATTGAAACTTATTTATCGATGCCTAAAGTCTTCATAAGAAATATAATCAGGTGAAAATCCCTTTTGTGAGAAATGCTATTTATAGTTTTATGGGAAAATGTGTGTTAAAATAAGTAAGTCCAAGAATGCAGATGTGCACATAACAATTCCAGGCTGTAAGCTGGATTGAAAATCAAAACCAGATGCTGCTTAAACATTTTCAGCTGGAACAGACAAGAAAAAATGGTACTTATTTTGTTTCTTCTTAATTAAAACCAAGAACTCTGAATCATATCTTTCACTAGCCTTGCCCTGTTTATAAGGTCAAAATTCCATTCTGCACCACCATTAGTTTGAGTAAAAGTTAAAGTGTAATAAACAATACCATAGAATCATAGCATGATATCGCACAGAAGGAGGTCATTTGGCCCATTATGCCTGTGCTGGCTCTTCGAAAGAGCTATCCAATTAGTCCCACTCCCTTTCTTTATCTCTGCAAATTTTTCCCATTCCAATATTTATACAATTCCCTTTTGAATCAGCTTCTACCATTCTTGCAGGCTATGCATTCCAGATTACAGCAATTCACCATGGATTTTTTTTTCCTTATGGCCTCTCTAGTTCTTTTGTCTGTCAACTTAAATCTATGTCATCTGATTACCCACCCTTTTGGCACTGGAAACAGTTCATCCATATTTATTATATCAAAACTGCTTGTAATTTTGAACACCACTATCAAATCTCCTCTTAACCATCTCTGCTCCAATGAGAACAACCAAAGCTTCTCCAGTCTCCATATAACTGAAGTCCCTCATCCTTTATACCATTCTAGTAAATCTCTTCTGCACCCTCTATAAGCCCCTGACATCCTTCCCAAAGTGTGATGCTCAATATTCCAGCTGAGGCCTAACCAGTGTTTTGTAGAATTTCAGCATAATGCTCTTGCTTCTGCACTCTGTGACTATTAATAAACCCAATCATCCTGAATGATTTTTTAAGCAGACTTCTCAACTTGCCCTGCCACTTACAAATATTTCTGCAAACACTGTCCAGGTCTCTCTGTTCCTGCACACACTTCAAAATTGTACCATTTAGTTTGTTTTGCCTCTCCTAATTTTTCCTACTAAATCATATCACTTCACACTTCTGTAAGATTTAGATTCAGGAGTCACAAATACCCTAGGAAGGGGATTAAAGTCATAGGTAGTTTTAAAGTAGTTTATTAAGAAGCAGCAGCTTAAATATGATGATATATACGATAAATAGACAGGAAAGACATACGACCCATAACGGGTTGAACGGTTTACTGATCCCAGCTTATACGATGGGGCAGAACGATAGTGAGTCTCCCCGACAAAAGAGGCAGGCGAGGTGTTGGTGGTCTCTTTGGTCCTCAGGGCCCTCAGTCTTCTTGAGCTAACCAAAGTGTTAGGCCGAAGCCCAACATGCGGTCAAAGCTGAGCTTTGCAAGCTCTCCTTCTGTCCAAAGACGACTGAAAACTTTTCTCCCGAGCACCTGTTTATATGCTTTATTTCTAAGGACTGGTGAGTGTTCCATGTTGATCACTTGTTCGATTCAAATTGCCCAAAGGACAGATACTCAAAGTAAACCCTTCCTATGCCCATCACTCTGCCCCCCAAAGTTACCTTTCACCTTATCCCGTGCTTGCTTTCTTTTGTAAACTTCTGCCAGACACTTGTTGAGACAGGGTACGAAGCTTTATCTCATCAGCTTTAGGAACATCTTGTTTCAGAGCCTGTGCGAGAGTCCTGTCCTGGGCAGAGATAACAGGTCTACGCTGTCCTGGCTGCTGTTATAGAATCTTTCTTAATAAAAGAGAGAACTCTATAAAATGCAATTAGCTTCTTAAGATTTTATAAGGTTATTCGACGGCCATTTCTTACAATTCTCTGCATTAAATTTCATCGGCCACACACCTGCCCATTTCTCCAGGCTGTCCGTTTTCTCCTGAAGTCTGTTACTATCCTCCTTGCTGTTTTCTACATTTCCAAGTTTCGTATAATTTACAAACTTTGAAATTATGCCTGATATATTCAAGTCCATGTGATTAATATATATCAAAAAGAGCAGTGGTCCTAATATTGACCCTTGGGGGACATTACTCTACACTTTCCTCCGTTCTGAAAAAAACGACTGTTCATCACTATTACTGCTTTCAGTCCCTTAGCCAATTTTGTATCTACATTGCTGTTGTCCCTATAATCCCAAGGGCTTTAATTTTGCTTGAAAGTCTAACACTTTGGTCTAACCCCTTTTAAAAGTCCATTTGCACAATATTAACCACACTACCCTCATTACGCTCTCTGTTACTTCATTAAAGAACTCCATCAATTAAGTCAAATATGATTTGCCTTTAAGAAATCCATGCTGACTGTTTTTTATTAATCAATATTTTTCCAGTTGCGAATTAATTTTGTCTGATTATTGTCTCTGAATGTAGTTGTGTTGCAGTGTCTTGAAATTGCAATTGTATTGTTCATTGTGCACACTTGGAGCTGCTGTAGAAAACACATGCCAGCAAAGGGAAAGTGAAAGTAGAACAGAGTAAAGAAGACTCCAAGACTCCTGCAATCTCTGTCTCACATATATTATACCAAACCTGGGTAAACCTCACTCCAGTCCTGAGAACATCACATTGACCACGAATTAAAAAGAAAAGGATGGTGAAAAACCGGAAACATTGCTGTCAGGTATGAACATTTTGGAAGATTTTTGTCAACTTTCACAGACAGCATTTTAACTTGGAGACTATGTTCGAGTCACATGCAGGAAGCAATATATACACAGACTGATCTCTCCAAAATAACTATCCTATCACAAAAATATATAATCCAGGATCATTCCAGAAAAGAATTAAGCAGAAAAGGAACGCAATCCCGGATCCTTTATCACTACATTCCTGATCAATATAGCATTGTCTATGCCCAACCTACCACCTTTTAATGTATATTCAGAGCCATCATCTGTATTCCCACGTTGGAAAAAGTGGCTGCGACATTGTGAAGGCCGGTGGCAGGTTTCGCAATCACAGACGACACAAGGAAAAAGGTCTTGTTTCTACATAGTTAACTGCTGTTCATCGAATCACAGAATTTTATGGCACAGAAGGAGGCCAATTTGGCCCATCGTGTCCATGCAGGCTGAAAAAGAGCTACCCAACCTAATGCCACTTTCCAGCACTTGGTCAGTAGTCCTGTAGGTTACGGCAGTTCAAATGCATATCCAAGTATCTTTTAAATGCGATGAAAGTTACTGCCTCCATCACCCTTTCAGGTAATGAGTTCTGGACCCCTACCACCCTCTGGGTGAAAACATTTCTCCTCAACTCTCCTCTCATCCTTTTGTCAATTACTTTAAATCTATGTCCCTGCTTACTGGTCTCTCTGCTAACTGAAATATGCCCTTCCTATCCACTCTATCTAGGCCCTCATAATTTTAAGTATCTCAATTAAATCGGCCCTCAGCCTCCTCTGTTCCAAAGAAAACAATCCCAGCCTTTACACTCATTCTTCATTGCTAAAGTTTTCCAGCCCTGGCAACATCCTCGTAAATCTCATTTGTACCCTCTCTATTGCGATCAGAGGCTGAATTTAATGTGGGTGGGGTGGCTCTGACCCAATTCTGTGCCCATCAGATAATTAACTGCCTGACATTGGGGCTCCAAACACTTTTAGGGCAGAGATCCCACCTCTAAGAGCAGCCAGCAGCTCTTCAGTCCTCACAGCTTCACCGGGAGCTGTCGCCACTGCTGGGACTGCACCTGAACTGGAGCAGCATTATGGACGCTGCCCTGGAACCCAGGTGAGTGCGGTTGGGGTTGCCAGTGCCAGTCAGACAGGAAGTGGTGAGGTGGGGGGGGATGGTGATTATTGGTGAGGGCAAGTGAGGTGTTACCGTGGGGGCAGCCCTTGCCGCTTTGGCGACCTTCCATGGGCCACAGGGTGCCCGGTCAAGAGGGACCCTCCCCTTGAGACCACAGGGAGGCTGCCAGCTTTTACTGGATGGCCTCCCCACATGGTGGAGGGCCCACCTGCCACTGATAGAATGCTAATGACAGTGGGAAGAGGCCCTTAATCAGCCTCTGTGCAGGAAGGCCGTCCTCAACCTTCCCTGCCGATGATATAATTGCATGGCATTGGGAAGGTGACTGGCACACCACCCCTTGCCTTCCCTCGACATTTTACGGACCCCACCCTGGTCTTGCAACCCACTCTCATGGGGCACATTACATTCCACCCCACATTCTCCCTGTAGTGCAGTGACCAGAACTGTACACGGTACTCAAGCTGTGGCCCAACTAGTGTTTTATATAGTTCTAACATAACCTCCCTGCTCTTATATTCTATGCCTCAGCTAAGAATGGAAAGTATCCCGTATGCCTTGTTAACCACCTTATCTACTGCTCCTGCTATCTTCAGGGATCTATGGATATGCATTCCAAGGTCCCTCTATTACTCTACCTTTCTCAATATCCTACCATTTGCCCATCCCAAATGAATTACGTCACACTTCTCCAGATTCCATTCCATTTGCCAGTTTTCTGATCACCTGACCAGTCCATTGATCTCTTCCTGCAGTCTACAGCTTTCTTCGTTACTATCAACTAAAGGATAATTTTTGTATCATCTGCAAACTCCTTAATCATGACCCCAATATTTAAATCTAAATTATTGATATGCACCATGAAAAACAAGGACCTAATACTGAGCTCTGTGGAACCCCACTGAAAACAGCCTTCCAGTCACAAAAACATCTGTCTACCATAACCCTTTGCTTCTTGCCACTGAGCCAATTCTATATACTTTCCCTTGGATGGCTTTTACTTTTTTGACCAGACTGCTATGTCTTTGTACTTTGTCAAAACAATGCTCAAATCCATGCAGATTACATCAAATGTGTCAACCTCATCAACCCTTCTTGTTACCTCATCAAAAAATTCATTCATGTGACTTAGACACGACCTTAACAAAACTATACTCACTGTCCTTGATTTATCTGTGCCTTTCTAAATGACAATTTACACTGTCCTTCAGAATTTTTTCCAATAATTTGCCCACCACTGAAGTTAGGCTGACTGACCTATAATTACTCGTTGTATCCCTTTCTCCCTTTTTAAACAATGCTACAACATTAGCTGTCCTGCAGTCCGCTGACACCATGCCTGTAGTCAGAGGGGATTGGAAAATGATCGTCAGAGCCTCTGTTATTTTCTCCCTTGCCTCTACAGCCTGGCAGCCTGGGATACATTTCATCTCAGCCTGGTGGTTTATCTACTTTCAAAGAAGTTAAATCCCTTAATATTCCCCTCACTATGTTTATCCCATTCAATATTTCACACTCCTCCTCAAATACAATGTCTGCATCATCCTCCTCTTTTATGAAGATAGTTGCAAAATACTCATCAAGAACCATGCCTACATTATTGGCCTCTGCACACAAGTTATCCATTTCATCTCTTGTGGGCCCTATTCTTTCCTTAGTTACCCTCTTAAGTATTTATAAAACACCTTTGGGTTTATCTTGTTTTGTTTACCAATAATTTTTCATGCCTTCTGACATGTCAGCTTCCATTTTTTGCCTTATCCTGCCCTGTATGCTCTTTTACAGCTAAGCGACTCTAGATTCGGGAGTCCCACCCTTATTCTTTGTGGGAGCATATTTGTTCTGTACTTTCACTATCTCTTCCTGAAATGCCTCCCACTGCTCTGTGACAGATTTACCTTCAAGTAGCTGTTTCCAGTCCACTTTTGCTAAATCACATCTTATCTTAATCTTTCCCCAATTTAAAACTTTTACTCATCATTTTCCATAACGATGCCAAATTTGACTGAATTACGATCAGTTCCACCAAGATGCTCCCCACAAATAACTCCCTCCATCTGCTCAGCTTCATTCCCTATAAATAAGCAAACAACTTTTTTTTTTAGTCATTCGAGTATGTGACCGTTGCAGGCTAGGTCAGCATTTATTGCCGATCCCTAATTGCCCTTGAGAAAGTGGTGGTGAGCTGCCCTCTTGAACTGCTGCAGTCCATGTGAGGTAGGTACACCAACAGTGCTCTTAGGAAGGGAGTTCCAGGTGTTTGACCCAGCAACAGTGAAGGAATGGCAATATAGTTTCAAGTCAGGTGTGGCTTGGAGGGAAACTTGCAAGTGGTGCTGCACTTGTCCTTTTAGTTGGTAGAGGTCACGGGTTTGGAAGGTGCTGTCTAAGGAGCCTTGGTGCGTTGCTACAGTGCATCTAATAGATGGTACACACTGCTGCCACTGTGCGTCGATGGTGGTGGGATTGAAGGTGATGGATGGGGTGCCAGTCAAGTGGGCTGCTTTGTCCTGTATGTTGTCGAACTTCTTGAGTGTTGTTGGAGCTGTACCCATCTGGGCAAGTGGAGAGTATTCCATCACACTCCTGACATGTGCTTTGTAGATGGTCGACAGGCTTTGGGGAGTCAGGTGGTGAGTTACTTGCTGCAGGATTCCTAGCCTCTGACCTGTTCTTGTAGCCACGGTATTTATATGGCTACTCCAGTTCAGTTTTCGGTCAATGGTAGCCCCTAGGATGTTGATAGTGGGGGATTCAGCGATGGTAATGCCGTTGAATGTCAAGGGGAGATGGTTAGATTCTCTTTTGTTGGAGATGGTCATTGCCTGGCACTTGTGTGGCACGAATATTACTTGCCACTTATCAGCGAAGCCTGAATATTGTCCAGGTCCTCCTGCATTTCTACACAGACTGCTTCAGTATTTGAGGAGTCACAAGTGGTGCTGAACATTGTGCAATCATCAGTGAACATCCTCACTTCTGACCTTATGTTTGAAAGAAGGTCATTGATGAAGCAGCTGAAGATGGTTGGGCCTGGACACTACCCTGAGGACATTTGAGAGAGCATTTAAGAGTTAACCACATTGCTGTGGATCTGGAGTCACATATCGGCCAGACCAGGTAAGGACAGCAGATTTCCTTACCTAAAGGGCATTAGCAAACCAGATGGGTTTTTACAACACAGTGGCACAGTGGTTAGCACCGCAGCCTCACAGCTCCAGGGACCCGGGTTCGATTCTGGGTACTGCCTGTGTGGAGTTTGCAAGTTCTCCCTGTGACCGCGTGGGTTTTCGTTGGGTGCTCCGGTTTCCTCCCACAGCTAAAGACTTACAGGTGATAGTTAAATTGGCCATTGTAAATTGCCCCTAGTGTAGGTAGGTGGTAGGGAATATGGGATTACTGTAGGGTTAGTATAAATGGGTGGTTGTTGGTATGCACAGACTCGGTGGGCCGAAGGGCCTGTTTCAGTGCTGTATCTTTAAATAAATAAATAAACAATCGACAATGGTTTCATGGTCACCATTAGACCAACTTTTAATTCCATGTTTTAATTAAATTCAAATTGCACCATCTGCCATGGTGGGATTCCACCCATGTCCCCAGAGCATTAGCCTGGGCCTCTGGATTACCATTCCAGTGACATTACCACTACGCCACCGCCTCCTCTCGAACTGTCCCGTCTCTCATTGGGCTCGCTGCATACTGGCTGAAAAATATCCTCCTGGATGCATTTTAAGAATTTTGTGCCCTCTATACCTTTCACATTGATTCTATCAGAGTTAATAAAAGCAAAATACTGCATCTGCTGGAAATGAAGGGTCGCTGACCTGAGGCGTTGGCTCTGCTTCACGCTCCACAGATGCTGCCAGACCTGCTGAGTATTTGCAGCATTTCTTGTTTCTATCAGAGTTAATACTTGGGTACTTGAAATTCCCTATTTTTGTTTTTATACCTCAGCAGAAATTTGCCTGCACATTTGCTTTTCTATCTCCCTCTGACTGTTTGAAGGTCCATTGTACACTCCCAGCAGTATGATTGCCTGCTTTTTGGTATCCAGTTCAACTCACATGGCCTCGTTTGATGATCTTTCTCACATATCATCTCACTTCATAGTTTATTTATTTTTATTTATTTTAATTATTTAGAGATACAGCACTGAAACAGGCCCTTCGGCCCACCGAGTCTGTGCATACCAACAACCACCCATTTATACTAACCCTACAGTAATCCCATATTCCCTACCACCTACCTACACTTGGGGCAATTTACAATGGCCAATTTACCTATCACCTGCAAGTCTTTGGCTGTGGGAGGAAACCGGAGCACCCGGCGAAAACCCACACGGTCACAGGGAGAACTTGCAAACTCTGCACAGGCAGTACCCAGAATCGAACCCAGGTCCCTGGAGCTGTGAGGCTGCGGTGCTAATCACTGCGCCACTGTGCCGCCCAAAATTCTAATTGTTTCTTTAACCAATATTGCTGCCCCCTTCTTTTTATCTGCTCTCTAAGCCACCTGAAAACCCTCTAACCCGAAATGTTCAGCAGCCATTCCCTGCCCTTCTTTAAGCCATATTTCAGTAATAGTTGTAATATCATACTTCCAAGTGTCTACCTGTGCCTTCAGCTCAACTGTCAAATTCATTAGACTCCCTGCATTGAAGCATATACCATTAAGCATGGCCAAACTCCTTTTTCACTATTTTATGGCCTTTGTTTACTCTGCATTCCACCCTCGCTTACTAAGTTTCTGCTTCCCATTTCCAGCTTTGCTTCTCTCCCTTCTGACTCTACGCTCAGATTGCCAGAACCCTGCCAAGCTAGTTCAAACCCTCCACAACAGCTCCAACAAATCTTCCCGTAACTACCTTATTCATTCATAGCTGCAATATTTCTTAGGTTCAAAGATCAATAAAACTGATGGATCCTGACTTCCGAGTCACCTGGACAGATGTTTTGTTTTTGTGGGTATCACATGAGGAAAATATTATATATTTTGTTTACTGAGGGAATTCAATCTCTCTATTATTCCAATGGTACTAGTGCCCAATGAATTTTAGTGCAAAGTATTTCTATATTTTATATCCAGTGTTACAAAGTCAAACTAAACAGGTGGTGTAATGTGAAATTGAATATTAATTATTTAAAATCTGAAAAGGATACTCAATTATTAGTTTCGTTTATCAATTTTGCATTTTCATTTGTTGTTTATTTCTTTCTTTTTTAATCTTGTCATCTTTCTACTCTTTTTCTTCTCTGTCACTCACACAAGGGACTGAATTTTGTTGAGCTCCTGACATCGGGCACCGTGGCAAGGGGGATGGGGCTGGAAGACCACACCGGCAGCAACCCACAACGGATCCCGATGATGGGATTGCCGGGCCCAATCTTCCCAGCATTGGCAAGGCTCCATGGTGGCTCACCACTGCCGCTCGGTGACAGGACCAAACTTTAAATATTTAAATTAAGGATAGGCATACCTTTCACAGCGATCTTGCCAGTTGTCCATGATCTTCCGTGCGACAGCTGGCACTCACATGCCTGCACTTTCCCATCCAGGAAAGCTGGCACCACAGAGGTGGGGAAGGGAGGAACTTAGGATTTTCAGAGAAGGTTGGGGGGGTGGAAATGGGGTCAACTCTGCATTTCTAGTGCTGGGGGGAGGAGGGGCGGCCTTTGCGCAGTTGGTAGAGGGAAAGGTCAGATATTAATTATAAGTGTTTTGGTGGAGTGGGGGTGGGGAACAGGGCGGCTATGTATTTTCTTTGTATTGTGGAGGGGGTGTACAGGCTTCAATTGTGCAGGTCTGGCAGCCCTTTAATATTGCGCCAATGCCTGCACAAAGGCAGCTGACGCTCGTTACTGGCATCTCAGAGCCTGCCCTGCCACGTGATTGAGGGGGTGGACTGCCCTGTAGATGAGCAGCCGTGCACTAGATTGCGGCAGCATGGCGATTTGTTTTTGCCAGGCGGCAGCAGAATAAAATTCAGCCCAGGTTGTCTGATGATAAAATATGAATAAAATCTGAAGAGTTATAAAAACTGACTTTGTCTTTTACAACATGGACGTTTCTTTTTAAAAGTGAACAATGCTCAAAAATGGCCACTGAAGGAAAAAAGGACTTGGCCTTTGTATATTAAAACTGTCCGACAGGGACAAAGGAAAATGTTCAAAGCTAAGAGGTGTCAATTGCACCCATCCTAAAACATTCCAGAATCAAATGTCTTCTTCTGAAACAAAGGTGTGAAGTAGCCACGTCCTGGGCCATTGTGCGATCACCATGAGGGAGACCCCAAAGCATCTCCTACCTGGAAGTGAGAAGTAACACAGCTTTATCTTAAAAAGCAGCCTCGAGCAAGACACCCAAGAAAAAAAAGCAGCATCCAGAAGCTTGGTTCCAGTAAACTAAGTGCCTTGCTGTGGAATCCTGCATCTACACTATACAGCAGCAAACTAGAAGTGATCCACTGACTTCAACTGAACTTTCGACCGAGAAAATCTACCATCACGTCAGGCCTGCAACCAACGAGAACTCAATTTCCAAGAGAATTAAACAGGTTTACCGTGACCTCCCCCGAAACTTACCCTCACTTATAATCACTTACCTCTTTTTCCTTTATCTGACCCCCCTTGTGTGTGTGCGCAAACAAATGTGGGAGTGAATGTGGTTGTGACAATTTCGGGATAAGGCGCACTGATCAATAAATAATTGATTTTCTGTTTTCTGTTGCTGTCTGTTTTTTTGGCAAATAAAACACCAAAGGGTTAAAACCCTAATAACAAAATACACTTGCTGCAGTCAGGTGGGAAATGAACAGTGGGAAGCACCCATACCCCTCACCAAGTCGCCGTGACAACTTTCATTGTATTCCTTTCTCTTTTCATTCTTTAATACTTTAGATTTAGTCTTTAGTGGATTCACTTTAATTTCTTCCTTTCTTTTGCTTCTACCCTCTTTCCATGTCTTAAAGTGCTCAGAGAGACATAGCTTAGCAATCCAAATAGCCTGAGGTTTGGGATCTGAAGACAGAGAATAGGACTTTAATGTTGTAATTCTTGACTTTTGCCACAAAATGCAGCTAGTTAATGAACTGGTGACATTCAGCAGGAACTGAGTGCTACAACGTGCCTGCAATACATTGAGGCAGAGCCTTTCAGAAAATAAGCCCAGTGCCAATGGCCTGAGAGGCTGATCTTCTTAGGATCAGGCATTCTCTCAGGAATGCACCTCCAATGAATTTTCTGTCAGGTTCCTCAGATGCCTGACCATGTTCGTGTACAGCAGCAGGACAAGGTTGCCCAAGTTTCTGCAGTAGACATGCAACTTGTAGTTTATTCTCATCAGAACAGTGGCAACCAGAGGAAACAGTCACCCCATTCCCTAAGACTTTAGTCAGCAGCTGAGCAACTCCTGAACTTTGGAAACCCAAATGACACTTAGAAGAAGCTCACAGTTAGCTACAAGTGCTAGAGCATGTAGAGGCAGGAAAGGAATTACAATGAGGTCTACTGCGCATCATGTTTCTCTTATGTTTAGCGTATGGCAATAAATGTCTTTGGCACTTTTTTTTTCCATTTCATCATCATTTAGGAGAACACCTGGGATTGGGGTTATAAAAATGTAATATGTTTATCAGAAGTTACGTTAAAATAATCTTGAGACATCAATGCTATGGGGAAATGGAGGTAATGAGTTTTACGGGGTATGGGTGTCACTGCCTTGGTGGCAATTCAAAGAGCATAAAATCACTTCTAAGGTTTCTTGAACAAGGCACATGATTGTCATCTGACTCATCCTCATGATCTTGCTATAGCTGATCTTTATCCAGACCAACCAACCTTGTCCAAAATCGCTCGTCAAACTCCTGTAGCTGTATGCCTCTTTCTAGTACATAATTAGTTTTTAGTTTTAGAGATACAGCACTGAAACAGGCCCTTCGGCCCACCGAGTCTGTGCCGACCATCAACCACCCATTTATATACTAATCCTACACTACTTCCATATTCCTACCACATCCCCACCTGTCTCTATATTTCCCTACCACCTACCTATACTAGGGACAATTTATAATGGCCAATTTACCTATCAACCCGCAAGTCTTTGGCATGTGGGAGATTTTCTTAAAACTGCAGTATTAACCTTGCCAAACGTTTGTGTTCAAAGTGAGAAAAACCTTAACATTCTTCACACTCTCCAGTTCCTGTTCCTGATGCTCATTAGAGAGTTGATTTTGTTATTAAACTTCAGGACTAAGGATGAGCAAACCATTCAGATTTAACTTTAATGGCTAAGTCCTTTGATGTGTTCCTTTTTGATCTTTTACTCTATTCCCACCCTATTCCAAAATTAGAAATAGCACTACTTTGATTTTGAAGCAAGTTCAAACTGTTCCCTCATGCTTAGTGTGAACTGCATATGGACTGCATTTCAAAGAACATGAAACAAAGCAGAGTTCTCTCACACACCCACTTTATCTTTTGCTAAAAGTTTCACATACACTTAAGAAGGAATGATTCAGCTGAGGGTTATGTGTCTGTGGAACTGACAGAAAATCTGTCAATCAAGCACCACAGGATTTTTTTGAAAGAAATGTTGTCTTCTCCAACAAATGCATTCAGTGACCTGCCTTAGCAAAGTTTCTAATTTTATGTAAAACACCTTTGTTTCTTACAATGTGGCAACATCCCAAGGTGGTAATTTTAAGAGATTGTTCACTATATTGTGGCTGTCACTCAAGATAATCAGAAATTACAGTTATGTGATATACATTTGAAACATTTTTGAAAATATCTGTTCAAGCTTTTTAATATGCTGTTTGAAACAAAAAAAATCATTTTCTGGAAAATATATGCTGCTTCTGCCATCTTCTAAAATTAATTTACAACACCTTGCACTCTACAGAAGATTATATATATAGTAATATATACCACTGACCACCTCCAGGCGCGTATCCATTGTCTCTCGAGATAAGGAGGCCCAAAGAATATATATAGTAATATTTTCCCGAGTGGGTTGCAATCCTGATGTTGGGATGAATTACGGTTTGGGAACCCGGAAGTGGCAGTGGCGAACAACGGACATGATCTTCCTGGAGGCAGCCAATTATGATGCCACGATAGGGAGCTCCATCCAGTTAGGAATGAAGGCTGGGTTCCAGCATCAGGAATTCCAATCAGTGTAGCCCGTGCGGAGGGCCACCAGCCACCTTCGCAGTGTGAGGGTAGCCTGGCCATTGTTTGGGAGAGAAATGCAATACTGTACGAATGTACCTCCTGGCTTGCTGTAGTCATGTGACGTCCACCATGAGGCATTCACTGCAGGCATCCATCAGAAGGAAGTTCAAGAAAGACACGATACAAGAAGACTGTTGTCTTGTGAGCTTGTAACATGGTGTCAGAGTAGAGCTGAGATTGAGTGTTAAAGAGCTGTTTAGAAGCACAGCGAATAAAACAGGAACACAAGAATGTTCAGAGCTGCTGAAAGCTGCTAAAAGCCACAGAAATAGGAACAAAGAAGCACTGAAAGCCTGGTAAGACACAATGGCTGCAAATCTTCCTCTCCCGGCACCAGTCAAAATGAAAGGTGATATGAAGCAAAACTGGCAGTTTATCCACTCGCAATGGCAAAATTGTGAAATTGTGACACATTTAATTAACCAGAGCAGCTATGAGTAGCTACACTTTTTTCACTGTTGGGAAGAGACCATTACAAGATGTATTCCACCGTAAATCTCTCCCAGGAACAAAAAAAACAGACAGCAGAAATTTTGAAAGTCTTGAAGGCACGCTTTGAAACCCAAGTGAACATAACTTATGAATGGTATGTGTTCAATATCAGAGCCCAAGGTGAAAAAGAGTCCATTGATCAATATGTGACTGCATTAACACAGCTCGCAGAATCCTGTGAATATCTACAACTAAAAGATGATCTAATTAAAGATAGTGTTGTATTAGGCATAAGTAATCCCGCAGTGAGTAGTAGTTAGCACGTCTACTGGAGAGGAGAAAATTACTCTCAGGAAAGTGATCTACATGTGCAGAAGCACTGAGGTGAGAAATCAGCAGCTAGAGCATATTCATGGCAGAACAGACCAGGCCGTGCATTATGCTGATAGACATTCCAGGCTGAAAGGGCAGAAAGATCACGAACAAAGGGCAGGATGCAAATACTGGGGAGGACATCTTCTTCTTCTTCTTTGGCCTCCTTATCTCGAGAGACAATGGGTAAGCGCCTGGAGGTGGTCAGTGGTGTGTGGAGCAGGGCCTGGAGTGGCTATAAAGGCCAATTCTAGAGTGACAGGCTCTTCCACAGGTGCTGCAGAAAAATTTGTTTGGGGCTGTTACACAGTTGGCTCTCCCCTTGCGCTTCTGTCTTTTTTCCTGCCAACTGCTAAGTCTCTTCAACTCGCCACACTTTAGCCCTGCCTTTATGGCTGCCCACCAGCTCTGGCGAACGCTGGCAACTGACTTCCACGACAATGTCACAGGAGTTCATGTCGCATTTATAGACATCTTTAAAGCGGAGACATGGACGGCCGGTGGGTCTGATACCAGTGGCGAGCTCGCTGTACAATGTGTCTTTTGGGATCCTGCCATCTTCCATGAACTCACATGGTCAAGGCATCTCAAGCGCCGCTGACTCAGTAGTGTGTATAAGCTGGGGATGTTGGCCGCCTCGAGGACTTCTTTGTTGGAGATACGGTCCCGCCACCTGATGCCAAGGATTCTCCGCAGGCAGCGAAGATGGAATGAATTGAGACGTCGCTCTTGGCTGACATACGTTGTCCAGGCCTCGCTGTCATAGAGCAAGGTACTGAGGACACAGGCTTGATACACTCGGACTTTTGTATTCCGTGTCAGTGCGCCATTTTCCCACACTCTCTTGGCCAGTCTGGACATAGCAGTGGAAGCCTTTCCCATGCGCTTGTTGATTTCAGCATCTAGAGAATCTAGAGACAGGTTACTGGTGATAGTTGAGCCTAGGTAGGTGAACTCTTGAACCACTTCCAGAGCATGATCGCCAATATTGATGGATGGTGCATTTCTGACGTCCTGTCCCATGATGTTCATTTTCTTAAGGCTGATGGTTAGGCCAAATTCGTTGCAGGCAGCCGCAAACCTGTCGATGAGACTCTGCAGACACTCTTCAGTGTGAGATGTTAAAGCAGCATCGTCAGCAAAGAGGAGTTCCCTGATGAGGACTTTCCGTACTTTGGACTTCGCTCTTAGAGGGGCAAGGTTGAACAACCTGCCCCCTGATCTTGTGTGGAGGAAAATTCCTTCTTCTGAAGACTTGAACGCATGTGAGAGCAGCAGGGAGAAGAAAATCCCAAACAGTGTGGGTGTGAGAACACAGCCCTGTTTCACACCACTCAGGATAGGAAAGGGGTCTGATGAGGTGCCGCTGTGTTGAATTGTGCCTTTCATATTGTCATGGAATGAGGTGATGATACTTAGTAGCTTTGGTGGACATCCAATCTTATCTAGTAGTCTGAAGAGACCACGGCTGCTGACGAGGTCAAAGGCTTTGGTGAGATCAATGAAAACAATGTAGAGGGGCATCTGTTGTTCGCGGCATTTCTCCTGTATCTGCCGAAGGGAGAACAGCATGTCAATGGTCGATCTCTCTGCACGAAAGCCACACTGTGCCTCAGGGTAGACGCGCTCGGCCAGCTTCTGGAGCCTGTTTAAAGCGAGTCGAGCAAAGACTTTCCCCACTATGCTGAGCAGGGAGATTCCACGGTAGTGGTTGCAGTCACCGCCACACAAAGGAAAAGAAGGCGTGTCCAGTGTGGGGAAAGCAGTGTTCTCACTGCAAGAAGCTGAATCATTTTGCACACAAGTGTTTGGCTGGAAGGAAGCACTACAAGCAGATACAGATGACCACTGGAGAGATATCAGCCGAAGATTCTGACGAATCACTATACACCATACAACAGGTTGGTTCAGTCAGGTTGATAAGTGATAAATGGTTTGTGACTGTTGGATTGATGACTGCAGAAGAGAATATCAAGTCAACATAAAGTGTCATGCAACTGAATGACCTTCACAGACCTGTGCAAAGTGGCTCAACATGGTGATCCAAAAATGAAGCCCTCGAAAGTCAGGTTGAGGTTATCTGATGGCACCATACTAGTGCCAAGAGGACAAATTACTCTGAGAGCCCAATGTAATGACAAGAATGAAGATCTGACTTTCCAGATAATAGACAGCAAACAAAAGTCACTCATCTCAGCTGGAGCAAGTCTAAAGCTTGGACCAGTAACTTCAACTAGCAAAATCAGAGACCGTGGAACAGATCCTAGAGGAGTACAACAATGTATTCACAGGTTTAGGATGTCTTCCTGGAGAATATCATCTCGATGTAGATGAGAGGTTAAGACCAATTCAGCATCTGCCGAGGAAAGTTCCCGATGCCCTCAAGGCCTGCCTGAAAGACAAGATAGAAGAGCTGGAAAAGAAGGGAGTAATCAAGAAAGTGATAATCCCTTAGAATGGATTAGCAGCATGGTAGCAGTGAAACAACCTGGAAAGCTGAGAGTATGCATTGAACCAAAGTATCTAAATAAAGCTCTGACGAGATCTCACTACCTCATGCCAACCATTGAAGCGATTTTGCCACAATTTGTAAAGGCAAAAATCTTCATTACCCTTGATGCAAAGGATGGTGACTGGCAAGTGAAACTGGATGAAAGCAGCAGCTTACTAACTACATTCTGGACTCCGTTCAGGCGATACAGATGGTTACACATGCTGCTTGGCATTTCCAAGGCTCCAAATGAGGATCAACACAGACAGCATGAGATAGTTAGTGATCTTCCCGGAGTGGAAGAGGTAGGAGATGATCTGCTGGTTTATGATGCGGAGACTCAATGGAAGAAGCCATTGCTGACCACAATCAAAAATCTAGTGCAACTGCTAGACAGAGCTCATCAGATGAACCTGAAGCTGAACAAGAAAAAAATTGGAATTTTAGATGCCCTAAGTCAAGTACATAGGTCATGAACTGACAGTAAAAAGGTCTTCACTCAGATCCTAAAAAGATGAGCATGGTAGCAGCGATGTGGCGACCAACAGGTGTAAAAGCAGTGCAATGAGTTGTTGGAACAAAAACAAGAAATGCTGGATTCACTCAGCAGGTCTGGCAGCATCTGTGGAAAGAGAAGCAGAGTTAACGTTTCGGGTCAGTGACCCTTCTTCGGAACTGACAAATATTAGAAAAGTCACAGATTATAAACAAGTGAGGTGGGGGTTGGGCAAGAGATAACAAAGGAGAAGGTGCAGATTGGACCAGGCCACATAGCTGACCAAAAGGTCACGGAGCAAAGGCAAACAATATGTTAATGGTGTGTTGAAAGACAAAGCATTAGTACAGATTAGGTGTGAATATACTGAATATTGAACATCAGCAAGTGCAAACCTGAAGAAAAACAACCTGAAAAAAACAGTGGGTGAGCAAACTGAACAAACTAAGATGAACTGAAATAAATACAAAAAAAGATTGTAAAAAATGTAAAAAGGAATGCCAAAAAAAAAAAGAAGGAAGAAAAAATAACTAAAAATGACTAAAAATGAAAGTAAAGTGGGGGGCTGTCATGCTCTGAAATTATTGAACTCAATGTTCAGACCTGCAGGCTGTAGTGTGCCTAATCGGTAGATGAGATGCTGTTCCTCGAGCTTGCGTTGATGTTCACTGGAACACTGCAGCAATCCCAGGACAGAGATGTGAGCATGAGAGCAGGGGGGAGTGTTGAAATGGCAAGCAACCGGAAGCTCATGGTCCTGCTTGCGGACTGAGCGGAGATGTTCCGCAAAGCGGTCACCCAGTCTGCGCTTGGTCTCCCCAATGTAGAGGAGACCACACTGTGAGCAACGAATACAGTATACTACATTGAAAGAAGTACAAGTAAATCGCTGCTTCACCTGAAAGGAGTGTTTGGGGCCTGGGATAGTGAGGAGAGAGGAGGTAAAGGGACAGGTATTACACCTCCTGCGATTGCAAGGGAAGGTGCCCTGGGACGGGGACGAGGTGGTGGGGGTAATGGAGGAGTGGACCAGGGTGTCACGGAGGGAACGATCCCTTCGGAATGCTGACAGGGGAAGGGAGGGGAAGATGCGACTGGTAGTGGCATCACGCTGGAGGTGGCGAAAATGGCGGAGGATGATCCTTTGGATATGGAGGCTGGTGGGATGAAAAGTGAGGACAAGGGGAACCCTGTCACGGTTCTGGGAGGGAGGGGAAGGGGTGAGGGTAGAGGTGCGGGGAATGGGTCGGACACGGTTGAGGGCCCTGTCAACCACAGTGGGGGGAAATCCTCGGTTGAGGAAAAAGGAGGTCATATCAGAAGCACCGTCATGGAAGGTAGCATCATCAGAGCAGATGCGTCGGAGACGGAGAAACTGGGAGAATGGAATGGAGTCCTTACAGGAGGTAGGGTGTGAAGAAGTGTAGTCGAGGTAGCTGTGGGAGTCAGTGGGCTTATAATGGATATTGGTAGACAACCTATCCCCAGAGATGGAGACAGAGAAGTCGAGGAAGGGAAGGGAAGTGTCAGAGATGGACCATGTAAAGGTGAGAGAAGGGTGGAAATTGGAAGCAAAGTTGATAAAGTTTTCTAGTTCGGGGCGGGAGCAGGAAACGGCACCGATACAGTCATCAATGTACCGGAAAAAGAGTTGGGGGAGGGGGCCTGAGTAGGACTGGAACAAAGAATGCTCGACATATCCCACAAAAAGACAGGCATAACTAGGACCCATGCGGGTACCCATAGCGACACCTTTTACTTGAAGGAAATGCATGGAGTTGAAGGAGAAGTTGTTCAATGTGAGAACAAGTTCAGCCAGGCGGAGGAGGGTGTTGGTGGATGGGGACTGGTTGGGCCTCTGTTCCAGGAAGAAGCGGAGAGCCCTCAAACCACCCTGGTGGGGGATGGAGGTGTAGAGCGATTGGACGTCCATAGTGAAGAGGAGGCGGTTGGGACCAGGAAACTGGAAATTGTCAAAATGACGTAGGGCGTCAGAAGAGTCACGGATGTAGGTGGGAAGAGACTGGACCAGCGGAGAAAAGATAGAGTCTAGATAGGAAGAAATAAGTTCAGTTGGGCAGGAGCAGGCTGACACAATGGGTCTGCCAGGACAGTCCCGTTTGTGGATTTTGGGAAGGAGGTAGAAGCGGGCTGTCCGGGGTTGCGGGACTATGAGGTTGGAAGCTGTAGAGGGAAGATCTCCAGAGGAGATGAGGCCAGTGACAGTCCTTTGGACGGTGGCTTGATGTTCGGTGGTGGGGTCATGGTCCAGAGGGAGGTAGGAAGAGGTGTCTGTGAGTTGGCGTTGAGCTTCTGCAAGGTAGAGGTCGGTACGCCATACAACAACAGCACCACCCTTGTCTGCAGGTTTGATGACCATGTCGGGGTTAGACCTGAGAGAACGGAGTGCCTCAAGTTCAGAGGGGGACAGGTTAGAGTGAGTGAGGGGGGCAGAGAAATTGAGACAACCAATGTCTCGCCGACAGTTTTCAATGAAGAGATCAAGAGCGGGTAAGAGGCCAGGGTGAGGGGTCCAGGTAGAGGGAGAATGCTGGAGGCGGGTGAATGGGTCTGCTGGTCGGGGGGAGGACTCCTGGTCGAAGAAGTGAGCCCGGAGGCGGAGGCGACGGAAGAAGAGCTCAACGTCATGCCGAGCGCGAAATTCTTTGAGGTGGGGGCGTAAAGGGATAAAACTGAGACCTTTGCTGAGTACAGAACGCTCAGCATCAGAGAGGGGGAGGTCAGAGGGTATAGTGAATACACGGCAAGGGGTCAGATCAGAAGGGGTGGGGTCAGAGGGAAGTGAAGCGGAAGGAGGATCTGGAGGGGCATTAGTCCCCATCAGCTGCTGGAGCTTGCGTTCCTTAACACCTGAAAGGAAGAAAAAAAGTTTTTTGTTAATGCGTCGGATGAGACGTAAGATGAGATGAAACTGCGGAGTAGAACAAATTTGAGATAAGGTGAGACGGTGCTGCTGGAGAGAGAGGTCCAGTGTGTGCATATGGCGGCGCATAGCACTGAGTGTGGATCTCAGGATGCGGCGAGAGTAGCAGTCCGAGGAACGTTGTATTTCTCTGAGATACCTGTGATCCTGGGTGGTTTCAAAGCATGATGGGTGAAACTGCAGTTGGAATCCACGTGGAATCAGTCGGAGCCGGAGACAGTCACTGAGGAAGGAGATGTGGCTGTGAAAACGGTTTTGGTAGATACCTTATCAAACACCAGGAGGGAAATAGAAAGCAATGAAGGTGAACAAGGTAAAAGAGACAAACGAAAATCCCGTCGGAGAGAAGAGCAAAACTTCTTCAAGGTAGGCATTCCTGGAAGAGAAGTGGCAGTGAATTAAACACTAAAATAAAAGCAAAATACTGCTTTTGTTGGTTTCATCAACTATTTAACAAGATTATTGCCCAATTTGTCATCGGAGTGTAAACCATTACGCCAACTGACTGCCGAGGACGTGCAATGGTATTCAGGCACAGAACAAGGATTAGAGGAGACATGAGGAAAAACTTTTTCACCCAGAGGGTGGTGGGTGTCTGGAATTCACTGCCTGGATCAGTGGTGGAGGCAGAAAGCCTCAACTCATTTACAAAAGGTACCTAGACATGCACCTGAAATGCTGTAACCTGCAAGGCTACGGACCAGGTGCTGGTAGGTGGGATTAGATTGGGCAGCTAGATTTTTCAGACGGTGCAGACATAATGGGCTGAGTGGCCTCCTTCTGTGCCATAAATTTTCTATGGTTTCTAACAAGAAGCAGCGTTCTCTAAAATCAAGTAACTAGCGACGGCCACGCCAGTGTTGAAATACTATGACGTAAATGAAGAAGTCACCTTACTGTGTGATACCAGTGAGACAGGACTTGGAGCAACCCTCATGCAGCAAGAGCAACCTTGGGTAGGTGGTGGTGAGCCACCTTCTTGAGCCACTGTAGTCCATGTGGTGTAGATACATCCACAGTGCTGTTAGGGAGAGAGTTCCAGCATTTTGACCCAGCAACAGTGAAGGAACACCAATACATTTCCAAGTCAGAGTGGTGTGTGGCTTGGAGGAAACTTGCAGTTAGTGGTGTTCCCATGCACCTGCTGCCTTTGTCCTTCGAGTGGTAAAGGTTACATGTTTGGAAGGTGCTGTCAAAGGAGGGTTGGTGAGTTGCTGCAGTGCATCTTGTATATGGTACACATCGCTGCCACTGTGCATCGGCAGTGGAGGGAGTGAATATCTAAAGTGGTGAATAGGGTTCCGATCAAGCGGGCTGCTTTGTATTGGACAGTGGTAGAGCTTCTTGTGTCTTTGGAGCTGCACTCAACCAGGCAAATGGAGGGTATTCCATCACACTACTGATTTGTGCCTTGCAGATGGTGGACAGGCTTTGGTGAGTCAGGAAAATTCCCAGCATCTGACCTGCTGTTGTAGCCACAGTATTTATATGTCGGGTCCAGTTCAGTTTCTGGTCAATGGTAACCCCCAGGATGTTGATGCTGGGTGATTCAGCAATGCTAATACCATTGAACGTCAAGGGGGGGATGATTAGATTCTATTCTTGGAAACGGTCATTGCCTGGCACTTGTGTGGCATGAATGTTACTTGCCACTTATCAGTCCAAACCCGAATGAAGGTGTTACTGCATGTGGGCACAGACTGCTTCAGATTCTGGGGAGTCGCGAATAGTACCGAGCACTGCAATCACCAGTGAACATCCCCTCATCTGTCCTTATGATGAAGGGAAGGTCATTGAAGAAACAGCTGAAGATGGTTGGGCCTAGGACACTACCCTGAGGAGCTCCAGCGGTGATGTTTTAGGGCCAAGATAATTGGCCTCCAACAATCACAACCATTTTCCTTTGTGATAGGTGTGACTCAAACCAGTGGAGAGTTTTCCTCTGATTCCCATTGACTTCAATTTTGCTAGGGTTCCTTGATCCCACACTCGGTCAAATGCTGCCTTGATGTCAAGGGCAGTCACTCTCACCCCACCTGTGGAATTCAGATGTTTTGTTCCATGTTTGGACCAAGGCTGTAATGAGATTAGAGCCCACTGTCCCTGGCAGAACCCAACTGAGCATCAGTGAGCAGGTTATTGCTGAGTAAGTTCCACTTGATAGCACAGTCCATGACACATTCCATCACTTTGTTGATTGAGATTAGACTGATGGCGCAGTAATGGGCCAGATTCAATTTGTCCTGCCTTTTGTCATGGGATTGAGGATGGGGTTGTTTGTGGAGCCTCCTCCTCCAGTTAGTTGTTCAATTGTCCACCATGATTCACGACTGGATGTGACAGGACTGCAGAGCTTTGATCTGATCCATTGATTGTGGATTGCTTTGCTCTATCGCATGCTGCTATCACTGTTTAGCATGCATGTAGTCCTGTGTTGTAGCTTCACCAGATTGGTGCCCCATTTTTAGGTATGCTTGGTGCTGCTCCTGGTATGCTGTCCTGCATTTCTCAGGGTTTAACCCTGGCTTGATAGTAATGGTGGAGTATGCCAGGCCACAATGTTACATATTGTGGTTGAGTACAACTCTGCTGCAGCTGATGGCCCAGAGTGCCCAGTTTTGAGCTGCTTGATCTGTTCTGAATGTATCCCATTTAGCATGTTGGTAGCGCCACAGACCACAATGGATGGTATCCTCAGTGTGAAGACAGGAATTGTCTCCACGAAGGCTGTGCAGTGGTCACTCCTACCAAAACTGTCATGGACAGATGCATCTGTGACAGGAAGATTAGTGAGGGCAAGGCAAGGTTGTCCCCCCACTTGTTGGTTCCCTCACGAGCTGACGCAGGCCCTATCTGGCAGATATGTCCTTTAGGACTCGGCCAGCTCAGTCAATAGTGGTGCTACCGAGCCACTCTTGGTGATGGATATTGAAGTCCCCTACCCAGAGTATATTCTGTGTTCTTGCTACCCTCAGTGCTTCCTCCAAGTGCTGTTCCACATGGAGGCATACTAATTCCTCAGCTAAGGGAGGACAGTAGCTGGTAATCAGGAGGAGATTTCCTTGCAATGTTTAACCTCATGCTATGAGACTTCATGGGGTCCAGAGTCAGTCAATTTGAGGACTCACAGGGCAGTTCCCTCCGGACTGTGTACCACTGTGCTGCCACCTCTGGTGGGTCGGGGATATTATTGATTCGGTGACTATGACTATGTCAGGCTGTTGACTGACTAGTTTGTGAGACAGCTCTCCCAGTTTTGGTGCAAGTCCCCAGATGTTAGTAAGGATGACTTTGCAGGGAAAACTGAGCAGGAACCCTAGGTCGCTGATGGGTGGTCTGTCTTGTTTCATTCTTTGCTAACTTTTCTGTAGCAGTTTGATACAATTGAGTGGCTTGCAAAGCCACGTCAAAAGGGCAGTTAAGAGAAAATCACATTGCTGTGGGTCTGAGTCGCATGTAGGCCAGACTGGGTAAGGACAGCAGATTTCCTTCCCTGAAGGGCATTAGAGAACCAGATGGGTTTTTATGACACAGATAGTTTCATGGTCACCATTACTGAGAATAGCTTTTTATTCCAGATTTGTTAATTAATTGAATTTGAATTTCTCCAGCTGCTGTGGCAGCATTTGAATTTGTGTTTCTCGAGAATTAGAATCATAGAAAGTTTAAGGCATAGAAAGAGGCCTCTAAGCCCATCATGTCTGCGCCGGCTGAAAAACAAACCATCCAGCCTAATCCCACCTTCCAGCATTTGGTCCTGCAGGTTACAGCACTTGAGGTGCATATCCAGACTCCTTTTGAATGAGTTGGGGGTTTCTGCCTCTACTACCCTTTTCGACAGTGAGTTCCAGACCCCCACCAGCCTTTGGGTGAAAAAAATTTCCTCATCTCCCTTCTAATCTTTCTATCAATCACTAAACCTATACCCCCAAGTCACTGATCTCTCTAAGGTAAAATAGGCCCTTCACATCCACTCTATCCAGGCCCCTCACAATTTTGTACATTTCAATCAAATCTCCCCTCAGCCTTTGCTAACATGGAGAACAACCTCAGCCTATCCAATCTTTCATCATAGCTGCATTTTTCCAGTCCCGGTAACATGCTTATAAATCTCTTCTGTACCCTCTAGTGTAATTGCATCCTTATTCTAGGCCTCTGGATTACTAGTCCAGTAACATGTCCACTACACTACCGTTCCTGGATTCCTCTGTCCTCCTGAACACAGTGAATGGCAAACTGGGAGATATTGGAGATGTTGACTGCTCCAGCTTAGAAGGACCCCAATGCAAAGAGGTTCGTGGCAATGCTTCCTTGCCCTATTGTAAGGGTGCAGTTCTGCCTGAAACTGGTGATAGATTTCAGTGAGCACCTTCTGAGTGACGCTGAAAAAATACAGGCATTGTTCCTTCGGTTGAGATCTGAGAATTGCTTCCTGAAGACCCAGGGTGGATATGCATCCTACTGAGAGCCCTTCTCCTCCTCTTTGAGCAGCCTGTCCTCCTTTCTGTTGCTTCTGCTCATTCTCCCTGTCATGCTGCAGGGCAAAGGGAATTAAAGCTACAGACATAACTGGCAGAAAGTGCTATGAGCAGAACCCTTGAAGTGAGAACCAAGGCCTTCATCCTTTACCACACCTTTCTCTGTAGACTTCAACAAATTTAAGTAGCAGTACAAGTCTCCAAATACTTCTACAAACCCAGCAACTGCCAGTAGAAGTCAATAAACAACTAACCTGAAAGTGGATGATGATCCCTTTTAAAAGCACGGGTGCTGGGTCCTTCCTGCTGCTGAATGCATGTACAGCTATGAGAGTAAGCAAGGGCATTAGCTGGAGCATGAGGCTGAAAATGGCACCACTAGAGTCAAATCAAGATAAGGCTGAAACATTTGCAACAATCCTCAGCCAGAAGTGCTGAGTGGATGATCCGTCTTGGCCTCCCCCTGAATCACAGAATAGTTAGTGCAGAAGGAGGCCATTTGGCCCATCATGTCAGCACTGGCTTTCCGAAAGAGCAATTCCCTCAGTTCCATTCCCCTGCCTTCTCCCCATACTGCATATCCTTCCTTTTCATATAACTGTCTAATTCCCTTTTGAATGCTTCAATTGAACCTGTTTCCACCACACTCATTCTAGACCTTAACCAATCGCTGCGTGAAAAAGATTTTTCCCATGTCACTTTTGCTTCTCTTACCAAATACTGCAAATCTGTGCCCTCTCGTTCTTGATCCTTTCACGAGTGGGAACAGTTTCTCTCTATCTACTCTGTCCAGACCCCCCATGATTTTGAATACCTCTATCAAATCACCTCTCAGCATTCTCTTCTCCAAGGAAAACAGTCCTAACTTCTCCAGTCTATCTTCACAACTGAAATTCCTCATCCCTGGAACCATTCTCGTGAATCTTCTCTGTATACTCTCTCTAATGCCCTCACGTCTTTTCTCAAGTGCAGCACCCAGAATTGGGTGCAATATTCCAGCTGATGCAAAACTAGTGTCTTATACAAGTTCAACATAACGTCCTTGCTCTTGTACGGACTGGTTCAATACCTGAGGAGTCACAAATGGTGCTGAACATCCCCACTTCTGACCTTAGGATTGAAGGAAGGTCATTAATGAAGTAGCTGAAGATGGTTGGGCCTAGGACACTACCCTGAGGAACTCCGGCAGTGATGTCCTGGAGCTGAGATGATTGACCTCCAACAACCGTAGCGCTAGGTATGGCTCCAATGAGCGGAGAGTTTTCCCCGATTCCCATTGACTCAAGTTTTGCTAGGGCTCCTTGATACTATGCTCAGTCAAATGCTGCCTTGATGTCAAGGGCAGTCACTCACCTCACCTCTTGTGCTCAGCTCTTTTGTCCATGTTTGAACCAAGGCTGTAATGAGGTCAGGAGGTGAGTGGCCCTGGCGGAACCCAAACTGAGCGTTACTGAGCAGGTTATTACTAAGCAAGTGCCACTTGATAGCACTGTCGATGACACCAGTATTAGAACAACCTAAGAAAGAAGATTGCCACTAATTTGAGTCTTCCAA
Organism: Heterodontus francisci; assembly: GCF_036365525.1. Lineage (NCBI taxonomy): Eukaryota > Metazoa > Chordata > Chondrichthyes > Heterodontiformes > Heterodontidae > Heterodontus > Heterodontus francisci. The sequence goes on along the minus strand of NC_090375.1, from coordinate 69,296,985 downwards.
AACTTTAATAATTTGGGAGATACCAAACATTAAAATTTATTTAAGGACGGGGAAGAGTTCTAACCAGATAATTGGAGGGCAATAAGTTTAATGTTAGCTGTGGGAAATTAGTAGGGTCCATTATCACAGGTCAAATAAGTAAAACTGCTTGTCCAATGGTTAAACATTAGAAAGACCAAAACAATTCTCTTCAGCACCTGCCACAAACTCTGTACCTTTTCTACTGCTATCATTCCCCTCCACGGCCACTGTCTCAGCTTGAACCAGACTATTTGCAAGCTCGGCATCCTATTCAACCCCAAGCTGAGCTTTGTGTAATGGCTGTCCAACTGGAGGTCAATGTCAAAATGGCAATGGGTCGAACAATAGCTGGAACAGACAGTAAGTTCTGCATTCCAATTTTGTGTAAGCTGAAATGAAAATTATAGCCTATATCTTTTATAGATAAAAAAAAATGCCTGCTGTGCAGTATTTTATTATTAAACATCCAATGGAAAAGCTATGAAACTTGAAGAGTCTTTACATTCACATGTAAAATTTATGATAGAGTATAAGACAAATATCAACAGTTAATATTTCTGGCAATTAAAACAGTCCCCGTACAACAACAGCATCAGGATTTTTGCAATTTTAATAACATTTAGTCAAAAAATGTAATAGATTTAGTTGCTGAATTTTTCAAAACAAATATTTTGAGTTTGACAAGTGTGAAAGGTTTAAAGAATACAAAAATAGGGATGTGTTCAATAGGAATATAAAAGGAAACCAGGCTTTGCTTGTCAATGCAGTTGCAATTTTGAGTGAGTAAATATACAATAATACATGCCTGAAAGTGAGATACGAGCAATAATCTAATTAAGGTCTCAGAAGATGTTTTCAGACAAGGGAATGAGTTGTGATGAAAGGTCACAAAGCTGAAACATTAACTCTGCTTCTCTCTCCACAGAGGCTGCCAGACCTGCTGAATATTTCCAGCATTTCTTGTTTTTGTATTAGAGAGAATCTAACCATCTCCGCTAGACTTTCAATAGCATTACGATCGCTGAATCCCCCACTATCAACATCCTGGGGGTTACCATTGACCAGAAACTGAACTGGAGTAGCCATATAAATACCATGGCTACAATAGCAGGTCAGAGGCTAGGAATCCTGCGGCAAGTAACTCACCTCCTGATTCCCCATAGCCTGTCCACCATCTACAAGGCACAAGTCAGGAGTTTGATGGGATACTCTCCACTTGCCTGGATGGGTGCACCTCCAACACTTAAGAAGCTTGACACCATCCAGGACAAAGCAGCCCGCTTGACTGGCACCCCATCCACAAATATTCACTCCCTCCACCACCAACGCACACTGGTAGCAGAGTGTACCATCTACAAGATGCACTGCAGCAATGCACCAAGGCTCCTTAGACAACACCTTCCAAACCCCCGACCTCTACCAACTAGAAGGACAAGGGCAGAAGATGCATGGGACCACTACCTGCACATTCCCCTCCAAGCTACACACCATCCTTACTTGGAACTTTACATCTTTACATTCACATGTAAAATTTATGATAGAGTATAAGACAAATATCAACAGTAATACTTCTGGCAATTAAAACAGTCCCCGTACAACAACAGCATCAGGAGTTTTGCAATTTTAATAACATTTAGTCAAAAATGTAATAGAATTAGTTGCTGAATTTTTCAAAACAAATATTTTGAGTTTGACAGTGTGAAAGGTTTAAAGAATACAAAAATAGGGATGTGTTCAATAGGAATATAAATCTAAGGAAACCGGTCTTGCCTGTCAATGCAGTTGCAATTTTGAGTGAGTAAATATACAATAATACATGCCTGAAAGTGAGATACGAGCAATAATCTAATTAAGGGCTCAGAAGCTGTTATAGGCCAAGGGAATGAGTTCCGATGAAAGGTCACAAAGCTGAAATGTTAATTCTGCTTCTCTCTCCACAGATGCTGCCTTATCTGCTGAGTATTTTCAGCACTTTCTGTTTTATTGCAGATTTCCAACATCCACAAAATTAACATAAAAGAAAAATACTAAGTTAGATCTCATCTCATTCCACACTGTTATTCTTTAGAAATATATTCTGCTTATGTGTCTGGATGTTTTATTGTTTGAATCCATTTCCCCTGTATTTCTCCATTCCTGGTGGACCTATATGCGATATGAGTGAGCAATATAATGGTGGCTGTGGGTCCTAAACCCATTTGTTACCTCCATTGTTTAATTGCAACTAGCTTCAGAGATGAGCTTAGATATGTGGATCTCTGGTAGTTTAAGAAGACCACTGTCTGGTAGAAGCTCATCTTCCACTAACTACAGAGTTTGGACAATAGTTTTGAATCATCCAAATCCAAAATCATCTGAAAACTCATTTGCAGTACAGATAGCAATTAAATATGTCAATAGTGACTGATCAAATGTAGCTGTGGCATGAATGTACAAAATAGACATTAATCAAGAAAATGGGAGAGTGCTGTATCCATTACCATGTTGGGTCATTTTAGATTCACTGACTGAATGAAACAAATTTCACTGAGGGTTGTCGGGCACCTGTCTGATCTTGGGCTTCAGCTCCACTTTCCCGCTCGCTCGTTATATCCCTCGATTCCCTGAGAGACCACAAATCTGTCTATCTCAGCCTTAGATGTATTAAACGATGGAGCATCCACAACCCTCTGGGGTAGAGCATTCCAAAGATTCACAACCCTTTGAGTGCAGTAATTTCTCTTCATCTCAGTCCTGAATAATTGGCCCCTTATCTTGAGACTGTCCCCGTGTTTTAGATTCCATGACCAGCAGAAACAATCTCAGTGTTTACCCTATCGGCCCCTTCAGAATCTTGTATGTTTCAATCAGATCACCTCTCATCCTTCTAAGCTCCAGAAAATATAGGCCCAGTTTACTTAACATCTCATCAGAGGTCAAACCTCTCATCCCAGGACCAATCTTCACTGCATTGCCTCCAATGCAAGTATATCCTTCCTCATATATGGAGACCAAAACCCTGTCCAATTCTAGCAAAACTTCCTTATTCCTGTACTCCAATCCCCTTGCAATAAAGACCAACATGCAATTTGTCTTCCTAATTGCTTGTTGTACCTGCATGTTAATTTTCTGCATTCCTTGTACAAACACACCCAAGTCTCTTTGAACTTCGACACTTACAAGTTTCACACCTTTTAATCACATCCTCAAAAAACTAATAAATTCGTCAAAAAGCATTTCCCTTTAGTAAAACAATGTTGACATGTTCTAATCATACTGTGCTTTTCCAATTACATTGTTAAATCTTGCTTAATAGATTCCAGCATTTTCTCAACGACTGATGATAGGATAACTGGCCTGTAGTTCCTGGTTTTGTCCCTCGTTCCTTTCTTGAAAAGTGGTGTAATATTTGCCAACTTCCAATCTGATGTGACTGTTCCTGAATCTAAGGAATTTTGGAAAACCATAGCTGGTGCATCCACTATCTCTGCAGCTATCCCTTTTAGAAAACTAGGGTGTAGGCCATCAGGTCCCAGGGATTTGTCAGATTTTAGTCCTTTGAGTTTCTAATACTTTGGGCTGGACTTTTCCTGCTTGCCAGCGAGATTGGCGGCGAGCTTCAAAAGCAGCACAGTGCATGTGCGAGATGTGTGCCACAGAGCTGCCCCAATATTTAGCACGGCGACTCATTTACATGGAGGGGGTGGAACGCCCAGCCCCGATGACATAGAGGGGTGGGCACTCCATCCCCAGCAACGGTGTCATCACACAGGCGCCAGTGCCATTTTTAAAGGACTTCAGGCCCTTTAGGGTATTTAAATTTTTAAAGGGACAGCTTTTTAAAAATTAAAATTTTATTCAAAGTTCCAATCCCCTCTCCCACCCCCTCAATGACTGATCAGTTTATTAATTACCCTCTCCCCCCAAAAAACCTTTCTTCTAATCCCAAACTTCCGCCCCACCCGAACTTTAGTAACTGATCTTCAATCCCTTCCCACCATCCCCTCAACAAATAGCAAGAGTTTTCCCCGCTCCCACCCCCCGCCCCACCACCATGAAAACTTCACTCCTCCCCCCTCCCCACCAGTGTGCCACCTTGGATCTCCAAACGGAGATCCGAAGGCACGGGAGCTCCAGCAACCGGTCAGAATATTGACGTGGGATGGCGGTCGCAAGTAGTTATGTATTAATTAAAAATTTAAATATTTGGGCGGCACAGTGGCGCAGTGGTTAGCACCGCAGCCTCACAGCTCCAGCGACCCGGGTTCAATTCTGGGTACTGCCTGCGTGGAGTTTGCAAGTTCTCCCTGTGTCTGCGTGGGTTTCCTCCGGGTGCTCCGGTTTCTTCCCACATGCCAAAGACTTGCAGGTTGATAGGTTAATTGGCCATTATAAATTGCCCCTAGTATAGGAAGGTGGCAGGGAAAATATAGGGACAGGTGGGGATATGGGATTAGTGTAGGATTAGTATAAATGGGTGGTTGATGGTCGGCACAGACTCAGTGGGCCGAAGGGCCTGTTTCAGTGCTGTATCTCTAAACTAAACTAAATTGCCATCGCCAAGCGGTGGTGGGGTGGGGGGGTGACGGGTGCTGCCACGAGGCCTTGCTGCCAGTAATATGGGGCAGGACCTTCTCTGCGTCAAGGCCCATGGCGAGCCTCTCCCGGGCCCCCGATATCGGGGGGTGGGAGGGGTTTGTTGCTGATAAATTCCAGCCCCTTTTCTCTGCTGATATTAATTTCCTTAATCTACTCATTCTTTAGTGTCTAGGTTACAGTCTATTTCTGATATGAAATTTGTATCTATGAAAACAGATACAATATTTGTTCAATGCCTGTGCCATTTCCCCATTCCCCATGATAATTTCTCTTATCCCTGCTTCGAAGAGACTAGTGTTTACTTTAACTACTCTCCCTTTTGATATAGCTATAAAAGCTCTTACAATCTGTTTAAATATTACTGGCTATTTTTAAAATCTGTCTTTATGGGGATGTAGGCGTCACTGGCCAGGCCAGCATTTTTTGCCCATCACTAATTGCCCATGAGAAGGTGGTGGTGAGCTGCCTTCTTGAACCACTGCTGTCCATGTAGGTACGCCCACAGTGCTATTAGGAAGGGAGTTCCAGCATTTTGACCCAGCGACAGTGAAGGAATGGTGATTATAGTTCCAAGCCAGGATGGTGTGTGGATTGGAAGGGAACTTGAAGGTGGGGGTGTTCCCGTGCAACTGCTGCCCTTGTCTTTCTGGGTAGTAGAGGTCGTGGGTTTGGAAGGTGCTGCCTAAGGAGCCTTAGTGCTTTGCTGCAGTGCATTTATAGATGGTTAACTTTTAGATAGGGCTAAAATGAACTGATTTAAAGAGCCAGGGGAATTTAAACAGTTTAAGAGGGCAGATTGGGGGAGAAAACGTTAGGGATGGCAGCAGATGGCCATGGATAGAGTTGAACAGCAAGGGAGCTTCCTAGGGAGCTTTAAATCAGTTCATTTTAGCCCTATCTAAAAGTTAACAGTTAGTTTTAGTGTATGTTACCTGGGCCCACTGCCCTCCCCCAGCCACACCTGCTCTTTGTTTTCTCAATGAAATTGATCCGGATGAAACTGACAAGCACAGCTGCCGATACTTCAATCTCCGATCCTGCTGTCTTCACAGTCCAGAGTGTCTGCAGCCACGGCATGCGGTAAGTCCATTGAGGTGAAGAAGGAGCTGCGGGACCCGAGAGAAGTCCTGTGAAAAGGTGCCCCGAACACCCAAAACATCCACGAACGGCCCCCCCGGCCGCAACTTCAAAGCGCCCGCGGGAGATGGCTCGGAGAGCATCTGCAGCGCACTGTCGGCAATGCTGCATGCTTTTATTTAAACCACTGCAAAAAAAAACCCTTAGCAAATGTAATCACCTCTAAGTCTGCCAAATGATGCTTCACCTCCCGAAGGACGTGGATGAGCTTTCCGGACGTCGATGGTGGGCACTGAGGAAATGGCTTATTACCTGCACCAGATTCCACCCCCCCTCCCCCCCGTTTTACCCCCCTTCCACCCACCCCCGTCCCCTTCCCTGCTCCACCCTCTCAGCTCACCCCCTCACAACCCCGTCCCAGCCCGCCCCCCCCTCGCACCATCTTCACCCCGCACCCCCTTCCCCTGCACCCCCCCCCCACCCCCTCCCTCTACCCCTCCCCCTCCCCCTTGCATCCCCTCCTCCCACCGGCACCATCCTACACCTGTGTAGGGGCCCCAACAACCCCACTGCCTTGTGGGCGTCTCGGGAGAGACCAAGGCTAAGGGAGTAAACCCTAACAGAAAATCCGGAGCGGAACCCTGTAGGCGGTCATGTGTCACCTTTGGCATGTTTCCGGCAGTTCCTGCAGCCATACTGGTGCCAAACGTCGTGTCCTGCACTCCTTTGGACCCCACCAGAAAGGCCGAGAGGGGGGTTTTGACGACTGGGCAATTCTCAACCTCCATAAATTTGCCCAGGCATGCGCCATGGAGAGGTCACTCCATAGTTGCCTCACAGTGACTAAAACAACACGGAAGGCAGCAGTTACGGGTTATAAGTCCAGATAAATTGGCGTAGAAACTGGGCGCCACGGGTTGCCTTTGTCGGTGGGAGAGGTCATTGCACCTCACTGGACAGCTACCGCCCGCCTCAAACCGGGCAGCCCCCGGTCAATAAGGTTCTGTCCCGCCACAGTCTGCCTGCTTCAATGGGTGCTTGGAGCTCAGGGTCATTGCCCGAAAGGTGGACTGATACACCGCACCAAACAACATGAAAAAAGGAAAGAAGGTACCAGCCCTTCGCTTTGCAAGCTGGAACGTCAGAACTATGTGTCCTGGCCTGTCGGAAGACCTTACACAAATCAACGATTCTCGGAAGACCGCCATCATTAACAACGAGCTCAGTAGATTCAATGTGGACATTGCAGCACTTCAGGAGACTCGCCTCCCCGCGAGTGGCTCTCTAGCAGAGCAAGACTACACCTTCTTCTGGCAGGGCAGGGATCCTGAAGAACCAAGACAGCATGGAGTGGGCTTCGCCATCAGAAACTCCTTGCTCAGCATGATAGAGCCTCCCTCAAATGGCTCGGAACGCATACTGTCCATCCGACTGCTCACCACCTCTGGTCCAGTACACCTACTCAGCATCTATGCTCCAACACTCTGCTCCGCACCTGAAGCTAAAGACCAGTTCTATGAACAACTCCATAACATCATTAGCAGCATCCCCAACACCGAACACCTATTCCTGCTGGGGGACTTTAATGCCAGGGTTGGGGCCGACCATGACTCATGGCCCTCCTGCCTTGGGCGCTATGGCGTTGGAAGGATGAATGAGAACGGGCAGAGACTGCTTGAGTTGTGTATCTATCATAACCTCTGCATCACCAACTCGTTCTTTCACACTAAACCCTGTCACCAGGTTTCATGGAGGCACCCAAGATCACGTCGTTGGCACCAGTTAGACCTCATTGTCACAAGGCGAGCCGCCTTAAACAGTGTTCAAATCACACGCAGCTTCCACAGTGCGGACTGCGACACCGACCACTCCCTGGTGTGCAGCAAGGTTAGACTCAGACCAAAGAAGTTGCATCATTCCAAGCAGAAGGGCCATCCGCGCATCAACACGAGCAGAATTTCTCACCCACAGCTGTTACAAAAATTTCTAAATTCACTTGTAACAGCCCTTCAAAACACTCCCACAGGGGATGCTGAGACCAAGTGGGCCCACATCAGAGACGCCATCTATGAGTCAGCTTTGACCACCTACGGCAAAAGTGCGAAGAGAAATGCAGACTGGTTTCAATCTCATAATGAAGAGCTGGAACCTGTCATAGCCGCTAAGCGCATTGCACTTTTGAACTACAAGAAAGCCCCCAGCGATTTAACATCCGCAGCACTTAAAGCAGCCAGAAGTACTGCACAAAGAACAGCTAGGCGTTGCGCAAACGACTACTGGCAACACCTATGCAGTCATATTCAGCTGGCCTCAGACACCGGAAACATCAGAGGAATGTATGATGGCATGAAGAGAGCTCTTGGGCCAACCATCAAGAAGATCACCCCCCTCAAATCTAAATCGGGGGACATAATCACTGACCAACGCAAACAGATGGACCGCTGGGTTGAGCACTACCTAGAACTGTACTCCAGGGAGAATGCTGTCACTGAGACTGCCCTCAATGCAGCCCAGCCTCTACCAGTCATGGATGAGCTGGACATACAGCCAACCAAATCGGAACTCAGTGATGCCATTGATTCCCTAGCCAGCGGAAAAGCCCCTGGGAAGGACAGCATTACCCCTGAAATAATCAAGAGTGCCAAGCCTGCTATACTCTCAGCACTACATGAACTGCTATGCCTGTGCTGGGACGAGGGAGCAGTACCCCAGGACATGCGCGATGCCAACATCATCACCCTCTATAAAAACAAAGGTGACCGCGGTGACTGCAACAACTACCGTGGAATCTCCCTGCTCAGCATAGTGGGGAAAGTCTTTGCTCGAGTCGCTCTGAACAGGCTCCAGAAGCTGGCCGAGCGCGTCTACCCTGAGGCACAGTGTGGCTTTCGTGCAGAGAGATCGACTATTGACATGCTGTTCTCCCTTCGTCAGATACAGGAGAAATGCCGTGAACAACAGATGCCCCTCTACATTGCTTTCATTGATCTCACCAAAGCCTTTGACCTCGTCAGCAGACGTGGTCCCTTCAGACTACTAGAAAAGATCGGATGTCCACCAAAGCTACTAAGTATCATCACCTCATTCCATGACAATATGAAAGGCACAATTCAACATGGTGGCTCCTCATCAGAGCCCTTTCCTATCCTGAGTGGTGTGAAACAGGGCTGTGTTCTCGCACCCACACTTTTTGGGATTTTCTTCTCCCTGCTGCTTTCACATGCGTTCAAATCCTCTGAAGAAGGAATTTTCCTCCACACAAGATCAGGGGGCAGGTTGTTCAACCTTGCCCGTCTAAGAGCCAAGTCCAAAGTACGGAAAGTCCTCATCAGAGAACTCCTCTTTGCTGACGATGCTGCTTTAACATCTCACACTGAAGAATGCCTGCAGAGTCTCATCGACAGGTTTGCGTCTGCCTGCAATGAATTTGGCCTAACCATCAGCCTCAAGAAAACGAACATCATGGGGCAGGATGTCAGAAATGCTCCATCCATCAATATTGGCGACCACGCTCTGGAAGTGGTTCAAGAGTTCACCTACCTAGGCTCAACTATCACCAGTAACCTGTCTCTAGATGCAGAAATCAACAAGCGCATGGGTAAGGCTTCCACTGCTATGTCCAGACTGGCCAAGAGAGTGTGGGAAAATGGCGCACTGACACGGAACACAAAAGTCCGAGTGTATCAGGCCTGTGTCCTCAGTACCTTGCTCTACGGCAGCGAGGCCTGGACAACGTATGCCAGCCAAGAGCGACGTCTCAATTCATTCCATCTTCGCTGCCTTCGGAGAATACTTGGCATCAGGTGGCAGGACTATATCTCTAACACAGAAGTCCTTGAAGCGGCCAACACCCCCAGCTTATACACACTACTGAGTCAGCGGCGCTTGAGATGGCTTGGCCATGTGAGCCGCATGGAAGATGGCAGGATCCCCAAAGACACATTGTACAGCGAGCTCGCCACTGGTATCAGACCCACCGGCCGTCCATGTCTCCGTTATAAAGACGTCTGCAAACGCGACATGAAATCGTGTGACATTGATCACAAGTCGTGGGAGTCAGTTGCCAGCATTCGCCAGAGCTGGCGGGCAGCCATAAAGACAGGGCTAAATTGTGGCGAGTCGAAGAGACTTAGTAGTTGGCAGGAAAAAAGACAGAGGCGCAAGGGGAGAGCCAACTGTGCAACAGTCCCAACAAACAAACTTCTCTGCAGCACCTGTGGAAGAGCCTGTCACTCCAGAATTGGCCTTTATAGCCACTCCAGGCGCTGCTTCACAAACCACTGACCACCTCCAGGCGCGTATCCATTGTCTCTCGAGATAAGGAGGCCCAAAAGAAAGAAGAATTTATAGATGGTACACACTGCTGCCACTGTGCGTCTGTGGTGGAGAGTGTGAATGTTTGTGAATGAGGTGCCAATCAAGTGGGCTACTTTGTCCTGGATGGTGTCGAGCTTCTTGAGTGTTGTTGGAGCTGCACCCATCCAGGCAAGAGGAGAGTATTCCATCACACTCCTGACTTGTGCCTTGTAGATGGTGGACAGGCTTTGGGGAGTCAGGAGGTGAGTTACTCACCACAGGATTCCTAGCCTCTGACCTGCTCTTGTAGCCATGGTATTTATATGGCTACTCCAGTTCAGTTTCTGGTCATTGGTAAGCCCCTAGAATGTTGATAGTGGGGGATTCAGCGATCGAAATGCCATTGAACGTCAAAGGGAGATGGTTAGATTCTGTTGTTGGAGATGGTCATTGGCTGGTACACGTGTGGCATGAATGTTACTTGCCACTTATCAGCCAAAGCCTGGATATTGTCCAGGTCTTGCTGCATTTCTACATGAACTGCTTCAGTATCTGAGGAGTTGCGAATGGTGCAATCATCAGCAAACATCCCCACTTCTGACTTCATGATTGAAGGAAGGTCATTGATGAAGCAGCATAGATGGGCCTTACTTGCTGTGTTTTTGTTTCTCAATGGAAGGTATGTTTGTTGAACATTTTGAATTGTTCCTTTAATGGTTTCCCACTGTTCATTTACTGCCATACCTGTTAGTCTTTTTACCCAATTTAACTTAGCCAGTTCTCACCTCATACCTACTGTTACGACCAGGTGAAAAAGGTGTCTCGGGGTCTCTTTCAGCCTTCACCTGGTCTTACTGTAACAGGATTTAATTTTAAGCACACGGTGTTTTGAGCTCCCCCTTGGTGAATCCTTGTTCCCCGCTTTCCAATTATACGGCAAAGAAATGAGAACAAACAGGTTTAAAGAAGAAAAGTGAAATTTATTCAAACTTAAACTCTAATTCGGATAATGCTTATGGATACACGTCGTGCCCCGCTAGTATGCATACGCGATACGCACATGCAAATAGAGATAGAAAAGAGCGGAAGAAAAAATAAAGCAGAGAGGTCTGAAAAGGGGTTTTTGTTACTGTGCTTCGAGGTCACTGTAGTTGTTGCTTGTAGATAGATCTTGCTTTTCGTTGGGGCCCAGTATTCTTCTTAAAGCTTGTTCACTGTAAGAGACTTTTCTCTCTTGAGGTTCATTTGTCTTCAATGGTTTCCAAAGCTGGTGAGAGAGATGAGAACAGACAGGAGAAAGGTGGCAGCAAGCCAGCCATGAGAGGTCTTTTCTAGTCCAGGAGCAAACAGCTTTCTGCCTTCTAAAAACTCTGTGGCAAGTTCAAATTCAAAAAACTCAGGTTGCCCAGCAGTTTAGTCATGCGACTGGTGAGAGGGGGTGGGGGGTGTGACCAAGTCCGTTTGTGTATTCGGCTATCTTAGCAGTCAACCTAGAATGCAAGCCCCTCCACCCTCAACGTCTGGTAATCAAAAGTCCATTGTGGATTTAATATGTCAGGAAATTGTCTTTTGTCCTTTTTAAACACTATCTGTAAATATGCAAATGTCTTTCCAGTCAAGGGTCTGGTGTTGCTTTCTTTTAAAAAAACATGTTCTTTCTTTACTCCAGTAACAGTTTAAAAATCGATGTTCATGTGGTGAAATTAATGTGCCTCATTCTTCGCAGGTGGGGTTCTGCATGACACCACGCAATGGGCTTTGTTTAGTTTAAGATTCTTGTTTTTGACTGGTGTATGTCCTTTTCAAATTTAAGATGGAATTCAATGGTATTATGATCACTATTTCCCAGTGGATCTTTTGCTAGGACATTGCACAATACTAGATCAAAGATAGCTTTATCCCTAGTCGATTTTACAATGTCTTGCTCCAAAGAACTGTCCCAAAAACATTCTACAAATTCATCTCCTAAACCACTCTTACCAATTTCATTGTCCCAGTATATATGAAGATTAAAGTCCCCCACAATTATTACATTGCCTTTGTTACAAGATCCAATAATTTCATGTTTAATGCTCTGTCCAATTGTTAGGTGGCCTATAAACTACTCCTACTAGTGTTTTCTGATTCTTGCTATTCCTAATTTCCGCTCATGCTGATTCTACTCCATGATCTTCTGAGGCCAGATCCTTTCTCATTAATGTCCTGATGCCATCTTTTATTATCAGGGCTACCCCTCCTCCCTTGCCATTCTGTCTGTCTTTCTGAAATATTGTGTACCCTGGAATGTAACCATGTCTCTGTAATGGCAATTAGATCTAAATCATTTACCACTTTGTGCCACTAGTTCATCAATTTTAATTGCAGATGCTTCGCACATTCAGATAAAGAACCTTTAATTTCTTTACTTCTATTCCCTGCAATGACCTTATTCGCTCTTTGTTAAATTGTCTGTCCCTTCCTGTCCCATTCTGTTTGTCTTTACCCACAATGCTATACTACTCTGATGTCTTGACTTTTCTCTTTGGATTTCAGAATCTTCCTTCACCCGAACCCATTAGTTCACAGTCTCTAACCTTATCTGCTGGCACACTCTTAAGTTTGTACACTCTGGCCCTTCCTGCCACACTCTGATCATTACCCTTATTGCTATCTTTCTTTCTTGCCTTCTCCTCTATCCATATTGCTATCTTGCTTTCTTGCTGTCACATCTTCTATCACACTTGAACCCTCACCCCCACTATTTAGTTTAAAGCCCTCTGTACCACCCTAGTTATACAAAAATCACCAGAACACTGGTCCCTTCATGGTTCAGGTGAAGACCATCCCAATGGTACAGCTCCCACTTTCCCCAGAACTGGTGCCAGTGTCCCATGAATTGAAACTCATTTCTTCCACACCAATCTTTGATCCATGCATTTAGCTCTCTAGTCTTATTTAGACTACTCCAATTTGTTCTTGGGTCAGGTAATAACTTATAGATTATTATCTTTGAAGTTCTGCTTTTTAAATTTAGCCCCTAGCTGTTCATACTCCCTATGCAGAACCACTTTCCTAGTCTTATTTATGTTATGTTATCTCTGCCTACGTAGATCACAACAACTAGATCCTTCCCCTCCCACTGCAAGTTCCTCTCCAGCTCTGAGCTGATGGACCAAACCCTGGCACTGGGCAGGCAACACAACCTTCTGGACTCTTGCTCTTGGCCACAGAGAACAGTGCCTATCCTCCTGACTATATTATCTCCTACTACTGCTACATTCCTATTTACTCCTCTCACTTGAATGGCTTCCTGTACCACAGTGCCATAGTCAGTTTTCTCATCCACCCTGCTGTCCTCGCTCTCATCCATACAAGTTGAAAGAACCTCAAACCTGTTGGACAATTGTTAGGGCTGAGGCTCTTCCACTTCTGCGCTCTCAATCCCCTTACCTGCCTCACTCACAGTCACACCCTCCTGTCCCTGACCAAATCAGAAAACCCTATCCTAAGGGGTGTGACTGCCTTCTGGAACAGTGTCCAGGTAACTTTCTCCCTCCCTGATGCATGGCAGTGTCTGTAGCTCTGCCTGCAGCTCATTGACTCTGAGCCAAAGCTCTTTGAACCACAGACACTTACTGCAGACATGTTTGCCACAAATCACACTGGCACCCACCAGCTCCCATATAATACAGCCACAACACATCACCTGCCCTACCAAGTTTATAGTGTGTTACTTTATATTTAATAAACCCCACTACCAGTAAGCTTTTCTACTGCTGGTAAACCTTACTACAACTAATAAAACCTTACTAATAAATCACCTGAGTCTCAAAAGACTCTTATTCTTATTTTAATTAGTGTTATACTAACCCCAAATAAAATTCCTTAGTTTATGTAAGCGAAAAAGCTCACCAATCACTTACCTTCTTTTTTGGAACTTCACACAACAATTCCTCTTTCTCCCTCTGAACTGAACTCCTATGTGAACCAAATCCCGCCTTCACACTCTGACTGTATGTCTCTCGCTGTCTGTCTGTCTCTCTCTCCCTCACACAAAGTCTCCACTCTGAACGCCCCTCACCCCATGCAGTTTGATAACCTGACTGCTACAGTAATTAACAACTATTTCAGCTGTTGACAGGTAACTGCCACTACCAGGCAGCTGTCTGTTTAATAAGGCAATTTAACGAACTTGAAATTTGAAAGTTCTATGTTAAAGCCTGACTCTTAATTTAAATTGAACTTGAGAAAAATGTGAACTAAATTCGCAGCTTCGCACTCTATGTTTAACTCAGACGAAGTCTCCACTCTGTGCTCCCCTCATCACACAATCCTCCTCCAATGTCACCCATCTGGGCAGGACTGCACTCACCTGGCTCCGTACTTATCTATCCAGCATATCACTTGCAATGGCTACTCTTCGGACTCCCACAGCATTATCTCTGGTGTCCCCCAGAGATCTATACTTGACCCCTTCCTATTTCGCTGACAGCACTCAGCTCTACATCACCACCACCTCTCTCAACTCCTCCATTATCTCTCAATTGTCATTCTGCTTGTCCAACATCTAGTTCTGGATAAGCAGAAATTTCCTCCAACTAAATAGGAGAACATCAAAGTCATTGTACTAGCTCCCCACCACAAACTCCGTTCTCTCCCTGGCAACTGTCTGAGACTGAACCAGTATGTTCCTAACCTTGGTGTCATAGATGACCATGATATGAGCTTCTGACCACATATCTGCACCATCAGAATGACTGCCTATTTCCATCCTCATAACATTGCCCAACTACACCCAGCCTCAGCTGGCTGTTGAAACCCTCATCCATGCCTTTGTTACCTCTAGACTTGACTATTCAAATGGAATCCTGGCCAGCCGTCAATGTTCTAACCTCCAGAAACTTGAGGTCATCCAACACTCTGCTGCCCGCATCCTAACTTGCAACAAGTCATGTTCAGCCATCACCTCTGTGCTCGCTAACCTACATTGGCTCCTGGTTAATCACTGCCTCAATTTTAAAATTCTTATCCTTGTTTTGAAATCCATCCATAGCCTCACCCCTCCCTATCTTTTATTTATTTAGAGATACAGCACTGAAACAGGCCCTTCGGCCCACCGAGTCTGTGCCGACCAACAACCACCCATTTATACTAATCCGACATTAATCCCATATTCTCGACCACATCCCCACCATTCTCCTACCACTTACCTACACTAGGGGCAATTTACAATGGCCAATTTACCTATCAACCTGCAAGTCTTTTGGAGACTTTTGGAGACTATCTCTGTAATCACCTCCAGTCCCACAACCTTCCGAGATATCCGCACTCCTCCAATTCTGGCCTATGGAGCATCGCCGAGTTGAATCACTTCTCCATTGGGTTGTCATGCCTTTAGCTGCCAAGGTCGTAAGCTCTAGAATTCTCTCCCTAAATTCCTCTATCTCTCTACCTCTCTTTCACAAGAACATAAGAAATAGGAGCAGAAGTAGACCATAGGGCCCATTGAGCCTGCTCCGCCATTTAATATGATCATGGCTGATCTTGGGCTTCAATTCAACTTTCTTGCTCATTCCCCATATCCCTTCCTCATTCAAGACACTCCTTAAAATCTATCTCTTTGACCAAACTTTGTTCATTTTCCCTAATATCTTCTTATGTGTCTCTGTGTCAGATTTTGTTTTATCATACTCCTGTGAAGCACTTAGGTCAGTTTACTACATTAAAGGTGCTTTAAAAATATAAGTTGTTGTTGTTAATATTGTCCTAGACTCCTCAGGAAAATAGAGTTGTGATAAGTAACATTCAGTGTTGTAATGACATGGGGAGGGAGAGAATTATATTTTAAATTCTCTGAAGGGACTAATTGATCGCGAGATAATTGATTACATTTCCTTTGCCCCAATCTTTCAAGACAACTATACATAAAAATACATATTAACTTCAATTGCCCCAGATACAACTAGCCATCCTGGAAAATTGGATAGAGTCTGCTGTGTTGGCATGGTGGGAATGGAAGTCGCACCCCACTGAAGTTGTACTGGTATGAGGACCAGAGGAAAATCAGCCCCCATGTTAAGACCAGAGAAATGCAGAGTGCTCAGTGGAAGGATGAGATGCTGGACTGGATTTTTAATCCCTGCTGAAGCCAGGATTGGAGGCAGGTAGGAGTTAAGAATAGTCCCTCCAGCCTATGTGCTGCTTCCCCAGCTCCATCCAGCCTCTGGGCCACTGTTGCGGAGGCAGGATTGGGGACCAGCAGAGCTACCCGCCCACGTGTGACGGGTAGCCAATCAGGCTCGTTGAGAGCCAAACTGAGGCCAATTAAAGGAGGCCGACTGGAGGCAGCAAGGGGCAGTTTAACTGCCTGGAGGCGGGCGCCCAGCAGCAGGCCAGAGGACCAGTGCTCCAAGCAGGGCTAGAGGCCCTCCTTGCCTGCCTGTGTGCTGCAGCAGCCATAAGCCACCCTGTAGAGGGGCTGCCCCACCAACAGTGATGGTGTGGCGTGGCTCCAAAAGCCGTTTTTTAACTAAAGATTTCTAAAAGTTGGAGAGATGCCACCTTCATCTAGAAATGCCCTCTCCCTTACTTACCTTCTATTACAGCCTGTTGCAGCTCTCAAGCTGGAAGGTCTGTGATTGGCCCTCCAGCTTCACTGGCCGCCCTACCATCCTTAACAGGCCAATTAATGGGGTGCCCCTGTGAAAATCACAAAGAGTGACTGTTTTTGGCCCTCAGATGGGTTTGGCACCTGGAAACAGTCCCGACCTCTATTTCCCATACCCAAAGGGAAAATACAGCCTAGTGTTCTTGAAGTTTGTCTCAAGTCTGAGTGGAACAGTTATAGGAGGTCAAATCAGAGAGGTAAGAGTGGGAGGTGAGAATAGGAGGGGGTGTTGAAGTGGTGAATTATAGGGTAGGTAGGAATCACATCTGCAGGCACAGCTGAGGTATTCAACAAAGCGATTATCTAATCTGCATTCGGTCTCTCCAAAGTTATGGAGACAGCACCATGAGCAGTGAATAAAGTGCACTAGATAAGAGGAAATAAATGTACGTTGCTGTTTGACACAGGAGTGCCATACAGTGTGGGAAGAAGTGTATGAACAAATGTCTCATCTGCTGCAGTTATCTGAGAAAGTGCCTGATGGATCTGTTGTGTACTTCCATCATTCTGTGTTTTTATTCCAGATGTCCATCATTTGCAGAGGCCAGAGACCATACGAATTGTCCACACACTTCTTCTTTGGCCTCTTTGTCTCGAGAGACAATGGGTAAGCGCCTAGAGGTGGTCAGTGGTCTGTGAAGCAGCGCCTGGAGTGGCTATAAAGGCCAATTCTAGAGTGACAGACTCTTCCACAGGCACTGCAGATAAAATTGGTTGTCGGGGCTGTTACACAGTTGGCTCTCTCCTTGCACTTCTGTCTTTTTTCCTGCCAACTGCTAAGTCTCTTCGACTCGCCACTCCTTAGCCCCGCCTTTATGGCTGTCCGCCAGCTCTGGCGATCACTGACAACTGACTCTCACGACTTGTGGTCAATGTCACAGGACTTCATGTCGCGTTTGCAGCCGTCTTTAAAGCGGAGACATGGACGGCCGGTGGGTCTGATACCAGTGACGAGCTCACTGTACAATGTGTCCTTGGGGATCCTGCCATCTTCCATGCCGCTCACATGGCCAAAGACCAAAGTACAGAAAGTCCTCATCAGGGAACTCCTCTTTGCTGACGATGCTGCATTAACATCCCACACAGAAAAGTGTCTGCAGAGACTCATTGACAGGTTTGTGGCTGCCTGCAATGAATTTGGCCTAACCATCAGCCTCAAGAAAATGAACATCATGGGACAGGACATCAGAAATGCTCCATCCATCAATATCGTCGACCACGCTCTGGAAGTGGTTCAAGAGTTCACCTACCTGGGCTTAACTATCACCCGTAAACTGTCTCTCGATGCAGAAATCAACAAGCGCATGGGACATAGCAAGTCTGCTATGTCCAGACTGGTCAAGAGGTTGTGGGAAAATGGTGCACTGACACGGAACACAAAAGTCCGAGTGTTTCAAGCCTGTGTCCTCAGTACCTTGCTCTATGGCAGCAAGGCCTAGACAACGTATGTCAGCCAAGAGCGACGTCTCAACTCATTCCATCTTCGCTGCCTCCAGAGAATCCTTGGCATCAGGTGGCAGGACCGTATCTCCAATGCAGAAGTCCTCGAGGCGGCCAACATCCCCAGCATATACACCCTACTGAGCCAACGGCGCTTGAGATGGCTTGGCCATGTCTGCACTCTCAGTCAAGGAATAATGTATGGCCCAAGGAAACCTTAATAAAAAGCAAAGGAATAAATAGTGAAAAATCTTATCACCATGATCTTTGCCTGAATTTTAAAAAAGCAATTTCATGCCAGTTATAGAATAGCTTTTTTGTAATCAGAGAGTTTGTACTACATTAAGTTTGATAATGCAAATAGATAATTACCTTTCAGTTTCTATTTAAAATAGAAATGTTGCAAAATGTCACTTATCATCTGTTTTAGGTCAACTTTATATTATGAGTGCTGCTAGAGGAAACTGGCTGTCTTGCAAGATGACCTCCTCTGTTTGCTATTTGTAGCAAAATTGTAGAAGTGTTCTTTTGTATCAGCATTTATGAATTTGTGGTATAGATGGCAAATAAAAAGAAATCTTCACCTAACAAACCTAGTACCAACGAGAAGAAATGAGCAGATGGAAGTACATTATATGACAGTAAAATCACATCGTATCCTTTTTAAAACAAAGTGAGCTTTTTCTTAGTGGTTCTTCAATTTGAGCTGCTTTAGTAAACTAATTTAAATAGATGCCGCTTAAAATGCATATGTAAAGGTGCAGCTGCTACTCAGTCAAGGAGGATTTCAAGAATTCCTGGATGCCTCAAATTTATTGCAGCACTTGTATAACAGCATGGAAATGCTATATTTAACAAATGCCATGGTTGTTGTGCTGTCTGCTATCATATTAGGCTCTACATTGCTGATTTACAAGGTAACGATAATACATACAGGCAAGAGAAGAAAATTAATCTAGTTTTTTAAAATATATAGATTAACTCAAAAGAGCAGAAAGTAACATTCATTGTATATACATTTTCAATCTCTGTGTACTTGGGGACATTTTGTTTTTGCACTTGTTTAGATATGGTTGGCTGGAAAAAGCAGTGCTTCAGCAAGCTAACATTAACTGGTCTCATTAATATAGTCTGCCTGTCTGTTAACTATAATCACCAGATTCCAAGCATCATGAAATCTGAATATGCGCATAAACTGCTGATGTATT
Source organism: Heterodontus francisci (assembly GCF_036365525.1). Taxonomy (NCBI): domain Eukaryota; kingdom Metazoa; phylum Chordata; class Chondrichthyes; order Heterodontiformes; family Heterodontidae; genus Heterodontus; species Heterodontus francisci. The sequence goes on along the minus strand of NC_090375.1, from coordinate 69,277,719 downwards.
AATTCCTTTTGAATATATACTTCTCTTGACCCTATTCTTTTCCACTTCTAACTGCTATTATTTTTATTCATTCTTGGGATATGGGCATCACTGGCAAGGCTGGCATTCATTGTCAATCCCTAGGTGCCCTTAAAAAGCTTGTGGGGCGTCTTCAAAGCAATTATTCTTTGAGTAGTTTGATACAAATGAGTGGCTTGCAAGGCCGCTTTGGATGGCAGTTAAGAGTCACATATAGACTAGGTAAAGATGGCAGGTTTCCTTCTGTAAAGAACATTAATGAACGAGTTGGATTTTTTGCATCAACAACTTGCATTTATATTCTGCCTTTAATGTAGTAAAATATCCCAAGGTGCTTCACAGGAGTGTAATCAAACAAAATTTGACACCGAACCATATAAGGAGATATTAGGACAAGTGACAAAAATAATTGATCAAAGAGATGTCTCAAGGAGCATCTTAAAATAGGAGAGGTAAGTTGAAAGGTTTAGGGAAGGAATTCTGAAGCTTAGGGCCTAGATAGCTGAAGGCATGGTTGCAAATGGCGCAGTGAAGAAAATTGGTGACATACAAAAGGTGAGAATTGTAAGAATGCAGAGATCTCGAAGGTTTATACGGCCAAAGGAGTTTACAGAGATACGAAGGGGTGAGGTGATGGAGGGATTTAGAAACAATGATAAAAATTTTTGAATCGAGGCTTTGCCAGAGTAGGAGATAATGTACGTCAATAAGCACAGCAGTGATGGGTGAACAGGATTCGGTGTGAGTTAGGATATGGGCAGCAGAGTTTTGGATGATCTTAAGTTTACGACAGGTGCAAAGTGGATGCTGGCCAGGAGAGCATTAGAAAAACTGAGTCTAGAGGTAACAAAGACATGGATGGATAAAGGTTTCAGCACTAGATGAGCTAAGACAGAGGCAGAGACAGGTGGGGCTGCATTTTAAGAGTCCCGCTGCTAAAGTAGGCAGCGATGTAAAAAGATGCAGCCCACCATGCAGCACCGCGTCATGGAGCCGCCACGATTTCAAACGCGGTGGCTCATTTGCATGGCTACGGTGCCCGCCCCCTGCGATGATGTGGAGGGGGCAGGCGAGCTGTCGCTGGCAACGGCATCCGGCACCAATGCGCAGGCGCCGGTGCCATTTTTGAAGGGCTTATTGCCCTCAATGGAGATTTTAAAATTAAAGGGCCAAGTAAGTTAGATTTCCATAAAACACAATTAAATGACCTTTAAATGCATTTTCCCACTGCCCGCAATGGCATTTGTGCCCTTTTCCCCCCCCAGAATTAGAATATTATGAATCTGACTTTCCCCCCCCCCCCCCCCCAAGGTTTGGCAACTTTGCCCTTCCCATCATCGCCCCCGACCAATCTGCATCGTTGTCACCCCGCTCCCCCCTCCCATACAGAGTAACAATCGTTCTTCCCCCTCCCCACAGATGTCATGCCACATTTCCCCGAATGGGGATTCGAAGGCGCGGCATTGTCAGCCACCCGAGTGAAGATTGGTGCGGCGATTAAGGAGGTGACGGGACTCTCATGAAATCAGGTATGTAAATTAGTTTACATATTGAAATGGGGCTGCTGTCGCCAAGCGGCAGGGTGGCCTCCATGAGGCCTCACTGCCGCTGCCGACATCATCATGGGGCCTGCTGCCGTCTGTGGCGGGCCTCCACCGTACCGATCTTCATTGCCCCCCCACACCACCGTTCCCGACGGTGGAGGGACTTTAAAACCCAGCCCATAATGTTATGGAGGTGGAAATAAACAGTATTGATAACAATCTTCATCAGATTTGCAGGCACCAGACAGAAGTGGCCGGAATTTGAGTTGTCTGAGAGGGTGGGTTTGGGGACGGCTGGTTGCTTAAACTCGCCACCCCACCATCCCCCTCCTGCCAGGTCGGCATGCCAGTTTTCAGATGCAAGTCCAGCACACTCAGATTTTGAATGGCACCAACAGGAGCTAAAAGAAGCAACCTGCCCAAATCTGCTTAAATGACCACTTAAGGCAATTAATGAGCTTGTTGTCAGCTGGTTTAAGGGGCAGACTTTGATTTTCATTTTGAGGGTTTGATTCTGTGCACCGTCTAACCATGACATGGAGTAGGAGGCTATGATATAGCAGGGAGTGATCTGCAATGATGGGACAGAGGCAATAGGCAGCATTGAAGAGAGAATTCTGAGAGATGGCACTCATTCACAGGCAAGAAGTTATGCTTAGTCATAAGAAATATCCTTCATATCTTCGCAAGGGCTTTTTTTGTGGTGGGGATGTATTCAGGCAGTTTCCACACTCCAATGCCAGTGAAGGAAGGGTATAAGAAGAAACGGTTTCACTGAGCGTGGTCCGACCAGAAATGAGGAACAGCATCTGCCGGAGCAGCGGCAGACCCTGGGCAGCTGGGGCGCAGTGGTGAGGAATGAGGGGCAGGAAGGCTCCAGATGCTGAATCTGACACAATCTTCACCAGCCACACTCCATCACTCTGCCAACCTTCATTTCCCATTCTCCAGAGTTTGCCACAAGAAATGGAAGCACATAAGTCAACCTTAGTGCAACAATTTTCCAAGTGCTTTATGGCTTAACAATTAACTATTATTTTCATTTTAATCACCCAGGTGGCCCACAAAGTGATCTTACCGGTGCGGTGACCTCTGCAGATTGCCACTCCTATGAGGCTGCTGCACGGGCATCACTGCAGGGGCAGTTTCAGTCACGGGGCTTCATCCATGGGAGGGGCCATAGAGGTGGATGATGCTGGTGCAGCCTCATGAGGGGTGGCCCCCTCATCACCATTTGTCGCCTCCTCAGCCCTTTCATTGATTGCTGGAGAGGACCACCAGTGGGGCATGGCTGGAATCCACTCCATGCCTCTCTGTGCCATCTGCGCCACTGACTGGTCAATACTGCTGAGTCTCATTTGCAACCTGTGCATGTTAGTGCACTGTTCCTGCATCCAGGAACATGGCTGTCCACTCTCTCAAGGGAGGAGCTCACGTACTCAAAGCACTGAGTCATTGTGGAGCACATGAGATCAATGGACTCCTTCATTCTCATCCTGTGACCCCACACTGCCTCAGGCAACTCCAATATGTGGGCACACATCTCATGCTGGTTGTCCAGGTAGAGGCGCTGTGTCGTGACTCCTGAGGCTCTGCATCTCCACTCTGCTGAGCAGGACTGCACCTATCCTCCAGCCTCCAAGGAGGACAGGCCACAGCCGACTCTGCCTCCCCCGAATCCTCATGCTCTGAAGTGATGTGCGTTTCACCCTGTACCACGTCTCTAATGATGTGCAAGGACCCACCAAGGTGCGAGTGTCTGCGCTGGTAAGGTGTTGGCAGGTACAATGTGACGGTGCAGGCTCCAAGGTGTCTTCCTCCTCTGAGCCCTCGGGACCTTCTCTGCATATGGACTCCTGTCACTCTGCAGCTGGCAGTGTGAGAGAGAGATGGTGATGAGAGGTCAGTGCAGTCAACAGATGCTTCTGCCACTTGAATTACTGAGATGACAGCTTCTGCAATAACAGATGATTGCACAGGGAGCATTGGCATGCATCCCCTGCATCTCTCAGCTATTGAGGTGTCTTCACTCTGTCCCCAGAATTTCTGAGGTCAGATACTCTGGCCTCTAGCATCTGCTCCTCGAATTGCATCAGTACCACAAGCTGCGCCAGCCCACCTTCCAGTTGCGCCCTCTCGTTCTCATGAGCGTTCAACTCCCTTTTGGCCTGCAAGGTGAAAAATGATGCCATTAGGACAATACCTCCCTCTCCACCTGCAGCCTCTCATTCGCATAAGATATTGCAACCTGCACTCCAGCCTCCTGACCAGCAGCATTAGGGTTCTGACTTCTGCTTATGGGTCAACAAGGCATCTGAACACACCCCTCTCCCATGGTGAGGAGACCTGTATACGCCTTCAGGACGCCCCTCTCCTTGGCACTCTGGTGATGACTGACCGGGGGCATGCCATCAGGGTCACTCTTGCCATTCACTCTGCCAGGCCTAAGAAGGTAATTGAAGTGTTTCTGGCACAGCATTCATTTCCCCCTTGCCACTCCCCTGCTGCTGACCTTGTGTGCCACCTCCAGCCATGCCCTGTTAATCAGTCTTGGCGTCTCCTGGCAGTAAAGGGAATGTTCTTCCGCACACTCACCGCCTCCAACATGACTTCCAGTGAGTCATCTGAGAAAGGGAGGGGCAGCCCTGGGTAGGAGGCCCTCCCTGCCATCTGCCCTCTGCTTGTGCCTCCATTCTGTGGACAAATGGCAGCCTCAGCAATGGATGCCACTCGCCCTTTAAATCAGGCCCACTTTGTCTTAAACTCACTTCCTTCCCCTGCCCACCACTGCTAATTGTGTGGCGAAAGTGACTCCTGGCCAATTAAATGCTTTGCATAAGAAAATCACGGTGCACGTGCAATCCAAAGTTGGCCTGGAGTCGGGACCTGGAAGTCATCACGACATCAGGGTTCCGACCCAGGAATTGAAATTATGCCCAATTATTTCATTACTTCCAATTTTTTTTTAAACCAAATTCAAATTTTCAAACTGCTATGGTGGGATTTTAACTCACATTCTGCTAGTGTTAGTATGGGCCTCTTGATAACTACTCCAATAGCAGAACAACTGCACTTGTGTACCTATTTTTTATTATGATGTTTCCTGCAATAGGGAACTAGGTTACTATAAAATCAATGTCTTCTGTTTGGAGTCAAGGTTCTGCTAGTGGTCCACCCTCTGTGGAGAGAGAATCTGACACAATGCAGAAGGCCTTGTAGGCGCATAGTTGACAAGAATGGAAGAATGACAGAAAGAATGAAAGAAGGAAATCAAAATGGAACTGAATAATGATCATAATTTTTGTGGAAACAAAGTAGGATTTGTGGTCTGGTTGACCAGGCCCAATACCTGTGGTCTTAAGCATATTTTATGGTTTAACAATCACATGCATGGTATTATGCGGGGAGATGGTGGTGTCGTGGTAACGTTACAACTAATCTAGCAACCCAGTCAAACTCCCTGGGGTCAAGGGTTAAAATATCATCACAGCAGCTAGTGGGACATAAAGTCAATTAATGAATTAAATTTGATACTGAAAACTAGTCTCAGTAATGATGTCATGAAACTACCATTGATTGTCAGTAAAAACCCATCTGGTTCACTAATGTCCTTTAGGAAAGGTAATCAGCTGTCCTTACGCAGTCTGGCCGACATGTGACTCTAGACTCACAGCAACTGCCCTCTGAAATGGCCTAGCTAGCAAGTCACTCAACTGTCAAGGGCAATTAGGGATGGACAACAAATGCAGGCCCTGTCACCAACACTCACATCTCATGAAAAAAAAACTCTGCACAGCAAAGTTTCATGGAGGCAAATAAGTGATGTCATCTCAATCAATTATAATCTGGCAGTGTTGTATCACTATTTATTTGAGAAGGTATTAGACCACATAGATTTTGGTATTTGCCAGCATATGGTGCTCCGGCTTCCTCCCACAGCCAAAGACTTGCAGGTTGATAGGTAAATTGGCCATTATAAATTGTCCCTAGTATAGGTAGGTGAATTAAGGGAAGGTGGGGATGTGGTAGGAATATGGGATTAATGTGGGATTAGTATAAATGGGTGGTTGATGGTCGGCACAGACTCGGTGGGCCGAAGGGCCTGTTTCAGTGCTGTATCTCTAAATAAAATAAATAAAATAATAAAATATGGATAGCTAATAAGGCATTTTAAAAGAAGAATTTAAAAGAATTCATTCCAGTGACAACTGGATAAGGAAATGTGACATTTAGTGGGAAAACAATCATGCAGAAATCATGTAAGCAAATCAATAGCATTTCCAGCTGAACTTTGTGCTTGAGCTGAAGACAAACTGCATTGCATTGTAAAGCAGCTGCTCACACTTTACACAAAATGCCTTTTCACTGTCATTTGTTTCCTTATGTTGTTGTGTCGATTATGCAATAATGAACGTAAATCCTGTGTGGCAACCTCTTGGCTCAAGTAGATTATATCTTTCACAGCAAAGACCTAAAACAGCTGCTTAGAAAGTTAACCTCCCATTTGCCTGACTTCCCCTTTAATCCCATGGAAATGATCTAGGGGTCTGCTTTTCAGCTTTTGCATGTGTCTGTTTTCACTCATGGTTTACTCCTTATCTGTCATTAGGGTCAAAGAGCTTCTCATGGGAAGCTTTAAAATAACACGTTTTAGCCCCTAACACTAACTTAGTTTTATCCGCAGACTGCTTAGTGTTTTAACGCCATGTCCCTTCTGCCTGGCTGCCTCTATATTTCTGTGCATTGAACCAAGGGCGGGGAAGGGGAAAGAGGAACAGCAGATGGGTCATAGCACCACCACAGGGCATGGCAGAAGCTCATTGTCTCATTTCAGTCCAGCTAGAACCTATTCACGTGGGCAGTAGCTGCCACAACAGTACATTCAGGAATGGCTTGATGTGATTGACTAGATGAATGTAGAACTTACCACAGATCTGAACAAAAGCAAAAGGCATTGACAGAGGATATTCATATTCTAAACATAACCCAGTCATGACCCAGAAATATAACAGTCTGAGGCATTCTCAGTTATGTTTACAGGAGGAACTGTTTAAATTCCTCCATCTTGAATATTCTTATAATATTGCCCTGTGTGACTGTAAGGATCAAACAGGATGCTTTGCATGAGTGCATGAATTGGTAGATTGTCACCATATTAGAACTTTTAGTGCTTCTTACCATACATAAACACAAAAATAGCAAACAGTTGCAATGGTTTTTCGGACAGAAAGTTGGCATAAAATTCACACCTACAAGGTGTTTTTATTTGCTGATAGAACAAGAGTGATAGAGGGAATTTTAATTAAACTTTCTTCAAAATAAACACGATGGCATGGAAATTATTTTGGGGACTGCATTTTCTGCTGCTCAACAACAGAAATGAATTAGATTGTAAAAGAAAACAGGAAGTAAAGTAGAAAACAATGATGATGGATTTTAGTGCCCAAACATTAGTAATTAATGCTTCAGGGCTGATTTTAATGGAAACTTGTGACTGCATAATGAAGCAGTCTTGTAAACTGTTTCAGTGCACACATTTCTAAATGTATGATTTTCATAATTTTTACTCTAGTCAGCATTTTTTGCTGTTTACGCTATTTGTAAAACATCGGGAACATTTAAAGGACCAATAATTTGAGATTCAGAGCTGATACAGTTTTTGCAAGCTGGACAGATGGGATTATAGATATTAGCATAAATAATGTACCTTAATATTTTCAGTTTTATTCAATACATCATTTTTGACAGGTGGTAATTTTGGTTTCAATATGTTGCCTGATTACACTATATCTGTGTTATTAAATAAATACTGCACAAATAAGTATCACAGAAAAGGAATGGACAATTTTAAATGTTTCCTCCCTGAGATTTACCAGCCTCATTCATCCAGCATTAATGCCCATGCAGCGTTTTATTGTCTGCAAGATGTGGTAAAATGAAATGCAACTGTGGTTAAACTGTTTTGCATATTTTACTGCCGTGGATACTTAAATAAGCAGGTGGGGAATGAACAGCCTCAGTGGTTAGCAGAAAGCAATATTTCCAGCTAACAGTTACTTTTACAAACATGAAAAGCTGTGCAAAAAGATTTTTTTTAAAATTGCACCTGAGCGATTGAGTATAGGCTTTCTATGTGACCTGTAGGTCTCCAGTCACAGAAACAGAAAAATATGTTGGGAGTGGGGGGGACGGAGGGGTGGGTGCAGATGTGGTGGTGGGAAGGGTGACAGTGAGTCCCTTACGTGATTTTCCTTGGATAAAGCGCGAAAGAGGAACTGGCTCGTGCAACAGCTCATTCAGATACAGGCCGGAATTTTAGTCGGTGGCGAGCCCACCTCCTCCAGGCCTGGGGAGCCATGCCCGGATTTTTTGTCCCCCCCCACCAGGCCCTTAATTGACCTTGGGCAGGACTTCCACCTCCTTGAGGCAGGCCATAATAATTCCAGCCATGATGTTTGTCGATCAGTGCCATGTCCATTATGGAAGTTGGAAATAGGAACCGGGTCTGGTTTTGGGTCAGAAACCTGTCTCCTGTGGGAAACTGATACAGATTGCAATTTTCAAATGGGTAAGCCCTTAATTGATATGCAGACGGGTTTTCTGTCCACTTCGAGCCAGTGGGATTGACAATGGCAGTAGGTCAGATCAAGTGTGGGGCTCATTTAGACTTCCACGGCAGCCATCACTGAGGCTGCTGATTCTCCTGAGGGAGAGATCTACCTTCCTCAGCACCAGAGGGAAGTAAAATATCACAGGGGAGCTGGAGGCCTGGCACTTGGGGCAGGGATCGCTGCCCACCTGGATCTAATGCTGGAGGCCATGAGGGAGGAGGAGGAAGGTCCTCTTCCCAGACGGTGACAAGAATACTCCACCTTGTTATGCAGCACCTCTCTGTTCAGTGTCATCTCCCTCCGCTGTCTCTTCTTCCACCTCTCTTACCACCTGCTCCTCCCCCGATGAGTTATCTCCTATCAGAACCTCACTGTCCTCAAGGTCCACACCTCTCTGGAGGGCCATGTTATGGAGAGTGCAGCAGATAAGGTCCGAGACTCTTTGTCATAGAGTCATAGAGTTATACAGCACAGAAACAGGCCCTTCGGCCCATCATGTCTGTGCTGGCCATACAGCACCCAACTATTCTAATCCCATCTCTTGCAGGATGGTATTGGAGGGCACCACCCAACCGATCCAGGCACCAGAATCGCATCTTCAGAAACCAATGACCTGCTTAATGTTGACCTGCTTAATGTTGGCCTGCTGAGCAGGTGGCATTGGTTGTATTGCCTCTGTGTCTTTGTCTGGGGCTCCCATTGACGAGTCAGTAGCCATGTCTTCAAGGGATGTCCCTTGTCCCCTGGATCCATCCATGCACTTTGGGGGATGGAGTGAAGTTCTGAGGCAGCCTAGACTAGCGGAGGATGAAGGAACCATGGCAGCTGCCAGGAAAGTGAGCGCACACATAGCAGAAGATTTGTGGTCACAGACCAGTTGGACATTGAGGAAGTGGAAGCCCTTCCTGTTGATGGATGTCACTGGCCGGTTGTTGGATTCCTTGATGGCCACATGACTGCAAGCAATGATGCCCTGCCCCTGGGGGAATCCAGCAATGGAGACTGAACCCAATACCCTCTGTGCCTGCGCAGGCCCATCTGTGTCAAAGTGGGTGTAGTTCCTCGCCCTCCTGAAAATGGCATCCATGATCTGCCTGATGGCCTGAGGAGCTGCTGACTGTGAGATGCCACCTAGGTCCACATCAGCTCCCTGGAATGACCCAGTTGCTTAGAAGGTTGGGGCAATGGAGACCTTGACGGCTGCAGGTAGGCAACTGCCATGGGGCAGGTCATTATGGATCAGAGCACACAGGTCCAAGACCGTCTTCCTGGATAGGTGCAGCGTCTTACAGCACTAGGGCTTTGTCAACGGCAGGGAGCTGACTCTTGGGCTGTACAACCGATCTCTTAGGTAGTGCCTTTCTCCCCTTTCATGTCCACCCTCTCCCCAGCTGCCACCACCCAGCCCCCACCTCCCCCTCCCCCTCCACCCCCGCTGTGCTCCTCTGGCCTTCTGCTGTCTAGGAGGTTGCATCTGCTGCAGCTCATCCTGGCTGTCTTGTCCAATGTCAGAGTAGACTGTTCCCATCTGAACTCCCTCGGCTGAGCTTTGTGCGTCCACCAGGCCTTCCCCTGCCAACCCCAGGTGCCCTAGTGATGACAGCAGCCACACCCACTGAGAAAAGCAAGTCTTACAGCTGCAGCAATGGCCACTCTGTGGCACTTTTGAAGCAGTTGAGTTTTTTTTGGGGCCTCTGCATTATTTTACTCAGCCCTTCCCATTGCCCTCTTGGCCCCCCACTGTGTTCATGACTTGAACACCCTGTCATGTTCCCCACATGGCATCCTCCATGTTCCCAGCTTTTGAAAATTGCAAACTGCTGCTGAAAAGCCTGTTAATGAGCTCTTCAATAAGCTCAACAGGCAAATAATTGAAGGCGTGTATCTGTCTCATTTCATCCCTCCAGGCATCCCTTTAAAAATGGCATCACATTCCGGAGGCAGTGGATCCCAGTGCCAGTCTCCGAGAACACGATTTTTAAATTGTGCTCGCCTCCGTACCCACACTCAGTGGGCTTTATAATCCGGCCCCATGACTCATCTTTTCTGACTGGCGTTCAACCTTACGTTAAGGTAACTATTGGTACATTATTTCCATTCCTCAAATAAAAGCTAATGAGAAGACACAGATTGTAGATGAACACGAAAAAAAAAAGTGAGAAAAAAATACCCAGAAATTCCAAGGAAAGTCTTTTGGAGTGGATTTGGCATAGCTCCTGGTTCCATTTGATTCTCGGGGTTATGGCACTAATATATTGCAGATGAGCACCATTGTCAACGGGGTGACTGCTTCGTGTACGGAGGAAGGGTTGCACTGTGGTAATGTAGGTGATGTTAGGTATAATGAAAGCAAAAGCTTTGGAATCATACGAGACACTGTTGGATAATATATTGGGGGGCGGACAGACTAAAGTGTGATCTAAAATAAAAGCAAAATACTGTGGATGCTGGAAATCTGAAATAAAAACAAGAAATGCTGGAACCACTCAGCAGGTCTGGCAGCATCTGTGAAAAGAGAAGCAGAGTTAACGCTTCGGGTCAGTGACCCTTCTTCGGTAAGGTGTGATCTAGTTGGCCAAATGGTCCTTCTGTTCTGCAAACCACAGAATGAAGGTAGAAATTCATCTTGGCCAGTAGTGTACATAAGGCGATATCATATTGGCCACCCATTGTACACCTCACCCCTAAATACTGGCCTTGCCAGCTATGCTCACATCCCAAGAACAAATTAAAAAATAAAGGAATTTGAAACTACCTTGTCCTGGCACATGGGAAACAATGCCAGGGCTGAAAGACATAGCTGCAAACTCCAGTTGTGGAATCTTCCATATTTACCACTCTCCTACTCTTAGACTAATAACGCTGTTCCTCCACCCCCACTCTTGTTCCACTAAGCCTTGATATTTCCCTTGATTACCTTTCATTGTGCCTCCATTCTTGTCCTCAACATAGGTTCTGGAAATTGCAAAGCTATTGAGTAAATCCTCCACAGAATTTTTCTGTACTGGTTGCTCCAGTATCCTCCTCCTCTTACTGTCGGCGGTAACCCAATTTGTTTTCTCTGCTTCACTTTTTCTTTTGATGCATGGGGTGACCACCTACTGGAACATGTCGTCCAGAAAACTTTCCTTCCCATTTATGTTGTAGAGCATAGCCAGCTGGTTCCTGAGTACAGTATTCCTCTGCTATGGCAACACAGTTCACTGATATTCCATAAATGTGCATCCTTCTGAATGCTTTGAAAATCCAAGATACCCCACATAACACATGTTTCATAAATCACTAGTCTAGCTACAATCCGAATGTCTTCGCTACTCTAAATGCAATTCATTAGAACTAATTCCAACGTAGGTGCCTCCTTACAGATTCGGGACAACTCTCTGAGCACTGAAGCCCATTCAGCCTAAACTAGAATTGAGCAAAATTTTGAGGGGCTTTGATATAAATAAGGAGAAACTGTTTCCACTGGTAGGAAGGTCAGTAACTAGAGGACACAGATTTATGATGATTGCAAAAGAACAGGAGGGGAGATGAGAAGAAATTATTTTGCACAGCGAGATGTTATGATCTGGAATATATGACCTGAAAAGATGGTAAAGCAGATTTAAAACTAACTTTCATAAGAGAATTGGATATGTCTTTGAAAAAGAAAACATTTGGAGGGTGATAGGGAAAGACCAGGGGAGCGGGACTCCTTGTAGATCTCTTTCAAAGAACTGGCACAAGCAGATGGGGTGAATGGCCTCTTTCTGTGCTGTGTGATTCTATGAATCTATAATTCTAGCTTCCTTATTCTATGAATCTATAATTCTAGCTTCCTTATCTACCTTAAGAAAAATATCACTCCATTAGCCTCCAAAAGTTGCAAGTACTGTTTTACTTTATAGGTGCAAGAACGATCTTATTATTTACTTCCGATATTACTCAGCTCTCTTAGTTACTCCCTCAATTCAAATAGCACAATCAGCAAAATCAAGTTAACTTAATTAATGTTGTAGTTAAATACATAATTAGTCAAACAATCAGCACAGTACTCACACAGGTTCAGTTACACTAGAAACTTCACAACATGGTGCAGCCCATTAACATTTTCAAACTAAATGCACTTCCTCAGCTTCGCTCGGCAAAAACTCACAATGTCAGCCTCTTACATGTGGAAGGGTTTTGGGACAACATTATTTTTATATTCATTCATGGAATGTGAGCATCGCCGTGTAATGAGTTGTTTTTATGTTGACTGACGCAACATAAATGAGACGAGTGGAGTCCAGGTTATCGAAGATCTCAAACAGGTTATTCACTGTTAACAAGTATATACATTGTCATGCAGACCCTCACCTGCCAAGAATGAGGCATAATAATTTTGTCAAATGAACATTGAATTTCAACCATTGCTGGAGTGAAGAAATGGCTTGTTTGAAGATCACCAGACACTGGGCTGGAAGGACATTTGCATACTAAGAGACGCTGCTTGTGGGGACAAAGGGCTATTCTCTGCTCCAATTAACCCAAATGGATTTTGATCACCAGGCATTGAAGGTGTAAAGAAGTGCATTCCAGGCCCTGCTAGAGCCAGGACTGGTTAAACCAGTTGGTCAAATGACTAACTGGCTGGCCCAGGTTTTAGAACCAGACACAGGACAGTTCGAATTCAGAAGGGAGTGTGCAACAGAAGCTGAAATAAGCAAGTCTCTCACCTGGCTGTCTCTCTCTCTCTCTCACTTTCTCCCAGGTCACAGGACCCAGGGAAGACATGTAAACCTCAAGAGAGAAAAGACTCCTACATCGGAACAAGTTGAAACATGAATTGGGCCGCAACGAATTGCAATACTTACCGGCAACCAAAGATTCCACGTTGAACTTAAAGGACTGTAACTACCAGATATTGCCTCAAAATTCTCCCCTTTATTCCTTCTACTTTTTCTGTCTCTATCTGCGTGTGTGTTTATCACATATGCATGCTAGTGTGGTCGTGTCGCATATTTGTAGTTATTAACCAGATTAGAGTTTAAGATTAATAAACTTCTACCTTTCTTGTTTAAATCTAAGGAACCTGTTTAATTTCTTTGTCTTACAATTGGTGCAGTCAACAAGGATTCACTAAGGGGGAGCTAAAAACACAGTGTTTTAAAATTAAACCCTGGAACCGTTTAACCAGGCAAAGGCTGAGACGGAACCCCTAGATCTCCTCTCACCTGGTTGTAACAGAAATTTGGGGGCTAGCATCTGAGGTTTTACTCACAGACAAACGAGAAATTGGAAGTGGGAAGCCAAATTGTTCCCAATCAAAAAAAGAGAAAAGATTTCAATGCAGGTTTTCTTGTGGTTGTGTGTGATTGAATACTAACATGTCTGTGACTGAAGCTTGTAGCTCCCCAAGCCAGGGTGAAGTAACTTGGGGTAAGCTAAAAGCACTGTTTATGGAGGAGTTGAGGAAAATGGCTGAGCAGTGTGGGATCATTGTATGTGGCAAGGCTAGGAAGTCTGAACTCTTAAGACTAGTGGCCAACCATTTTTCCCCTGAATCTGAAGAAGCAGAAACAGGGTTAGAAGTAGACTCTGACAGGGTATTGCCAGCAAAGATACAATTGGAACAGAGGAAACTTGAATTAGAAGACAGGGAAAGAGAAAGAGAAAGAGAGAGGAGAGAGAAAGAGAAAGAACCTTCAAGAATTAACGTGAAGAGAGAAAGCTGAGATGACTTGAGTTAACTAGGGGGTGACAGAGTAACCCCAGTGAAAGCATGGCCAATTTGGAGGAGCGTAATTCAGGGCTGGTTACAGAATTGTTAAAACTTTCCCAACTGATCCCAAAATTCAATGAGGGAGACGTGGAAGCATTTTTTGTGTCTTTTGAAAAACTGGCAAGGCAGTTAAAGTGGCCAGCTGAGGCTTGGACTCTGTTGGTGTTGCAGAGCAATTAGTTGGAAAAGCCCATGAGGTTTATTCCATGTTGCCAGATGAGAGTTCATCAAATTATGAACTGACAAAAAATGCTATCCTCGTGGCATATGAGGTAGTACCAGAAGCCAAAAGTTTAGAACCCTCAAGCGGCAAGCTGATCAAATTTACCTGGAGTTTGAGAGAAATAAGCAGCTGCCTTTTGACCAGTGGCTGAGGGCTCTTAAAGTACAGCTCAGCTATGAACATTTCAGAGAAGTAATTTTGCCAGAGGAATTTAAAAACTCTCTCTCGCTCTTCATAAAGACACATGTTGAGGAACAGAAGGTTCTTAGAGTCCGGCAAGCTGCAGTTCTGGCTGATGAGTTTGCTCTCATATATAAGTCAATTTCCCAGGGGAAAACCTTTCCTAATCACCCCTTCAAATCCGAAAAAGACAGAGGGTGGGAAGGTGATAGAAGCCCAAGCAGCCCTGGGAGGGAAAGAAAAGCAGGAGACACTGGGGGCCCTCCTCCAGCCAAAAAGGAAGATGCTATAAGTAGGAGTGAGACCTGGAGACCTGTGTGCTTCCATTGTTATAAAGCAGGGCAGAGATGACTGCTGGAAACTAAAAGGAAAACCTGTAAGGTTAATCAGGGCACACCTGCTCAGTGAAGAAGTGAACCTGATGGAAAGCACAGCAGAACAAGCTGTGACTTTAACTGCAGTAAGAGTGAGACCCAGGAAGGCTACCACTGAAAATACAGGAAAAGTTAATAAGATTCCTTAAGGTTATCAGTGTTTTGTGTCTGAAACTCAGTGAGCTGACTCAGTATTGAGAGAATTAGCACAGGCTGCCCAATCTGAAATTGAAGCAGAGGGAGTCCCTCATTGCTACTATTTAAAGAATGAGGTACTGATGAGGAAGTGAAGTTCTCCTCACAGGCCTAGGGGAACCCCTAGACCTCTTCTCACCTGGTCATAACAGTAATTTGGGGGCTAGCGTCTGAGATTTTACCCACAGACAAGCCAGAAATTGGAAGTGCGAAGCCAAATTAGGGTTAGCTTTAATTAGCCTGAGGTTGGAGTTCGGCTCAGGGGCAGCGGCAGTGGGTGGTTCCACCCTAAACTCTCTTTCAGTGCTTTGATGTGTCATGCAAGGGCTTTTTACCTCAGGGGATAGCTGGTTCCCTTTTTTCCAGAGGAATCCTGGTACTTGGCTCATGAGCATACTAAGATCTTAAAAGGGCATCACCCTTAAAGGCAATCACAGGCTGCCTCACCTCATTGAAATGCCGCAGGGGAGTGCAGCAGAATCTGGACAAATACCTGCATGCAGAAGAGTCCCAGAGGATAAAGGGAAGATTTGCAAAGAAACCATAGTCTGGAAAAAAGGGAACCAGCTATCCCCTGAAGTAAAAAGCCCTTGCATGACTCAACAAAGCACTGAAAGAGAGTTCAGAATGGAATCACCCACTGCCGCCGTCCCTGAGCTGAACTCCAACCTCGGGCTAAATAAAGCTAACCATAATTTGTGGGAGTCGTGGGAATCAGTTGCCAGTGATCGCCAGAGCTGGTGGACAGCCATAAAGGCGGGGCTAAAGAGTGGCAAGTCGAAGAGACTTCGCTGTTGGCAGGAAAAAAGACAGAAGTACAAGGAGAGAGCCAACTGTGTAACAGCCCCGGCAACCAGTTTTATCTGCAGTGCCTGTGGAAGAGTCTGTCAATCTAGAATTGGCCTTTATAGCCACTCCAGGCGCTGCTTCATAAACCACTGACCACCTCCAGGTGCTTAGCCATGTCTCTCGAGACATGGAAGCCAAAGAAGAAGAAGAAGAAGGTCCAATTACATTTATGGTCAATGGTGTCCCCAGGATGTTGATAGTGGGCGATTCAGTGATGGTAATAATGTTGAATGACAAGGGGAGATGGTTAGAATCTCTCTTGTTGGAAATGATCATTGCTTGGCATTTGTGTGGCGTGAATGTTTCTTGCCACTTATTGAAGGATTATCATTTTTAATCCAAGACTTTATTGCCAGGGGTAAAACCCTAGTTTTGGGAAAATGGCTGCGAAAAGGACCCTGTTCAAAACATAGTTATCAAAGGACAAGCTTTTCAAACGCTAAACCAAAACACACCCCACCCAACAGAAACATTGCTTTCTGCTCTCAGCCAGCCACACACGTCATCACTGGCTCCAAACTGGCTAAGGAGACATTGAAATCCACGGGTTGATATAATCAAGTCCATCGGTCTGGACTACAGAACCCATTGGAAACAGTTCACACCTCATATAGTACTCAACTAGATGATACAAAAACAACAGTTCCCATTGTCCCCCCTCCTCCACCCCCCAGAAACCAGCTCGATGAGAGACAAGAAAATACTACACATTCAAACAAAGCTTTCTCTCCAGAGACCAATCGAAGCATTTTCAACTGTCTGACAAGATCAGTCAGAAAGTAAGGGAACAGCAGTTAAGCAGCCTGAGGAAGGAGAGGAGGGTCGAACAGTTGATGGCAAATGTGAAGGAGATGGTGGATCCTGTCGGATGGTTTCCCGAGCAGACCGCCAAAGTCATTTGGCGGAATACCTCATCACCAGAACTTTCAAACAAGCACCAGGATGTAGCTTGCCTCCCCGTCAGATCCTTCCTGCACGCCCGAAGTCTCACCCCCTCTGCACAATGACCTCACGGTGGCTGTGGTGGGGAAGAGATGGTTGCCCACCTCCTTCTGGAATGTGTCTTTGCAAAGCAGGTGTGGAAAGTGGTTTTTGTCGAGGTTCATCCCAAGCAGCTCTGTAACACAGGAGTCTGTGCTCTACGGGCTGTTCCAGGGACGCACACCGAGATAAACATCAACTGCTGCTGGAGGACTATCAACCTGGTGAAAGACACCCTTTGGTCTGCCCAAAGCTTGCTGGCCTTCCAGTGCAAAGAGTTATCCATGACCGAATGTTGCAGACTGGCACATTCCAAGGTCCAGGACTACGTGCTGAGGGACGCACTAAAGCTTGGGGCAGCCGCAGCAAAGGCTCAATGGGGAAAGACCACTGTGTAAGGTCCCCCCACCAAGCTGAACGGAGGGGCTGGATCCATGGGAAATCCCTCGAACTGTATCGGGAACATTTTTTGTGCTGTAAAATGTATATGGCATGAGAAATGAAATGGAAGGGTTGTGAGGCAACTCATGATTGTATTGAAGGAAACTGACCTCCTTTGCACTGTTTGTAATTTTTGACTTGGTGCTGTTTGGAACTGTTTTGTCATGTAATTTTTACAGATTTTTATGAATAAAGTATATTTTGGAAATAAAAAAAAAAGCTGATGGCAAATGAACACCAGCCATCATCTCTACAGGACAGAAGATCAGAGCTTGCTGCTCTCTCTACAACCAGGACCAAAGGAAGTCGCATGCCCTAAGGAACGGGTACAGCCCCCAATGACTTCGATCGTAGAAGACACAACCTGGCAGCCAAAGTCAGCAGGGTGAGCATTTCATCCACAGCCTGCAAAATACTCAACTCACAGCCATGTGGAGAGTTACCTCTGCATGTCCCGACCAAACCTTAGAAAAGGGGGTTAGTGTAGTGTTGGGAATTAACCGACCGTGAGTAAGGGAACATGGAGGGGCTTAGTTTAAGAAGTCCAAGGGGAAGTAATCTATTTGTTAGTCATATAGGTACGTTAGTATCGGTTTTGTCATATTGAGAGTCGCTGTACATATTAAACATACTTTTATTATTCAAAATCTGAAACCTGTGTCGGTTGCATTATTCATCATCCTTCAGTGTGATTCATAAGGGTAAGCCCAGACCTTTGACCATAAATAAGTGGGTTCGCTCGTGACCAGCAAGGCTGAATGACCCTCACATGATTGGAAACACCCTACATTGTCAGCCCAAGTTTGATGTCTTATGACACAGGAACTAGTCCTGGCACAAGAGAAGCTTTGAGGACAGGGTTTAGTTCACTTAAACTGAATTGATAGAAATGTGTTTACAGTAAGTCTGACTAGTGTGCTGATGGAGCTAATAATATGGGCAGAAGGATTAGAAATAAGTATATAAAGAGACAAATTAAAGAAAGACAGAGAAGGAAAGACTAAGAAAAAAAAAGGGGGAAATATTCTGAGGAGTATGAAAATATCCAGATTCCAGTGTTCAAATGCCAATGTTTAAGGCATTAGAAATAAATCACTTAAGGGTGATTTTAACCCTACTCAGCTGGTGGAAACCGACGGGTAAACAGTTAAATTCCTATTGGACAGTTAGTTGCCATGCTGAGATTTTCACTTCAAGCTGATGGGGTCCTTTTTAACATATCTCAGAAACTCACTGATGATGAACAGGTAGGAAGTCGGCTGGTGGCATTTATATGAGGTCTTGGAGTTAAAATTAATTATTACATTTCAATCACTTTCGTAGACATTCATACACAAGATGATGGATGAAATTGTGTTCTTCCATGCAGAGTCTGTAGAAATCCACCATTAAGAAGATGGAAGTTGGTTTTAATTGGCAAGCCTACAGGTCAAGCCCCTGAAAGCAAGAAAGTCAGAGGCTAAACCACCAATTACCTGTTATGAGAAACCACAAAAGAACAATGGCCCATATGTTTAAGGTTAGTAGGCAAACCGACTGCAAAATTAAGCCTGGGCCTAGGCAAATATGTCATATATATTATTGACATATATATTATTGTCATATATATTAATGACTTGGATGTGAATGTAAGGGGCATGATTAGTAAGTTTGCAGATGACACCAAAATTGGTGGTATAGTGGACAGTGAAGAAGGTTGTCCAGTTCTGAAGAAGGATCCCTGACCCGAAACGTTAACTCTGCTTCTCTTTCCACAGATGCTGCCAGACCTGCTGAGTGGTTCCAGCATTTCTTGTTTTTATTGTCTAAGGTTACGACAGGATATAGATCAACTGGGAAAGTGGGCAAGGGAGTGGCAAATGGAATTTAATGCAGACAAGTGCAAAGTGATGCATTTTGGGAAGTTAAACCAGGACAGGACATATACAGTGAATGGCAGGGCCCTGGGGTGTATTGTTGAGCAGTGAGACCTTGGGGTGCAAGTACAAAGTTCCCTGAAAGTGGCAACACAGGTAGACAGGGTGGTGAAGAAGGCATATGGCATGCTTGCCTTCATCGGCCGAGGCATTGAGTACAAGAGTTGGGACGTCATGTTACAGTTGTACATGACGTTGGTTAGGCCGCATTTGGAGTACTGTGTGCAGTTCTGGTCGCCGCACTACAGGAAAGATGTGATTAAGCTAGAGAGGGTGCAGAAAAGATTCACGAGGATGTTGCCTGGTTTGGAGGGCTTGAGTTATAAAGAGAGATTGGATAGGCTGGGTCTGTTTTCCCTGGAGCGAAGGAGGCTGACGGGACATGATAGAGGTATATAAAATTATGAGAGGTATAGATAGGGTAGATAGCCAGAGTCTGTTCCCATGGTATGGGTGACTGAAACTAGAGGGCATAGATTTAAGGTGAGAGGGAGGAGGTTTAAAGGCGATCAAAGGGGTAAATGTTTCACACAAAGAATAGTGGGTATCTGGAATGGGTTGGCTGAGGAGGTGGTGGAGGCAGGAACAGTAGCGACATTTAAGAGGCATCTGACCAGGTACTTGAATGAGCAAGGCATAGAGGGATTAATGCTGGCAGGTGGGATTAGTATAGATAGGCATTATGGTTGGCATGGACGCGGTGGGCCGAAGGGCCTGTTTCTATGCTGTACAACTCTATGACTCTAAAAACAAAGCTAAAGCTGGTCAACTACTCAAATAATTGAGTATTTAGTCTGCCAACCAAGATAGTTCAGCATACTTTGTTTTTATAATGTTATGGGAAAAGTAACTGTTATAGAAGTTAATTGCTATTCTGTTCAGTTACGTGCATCTTGAAATTTAAACCAACTTCTTGACTTTACATTGAGTTTTTCTTCCCCAGAGTGTTCATGAGTTGGGCCTTTTGATGATTGGAGAATTCCATGGTCACAAAATAAGGGGATCTCATTGATACAGAGGCCACCCCACACCCACACCCAGCCATGTTTACACTTTTATATTACCAGATATTGGGCAGTATGGAAGAAAAGGATATTTTGTTTGTTAATTGGAGTGACCAGTGCTGCTGAACCTGAGGGAATATCTAAAGCAGTTCAAACCTTTAACACTTGGGGCTGAATTTTCATCATAGTGGTGGGAAACAAGAGCCGGATTTGTTTTTGGTTTAGAAACCTACCTCTGCTGGGAAACCGATTAAAAAGTTAGGTTTTCACATGGGGAGGCCCTTAATTGATATGGAAACAGGTATCCTGTTCAATTAGAGCAAGTGGGGACAGGAACAGAGAATAGATCAAGTATGGGACTCATTTAGATCCCCACTACAGCCATTACTGAGGCTGCTGGTTGTCCTGAGGGAGAGATCTATGGTTTGTGCCAAAGCCTTCCACTGCAGCACAGGGAAGCGATATGTCACAGGAGAGCCGGAGGGCTGTCATTCGGGGCAGGGCAAATCCTCACTTCATTGAGACCAACCTGGAACTATTGCCAGAGGCCGTGATGGAGAGGAGGGAGGTCCTCTTCCCAAAGGGTGTCAGGGGGAGGCCACCTCCTTGTACAGCAGGGGGAACCTCTCTGTTCAGCGTCATCTCCTTCCCCCTCCTCCTCCTCTGTCACCTCCTGCTCTTGCTCCTCCCCTAATGAGCTGTCTCCTTCCAGGGCCTCACTATACTCAAGGTCCACATCTCTCTGGAGGGCCATGTAATGGAGAGCACTGCAATGACCAAGACCCTTGCAGGAGGGTATTGGAGGACACCACCCGACTGGATCAGGCACTGGAATCACATCCTCAGAAGCCCAATGGCCTGCTCAATAGTTGCCCTACTGAGCATGTGACATTGGTTGGATTGCCTCTGTGCCTGTGTCTGAGGCTCCTGTAGAGGGGTAAATAGCCATCTCTTCCCTTTTTTCCCACAATCCAACCACACATTTTGAGGGTTGGAATGCTGATTTGAAGCAGCCTGGAATGGTGGAGAATGAAGGAGTCATGCCAGCTGCCAGGAAAGTGAACGCACAAATAGAGGAAGCTCATGTTGTCGCTGTAGACCAGTTGGACATTGTGGAACGGAAGCCGTTCCTTATGATGGATCTCACTGGCTGCTCACGGGTGCCTTGATGGCCACAAATCTAGCAATGGGGGGTGAAACCCAATGTCCTACGTCCTTGAAAGGCTGTGTCAGTCAATAAATGAATGTGCTGTCCAGTTCTGGCAAAGAGGACATCAGTAGCAAGCGCGATGCAGCCATTTTTGAGATGCCACTAAAGTTTACAGCTGATCCCTGAAAGGAGCCAGAAGTGTAAAAGTGCAAGGCCACAGTGACTTTGATAGCCACTGGCAGTGACCAGTGTTGCTCGGTGACAAGAGCACAGATGTCTGTGACCATTTGCTGGGAGAGTCACAGTCTCCCTCAGCACTGGTTCTCTGTCACCTTCAGGTAGTTCCGCCTTGGCAGTAGATCCTCTGTTGAGGTTTGACTTCCTTTGCCTTTCTGCCCCTCTTTCCTCTCCTGATGCCTGGGGTTATAGAGTCATAGAGAGATACAGCACTGAAACAAGCCCTTCAGCCCACCAAGTCTGTGCTGATCATCAACCACCCATTTATACTAATCCTACATTAACCCCATATTCCCGACCACATCCCCACCTTCCCTCAATTCTCCTACCACCTACTGACACTAGGGGCAATTTACAATGGCCAATTTACCTATCAACTTGCAAGTCTTTGGCTCTGGGAGGAAACCAGAGCACCTGGCAGAAACCCACGTGGTCACAGGGAGAACTTGCAAACACTGCACAGGCAGGACCCAGAACTGAACCCGGGTCACTGGAGCTGTGAGGCTGCGGTGCCAACCATTGCGCCGCCCTTCCTGTGGAGGGTGTTATCCCTCATCGCCACTGGACTCAAAATCTTACAGTCCTGTCCCCATTGCCAGCTGGAGCCTTCTTTCTAGGAAGGTGGCTGCCAATCATCCTTGGCAGCCTTCTGCTCCTGAGATGCCGGGGGTGCCGACCCCATTCAAATCCCGGACAATGAGTGCCCACTCTCTCTGCCACCTGCACAAGGACTTACCTTACAATAAGTCGAATCTCTCTTTCCCCCACTGACTCTCTTATGGGACAGGGATGATGCCCTGGGAGAGCCATGACTAGTTTCCCACTCTGTACCCACTTCCCTTCAGATGATCTGTTTCTGAAGGCATGGGCAACCTGTGTGCCCTTTTAAAAATTAAAATCTCAAACCCTGACAAGCTCTTAATGAGTTTTTCTACAGTTTTAATTGGCCTTAATTGGGAGGGATCCTTGTCCTGCCCTCCTTCCCTGGCCTTGGTGATTGCTGGCGCTGGGATTGGCGTCTTAAAATTAACACGTCACCAGCACTGGTATTTTCGGGGCCTCCCAGCCTCCATTCCTGACTTTGGTGGTCCTGAAAATTCAGCCCTTGGCTTCAGTCAGGGCAACACTGGGAACTAAATATTCCATGGCTGTAACATTTTTAGGAGAGATAGAAAAGGTAACAGGGGTGGTCAGGTTAATTAAGGATACTATTCCGATCATAGAAGGGAAAGATTTTATTTATGGGCACTCAGATAAAGGTCTATCTGGGTTCAATTGTGAAATAAAAAGGTATCTGTAATATATATGTTGAGCACATTACAGACCACTGAATAGTGTAAAACAAATCAAGGACAAGATTTGTAGTTAATGTAGAGAACAATAATGAATGACTTTAACTATCCTATTCTTGGACAAGACAGATGTTAGTGAGCAAAATGGGGATGGTTTCACAGAATCCAGAGTTGTCTCCTTATATCAGTATGTTGCATATGAAACAAGGAAGGATGCAGAGTCAGATCTGATTCTGGCAATGAAACAGAGCCTGAAGGTAGGAGAACACCTGGGAAGTAACAATCATAACTTAATTAAGTTCATATTGAAAAACAGATAAATTAAAGAAGCAGACTAGAATGGATAGAAGGTAATTTCAGTGAGATAAGAAGAGACCTAGTCCAGTTTAATTGGTTGGAACAATACAACAGATCAAAAAAATAGGCCAGCACTGGGAAACATTTAAATATGAGATGAATAAAGTACAAATTAAATGCATTCTGACTGGGAGTAAAGGAGGTGTTTTGAAGGTTTTATAGAAAAGTTAGAGTAAACATGGGATTTTAAAAAGGGGCACATAAGAAATTCAGGTTGAAATAATATAGAAGAAAATCAAGAAAATATACCAAGTACAGAAAGGAAGCAATAAGGCTGATTAGCAAGGCTGAGGCAGAATGAAAGAAGAACGGCACCAAAACAAAGGGCTTGCATAAGCCCATAAGAAGTAAAAGAAGAATAAAAGGGGTTGGGCCACCAACATCAATTTGTGATTGAGGGAATGGTGGAAGTACTTAGTAAGTGTTTGCTTTAGGATATACAGAGGAAGGTGAAAGTAGGCATGTAGGAGTATCTAAGGAAGATGTGAAAGATCTATCAATGGCGATAAATATTCAGAAGGACACTGTATTCCAAAAGCTAATAGGGGCAAAAATAGTTACCAGGTGTAGATGATATGCATTTTGGAATACTGAATAAGGTTTAGGAGGAAATAGTAGAGGATAATTTATAACCATAATTTATCAAACATCTTTAGAATAGTATCACAGTTGTGTTGAAAACCAGTTCAGAACACAAGACGCTTTTCATTGTTTGGTCTTTGGAGCTAAAGAATAGAATTGACAAACTGAGATGTGGTTCCATTGGAAAGTCACAGCCATCCTGGTACCAACAATTTCCTTCTTGGTGTGCGCCTTCTCTAACGTATCCATCCATCTAAAGTATCTAAGCAGGCATTGCGCATCTGGAAGGCTGCTCATTACAGGAAGGATATTCTATTTACATAATAACCATATCCATAATGAGTCTAGTGTACAGAGGTGCAATTCTATGTTTGAATCCCTCGAATCAGGTTTCTGCCTTACCACAATACCGAAACGGCCTTTGTCAAAGTAACAAATGGCATCCTATGTGACTGTGACCATAGTAAACTATCCCTCCTCATCCTTCTCAACCTGTCTGCAGCCTTTGACATAGCTGACCACACCATCCTCCTCCAACACCTCTCCATCATCATCTAGATGTGTGGGACTGTCCTTGCCTGGTTCCATTCGTGTCTATCCAGTCGTAGTCTGAGAATCACTGCAATGGCTTCTCTTCCCACTCCCAAACAATTACCTCTGGTGGTCTCTAAGGATCTATCCTTGGCTCTCTCCTATTTCTCATCTACATGCTACCCCTCAGTCATCGGCTGTCCCTCGATTCAAGGGTGACATCTACTCAGGGTCGTGAGTTTCTCCCATGGGTCTTCACCTGACTGAGTAGGTCGATCTTCAACCCACAGAACTTTGGACACATGGGGCAACATGTCCCATGAGGTAGTGGGATCCAGAGTGCAGGATTTGCTTTCTTTTCTTTCCTTCTCTGCTGTCATTCTGCCTCATCATTAAGTCATTGGGACTCAAAGCATAATGCAGCTTGGTGGACAAGTTATCACCATTCTGAGCAATTGGTAGCAAACTCCTCCCAGTCATTAAGGTCAATGCAACCACACTTCAAGGAGAGTTTCAGGGTGTCTTTGAAACGTTTTCTTTGTCCTCCCCTGGAATGTTGGCTATTTGAGAGTTGAAAGAAGAGGACCTAGTGGGGGAGATTATTTTCAGCCATAAAGACACAATGGCCAGTCCATTGGAGTTGATTTTGCAGGAGGTTTACCTGAATGCATGTGGATCTGGCTTCAAAAAGGACACTAACATTTATTCAATGCTCGACCCATTAAATCCGGAGGATGTAGTGGAAGCATTGCTGATGGAACTTCCCTAGAGCTCTTTTGTGTTGTTAATACACAGTCTAGGTCTCACTGCAGCATAGGAGAGTGGTGACAACAACTGCATCTACACTATTAATTTGTGAAGGTCTTTGTTGTCAAACACTCACTGCCATAGTTTGTAGAAGGCTGAACAGGCGCAACTGACTCGGTGTTGGATCTCCTCGTCAACGGTGGTCTTTTGAAAAAGGTAACTGCCAAAATATGAGAAGTGCTCAACGTATTCCAGATTCTCTCCTTCAACATATATGAGAGATGGAATATTTAGCTGACCAGGCGTGGGTTGATATGAGTCTTGTTTTGGCAACATTCAAGGATAGGCTGAATTTCTTGGGCTGAATTTTACATTCCCGCCGCAGCAAAAAAAATGGCGGCCCACCCAGGCGGGCTGCACATCATGGAGCCACCATGATCGTAAGCGCAGTGGCTCATTTAAAAAGCCGGGGCATGTTGCCCCCGCACCCGCCCCATGACGTGGAGGGGGCGTGCTGTCCATCCCTGGCAATGGCATCAGCTCCCAGTGCACAGGCACTGACGCCATTTTTAAAGGGCTTTGAGCTCTTCTGTTAAATTTAAAGATTTAAAGCTGAAGTGAATGAAAAAAAAATACACATTTATTTTGCCCCTCTCCCACCCCCAATCGCAATTAAATTAATTACTTGGCCTCTCCCCTCCCCACAAAAACACTGACCTTCCCCCCACCCTACAAAGTGTATAGACTGCTTGCCTGACATCCAGTCCTGGGAAAACTAAATCTGTTGTCTTTGATGCCCACCACAAACTCTGCTTCCTAGCCACTAACTCCATCCCTCTCTCTGGCTACTGTTTACAATCTTAGTGTCATATTTAGCCATGAGATGAGCTTCGGACCACATATTCTCTCCATCATCAAGACTACCTGTTTCCACCTCCTTAACATCACTCATCTCCACCCCACCTCAGCTCATCTGCTGCTGAAACCCTCATCCATGTCTTTCTTACCTCTAGACTCAACTATTCAAATGCTCTCCTGGCTGGCCTCCGATCTTCCAACCTCCTAAACTTGAAGTCATGCAAATCAATACTGCCCATCACCCATCAGTCCTGTGCTCTCTGACCTATATTGGCTCCCAGTCCTGTAACATCTCAATTTTAATATTCTTATCCTTGTTTTCAAACCCCTCCATGGCCTCGCCCCTCCCTGTTTCTGTCACCTCCTCCAGCCCCACAACATTCCAAGATCTTCTTGTTCCTCCAATTCTGGCCTCCTGCGCATCCCGATTTTAATCACTTGGCCATTGCTAGCTGCGAATTCAGCTCCCCAAGCTCTGGAATTCCTTCCCTAAACTTTTCCAGGTCTAAACCTCTCTCTCCTCTTTTAAGATGCTCCTTAAAACTTACCTCTTTGACCAAGTTATTGGTCATCTGCCTGAAATTGGTCTAAAAATGCTCATGTGATGTACTTTGGGATGTTTTAGTATTTGAAAGACTGAAAGACTATATAAATGCCATTTGTTGTCATAGCAATCCAGGCAAATGGACTGCTGAGCTGGCCTCAGTGCTGTATAATGCAGAGGCACAATAGTACAAGGGATAACGAGCATTACATTATCAAATGGATAGATGGAACTGGATAGATATGTGAAAAGGAAGAATATAAATGATATGGTGAAAGGAAATGAGATTTGAGTAAGGAAAGAAATAGTGTGCTTATAGCACTTCATAACCAACACACTACTTTTGTTGTGTAATGAGGGCATATATGGTATCAATTTGTGCCCAGAAAGGACCCAGAAACAGAAACTAAATGACCACATATGCTGTGATTTCAAAGGTTACAAGAGTTGTTTTTAGTGATGTTTTAGTGATGTTCATTGAGAGATAAATGTTAGCTAGCATAGCACCATTACTCTCACTCAGATAGGATTATTACAGCCACTTGAGAGGGCCTCATTCTAACATCACGTCTGAAAGACAGCATTGCTGACAGAGCTATACCAAACTGTTAATCTATGACTATATGTTCAATTCTCTGGAGAGTGAGGCTTCAACCTACAACTTACGAAACAAGACTGCTAATCAGTGAGCTATGATTAACACTTCACAAAAGGAGCTCCAGTGGAAGAGCTAGCACTGATACAAGCACAATGAGCAGAATATGCTTCTTCTGTGTTATAATTTTTAGATTTATACAATAGCACTTCCAAAAAGCAGAGCACTAACTCAACAAGTTGGCAGTTCACCATTTGCTTTACAATCCTGGTTCTTTCAGTATATTAGGAATGAAAACAACTCTTGTAACCTTTGAAATCACAGCACTGAGTAGGTTTTTGCATCTTATGTTTATAGGCTGCAGTGGTCCTAACTGGACCTGACCTCCACTGCCACCAATCATAACCTCAATCCTGTTTTGTATTTCTATCTCATTTCCTGTCTCCTCCTCTCCTTGGTTTCTACCATTCAAACTCTTGCTCCCAGAGTCATGTATTATGCCTCTGTCAATCTCCTACCCCATCTGCCAATACTCTGCAGCTAAACAGGTGGAAGGATCAACAGGGGGGATTTTATGCTCCACCAGCAGCAGGTCCCTGCCACCTACCTACCACTGCCAAAATCAAGTCCTGTCAATCAAAGCCCTTAGCTGTGCAATTAATGCCCAATTACGGGCCTCATTTTGCCGCTGCAGTTAGCTGAGTGGCAGGCGACCCTGTGGCCGCATGGCAGGAAAAACCATGCGGGCTGCTTGCCAGCTCTGGGGAGGAGTTGGGAAGGGGTGGGGGGGGGGGGGGGGTCGATGATGCTCCCACATTAAAAGGCATAGTCTCTGAACGAGGGACACAACATCGGGGTGGGGGGGGCCTGCCGAGAGCCACCCCCCACCCTTGCGACTAACCTCCCCGCACCCACCTCCCCCATGACCCCCATCCCGCGAGACCCCTCTTGCCCTGACCTACTTGTAGTCTGGGTCCAATGCTGCTCCTGGACCTTGGGTGGGTGCTCCACTGCCAGCAGCTGTGGTGTGCTGCTCAGTTAAAGGACTGCCGGCCTCTGATTGGCCATAAGCTCTCAGAGGACGGGACTTCTGTTGCCGGGGTCCTTGACCCTGTGGAAGACCCGCCACTGTCCAGTTAAGGCACTTGATTCGGCGGTTCTCAGCATCGTTTTTGCTGGACATCAAGACCTCCAAAAGCAGGATAAAATCTTGGCCAACATCTCTGTGGTAATAAATCACAAAGTGCTGGCAGCACCTGTGGAGAGAGAAACAGAGTTAACATTTCAGGTCTGTGACCTTTCATCAGATGAAAAGTTCTGATAAAAGGTCACAGACCTGAAAAGTACTCTGTTTCTCTCTCCACAGGTGCTGTCAGACCTACTGAGTATTTCCAGCATTTTCTGTTTTTATTTCAGATTTCCAACATCCGCAGTATTTTGCTTTTATCTCTGTGTTAACACAGTCCATAATCCAATGCTCCCCATGGCAGCAGCACTTATAAGAAGTACATCTTGGGAAATCCCTGATATACAAACAGAAAGTGCTGGAAATACTCAGCAAGTCTAGCAGCATCTGTGGAGACAGAAACAGAGTTAACATTTCAGCTCTGTGACCTTTCATCAGAACCGGCAAAAATTAGACATGTAATAGCCTTTGAGCAAGTGAAAAGGGGAGGGGGAAGAAGAACAATAGGGAATATGTGTGATAGGGCAGAGGGCAGGAGAGATTAAATAACAGAGATGTCACAGAACAAAAGACAAAGGGAGTGCAAATAGTTGTAGTAAAAGACAAAGCATTTGTCCAAAGAGTGTGCTAATGGCAGAATGAACAGCTCTGTCCCAAAGCAAAAACATGAAAAACAAGTTTTATACAGGCACATGGTCAAAAAAATCATAGGAAATATGAGCAGTAGGCCATTCAGCCCATATCCCTTGATGACATTAGTATCCAGAAATCTATCAATTTTTGTCTTGAATATGCTCAATGATGGAGCTTCCACAGCCCTCTGGGGTAGCGAGTTCCAAAGATTCACCACCCCTGAGTAAAGAAATTCCTCCTCTTCTCAGTTTTAAGTGTCTTGCCCTTTATTCTGAGACTGTGCCCCCTTGTTCTAGACTCACCAGCCAGAGGAAACATTCTATCCACATCTACCCTGTCACACCCTGTAAGAATTTTGTAAGTTTCAATGAGATCACCTCTCATTCTTCGAAACTCTAGAGAATACAGGCCCAGTTTCCTCAATATCTCCTAATAAGACAGTCCTGCCATCCCAGGGAATAGTCTGCTGAACCTCCATTGCACTCCCTCGATGGCAAGTAGATCCTTCCTTCGATAAGGAGACCAAAACTGTACACATTACCTCGAGGTGCGGTCTCACCAGGGCTTTATACAATTGAAGCAATACATCTTTACTCCTGTACTCAAAGTCCCCTTGCAATGAAAGCCAACATACCATTTGCCTTCTTATTTGCTTGCTGCACCTGCATATTTGCTTTTAGTGGCTCATGAATGAGGACACCCAGGTCTCTTTGGACATCAACACTTCCCACCCTCTCAACATTTAAGAAACTCCCTGCCTTTCTGTTTGTTCTTCTAAAGTGGATCACTTCACACTTATTAACATTATAGTCCATCTGTCATGTTCTTGCCCATTCACTTAGCCTGTCCAAATGCCCTTGAAGCCTCTTTGCATCTTCCTCACAACTTACATTCCCACCTAATTTGGATTTATTGCAATTGGTCCCCACATGCAAATCATTTATCTAGATTGTGAACAGCTGTGGCCCAAGCACTGATTCTTGTGGTACCCCACTAGTAACAGCCTGCCATCCTGAGAATGGCCCATTTATTCCTACTCTCTGCTTTCGATTAACCAATTCTCAATCCATACCAGTATATTACCCCCAATCCCATGTGCTCTAATTTTGTTTACTAACCTCCTGTGTTGGACCTTATCAAAAGCCTTCTGAAAATCCAAATACACCGGTTCTCCTTTATCTATGCTACAAGTAACATCCTCAAAGAACTCCAACAGTTTTGTCAAACGTAATTTCCCTTTCACAAATCCATGTTGGCTCTGCCCAATCATATCATTATTTTCCAAGTGCCCAGTTATCTCATCCTTTATAATAGATTCTAACATTTTCCCTACCACTGATGTCAAACTAACAGGTCTGTAGTTCTCTGTTTTCTCTCTTGCTTCCTTCTTAAATAGTGGCATTACATTTCCTACTTTCCAGTCTGCAGGAACCCTTCCAGAATCTATAGAATTTTGAAAGATAACCACCAATGCATCTACTATCTCTATAGCAACCTCCATCAATACTCTAGAATGTTGCTCATCTGGTCCAGGGGATTTATCAACTTTCAAACCAATTTTTTCGGGTATTACTTCTTTATTGATACCAATTACTTTCAGTTCCTCCTTTTTACAAGTCCCTTGGTTCCCTGGTATTTCTGGGAGATTTTCTGTGTCTTCCTTCACCATTTCCTCACTCTCCACTACAAACTCTCCTGTATCCACCTACATTGGACCCACATTCGCTCTTGCTAATTGTTTCCTTTTCACAAGCCTAAAGAAGCTTTTACAGTCTGCCTTTATTAGAATTAGAATTAGAACATTACAGCGCAGTACAGGCCCTTCGGCCCTCGATGTTGCGCCGACCTGTGAAACCATCTGACCTACACTATTCCATTTTCATCCATATGTCTATCCAATGACCACTTAAATGCCCTTAAAGTTGGCGAATCTACTACTGCTGCAGGCAGGGCGCTCCACGCCCTTACTACTCTGAGTAAAGAAACTACCTCTCACATCTGTCCTATATCTATCACCCCTCAACTTGAAGCTATGTCCCCTCGTGTTTGCCATCACCATCTGAGGAAAAAGACGCTCACTATCCACCCTATCTAACCCTTTGATTATCTTATATGTCTCTATTAAGTCACCTCCCCTCCTCCTTCTCTCCAACGAAAACAACCTCAAGTCCCTCAGCCTTTCCTCGTAAGACCTTCCCTCCATACCAGGCAACATCCTAGTAAATCTCCTCTGCACCCTTTCCATAGCTTCCACATCCTTCCTATAATGCGGTGACCAGAACTGCACGCAATACTCCAGGTGCGGTCTCACCAGAGTTTTGTACAGCTGCAGCATGACCTCGTGGCTCCGAAACTCGATCCCCCTACTAATAAAAGCTAACACACCATATGCCTTCTTAACAGCCCTATTAACCTGGGTAGTAACCTTCAGGGATTTATGCACCTGGACACCAATATCTCTCTGTTCATCTACACTACCAAGAATCTTCCCATTAGCCCAGTACTCTGCATTCCTGTTACTCCTTCCAAAGTGAATCACCTCACACTTTTCCGCATTAAACTCCATTTGCCATCTCTCAGCCCAGCTCTGCAGCCTATCTATGTCCCTCTGTACCCTACAACATCCTTCGGCACTATCCACAACTCCACCGACCTTAGTGTCATCTGCAAATTTACTAACCCACCCTTCTACACCCTCTTCCAGGTCATTTATAAAAATGACAAACAGCAGTGGCCCCAAAACAGATCCTTGCGGTACACCACTAGTAACTAAACTCCAGGATGAACATTTGCCATCAACCACCACCCTCTGTCTTCTTTCAGCTAGCCAATTTCTGATCCAAAACTCTAAATCACCTTCAACCCCATACTTCCATATTTTCTGCAATAGCCTACCGTGGGGAACCTTATCAAACGCCTTACTGAAATCCATATACACCACATCCACTGCTTTACCCTCATCCACCTGTTTGGTCACCTTCTCGAAAAACTCAATAAGGTTTGTGAGGCACGACCTACCAGTCACAAAACCGCGCTGACTATCTCTAATGAACTTATTCTTTTCAAGATGATTATAAATCCTGTCTCTTATAACCTTTTCCAACATTTTACCCACAACCGAAGTAAGGCTCACAGGTCTATAATTACCAGGGCTGTCTCTACTCCCCTTTTTGAACAAGGGGACAACACTTGCTATCCTCCAGTCTTCCGGCACTATTCCTGTCGACAATGACGACATAAAGATCAAGGACAAAGGCTCTGCAATCTCCTCCCTAGCTTCCCAGAGAATCCTAGGATAAATCCCATCTGGCCCAGGGGACTTATCTATTTTCACACTTTATGTTTCTAGCTAGCTTGCATTCATAATCTCTTTTCCCTTTCTTCATCAGTTTCTTGATCCTCCTTTGTTGGACTCGAAATTTCTCCCGATCCTCAGGCTTACCACTTTTTCTGGCAACCTTATAAGCCACTTCCTTTGACCTAATGCAATCTTTAACTTCTTTCGCTAGCCACTGTTGATTCACCTTTCCTGTTGGGTTTTTGTGTCTGAGGAATGTATATTTGTTGTAAACCATGTAATACAAGCCATTGCCGGTTTACCACCAAATCTTTTAATATATTTTCCCAATCCACTATAGCCAACTTGCCCCTCACACCTTCATAGTTTCCTCTGTTCAGATTTAAGACCCTAGTTTCAGAATGAACTATATCTCTTTCAAACTTAAGTAGAATTCTATCATATTGAGGTCACTATTTCCTAATGGCTCTTTTACAGCAAGGTAATGAATTTGCCCTTTCTCATTGCATAATACTAAATCTAAAATAGCCCCATCCCTAGCTGGTTCTTCAACATACTGCTCCAAAAAGCCATCTCATACACAATCCAGGAATTCATCCTCCACAGTATTAGTGCTAATTAGGTAGACCCAATCTATATGTAAATTGAAGTCACCCATTATTACTGCATTTCCCATGCTATATGCAGCTCTAATTTCCTAATTTCCCAACATTACCACGACTGTTTGGTGGCCTATAATCAACCCCCACCAATGTTTGCTGCCCCTTGTTGTATCATAGCTCCACCCAAACTGATTCTACATCTTGCTCCTTCGATCTAAGATCGTCTCCTATTAACAGTGCTATCCCACCTCCTTTTCCCCTCTGCTTATCCCTCATAAATGCTGAATATTCAGTTCCCAGTCCTGATCACCCTATAACCACATCTCTGTAATGGCAATTAAATCAAATAAATTAATTAAACCATTTACCTCTGTTTGTGCCTTCAAATCATCTACCTTGTTGGTGAATTAGTGTTCCACCTGTTTCCAATCTGTGCTTTTTTTAAGGCTGTTTTCCTGTTGGGAGCCCAGACCACCAGGTGTTTTCCTAACTCTAGGTGCAATCTATGCATTTTTTGTTCTGCTTAGCAGATGTCCAGAGGTTTTTTACCCACTTAGAAGTGTAAAACAAAGAAGGAGATCATTGGACCTCATATGTTTTGATGAGTTTTTGCTAGAACTTGATCAGCACCCCATCCACCACCTTCAACATTCGCTCCCTCCACCACCGGTACACAGAGGCAGCAGTGTGCACCATCTACAAGATGCACTGCAGCAACTCGCCAAGTCTCCTTTGACAGCACCTTCCAAACCCATGACCTTTACCACCTAGAAGGACAGGGCAGCAGACGCATGGGAACACCATCACCTGCAAGTTCCTCTCCAAGCCACATATC
Organism: Heterodontus francisci; assembly: GCF_036365525.1. Taxonomy (NCBI): domain Eukaryota; kingdom Metazoa; phylum Chordata; class Chondrichthyes; order Heterodontiformes; family Heterodontidae; genus Heterodontus; species Heterodontus francisci. Next base: position 69,244,193 of record NC_090375.1, on the reverse strand, counting down.
ATCCTAACTTGGAACTGTATTGCCAATCCTTCACTGTCTCTGGGTCAAAAACCTGGAACTCCCTTCCTAACAGTACAGTGGATGTACCTACACCACATGGACTGCAGCAGTTCAAGAAGGCACCTTCTTAAGGACAATTAGGGATGGGCAATAAATTCTGGCCTTGCCAGTGACACTCACATCCCATGAACAAATAGAAAAAGCTAATACCACTGCCCTGTTCCTTCTGCAACCTTGTATCTTCCTTTGCTACAAATAGGTGTCAGTGGTAAACTGAGGCCCCGTCTGCCCTCTGAGGTGGACAACAAGATTCCATGGGCTGCATTTTATGAGCTCCGCGATGTCGGGAGTCGTGGTGGGGGGCCCGGAAAATACTTATAGGAGAGGCCTGCCATGGGCCTCGATGGCGGGAAGGCCCCATCCCATTTTACTGGCGGCGGCGAAGCTTCATGGCAGCCTCCCCACTACACGGCGACGAAGCCTTTATTTAAACATGTTAATTAAATTTAAATGAATGATGAATGACTTACCTTGTAGCACTGGCCGTCGCGCCGATATTCCGGCCAGTTGCTGCAAGTCCTGCCTCTTTGGATTTCCGTTCAGAGATCCGAGGTATAATACTGGTGGGGAGGGGGGAGGAGTGAAATTTTCAGGTCGGGAGTGGGGGTGGTGGCACGGTGTGGGATGGGGGGGAAATGCCAAAACCGTGCTCGATTGGTGGAGGGGATGTTGGGAAGGGGTTGAAGGTTAAAGTGGAGAAAGTTCAGGGGGCAAAGGTTGGAATCTTACTTTTAATTTTTTTGTCTGGAAAGTGCTATTTAGATATTGATTATTCATTGGTGGGGGTGGTTGCTGGTAGAGGGGATTTACACTCATAAAAAATTTTCAACTTTAATTTTTTCCCACCTGTCACCTTAAACGTTTAAATTAAACTGCAGGCTTGAAGCCCTTTAAAAATGGCGCCGACGCCTGTGCTGTAGTGCCGGATGCCGTTGCCAGGGGACGAAGCTCCCTCTACATCATCGGGGGGGCGGGTGATCCACCCCCTCCATGTTAATGGGCAAAAGATGCAGGGGGAATATGAGGAAGCACTTTTGTTTACGCAGCAGCTGGTAATAACCTGAAACTTGCTGACCACAAGGGTGGTGGATGCGGAGATGATCAATGACTTCAAGAGGAAGTTGGATGGCCACCTGAGAGAAATAGACTTTCACGGCTATGGGGTTCGAGCCGGGAAGTGGGACTGACTGCAGAGCTCTGTGAAGAGTCGGCATGGACTCGATGGACCGAATGGCCTCCTTCTATGCCGTAAATTACTCTATGACTCCTGGCTACTATTTATTGCTGAGCCAACATCATGAAAACACATCATCTGAGCATCATCACATTGCTGTTTGTAGGAGCTTGCTGTGCATAAATTGGCTGCATTTTCCCTTTAAAAGATAATGGTCTGTGCTACCAACCAGGTCCTGTAACAAAGCATTCCACGCTGTGTAAAGAATTTTTTTTCTAACCGCTTTCCACTTTCAGTGCTAATTTCAAAATGACAAAATCTCACTATTTACTCAGAGGAAAGTTTCTCTCCCCATTCACTGTCCCAAAATAATTTCAATAACCTCCATTAAACCTACTCGCATCCTTCTTTCATCCAGTGGAAGTTGTACCAGTATCTCATATTTCTCCTCATCTCTATGGTTTCTCATCCCTGGCATCATCCTGGTTCCTATGGCTTTAATGTTCTTTCTATAACAGTGTGCCAAACACACAGTTTTCTAACTGTGGCCTATGTAATGTTGACTATAAATTCATCATTATATCTTTACTCTTATACTCTGTGTCTCTATGTAAAACAAATTCTCCCACATTCTACTGCCCCCAGCTCACCATAAACTTGAGGTCATCCAACTCTGTTGCACATTTCCTAAATTGTACCTAGTCCCATTCACCCATCACCCCTGTCCTCACTGGCCTACATTGACTCCTGGTTAAGCAACACTTCGATTTTAAAATATTAATTCTTGTTTTCAAATCCCTCCATGTCCTCAACCCTCCCTATTTCTATAATCTCCTCCAGCCCTATAACCCTCTGAGATGTCTGTGCTTCTCCAACTCTGGTCTCTTGAGCATCCATGATTTTAATGGCTCCACCATTGGTGGCTGTGCCTTCAGCTGCCAAGGCACTAAGCTCTGGAATCCCCTCCCTTAATCTCTCTGCTTCTTTACGTCATTTTCCTTCTTTAAGATGCTCCTTAAAACCTACCTCTTTGACCAAGCTTTCAGCCACCTGCCCCAATAACTCCTTATGCAGCTTGGTGTCAAACTTTGCTTGGTAATGCCCCTGTGAAGCACCTTGGGATATTTTACTATGTTAAAGGTGCTATATAAGTACAAGTTGTTGTTGTTGTATTCAAGATGGATGAGCTCTTATGGGCTGAATAGCTTTTCTCATTCAAAATCATCTCCCGAATAACTCACTTTTGACAAAAAAAAATGTAGTGCCCACTCATTCTGCAGCACAAGCTGTTGGAACCCCAATAGTTTGTGCTGCGCCTGAGAATGAGTGTTACAACCAGGTGAGCAATGTGTCTAGGGGTCTTCTGCTGTCTTTACATGGTCTTATTGTAACAGGGTTTAATTTTAAACACACTGTGTTTTGAGCTCCTCTTTGTGAATCCTTGTTCACAACTTTTCAATTATCAGGCAAAGAAATTAACACAAACAGGCTTTCTTTGGTTTAAAGAAGAAAGATGAAATTTATTAAACCTTAAACTTAAACTCTGATATGGTTCACGCTTACGGATATACGACATGCCCATGCTAGCTTGCACATGTGATATAAACATGCAGATAGGGACAGAAAAGAGCAGAGGAAAAGATAAGTAGAACCGTTTGAGGCTATATCTTGTTACTGTTTCTCGAGCTTGCTGTAATCCTTGATTGAACATATGACCTTGCATTTCATTGGGGCCCAGTAGTCTTCTTCAAACCTTGTTCACGTAGGAAACCTTTCTCTCTTTGCGTTTCACGTGCTTTCACAAGATTCAATTCCGTGGGAAGAGATGAGGGCAGGCAGACAGGAGAAGAGATGTTCTCAGTCCATGAGCACATGGCATTCTCTGTTCAAATCCCTTTGTCAGGAGTTCAAATTCAAAAAAAGACTCCCAGGCTGCCCAGCAGGTTGGTCATGTGACTAGCTCCTTATATGGAACAGTCTCTTCAGCATCCTTTGTTGGAAGTTCAAATTCTCTGCAACAGCCAGTTAGCCATGTAACTAAAACTGGTCTGACAACTTCTGTGTATTGGGGAAGCAACTGCTGGGTCCCCATTGTTTCATCATTGTCTGGTATTATGTAAATGTCCTTCCAGTCAGGGCTTGCAATTTTTAAGTTTTTATTCATGTGGCAAAATACTGTGTGCCTCAATCTTGGCAGGTCGGGGGACAGGGGGTGGGGGGTCTGCCTGAGTGAGAATAACTTTAAATCTAAACAAATATGATTACAGTTAATAATTTAAAGAGCTCACCATTCGCATCTTGTGCCGGTAACTGTTTTTATTGTCTTTGGAAAATCAATAATTCACTAATATGTATGAGTTATGGTGACCATAGTCTGACAAAGTGATAGCAGTTCCCAGTAATCATGGAACTGGAGATCAGTTTAGTAACAATGAGGTTATAATGACCCCTGTAAACACAGAGACAGCAGTAACAGAGAAACTTTGGACATGAATTTCTGCAGGTGCTCTCCCACTCATCTGTCATAAATTCAGGAAAGAACTGCAAAAGCGCTCAGGAAAAAATGCACCATTTTCCAGAGCAGAAGAGCTAGGTAATCCAGAAATCTTGGCTGGAATTTTACCTGTTCAAAACAGACGTCAATGGAGGCAGGGTAGGGGACGTAAAGTAACATGAGATGACGTCGGGTCAGGCCCCCAACGTCACGAAGCCGGAACACGATTTTAATAAGGGTGGACGGCAAGCCGAGTGGGGACTCCACTCGCCATCTGCAAGCAAACAATTACAGGCCAATTTTAGGTGCTGCTCAGAATTTTACAAGCCACGCATGGGTCACACTGCGGAGAGGGGTGCGGTCAGAGCCTTGGCATTTAAAGGGTGGCAATGGGATGGAAGCTGTATGGGCCTTCTGCACTCGGCAGACCTTCACTGAGGCCTTTTGATTTATTTGCATTTAGGGAGAATGGAAAACATTTGTGTTGGCATGAGCACCTCTTGAGCAGTTAGTCCTCCTGGCAGGGCCATTGGAGAGTGCCCAATGGGGTTAAGGGCTGGTGGCCTTTCTGCAACAATGTGGAGGGTCACCCCCTTAAAGCAACATTGCCCAGATGGCACGGGGATCATGCATTCCGGAGGAGTTTCCTCCAGTGAAGAGGAGATCTTGAGATGGCGGAGTGCTGTTTGGTGAATGATGAGGGTTTCTTGCAGATAAGGACTTCTATGAGACTCCAGTCTTCCTCCTTGAAACATCTGTATACAGGAATGGTGTGCTGGCGGTCCATTAAACATGCCACCATCACCTTCTTCTGGGTCTCGGGACAATGCAGCCACTGCCTTACCTCCCACCCCCAGTTGTGGATTAGTTGGTAACCCAGCCTGCTGGCCGCTAATTAACCGGCCGGCGTGCAATTGCAGAGAGAACGGAGGTCAGAGTGGGAGGGCTTTCATCATCCGCTTCTGCTTCTGCCTCTGTGATCCGGCCGCTAATAGCAAATAATCATGAGAACTTCTGCAAAAATTTACTTTCTCCAACAACCCTCCCCACCCCCACCCCCTTACATTTTTGAGTGAAGTACTGAATACAATCAGTTTCCTTTCAGGACAAGTAAGAATTACCAACTAAAAATATATGCTTGTTACTGAAATTTCTTTTTTGTGCCGTATTTCCGCAGTATTTCTGTCACTTGCCCACTGTAACTTCGGCAGAAATGCTGTAGAACCTGGAAGAATCGCCTAAGTGGTGTTTATGCCTTTTTATTAGGTTCCCACAGCTCAGAGAACCCTCACATTGCTACTCTAAATTCTATGTGAGCCATCGTGCTGTTAATCCAAGCACCCTGCACAGCTCCTTTAAGAGTACTATTAATTGAAGTATTTGGCTGATTGTTCCCACCGTATCTTACCTCAATGCAGTAATTTATAGTTTTCCCACATTGACTGCAGAAAGCCGTATGACTATTGCATTGTGTAAGGAAAACAGGAACAGGATGTGTTCTGGAGTCATTTGAGAGAATTAGAACAATCAGCACCAGACGCACTGGGCTTCTCCCTCCTCAGAGGTTATCAGCAGGTACATGCTTCAGAGAGAGACCTGCCTCCTTAACATTTGTAGCATCATTAAGCAGATCATTTTTCTTCTTTTCAGCAATGTTGTTGTAACCTCAATGACTCTCTGAACTCCCATGGTGCATCAAGATTTGCGTCTGAATCCTCATTCAGTTTCATTATATGAGAGAAAAAACAGGAAATAAAGGACCACCTGTCTTCACATACCTTCAGGCCATGGCTGCTCTAGAAATGCCCAGGCCATTGTTGTGCCAGGGCTTTTGTGGTTTGTCTGCATTTAAATTAGTTGCTCGGAGATAAAGACTGAAGGAGAAAAAAAAGCTTCTGGCAGTGCTCGTGTGTAGATTACTACACCTGTCCATGATGATGCTGCGTTATGTTTGCATGGAGACAGAGACAAACTCCACATGAAAGCTGTCATTGTACAATTTGCATCAGCGCATATTAATTAAAATTGACTTCTTTTAGCATGCAGTGCAGGGTTTTTTCTCATTTAAAAAGTGCTGTATTGTAAGAGCAAGTAAATTAAATACTGCTCTTTCTTTGCTAACCTTCAGTCATTTTCAAAAATATTAATGTTCTGTCAGCACAGTAATCTTTATACATTACAAAAGGCATTAATATTGAACAATTATTTAGTATAACCTCCCCACTACCCAAGCTAATGATATTACAGTATCTTAAAAATAAGAACATGATCAATATGTAAAAACTATAGAGAGCATGACTTCAAGTTCACAAAAATATACCCGTGCAGAAGATGGAAAAGTATCACACAAGAGATCACCATCAGGGAATATCATCATGGAATATTGTCACATTAAGGAATATCACTGGATAACATCACTTATAATACCTCTATTGTTTTTGCTAAAGTTAGGGAACAGAAGAAGATACACCCTCACATTTCCAAGCATGATGTGATGCGTTTCAAGGAAATGGCATGTTTTTGGTTGAATTGATAATAATACAGTACTTGATTCTTTGTTTTTACAGTTTATTATATCAACTTAGCACTTCAATGTGTTACTGCATTGCAACACACTGCAGGGAATGCCATATCAATGTGACATATTAGTTTACAGCTATTTACAAACTACAAAGTGTCAATTGGCAGTAATGTTGCCGTTGTGTTAGAAGAAAGTGGGTTCAAGCTCCATTCCAGGACCTCAGCATAAAATCTAGACTGACATACGAACATATGAATTAGGAGTAGGAGTAGGCCACTCAGCCCCTCAAGCCTGCTCCGCCATTCAATAAGATCATGGCTGATCTGATTGTAACCACAACTCCACTTTCCCGCCTACCCCAGATAACATTTCACCCCCTTGCTTATCAAGAATCTATCTCCATCTGCCTTAAAAATATTCAAAGACTCTGCTTCCACTGCCTTTTGAGGAAGAGAATTCCAAAGACTGACGACCCTCAGAGAAAAAATTTCTCCTCATCTCTGTCTTAAATGGGCGACCCCTTATTTTTAAACAATGACCCCTAGTTCTAGATTTTCCCACAAGGTGAAACATCCTTTCCACATCCATCCTGTCAAGACCCCTCAGGATCTTATATGTTTCAATCAAGTTGCCTCTTACACTTCTAAACTCCAATGGATACAAGCCTAGCCCGTCCAACATTTCCTCATAAAACAACCTGCTCATTCCAGGTATTAGCCTTGTAAACCTCCTCTGAACTGCTTCTGATGCATTTACATCCTTCCTTAAATAAGGAGACCAGTACTGTACAAGGTACTCCAGATTCGGTCTCACCAATGCGCTGTATAACTGAAGTATAACTTCCCTACTTTTGTACTCAATTTTCCTTGCAATAAACAATAACATTCTATTAGCTTTCCTAATTACGTGCTGAACCTGACAATTCAGTGGAGACTATTTGCTGGATTGTTTAGGAGGTGCTGTTTTTTGGATGAGATTTTAAGAGGCAGATGGGATCTCAGCTTAAAAATAAAGTTAATGATCTCGTGGCACTATTTGAAGAAGAGTAGAGAGTTCTCATGATGTCCTTGACAACATTCTTTTCTCAACTAAAAGCAAATCACAGTATCACTGAATTATTCAGTGCAGAAGGAGGCCATTCGGCCCATTGTGTCCACACAGGCTCTCCGAAAGAGCAATTCCCTCAGTTCCATTCCCCTGCCTTCTCCCCATAACCCTGCACATTCTTCCTTTTCATATAACAATCTAATTCCCTTTTGAATGCTTCAATTGAACCTGCCTCCACCACGTTCACAGGCAGTGCATTCCAGACCTTAACCACTCGTTGCGTGAAAAAGTTTTTCCTCATGTCACTTTTGCTTCTCTGACCCATTACTTTAAATCTGTGCTCTCTCATTCTCGATCATTTCACTAGTGGGAACAGTTTCTCTCTATCTACTCTGTCCAGACCCCTCATGATTTTGAATACGTCTATCAAATAACCTCTCAGCATTCCCTTCTCCAAAGAAAACTGTCCTAAATTCTCCAATCTATCTTCATAACTGAAATTCCTCACCCCTGAAACCATTCTCGTGACTCTTTTCTGTACTCTGTCTGATGCCCTCACATCTTTCCTAAAGTGCAGTGCCCAGAACTGCATGCAATACTCCAGCTGAGGCTGAACTAGTGTCTTATACAAGTTCAACATAACTTCCTTGCTCTTGTACTCTATGCCCCTATTAATAAAGCCCGGGATACTGTATGCTTTATTAACCACTCTCTCAACCTGTCCTGCCACCTTCAATAACTTATGCACAAACACACCTAGGTCCCTCTGCTCCTGCACCCCCTTTAGAATTGTACCCTTTATTCTATATTGTCTCTTCATGTTCTTCCTACCGAAATGAATAATTTCACACTTCTCTGCATTGAATTTCATCTGTCATCTGTCTGCCCATTCCAACAGCTTTTCTATATCCTTTTGAAGTTCTACACTAGCCTCCTCACAGTTCACAATGCTTCCAAGTTTCATATCATCTGCAAACTTTGAAATGATGTCTTGTACACCAAGGTCTAGGTCATTAATATATATCAGGAAAAGCAAGGGTCTCAACCCTGACCCCTGGGGAACTCCACTACAACCTTCCTCCAGCCCGAAAAACATCTATTAACTACAACTCTGTGTTTCCTGTCACTCAGCCAATTTCATATTCATGTTGCTACCGTCCTTTTTATTCCATGAGCTACAAATTTGCTCACAAGTCTGTTCTGTGGTATTGTATCAAATGCCATTTGTAAGTCCATGTACACCACATCAACAGCATTGCCCTCATCAGCCCTCTCTGTTACCTCCTCAAAAAACTCCAGCAAGTTAGTTAAACATGATTTTCCCTTGAGAAATCCATGCTGGCTTTCTTTAATTAACTTGTATTTGTCCATGCGACGATTGATTTTGTACTGAATTATTTTTTCTAGAGGTTTTCCCACCACCAAAGTTAAACTGACTGGCCTGTAATTGCTGGGTTTATCTTTACACCTTTTTGTGAACAAGGGAGTAACTTTTGCAATTCTCCAGTCTTCTGGCACCACCCCCAACTGAAAAATTATGGCCAGTGCCTCTATGATTTCCACCTTCACTTCCCTCAGTGTTCTTGGATGCATCTCATCTGGTCTTGGTACTTTAACCACTTTAAGTACATACAGCCTATCTAATACTTCCTCTTCATCAATTTTAAACCCCTCTAGTGTCTGACTTACCTCCTCTTTCAACATTGCCTGAGATGCAAAGTATTCATTTAATAACTCAGCTATGCCCTCTGCCTCCAAGTGTAAATCCCTTTTTTGGTCCCTAATCGGCCCCACTCCTCCTTTTACCACCGTTTTACTATTTATATGCCTATAGAAAGCTTTGGGATTTCCTTTAATGCTAGCTGCCAGTTTCTTTTTATGCTCTCTCTTTGCTTCTCTTATTGCTTTTTCACTTCCCCTCTGGACCTTTTATATTCAGCCTGGTTCTCAATAGTATTTTCTACCTGGCATCTGTCATAAACACATTTTTTCTTCTTTATCTTAATCTCTCCCTCTTTTGTCATCCAGGGAGCTCTGGATTAGTTTGCCCTACTTTTCCCCTTCAAGGGCAGGCTTGAAGACTGAGATGAGGAGGTATTTTTTCACTCAGAGGGTGGTGAATCTTTGGAATTCTCTGACCCAGAAGGCAGTGGAGGCTCAGTCATTGAGTATGTTCAAGACTGAGATTGATAGATTTCTACATATTAGAAACATCAAGGGATACAGGGATAGTGCAGGAAAATGGTGTTGAAGTAGAAGATCATTCATGATCTCATTGAATGGTGGAGCGGGTCAAAGGGCTGAATGGCCTACTCCTGCTCCTATTTCTTATGTTCTTATGTTATTGCAAAGGAATTGGAGTGCAAGAATAAAGAAGTCTTGCAACAATTGTACAGGGCTTTGGTGAGACAAAACCTGGAACTGTCTAATTGGTCCCCATGATGAGAGGGTTGTCCTGTGATGAGAGGCTAAGTAAATTGGGCCTATATTCTCTGGATTTTAGAAGAATGAGAGGCGATCTCATTGAAACTGACAAGATTCTGATGGGGCTTGACAGGGTAGACACTGAGAGGTTGCTTCTGCTGGCTGGGGAATCTAAAATATGGGGGCACAGTCTCAGGATAAAGGGCTGATCCTTTAGGACTGAGGTGAGGAGATGTTTACAACCTTGATGTCACATTTGACCCCGAGATGAGCTACTGACCTCATTTTCATGCCTCACTAAGACCGCCTACTCCCAGCTCCATAACATTGCCCGACTTTGCCCTGCCTCAGTTCATCTGCTGCTGAAACCCTCGTTCATGCCTTCGTTACCTCTAGACTTGACTATTCCAATGCACTCCTGGCTGAGCTCCCACATTCTACTCCCCATAAATTTGATGTTATCCAAACCTCTGCTGCCCTTGTCTGAACTTGTACCAAGTCCCGTTCACCTATCACCCCTGTACTTGCTGAACTAAATTGGCTCCCGGTCAAGCGACATCTTGATTTTAAAATTCTCATCCTTGTTTTCAAATCCCTCCTTATCTCTGTAATCACCTCCAGCCCCACAACCCTCCAAGATATCTGCACTCCACAAATTCTGGCCTCTTGTGCACCCCTGATTTTAATCGTTCTGCAGTTGATGGCCACGCCTTCAGTTGCCTTGCCCCCAGGCTCTGGAATACCCTCCCTACACCTCTCCGCCTCTCCACCTCCCTTTCCTCCTTTAAGAAGCTCCTTAAAACCTACCTCTTCGACCAAGCTTTTAGTCATCTGATCTAATATATCTTTTTGTGGCTCAGTGTCATATTTTATTTTATAATCCTCCCGTTTTATTATGATAAAGGTGCTATATAAATACAAGTTGTTGTTGTTGTTGCACAATCATAAATAGTGCAGACCATAATATCACCATTTATTAAGTGCACAGAGTAACAAGCTCAGCAACCTTGACTTATATAATTTATTTACATTCTTATTCAACACCCTTGTCGGCTAACTGGCTAAAAAATATCATTCTGAAGTCTATCCTTAAACACTAAAAATGCTTCAGCAAGTGGTACATCTGTCCCTTCCTCCAGCTTCAGATTATAATGTACATTGTTAGGATTGCATTACTAAATAAACGTATAAAGCTCCTTCTCTATCACATACCACTTGCAGTCAAACATTTTTTTCATTATCCTCACAGTTAGTTTTATAGACAGGAAATGGTGCATTTAAAATATCTTTTCTCAAGTAAGGATGGGAAAGCAATAGCATATTCCATCTTTGGTCCAATTCAAATTCCACTAAACAGGTCGAGCACATTTGATAAGGTGCAGTCAAAGGCACAATGACTGGGATGGTGGCAAATTTTATTAAATCACAAACAACCAATAAATGAAAGAAAGCACAGCTCATATGTAGGAGGAACAAGTGACTAGTAATAATATATTCCTCAACAAGAAATCTGTAACTGTTACACCACAACCAATGTGCTATGATTATTTTAATGAATAGTTGTTTCCAGTTGATGCTTATAATGCCTGGTTAATGAAGCACAAATCCTGTACACAAAGCACTATGTTTTTTTTTAGATTTTAACATAAAAACATTAGCAAAATAAACAGGTTAAAGGAACTGCGCTGCATGCAGCACATGCATTAGCTAATAAACAATATGCTCCAATTCAGCTTTGGGTGAATCCTTGGAGCAAGACCAGATTAATTAACTACGAAAAGGATAATTCTCTAGCTGCTTTATTTCATGCCCAGGTAAGTGCAAACAGCAAATTTCCTTTGGATTGTTTATCTGTTCTATGTTTACCTTTAAAGTGAATCCCAAGTTTACGGCATTCTCATTGCTAATGGGTTCCTTATTAAAACGCAGTAATGAAAATCCTGAATCTACATCTCATATTGTGATGCCACCTCCATCTTGATGAAGCTGCTAATATAAGTCATAGAGTTATACAGCACTGAACAACAGGCCCTTCGGCCCATCGTGTCTGTGCCGGCCATACAGCACCCAACTATTCTAATCCCATATTCCTGCACTTGGCCTGTAGCCCTGTATGCTATGGCGTTTCAAGTGCTCATCTAAATACTTCTTAAATGTTGTGAGGGTTCCTGTTTCCACCACTTCTTCAGGCAGTTTGTTCCAGATTCCAACCACCCTCTGGGTGAAAAAATGTTTCCTCAAATCTCCCCTAAAACTCCTGCCCCTTACCCTAAATCTATGCCCCCTGGTTCTTGACCCCTCTGCTAAGGGAAAAACTTTCCTCCTATCTAACCTATCTATGCCCCTCATAATCTTGTACACCTCAATCATGTCCCCCCTCAGCCTTCTCTGCTCCAAGGAAAACAACCCTAGCCTTTTCAGTCTCTCTTCATAGCTGAAATGCTCCAGCCCAGGAAACATCCTGGTGAATCTCCTCTGCACCCTCTCCAGTGCAATCACATCCTTCCTCTCGTGTGGTGACCAGAACTGTACACAGTACTCCAGCTGTGGCCTAACTAGCATTTTATACAGCTCCATCATAACCTCCCTGCTCAAATATTCGATGCCTCAGCTAATAAAGGCAAGTATCCCATATGCCTTCCTAACCACCTTATCTACCTGTGCTGCAGCCTTCAGTGATCTATGGACAAGTACACCAAGGTCCTTCTGACTTTCTGTACTTCCTAAGGCCCTACCATCCATTATATATTCCCTTGCCTTGTTAGTCCTCCCAAAATGCATTACCTCACACTTTTCAGGATTAATTCCATTTGCCACTGCTCCACCCATCTTACCAGCTCATCTATATCTCCCTGTAATCTAAGGATTTAATTCCTCACTATTTAAAACACCACCAATTTTCGTGTCATCTGCGAACTTACTGATCATACCTCCTATATTCGTGTCTAAATCATTAATGTACACTACAAACAGCAGAGTACACCACTGGTCACAGGCTTCCAATTGCAAATACAGCCCTCGACCATTACCCTCTGCCTCCTGCCACTAAACCAATTTTGGATCCAATTTGCCAAATTGCCCTGGATCCCATGGGCTCTTACCTTCTTAACCAATCTCCCATGCGGGACCTTATCAAAAGCCTTACTGAAATCCATGTATACTACATCTACTGCTTTACCCTCATCTACACATCTAGTCACCTACTCGAAAAATTCAATCAAGTTAGTTGGACACGATCTCCCCCTGACAAAGCCATGCTGACTATCCCTGACTAATCCCTGCCTCTCCAAGTGGAAATTAATCCTGTCCCTCAGAATTTTTTCCAATATTTTCCCAACCACCGATGTTAGACACACCGGCTTGTAATTACCTGGTTTATCCCTAGTACCCTTCTTGAAGTACCACAGCTGAAATAACCATCTGACACCATTAAAGGACAAGCCCTTGAGAAGAGTCATGAAAAGAATAAATTAGATCTTAAGATGGTATTCTGGTGCTTTAACCTTTCACTGTGACATTGACATTTTTAGAAGAAACTCATCGGGCAGGTGGGCAGAACAGTTTATTGGTGCAGTAATGCGTTGTGCCTCAGAATGATAGAATAGGGGTTTGTGTTTGCATTTTTCCACACAGTGAATTCCTGGACCGGAATTTTACCGGCATTCTGGAGATAGGCTGGTAAAACGACGGAGGAAAGCCCAGTGTCTTTTGGCTGCCACAGGATATTTTGAAAGGCAGGAATGTCAGTGGCTTGGCTGCCTGCTGACCAGCCGTAGGTGGCCAATTAAGGTAATTAACTGAAATAAAAACAAGAAATGCTGGAAACACTCAGCAGGTCTGGCAACATCTGTGGAAAGAAAAGCAGAGTTAACGTTTCGGGTCAGCGACCCTTCTTCGGAGTTCTGAAGAAGGGTCGATGACCCGAAACGTTAACTCTGCTTCTCTTTCCACAGATGTTGCCAGACCTGCTGAGTGTTTCCAGCATTTCTTGTTTTTATTTCAGATTTCCAGCATCCGCAGTATTTTGCTTTTATTTAAGGTAATTAACTGGCCTGTTAATGGCCATTTTACACCCCCACCAACATTTTACCGGCGTCGGAACAGCCCCCGGATGCATGGGGACATCTGCCAGGACATAGGCCTCCCAGCAGCTTCCCGGGGGTGGGGGGCTTTGTTCCTAGGGGGTCCATGCCCCATGGATATGCCACCCACTCACCCACTCCCAGCAGCAATAGCCACCCCCGCGACTCTGACGACCCTGCTGGAGGGTGCACCCCTTTGATTGGTGTGACCTCCCTGCCTGGCCCCGACACATTAAAAAAAATTCCCTCTGGTCCTCCAAGGGTGCCTCAACATGGAGGCGCCCTCTCCTTTCCCCTGCAGCTTCAGCAGTGGCCATCTCTATTAGCCGCCAGCTCAGAGACGCAAGCCACTGTCTTTAATGGAATGGTTGTCTCATCAGCGGCCTTTTAATTGGCTGCCCCTGGTAAAATCCTCTCCGCAGTACCGCTGCTTGCCCGCGCAGACTCTGGACCCGCATTTGGTCTCAGTGCTGAGACTCATGGTGTGCCAGTGGAATTCTGGCCCTGATCTCAGTCGAGCCACTATAAAAGATTCTTAGCAGAGCTGAGATGTTTCTCCAAACAGCTGGAGGGAAAAGCAAAAGGTTTCAACCCAAGCTGCTCTGATGCATTTCCAAGTGACATGACACAGACGAACAATTGTAAAGAACTTGGCGACAGGCTTTCTGCTCACTTACTCCTTTGTTCTTTCAAGTCCATTTCTGTTTAAAACACATATAAACATTACATACCAAAGCGTACATATGTGACTGTGAAGAAGCTAGTGACCTAAATGAGCATGGGGAAGAAACATTAAAGTACTGGGAGTTTTCTTTGGAAAGTGAACTTTTTTCATCCAAATTAAATTACTAGCTGTTGGTCGTTTCTCTCAGAATTTCACTGAAATTAAGGACCCCCACGGCAAGTAAAGTCCGGCTTTCCAGTTGGCCTCCACAACTAAACATTTTACTAATCATCTCTTTCGTGACTATTATTCAGTAATAATGATAAAATTAACTATTCCATTAAGAAAGAGACTCTGCTTGACCTCTGCATTTGTCACATATAGTCTTTCACCCTTTCAGTAGCACAGATGTATATTTGCTTTCCCTCCTCCTCTGCAGCAGTCTATCAATAAAAGAAACTGAAATCGATGTAGCTCAATGAAAATTTTTGTAAAATGATAGAAAACCTTAGTTTGAAAAGAAAAACAAATTTCAAGAATGACATAATTGTTGCATTGTTGGTGTACCTGCACGCCAAAGACTGCAGCAGTTCAAGAAGGCAGCTCACCACCATCGTCTCAAGGGCAATTAGGGATGGGCAATAAATGCTGGCCTAGCCAGTGACACCCACATCCCCTGAACAAATAAAAGAAAAAAGTGGGTTTCAGTACTTGATTATGTATGTTTGCATTGTCAGACTAGACCAAAGGCTTAATTAATGCAATTAGAATTTTCTGAAGTCATTTTCTTGTGAAGAAAACTCAAAGGTGTGTTCTTATTTTTAATTGTGTCCGATACTGGAATACTAATGAGCACCATCTACTGGATTTTAGCTGCATTACACCTAGAAAATTTTCAAACACTGCATATGATTAAAAAAAACTTCATCGTATAATATGAAGTATTTTAGCAGTTCTTCTTCTTCTGCTTCTTTGGCCTCCTTGTCTCAGGAGACAATGGGTAAGCGCCTGGAGGTGGTCAGTGGTTTGTGGAGCAGCGCCTGGAGTGGCTATAAAGGCCAATACTCGAGTGACAGACTCTTCCACAGGTGCTGCAGAAAAAATTGGTTGTCGGGGCTGTTACACAGTTGGCTCTCCCCTTGTGCTTCTGTCTTTTTTCCTGCCAACTTCTAAGTCTCTTCGACTCGCCACACTTTAGCCCTGCCTTTATGGCTGCCTGCCAGCTCTGGCGATTGCTGGCAACTGACGCTCACGACTTGTGATCAATGTCACAGGACTTCATGGCGCGTTTGCAGACGTCTTTAAAGCGGAGACATGGACGGCCGGTGGGTCTGATACCAGTGGCGAGCTCGCTGTACAACGTGTCCTGGGGGATCCTGCCATCTTCCATGCGGCTCACATGGCCAAGCCATCTCAAGCGCTGCTGACTCAGTCGTGTGTATAAGCTGGGGATGTTGGCCGCCTCGAGGACTTCTGTGTTGGAGATGCGGTCCTGCCACCTGATGCCAAGGATTCTCCAGAGGCAACGAAGATGGAAGTGGTTCAAGAGTTCACCTACCTAGGCTCAACTATCACCAGTAACCTGTCTCTTGATGCAGAAATCAACAAGCGCATGGGAAAGGCTTCCACTGCTATGTCCAGACTGGCCAAGAGAGTGTGGGAAAATGGCGCACTGACACGGAACACAAAAGTCCGAGTGTATCATTTTAGCAGTATTTAGCAGTAAAAGAGCATTTTACTATTTCTGAAAGGCAAAATTTTATTGGCTTTTAAAATCTGTTGCTTAAGGGCTGGATTTTACCAAGCCCTCAACGTCAAACTCCGTCGCTGGGGTGGGGGGGTGGGGGGGCGGGTGGGCGGGGGCCGAAAGTTGGGGCTGGCAGCGGTCCACCATGGAGACTGTCGCCGGGAGAGTCCAGCCCAATCCTCCCAGCGGTGGTGAGGCTCCGTGGCGCACCCCCCCTCCCCCACTGCCCCCGCTCCTGGGCGACAGGGCCTGGATTTCAATATCTAAATTAATGACATACATAAATTTAAATGAACTTACTTTCAATCTTCTGGGCCTGCTGCGTCACGTTGGCATGACTAGTGGGGAGGGGGGAGGAGTTAAGATTTTCTGTGCAGGAGTGGGAGGATGGGGTCAAATAAACGTAATGGGTGTGGGCGATGGTGGGAAGGGGTGAATGCCAAACCTTATGCAGTCTGGCAGGGGGAGGGGGGAAGGTGAGATTTAAAAGGTAAGTGTTTTGGAGGGGAAGGGAAAATAGTTCAAGTAACTGTTAAGTGGGGAAGGAATGTTAGAAATTTATTTAGTAAATTTTGGGGGTGGGGTATATCTTTAAAAATTCAAATTGACCGACAGGGCTGGCTGCCCTTTAAAAATGGTGCCAGCTCCATTGTTGGGGATGGACAGCCCGCCCCCTCCATGCGATTGTTGGGGGGGCTGAAGGCCACCCTGGCTGTTGAAATGATCCACCGCGCGTGAGGTCGCGGCAGCTCTCAGGCTGCCATTTTTTGAGCTCGCCGCCGAGTTCGACAGCGGGCTCTTAAAATCCAGCCCAAAGTAGCTGCACTGATATCCAGTGCCCAAACATTCAGCTAATCAAATATTTCGTTTTGTAATAATTCAGGCACATTTCTTAAAGAAAATGTTTGCTGGATTAGCACCATTGATTTGGCAAATGTAATACACATTAACAGTTTAATAAATGTGTAAAGAAATGCTGAATGCTCAAAGTATCGGTTTTTCTTCCTCATTTATCCTGAAACATGCTGTTTTTATGGCATTAATCTAACAGCCTGATCAAGAACAGAATAAACTTTCCCAACGATGAAATATACTCAAAACAAGGCAAAGGCTGGAACTCTGAATTGGAGTTCAGTAGACGTGGTGATCTAGAAGTTTGATCATGCAGTACCTGTTTTTTGAGTGCTAAATGGCCTCCTAAGCCCCCAGTATGGCAGGCAGGAAGTGCACAATCATTACAAAGCATTTGGTGCAGGGAAAAAATGTCGCAGCCAGGACCCATGTCATGGGACCAATTACATTCAGGAAAAGCAGATCTACATATGGCCTAACAGGCCATCTTTACAGGGATTGCTGCAGACTGCAACCACCAAGGTAAGTGTTTAAACATACTTACCTGAACGTGGAGCCAGGAGGAGCAGGACTGCTCTTTCCAACCTCACATTCAAATCACAGGGGCTGTTATTGTGCAATGATTCCCTTCTCTCCATCATGATCTTAAACCCTGTCATCATGACCTCAAACCCCTCCCCCCCCATTATGATTTTGATCCCCACAATTGTTGCAGTTGCCTGATCTTGGATTCCTCTTCACCACCAAGCTGCATGGGGATACCCATTAGGTATCCACAACTTGTCAACTTGATGATAATGAGGCCTGAGGTCCATCATCACATGCACTTCAGGCCTATTCATTCAGGCACAACGATTGTTCCCTGTGCCCCCCACCGTGTTCTCAAATTTCTAGCCCAATGAGTTTCTCCATTTTTCATCCCTTTCTAACTCAGCCTGTGTGCAGTTGTTCATTAAATATCCATGTATTAAATAGATATTACAACTTCAGCACAGAATAAGGTAAAAACTGTGAGGTTTGCTTCTCAAATTTCATTTTTATGATTATGGTATTTTGTATTTTAATAATAAGACGCAAAGCACGCACCACACAGTTCATTATAACTGCTCGTTTGAACTTAACACATAATACCAGTGTGAAGCTATAACAGTAACAATACCAGTATAATGAGTCAGTGTAAGTCCCATTAAATTCCAATCCTGAAATAGCATTAAGATTTGCTGCTTCACACGGTTCCAAAATGTCATTAAGCTATATTCCCTTTAGTGTAATCATATAGAATGTAATAAGTTATCATGATGTTTAATACTCAAGAATATCCATCCTATCAAAATAGAACGTAAATGGGAAAGAAGATGTTTAGAAAGAATGCAATTTAAATTGTGTGACCAAAACAATGTTCAGAAAGGGAAAGTACTATTGCAGAAACAAATAGTATATTTCCTTGTCTCCTCAAATAGTTCTGCCATAATACATACCCTCTTATTCAGTGCTGTTGACCAGATTTTAACATGGAAAATGGCACTTGAGTAACGTTTGGTGTTCTGGTGTTCAAAATGGTACAAAACGTATACTTTATACCATATTGTCAGTTAGCTATGTTTAACATTACCTGCATGTATTAGTATGTTGCAATGTTGAATACTAAGTATTATCTTAAACTCAAGCATACAACAGAAGCTGGTATATCGGAAGCAATTATATGCATGATTTCAAAAACAAAATATTGTTACTTGTTTATTCTGCTTTTGTACTGGGACTCTATTACTGTTTGAGAATCTTTCAGAGGGAGTAAGTACTTGTCTCAATCGACAACCGTGGTACTACACACAGCAGTCACTCTGAAGTGATTTGTAGACTGTTATTCCATGTTCTAAAGCTTTTCTTCTCTTTGTCAGTAAGCAATCACCTTGCTATATCTTTGAAAGGTGCCAGACACTATCACACTTATGTTGCTTACAAATTCACAGATCTGATAATGCCTTGACCTTGAAATGAATGTCTGCAATTGCCTTATTTAGTTTGACAGATTCATGCTTCAGTTGTCAGGGTTGCAAATATGGCCAAATCAGCATAGATCTTGACAATGCTGTGGTTAGAATTATTGAGGGCCTACAGCACCAAAGATGACAGGCTGGCATTTTCAGGTAATTCATAATCTGGGGCAAGAGTTTTGTTCTTGCTTGAGTGTCTATGTAGTTTTTTTTTAACATGCTGTGATGGGAGTAGAGTTTGATATTTCCTGGGGAAGAATTTAGCGGGCTCAGTTACTGGTGTAAGCTTGTTCATCCTAATACACAGGGTATGCCAGTGGATACTGCATAATGAGCACTCAGTTTCCGAGGTAGCCTCATGTTAAAATCACTCTGGAACTAAAGGCGTATTTGCATACATGGATAATGTAGTAAATTTGAATCATGCTCATTTAAATTAAATTCAGACCTCTTCTTCATTTTACATGGTTAACAATGAGATGTGCTAAGTGTCCTATATGAATTGAATTTAGGCTGTCCAAATCTGTTTCTAATAGACATGGGCATGCAGCATTTATGTTTATACCATCCTTTTTGCATCCTCAGGATGTCTCAAAGCACTTCACAGCCAACAAATTACTTTTGAATTTAGACATTGTTCTTTAAATGCAGCAAATTAGGGCACAGCAAGGTCCCACAGAAAGCAATTGAGATAAAGGACCAGTTAGTCTGTTTACTGGTAGTGTTCAGTGAGGGGTGTATGTTGGCCAAAACACCAGGAGAACTCCTTTTCAAACACAGCAATGGGTAATATTACATCTACCTCAATAGGCACTTTGGTAAACTAAGATCAGGGTCAGAAGATCCTTCACACAAGAATGACCAATATGTAGAACTGACTTCTGGGCCACATAGTAAAGCCAAAAACCCAGAGATTATTTAAGAACTCATGCAATGATATTACTGGGGAACTTGTTCCATATGGATGAGCTAAATGAACCCAATACCCATCCTCAATCATGTCTCTCTTGCAATCTTAAGATTTTCTGATATTTGAAATTACTTCACGACATATTGTCTACGTGGTACATTATATATCTTATGTATCTGTACTTATCCAAGACAGAATAAGCTAGATTTTCCAACTGTTGATTTTGAATGGGTGCAAGAAACGTGTCCAGTGCGTATCACTGAAATACTAGCAGAGACCCGCAAAACATTTGCAGTCAAATTAGTGTCATTATTGCAACTGTACTTCTTTAAATACAGGATTTCGAGTTATTCTTTCAGCAAAGATGTCAACAGAATCAAACCTTCTCACTTTGGGAAATAGCTACATAAAGCATGTGTGAAAACCGGCCTGGGAATATAAATACAAATTTTATCAAGAGTCTGGCCTTTTAACTTGTTTATCATCATAGAAAATGAAAGTTGAATTGGGAACTGTTTCCTCCTGAGTTGAAAAGGCTCAATATGATTCGATTAATAAAGACTCTGGGCTGGCTTTTTGAAGCCCGCTGGATACAGAGGCAAGTGCGATTTAAAGATTGCGTTCTTGGAGGTCGATACTGGGACTTGCCGCCTCCGGAACTTAATGCCATATTTAAAGGGATGTCGGGAGGGAGGGAACAGGTCGGGCACACGCCTCCAATTATTTGCCTGTTGAGCTCATTGAAGAGCTAATTAACAGGCTTGTCAGCAACGGTATACAACTTTCAAAAGCTGGGAACATGGAGGATACCATGTGGGGAACATGACAGGGTGTTCAAGTAGTGAACACAACGGGGGGGGGCCAAGAGGGCAATGGGAAGGGCTGACTAAAATAATGCAGAGGCCCAAGCAAAGTTTCAAAAGTGCCACAGAGTGACCATTGCTGCAGCTGTAAGACTTGTTTTTCTCAGTGTGTGTGGCAGGAATCCAGAGGGGGATGTGAGGTCATTGGCATCACTAGGACTGCTGGGAGTTGGCAGGGAAGGCCTGGTGTATGCACAAAGCCCAGCTGAGGGAGTTCATATGGGAACAGGCTACTCTGATATTGAACAGAGCAGCCAGGATGAGTTTCAGCACATGCAGCCATTCTGGACAGCAGGTCTCCAGAGAAGCACAGCGGGGGCTGCAAGGGGACAAAGATGGTACCCACGACATTGGGTGCACAGCCCAAGAGTCAGCTCCCTGAAAATGACAGAGTGTCAGTGCCGCACGAGGCTGCACGTATCCAGGCAGATGGTCTCAGGCCTGTGTGCTCTAATCCACAATGATCTGAGGCCTCATGGTCCCCATGGCAATTGCCTACCACCAGCTATCAAGGTCTCTGTCACCCTAATCCTCTAAGCCACTAGGTCATTCCAGTGGCATCTCACCATTGGCACCTCCCCAGGCCATCAGGCAGGTCACGGATGCCACTTTGAGATAGACAGACTTCTGCAGGCAGAGAGGGCATTGGGTCCAGCCTCCATCACGGATTGGCAGAGGTATAGGGCATCATTGCTTGCACCCATGGGGCCATCAAGGTACCCAACGACTGGCCAGTGAGATCCATCAACAGGAAAGGCTTCCACTCCCTCAGCGTCCAACTGGTCCGTGACCACAAAAAGAGTTTCTGCTACGTGTGCACTCGCTTTCCTGGCAGCTACCATGACTCCTTCATCCTCTGCCAATCCAGGCTGCCTCAGTACTTCACTCCATCCCCAGAAATGCGTACATAGATCCAAGGGAAGAAGGGAAATCCATTGAAGAGGTGGCTACTGATCCCTCTACGGGAGCCCCAGACAGAGGCACAGAGGCAAAGCGACCAATGCCACCTGCTAGCATTGAGCAGGTCATTGGGTTTTTATTCTTCATCAACCCCCCACCCCACTAATTGCTGGCAGCCGCATGTACGCCACGCACTCCAGTTCTTCATGCATTCCATGTGCCTCCGCATGTACCAGGCATGCCCACCAAATAAACCCATCAACAAATGTGTCAAGAACACAATACAAGAACACAGGAAATAGGAGCAGGAGCAGACCATATGGCCCATCAAGCCTTCTCCACCATTCAGAACGATCATGGTTCTTGTCAGTTAAACTGACCAATCAAAACAGTGGACAAAACAGTGGACAATGGACAAAAATCAACTATTATTATATAGATTGTTACGACCGAGGTGGAAGGAGTGCACTGTCTTTTCTAGTTCCACTTCTCCACACGTCAAAATATATATTTAAATGTTTACCCAGTTACGATACGGTCAATCATAGACTCTATTTTTATCCCAGAATAAAATACACCAACCAGGTTCCTGTAATAAACAACAAAATTATCAGTTTATTATAAAATAAAATTTAGCCAGTAATGAAGCAAACCATTAAAACGCAGATTGAAATCTGGAAGTTCCCTTTTTACCTTAGCCCCTCACACACACACACACACACACAGGTTAACCAAAAAAATCAAGAGATTTTCTCTTCAGAGCTCTAGTACAAATAAAGACAAAAAAATCCTTTTGCCGAATACTTGCTAATTATTTAAGAAAACAGAGTAGATGAGGAAAGATGTGAGCTGTCCCTTTTTGGTTTGACGTCACAAATACATGTAGATGGCTGTTACTGGGATCTTTCTAGAACAG
The DNA here is from genome assembly GCF_036365525.1 of Heterodontus francisci. Classification (NCBI taxonomy): domain Eukaryota; kingdom Metazoa; phylum Chordata; class Chondrichthyes; order Heterodontiformes; family Heterodontidae; genus Heterodontus; species Heterodontus francisci. Next base: position 69,221,545 of record NC_090375.1, on the reverse strand, counting down.
TTCTTTTCAGGCAATGTTGAAGATCAGTTTGGCAGGTTTTCGTGAAGAAATGCAGCAACGGGGGTTTCAGGCGGGCTTTTCAGGTGGAATACAGCATCAATTTCTCTATTTCTTACATTTGATTCTCAGGAAGTTCTCAAAGAGGTGGAAGAGGGCGAACTGATGGTAACTGCTCTCTTGGCTGGTTTTCTCCAACTCCAAAGTGAAACCAAAAGCAATATCTCAAGAGTTAAGCCCCCTGTCCCCTATAAATCTTGACCTGCCACTTCTCTGTAAACATCACCCCCAAGTCAAAAAGCCCCTGCTGGGTATTTATCTGAAGACAGGTGACTTCCAGTAAATGTTGTTTATTTATCTTAGCAGGTGATCTCCAGTAAGGGTTGTTTACAAACCAAGAACTCTCAGTGTCTTTTCAATGACGCCAGTGAAAAATACATCCATGGAATCCTTTTCAGTTTTCTCAAATAAAACAATGTCCATAGTTCTAAAATACATGAGTCCTCAAAAAATACTTAACATAAAATATAGAAGCACTGTCATAACAAGATACTTTGTCCACAAATCATGTCAAAACCTCTTTAATATTTTTATAATATAGTCAATAAGATCAACCTAGATAAGAGAAACTTGCACATCCATAATGCTCTAAAATGTCAAATGATTTTTAAGAATTATTTCTAATACAAACAGTATTTTGTGTTTCTATTGATTTCTTACATAATTGTGTTTACACATTTAAGCTCAGTGGAATCTTTGATAAGGTAGCCTGGAAGATTTGCTGAAGCTGGAAGTGTGTGGGAGTTAAATTAACAATAGCAGAGTTACTGCCATTAACTCAGCGCACTTCAATAACCTCATCATTAGCATGCATGTTAATTCATCTTTTCCCCCACATTTCCAGACTTAGACCCTGATTTTAACTGGTTTGGGAGGGTGAACAGTGGTAGGAGTTAAAAAGTCATCTACTGCTTCAAAGATGAGGCCAGGGACATATTAATTCCCAGGCCTCATTTAAATCCAACCAGCAGATGAAATCCTCCAAAATAAACTTAAAATTAGAGGAACTATCAGTGTAGGATAAGTATTTATCATGTAAAGCTCAGTGCAATGAACTCTATACATCTGCTCTGCATTTTCTTTTAAAACCTGTCATCAGTCTTAAAGAATTTCTTTAGTGAACTGCAGTTCTATATGAGCCTGCACTTAATTCCAGTCAGTGGATTGATGTCTTTAAAGAGAAGTATTGGCATGAAGTCATCCACCGAAAAGACTGAATTTGGATGTTTTTGTACTGATGGAGTGCTGTTTTTTATCTTTCACAATTATGCAATGGAACAAATTTTGCTGTTGGTTAATTGGGAATGTAGAAAAACTTGCCTGCATATGGCCAAGTTTTGGAAAGCAAATAGCAGAACCTAATCAAACACCGCGCCAATTTCTTCTCCATTACATCATCATTCCACTAACTAAAGAAAAGCAAATGCATAGGCTGCTGCAATGTAAATGGAAAATTCTAAACAGACTCTTGAATGCTGCTAGCAGATTTGTTTAAAGAAAGCAAAGAACACACAAAAAGAAATGAATACATTCTAATTATTTACACTATGTTCCCTTTTAATCTGAATTGTTTGTATCTAGTTTGAAAAGTTAGCATTAGTGGTGAGCCTCCCTCTTTAAAAACTGCTTTCCCTCTTGTAAAGAATAATTCTCATTATAATTTTGTCCTGCAACATCTTTTGTGTGAATAGGGAGCTCATAGCCCTGAGCTATGTGTGACCTGCTTCCCTTCACCTGTGGCCTTTCATAGAATTGCTGCTCTGTATATTTCTGGGCTTCCATTCACAACTAGCTGTGGGATGATACCAGAATTATAATTCACCATTGCTTCCTATAGGACCTATAGTTTTTGTAGAACTATGAGTCTTGTAGTTCCCCTCCTCCCATCTGCTGGCGCCCCCATGTTCAAATGCCTGGCCTCCAGATGGCAATAGCCCGAGGTGGCACATTTGAAATCCGGAGCCCACTGTGTGGGAAATCACAGGCACAGACCTGAGTTCTAATATGTCGTGGTGCAGTGTGTTGGAGAATTCATGAGAGCAGGCTTTCAGGAAAACACTGCTAAGGATTTCTATTCTATGTAAAAATTAAGAGAAAAATCTAGGTTGCAGGAGCATAGCTCCTTAACCTTAACCATGTGCAAAATGTGCAGCGTATCAGAAGCCCATACAAAAGCTGTTTTCTACATTTGTTCCAAGGTAACACAAATGATGAGTTAAGCCATTCAATAAAATAAAGCTACAAATTAAATAACTTTGACAAGTGAAAATGAAGCACCTGATGTGTCAATGAGTGTGGCTCAGTGTTTGCTGGAGGTAAATTTATAAAAATGGTTGCAATGCCAAATACACATGAAATTCATATGCAGTGAATAGGACATACATTTTTTAGTTAAAAGCAAAGAGGATAGTATGGGCTCCCGCACAAATTAACCATGAAATTTTGAGAAAATAATCTGTAAAAATTACCAAGGATGATGAAAAACACAAAAAGAACCTCCATCACTTTAAAAGGGCGACATGTATAAAGATGCTGCATAATAGATATTTAAGCAGAGTGGGATGGGTAGATTAATCATACAGCCTCATCTTCATCAAACATTACAACAGAGAAATGTTTGCCAATGTATACAGTCTGAGGTGAATGTGATGCCTCAGAAGATGCAGCACCACCTTGGCAGATATAAGAGAAAACCGTTAGCAATGTGAAATCAGTGGACACTTTCTGTACTTTGGATGCAAAGGCAGCTATTGATTTTTTCGATTTTGTAACTATTGTGAAGAAGTGATGCAAGAAATTATTTTGCAGAATCATAAATCATAATCTATATAATAAATTAGACACTAATAATTTAAATTATATTTGTTTTTAATCTAACTGGCTTACCATTTAGCTTAATTAACCGGAACTTTACATTTCAACTTGGGTCCTTCTGCTCTCCCTATTGTCTTGCTCGTTGGATACAATCTCCTTCATGGCAAATCTGTGTACATGATTCTATTATTTTCTGTTGTCTCCACCACGCCATTCTATTTTGAAACACCATTTGTAATTTAGGCAATGCACTGGAGCATCAATTAGATGTGAATGCATATATTCTAGATTCAAATATTACCCTACTCGATTGTGACGAAACGCTGCATATGCTGCGTTTATTTGCCTTGGGCGCTTAGAAGCCAAGCCAGCAACCTTTAAGGGGATCGCTGGAGCCTGCCACCTGAAGAATAAAATTATGGAGCCAAGAAGAACAGGAGTGCAGGGCACTGATTGTCTCCCCAACCCTGGGCTCTACTGCTCATTGTTCATTAACAAATGAGGCCAGCGGATCAATTTGGCCTGGTCCTGCTACTGGCCTCATGAGGTCTGTGTGCTGCACATGGATTGTGCTGCAATTTGGGTGGCAATCTAATTTCTAGGCCCATGTGTTTATATGACATTCCTTGTTCTGCTATTTTAACACAGGGCTCAATCTAATTATTTTACATGGATTAACGTTTCTGCTCAAATATTAAATAGAGGAATATCATATGAATGCCAATATTATTTGTTCACTAATATCTACATCAGTCATATCTGAACTATAGTTTGTTATACATACATAAAAGCCCCCAGGCTCAAACACTAATAATGACTCTATGGTTACAAACATATGCAGCCTTTCAATAGCGCTCCTGATCTCCTGCTGCAATGTTGCTGGGTGATCAGGAAAGCCCACAGAGAAATGGTGCAAATGGCTGTTTTTAACCATTTACAGTGTCTGGCCATTAAGCTCCCACTGGAGAACTGCTGTGAAAGTTCCAGCCATATCTGTGTAAGATGGGTAAGAAAGGGAGTCATAGAGTTATACAGCACAGAAACAGGCCCTTCGGCCCATCGTGTCTGTGCCGGCCATCAAGCACCTAACTATTCTAATCCCATTTTCCCGCACTTGGCCCATAGCCTTGTATGTTATGGCGTTTCAAGTGCTCATCTAAATACTTCTTAAATGTTGTGAGGGTTCCTTCCTCTACCACCTCTTCAGGCAGTGCATTCCAGATTCCACCCTCTGGGTGAAAACATTTTTCCTCAAATCCCCTCTAAACCTCCTGCACCTTACCTTAAATCTATGCCCCCTGGTTATTGACCCTTCCGCTAAGAGAAAAAGTTTCTTCCTATCTAACCTATCAATGCCCCTCATAATTTTGCATACCTCAATCATATCTCCCCTCAGCCTTCTCTGCTCCAAGGAAAACAACCCTAGCCTTTTCAGTCTCTCTTCATAGCTGAAATGCTCCAGCCCAGGCAAGATCCTGGTGAATCTCCTCTGCACTCTCTCCAGTGCAATCACATCCTTTCTATAGTGTGGGAACCAGAACTGTGCACAGTACTCCAGCTTTGGCCGAACTTGTATTTTATATCGCTCCATCATAACCTCCCTGCTCTTATATTCTATGCCTCGGCTAATAAAGGCCATATGCTTTCCTAACCACCTTATCTACCTGTGCTGCTGCCTTCAGTGAACTATGGAAAAGTGCACCAAGATCCCTCTGACCCTCTGTACTTCCTAGGGTCCTACCATCCATTGTATATTCCCTTGCCTTGTTAGTCCTCCCAAAATGCATCACCTCACACTTCCCAAGATTAAATTCCATTTGCCACTGCTCTGCCCATCTTACCAGCCCATCTATATCGTCCTGGGAAACGAGTAAGAAAATTCCCTTCGAGCTATCTTTCTACAGCTAATAAGGGTTAACTGCCTGAAGGGTTATTAGAGTTATTTGAAGTCCCATAGTTACATCCATGCCTGGATGAAGAAAGGCATATTTCTACATGAAGTAGCAGTGGAACTTTCAAAGCATAGTATAGAGATAAATCTTCATTGTCACTTTATTGAATGATTGAAAACATATCTTTTTATCCACCAGTCCATGGGAAAAACTAATTTTCCTGCAACAAATTCCTGATATGGGGCTTAATTTTCAAACTGGGGTCAGGAACCCGACACTCAATAATTTCTGGGTCCCAACCACGAGCCGCAACTTCATCACGTGAAACTATCTTTAAATGTAAATGCCATAATTAGGCCGGTAGTGAGCTCCACACCCAATTAAAAAAAAATTTGTTCATGGAATGTGGGTGTTGCTGGTTGGGCCAGCATTTATTGCCCATCCCTAATTGCCTTTGAGAAGGTGGTGGTGAGTTGCCTTCTTGAACCACTGCAGTCCTTGGGATGTAGGGATATCAACAGTGCTGTTAGGAAAGGAGTTCTAGGATTTTGATCCAGCAACAGTGAAGGAATGGCGATATAGTTCCAAGACAGGATTGTGTGTGGCTTGGAGGGGAACTTGCAGGCGCTGTTGTTCCCATGCAACTGCTGCCCTGGTCCTTCTAGGTGGTAAAGGTCAAGGGTTTAGAAGGTGCTGTCAAAGGAGCCTTGGTGAATTGCTGCAGTGCATCTTGTATATAATACACACTGCTGCCACTGTGCATCAGTGGTGAAGGGAATGAATGTTGAAGGTGGTGGATGGGGTGCCAATCAAGCGGGCTGCTTTGTCCTGGATTGTGTCAAGCTTCTTGAGTGTTGTTACAGCTGCACCCGTCCATGAAAGTGGAGAGTATTCCCTCATACCCCTGACTTGTGCCTTGTTGATGGTGGACAGGCACTGGGGAGACAGGAGGTGAGTTACTCAAAGAACAAAGAACAAAGAACAAAGAAAATTACAGCACAGTAACAGGCCCTTCAGCCCTCCAAGCCTGCGCCAATCCAGATCCTCTATCTAAACCTGTCGCCTATTTTCTAAGGGTCTGTGTCCCTTTGCTTCCTGCCCATTCATGTATCTGTCTAGATACATCTTAAAAGACGCTATCGTGCCCGCGTCTACCACCTCCGCTGGCAACGCGTTCCAGGCACCCACCACCCTCTGAGTAAAGAACTTTCCACGCATATCCCCCCTAAACTTTTCCCCTCTCACTTTGAACTTGTGACCCCTAGTAATTGAATCCCCCACTCTGGGAAAATGCTTCTTGCTATCCGCCCTGTCTATACCTCTCATGATTTTGTACACCTCAATCAGGTCCCCCCTCAACCTCCGTCTTTCTAATGAAAATAATCCTAATCTACCTAACCTCTCTTCATAGCTAGCACCCTCCATACCAGGCAACATCCTGGTGAACCTCCTCTGCACCCTCTCCAAGACATCTACATCCTTTTGGTAATGTGGCGACCAGAACTGCACGCAGTATTCCAAATGTGGCCGAACCAAAGTCTTATACAACTGTAACATGACCTGCCAACTCTTATACTCAATACCCCGTCCGATGAAGGAAAGCATGCCATATGCCTTCTTGACCACTCTATTGACCTGCGTTGCCACCTTCAGGGAACAATGGACCTGAACACCCAAATCGCTCTGTACATCAATTTTCCCCAGGACTTTTCCAGGACTCGCCGCAGAATTCCTAGCCTCTGACCTGCTCTTGTAGCCACAACATTTTTGTGGCTGTTTCTGGTCAATGGTAACCCCCAGGATGGTGAGGGATTTCGTGATGGTAATGCCATTGAACATCAAGAGGAAATGGTTAGATTCTCTCTTGTTGGAGATGGTGACTGCCTGGCACTTATGTGGCTTGAATGTTACTTGCCACTTATCAGCCAAGCCTGGATGTTGTCCAGATCTTGCTGCATCTGGACACAGGCTGCTTCAGTATCTGAGGCGTCTTGGATGGTGCTGAACATAATGCAATCATCAGCAAACATCCCCACTTCTGACCTTATGATGGAGGGAAGGTCATTGATGAAGCAGCTGAAGGTGGTTAGGCCAAGGACACTACCCTGAGGAACTCCTGCAATGATGTCCTGGAACTGAGATGATTGACCTCCAACAACCACAAGCATCTTCTTTTGTGCTAGGTATGATTTCAACGAGCGGAGAGTTTTCCCACTGATTACCATTGACTCCATTTTTGCTCGGGCTCCTTGAAGTCATACTCAGTCAAATACTGCCTTTATGCCAAGGGCAGTCACTCTCACCTCACATCTGGAGTTCAGTTCTTTTGTCCATGTTTGGACCAAGGCTGTAATGGGGTCAGTAGTGGCCTGGCAGAAACCAAGCTGAATGTGAGTGAGCAGGTTATTACTGAGTAAGTGCCGCTTGATAGCACTGTCGATGACCTTCCATCACTTTACTAATGATGGAGAGTAGGCTGATAGGGCGGTAATTGGCTGGGTTGGAATTGTCCTGCCTTTTGTGGACAGGACATACCTGGGCAATTTTCCACATTGCTGGGTAGATGCCAGTGTTGTAGCAGTACTGGAACTGCTTGGCTAGGGACACGGCTAATGCTGGAGCACAGGTCTTCAGTACTATTGCCGGAATGTTGTCATGGCCCATAGCTTTTGCTGTATCCAGTGCCTTCAGCTGTTTCTTCACTTGGATGAATCAGATTGGTTTAAGACTGGTATCTGTGATGCTGGGACCTCAGGGGGAGGCCAAGATGGATCATCCACTTGGCAGTTCTGGTCGAAGATGGTTGTAAATGCTTCAACCTTGTCTTTTGCTCTGATGTGCTTGGCTCGCCCATCCAATGATGGGCGATATTTGTGGAGCCTCCTCTTCTTGTTAGTTGTTTAATTGTCCACCATGATTCACAACTGGATTTGGTAGGACTGCAGAGCTTAGATCTGATTCATTGGTTGTGGGATCGCTTAGCCCTGTTGCTGCTTCTGCTGTTTGGCATGCAAGTAGTCCTGTGTTGTAGCTTCACCAGGCTGACACCTCATTTTGAGGTATACCTGGTGCTGCTCCTGGCATGCCCTCCTGCACTCTTCATTGAACCAGGGCTGGTCCCCCGGCTTGATGGTAATGGTAAAGTGGGGGATTATCGGGTCATGACGTTACAGATTGCGGCTGAATACAATTCTGCTGCTGCTGCTGATGGCCCACAGCGCCTCATGGATGCCCAGTTTTGAGTTGCTAGATCTGTTCGAAATAGATCCCATTTAGATGGTGATAGTGTCACACAACACAATGGTGGGTATCCTCAATGTGAAGACGGGACTTGGTCTCGACAAGGACAGTGCGCTGGTCCCTCCTACCAATACTGTCATGGAACGTTGCATCTGCAACAGGTAGAGTGGTGAGGATGAAGTCAAGTAGGTTTTTCCCTCTTGTTGGTTCCCTCACCACCTGCCGTAGATCCATGTCCTTTAGGACTCGGCCAGCTCAGTCAGCAGTGGTGCTACTGAGCCATTCTTGGTGATGGACATTGAAGTCCCTCACCCAGAGTACATTCTGTGCCCTTGCTACCCTCAGTGCTTCTTCCAATTGGTTTTCAACATGGAGAAGCACTGATTCATCAGTCGAGGGGGGGTGCAGTAGGTTGTGATCAGCAGGAGGTTTCCTTGCCTATGTTTGACCTGCTGCTATGACTCTTCATGGGGTCCGGAGTCAATGTTGAGGATTCCCAGGGCAAGTCCCTCCTGACTGTATACCACTCTGCCGCAACCTCTGCTAGGTTTGTCCTGCCGGTGGGACAGGACATCATACCCAGAGATGTTAATGGTGGTGTCAGGGACACTGTCTGCAAAGGATGATTCCGTGAGTATGACTATGTCAGGCTGTTGCTTAACTAGTCTGTGGGACAGATCTCCCAAATTTTGCACAAGCCCCCAGATGTTATTAAGGAGGATTTTGCAGGGTTGACAGGGCTGGGTTTGCCATTATAATAAAAGCAAAATACTGCGGATGCTGGAAATCTGAAATAAAAACAGAAAGTGCTGGAAAAACTCAGCAGGTCTGGCAGCATCTGTGGAGAGAGAAGCAGAGTTAACGTTTCAGCTCAGTGAAGGGCCACTGACCTGAAACGTTAACTCTGCTTCTCTCTCCACAGATGCTGCCAGACCAGCTGAGTTATTCCAGCACTTTCTGTTTTTATTTCTGGGTTTGCCATTGTTGTTCCCAGTGCCTAGGTCAATGGCAGGTAGTCCGTCTGGTTTCATTCCTTTTCTTAGACTTTGTAGAGGTATGATACAACTGAGTGGCTTGCTAGGCCATTTCAGAGGGCCACGTTGCTGTGAGCCTGGAGTCACATGTAGGCCCAACCAGGTAAGGATGGTACATTTCCTTCCCTAAAGGACAATTACTGAACCAGGTAAGTTTTTACAACAATCGACAATGGTTTTATGGTCACCATTAAACTAGCTTTTAATTCCATATTTATTAATTGAATTCAAATTCCACCACCTGCCGTGGTGGGATTCGAACAGATGTCCCCAGAGCATTAGCCTGGGCTGCAGGATTACTAGTCCAATGACATTACCACAACATCACCTGGGTGCTGTTCTGTACACTTTTATGCCCTTTTATTATCATCACAATGTCACTTTTTTATACTGCCACTCTGATATGTGTGTTATTGATGTTTCATGTCAAAAAGGGGCTGCAGCATTGTGGGGTGAGTGGGGGGAATGTGGGGCCCTGGAAATATTATATTCGAATGCTTTGTGATGTTGGATAATGGCAGAGGAACCCTCATTCTGCCTGCTCATAGCTGGCATTGGGATTTCGCAGATATGGTTCATATCAGTATGATAGTTCTCTATGCTGAAAGGTGAGTTTTGGGGTCATCAGCCACAAGGGCTCAGCGGTGATCAGGTGAAGTGCAGATAAATCAGCATGGTCCTTACAGCCATGCCAGCCTGCAGTTCACCCTGAGGTCTGGGACAGCATCGCCAGGCGTCCTGCACTGTCTGGTCGCCAGCCACCTCTTGAGCCTCCTCCCATTCCTGTTCATCCTGTTCTTCTCCCGTGTGAAATAGTGTTCCAGCTCCTCCTCTTCATGCATCTACAGGCCTCTTTCCAGTGTTATGCTGTGCAGGACACAGCAGACAACCACGATATGGGACACTCTGACTGGCTCATATTAGAGACACCTCTTGACTGGTTACGGCAGCGGAAGCGCATCTACAAGATGCCAATGGTCTGTTCAATGCACGTCTGTGCAGGTCAATGACTCTGGTTATTGCACCTCTCTCCATCCGTGTCTGGGTAGTGTATGGGGGTCAGGGGCCACCTCCTTAGGAAAAACCCTTTTCCCTCAGCAGCCACCCATGAGTCTGAATGTGCGCCTGAAGAGGTGCGGCAACTGGGACTCTCACAAGATAAAGGAGTCATGGCAGCTGCCCAGGAACTGGGTACAGACCTGCAAGTTTCACTTCCTATGGCCACAAGACATTCAATGAGTGGTAGCCCTTTCTGTTCAGAAATCTGACTGGCTGGTCTGTTGGAGCCTTGATGGCTACGTGAGTGCAATTGATGACATCCTGGACCTGAGGAAATACATCAATGGCAGCAAAACCCAAAGTCTTCTGTGCCTGCACTGGCCTATCACTGTCAAAGTGGATGTAATCCCCTGCCCTCCTGAATATAGCATCCGTCACCTGCCTGATGTCATTATGAACTGCCGTTTGCAAGATGATACCTAGGTCCGCAGCTAATCTCTGGAATGACCCAGTTGCATAGAAATTCAAGGTGATGGTGAGCTTGATGGCTGCAGGTAAGGGACTGCCATGGGGGCCGCGAGGTCTCAGGTCACCGTGCATCAGAGCATAATAAGCACTGGTGCTCTGCCTTTTGCAGGTAGCTGACTCTTAGGCAGTACACCCGATGTGCTGGATAGCACCTTCTTCGCCTTGCAGCCCCCTGCTGTGCTCCTCTGACCTCCTCCTGTCCAGGAGGTTGCATTTGCTGAAGCTCATCCTGGCTGCTCTGTCCAATGTCCGCGTAGCTTGTTCCCATCTGACCTCATTCAGCTGGCACACATTTGCTCACCAGGCCTTCCCTTACCAACACCAGCTGCCTAAATGATGCCAGCAGCCTCACGACCCTCTGCAGATTTCTACCATTTACCACAGACAAATGCAAGTCTTTCAGCTCCAGCATTGGCTACTCTGTGATGCATTTGGAGCATAAAAACATAGAAAATAGGAGCAGGAGTAGTCCATTCGGCCCTTCGAGCCTGCTTCGCCATTCATTATGATCATGGCTGATCATCCAACTCAGTAACCTGCTCCCGCTTTCGCCCCATACCCTTTGATCCCTTTAAACCCAAGAGCTATATCTAACTCCTTCTTGAAAACATACAATGTTTTGGCCTCAACTGCTTTCTGTGGTAGCGAATTTCATAGGCTCAGCACTCTCTGGGTGAAGAAATTTCTCCTCATCTCAGTCCTGAAAGGTTTACCCTGTATCTTTAGACTATGACACCCTGGTTCTGGACTCCCCCACCATCGGGAACATCCTTCCTGCATTTACCCTGTCAAGTCCTGTTAGAACTTTATAGGTTTCTATGAGATTCCCCCTCACTTTTCTGAACTCCAGCAAATATAATCCTAACCGACTCAATCTCTCCTCATATGTCAGTCCCGCCATCCCAGGAATCGGTCTGGTAAATCTTCGCTGCACTCCCTCTATAGCAAGAACATCCTTCCTCAGATAAGGAGACCAAAACTGCACACAATATTCCAGGTGTTGCCTCACCAAGGCCCTGTATAATTGCAGCAAGATATCTCTGCTTCTGTACTCGAATCCTCTTGCTATGAAGACCAACATACCATTTGCCTTTTTTACCGCCTGGTGCACCTTAATGCTTACCTTCAGCGACTGGTGTACGAGAACACCCAGGTCTCGCTGCATATTCCCCTCCCTCAGTTTATAGCCGTTCAGATAATAATCTGCATCTGAGCCTTATTGTGGGATTCTGCCCTTTCAATCGCCCTCATGGCCCCCCATATTGTTCATGACTTCTGCACTCTGCTGTGTTACAGACAAAGCATTTTCCCCATGCCCTTCTATTGAAATTTGCAAACTACTCCTGACAAGCCTTTCAATGAGCTCCTCAATGAGCTCAACAGGCAATTAATTGGAGTTATTTGCTCTTCCCATTCCCTCCCTCCCGGCATCCCTTTAAAAACAGCTTCGCGTTCTGGAGGTGGCGCTCAATAATCATGGATACAAAGTGTTCAGAAAAGATAAGGAAGGAGAAAAGGGAGGTGGAGTGGGAGTACTGATTAGAGAAGACATTGTAGTGTTTGAAAGAGAGGATGTCCTTGAGGGGACACGGATAGAATCCATTTGGTTAGAGTTGAGAATCAAAAGGGTATGATCACATAACTAGCTGTATTCTATAGCCCTCCAAATAGTGAGAGAGATAGAGGAGAAAATTTTCAGGGAAATCACAGAGATGTGCATGAACTGTAGAGTGGTGATATTCGGGGACTTTAATTACCCAAATATTGATTGGGATAATGTTACAATAAAAGGAAAGGAGGGAAAGGAACTTCTGAAATGTGTGCAGGAGAACTCCCTTGACCCAGTATTTTCTCAGTCCAACGAGGAAGGAGACATTGCTGGATCTGGTGCTGGGGACTGAGGTGGACCATGTGGACCAAGTGTCTGTGGGACAATACTTGGGTAAGAGTGATCATTGTATCCTAAAGTTTAGATTAGTACTGAGGGAGGTGGTGTTATAGTGGTAATATCACTAGACTAGTAACTCAGAACCCCAAGCAAATGATCTGAGGACATGGGTTTGTATCCCACCACAGCAAATGGTGGAATTTTAATTCAATTAATAAAAAATCTGGAATTAAAAAGCTAGTCTAGTGGTGATCATGAAACCATTGTCGACTGTTGTAAAAAACCCATCTGGTTCACGAATGTCCTTTAGGGAAGGAAATCTACCGTCCTTACATAGTCTGGCCTACATGTGACTTCAGACCCACAGCAATGCGCTTAACTCAAATGCCCTCTGAAATGGCTGAGCAAGCCACTCAGTTATATCAAACCACTAAAAGTCTAAGAGAAGGAATGAAACTGGACAGGCCATCCGGCATCATCCTAGGCACTGGAAATGACAACAGCAAACCCAGCGCTGTCGACCCTGCAAGGTCCTCCTTACTAACATCTGGAAACTTGTGCCAAAATTGGGAGAGCTGTCCCACAGACTAGTTAAGCAACAGCTGACACGTCATACTCATGGAATCATACCTTGCAATGTCCCAGACACCACCATCACTGTCCCACTGGCAGGACAGACCCAGCAGAGGTGGCGGCACAGTGGTATACAGTTGGGAGGGGGTTGCCCTAGAAGTCCTCAACATTGACTCCAGACCCCATGAAGTCTCATGGCAGCAGGTAAAACATGGGCAAGGAAACCTCCTGCTGATTACCACCTACTGCCACGCTTGTCTGATGAATTAGTGCTTCTCCATGTTGAACACCAATTGGAAGAAGCACTGAGGGTCGCAAGGGTACAAAATGTACTCTGGGTGAGGGACTTCAATGTCCACCACCTAGAGGGGCTCAGTAGCACCACTACTGACCGAGCTGGCCAAGTCCTAAAGGACATAGCTGCTAGATTGGGTCAGCAGCAGGTGGTGAGGGAACAAGCAAGAGGGAAAAACCTACTTGACCTAGTCCTCACCAATCTACCTGTCGCTAATGCCCATGATGGTATTGGTAGGACCGACCACCACACATTCCTTGTGGAGACAACATCACCTCTTCACACTGAGGGTACCCATCATCGTGTTGTGTGGCACTATCAACGTGCTAAATGGGATAGATTTCAAACAGATCTAGCTACTCAAAACTGGGCATCCATGAGGTGCTGTGGGCCATCAGCAGCAGCAGAATTGTATTCGACCACAATCTGTAACCTCATGGCCCGGCATTTCCTCCACTATACCATTACAATCAAGCCAGGGTACCAACCCTGGTTCAATGAAGAGTGCAGGAGGACATACTAGGAGCAGCACCAGGCATACCTAAAAATAAGGTGTCAGCCCGATGTAAAACCCCCTCTCTGGTCTAAAGGTTCTTGTCTTTACTCTTGATATCAATGGCACACAACAACTTGGATACTGTTTCATTAAATGTGATACACCTTTATTAAATCTCTAAGCAATAGTATATACTCACAATGACACTGGTTGCTTAGGAATCCCACAAGCTAGGGTTCATCTCAGCTGGTCAGTCCTTTGACAGATCTCCAGGTGCGACTTTGGAATGGCTGACCAGGCTACTCTACTGACTGCAGTAACAAAGTCATTGAGGGCTGTGACTTTATACACCTTCCTGACCCTGGCCCTTGGCATATAAAGTAATACCTTAAAAAGGATTATCCAATTGGGTTATTAATCCCACCCTGGTCATCCAGGGCCACCCCCACATGGTCATAACCTGCCCTCAGTAGAGGGGTGTCTCCGGCTGAATGCCAATAATGGGTGTGATTACCGTATCTTGGGGCAGGAAGAAGGCCATTCACACATTCCCAAGTGGCCATTGTCCAGTTCAGTTTCTGTATACGAAGTGTCTGTGGCAATCCAACACCTCAGGGAGTTACGGCCAAGGCGGGCTTAATGCACAGTTAATTCAATCCCACTACTCCACAGGTCACAGCATATCAAAGAACAAAGAACAAAGAAAATTACAGCACAGGAACAGGTCCTTCGGCCCTCCAAGCCTGCGCCGATCCAGATCCTCTATCTAAACCTGTCGCCTATTTTCTAAGAGTCTGTATCTCTTTGCTTCCTGCCCATTCATGTATCTGTCTAGATACATCTTAAAAGACGCTATCGTGCCCGCGTCTACCACCTCCTCTGGCAACGCGTTCCAGGCACCCACCACCCTCTGCGTAAAGAACTTTCCACACATATCCCCCCTAAACTTTTCCCCTCTCACTTTGAACTCGTGACCCCTAGTAATTGAATCCCCCACTCTGGGAAAAAGCTTCTTGCTATCCACCCTGTCTATACCTCTCATGATTTTGTACACCTCAATCAGGATCTCCCCTCAACCTCCGTCTTTCTAATGAAAATAATCCTAATCTACTCAACCTCTCTTCATAGCTAGCACCCTCCATACCAGGCAACATCCTGGTGAACCTCCTCTGCACCCTCTCCAAAGCATCCACATCCTTTTGGTAATGTGGCGACCAGAACTGCACGCAGTATTCCAAATGTGGCCAAACCAAAGTCTTATACAACTGTAACATGACCTGCAAACTCTTGCACTCAATACCCCGTCCGATTAAGGAAAGCATGCCGTATGCCTTCTTGACCACTCTATTGACCTGCGTTGCCACCTTCAGGGAACAATGGACCTGAACACCCAAATCTCTCTGTACATCAATTTTCCCCAGGACTTTTCCATTTATTGTATAGTTCACTCTTGAATTGGATCTTCCAAAATGCATCACCTCGCATTTGCCCGGATTGAACTCCATTTGCCATTTCTCTGCCCAACTCTCCAATCTATCTATATTCTGCTGTATTCTCTGACAGTCCCCTTCACTATCTGCTACTCCACCAATCTTAGTGTCGTCTGCAAACTTGCTAATCAGACCACCTATACTTTCCTCCAAATCATTTATGTATATCACAAACAACAGTGGTCCCAGCACGGATCCCTGTGGAACACCACTGGTCACACGTCTCCATTTTGAGAAACTCCCTTCCACTGCTACTCTCTGTCTCCTGTTGCCCAGCCAGTTCTTTATCCATCGAGCTAGTACACCCTGAACCCCATGCCACTTCACTTTCTCCATCAGCCTACCATGGGGAACCTTATCAAACGCCTTACTGAAGTCCATGTATATGACATCTACAGCCCTTCCCTCATCAATCAACTTTGTCACTTCCTCAAAGAATTCTATTAAGCTGGTAAGACATGACCTTCCCTGCACAAAACCATGTTGCCTATCACTGATAAGCCCATTTTCTTCCAAATGGGAATAGATCCTATCCCTCAGTATCTTCTCCAGCAGCTTCTCGACTACTGACATCAGGCTCACCGGTCTATAATTATCTGGATTATCCCTGCTACCCTTCTTAAACAAGGGGACAACATTAGCAATTCTCCAGTCCTCCGGGACCTCGCCCGTGTTTAAGGATGCTGCAAAGATATCTGTTAAGGCCCCAGCTATTTCCTCTCTCGCTTCCCTCAGTAACCTGGGATAGATCCCATCCGGACCTGGGGACTTGTCCACCTTAATGCCTTTTAGAATACCCAACACTTCCTCCCTCCTTATGCCGACTTGACCGAGAGTAATCAAACATCTATCCCTAACCTCAACATCCGTCATGTCCCTCTCCTCGGTGAATACCGATGCAAAGTACTCGTTTAGAATCTCACCCATTTTCTCTGACTCCACGCATAATTTTCCTCCTTTGTCCTTGAGTGGGCCAATCCTTTCTCTAGTTACCCTCTTGCTCCTTATATATGAATAAAAGGCTTTGGGATTTTCCTTAACCCTGTTTGCTAAAGATATTTCATGACCCCTTTTAGCTCTCATAATTCCTCATTTCAGATTGGTCCTACATTCCCGATACTCTTTCAAAGCTTCGTCTTTCTTCAGCCGCCTAGACCTTACGTATGCTTCCTTTTTCCTCTTAGCTAGTTTCACAATTTCACCTGTCATCCATGGTTCCCTAATCTTGCCATTTCTATCCCTCATTTTCACAGGAACATGTCTCTCCTGCACGCTAATCAACCTCTCTTTAAAAGCCTCCCACATATCAAATGTGGATTTATCTTCAAACAGTTGCTCCCAATCTACATTCCCCAGCTCCTGCCGAATTTTGGTATAGTTGGCCTTCCCCCAATTTAGCACTCTTCCTTTAGGACCACTCTCGTCTTTGTCCATGAGTATTCTAAAACTTACGGAATTGTGATCACTATTCCCAAAGTGGTCCCCTACTGAAACTTCAACCACCTGGCCGGGCTCATTCCCCAACACCAGGTCCAGTATGGCCCCTTCCCGAGTTGGACTATTTACATACTGCTCTAGAAAACCCTCCTGGATGCTCCTTACAAATTCTGCTCCATCTGGACCTCTAACATTAAATGAATCCCAGTCAATGTTGGGAAAATTAAAATCTCCTATCACCACCACCCTGTTGCTCCTACATCTTTCCATAATCTGCTTACATATTTGTACTTCTATCTCACGCTCGCTGTTGGGAGGCCTGTAGTACAGCCCCAACATTGTTACTGCACCCTTCCTATTTCTGAGTTCTGCCCATATTGCCTCACTGCTCGAGTCCTCGCTAGTGCCCTCCTTCAGCACAGCTGTGATATCCTCTTTGACCAGTAATGCAACTCCTCCACCCCTTTTGCCTCCCTCTCTATCCCGCCTGAAGCATCGATATCCTGGGATATTTAGTTGCCAATCGTGCCCTTCCCTCAACCAAGTCTCAGTAATAGCAATAACATCATACTCCCAGGTATTAATCCAAGCCCTAAGTTCATCTGCCTTACCTACTACACTTCTTGCATTAAAACAAATGCACCTCAGACCACCAGTCCCTTTGCGTTCATCATCTGCTCCCTGCCTACTCTTCCCCTTAGTCACGCTGACTTCATTATCTAGTTCCTTACAGGCTTTAGTTACTACCTCCTTACTGTCCACTGACCTCCTCATTTGGTTCCCATTCCCCTGCCACATTAGTTTAAACCCTCCCCAACAGCGTTAGCAAAAGCACCCCCAAGGACATTGGTTCCAGTCCGGCCCAGGTGTAGACCGTCCAATTTGTAATAGTCCCACCTCCCCCAGAACCGGTCCCAATGTCCCAAAAATCTGAACCCCTCCCTCCTGCACCATCTCTCAAGCCACGCATTCATCCTGACTATTTTTTCTTTTCTACTCTGACTAGCACGTGGCACTGGTAGCAATCCTGAGATTACTACCTCTGAGGTCCTACTTTTTAACTTGGCTCCTAACTCCCTAAATTCTGCTTGTAGGACCTCATCCCGTTTTTTACCTATATCATTGGTGCCTATGTGCACAACGACAACTGGCTGTTCACCCTCCCCCTTCAGAATGTTCTGCACCCGATCTGAGACATCCCTGACCCGTGCACCTGGGAGGCAACATACCATTCGGGAGTCTCGTTTTCGACCACAGAACTGCCTATCTACTCCCCTTACAATCGAATCCCCTATGACTATAGCCCTTCCACTCTTTTTCCCGCCCTTCTGAACAGCAGAGCCAGCCACGGTGCCATGAACCTGGCTACTGCTGCCTTCCCCTGGTGAGCCATCTCCTTCAACAGTATCCAAAACGGTATACCTGTTTTGGAGGGAGATGACCACAGGGGACACCTGCGCTGCCTTCCTGCTCTTTCTCTGCTTTTTGGTCACCCATTTCCTTTCTCCCTCAGCAATCCTAATCTGCGGTGTGACCAATCCGCTAAACGTGCTATCCACGACCTCCTCAGCATCGCGGATGCTCCAAAGTGAGTCCATCCGCAGCTCCAGAGCCGTCATGCGGTCTAACAAGAGCTGCAGCTGGACACACTTCCAGCACGTGAAGGAGTCAGGGACATCAGCCGTGTCCCTGAGCTCCCACATTGAGCAAGAGGAGCATAACACTGGTCTGAGATCTCCTGCCATTTTTAATCTTAAGCTTAACTTAGTCTTAACTTAGATAAATGAAAAAGGAACGAAAAGTTTTTACCAATCACACGGAAAAAAAAAGAAATAGAAAAAGTCTTATCTTATCTACACACCACCGAGTCCTTCTTTTTTGGTTTGAGGAGGAGGGCGGGTGGGAGACACTATAGGTGTCGTGTCTCGGGTTCAGCCGCTGCCCAAATATATAGGACTTTCTTACCCAGCTGCCACCTCGCTCTCCCTGTTGCCGCTGCAAAAAGAAACTGCCGAAACAAAAAGGTTACTTTATATAAGTTGAAACTCACTTTCCCAGCTGCCACCTCGCTCTCCCTGTTGCCGCTGCAAAAAGAAACCGCCAAAACAAAAAGGTAAGTTTATATAAATTGAAACTCACTTACCCAGCTGCCACCTCGCTCTCCCTGTTGCCGCTGCAAAAAGAAACTGCCAAAACAAAAAGGTAAGTTTATATCAAGAAAGTTTCCCACCGACCGAAGAATTGCCAAAACAGACACTCAATTTGTCCCCCCAGAATAAAGCACACCAAACTAGGTTTCTTGAAACAACAACAATATTAACTATTTATTAGAAAAGAAATAATAAGTCTGAACTACTAACGAGATAAATCTATCTATATGAAAAGTTCCTTAGTTCCTTAGCTCTCATGCACACACACATACATTCAAAAAAACTGGTTAACCAGGGAATAAGATTTTTAGTTTACAGCTGTTTCTCGGAATAAAAAGGAGAAAAAAAGATGTTTGAGTTTATCACGTTCTGGTTGGATGTTTTTGGTATAGTGAGGTGTCCCAGAGTTAAACAGTCGGATGCCACTTGAAGTCTCTCCAGGCAAGGTTGATGAACAGTCTGTGATAGGTAGGCATTCAAGGCAAGTTGGCTGCAGCAGGTGTCACACAGGTCTTTCAGCAGGGGTGCAGCAACCAGTCCGCTTAGGTCAGCAGCAGTCAAGCAGTGGGAGCTTTCTGCAGGTTTCAGGGTTTCCCAAAACACAGGAGGCAACAGGAACCACACTGGATGCAGGACTTCTTCAGAGATCGGAAGCAATAGGAATCTTCCACATTTCAAATGCAGGATTTCTTTTCAAGAGATGCAGATTTCCTTTACAGAGAGAGGTCTTTTTCTCTGGACTCCAGGCAGGTCACAGCCAAAATTCAAATGTCTGCTCCTTGTCCAACTCATTGGTGCTTTACAATCCAAAAGTGACACTAACTTCAACAATCAGGTCACATGACAATCATAAATCTTGACCTGTCATTCCCCTGCCGAGTTGTCTGGAAACATGTGCCTTGCAGTCTGTGTATTTCACTCAGTCCAAACCCACCAAGTTTCAGCAATCAATATCCACAGAAAAATCCTTTCCTCACTTTTTAAAAACACATAGAATTCTAAGTTTTCAATACAAAAACAAAATTCTTGTAACATGTAACATGCTCGGGCATGTCTCTGTGTGTGTCTGTTTTAGTTAAACTGTCCCAGCAATAATGTCTTTGGTCAGAATTCTCCCTTCGTAGCTTTATCTTCTTACGACAGTGAGACAACCTTTGCCCACAGGACTCCACCATAGCCAGCTTACATTCATTAATATGAAAGAAATAATAGCATGCTTTACATGATTAAGAGTGATTAATACAATTAAGGTAAATAATGCATTGGCTTACACTGGTGAAGCTACAGCACAGGATTACTTGCATGCCAAACAACAAAAGCAGCATGCAATAGACAGGGCTGTGCGATCCCACAACCAACAATCAGATCTGCAGTCCAGCCCCATCCAGCCATGAGTGGTGGTGGACAATTAAACAACTGACAAGAGGAGGAGGCTCCACAAACATCCCCATCCTCTACGATGGGGAAGCCCAGCACATCATGCAAAAGACAAGGCTGAAGCATTTGTATCCATCGTCAGCCAGAAGTGCTGAGTGGATGATCCATCTCAACCTCCTTCTGAGATCCCCAGCATCACAGATGCCAGTCTTTAGTCAATCTCATTCACTCCACGTGAGATTAAGAAATGGCTGAAAGCACTGGATACTGCAAAGGCTTTGGGCCCTGACAACATTCCGGCAATAGTACTGAAGACTTGTGCTCCAGACATTGGATGGAAAGGGTCATCGATGGTGCTGTCAAGCAGCACTTGCTCAGCAATAATCTGCTCACTGACACTCAGTTTGGTTTCCGCCAGGGTCACTCAGCTCCAGACCTCATTACAGCCTTGCTCCAAACATGGACAAAAGAGCTGAACTCCAGACATGAGGTGAAAGTGACTGCCCTTGACATCAAGACAGCATTTGACCGAGTATAGCATCAAGGAGCCTGAGCAAAACTGGAATCAATGGGAATCAGGGGGAAAACTCTCCGCTCGTTGAAATCATTCCTAGCACAAAGAAAGATGGGTGTGGTTGTTGAAGGTCAATCATCTCAGCTCCAGGACATCACTGCAGGAGTTCCTCAGGATCATGTCCTATGCCCAACCATCTTCAGCTGCTTCATCAATCACCTTCCCTCCATCGTAAGGTCAGAAGTGGGGATGTTTGCTGATGATTTCACAATGTTCAGCACCATTCGTGACTCCTCAGATACTGAAGCTGCCCATGTTCATATGCAGCAAGACCTGGACAACATTCAGGCTTGGACTGATAATTGGCAAGTAACATGTGCACCACAGAAGTGCCTGGCAATGACCATCTCAAACAAGAGAATCTAACCATCTCCCCTTGATTTCCAATGGCATTACCATCGCTAAATCCCCCACTATCAACATCTTGGGGATCACCATTGGCCAGAAACTGAACTGGACCAGCCACATAAATGTTGTGGCTACAAGAGCAGGCCAGAGGCTGGGAATTCTGCGGTGAGTGACTCACCTCCTGTCTCCCTAATGCCTGTCCACCATCTACAAGTCACAAATCAGGAGTGTGGTGGAATAATCTCCACTTGCCTGGATGGTGCAGCTCTAGCAACATTCAGGAAGCCTGACACCATCCAGCCCGCTTGATTGGCACCCCATCTACAAACATTCACTCCCTCCACCACCGACACACAGTGGCAGCAGTGTGTACCATATATAAGATGCACTACAGCAACTCACCAAGATTCCTTCGACAACACCTTCCAAACCCATGACCTCTGCCACCTAGAAGGACATGGGTAGCAGATGCATGGGAACACCACCATCTGCAAGTTCGCCTCCAAGCCACATACCATCCTGACTTGGAACTATATCGTCAGTCCTTCACTGTCACTGGGTCAAGATCTGGAATTCCCTTCCTAATAGCACTGTTGGTGTTCCTACACCCCAAGGACTGCAGCAGTTCAAGAAGGCAGGTCACCACGACCTTCTCAAAGGCAATTAGGGATGGGCAATAAATGCTGGCCTAGCTAGTGACACCTGCATCTCACGAACGAATGAAAAAAAAACTAGCCACTCCCTAGCAAAGCTCTTCCAGTACAGCTACAACACTGGCATCTACCTGACAATGTGGAAAATTGCCCAGGTATGTCCTGTCCACAAAATGCAGGACAAATCCAACCCAGCCAATTACTGCCCTCTCAGTCTACGCCTGATCATCAGCAAAGTAATGGAAGGGGTTGTCAACCATGCTATCAAGCGGCACTTGTTCAGCAATAACCTGCTCACTGATGCTCAGTTTGGGTTCCGCCAGAGCCACTCAGCTCCTAACCTCATTACAGCTTTGCTCCAAACAGGGAAAAAATAGCAGGACACCAGAAGTGAGGTGAGAATGACTGCACTTGACATCAAGGCAGCATTTGACCAAGTATGGCACCAAGGAGCCCTAGCAAAGATGGAATCAATAGGAATCAGGGGGAAAGCTCTCCACTGGTTGGAGTCATACCTAGCACAAAGGAAGATGGTTGTGGTTGTTGGAGGTCAATCATCTTAGTCCCAGGACATCATTGCAGGAGTTCCACAGGGTAGTGTCCTAGGCCCAACCATCTTCAGCTGCTTCATCAATGACCTTCCCTCCATCATAAGATCAGAAGTGGGGATGTTTGCTGGTGATTGCACAGTGTTCAGCACCATTCATGACTCCTCAGATACTGAAGCAGCCTATGTCCAGATGTAGCAAGACCTGGACAACATCCAGACTTGGGCTGGTAACTGACAAGTGACATTCACACCACACAAGTGCCAGGCACTGACCATCTCAAACAAGAGAGAATCTAACCATTTCCTCTTGGTGTTCAATGGCATTCCCATTGCTGAATACTCCACTATCAACATCCTGAGGGGTCACCATTGACCAGAAACTAAACTGGACCAGCCACATAAATGCTGTGGCTACAAGAGCAGGTCAGAGGCTGGGAATTCTGCGGCGAGTAACTCACCTCCTGACTCCCCAATGCCTGTCCATCATCTACAAGGCACAAGTCAGCACTGTAATGGAATACTCTCCACTTGACTGTATAGTGCAGTTCCAACATCACTCAAGAAGCTCAACAACATCCAGGACAAAGGAGCCCATTTGTTTGGCACCCCATTCACCAACTTCAGCATTCACTTCCTCTACCACCGACGCACAGGGGCAGCAGTGTGTACTACCTACAAGATACACTGCAGCAACTCCCCAAGGCTCCTTTGACAGCACCGTCCCTCTACCACCGAGAAGGACAAGGCAACAGATGCATAGGAACACCACCACCTGCAAGTTCCCCTCCAAGCCACACACCATCCTGACTTGGACCTATATTGCCACTCCTTCTCTGTTGCTGGGTCAAGATCCTGGAACTCACTTCCTAACAGTATTGTTGGTGTACCTACACACCAAGGACTGTAGCATTTCAAGAAGGCAGCTCACCACCACCTTCTCAAGGGCAATTAGAGATGACAATAAATGCTGGCCTAGCCAGCGATGCCCACATCCCCCGAATAAATAAAAAAAAGAGCAAAGAACAATCTAAAGTCGAACTTCTAAATTGGAAGAGGGCGAATTTCAGTGGGATGAGAGGAGATCTAGCCAGGGTAAAATGGAACCAAGGTTTGACAGGAAAAACTGTAACAGAACAACGCATGATCTTTAAGGAAGAGATGTTTCAGGTACAGGCTAGGTACATTCCAACAAGACGAAAAGGCAGGGGAACCAAAGCCAGGTCTCCTTGGATAACAAGGGAGATAGAGAATATGATGAAACAAAAAAAGTGGGTGTATGATGCATGCCAGGTGAATTCTTCAAATGAGAACCAGGCCAAATATAATAAGTTGAGAGGGGAAGTGAAGAGGAAAATAAGATTGGAGAAGCGAGAATATGAGAATAAAATGGCAGTTAACATAAAAGGTAACCCAAAAATCTTTTACTGGATACAAATCGTGGTAACAGGTGGGGTGGGGCCTATATGGGACAAAGAGGGTGATATCTACTTAGAGGTGCAGGGCAAGGCTAGAATACTTAATGAGTACTTTGTTTAGGTCTTTACTAGGTTTTTACTGGGTGGCACAGTGGTGCAGTGGTTAGCACTGCAGCCTCACAGCTCCAGTGACCCGGGTTCAATTCTGGGTGCCGCCTGTGCGGACTTTACAAGTTCTCCCTGTGACCGCGTGGGTTTTCGTTGGGTGCTCTGGTTTCCTCCCACAACCAAAGACTTGCAGGTTGATAGGTAAATTGGCCATTATAAATTGCCCCTAGTATATGTAGGTGGTAGGGGAATTGTGGGTATGTGGTAGGAATATCGGATTAATGTAGGATTAGTGTAAATGGATAGTTGTTGGTCGGCACAGACTCAGTGGACCGAAAGGTCTGTTTCAGTGCTGTATCTCTAAATAAATAATGAAGAGGATGATGACAAAGTATCAGTAGAAGCGAAGATTGTAGAGGTAGAGTTCTGATGTTAACGTCAACCCTGTTTCTCTCTGCACAGATGCTGCCAGACCTGCTGAATGTTTCCATCATTTTCTGTTTTTATTTTTATGGTAGAGGTAATGGATAGGATGAAAATTGATCGGCAGGATGTACCGGAAAGGCTGTTTATGCTTAGAATGGATAAGTTGCCTGGTCTGGATGGCTTGCATCCCAGGTTGCTAAGGGAATTAGGGTAAAGATAGCAGAAGGGCATACCATAATCTTCCAATATTCCCTAGATATGGAGGAGGTGCCAGAGGATTAGAATGTGTCAAATGTGACACCCTTATTCAAGAAAGGGGGTAAGGACATCCCTAGAAACTACAAGGCGGTCAGTTTGGGTAAACTGTGGTGGGTAAGATTGTAGATTCAAGGAAAAAAATTAACAGGCACTTGGAGAGGTTTGAGTTACTTAAGTGTCTGTGGGGGAACACTTGGGTCAGAGTGATCATCCTATCATAAGGTTTAGACTAGTAATGCAGAAAAGCAAGGAACAAAATAAGGTAGAATGTCTCGATTGGAAGAGGGCTAATTTCAATGCAATGAGAAGGGATTTAGACAGGGTAGTGTGGAGCCAAAGACTGGCAGGAAGAGCTGCATCAGAACGATGGATTATCTTGATAGAAGAGATGCTTCAGGTACAGTCTAGGAACATTCCAACAAGGGTGAAAGGTAGGGAAACCAAGAACAGGGCTCTTTGGTTGATGAAGGAAATAGAGATGATGATGAAACAAAAAAAGAGGGCGCGTGATGCATGTCAGGTGAACTCATCAAGTGAGAACCAGGCCATTTACAATAATTGAGAGGGGAGGTGAAGAGGAAAATAAGACTGACAAAGAGAGAATGTGAAAATCGAATGGCAGTCAACATAAAAGGGAATCCAAAGATCTTCTAACGGCATGCAAATAGTAAGCAAGTAGTAAGAGGAGGAGTGAGACCTATTAGGGACAGAGAAGATAATATACGCTTAGAGGCGCAAGGCAAGGCTAATGTACTTAATGAGTACTTTGTATCAGTTTTCACGAGGGAAATGGAGACTGACAAAATATCAATAGAAGCATAGAGGGTAGGGGCAATGGATCGGATGAAAATTGAGAGGAGGGAGGTACTAAAAACGCTGGCTATGCTTAAGGTAGTTAAGTCACCTGGTCTGGATGGCTTGCATCCCAGGTTGTTAAAGGAAGTAGTAATGGAGATAGCGGAAGGGCTTGCCATAATTTTCCAATCTTCCCTAGATACGGGAAGTGCCAGAGGATTGAAGAGCGGCCAATTCAAAAAAGGGTTTTAGGACAATCCTAGCAAGTGCTGGCCAATTAGTTTAACATCAGTGGTGGGTAAGATTTTTGAAACTATAATCAGAGAAAATATCAACGGACACTTAGAGAGGTTCGAGTTAATTAAGGATAGTCAGTATGGAATTGTAAAAGGCAGATCATGCCCGACAAATCTAATTGAAATTTTTGATGAAGTAACAGAGAAGGTTGATGAAGGGAATGCAGTGGATGTTGTTTATATGGATTTTATGAAAGCATTTGATAAGGTACCACATAAAAGGCCGGTTAAGAAAATTGAAGCTCATAGAATAGGAGGGTCAGTGTCCATTAAAAAAAAATTGGCTTATGGACAGAAAACAGCGAGTCGTAGTAAATGGTTGCTTTTCAGACTGGAGGTTGATAGACAGTGGTGTTCCCCAAGGGTCAGTGCTGGGACCATTGCTTTTTTTGATATATATAAATGATTTGGATCTTGGAATGCAGAGTAGAATCTCAAAATTTGCTGACTACACCAAACTTGGAGGTACGGCAAACAGCGAGGATGATATGAACCGCCTGCAACAGGATAGGCTAGCAGAATGGGCAAACAAGTGGTAGATGGAATTTAATGCTGACATATGTGAGATAATGCATTTTGGCAGAAGGAATAGGGAGAGGCAATATGAACTTCACTACCACAGAAAGCAGTTGAGGCCAAAACGTATGTTTTCAAGAAGGAATTGAATATAGCTATTGGGGCAAAAGGGATCAAAGGATATGGGGGAAAGCGGGAACAGGTTACTGAGTTGGATGATCAGCCATGATCATCAGGAATGGCAGAGCAGTGTCGAAGGGCTGAATGGCCTACTCCTGCTCCTATTTTCTATGTTTCTATGGACTAAATGGCACAATTCTAAAGGGTGTGCTGGAACAGAGGGACCTAGGGGTGCATGTGCATAGATCTTTGAAGGTGGCAGGACATATTGAGAGAGTATTTAGCAAAGCATATGGGATCTTGGGTTTCATAAATAGAGGCATAGAGTACAAAAGCAGGGAGGTTATGCTCAACCTTTCTAAAGCTCTGTTTAGGATGCAATTAGAGTATTGTGTCCAGTTCTGGTCACCACACTGTAGGAAAGATATGAGGGTCCTTGAGAGGGTGCTGAGGAGATTTACCAGAATGGTTCCAGGGATGAGGGAGTTTTGCGACAAGATTAGGTTGGAGAATCTGGGGTTGTTCTCCTTGAAGCAAAGGAGATTGAGGGGAGATCTGATAGAGGTGAGGTGAGAGTGACTGCCCCTGACATCAAGGCAGCATTTGACTGAGTATGACATCAAGGAGCCCTAGCAAAACTGAAGTCAATGGGAATCAGGGGGAAAACACTCTGCTGGTTGGAGTCATACCAAGCGCAAAGGCTGTGGTTGTTGGAGGTCAATCATCTGAGCTCCAGGACATCACTGCAGGAGTTTCTCAGGGTAGTGTCCTAGGACCAACTATCTTCAGCTGCTTCATCAATAACCTTCCTTCAATCATAAGGTCAGAAGTGGGGATGTTCGCAGATGAATGCACAATGTTCAGCACCATTCGTGACTCCTCAGATACTGAAGCAGCCCATGTGGAAATGCAGCAAGACTTGGACAATATCCAGGCTTGGGCCGATAAGTAGCAAGTAACATTCGTGCCACACAAGTGCCAGGCAATGACTATTTCCAACAAGAGAGAATCTAACCATCTCCCCTTGACATTCAACAGCATTCCCATCGCTGAATCCCCCACTATCAACATCCTGGGGGTTGCCATTGACCAGATACTGAACTGGAGTAGCCATATAAATACTGTGGCTACAAGAGCAGGTCAGAGGCTAGGAATCCTGAGGCGAGTAACTCACCTCCTGACTCCCCAAAGCCTGTCCACCATCTACAAGGCACAATTCAGGAGTGTGATGGAATACTCTCCACTTGCCTGGATGGGTGCAGCTCCAACAACACTCAAGAAGCTCGACACCATCCAGGACAAAGCAGCCCGCTTGATTGGCACCCCATCTACAAACATTCACTCCCTCCACCACCGATGCACAGTGGCAGCAGTGTGTACCATCTACAAGATGCACTGCATCAATGCACCAAGACTCCTTAGACAGCACCTTCCAAACCCTCGACCTCTACCAACTAGAAGGACAAGTGCAGCAAATACATGGGAACACCACCACCTGCAAGTTCCCCTCCAAGTCACACACCATCCTGACTTGGAACTATATCACCATTCCTTCACTGTCGCTGGGTCAAAATCCTGGAACTCCCTTCCTAACAGCACTGTGGGTATACCTACCCCAAATGGACTGCAGCGGTTCAAGAAGGCAGCTCACCACCACCTTCTTAAGGGCAATTAGGGATGGGTAATAAATGCTGGCCTGGCCAGCGTCACCCACATCCCATGAATGAATAAAAAAAAAGGTGTACACGATTCTGACAGGTTTGGATAGCGTAGACAAAGAAAAGCTATTCCCATTAGCTGATGGCACAAGGATTAGGGGACATAGATTTGAGGTTTTGGGGATGAGATAAGGTTGGGGGGGGTTGTTGGGAGTGTGCGGAGGGTAATGTGAGGAAGAACTTTTTTAATGCAGCGAGTGGTAATGACCTGGGACTTGCTGCCTACGAGGGTGGTGGAAGCAGAGACAATCAATGATTTCAAAAGGAAATGTTATAGGCACTTGCAAGGCTACAAGGATAGAGCAGGGGAATGGGACAGACTGGATTGCTGTCCAGTGAACTGGCAAGGACTCAATGGATCAAATGGTCTCCTTCTGTACCGTAATAATGACTCTATAGTAAACTGCAAACAATTCTGATCTTTTCAATTAGATTCCTGCCTCCAAACTAAAGAGTTAACAGATGAAACTCACATTTGTGCAGAAAGAGCTTTCTTTCTGTTTAGAACAGAAGCTCAAAGCTCAAAGACCCATAAGTTCAGTGTAGCCTGAAGCACTCTGCTTGTATCCTAGATTAAAGAACTCTAAGACTTAGGGAAGGAATCTTCATTGTCTTGTCATGGTTGAGTTTAATGTTAGTTGGCTGAGCTAGGTATCAAATTTGTAAAATTAGTTGCCATTAAAACCTTGCTTCCAGCAATTCATTTCTCATCAAAAAGCCTGTGTGAACCTCCTGCTGTGGATACTGAGCATTAGCTTACTAAATACTGTGTTTTAACATCCATTGCATTACTTACTGCTGTTTATAGAATTTGAAAACCTGTTTCACAGGGTAACCAAGTCAGATTAATATCAAATGAAATATATAATCGCATCACTCACTTGTTTACCTTCAGTACCAATTCTGAACTTCGAAAAATGCGAAGTGTTAAGGTATCACTTACAATGAGATTTTTGGAAATGTATGCGTGATTTTGCAAAGGAGCTATGCATATGAAATATTATCTAAAATGATAACTGTAGATCAGCTTTCTGGAGTGTTTAAATTATCACCAGCAATGTTGTCGTACAAATGCTTAGCTCACTCAAATCATAACCTTCTCTCTGCTGTTTTATTGGAGGCATTACCTCCTTATTTTGATTGTGTTAATGTCTCTATTCAAATGAAATCGAGGCATTTGATGACAGAACGTTAAGTGTTTATATGATAACATCACTGACAGTGCTATCTATGCTTGTGTGTTTTATAAATTTAAAAGGCGTTTTTATATTGTGTGAAATCTGTGCTCGTGCCATCACAGTCCTAAAGATTGGATCTCATACAAGCAGATTGGATCTCTGCAAGCCAAATTTAAAACTGCAAGAACCCACTAAGGCTAGCTGCCAGGAAAGAAAGAAGGAACTTACATTCATGTAGCAACCAATTATGTCCCTAAATGCTTATTAAGTCATTAATTGCTTTTAAAGTGCAGTCCCGTTGGTATGTAGGCAAATATAACAGTCGATTTGCAAACAGTAAGAATTTGTAAACAGCAAGTGAGATGAAAAACCAGATAATGTACTGTTGGTTGAGGGAGAAACATTGGCCAGGATGCTGGGAAAACTGATTGCTCCTCTTGGACAAGTATTATGGGATCTTTTATATCCACCTGAATCACAAAAAAAGGCAGATGGGGCCTAGCATTATATCGCATCCAAAAGACAGCACCTTTAGCACAGAAATCCCTCAGTACTGCATTAAAGTGTCAGTCTAGGTTATGTGCTCAAGTGCTTCTATTAACAACCTCTGAATCACAGAATTGTTACAGCGCAGAAAGAGGACATTCGGCCCACCTGCACCTGCTCTTCGAATGATCAATTCACCTAGTGCCACTACCCCGCCTTCACCCCATAACCCTGCACATTCTTCCTTTTCATATAACAGTCTAATTCCCTTATGAATGCTTCTAGAATGAACTTGCCTCCGCCACACTCTCAGTCAATCCATTCCAGACCTTAACCACTGCCTGCGTGAAAAAGATTTTCCCCATGTCGCTTTTGCTTCTTTTAACAATTACGTTAAATCTGTGCCCTCTTGTTCTTGATACTTTCATGAGGGAACAGTTTCTCCTTATCCAGTCTGTCCAGACCCCTCATGATTTTGAATACCTCTATCAAACCTCCTCTCAGCCTTCTCTTCTCCAAGGAAAACAGTCCCAACTTCTCCAATCTATCTTCATAACTGAAATTCCTCATTCCTGGAACCATTCTCGTGAATCTTTTCTACACTCTTTCTAATGTCTTCACATCCTTTCTAAAGTGCGGTGCCCAGAACTGGACGCAATACTCCAGCTGAGGCCGAACTAATATCTTATACAAGTTCAACATAACTTCCTTGCTCGTGTGCTCTATGTTCCTATTAATAAAGCCCAGGATACTCTATGTTTTCTTAACTGCTCTCTCAACCTGTCCTGCCACCTTCAATGACTCATGCACATATACACCCAGGTCCCTCTGCTCCTGCAACCCCTTTAAAATTGTGCCCTTTCTGACCATGAGATAGGTATGCTACCAGCTGAGCCAATCTGAAGTAATTTTTAGCAGATCTTCAGACCCAGTCATCTCATTGAGTTCCAGCAGCTTTACTTCTGGCTGCACAAGACTCTTTAGGAAACTGGCAGTACTAGTGCAATGTAAAAGCACCCTAAAATTAGTCAACTCAGTATACATTCACTGGCTGGGACAGAAGGAGGACTGTGAATCATGGCAACAAAAAGATAAATAACTATTAAAGGTCTCTGTGTTCTTAGGAATGTCTGGTTGAAGCTAACACAAAAGCCACTAATTGTATGAATTAGATGCACTATTTTAGAGCATGAATTTTTATGCAGTCAGTGTACCTGATAAAATCTTGAATGTGATACATTAAGTTCATGAGTTGAACCAAAATCATGTTCAGTGTAAATCATCTCTATTTTCTATTTATGCAATAATTCTCATTTGGAATGCATTCAAAACATTGACGTGTTTTTTGTTGTAAAAAAGTAGAAAGAAAATTATGCCACAAGGGAGCAAAATGCTTGTAGTCCATTATAAAATAAGTAGTTATATAGTATTACACTATAAACAATATATTAGCCACTTTATAATTTACCACTGGCAATAAATTCAACCTTCTATTGCAAATTAAACAAAATTATACTTCTTACTCTACCAATGTAACAGCCAGTAATGAGCCACTTGCCATATTTTCAATTCTCTCCCTTTCTGAGGCTATTGTTATGACCAGGTGAGAAAGAGGTGTCGGGGTTCCCTTTCAGCCTTCACCTGGTCTTACTGTAACAGGGTTTTAATTTTAAGCAGACCGTGTTTTGAGCTCCCATTTGGTGAATTTTTGTTCACTGCTTTCCTATTATAAGGCAAAGAAATGAGCACAAACAGGCATTCTTAGCTTTAAAGAAGAAAAATGAAATTTATTAAAACTTAAACTAAAACCCTAATTTGGTTAATGCCTACGGATACACACTGTGCCCCATGCTAGCATGCATACGTGATATACCCATGCAAATAGAGACAGAAAAGAGCAGAAGAAAAATAAATTGAGAAAGTTTGAGGCAATCTTTGAAGGGGGTTTGTTACTGTTTTTCGAACTCACTGTAGTCCTTGCTTGTAGGTGGATCTTGCTTTTTGTTGGGGCCCAGTATTCTTCTTAAACCTTGTTCACTGAAGGAGACTTTTCTTTCTTGGGGTTCATGTGTCTTCAGTGGATCCTGGAGTTCTGTGAGTAAGAGATGGAAGCGGACAGGCGAGGCTGCGGCGAGCCAGCTACGAGAGGTCTTTTCAGTCCAGGAGCACACAGCTTTCTGAGTTCAAATTGTCTGTAGCAAGTTAAAAAAAAAACCTCCAACAGCCAGTTAGTCATGTGACGAAACTGGTCTGACCACGTCTGTTTGTGTATTCGGCCATCTTAGCAGTCAACCTGGAATGCAAGCTCCCTCAACATCTGGTAATCAAAAGTCCATTGTGGATTGAATGTTTCACGTTATGGTCTTTTGTCCCTTTTAAGCACTGTCCGTAAATATGCAAATGTCTTTCCAGTCAAGGGTCCAGTGTTTTTTTTTTAAGCAAGTTCTTTCTTTACTCCAGTAACAGTTTAAAAATCAATGTTCTTGTGCCGAAATTAATGTGCCTCATTCTTGGCAGGTGGGGGCCTGCATGGCACCTCCACACCTAGGGGAATGAAATGTGATTTGGAAAAACAAATGGTGCATTTCATTAAAAGGTTTGAGAGAAATATAAGATACAGAAAGAAAAACCATGCATTTCTCTCATTCATTTCCATTCATTCATAACTTTTAAAGCTTATTAAAATTGTCTTCTATGGGTGCCGGTGCTGCTTTAATTTCCCCTTTTTGGCATCCCAGTAACCATGTGGTTCTTTGGTGAAGCCTGTCTTCAGTTTGCCAATTGCTCTGACTGCCTAGGGTTTGGTTCCTGTTGAGGTCAATTTTTCCCCAGGAGAGTTAGTAGTGGGTGGGTCTATCCTGAACTCCATTTCAGTGCTTTGCTGAGTGATGCAAAGGCTTTTGACTTCAGGGGATGGGTGGTTCCTTTTTTCTCTGACTGTGGGGGAGGATTCTTTGTTAATCTCCCCTTTGTTCTCTGGGACATTCCTGCCTGCAGGTATGTGCGCAGACTTGAAGGCACTCTCCTGTGGCACTTTGACTAGGTGAGGCATTTTGACTAGGTGAGGCATCACTCTCATGGTTTCTCTGCCCTCTAGAGGTCTTTCTTTATCTCTCCAGGGTCCTGTAAATTCTGTGAGCAACTCTGGTGGGGTGCTTTTATTGTCTGCATTTATGTCGGAAGATGTGGGGTCGAACTTTACACATTTTACAGGGTTGGTTGACCAGACAGTAAGGGGTATTCATGTGGGATTCCTCTCGGACTTCCTTCAAATGTCCTCTTGGTCACTTTTTCCCCTACACTTTTGCCAGCCTTGTGGCTGCCTGTCCCCTTTTGTTATTGGCGGGGGTGCCATACAGTTCACCAGCCCTCTACTGGCGGGTCCTCCTAACACCGGTACGGGACTTAGGGGTGCAGGTTTCACTGTAGGTTGGGGTTTCCCCTCATCGCAAATGTGGCAACTCCTGTAGTACTCCAGCACATCTTTGTGGAGTTTTGGCCAGTCAAACTGCTGTCTTATGCAGGCTTTGGTCTTTCGTATACCAGCCTGTACAGCCACTGTAGTCTCGTGGGCCCTTCTTAATATTTCTCTCCGGTACCTCTGCAGCACCACTAACTGGTGAATTACTGCCCACTCCATGCTCTCAGGTCTGTGAGGAGAACTCTATTTCCTCATCAGTACCTCATTCTTTAAATAGTAGCAATCAGGGACTCCCTCTGCTTCACTTTCCGACTGGGCAGCCTGTGCTATCTCTCGTAATACTGGGTCGGCTTGCTGAGCCTCAGCTAGGGAAAATCCATTTAATTCACTCCCTGGGTCTCCTAAATTTCCAAAGGAAGTCTCGGATGGGCAGAACTCATGGTCATCTGCCTGCAGTGCCAATGCAGTCTCCTCTGGGGGAGCTGGTTTGATCATGGCCTGACCCACTACACATTCAGGGACTCTGCAGGGGATCATCCTCTGCCACTGCCTGTCTCTCTGACCTCCTGCAGTCTTTCTTTCATGACTGGGGGGGCTACCACTTTCACCTCCGCCTGATCATTACCCAGGAGCAGGTCAACCCCATCCACAGGCAAACTAGAGACAATCCCTACGGTCACCGATCCCGAAACTAGGTCACAATCCAAGTGCACACGCTGTGAAGGTACAGGCATACACTGCCCTCCAATACCATTCACCACCATTCTGGGGTCCACTGCACTCTCTGGGGGAAAGGTCAGGCCTTTTCCCAGTAAAAGGTATCTAGTGGCCCCTGTGTCCTTGAGAATCGCTATGGACTTGCTGACCCACTTGAGGGATATGGGGAAGGAAACTGCAGGGGATGGGCACAATCGAAATGTGGAGCTTATTCAGGGAGCAGCTACTGCGTGTCCTTGATAAGTATGTACCTGTCAGGCAGGGAGGAAGTTGTCGAGCGAGGGAGCCATGGTTTACTAAAGAAGTTGAAGCGCTTGTCAAGAGGAAGAAGAAGGCTTATGTTAGGATGAGACGTGAAGGCTCAGTTAGGGCGCTTCAGAGTTACAAGCTAGCCAGGAAGGATCAAAAGGGAGAGCTAAGAAGAGTGAGGAGAGGACACGAGAAGTCATTGGCGGATAGGATCAAGGAAAACCCTAAGGCTTTCTATAGGTATATCAGGAATAAAAGAATGACTAGAGTTAGATTAGGGCCAATCAAGGATAGTAGTGGGATTTTGTGTGTGGAATCAGAGGAGATAGGGGAAGCGTTAAATGAATATTTTTCGTCAGTATTTACAGTAGAGAAAGAAAATGTTGTCGAGGAGAATACTGAGATACAGACTACTAGGCTAGATGGGATTGAGGTTCATAAGGAGGAGGTGTTAGCAATTTTGGAAAGTGTGAAAATAGATAAGTCCCCTGGGCCAGATGGGATTTATCCTAGGATTCTCTGGGAAGCCAGGGAGGAGATTGCAGAGCCTTTGACCTTGATCTTTATGTCGTCATTGTCGACAGGAATAGTGCCGGAAGACTGGAGGATAGCAAATGTTGTCCCCTTGTTCAAGAAGGGGAGTAGAGACAGCCCTGGTAATTATAGACCTGTGAGCCTTACTTCAGTTGTGGGTAAAATGTTGGAAAAGGTTATAAGAGACAGGATTTATAATCATCTTGAAAAGAATAAGTTCATTAGAGATCGTCAGCACGGTTTTGTGAAGGGTAGGTCGTGCCTCACAAACCTTATTGAGTTTTTTGAGAAGGTGACCAAACAGGTGGATGAGGGTAAAGCCGTGGATGTGGTGCATGTGGATTTCAGTAAGGCGTTTGATAAAGTTCCCCACGGTAGGCTATTGCAGAAAATACGGAAGTATGGGATTGAAGGTGATTTAGTGCTTTGGATCAGAAATTGGCTAGCTGAAAGAAGACAGAGGGTGGTGGTTGATGGCAAATCTTCATCCTGGAGTTTAGTTACTAGTGGTGTACCGCAAGGATCTGTTTTGGGGCCACTGCTGTTTGTCATTTTTATAAATGACCTGGATGAGGGTGTAGAAGGGTGGGTTAGTAAATTTGCGGATGACACGAAGGTTGGTGGAGTTGTGGATCGTGCCGAAGGATGTTGTAGGTTACAGAGGGACATAGGTAGGCTGCAGAGCTGGGCTGAGAGATGGCAAATGGAGTTTAATGTGGAAAAGTGTGAGGTGATTCACTTTGGAAGGAGTAACAGGAATGCAGAGTACTGGGCTAATGGGAAGATTCTTGGTAGTGTAGATGAACAGAGAGATCTTCGTGTCCAGGTACATAAATACCTGAAAGTTGCCACCCAGGTTAATAGGGCTGTTAAGAAGGCATATGGTGTGTTAGCTTTTATTAGTAGGGGGATCGAGTTTTGGAGCCACGAGGTCATGCTGCAGCTGTACAAAACTCTGGTGCGGCCGCACCTGGAGTATTGCGTGCAGTTCTGGTCACCGCAATATAGGAAGGATGTGGAAGCTTTGGAAAGGGTGCAGAGGAGATTTACTAGGATGTTGCCTGGTATGGAGGGAAGGTCTTACGAGGAAAGGCTGAGGGACTTGAGGTTGTTTTCGTTAGAGAGAAGGAGGAGGAGAGGTGACTTAATAGAGACATATAAGATAATCAGAGGGTTAGATAGGGTGGATAGTGAGAGTCTTTTTCCTCGGATGGTGATGGCAAACACGAGGGGACATAGCTTTAAGTTGAGGGGTGATAGATATAGGACAGATGTCAGAGGTAGTTTCTTTACTCAGAGAGTAGTAGGGGCGTGGAACGCCCTGCCTGCAACAGTAGTAGACTCGCCAACTTGAAGGGCATTTAAGTGGTCATTGGATAGACATATGGATGAAAATGGAATACTGTAGGTCAGATGGTTTCACAAGTCGGCGCAACATCGAGGGCTGAAGGGCCTGTACTGCGCTGTAATGTTCTATATTCTATTCTCCCTTCAAACACAAAACCGTGATAGCCTTCAGGAATCCTATTAGCTTTTCCTGCACTGGCTATAGTAAGCTTCCTGGGGTGCACTCTTACTGCAGTTAAAGCCATAGCTTGTTCTGCTGTGCTTTCTATCAGGGTCCCGTCTTCATTGAGCGGATGTGCCCTGATTAACCCCTACCGGTTTACCCTTTAGTTTCCAGCAGTCAGCTTTTAAATGCCCTGCTTTATTACAATGGAAGCACACAGTTCTCTGGGTCTCACTCCTGCTCATAGCACCTTTCTTTTTGGCTGGAGGAGGGCCCCCTCCTGCCTTCCTTTCTCTCCCAGGACTTCCTGGGTGGAGATCACCTTCCCACCCGTTGTCCTTTTCAGATTTGTGGGGGTGATTAAGAATGTTTCTCCCCTGGGAAATTGACTTATAAATTAAAGCAAACTCATCGGCCAGAACGGCTGCTTTCCGTGCTCTCTGAACTCGCTGCTCCTCTGCATGGATCTTTATTGAGAATGGGAGAGAGTTTTTAAATTTCTCTGACAGAATTACTTCTCTGAGAGTCTCATAGCTGAGCTGTACTTTCAGAGCCCTCAGCCACTGGTCAAAAGCTAGCTGCTTACGTCTTTCAAACTCCAGATAAGTTTGATTAGCTTGCTTTTTGAGGGTTCTAAACTTTTGGTGGTAGGCTTCGGGTACTAATTCCTATGCCCCGAGGATAGCATTTTTGGTCAATTCATAATCTGAAGAACTCTCATCTGGCAACAAGGAATAAACCTCATGGGCTTTTCCAGTTAGCTTGCTTTGTGTTAAAAGAGACCAGGTCTCCACTAGCCATTTTAGCTGCCTTGCCAGTTTTTCAAAAGACACAAAAAACACTTCCACATCTTCCTCATTGAATTTTGGAATTAATTGAACAAGTTTTAACAATTTTGTACCCAGCCCTGAATTCTGCTCCTCCATATAGGCCATGCTTTCACTGGGGTTACTCTGTCACCCCCTGATTAATTCAAGCCACTTCAGCTTTCTTTCTTTGGATTCTTTCTGGAATATTCTTTCTCTCTCTCTCTCTCTCTCTCTCTCTCTCATTTCTTCTCCTGTGTTTCTTTCTCTCTCTCCTCTCTCTTTCGTTCCTTCTCCTGTCTTTGTTTTTCTTCACATTCAATCTGGAAGGCTCTTTCATTCTCCCTCTCTCGTTCCTCAAATTCAAGTTTCCTTTGATCCAATTGTATCTTTGCTAACAATATCCTGTCTGGGTCTGCTTCTAACCCTGCTTCTGCTTCTTCAGACTCAAGGGAAAAATGGTTGGCCACTAGCCTTAGGAGTGCAGACTTCCTAGCCTTTCCACAAACAGTGATCCCACACTGCTCAGCCATTTTCCTCAACTCCTCCATAGACATTGATTTTAACTTATCCCAAATTACTTCACCCTGGCTTGGAGAGCTACTCGCTTCAGTTGCAGACATATTAGTATTCAATCACACACAACCACAAGAAAACTTGTATTAATCTTGCTCTTTTTTGATTCCAATTTCTCTCATTTGTGGGTAAAATTCCAGACGCTAGCACTCAAATTTCTATTACAACCAGGTGAGAAACGTGTCTGGGGGTTCCCTTTCAGCCTTCACCTGGTCTTACTGTAACAGGATTTTAATTTTAAGCAGACCGTGTTTTGAGCTCCCATTTGGTGAACTTTTGTTCACTGCTTTCCTATTATAAGGCAAGGAAATGAGCACAAACAGGCATTCTTAGGTTTAAAGAAGAAAAATGAAATTTATTAAAACTTAAACTAAAACCCTAATTTGGTTAATGCCTACGGATACACACTGTGCCCCATGCTAGCATGCATACGTGATATACCCATGCAAATAGAGACAGAAAAGAGCAGAAGAAAAATAAATTGAGAAAGTTTGAGGCAATCTTTGAAGGGGATTTGTTACTGTTTTTCGAGCTCACTGTAGTCCTTGCTTGTAGGTGGATCTTGCTTTTTGTTGGGGCCCAGTATTCTTCTTAAACCTTGTTCACTGAAGGAGACTTTTCTTTCTTGGGGTTCATGTGTCTTCAGTGGATCCTGGAGTTCTGTGAGTAAGAGATGGAAGCGGACAGGCGAGGCTGCGGCGAGCCAGCCACGAGAGGTCTTTTCAGTCCAGGAGCACACAGCTTTCTGAGTTCAAATTCTCTGTGGCAAGTTAAAAAAAAAACCTCCAACAGCCAGTTAGTCATGTGACTAAACTGGTCTGACCACGTCTGTTTGTGTATTTGGCCATCTTAGCAGTAAACCTGGAATGCGAGCTCCTCCACCCTCAACGTCTGGTAATCAAAAGTCCGTTGTGGATTGAATGGATCAGGATATGGTCTTTTGTCCCTTTTAAGCACTGTCTCTAAGTATGTAAATGTCTTTCCAGTCAAGGGTCTGGTTTTTATTTTAAAGCAAGTTCTTTACTCCAGTAACAGTTTAAAAATCAATGTTCCTGTGGCGAAATTAATGTGCCTCATTCTTGGCAGGTGGGGGCCTGCACAACACTATTGGCCATTGTTGTATTAAGTTGTACCACAGTTGCCAGCAGCCCTCTGGTACCTTGCCCAAGTGGTCAGCAAGAGATGTGACAGAAAACCTTGTCTCAAGTGATGGAGTTTGAGAAGGATTTTAAAGATTGAGAGAGAAGTAGGGAGATACTTCCAGAGATTAGAATCAAAGCCTCAGAAGGCTCCACCAATAATGGTGGAGTGAAAGGGGAATGAATAAAAGTGCAGAATCAGAATAATGGAGTATTCAAGGGGGCTGTAGGAGCTTGTAGAGAGGTAAGGTGGGGAAAGACTGTGGAGCGGGTTATAGACAATGTGAAATATTTCACTTTTGATAGGTTGGGAGATGGGGAGTTAGTGAAAGTTAGCGAATGCAGGAGCTGTCATTGAATGTGACTTGATGCAGGACAGGATACAAGCAGCAAAGTATTGGATACATTGTAATTTATGGAGGGAGAAGATATGGAGGCAAGCAAGAATTGCATTGAAGTTGCTGAGTCTGAAAGGGCCAGAGTTTCAGTGGTGGAACGGTCGAGTCAGGGTTGCAGACAGGTAATGTTGCAGAAGTAAGTGATTTTGGTGGTAAATAGGATATGGGGTTTTAAGCTGAGCTCAGGGTCAAACAATATAGTGTTATTGAGTCATTAAGGCACAGAAGGAGGCCTTACGGTCCAACATGTCCATGTTGGCTCTCGATATAGAAATCCAACCAGTCCCATTCCCTGTACTCTATCCCTGTAGCCCTGTAAGTTTATTTCATTCAAGTGCCCATCCAATTTTCTTTTGAAATCATTCATCATCTCCACTTCCACCACCTTCGTAGGCAGCAAGTTCCAGGTCATTACCACTTGCTGCGTATAAATGTTCTTCCTCACATCCCTCCTGCATCTTTTGCCTAAAACCTTAAATCTGTGTCCCCTAGTCCTGTACCATCAGCTAATTAGAACAGCTTTTCCTTATCCAAACCTGTCATAATCTTGGACACCTCTATCAAATCTCCACTTAATCTCCTTTTTCTCCAGCTTTTCCAACCTAATCATGCAGCTAAATTCCCTCATCCCTAGAACCATTCTGGTAAATCTCCTCTGCACCCTCTCAAGGACCCTTACATCCTTCCTAAAGTGTGGTGACCAGAATTTGATGCAATATTCTAGTTGAGGCCGAACCAGAGTTTTATTGATTCAGCATAACCTCCCTGCTTTTGTACTCTATGCCTCTATTTATGAAGCCCAAGAGCCCATATGCTTTGCTAACTACTCTGTCAAAATGTCCTGCCACCTTCAAAGATCTATGCATATGCACCCCCAAGTCTCTCTATCCCTGTACACTCTTTAGAACTGTGCCATTTAGTATATATTGCCTCTCCCCATTCCTTTTGCTAAAATGCATCACTTCATATTTCTCTGTTTTAAATTCCATCTGCCACTTTTCTGCCCATTCTGCTAACCTATCTCTGTCCTGTTGCAGTTGATTGGTATCATCCCCACTGTCTGCCACACCTCCAAGTATGC
Organism: Heterodontus francisci; assembly: GCF_036365525.1. Classification (NCBI taxonomy): domain Eukaryota; kingdom Metazoa; phylum Chordata; class Chondrichthyes; order Heterodontiformes; family Heterodontidae; genus Heterodontus; species Heterodontus francisci. The sequence goes on along the minus strand of NC_090375.1, from coordinate 69,181,403 downwards.
CAAGATTGGGAACAGTTTGATTTAACTAGAGAAATTGATCAGAGAAGGGGTTGAAGTCTTTACCAAGGGAACAGAATTTACAGTGATAGTCAAAGAAAATATTTTTGATTTTCCCAGCTTTGAGGTAAAAGAAGTTGCAAGTCCTCACACTAGCTTGTTTTTTAATTTCCAAAATATACTTTATTCATAAAAATCTGTAAAAATTACATTGCCAAACAGCAACAAAAAATACAAACATTGCAAGGGAGATCAGTTTCCTTCTATACTATCATGAGTTTCTTCACAACCCTTCCATTTCACTATTGTCATGCCAATTACAGTTTCACATTTACAGCAAATGAAAATATCAACGATACAGTTCGAGGGGTTTCCCATGGATCCAGCCCTTCAGTTCAGCTTGGTGGGGGTCCTTACACAGTGGTCTTTCCCCATTGAGCCTTTGCTGCGGCTGCCCCAAGCTTTAGTGCGTCCCTCAGCACGTAGTCCTGGACCCTGGAATGTGCCAGTCTGCAACATTCGGTGGTGGACAACTCTTTGCGCTGGAAGACCAGCAAGTTTCGGGCAGACCAAAAGGCGTCTTTCACCGAATTGATAGTCCTCCAGCAGCAGTTGATGTTTGTCTCGGTGTGCGTCCCTGGGAACAGCCCGTAGAGCACAGACTCCTGTGTTACAGAGCTGCTTGGGATGAACCTCGACAAAAACCACTGCATCTCTTTCCACACCTGCTTTGCAAAGACACATTCCAGGAGGAGGTGGGCAACCATCTCTTCCCTACCACAGCCACCGCGGGGGCATTGCACGGAGGGGGCGAGACTTCGGGTGTGCATGAAGGATCTGACGGGAAGGGCCCTTCTCACCACCAGCCAAGCTACGTCTTGATGCTTGTTTGAAAGTTCTGGTGATGAGGCATTCCGCCAAATGACTTTGATGGTCTGCTCGGGGAACCATCCGACAGCATCCACCGTCTCCTTTTCCCGTAGGGCCTTGAGGACATTCCGTGCAGACCACTGCCTGATGGACCGGTGGTCAAAGGTGTTTTCCCGCAGAAACTGCTCCACGAAGGATAAGTGGTACGGCACGGCCCAACTGCATGGAGCATTCCGCGGCAATGTGCCCAGGCCCATCCTTCGCAACACCGGGGTCAGATAGAACCTCAGCACGTAGTGACACTTGGAGTTTGCGTACTGGAGATCAACACACAGCTTGGGGCAGCCGCACACGAAGGTGGTCATCAGGATGAGGGCCACGTTGGGTACATTTTTCCCGCCCTTGTCCAGAGATTTGAACATCGTGTCCCTCCGAACCCGGTCCATTTTAGATCCCCAGATGTCATCCATGTCCAGGGAGGTTTTAACCTGAGTGCCTCCGCTGCCTGGGATTGTCACCCCTCTTATGCTTGCATCCTTCCTAATAGACTCAGCAAAGGGTTCAATACAGCAAACAAACAAGACCGGGGAGAGAGGACAGCCCTGTCTGACTCCAGATTTGATCGGGAAACTTTCCGATTCCCACCCGTTGATTGACACTGCGCTACTGATGTTTGTGTAGAGCAGTTGGATCCAATTGCAGATTCCCTCCCCAAACCCCATTTTGGAAAGCACGTCCATCATGTAGGTGTGCGATATCCTGTCAAAAGCCTTCTCCTGGTCCAGGCTGATGAGGCAGGTGTCCACCCTCCTGTCCCATATGTAGGCGATCGTATCCCTGAGTAGCGCGAGACTATCAGAGATCTTCCTGCCGGGTACAGTACAGGTCTGATCGGGGTGAATCACCAACTCCAGAGCAGATTTGACTCGACTGGCTATGACTTTGGACAGAATCTTGTAGTCAACATTAAGCAGTGAGATGGGCCGCCAATTTCTGATTTCTGCCCTCTCCCCCTTCTGCTTGTAAATGAGGGTGATGATGCCTTTCCTCATGGATTCTGCCATGCTGCCGGCCAGGAGCATACTCTCCTATACTTCCAGCAGGTCCGGGCCGACCCAGTCCCACAGGGCCGAGTACAACTCAACTGGTAAGCCGTCGCTCCCGGGAGTTTTACTCGTCTCGAAGGACTCGATGGCCTTTGTCAGCTCGTCCAGAGTTAGCGGCTTGTCCAATCTCTCCCTCCTGCTGTCATCTAAGACCTCTGTGATAGATGACAGGAAGGACTGGGAGGCTCTGCTGTCTGTGGGCTTCGCGTCATACAGCCCAGCATAAAAGGATTTGCTGATCCTTAGTATGTCGGACTGCGAAGACGTTACCGAGCCATCTTCTTCCTTCAGGCTGCTGATAACAGAGCTCTCTCTGTGTACCTTTTGGAAGAAGTAACGCGAGCACGTCTCATCCTGCTCGATGGAGCGGACTCTGGACTGGAAGATGATCTTGGAGGCCTCCTTGGCAAAGAGCGAGGTCTGCTGGCTCTTCTCCTCTTGGAGGTCCTCCTTGACCTCGACCCCCATTGACTGCAACCGGAGTAGATTTTGCATAATTTTCTGGTGTCGGGACATTTCCCTCTGTCTCTGTCTCGCCCTCTGAACACCTTTGTGGATGAAGAACCTCTTGATGTTCTCCTTGATCGCTTCCCACCAGTGAACTGGAGACTCAAAGAGGGGTTTCACGGTCCTCCAACCTTTGTAATCCCTTTTGAGTTCCTCAACGTTCTCTGGGGTCAGCAGTGTAGCATTGAGCTTCCACGTCCCTCTGCCAACCCGCTGGTCGTCCTGTAAGTGACAGTCGGCCAGTAAGAGGCAGTGGTTGGAGAAGAACACCGGCTTGACGTCGGTGGATCCGACCGTGACAGCACGGGACACAAACAGGAAGTCAATCCTGGAACGGGCAGACTCGTCCGATCTTGACCATGTGTATCTGCGCTGCGCTGTGTCTGCAGGTTTGCTGAAGACATCGTGCAGTTTGGCATCTTTAACTGTTTCTATTAGGAATCTGGACATAGCGTCCAGTTTGCTGTCGTCACTGCTGGATCGTCCAGCTGCATCGATGATGCAGTTGAAGTCACCGCCTAGGATGACCGGCCTGGACGTCGCCAGCAGCAGTGGGAGCTGCTGGAAGACGGTCAGCTGCTCGCTGCGTTCTACCGGGGCGTACACGTTGATCAACCGGAGCGGAGCGTTGTTGTACATCACGTCTGCTACGAGGAGGCAACCGCCCACCACCTCCTTAACTTCGGAGATGGTGAAGTTACCTCCCCACAGCAGAATACCCAGGCCGGAGGAATGGCAATCATTACCCCCCGACCAGATCGATGGCCTATGGGACCACCACCGCGACCACTGCCTGTAGGTGCTGAGGTGTGGTATTCCACACTCCTGCAGAAACAGTAGGTCAGCTTTGACCTTGGCAAGGTAATCCAGGGTTGAAACACATCGCGTAGTAGATTTAATGCTACGCACATTAATGGAAGCAATTCTTCCACCCATTTTTTTAAACTTACTTGTTGCTTCCCATACCATTTGTCCTTGCTAGTCCCAGTCCTTCGGGATGTTCCTGCATACCCATTGTGTGCGCAAGCAGTTTCATGTTGGTTGGGCTCAGAAACCCCTCCTTGCTTTTAGAAGTGGTAGCATGAGGGCAAGAGAGAAGGGTTTATGGAATGGATTGATCATCATAAAAGGAGCCTAGGCTTATCTTCACTCTCCAAGGTGATACTGGAACAGTAGATTTTCCTAATAAATTCATAATTCTTATTGTCTTGTAACTTTATTACTGAAAACAAAGAGGGCTCAGTGGCTTGTGCAACCGTCTTTCAAAAGGATCATCTTTAGATGATGCATCGTACTAACGCATATATAAATAGCTTCAAATCTTACATCATGGTCCTGGTCAACTGAGGTCAGTGTTGTGAAATGTAATTGCAAACATTTTTTATCTTTGGCCTTAAGTAAAAGATTTAATAAAGGATTCATTGCAAATAGCCCCCTTCGAAAATCATTTTACCTGGGTATTACATGATATTCTGCTTACTTGAGCCTACATACAACATTTTATATGTACTATATGTTTTATGTTGTGGGCAAATATATTGAAAATCAAACACAGAAAAGATGGTGCTGTGTTTTAATATTGTAAGGACATTCAGTAATCTGATGGATTAATCAATCTATGCATTGAATCTCATGATCTTATTTTATGACCTAGCATTGTGTGTTAGTGGTTACTTCTCGTAAAATCTCTGGCTTCGAGATGAAGCTGGTTTAATGTCGAGCATTTCAAATGCTGCAAACCACACCCTCAGAAATTGTAAGACACTGAACAAAGTTTCCAAAATAAGATGCATCCACAAATTAGCTGTGTTTCAGACATTTACAATAGATATGTCATCCGTTTGCGTTGTCTGTTACATATGGTAAATGTAAAGTTTACTGAGAACAAAGACCACAGGGATTAGAGCCCATGATATGTTACACAAACAGTGTCATATGTGTTCTAGCCGACAATATTTAATTTGTTTGTCCTCTGGTAGCACTCTGTTTTCTCCAGGTTAAAATAGAATTACTTCCTTGCAAACAGTAGCGGATCAAATAAACTACACTTTGTCCATCTGCTTGCTGCTTACTTTATTCTGAGTTGCATGATTAAGCCCATCATTTGACCCGCTCATGCTCCGTTGTGAGGATCTAAAATATGACAACATAAATGTTAATGTTGTAAAAAGAAATATCTACATTACAATTATATATTAACTCCTTGAATGCTGTATGTATTCTATTCATAATTATCTGATTTGCTGTTGGATATTCTTACAGTAATGAACCATGCACAGATACATGTGCTAGAAAGAGTCAATGGCCGTAATTTTACACCACCCCAGCGAGGCGGATGGTGGCTGGATTGGGGGTGGGGGGGGTGGTGGCGTAAAATTGAGCGGGAGGCTCCGGGAATCCTTCCCAACCTGCTCCCACCTCCAGCCCACTTTATGTAGGGTGGGGGAGAGGGGCGAAAAATGAGTTGTCAGCCCCAGGCCAATCAAGGCCCTTAAGTGGCCACTAGGATTTTACCCATGGCAATCAGGCGTACTGGAGTTGTGAAATGCCACCCAGTTTTACCAGGCGGCCTCTCAGCACACCAGGAGGGGGATGCCCTGACAATCGGGCACAGGGTACCTGATTGAGGGCTGTCCCCGCTTCCCCAACCAGCCTCGGGACCGAAGACGCACCCCCCCCTTCCCCCCAAATGACCACCCTTGCCACGCCGGGGCCCGACCGATTCCCCCGGCGAGGCAACCCAAACTTACCTGCAGTCCTGGCTCCATGTCCTCGGCTGGGCTGCAGTCCCGGTGGCGCTGCTGGGACTAAGAGCTGCTGGCCCAATGATTGTCTGGCAGTTCAATAAGGTGGGACTTCCTCCCTCAAACGGGTGGAAGTCCCACCTCGGAGCAATTAAAGCCCGGAACCTGTAAAATGCAGGATGGATCGCCGGGCTAGGCGGAAGTGGGTTCGCCACGGACATACTAATAAGAGATAACTGCAGTTAGTTTTTGAAATTACTTGTAAAATATTATACTGGAAAGGAGAAATTGATTGACTGCATAGACATCGAAGTTCATTGTTCCAAATGTATGCAATGCCGTGGTCTGAGCTGATGAAATGTGAGAATGTGAGATTCCTATTTTGAGGTGAGGTGCAAATGCCTTTGGGAATGCTGGTCTTAATAAGGTAGCTATTGTGGGGTGGAAGGGCAGGGGTAGGGCAGAAGCTTGGATTTTAATTTGCCTTCCCAACTTTGTTTTATTAAATTACTTTCTCCTTTCTCTGGCTGAAGGCTGATACACCTCTTGCTCCAACGCCACTCCTTGCTGTGAAATGTCCTCCTGATGCCTATTCCCTATTCTTCATCACGCTGTTCAATTTCAGCAAGGAGTAATCCAAACATATGAATTCGGCCCCTCAAGCCTACTCCGCCATTCAATAAGATAATGGCTGATATGTTTGTGTTTCGAATTCCACACTCTCATCTTCCCCCGATAACCTTTGATTCCTTTGCCTATCAAAAATCTATCTAGCCCCGCCTTAAAAATATTCAATGGCCCTGCCTCCACCAACTTCTGAGGCGGAGAGTTACAAAGTTGCACAACCCGCTGAGAGAAAAGATTTCACCTCATCAGTGGGCCGAAGGGCCTGTTTCAGTGCTCTATCTCTCTGTGACTCTGTGACTCTATCTCTGTCCTGAAAGGGTGACCCCTAATTTTAACACAGTACCCCCTAGTTCTGGACTCACCCACAAGAGGAAATATCCTTTCCACATCCACCTTGTCAAGACTATTCAGGAGCTCATAAACTTCAATCAAGTCTCCCCTCACTCTTCTAAACTCCAGTGAAAACAAGCCCAGTCTGTCCAACCTTTCCTCATAAGACAACCTGCTAATTCCAGGTATCAATCCAGTAAAGCTCCTCTGAACCGCCTCTAATGCATTTACATCCTTCCTTAAATAAGGAGACCAAAACTGCACACAGTATTCGAGATGTGGTCTTACCAATGCCCTGTATAACTGAAGCATAACATCCTTAACTTTTATTTTCAATTCCTCTCATAATAAAGGATAGCATTCCATTAGCCATCTTTATTACTTGCTGTACCTGCATACTAACTTTTTGTGACTCATGCACTAGAACACCTAAATCACTCTGCACCTTGGAATTCTGCAGTCATTCTCTGCTTAAGTAATACTCTGCTTTTTTATTTTTCCTGCCAAAGTAAACAACTTCACATTTTCCCACATTATACTCCATCTGCCAGATTTTTGTCCATTCACTCAACCTATCTGTATAGGTCTGCAACCTCCTTATGTCCTGTTCACAACATACTTTCCTACTTATCTTTGTGTCATCTGCAAATTTAGCTACCATGCCATCTCTCCCCTCATCTAAGTCATTGATATAAATTGTAAAAAGTTGAGGCCCCAGCCCAGACTCCTGCAGGATTCCACTCGTCACATCCTGCCAATTAGAAAAGGACCCATTTATGCATACTCTCTGTTTTCTGCCAGCCATCCAATCTCCTCTCCAGGCTATATGTTACCCCCTACACTATGAGCTCCGACTTTGCTTAATAGCCTTTTATGTGGCACGTTGTCAAATGTCTTCTGGAAATCCAAGTACAGCATGCCAATGGGCTCCCCTTTATCCATAGTGCATGTTACAGCTTCAAAGAACTCCAATAAATTGGTTAAACATGATTTCCCTTTCACAAAACCATGCTGACTATTCCCGATTACCTTAAGTTTTTTCTAAGTGCACAGCTATAGACTCCTTAATGATCGATTCTAACACCTTCCCCACGACAGACGTCAAGCTAACTGGCCTATTGTTACCCATTTTCTGCCTCCCTCCTTCTTGAATAGAGGTGTTATATTTGTTACTTTTCAGTCTGATGGAACCTTTCCAGAATCTAGCTAATTTTGAAAAATTAACACCAACACATCTACTCCCTCATTAGCCACCTCTTTTAAGACCCTAGGATGAAACCCATCAGGACCCGGGGACTTGTCAGCCCGCAGCTCCATCAGTTTGCTCAGTACCGCTTCCCTGGTGATTGTAATTTCACCAAGTTCCTCTCTTCATTCCACCTCCTGATTTACAGCTATTACTGGAATGTTTTGGTATAGAAACATAGAAAATAGGAGCAGGAGTAGGCCATTCGGCCCTTCGGGCCTGCTCTGCCATTCAAAAAAGACCATGGCTGATTGTTCCCCTTTCTCCCCATATCCCTTGATCCCTTTGGCATTAAGAAATATATCTATCTCCTTCTTGAATATATTTAATGACTTGGCCTCCACTGCCTTCTGCGGTAGAGAATTCCACAGGTACAACACCCTTTGAGTGATGAAATTTCTCCTCATCTCAGTTCTAAATGGCATACCCCGTATCCTGAGACTGTGACCTGGTTCTGGACTCCCCAGCCATCGGAAATATCCTCCCTGCATCTAACCTGTCTACTCCTGTTAGAATTTTATAGGTTTCTATGAGATCCCCTCTCATTCATCTAAACGCTAGTGAATATAAGTCCAGTCGACCCAATCTCTCCTCATACATCAATCCTGCCATCCCAGAAATCAGCCTAGTAAATCTTCTTTGCACTCCCTCCATGGCAAGAACATCCTTCCTCAGATAAGGAGACCAAAACTGCACACAATACTCCAGATGTGGTCTCACTAAGGCCCTGTATAACTGCAGTAAGACATCTTTGCTCCTGTGCTCAAATCCTCTTGCAATGAAGGCCAACATACCATTCACCTTTCTAATTGCTTGCTGCACCTGAATGCTTGCTTTCAGCGACTGGTGTACAAGGATGCCCAGGTCTCGTTGCACCCCCCCCCCCACTTTCCCAATCTATCACCATTCAGATAATAATCTGCCTTTCTGTTTTTACAACCAAAGTTGATAACCTCATATTTATCCACATTACACTTCATCTGCCATGCATTTGCCCACTCACCCAACTTGTCCAAATCACATTGGAGCCTCTTTGCATCCTCCTCACAGCTCACATTCCCCCCCAGCTTTGTGTCATCTGCAAAATCTGGAAATGTTACATTTAGTTTCCTCACCCAAGTCATGAATATATATTCCAAATATCTGGGGCCCAAGCACTGATCCCTGCGGTATCCCACTAGTCGGAAAAAGACTCGTTTATTCGTACTCTCTGTTTCCTGTCTGTCAACCAATTCTCAATCCATGCCAGTATATTACCCCCAAACCCATGTGCTTTAATTTTACACACTAACCTCTTTGACCTAATCAAAAGCCTTCTGAAAATCCAAATACATCACATCCACTGGTTCTTCCTTGTCTATTCTACTAATTACATTCTCAGAAAACTCCAGTAGATTTGTGAAGCATGATTTCCCTTTCGTAAACCCATGCTGACTTTGCCCAATCCCGTTTATGCTTTCCGGGTGTTCTGCTATCACATCCTTTATAATAGACTCTAGCATTTTCCCCACTACTGATGTAAGGCTAACTGGTCTGTAGTTTCCTGTTTTTTCTCTCCCTCCTTTTAAAATTTTTTTTAAACATTTGCCACCCTCCAATCTGTAGGAACTACTCCAGAGTCTATAGAATTTTGCAAGATGACCAGAAGATGGAAAGTATCTTCTACAGTGAAGGCACAAGCAAAATATTTGTTCATTTCATCCACCATTTCCTTATTATCTACTATTAACTCCCCAATTCTCACTCTCTAGAGGATCAACACTCACTTGACTTACTCTTTTCCTTTTTAAATACCTGTAATCCTTTCTAGGTCATGAAATTATGCAGAATGTAGTAAGGCACGATAATACTGCACACTCTTGCTGGACTGGACTGCAGGGCTTTATTGTCCAAGTCCCGAAAATGAGACTTCCAAATGCCAATCACAATTATTCTATCATGTGTTTTATAGCATCACAACCCTCAGTTTATATTTTACTTGTCCTCTGTCTGTGGATGCTGTGCTGTATCATGAGACCTACATCATTGAAGGGTGCTTCTGGGCACCTTGATTGCATTTTTCACATTCTACTTGCATGGTGCACTGAGAGATGTGAATAGTGGACAAGGGAAAGGTGGGAATGTGGCAGAGGCAGCTGAATGAATAGTCTCATTCTCAGTGCCAAAGAAGTTCATGAGCACTTTGCTCTTTTTGTTGAAGGTGAGGGTGGAGCGTGCAAGGAAGTGATTTATGGAGATGGTTGGTAGGAGAAAAGAAGATGGTGGGTAGCTTTGCTTTCCTGGAGTAGTAAGTGGTTTTGGCAGAGAAAGCAATGTCTGATAGTGCTTGTTGTTGTATAGCCAGATCCCCACTCACTCCTTGCATGACTAATATACATATAAACCTTTCTGATCAGCGATAGTGTGAGCCAAGGGGCAGCTGGGAAGGTAAATTTCAGTGTGAAGTATTTACCTCGCGATTCAGCAGCTTCTTTTTGATCAGCGATAGTGCGAGCCAGGGGGCAGCTGGGAAGGTAAGTTTCAGTACAACGTACTTACCTCGCGATTCGGCGGACACGGGGACTGCTGGGTAAGTAAACTTATTTATTCGGGCAGTGGCTAAACCCGAAACACTACACGTGTAGTGTCTCCCACCCATCCTCCTCCTCTAACCAAAAAAAAAGGACTCTTGTGTGGAGGGTTTGGTAAGGTAAGGTTTTCCTTTATTTATTTATTTTTTTTTTTATCTCTGTTGTCAATTTAGAGCAGAGGGGATGGAAGCTAGGGCAGTTGCATGCTCCTCTTGCAGGATGTGGGAGGTGAGGGTCACCACTTGTGTCCCTGCTGACTTCACCTGTGAGAAGTGCACCCAACTCCAGCTCCTCACAGACCGCGTTAGGGAACTGGAGCTGGAGCTGGATGAACTTCGGATCATTCACAAGACTGAGGGGGTGATAGAGAGCAGTTATAGGGAAGTAGTGACACCTAAGTTACAGGATAAAGGTAGCTGGGTGACCGTCAGGGGAGCGAAAGGGAATAGGCGCACAGTGCAGGGATCCCCTGTGGCCGTTCCCCTCAATAATAAGTATACCGTTTTGGATACGGTTGGGGGGGGGTACCTACCAGGGGAAAGCCACAGCGGCCAGGTCTCTGGCACTGAGCCTGGCTCTGTGGCTCAGAAGGGAAGGGGGGAGAATAGGAGAGCGATAGTGATAGGAGATTCAATGGTTAGAGGAACAGACAGGAGATTCTGTGGTCACAAACGAGACTCCCAGATGGTATGTTGCCTCCCGGGTGCCAGGGTCAGGGATGACTCGGATCGAGTCTACAGGATTCTTAAGGGGGAGGGGGAGCAGCAAGAGGTCGTGGTACACATCGGTACCAATGACATAGCCAGGAAAAGGGATGAGGACCTGAAAAGTGAATATAGGGAGTTAGGTTGGAAGCTAAAAGGCAGGACGAGCAGAGTAGTAATCTCAGGATTGATACCGGTGCCACATGCTAGTGAGGCTAAAAACAGGGAGCGAGTGCAGCTGAACACGTGGCTACAGAACTGGTGTAGGAGGGAGGGATTCAGATATGTGGATCATTGGGATACCTTCTGGGGAAGGTGGGACTTGTACAAGAAGGACGGGTTGCATCTGAACTGGAGGGGCACCAATATCCTGGGCGGGAGGTTTGCTAGAGCTCTTCGGGAGGGTTTAAACTAGTTTGGCAGGGGGATGGGAACCGGAGCTACGGATCAGTGGATGGGGTAGCTGTTGAACAGGCAGATACAGAGTGCAGCGAGTCTGTGAGGAAGGTTAGTCAGTTGACAGGGTAAAGTTGCAGCCAGTATGATGGGTTGAAGTGTGTCTATTTTAATGCAAGAAGTGTCAGGAATAAGGGTGATGAACTTAGAGCATGGATCAGTACTTGGAGCTACGATGTTGTGGCCATTACGGAGACGTGGATATCTCAGGGGCAGGAATGGATGTTGGATGTTCCAGGGTTTAGATGTTTCAAAAGGAATAGGGAGGGAGGTAAAAGAGGTGGGGGAGTGGCATTGCTAATCAGGGATAGTATCACAGCTGCAGAAAGGGAGGTCGTCGAGGAGGGTTTGTCTACTGAGTCATTATGGGTGGAAGTCAGAAACAGGAAAGAAGCAGTCACTTTATTGGGAGTTTTCTATAGACCCCCCAATAGCAACAGAGACACGGAGGAACAGATTGGGAGGCAGATTTTGGAAAGATGCAGAAGTAACAGGGTTGTTGTCATGGGTGACTTCAACTTCCCTAATATTGATTGGAACCTCCTTAGTGCAAATAGTTTGGATGGAGCAGTTTTCATCAGGTGTGTCCAGAAAGGTTTCCTGACTCAATATGTAGATAGGCCGACTAGAGGGGGGACTATGTTGGACTTGGTGCTTGGCAACGAACCAGGCCAGGTGGCGGATCTCTCGGTGGGAGAGCATTTCGGTGATAGTGATCACAACTCCCTGACCTTTACTATAGTCATGGAGAGGGACAGGAGCAGACGGGATGGGAAAATATTTAATTGGGGGAGGGAGAATTACAATGCTATTGGGCAGGAACTGGGGAGCATAAATTGGGAACAGATGTTCTCAGAGAAATGCACGACAGAAATGCGGAGGTTGTTTAGGGAGCACTTGCTGCGACTGTTGGATAGGTTTGTCCCGATGAGGCAAGGAAGGGATGGTAGGGTGAAGGAACCTTGGATGACAAAAGATGTGGAACAGCTAGTCAAGAGGAAGAAGGAAGCTTACTTACGGTTGAGGAAGCAAGGATCAGACAGGGCTCTAGAGGGTTACAAGGTAGCCAGGAAGGAACTGAAAAAGGGACTTAGGAGAGCTAGAAGGGGACATGAAAAAGTCTTGGCGGGTAGAATTAAGGAAAATCCCAAGGCGTTCTACACTTAAGTAAGGAACAAGAGGATGGCCAGAGTGAGGGTAGGGCCGATCAGGGATAGTGGAGGGAACTAGTGCCTGGAGTCAGAGGAGGTAGAGGAGGTCTTAAATGAATACTTTGCTTCAGTATTCACTAGTGAGAGGGACCTGGTCGTTTGTGAGGACAGCGTGAGACAGGCTGATATGCTCGAACAGGTTGATGTTAAGAGGGAGGATATGCTGGAAATTCTGAATGATATGAGGACAGATAAGTCCCTGGGGCCAGATGGGATATACCCAAGGATATTATGGGAAGTGAGGGAAGAGATTGCCGCGCCTTTGGCGATGATCTTTACGTCCTCACTGTCCACTGGAGTAGTACCAGATGATTGGAGGGTGGCAAATATTATTCCCTTGTTCAAGAAAGGGAATAGGGATAACCCTGGAAATTATAGACCAGTCAGTCTTACGTCGGTGGTGGGCAAATTATTGGAGAGGATTCTGAGAGACAGGATTTATGATTATTTGGAAAAACATGGTTTGATTAGAGATAGTCAGCATGGCTTTGTGAGGGGCAGGTCATGCCTCACAAGCCTTACTGAATTCTTTGAAGATGTGACAAAACACATTGATGAAGGAAGAGCAGTGGATGTGGTGTATATGGATTTTAGCAAGGCGTTTGATAAGGTTCCCCATGGTAGGCTCATTCAGAAAGTAAGGAGGCATGGGATACAGGGAAAGTTGGCTGTCTGGATACAAAATTGGCTGGCCCATAGAAGACAGAGGGTGGTCGTAGATGGAAAGTATTCAGCCTGAAGCTTGGTGACCAGTGGTGTTCCACAGGGATCTGTTCTGGGACCTCTGCTCTTTGTGATTTTTATAAATGACTTGGATGAGGAAGTGGAAGGCTGGATTAACAAGTTTGCCGATGACACGAAGATTGCTGGAGTTGTGGATAGTGTGGAAGGCTGTTGTAGGTTGCAACGGGACATTGACAAGACGCAGAGCTGGGCTGAGATGTGGCAGATGGAGTTCAACCTGGAAAAGTGTGAAGTGATTCATTTTGGAAGGTTGAATTTGAATGCAGAATACAGGCTTAAAGACAGGATTCTTGGTAGTGTGGAGGAACAGAGGGATCTTGGGGTCCATGTCCATAGATCGCTCAAAGTTGCCACCCAAGTTGATCGGGTTGTTAAGAAGGCATATGGTGTGTTGGCTTTCATTAACAGGGGGATTGAGTTGAAGAGCTGCGAGGTTATGCTGCAGCTCTATAAGGCCCTGGTTCGACCACACTTGAAATATTGTGTTCAGTTCTGGTCACCTCATTATAGGAAGGATGTGGAAGCTTTAGAGAGGGTGCAGAGGAGATTTACCAGGATGCTGCCTGGACTGGAGGGCATGTCTTACGAAGAAAGGTTGAGGGAGCTAGGGCTTTTCTCATTGGAGCGAAGAAGGATGAGAGGTGACTTGATAGAGGGGTACAAGATGATGAGAGGCATAGATAGAGTGGATAGCCAGAGACTTTTTCCCAGGGTGGAAAGGGCTATCACCAGGGGGCATAATTTTAAGGTGATTGGAGGAAAGTTTCGGGGAGATGTCAGAGGTAGGTTCTTTACACAGAGAGTGGTGGGTGCGTGGAATGCACTGCCAGCGGTAGTAGTAGAAGCAGATACATTAGGGACATTTAAGCGACTCTTGGATAGGTACATGGATGATAGTAGAATGAAGGGTATGTAGGTAGTTTGATCTTAGAGTAGGTTAAAGGGTCGGCACAACATCGTGGGCCGAAGGGCCTGTACTGTGCTGTCCTGTTCTGTGTTCTATATTCTATACACTTCTCATTGAGGTACATTAAATGATTTAAATATACAAAAATGTCAGACAGGAAAAAAGACTGACTTTTGCCAAGGAGAATTCAGCCAATTCTCAATGTACCACAGAAGATTATCATTAATTCCACATGTTTTTATCTTGTACAGAAGCATTTTACCAAAAATTTGCTGAACTCCAGGTAGGCAATGTGTCATGTGTTACCCTAACTACTAACCTGGTGACTTCTTCAAAAAATTTCAATTGCATTGTTAGGATACAATCATCACATATTTTTTTAAAAACTAAAATGTTCACTGCTTATGTATTGTTTTACTAGGGATAAGCCCTATGAAAGGAATGGCTTGGTTCTATATTACAAATAGGCTTCTATTTTCTATCAGCAAAAACCTGAAATGTTTCTGTGAAGGGCATGCGTATTAGTGCATCAGATTTCCCACAATCACCATTGGCAATCAGAATCAAAATTATTAGAGGCATATACAATACATAGGCCAATTAGTTCATCAGCACAATGAATAAAAGTGTTTAACAAACAAAAAGTTGCACACTTGTTTGATCATTTATAGCACATATATTTAGTATTTTTTGGAATAATTGTGTAAGCTGGGGCAGCTGTGTAAGCTAGAGTCTATGACTCTAACACTGCTAATGTGCACACAGCAGGCCGAATTTCTTCTAAAATTCCAAAGATATAGATAGCTGCCAGCTGATATCCAGAAGGAATTATTGTAATTTTGCAATGATCTGTGTTACCAAAAAGGATGGAAGGAATATCTGAGAGTTAGATTAAGTTTTCCCCTGGGTACTTTCTTTAAGAAATTAGAAGTCATACCTTGTATATTTTAGCATATTCTAAAAATGTTCCACATAGCCTCAAAGGGTTAATTAAAGTATGCCATCTGTACTCTTGGAACACTGACATCTTTCTGTAGGCTCGACTGTGTCTCTGGAAGTTGGCTGGAGTCATGGTTGCTGTCAGAATGTGTGTGGGATGTGATTACTACAGTCAAGAGACCTGAGTATAAGCAGATAACCAGTAAGCAGAAGTGAACCCATGTCACAGTGCACAGAGATACACCATCTTAACACAAGGCAGGCCGAATTCTCTAAGAGTTTCTTCCTCGTTTTGATGTATTGAAGAGATGCAGAGCCATGCTATAAACCAGAAGGGAGAGAGAAAAGAATTCCTGTTGTTCTCACCACTGTTGTTTTTCTTTAGATAAACCATGCCTCATTTATTATATTCTTGACAGAAATTGATTGTGAATGAGAAGAGTGTATAATTCCAGTTGCCCAGAGCTATGTTACTATATATGTCGAAATTGGTTGGAGTGTTTCATGTTATGGGAAAATCTATAGATAGCATGCAAGTATCAAATAGGAATCGAAGTCATCTCGAAGTTTCTCTTTTATAAAGTTGAGATATCTATTAAAATACCAGTGGAAGTGAGAGAAGTTTTGATACATGTTTCCCATTTGGAGGTGAGCAGCCTCTCCCAAGACCTGCGCAAACTAAATCCCCAGGCAACATATAAAAAGTAGTGGCGTTGGCAGTAAAATTGCTGATGGTACTTATGCCTGCAAAAAATGGCACTCTAAGCGCTTTCAGCTCTCCAAACTTCATTGCACATCTTCGTAATTCTACATTTTCTCTTGTAGAATGAAGGATATAATGTAGATGCCCGTAAGCAACCTTTAAAATGGTGTCCGTTAATTGTGTCCACCACTTGTAACATAGGTTTCTAACTTATCTGCAGATCTCTTCCTCAAATCAATATATATATATAAATTCACTACTATAAATCCAGTGGACAATAAATTTTAGCAGCTAAAACATACCTTCTATCATTATAGAATGGTTCTGAGCCTATATTCTTAAATAGGTTGTCCTAAGAAATTACATTCAGCCTGATACCTGTCTGCGTGCTAGAAGTGAATACTTCTAGCACGTAGAAGGTATGTTTTAGCTGCTAAAATTTATTGTCCACTGGATTTATAGTGAATACAGTGGAAAATTGACATAAAACCAAATACATGCTATGTTCTTTTTTACTGCGGCAAGGAAGAATGCACATTAGATGCATGTGTATTATATGTGAAAAACTGAAATCTAAGTCACATTTGTTTTAGTGTCCATCTGTGTTATGCTGGCCCTTCAATGAAAGCCTTACAAATTGTACCAGTAGAGTCCATTGTCTAGAGCACCTAGTATATGCATGGAAAAGGGACAAAGCAAAATCCTACAGATGCTGGAAATCTGAAACCAAAAACGAAAATATTGGAAATACACAGCAGATCAGTCAAGATCTGCAGAGAGAACAGACAAGTTTATATTTTTTCTTTAAAACTGAGAAACTTTTTGTTTTCACTTTCAGCCTTGATAGATTGTAGAGCTTGTCGTCTGACCGAGTGTACAAGTAGACACCTTCCATACCTGCAGGGAGGATGAAGGTCAGGAGCATAGAGAAGAAGATAGAAGATGCCAAACAGAGTGGGGGCTAGGACACAACTTTGTTTCACTCTATTCTTCACTCCAAAATTGTCGCAAGTGGAACCATCAAACCGTATAATGAGTAGGCATAAATGGGTCATTTTCTAGTTGGAAAGTTGCAATGAGTGGTGTGCCACAGGGATCTGTGCTGGGGCCTCAGCTTATTACAATTTATATAAATGACTTGGATGAAAGGACCAAAGGTATGGTTGCTAAATTTTCTGGTGACACAAAGGGAGGTAGGAAAATAAGTTGTGAAGAGGACATAAGGAGGTTACAAAGGGATATAGATAGGTTAAGTGAGTGGGCATCTCACACTGAAGAGTGTCTGCAGAGTCTCATCGACAGGTTTGCGGCTGCCTGCAATGAATTTGGCCTAACCATCAGCCTCAAGAAAACAAACATCATGGGGCAGGACATCAGAAATGCTCCATCCATCAATATTGGCGACCACGCTCTGGAAGTGGTTCATGAGTTCACCTACCTAGGCTCAACTATCACCTGTCTCTAGATGCAGAAATCAACAAGCGCATGGGAAAGGCTTCCACTGCTATGTCCAAACTAGCCAAGAGAGTGTGGGAAAATGGCGCACTGACACGGAACACAAAAGTCAGAGCGTATCAGGCCTGTGTCCTCTGTACCTTGCTCGATTGCAGCGAGGCCTGGACAACGTATGTCAGCCAAGAGCGACGTCTCAATTCATTCCATCTTCGCTGCCTCCGGAGAATACTTGGCATCAGGTGGCAGGACCGCACCTCCAACACAGAAGTCCTCGAGGCGGCCAACATCCCCAGCTTATACACACTACTGAGTCAGCAGCGCTTGAGATGGCTTGGCCATGTGAGCCGCATGGAAGATGGCAGGATCCCCAAAGACACATTGTACAGCGAGCTCGCCACTGGTATCAGACCCACCGGCCGTTCATGTCTCCGCTTTGAAGACGTCTGCAAATGCGACATGAAATCCTGTGGCATTGATCACAAGTCGTGGGAGTCAGTTGCCAGCGTTCGCAGAGCTGGCGGGCAGCCATAAAGACGCGGCTAAAGTGTGGCGAGTCGAAGAGACTTAGTAGTTGGCAGGAAAAAAGACAGAGGCGCAAGGGGAGAGCCAACTGTGTAACAGCCCCGACAAGCAAATTTCTCTGCAGCACCTGTGGAAGAGTCTGTCACTCTAGAATTGGCCTTTATAGCCACTCCAGGCACTGCTTCACAAACCACCGACCACCTCCAGGCGCTTATCCATTGTCTCTCGAGATAAGGAGGCCAAAGAAGAAGTGAGTGGGCAAAGATCTGGGAAATGGAACATTGTCATGCAGGCCCCCACCTGCCAAGAATGAGGCACATTGATATTATCATATGAACATTTATTTTTAGCTGTTGCTAGAGCGAGGAAATGACTTGTTAAACGGATCAGCCGTGGCTGAAAAAAACATTTACATGCTGACAGACATCGAAGATGAGGAAATGCATTCCAGGGCCTGATAAGGAGGATATAATCCACAAGGGCCAGGACTGGTTAGATCAGCTGGTCACATGACTAACTGGCTGTTCCAGGGTTTTCTTTTGAACTGGCCACAGAGAGTTTGAACTCAGAAAGACTTTTTGATCCAGGACTGAGAAGATCTCTCCTGTCTGCTCCCATCTCTTTCTCACAACCCTCTGAATCCACTGAAGAAACATGAACCCCAAGACAGAAAAGTCTCCTACAGCAAACAAGGTTTAAGAAGAATATTGGGCCCCAACGAAAAGCAAGATCCACCTACAATCAAGGAATCTACAGTGAATTCCAAGAACCGTAACAAAAACTCTTCAGGTATTGCCTCAATTTTTTCCACATTTTTTTCCTTCTCTTTTCTGTCTCTATTTGCATGTGTGTATTGCATATGCATGCTAGCGTGGGTGCATCGTATATCCTTAGGTGTCAACCGAATTAAAGTTTAAGTTTGATAAATTTGAACTTTTCTTTCTTAAACCTAAGAAAATGTGTTTGTGCTGGTTTCTTTGCCTTATATTTGGAAAGCGATGAACAAGGATTCACCAAGTGGAGCTAAAAACACAGTGTGTTTAAAATTAAGCCCTGTTACGATAAGACCAAGTGAAAGCTGAGAGAGTCCCCTAGACTCCTTTCTCACCTGGCCGCAACAAGTATAATGTGGGAAAATATGAAATTGACCGTTTTGGCAGGAAGAATAAAAAAGAAGTATATTATCTAAATGGTGAGAGATTGCAGAGCTCTGAGATGCAGAGGGATCTGGGTGTCCTAATGCATGAATCGCAAATGGTTAGAATGCAGGTACAGCAAGTAATTAGGAAAGCTAATAGAATATTATCATTTATTGCAAGGGGAATTGAATACAAAAGTAGGGAGGTTGTGCTTCAGTTATACAGGGCATTGGTGAGACGACATCTGGAGAACTGTGTACAGTACTGGTCACCTTACTTAAGGAAGGATGTAAATGCATCGGAAACAGTTCAGAGAAGGTTTACGAGGCTAATACTTGGAATGGGTGGGTTGTCTTATGAGGAAAAATTGGTTGTATCTGCTGGAATTTAGGAGAGTAAGAGGCAACTTGATTGAAACATATAAGATTTTGAGGGGTCTTGGCAGGGTGGATTTGGGAGAATCTAAAACTCGGGGTCACTGTTTAAAAATAAAGGGTTGCCCATTTAAGACAGAGGTGAGGAGAAATTTTTTCTCTCAGAGAGTCGTGAGTTATTGGAACTCTCTTCCTCAAAAGGTGGTGCAAGCAGAGTCATTAAATATTTTTAAGGCAAAGGTAGATAGGTTCTTGATAAGCAAGAGGGTGAAAGGTTATTGGGGGTAGGTGGGAATGTGGAGTTGAGAATACAATCCGATCAGCCATGATCTTATTGAATGGCAGAACAGGCTCAAGTGGCTGAGTGGCCTACTCCTGCTCCTAATTCATATGTTTGTATGTTGGTATGTAGTGTATGTTCTTATGGAAGGAGTGGATGAGACTGAGGAGCTTGGGTGGACAGTCAATTTTTTCCCAAAATCTTGTGGAGCCCTGCTCTGCAGACATTGGTGAATACCTTAGTGAGATGCAAAGAATTCTCTGTAATTGTTGTCTACTATGAAGTGAGGTTTAAAGAGGGTGAAAACACAAGCATTTTCTTAATTCATATCGCCCTACTTTCAAGACACGTGTGAACATGCAGCCTCTTGCAGCAGGATGAGTGTAACAGTTGGGTGGCAGAGAGCTCTATTACCATTACCAATGGGACACCCTTACATTGTGATCTGAGCCAAAGTTAAGATGGTTCAAACAGTGTCTCCACATTGAATAGCCTGCTAATACTCCCAAAAGATACAAAGTTCGGTCAACCCTCAGACAACCTTGAGGGTTCAACTTTCAGTCCCTCTATTAGTTTTGAACCAGCTGGAAAATTATAAAAGATGTTTTCAGTATAAATTTCTTACTAAGGTCCTGAAAGTGTCAGTTACTGTTGTATTCTGGTGTTCTATAGTAATTAGATGTCTGAGTACAATCCATTTTATCTCAAACTACATACAGATTGTGTGTCAGCTGTGGCTCAGTTGGTAGCACTGTTGGCTCTGAATCATAGATCCCCCTCCAGGTCTTGAGCACAAAAATCAAGGCTGACACTCCAGTGCAATACTGAGGAAGTGCTGCACTGTCGGAGATGCCGTCTTTTGGATGAGACGTTAAACCGACGTCCCATCTACCTGCTCGGGTGGATATAAAAGATCCCATGGCACTATTTCGAAGAACAGCATGCAAGCTATCCCTAGTGTCCTGGCCGATATTTAGCCCTTAATCAACATCCCAAAAACAGATTATCTGATCATTATCACACCGCTGTTTGTGGGAGTTTGCTGTGTGCAAATTGGCTGTTGCATTCCATACATTACAACAGTGAATACACTTCAAAAAGTAATTCATTGGCTGTAAAGCGTTTGAGACATCCAGTGGTCACAAAAAGCGCTATATAAATGCAAGACTTTTTTTCTTTTTCAGATTTGCTCCCTTTTTTGTATTATTTTCTCCCAACAATTTTTTCTGCTACCCTTACACACCAACACCCTACCACCCCCCCTCCCCCCACCCCCACCCCCCAAACTATTGACCTCTTGCTGGAGTTGCACAGGCATTGGTGCTCTTTAGTTCCTTTCCAAAATTGTTGTTATTCATGACAGTAAGATCCTAAAAATGCTATTCAGCTGCAAGAGGCATCACAACCAAATCTCATGCAGTTTTCACCTGATATCCACACATACACCTTTGTAGCAATTGCTGTACAGCAATAAGCAAGAAGGGTTGTGAGGTTAATTGTCGCATCCCTGTTACTGGTCTGTGTAAGGTCAACTAATTCAGCAGAGACTGGGGATCAAACCTGGGACCTTCCCGGTCAGTGCATGTATCATTAAAAATGCTTTAATATATATAAGGCAGTGAATAATCTAACATGAGCCCAGTTTTGTCATATGAATTTAATTACATCTGCTTTTGCACAGCATAAGGATCTTGGGTTATTTTATCACATTCAAATCATTCTTTGGAAATTTCAGAGGTCTTTTATGAGGAGTAAATAACAGTTGCTAAATAGTTTAAGGACATTACAAATCATAAATTAAATCAATTTATTACTTTCTCTAATGCATTTATAAACATGTTATAAATCATCTTTTGAGCACCTGTAGTTAATTTATAATATATCTATAAATGCATTTTTTTAATCCTCTCCCTACAGATTAGAATAGTATTGCTCACAGACCTATTGCGGAGCAGAATGAAACTCTTTGTGCCAAGATGCTGCCCTATAAAGGTTTAAACAAAGCACTGCTTGTCACAGTCTGCAGTTAACATATAGAAACTGATGAATTTTCATTCTCAGAGTACATGACCAATCTCAAGGCTTTAAATGTCCTGTTGATTCATTACTTTTACCACATGGCCTGCATCCGGGCTCGCCAACTGGATATGCTGGCCATGTGTATGTATTCATCACTGTCTGTGCAGCGGAGCCGGGTCTCCAATCATCTCAGCCATCCTTGGCATTGGACAAAGACCTTGTTTCACTCGGACCATGTGGTAGTCAGTGTGCAACGGCCACCCCACGTTAAAAGAACCCACACACAGGCATCATCCACCCCAACAAAATGAATCTTCAGGACCTGGAGTATCAGGATTGGACTATTCAGTCACCTAAGGACCCATGACCCTGGAGTGGAAGAAAGTCATCCTCGTTCCTGAGGGACTGCCGAACAGAAGAAGACTTTTGCCCACTTTCCTTTCTTGTACAGCTAAATCTGCTTAATATATCTCAAATATGCAAGTGTAAAACTCACATCTGCAACTTTACAGCAGTCTGCAAGTTTAGACTAAATAAAGAAAAAACTTACATTTATATAGCTCCTTTCACAACCCCAGGACATCCCAAAGCACTTAACAACCAATGAAGTATTTTTTAAAGTGCAATCACTGTTGTAATGTAGGAAACATGGCAGCCAAATTGCACACAGCAAGTTCCTATCAACAGCAATGAGGTACATAACAGAATAATGGGGCAAAATTGGATGAGGCTCAAACAGGCACTGGGATCATAATGTACAATTAACCCACACCCGTTCGTTGCAATGCAGGCAACATTCAAACTTTGCACTACCTGCGAATTTAAATGTTAGTAGAGTGCAGCACAATGCTTAATGCACTGCTGAGTGCCTGCACACCTCAACAGGGGGCCCAAGTTCGTGTGAGACTTGTGTCACTTAAAGCTAGTCTGCACCTCTTAAGGGGGAGGTGTAGTCTAGCTACAGCAAGTGCCAAACATGATTGTAAAAGAGTGCCTGACTTGCAAGAAGGCTATGGTGTAACAGGCAGCGTGCTCCAAAATTCACAGGCAGCATTACCTAACCAATGAGGGACAGACACAGATTCATGTCCTCATCCTGATAGAGGAGACAGTGCTGTCCAATATTGAAGTGCCACTGGAGGCTTTAGTGGACAGGACGAGAGAAGCCCTCTATCCACAGGGGGCCAGGAGCCCCACCAGACAGACACTGCAAAAGGCAGCGGGATTCGTGGTCCATGGCAGCAGTTTAGTTCTGAGGATCTAGATGAGATGCTGCAAGATGTTCAATGACCTCACACAAGTGGTCAAAGTCAATGCATCTTCAATGCCATATCCTTACAAATGAATCACTAGCCTCACACACTGCTCAGTACACCACCCCACTTCACTCACCTGCTGACATTCCCAATCCACCAGGACTCATACTTCACATTTATAACTTCACCTGACCCTCACACATGTACCACAGCTTGCGCACACTGCCAGCAGGACAAGGTGGTACACATCCACAGAGAGCAGCGCCTAACCGGCAGGGGAGACACATGAGCGTTGATCCTATAGAAAGTGAGTCTGGGGAATTAATGGAAAATAAGGAGATGGCAGATGAATTGAACAGGTATTTTGCATCAGTCTACACTATGGAGGATACAAATAACATCCCAGAAATAGCTGTAAATCAGGAAATGGAGGGGAGGGAGGGACTCAAGAAAATTACAATCACCAGGGAAGTGGTACTGAGCAAATTGTTGGAACTGCAGGCTGACAAGTCCCCGGGTCCTGATGGACTTCATCCTGAGGACCTAAAAGATGTGGCTAGTGAGATAGTGGATGCGTTGGTTTTAGTTTTCCAAAATTCCCTAGATTTGGGGAAGGTTTCATTAGATTGGAAAATAGCGAATGCAACTCCTTTATTCAAAAAGGGAGGGAGACAGAAAGCAGGAAACTACAGGCCAGTTAGCTTAACATCTGTCTTAGGGAAAATGTTAGAAGCTATTATTAAAGATGTTATAGCAGGGCATTTAGAAAAATTCAAGGTAATCAGGTAGAGTCAACATGGTTTTGTGAAAGGGAAATCATGTTTAACCAATTTATTGGAATTCTTTGAAGAATAACATGTGCTGTGGATAAAGGGGAACTAGTGGATGTACTGTACTTAGATTTCCAGAAGGTATTTGATAAAGTGCCATATCAAAGGTTTTGCACAAAATAAAAGCTCATAGTGCAGGGGGTAACATATTGACATGGATAGAAAATTGGCTAGCTAACAGGGAACAGAGAGTAGGCATAAATGGGTCATTTTCTGGTTGGCAAGATGTAACGAGTGGTGTGCCGCAGGGATCAGTGCTGGGACCTCAACCTTTTACAATTTATATGAATGACCTGAATGAAGGAACCAAAGGTATGGTTGCTAAATTTGCTGATGGCACAAAGATATGTAGGAAAGTAAGTTGTGAAGAGGACATAAACAGGCTACAAAGGGATATAGATAGGTTAAGTGAATGGGCAAATGTCCGGCAAATGGAGTATAATGTGGAAAAATGTGAAAATGTCCATTTTCGCAGGAAGAATAAAAAGGAAGCATATTATTTAAATTATGAGAGATTGCAGAGAGATCTGGGTGTCCTGATGCATGAATTGCGAAAGGTTAGTATGCAGGTTCAGCAAGTAATTAGGAAAGCAAGGTCTGATTAGGGATAGTCAGCATGGCTTTGTGCGTGGGAAATCATGTCTCACAAATTTGATTGAGTTTTTTGAGGAGGTGACCAAGAGGATTGACGAGCGCAAGGGCGGTGGACGTTGTCTACATGGACTTTAGCAAGGCCTTTGACAAGGTCCCGCATGGTAGGCTGGTCCGGAAGGTTCGAACACATGGGATCCAGGGTAAGCTAGCCAATTGGATACAAAATTGGCTTGGTGATAGGAGGCAGAGGGTGGTAGTGGAGGGTTGTTTTTCAGATTGGAGGCCGGTGACCAGTGGTGTGCCGCAGGGATCGGTGCTGGGCCCTCTGTTGTTTGTCATATATATTAATGACTTGGATGAGAATGTAAGGGGCTTGGTTAGTAAGTTTTCAGATGACACCAAAATTGGTGGTATAGTGGACAGTGAAGAAGGTTGACTAAAGTTGCAACAGGATATAGATCAACTGGGAAAGTGGGCAAGGGATTGGCAAATGGAATTTAATGCAGACAAGTGTGAAGTGATGTATTTTGGGAAGTTAAACCAGGGCAGGTTATATACAGTGAATGGCAGGGCCCTGGGGAGTGTTGTTGAGCAGAGAGACCTTGGGGTGCAAGTACATAGTTCCCTGAAAGTGGCAACACAGGTAGACAGGGTGGTGAAGAAGGCATATGGCATGCTTGCCTTCATCGGCCGAGGTATTGAGTCCAAGAGTTGGGATGTCATATTACAGTTGTACATAATGTTGGTTAGGCCGCACTTGGAGTACTGTGTGCAGTTCTGGTCGCCGCACTACAGGAAAGATGTGATTAAGCTAGAGAGGGTGCAGAAAAGATTCACAAGGATGTTGCTTGGTTTGGAGGGCTTGAGTTATAAAGAGAGATTGGATAGGCTGGGTCTGTTTTCCCTGGAACGAAGGAGGCTGAGAGGGGACATGATCGAGGTATATAAAATTATGAGAGGCACAAAGAATAGTGGGTATCTGGAATGAACTGCCAGAGGAGGTGGTGGAGGCAAGAACAGTAGCAACATTTAAGAGGCATCTGGACAGGTACTTGAATGAGCCAGGCAGAGTGGGATATTAATGCAGGCAGGTAGGATTAGTATAGATAGGCATTATGGTTGGCATGGACGAGGTGGGCCGAAGAGCCTGTTTCTATGCTGTACGACTCTTTGACTATGATAGAATGTTGTTGTTTATTGCGAGAGAAATTGAATACAAAAGTCGGAAGGACATGCTTCAGTCATACAGGGCCCTGGTGAGACCACATCTGGATTACTGTGTAGAGTATTGGTCTCCTTATTTAAGGAAGGATGTAAATGCATTGGAAGCAGTTCAGAGAAGATTTACTGGACTAATACCTGGAATAGGCAGATTGTCTTATGAGGAAAGGTTGAACAGGCTAGGCTTGTATCCACTGGAGTTCAGAAGAGCAAGAGATGTCTTTATTGAAACATATAAGATCCAGAGGAGTCTTGACAGGGTAGATGTGGAAAGGATGTTTCCCCTTGTGGAAGAATCTAGATCTAGGGGTCACTGTTTAAAAATAAGGGGTCGCCCACTTAAGACAGAGACGAGGAGACATTTTTTCTCTGAGGGTTGTGAGTCTTTGGAATTCTCTTCCTCAAAAGGCAATGGAAGCAGAGTCTCTAAATATTTTTAAGGCGGAGGTAGATAGATTCTTGATATGCAAGGGGGTGAAAGGTTATAGGGGGGTAGGTGGGAATGTGGAGTTGAGGTTACAATCAGATAAGCCATGATGGACATGTGGCCTAGACCTGCTCCTAATTCGTATCTTCATATGGATTCCTCCCAATAGAGGAGATGGTGCTGTCCATCACTGGAGTGACCATGACTGATGCCATGGTCAGCAGTAGAGTCAAAACCATTGAAGATGACGATATGTTCCGATCTAATCCGCCTTCTCACATCCCACTTCCCCCTCATCCCATAATCTCTTCTGATTTACAAGATGCAGATGCTGACACTACAACCCTATTTCTCCTGTGCCTTTCTCTGTTCAGATATCTAAGAACTGTCACCTGGTTGCAGAATCGTGAAATGAAAGAGGAAGAAGATACTGATGATGACACATCATCACGTGATCTCACACTCAGCCACCAGCTCAGATACTATCACTGCTCATAGTTTAAATGAGAGCATAGAGGCGGCATCTGCACATGGTGGGCTGAATTTTGTCAGTCCATCACGGTTGTGTCACCGCATATCCCATGTGCAGTCGGCTGACCGTGATTACGCAGCGGCCAGTCAAAAAACATAACCGAGGCGCGGGACCCATCCTATTGAAGGACAAGAGTGGGTTACAAGGCATTGATGGTGGCATCAGCTGATGAGAATGCAGGTGTTGCTGCCATTTTAAAAATCACTGCCAGCCCTGCTTGTACCGCTGCCTTTCATGGATGCAACAAATCTGGATTGCTGCTGGAGCCCTCTCTACTACTACTGTGACTCCTGGACCTCCTCCTACTGCTGCTATGACTGCTGGATCCTCCACCATTCCGCTGCCCCGGCACCCCCCCCCCCCCCCCCCCCCCCAAAGATGACTATCCTTGGTTAATCCGTGCCTTTCTAAATTGCAGTTTATCATGTCTCCCAGAATTGATTCCAATAATTTGCCCACTACTGAGGTTAGACTGACTGTAATTATTCGGTCTATCCCTACATGTGAACATACAAATTAAGAGCAGAAGGTGGTGGTGTAATGGTATTGTCACTGGACCAGAAACCCAGGGCATTCCTTTGAGAACATGGGTTCAAATCCAGCCATGACAGATGGTAAATTTGAATTCAATTAATAATTTGAAAAAAAATCTGGAATTTAATAAATGGTCTAATGATGCTCATGAAACCATTGTCAATTGTGGTTCAAAACCCATCTGGTTCACTAATGCCCTTTAGGGAAAGAAATCTGCTGTCTCTTACTTGGTCTGGCCTATGTATGACTCCAGACCCCCAGCAATGTGGTTGACTCTTAAAATGGTCTAACAAGCTACTCAGTTGTATCTCAGGTTGATAAGGAATGCAGCAGATGAACCACCTGGCATCAACTTAGGCACCAGGAAATAACAATGGCAAACCCACCCCTACTGACCCTGCAAAGTCCTCATTGCTAGCATATGGGGGGCTGTGCTAAAGTGGGGAGAACAGCTCTCTCACAGACTACTCAAGCAACAACCTGATATAGTCATACTCACCGAATGGTATGTTATATTCTATATCCTATCCTGGTGGCAGCACAGTGGTATGCAGATGTGAGGGAGATGCCCTGGGAGTCCTCAAGATTGACTCTGGATCTCATGATATCAGGCTAGACATGGGCAAGGAAGCCTCCTGCTTATTACCACCTACTGTCTGCCCTCAGCTGATGAATCAGTACTCTTCCATGTTAGGAAGCACTGAGGGTGGCAAGGGAGCAGAATGTATTCTGGGTGGGGGACTGCTGGTTGAGTCTTAAAGGACATAGCTGCTAGAGTGGGTCTGTGGCAGGCAGTGAGGGACAAACATACTTGACTTCATCTTCACCAATCTGCCTGCCGTAAATGCATCTGTCCATGACAGTATTGGTAGAAGTGACCAACGACAGTCTTTGTGGAGATGAAGTCACGTCTTCATGTGTACTCAACCACAATCTGTAACCTCATGGCCTGGCATGTCCCCAACTCTACCATTACCAACATGCCAGAACCCTGTTCCAGTACAAAGAACAAAGAACAAAGAAAATTACAGCACAGGAACAGGCCCTTCGGCCCTCCAAGCCTACGCCGATCCAAATCCTCTATCCAAACCTGTCGCCTATTTTCTAAGGGTCTGTATCTCTTTACTTCCTGCCCATTCATGTATCTGTCTAGATACATCTTAAAAGACGCTATCATGCCCGCGTCTACCACCTCCGCTGGTAATGCGTTCCATGCACCCACCACCCTCTGCGTAAAGAACTTTCCACGCATATCCCCCCTAAACTTTTCCCCTTTCACTTTGAACTCGTGTCCCCTTGTAATTGAATCCCCCACTCTGGGAAAAAGCTTCTTGCTATCCACCCTGTCTATACCTCTCATGATTTTGTACACCTCAATCAGGTCCCCCGTCAACCTCCATCTTTCTAATACAGCTACAACACTGGCATATACCTGGCAATATGGAAAATTGCCCAGGTATGTCGTGTACACAAAAAGCAGGACAAATCCAACCCTGTCAATTATCACCCCATCAGTAAAGTGATGGAAGGTGTCATTGACAGGGCTATCAAGTGACACTTGCTTCGCAGTAACCAGCTCACTTTGGGTTCTTCCAGGGCCCTTCAGCTCCTGACTTCATTACAGCATTGGTTCAAACATGGACAAAAGAGTTGAACCCGTGAGGTGAAAGTGATAGCATTTGACCAAATATAGCATCAAGGAGCAGTAGCAAAACTGCAATCGGGGGAAAACTGTGCTGGTTGGATTGTACCTAGTGCAAAGGAAGATGGTTGTTGGAGGTCAATCATTTCAGCTACAGGACATCACTGCAGGAGTTCCTCAGGGTTGTGTCCTAGGCCCAAACATCTTCAGCTGCTTCATCAACGACCTTCCTTCAATCATAAGATCAGAAGTGGGGATGTTCACTGATGATTGCACAATGTTCAGCATCATTCATGACTCCTCAGATACTGAAGCAGTCAGTGTAGAAATGCAGCAAGATCGGACAATATCCAGGCTTGGGCTGATAAGTGGCAAGTAACATTCGCGCCACACAAGTGCCAGGCAATGACTATCTCCAACAAGAGAGAATATAACCATCTCCCTTTGACATTCAATGACATTACGATTGCTGAATTCCACACTATCAACATCCTGGGGGTTACCATTGACCAAAAACTGAACTGGAGTAGCCATATAAATAGTGTGGATACAAGAGCAGGTCAGAGGCTTGGAATCCTGTGGCGAGTAACTCACCTCCTGACTCTCCAAAGCCTGTCCACCATCTACAAGACACAAGTTAGGAGTGTGATGGAATACTCTCCACTTGCCTGGATGGGTGCAGCTCCAACAACACTCAAAAAGCTTGACACCATCCAGGACAAAGCAACTTGCTTGATTGGTACACCAAGCACAAACATTCACTCCCTCCACCACTGACGCACAGTGGCATCAGTGTGTACCATCTACAAGATGCACTACAGCAATGCACCAAGGCTATTCAGGCGGCACCTTCCTAACCCATGACCTCTACCACCTAGAAGGACAAGGGCATGGGAACACCACCACCTGCAAGTTCCCCTCCAAGCCACACACCATCCTGACTTGGAACTATATCGACGTTCCTTCACTGTCACTGGGTCAAAATCCTGGAACTCCCTTCCTAAAGCGCTGTGGGGGTGGGGGTATACCTATCCCACATGAACTGCAGCGGTTCAAAAAGGCAGCTTAGCGCCACCTTCTCATGGGCAATTAGGGATGGGCATTAAATGCTGGCTTGGCCAGCGAAGCCCACAGCCCAGGAGACAAATAAGAAAAAGGCCATTCGGCCCCTTGAGCCTGCTCCGCCATGCAATAAGATCATGACTGATCTGTTTGTGTCTCGAATTCCACACTCCCATTTACCCCTGATAATCTTTGATTCCCTTGCCTAACAAGAATCAATTCACCTCCGCCATAAAAATATTCAATGACATCGCCTCCACCACCTTCTCAGGCAGAGAGTTTCAAAGTTGCACAACCCTCTGAGAGAAAAATGTTTTCCTCATCTCTGTCCTAAAAGGGTGGCCCCTAATTTTAAAACAGTGCCCCCTAGTTCTTGGCCCATCATTTCCACATCCACCTTGTCAAGACCGTTCAGGATCTTATGAAATTCAATCAAGCCGCCCCTCACTCTTCTAAACTCCAGTGAAAACAAGCCCGGTCTGTCCAACCTTTCCTCATAAAACAACATGCTCATTCCAGGTATCAATCTAGTAAAGGTTTTCTGAACCGCCTCCAATGCATTTACATCCTTCCTTAAAATAAGGAGACCAAAACTTTATCACAAACACCCAATATTTCTTCTTGGATACTTCGTCCTACAATTAATTCATTTTAAACAAAGGTACAATCTTAGCAGACCTCCAATCCTCTGGTACCACACATGTATCCAGTGAGGATTAGAAAATGATGGTCAGACCTTCTGCAATTTCCTCCCTGGTTACTTTCAACAGCCTGGGGTTTATCCACTTTCAAGGATGCTAATTCCCTTAATACTGTTGCAGAGAGAGGTAAGGGAACATTTGGCGGATCTGCCAGAGACAATGCGTGGCCATGAGTAGAAAATGGAGAAGTCTTGTCATGTCTCAGGCATGTGAGCAAATGTCTTCCTCCATCAAGAGGTTGGTGATCCGCATGAAGACTTTTCTATGATTCTATTATTTAAGGGTACCTGGAGATTTACCTGAAGTGCTGTAACCTACAAGGCTATGGACCAGGTGCTGGAATGTGGGATTAGATTGGGCGGCTCGTTTTTTCAGCTGGCGCAGACATGATGGGCTGAACGGCCTCCCTCAGTGCCATAACTTTTCTATGATTCTAAGAGCCAGCCAGTGCGCAGGCCTGCACACCATCGCCTTGGCCATAAACTCAGCGCAGCAGTGGTAAGGAGAGAAAGGGATGAGGTACAAGCAGGTGCAAGTGAGCCTTGAAAAACAGGGGGTGAATCTGCTTTCCACATCTGGAGACTTCCCTCAGGGCACTCCGAGTATGGTCAGCGGCTTCTCAACCCCTCCGCCAGTGACTCCAGCTGTGGTAGCCACAACAGCTATGCATGAACCCCTCAGCCAGCCCGGGTGCTCCAGGCCTCAGGCAGCCAGAGGATACTCGCCAAAGTCATCCCAGGCCAAGGGACAGCCCGATCAGCAGCCTGCCTCCATGCCAGCTGCCTGTGCAGCAGTCGTACTATGTAGAAGCACACAAAAGCATATAAAGAAGAGCACCTAGACACACTTGAGTCTTCATGGGTGTCTTAATTGTGGCCTTTGCATTGGGTGCTGCAATTGTGGTAATAAATGGAGGTCAGAATCATTGCTGTAAATGGTTCATGCTTTCATTGCTGACTTGTGAGATGCAACCTTCACCCTTGCTCCCTCAATGGGCTGCCAGTGTGGGCACAGGCCACATTTGTTCAGCATCTCAGATGTGTCAGAGTGCATGGTGAAGCTGGGTGTTAGGCACTGGAATGCGATAAGAAGGAGGTGACAGGCAGAATACAGTGAGGTGAGTCTTTATTGAGTTCACTTTGAAAGGCCATCATGGTGGCAGGAAGCGGTTATGTATGAAATTGTCTCATGCCTCCCTTGCACAACTCTGAATGTGCAAGGCCTCTGATGCAAGGGGTCCAAAAGCCAATGCTGCCTGCTCAATCACCCCCTCCACATCCCCCTCATCAAATGAGGAGTGGTGGTCAATCATGACCTCTTCATGGAAAGCCTTCCCCTCTGCAGTGCTAGATTGGGCAGAGCACAGCAGACAACCACAATACGCGAGACCCTTGCTGGGGCATACTGCAGGGCTCCAACGGATTGATCCAGGAACTGGAATCTCATCTTGCCTGGCTGACAGGCAACAGCAAGGACACTGGTGGAGTGGCAAGAGTAGGAGGACAAATGCTGTAATCCTGAGAGAGGTCAATGGATTTGTGCTCCACTGCCACATGGGGTGGTGTCTCTGCATTCCTACAGATCTGTTGGAGAATAAATTGAATAGACTGATGAACTCTCAGGAAGCCCTTTTGAACAGTGGTATCCAGAGCAATGATGGCAGCAGTCAGACCTTGCAAGGCAGCAGCCTGAGCTTCCACTGCAGCACTTGGACGTTTGGTGGAAGCTGCATGTGATCCAATAGAAGTTGTGGATTGGGCATTAGATGCTGCATCATGGTAGGTTCCACAAGTGTGCTGATGGAGTTGAAAAGGTGGGTTTCAAGTTCTGCTCAAAGTCCTCTGCCAAGTTGGTACCAGGCTCCTCCATACTTCTTGACATTGAGCGCAGGCTTTCTGGCAGACTTTCCAATGCACCAAGAATTTAGTTATGTAGACCCATCAGCCTTCTTCTGTAGCCTGGCCCATTGAAGTCCTCATCTAACTGTTCTGAAGCAGAACTAGTATGTGACCTTGCTTTCTGGCAAACAGACACTGGCACTATCCTTTTCCCCTGCCCTGGCTCCTGCTCATTAGTGCTGGTGTCTCACTCCATGCAGATCCCTCCTCTATCCTAGTCTCTAAAATATACACAGTGTCAGTATCTGAGCTGGTGGCTGAGACTGTAAGATTGAGTGATGGTGTCTCTTCATCTTCACTGTCTTCTTCTTCCTCTGACTGGGAAGGCTCCAGTTCTTGGGTATTTGAAATGAAAACGAGACAAGGGTTAGGTTGTGGTGAAGCGAGAGGAGAAAGTAAGAAGTGCATGCTTACATCACCTGCAGCTTATGAGTCTGAATGGATTGTGGGATGAGGGAGAAGTGGGATGAGAAGGAGCATTAGGTATGCAGACATCATCATCATCATCGATCGTTTCAACCCTGCCAGAGGCCACAGACTCAGTGATGCCTCTTCCCATGATGGCTAGCACTGTCTCCTCCATGGGGGATAAAACATGCAGGCATGCTTGTGCTCTTCTAGTTCTTTTGTTGCTGTCTACTGATGTATGTACCATCTTCTGCAAGAACGACGGAATTGTATCAGTGAGTATCCTTCAATATTTTTGAGTGGTGTGGCTGTCATGGTTGAATAGTTGCCCGTGGGTACAAGCTGTGAGTTGTGGGTGCGAGGCTTGCAACAGTGCTAAGTGTGTGAGGGTGAGGTAAAACATATGAGTTTTAGGGTTGAGTACTGATTGATAGAGATTGTTGATAGATGGGTGACGGAGATGTAGTAAATTGAGTGGCGGATGAGGCTAATGGTGCAGTTGGTGGCACATGCCATTTGAAGATGAATTCACTCACTTTGTCAAGTTGTGAGATTATTAAATTTCTTCCTGCACTGCATCCATGTTTTTGGAGCAACATTCCCAGCATTTACCTCTATCACTACTTGTTCCCATTGACTCCATAATGTACCTCTCCTTTAAGAGGTGCAGGCTTTCTTTAAGTAGCACTAGCCATTTACAATATCATGACCCCTGCTGATGGCTGCAGCAAATGAACTGCACAGGTAGTGTCAGCTGTACAAAGTAATCATGTAAAGCATCAGGCAGCACAAATTTAATATGCTGCCTGCAACACAATGAACAAGCATGGGTTAATCGCACACCGTAATCCCTATCCTGTTTTTGGGGTATTATTCATTTCTCCCCCAGCCTGTGTTGCTCTGCAGCAGGTATTTTTGTTAACCTCTGCTGCACAAATAGAAATTCAGCATGTCAATGCAAAAGCACTCCAGAAATACGCATAGAGGGCCTAATTAATATTTATTTGATTTCTGTCACCAAACAGAATACTCAGTGCAATGCCCAGAGGCTCTCTGTAACACACAGCATATCAGTACCAATGTTGACAAATGCCCCACAATGGAAATCAAACCAAAATGTGACTTTGAAGTCACTTGTGAAAAAAATAGCTGTATGCCTTCAGTCAGTGACATGACCAGACAATAGAACAGGGGAGAATAATCACTGAAGCCACGGAGCATAGTCTATCATCTGTGCAAAATGATTTGCAAAAATTAGTTGTTTTCTCGAAATAAAACCACTTTCGTAAAAAAGATGTTTAGCTAAGCTATTCTTTATTAATAAAAACAAAAAGAATATGACTGAATTTAGTTTGAAATGCGTTATTTGTATGTGAATTTATAAAAAAGACACATGTGCCGTAATTTTGCCTTTGGTTGATAGTGTGAAACTGGCGATAATTGATTCAGTTGCCAAATACATTTCTCCTGATTTTAATTTGTATTGGAGCCAATAGAAATGAAAATTGGGAGAAATGCATTTCGGGTGGCTGAATCAAATATTGCCCATTTTACTCTATCACCCAAAGGCAAAGTTACTTGCACCATTCTTCTCCCGCATCAAACCAGTAAGGGTTTGCCAAGCACTTTGATATTGACATTCCATTTAAATAAGTTGATGACCTAGGGTACAATAAAGTAAAACAAAGACTGGTCACAGTTTTCAGGGAAGAGGATTAACCATTGATTCTTGGATTCCAAGAGTGACCTTGAATGTGCAACAAAGGCATTGACTGAATTTCAGTTACCCCGAAACAATACCACTATAGTTTGAAAAATGCCATCGACATTTTTTTGTATATATATATATATATATATATAATTTTAAAATCCTCTTATTATGGATTTTACATATATTTTATTAGAACATTTGGGGTCCAATAACAGTTGCACACTTAACACTTTTATTGTCAAATACGTGCAAAGCAAAAATAAAACATATAGATGTACAATACCATACAGCTTAAAAAACCAAAATCAGAAATTATCTTACCAGTGCTGAAAATTATATTTGAAAATATATCCTTGTTAATGTGAGTATTTGATTAATGTTAAATTTAAAACTGCAGCAGGATTGTGCAAATTAAAGATATTTTTAAAAAGTCTGCTCCTCTGCGGTACACTCTGCCTTTCCCATAAAACTGTATGGCAGACCTCCCCAAATATTTACAATGGTTATACATCGGTGCTGTGTAGGTTTTACTCTTATTTCATTCACTTCCATGGTCAAGACATGATAACATTCCTTATATTTCATTCTTAACAGCGTAGTCTGTTCTGTGTCTTTGTTCATAAAGCAATCATTAGGATTAAACAAAGGTTTCATAAATCATCCGAGCCCTTTGTACCATTCTTCTACCTCCAAGACCTGTTTAATGGTCCTGCGTCACCTAATCGAGTGGTTTCATTCTGAACTGCTTTACCACATTAGGCTGTACAAATAAAGAAAACAGATATTAAAGGCTTCTGCCATCTGCCTTTCTCTCCTTTCATTGGAGTTTTAAAAAAAATAACTCCTCTCCCATGGAAAGAAAGAAGCTGTGAAATTGATAAAGATGGACACACAACACACTCTTTTATCACAACAAAATCCCATCTAAATGCAATTCTGATGAATGGTAAAAGCCAGCTTTGTGGATTTTTAAGTGGTCTCAAGACTTGCAATGATGTCTAATGATTATTTAATGGTGCCGTACTTGATGCAGTCTTATGTGAAAGCCTTTCCTTTTGATTTTGATGAATAGGTTTTGTGACAGCCATTTAGGAGTAAACATGAATTCAGCAGCCTGTATATGAAGAGGCCAGTTTGTAGATTAAGTTTCCAGAAGTAATTCACAACTTTCTGGGGTCACATTCCCATTCAGTTGGCTAGAGACTAAAAGACTATCACAGTCCATCTTTTGAGACTGGCTGCACTAAGGAGTCACTCTAAATGGACCTCTCCAACACAAAGCACTCTTTCAGGGAGAAGCGTGAATTTTTATGACCTACTCTTAGGAAGCCCATCAACATGCCACTATGAGTATCTGCTAGGGCAAGACCTCATCATACTATTAAAGAGTCCTGTGACCCTATTGATTTGAGGCATTTAAAGCTCAGTTGAAGTTCAAAGCAATTTCTTTTCTTTTCTATTACTCAAGCTCTAGGTGCCGGTACTGAAACATCTGCCATTAGTTTTTGTCACAGGCTACCTCGTGAATCTGTCAGAGGACTCCAGAGCAGTTTAATTCTTAATAAATTCGATTCCTTTTCAATTTTTCATTCAGTGATGAATATTCAACACCCAGTACATCTGCTACAAACCATAACTTCAGAATACTTCCCTATAGTCTTCTCACAGAAGAAGATTGACGTTTGCAGTTGAAAGCACAGTGTTCCTTATAAACTCCTCTTTCACTCTTTGGTGCCTAGAGGCAATTATGTTAATCTTCACCATAAAATGTCGAAGGATTCAATGTGGAAAAGTTTCACTTTTGTTATCTGCATTTTTATTGGTAATTAACTCTTAGTGCTAATTTTGCTTTATGCTTGGAGCTCACATACTTGTGGTTCCATAGTATTAAATGTTAGGGTATCCTTCAAATTATAATGCAAAAACATCACAATAAAAGTTCGTGTCCATTTGGAGTCATAGCCTTCCTCCAGAATTTTGTGAAAATATATTTTTTGGTGAATTTATTTCTGCACATCAATACCTTCTCCATCCAGTTGTAGTGTCAAACATTTCCCAGATCAGATACAGCAGGGTCACATTTAGAGTAATGCTCCTGCCATTCTTTCTTAACAATGTGCTTTAACCCCAACCTCAGTGCACGACCCACTTTACAAGTGTGAATGTTCTTTTACCACAGCATTATTGTTTCTCTGATTGAGTCTATTAATTTTATGTCTGACATATATGCTTTATGGCCAGCTTTATGCTGTGGATCCATACCTATTAAAATCTTGGTTAGGACTGCAAAAAGCCATTTCACTTCATTAGTTTATTTAAATAATCCTTGTATTAGGATGGCCTCAAGAGACAGCACACTGGTAGTGCAACATGCTTTG
This sequence comes from Heterodontus francisci, assembly GCF_036365525.1. Classification (NCBI taxonomy): domain Eukaryota; kingdom Metazoa; phylum Chordata; class Chondrichthyes; order Heterodontiformes; family Heterodontidae; genus Heterodontus; species Heterodontus francisci. Next base: position 69,144,759 of record NC_090375.1, on the reverse strand, counting down.
CCATGGACTGGGAGATTATAGTTTTTGCACCCGTAATTTTACACACACCAGGGTAACTTTGACTTTATGCGATCATGTAAAATGGCCAGTAGTGAATTGGAAGCCCTGTTTACACCTCCTCTGATTTTTATTTTAGAATGTGAGCAAGGAACCAAAAGACAGATATTTATCAAATGGGACAGTGTGCTATTATGAAAGAGATCTAAAGATTAATGTGCATAAGCCTATAAAATTATTTAAACATTGCTTAACTGCAACAAAACAGCTAAATATGATGTTGATTGGCATTAGCAGATGGAATGGAGTACAGACCTAAAAAGATTCTATTATTAATGTCTTTGATATTGTTACGTGAGCGCTTCTATTTTTCTTTGTACAATATGTTTACAGAAATTAAAGTTGGATTGTGGACACTGATTCATCTGGAATCTTGAAGAGGCTGAACTTTGCGATTGTTTTTTTTTAAAAAAAGGAAGGTCAACAGAAGGTTCCTGGTTTTGGCTAGTAAACAAGTACGGGAAAGCTTCTTATTTCAAGTAAACACAGCAGAGGTTGTGTTCTCACCTGGAGGGACAGATGTTTACAAGGAAATGACAGACCACGATTTATAGATGTCACAGGATTGCTGCTGAATAGTTTTAGTTTCATGTTGAATTGTTAAAAACAGCCAGTTGGAGTTTGCTGATTGACCTGCCAGGAGAACAGAAGATCCAGCCGGACTAGTCCATCTTTCCATTAAAAAGCAAATCCTGAGTCAAGTGTGTGTACTTTTGCCTCCTGTATTTGAAGAAATCCTGCATGTTTGCAGAAACCTTGCATCTTTGAAGGAGCTTTGCATCGAATGTGTGAGAATTGAAACCTTTGTTGCTTCACCTCGAATGTAAGACCTATGTGAAGCCTTCTGTAGATGCATCTCTTAAAAGCCTACCCAGACTGTTCATCAACATCGCCTGGAAAGAACTGTTCTAGGAAGCCACCTATTTGCCTTTGGGACACCTCGCCAAAACAAAGGACTTCCTTCCATACCTTCTTCTAAGCTTAAGTGTGTTTTTTTATTCCTTCTATTTCTTTGCAACAGCTGTAAACAAAAATCCCTTCTTTTCCCAGTTAACTGGTTTTGTGTGTATGTGTGCGCGTGAGGGCTAGGATAAAATAAGAGGCTTAATATTTCCACTCATACATATGTTTACTTCATTATTGGTTAAGACATGATTTATAATAAATGGATAATTTTGTTGTTTATTAAAGAAACCTGGTTGGGGTGCTTTATTCTGGGGAAAAGTAGAGTATATGATTGATTGTTTTGGTAAGTGGGAAAATTTAACGAAATGTTGTGACTTGTGGAGAAGTGGTACTGAATTAACAGTGCACTCCTCCCGCCTCGGTTGTAACAATATATGTTAGACCAAATCTGGAGTAGTATGTGTGATGTCCTTGGAACTTGAGTGAGGTTTAGCTGAGTTTGGTATAGGATATGAGGTAAAGACAGAGAGACAAAGGCCAGAATTTTATGGCCCCCAGACAAGCAGTCTGGTAGTGGGGGAGGGGGGGGGCTAAACTTGAGTTACCCAACCCACTCTTGCCTCCGCTGCAATTTTACGTGGAGCAGCGGCAGCGAGAAATGGCCCGCCCACCCCATGGCCCTTAAGCAGCCAATTAACTGGCCCATAAGGGCCTCCTCCTGCCATCACAGTTATTTTACCCTCGGCAGCCGGATGGCAAAAGCCTCAAGAAGCCCGCCTGATAAAACCAGGTGGCCTTCTTGCGGGCTGTGGGGGCCCTCATGATCGGACATCCTATGCCCCATGGATGGCCGCCTCCAAAGCCCCAACAACCCCCAATGCACAACACCCCCGCCCCCCTCAACAACCCCCCCTGTGCTATAGGGGCCCGGCCGGCGAGGCCCTAAAAGCTTAACCATCTTCTGGCCCCATCCTTCACCTTGCTTGCGATGGCTGGGTGTGGTCCCAGCAGTGGCCACCGCTCCCATGCTGCTGCTGGGACTAACAGCTGCCAGCCCGCTGATTGGCCAGCAGCTCCATTAGGCAGGACTTCCTGCCTCAAGGAGGTGGAAATCCTGTCCAAGACCAATTAAGGGCCTGGAGAGTGTAAATTCCCGGCCTGGCTCCCCAGGCCTGATGGAGACGGGCTCGCCACCGACTTTTCGGCTGGTGGGCAGGATCTCCCGCCCAACAAAATATTCCAGCCACAGACTGCAGCAGCTAAGAATCACACAGAATCACAGAATAATACAGTGCAGAAGAGGCCCTTCGGCCCATTGAGTCTGCACCGATGCATTAAAGACACCTGACCTGTCTACCTATTCCCATTTACCAGCACTTGGCCCATAGCCTTGAATGTTATGACGTGCCAAGTGCTCATCCAGGTACTTTTTAAAGGATGTGAGGCAACCCGCCTCTACCAACCTCCCAGGCAGGGAATTCCAGACCGTCACCACCCTCTGGGTAAAAAAATTCTTCCTCAAATCCCCCTTAAACCTCCCGCCCCTCACCTTAAACCTATGACCCCTCGTAACTGACCCTTCAACTAAGGGGAACAGCTGCTCCCTATCCACCCTGTCCATGCCCCTCATAATCTTGTACACTTCGATCAGGTCACCCCTCAGTCTTCTCTGCTCCAGCGAAAACAACCCAAGCCTATCCAACCTCTCTTCATAGCTTAAATGTTTCATCCCAGGCAACATCCTGGTGAATCGCCTCTGCACCCCCTCCAATGCAATTACATCCTTCCTATAATGTGGCGACCAGAATTGCACACTGTACTCCAGCTGAGGCCTTACCAAAGTTCTGTACAACTCCAACATGACCTCCCTGCTTTTGTAATCTATGCCTCGATTGATAAAGGCAAGTGTCCCATATGCCTTTTTCACAACCCTATTAACCTGCCCTTCTGCCTTCAAAGATCTATGGACAAACACACCAAGGTGCCTTTGTTGCTCGGAACTTCCCAGTGTCAGGCCATTCATTGAATATTTCCGTGTCACATTACTCCTTCCAAAGTGTATCACCTCACACTTTTCAGCGTTAAATTCCATCTGCCACTTTTCTGCCCATTTGACCATCCCGTCTATATCTTCCTGTAACCTAAGACATTCCACTTCACTGTTAACCACTCGGCCAATATTTGTGTCATCCGCGAACTTACTGATCCTACCCCCCACATAGTCATCTATGTCGTTTATATAAATGACAAACAATAGGGGACCCAGCACAGATCCCTGTGGTACGCCACTGGACACTGGCTTCCAGTCACTAAAACAGCCGTCTGTCATCACTCTCTGCCTCCTACAGCTAAGCCAATTTTGAATCCACCTTATCAAGTTACCTTGTATCCCATGTGCATTTGCTTTCTTGATAAGTCTCCCATGTGGGACCTTGTCAAAGGCTTTGCTGAAATCCAGGTAAACTACATCAACTGCACTACCCTCATCTACACACCTGGTCACATGCTCAAAAAATTCAATCAAATTTGTTAGGCATGACTTCCCTCTGACAAAGCCATGCTGACGATTCCTAATCAAATTTTCCCTCTCCAAGTGGAGATAGATTCTCTCCTTCAGAATTTTCTCCAATAGTTTCCCAACCACTGACGTGAGACTCACTGGTCTGGAGTTCCCTGGCTTATCTCTGCAACCTTTCTTAAATAGTGGGACCACATTAGCTGTTCTCCAGTCCTCTGGCACCTCCCCCGTGGCCAGAGAGGAATTAAAAATTAGGGTCAGAGCCCCTGCAATCTCCACCCTCACCTCCCACAGCATCCTGGGACACAAATCGTCCGGACCTGGAGATTTGTCCACTTTTAAGCCTTCCAAAACCTCCAATACCTTGTCACTCCCTATGACAATTTGCTCAAGAACCTCACAGTCTCTCTCTCTAAGTTCCATATCTACATCCTCATTCTCTTGGGTGAAGACAGATGTGAAGTATTCATTCAACACCCTACCAATGTCCTCTGGCTCCACACACAAATTTCCCCCTTGGTCCCTAATGGGTCCTACTCTTTCCCTGGTTATCCTCTTCCCATTGATATACTTATAGAATATCTTGGGATTTTCCCTACTTTTACCAGCGAAAGCTTTCTCATCTCCCCTCTTTGCTCTCCTAATTGCTTTCTTAAGTTCCATCCTACACTTATTGTACTCCACTAATGCTTCCATTGATTTGCTCTCCTTATATTTGTTAAAAGCCTCTCTTTGCCTTCTCATCATACCCTGAATGTTTCTGGTCATCCATGGTTCTCTGGGCTTGTTGCTCCTACATATTAGCCTAGAGGGAACATGTTGGGCCTGTACCCTCCCCATTTCCTTTTTGAATGCTCCCCACTGCTCTTCTTTAGATTTCCCGACAAGTACCTCTTTCCAGTCAACCTTGGCCAGATCCTGCCTTATTTTACTAAAATTCGCTCTCCCCCAATCCAAAACCTTTTTTTGCAACTTGTCTATTTCTTTCTCCATAACAAGCTTAAGTTGTACCATGTTCTGGTCGCTATCACCAAAATGCTCCCCCACCAACACATCAACCACCTGTCCGGCTTCATTCCCCAGAATTATGTCCAGCACTGCACCCTACATATTGAGCTAAAAAGTTCTCCTGTATACATTTTAAGAACTCCACTCCATCTAAGCACTTAACATGATGACTATCCCAATTAATGTTGGGAAAGTTGAAATCACCTAATATAATTACCCTATTATTATTTTTACATACCTCTGCAAATTGCGCACATATTTGCTCCTCAATTTCCCGCTGACTATCTGGGGGGTCTATAATAAACACCTAGCAATGTGGCTGTCCCTTTTTTATTCCTAAACTCTACCCATAAAGCTTCATTTGATGCCCCCTCCAAGATATCATCTCTCCTTACTGCGGTAATTGACTCCTTAACTAATATTTCAATGCCCCCTCCTCTTTTACCCCCTCCTCTGTCTCGCCTGAAGATTCTATATCCCAGGATATTGAGCTGCCAATCCTGCCCCTCCCTCAACCATGTTGCCGAGATGGCTACTATATCACAATTCCACGTGTCAATCCTTGCCCTGAACGCATCCGTTTTACATGCAATACTCTTGGCATTAAAGTAGAGGCCTTCCATCCTGGTCTTACTCCCTTGAAACTTACTTCCGCTATATTCCCTCGCTTTCCTGTGTTTAGCTGTGTCCCTATTCTGCTAGGAGTCTGCATCCCCTCCCCCTGCCAAATTAGTTTAAACTCCTCCCAACAGCACTCGCAAACCCGCCAGCAAGGATGTTAGTCCCCTTCTGGTTCAGATGTAGACCGTCCCGCTTGTACAGGTCCCACCTTCCCCAGAAACGGTCCCAGTGGTCCAGGAATCTAAAACCCTCCCTCCTGCACCAACTCTTAAGCCACGCATTCATCTGTGCTATTCTCCTATTTTTATATTCGCTAGAAGGTGGCACTGGGAGTAATCCAGAGATTACAACCCGAGAGGTCCTGCTTTTTAGTCTGCTGCCTAACTCCCTGAATTCTTGATGCAAGACCTCATCCCTCTTTCTACCTATGTCATTGGTACCAACATGTACCATGACCTCTGCCTGATCACCCTCCCCATTCAGGATGCCCTGCAGCCGTTCAGTGACATCCCGGACCCTGGCACCAGGGAGGCAGCACACCATTCTGGAGTCACGTTGACGGCCACAGTAGTGCCTATCTGTTCCCCTGACTATAGAATCCCCTATTACTATTGATCTTCCTCTCTTTCCCGCTTCCTGTGCAGACAGGCTGCTTGTGGTGCCAGAAGCTTGGCTCTGTCCGCACTCCCGGGAGGAACCAGCCTCATCAGTCTCCAAAATGGAATACCGATTTGCAAGTGGGACTCCAGGGGACTCCTAAACTACCTGCCTGTTTCTCTTGGACTGCCTGGTGGTCACCCATTCCCTCCTTCCTCAAGTCCCTTCAGCTGCGGTGTGACCACCTCTCTATAAGTGCTATCCACAATGCTCTCAGACTCGCATAAAGGCTTCTCTATTTATTCTGTCTTAGTTTCACTTTCACTTTGCTAGCGTATGCGTTCTACAGCAGCCTCTAGAGCACACAATGTACAATGCAATTGCAATTTCAAAACACTGCAACACTACATCCCTCCCTTTCGTAAATGAGAGACATAGCATGTTTCAATGGTTTCCTTCCAAAACTGTAAACAATAAACTCAAACATAAATAGTTCTCTTTGTAACACAGTCACTCAATTATGATGGGTGTTTCCTCTCACAAGTAGGATATCATCTGACATCAGATGTAGTCTCATTTGACTCATGTTCTTCATCTGAGGTGCTGCTGTCAGAATCGGATTCAATGCTTGCAAGTGGTGCTTTCAATGCTTGAGATGATTTATGAATGGCACTTAGCAGTGATCATTGACCCTTTTGTGTTGGTCACAACAAATGGTTGGATATCATAAGGGGTTGTTTGTTTTCCAGTATGACCATCATGTTTCACCAGTTCTTTATCTCCTGGCTTAAGTGGTGTAGCTGTCAGTTTCATTTTTGCTCCGCAAGCACTTTCATTCGATCCCTCTGTTCTCGATCGTGCTTGCATACATGTTGATCATTAGCTCCACCAGGTAGATCAGGTAGACGTGTGAGCATAGGAGGTGCAAAGATGAGTGTAGCTGGATGTTTTCTGCTTGTTCAAGTGAGGTGTCGCTCTGCAATTATGAAGAAAGTGATATAGCTCTTGTTACGGCCGCGGCGGGAGCAATGCATTGTCAATTCAGTCCCGTCACTCCACAGGTCACAGCATATTATTAAGCTTTCACATCCAATCAGAAAAACAGCCAAATTAAACACTCCAGTAACCCCAGAAAGAAACAGCCAAAACCAGGTATCTTTAGACAAATTAACCATTTATTTAAAAAAACTAAATCTTAAACACTATTAAGATAAACCTAAGTCTAAGGGCGGCACAGTGGCTAGCACTGCAGCCTCACAGCTCCAGGGACCCAGGTTCAATTCTGGGTACTACCTGTGCGGAATTTGCAAGTTCTCCCTGTGACCGTGTGGATTTTCGCCGGGTGCTCCGGTTTCCTCTCACAGCCAAAGACTTGCAGGTGATAGATAAATTGGCCATTGTAAATTGCCCCTAGTGTAGGTAGGTGGTAGGGAATATGGGATTACTGTAGGGTTAGTATAAATGGGTGGTTGCTAGTTGACACAGACTTGGTGGGCCGAAAGGCCTGTTTCAGCGCTGTATCTCTAAATAAATAAAGACCTTATAGCTTCTTATTTTAATCTAACTTCCTCATTCACACACATACACTCAAAAAACTAACAGCTAACTGGTTTTCAAAGTGGAGTTTTTAAAAAATTAGCTGTCTCTTAAGAATGAATAAAATAAGTAGGTTTTGTAGGTTATGTTCCTGGTGGACGAGGTCTCCTAATGTGAAAAATAATTGAAGGTCACTCGAGATATTCATCCAGATTTGATGAAAATAGTCCTTCAGAAGATAGGCATTCAACTCTTTTGCTGCAGTCGGTATTAAACAGTCCTTTGAACGATGAGCACAGTAATACAATGGATTCTTGAAAAAAAAGGCTTTCTTCTTTACTCAGAGTATTAACTTGGCTTGTAGTTCATTGTAGAATTTCTGCTGAGAGAGAATAAAACAGCTCCTTTTTTCTTCAGTTTGCTTCGCTGGAAAGTCTCTCAGAACTAACTGGTTTCAGTTGGTTTCGGCCAGTTCCACACACAAAGTGGAAACATTACATCATGTGACCTCTCTCTCCTGCTGTTGCCCAGGGTAACAAAAAATGCAGCTGGTACACTGTGTCTCCAGAAATTCCAGAACTTTCTCCCTTAAAGGTACATTGTTGTTAACAAAGTTTTAAAGACACACACACTCTTTTTTTAATCCGAGGAGAAAAAATTACAGGTCCGTGACACTCTTGATTCCATGATTTGTTCTCAGCTGTAGCTGTAGGTATCTCTTTTCTCAAGGTTCACATAAATTTCTCGACTTCTCCATTAGCTCTTGGCCAATGGGGTGTGATTTTCCTATGAGTGAACCCTTGGTAGATTGAGAATTTGCTGAACTCATCGCTGTTGAATGGGGGTCCGTTGTCACTTCTTACCATTTGACAGATTCCAAACAAGGTAAAGATCTGGTCAAGCTTTGGGATAACTGCTTTCATTGAAGTTGACATAACTAATTCCACGATTGGGAATCTGCTGTAGTTTTCAGTGACAACAAGTAGGTGTTTACCAGTGGGAAAATCTGTGAAATCAACACTGACTTCAATCCATGGTCCTGGAGATAATTTAAACATCTTAAGAGGATCATGAAGATTTGACATTGTTGTTGCTTGACATGGCAAACGCTGATTTATTTTGTTCTTTACCATACATTCAATTCATGGGAACCATACCTATTCCCCAAGAACTTGTTTGGTTTTGACAATTCCCTGGTGTCTTCATGTGCTATATTGACAACACATTCCATCAATGAGTATGGAATGACAATTCAGTTGTTGCATAATACAAGATCAGATGCGGTTGCATTGGTTAGTTCATTTCGAACACTGTGAAGACTTTGTAATGTGAGCGATTTCATTTGTAGACTCTTTCGCGATCATGTCTTTCCAGTTTTGTGATTCCATAACCTCCATACATAGTTGCAAAGCCTCAACTTGTTTTGTTGCTGCTTTGATGTTGGCTAGTTTTGGCGACTTTGGCACTGCATTTATGGTTATGTAGTTAAGATGTTGTTCAACAACCTCTTCCTCACGACTAGTAGGTCTGACTGTCGGCAACGGATGTCGTGAAAGATAGTCCGCTGGGTTCAGCTTGCTGGCTGATACTCAACTTGAAACTCGTAAACTTGTAGTTTGAGTATCCAATGTTCTAGTCGAGTGGCTGATTTGCTCTGCGGATTGTTGAACAAGATCACTAGTGGTCTATGATTGGTTATTACTTTAAACTCGCATGTTGTGATGAGGACACAAAGAATCTACAAGGAGATATAGATAGGTTAAGTGAGTGGGCAAAATCTTGACAGATGGAGTTCAATATGGGAAAGTGTGAGGTCATTCACTTTGGTAGGAAGAATAAAAAGGCAGATTATTATTTAGATGGAGAAAGATGACAAAATACTGCAGTACAGAGGGATCTGGGTGTTCTTGTACATGAAACACAAAATGTTAGCATGCAGGTGCAGCAAGTAATTAGAAAGGCAAATGGAATTTTGGCCTTTATTGCTGGGGGGTTAGAGTTTAAAAATAGGGAGGTCTTGTTACAACTGTACAGGGTGTTGGTGAGGCCACACCTGGAGTACTGTGTACAGTTTTGGTCCCTGTATTTAAGGAAGGATATACTAGCATTGGAGGCAGTTCACTAGGCTGATTCCTGCGATGAAGGGGTTGTCTTATCGAGAACGACTACACAGGTTAGGCCTTTATTCATTGGAGTTTAGAAGAATGAAACATATAAAATCTTAAGGGGGCTTGACAGGGTAGATGTTGCGAATATGTTTCCACTGGTGGGGGAATCTCGAACTAGGGGATATTGTTACAGGATAAGGAGTCACACAAATAAAACTGAGATGTGCAGGAATTTCTTCTCTCAGAGGGTGGTGAATCTCTGGAATTCTCTACCTCAGAGAGTTGTGTTAGGCCAGGTCACTAAATGTATTTAAGGAGGAGGTGGATAGATGATTGAAATCTCGGGGAGTCGAGGGGTATACGGAGCAGGCCCGAAAGAGGAGTTGAGGCCTGAGACAGATCAGCCATTATCTTATTGAATGGCAGGGCAGGCTTGAGGGGCTGAATGGCCTACTCCTGCTCCTATTTCTTATGTTATGTTCTTATACAAATATTAATGAAAGTTGTAAGATAGCCCATGTGATTGAGAGTGCTTCTCTCTCTGTTTGTGAATAATGTTGCTCTAGCAATCTGCTTGCCATCGTAATGACTGATGGGTTACCTGACTTGTCTTTCTGTATGAGAACTGTACCTAAGCCAACCGGGCTTGCATCCACGATTAGCTGGGTGGTTTTCTCAGGGTCAAAATAGGCATCTGTGCAACTTTCTGACAATAGTCATTTGATCTGATGTACTGCCTGTTTGTGTGATTTAGTCCATTCCCAATTGGTGGTCTCTTTTGTCAGATCGCATAGGGGGGCAGATAGCGTAGTGAGATGAAGAACGAAGAAACTGCAGTACATGATGAGGCCTAGCAGATTCCAGACTTCTTGCACATTTGTAGCATCTGCAGCATTTGCAATGGTGTCAAGAAAACCCTATATGCCAAATGAGAAATATTAATTTTGTTGGTTGAAAACTTATATTAGACTTTTAATGGAAAAAATCCTACATTAACTTTTTAAAAACTAGCAGCCTAGATGGCCACTGCAATTTGCATCAGAAATACCTGGAGATTGAACTGGAGACTAAAAGTCGAACAAGAAGCCCAGCCAGAACAATGCTTTGGCTAGCTGAATAGATTAGCCAGATAACCCTCATTAGCAGGACATTCCAAACCATCTCGAGGCATTCATAAATGGTGATATCTCTCTAGGGGATAACCCTGATAACCCCCACCTGAGAAAGGTTTTGTTTTTGACTTGAGACCTCATTAAAAACAAAGGGGATTGAGAGAACCATGTGACCGTCTGTCCATCTTGGAAGAAACTGGAAGTTGTTACACAGACAAAGAGACAAGCAGTAACTGAGTGGGCAGCAGCAGAGAAGGCTGCAGGCCTCCCTTTCTTTTTCTCTCTTTCTCTCTCCCCAGAAAAGATCAAGTTTGAAAACCATCTGCGACTGAGGGAACCCTCCAAGCCTCCAGACTGCTATAGCCAGCGACCAGGGGAAGACAGCCAAATACAATTCTGCCTTCAGGAAAACCCTAAGCAAAGAAAGCCAGCCAAAATGCACTTTGACCAGCGAGGACTTCAAGAACACAGCTTTCACTGAGGACTACCGGATCATCCACTTAACAGACTAAGTTCCAATTTTTCTGGACTTTAATCCAACCACCAAATCTATTTTCCCTCTGTAATCTATTTGTGTGTGTGCGATTCTCGTGTGAATGTGTGCGTGAATGTGTAACGTATTTTAATATTGTTAAATCGGGGTTGAGTGTTAAGTATAATAAACTTACTGCTTTTTTGTTTAAACTCAAGAAAACCTTTCCGAATGGTTCTTTCACAATCACATTAAAGGAAAAAAGGTAAAACTCTCGCTGAGGTCGTAAGCACAACCCCTGTTTAAAAAAGGAATAAACCCTGTTTGTGGTCAAATAAGAGGGAGGGCAAAAGGGGAGTCTAAGACCCCCTCCTCACCTGCTGTAAGAATGGCTTCAAATTTCCATGGATCTGGTGATACTCCTTCATGACTGATCACATGACTGATGAATTCAATTTTGCTTTCATTGAACAAGCACTTGTTTTTGTTCAAGGTGAGGTTACATTCTCTGAGATATTGTAGGTATGCATGTAGGCGTGTCTGAGTTCCTTTTTTGGTGTGGCCATAGATGAGAATGTCATCACTGATGTTCAGCGTGCCTCCAAGTCATTGACGTGCAGATTAAATCAAGTGCTGAAATACCACAGATGGTGAGCCGACTCCAAAATTGAGCCTCTGTATCGAAAAAGTCCGATGTGAGTAGAGAATACAGTAAGATATCTCGACTGCAAGCTCGATTTGATGATAGCCTGCACTGAGGTCAAGTTTAGCGAAGTTCTTAGCACTATCCACTTTCTCCGTGATATCATCGATTGTCAGTGTCAAGTGTTTTTCTCGTTGTATGGCTTGGTTTGGTAATCGCATATCAACACAAATTCCAATCTGCTTCTTGCTCTTGGGTTTCTTGATGACTTGTCTGGGTAAGACCCAAGGGGTAGACTCATCCCCAACATTCTCATTAATGTCAAGGTCAAGTAGGCATTGACGTTCCTTCTCTGTCTGTTTCCTGACATGAAATGGTATTTGTTGCCGTTGATGTGCAACTGGGGGCACATTAGAATCTACATGCAGCTTGCATGTAACACCTTTCAGTTTGCCGGTACCAGTGAAGTGGTCAGCACACAGTTCGAGAATGTTTGTGTTAACCTATGTGACTGCAATCATGTGCAGATCTGTTTCTGTGTGCAAATTGATAAGCGTGTCACATTCTCCAGTTATGACACAGAATACAGCATTCATTCTAGTGTCTTTGAATGAGCCTGGCATTTCAAAAGTTCTGAGAATTTTCAACGTTTGTCACTGTTGTAAGGGAAAATTTTCGTATTCCTTTGTTAGCAGAGAATGGGGCAATCCTGAAGTTGGTTGAATGTTTTGTTTCCCATGACATTGACAGACGCTCCTGTGTCTATAAGAGCATCTACATCCGAGTCGCCAATGGTCACTGTCACACGTGGCTGTTTGCTGTGTCTGAGAGGGAGCTCAATAGTATGTTCAAGGTCATTCGCCTCTAAGTTATCTATGTTCTGTCACCTTTTTGCTGTGGTATGCATACGTGGCACCCCTTGGTTGGTATTGATCTTAGTATTTGATTTTGCTGATGAGTGACAGACGTAAGCAAAGGGGTTGGGTTTTCCACAGGCTTTGCACTGTTTACCAGTAGCAGGACACTATGTCTGGTGTGGGTAAGCACCGTTACAGCGAAAACATTCTTTGGATAAGTCGCAGCTCGTTTGTGAGATGGCTGCTGTTGCTTTGCAGGTGGAGTCCTGGCACGTGAGCGATGAACAATGTTCACAGGAGTTGAATTTGGAGTAGGGTAATTACTGTTGGCCTCACCTTCAGTAGCTCTGGACTCTGAGAGTGATGGTGATTTTGCTAACTCCAGCATCTCTGACAGCTGTCTGTATTTCTCGAGTGCTTTTCGGCATAGCTGACTAGAGAGACAGTCTTTGATTATTTGCATTTTGATTTCCCGTATGACATGTTCGACATCATCAAAGTCACATTTGGTTGCTAGTTGCCTCAATCGTATGCAATATTGGTCAATTGTCTCATATACTTCTTGCTTAGTGCGTCAGAAGACAATGATTTTATATGTGGTGTTTTTCTTAGGTGGAAAGTAGGTCGTCAGTGCATTTTTTGCTGAGCTGTAGTCATTTTTCTCAGGATAAGTGTCTCAAAGATATCTTCTAATTCTTCACCTCCACAGTGTAGAAGTAAAGCCTTTTTCCTTGCGTAGTCTGTGATTGCGAAACCAGCCATCGTGCCTTCGAAACGTCGCAGTCACTTTTGCTAACGTGGAAATACAGATGTTGGCTCTAAATGCACATCAAAAGGTGGTAGATTGGGCATAGACAACGCCATATTGATCAACAATGAAGTGATAAAAGATCTGGAATTGCGTTCCTTTCAGAGACACCTTCTGTGGAATGATTTGAGTTTTTTTCGATTGGATGTTTATTTTGGAGAGGTCAGTGTGTGATTATACTGTACAAGCTTCCTGTGTGTCACTCTAACAGTCTCCAAGTTAAAATGCTGTCTGTGAAAGTAGACAAAAACCTTCCAAAATTTTCATATTTTTTTCTGTTTACCACGTTGCCATTGTGATGTCCTCAGGACTTCAGTGAGGTTTAGTTGAGTTTGGTATAGGATATGAGGCAAAGACAAAGAGACAAAGACAACAGCCACTGAACATAAAGTCTTTTCCATTTATGCTGTCTGAGTTTCACTTTCACTTTGCTCGCATGTGTGTTTTACGGCAGCCTCTAGAGTACACAATGCACAATACAATCGCATTTTCAAAACACTGTGAACAGTTCTTGTTACATGCTCATAGGGAAAATACTATTGTCATTGAAAGGATAGAGAAATGAGCAACAAAGATGATTTCAGCTACCAGAATTTAACTTTAAGCAAGATTAAGGAAGTTAGGCATGCTTTCTTTGAAAAAAAAGACTTTGAGGTAACCTAATTGAAGTGTTCCAGACCAGGATGAGAATTGGCAGAATTGATCCAGACAAATGATCAACCAAGTAAAGGGTTCAAACACCAGGGAACACAAGTCAATAATTAGGAGCATAGGAGTAGGAAGGATATCACCCAAAGGATATTAGAATTCTAGAATAAGTATCCAGAAAAAGCTGTTAAAGCAAACAATATCATTTGTTTCAAAAGACAAATGAATTAATTTCTGAAGAGAGTGAGGATTCAGGGATATAAGGGGAAATTGTTCTGGTTGCTTTGTGTAGCGAAATCAGAAAACATTCTTTTTGCACACATTGGCGATGTTGCTACCCATGGCAGACAGAACAATACTGCCCCCTTCAAAAGCAAATAGGTGTGGTTAATCCATGCAAAAGCCTTATTTGAGGGTAATTTGTGGAGGCAGTAGGACAACGGATCTGAACAGAAGACGGCAATGTCGTCCATGTGCAGGGAGCCTTTGACCTGAGTTCTTCTGCTGCCTGGGATTGTCACTCCTCTTATGCCTGCATCCTTCCTATTGGACTCAGCAAAAGGTTCGATACAGCAAACAAACAAGACGGGGAGAGAGGACAGCTCTGTCTGACTCCAGATTTGATCAGGACACCTTCTGATTCCCACCCATTGACTGAGACTGTGCTACTGATGTTTGTGCAGAGCAGTTTGATCCAATTGCAGATTCCCTCCCCAAACCCCATTTGGGAGAGCACATCCATCATGTATGTGTGCGATATCCTGTCAAAAGCCTTCTCCTGGTCCAAACTGATGAGGCAGGTGTCCACCCCCCCATCCTGTACATAGGCGATCGTATACCTGAGTAGCGCGAGGCTATCAGAGATCTTCCTGCCGGGTACAGTTCAGGTCTGGTCAGGGTGAATCACCAACTCCAGAGCAGACTTGACCTGACTGGCGATGACTTTGGACAGAATCTTGTAGTCTACATTAAGTAGTGAGATGGGCTGCCAATTTCTGATTTCCGCTCTCTCCCTCTTCCGCTTGTAGATGAGGGTGATGATGCCTTTCCTCACGGATTCTGACATGCTGCTGGCCAGAAGCATTCTCTCGTATACTTCCAGAAGGTCTGGGCCGATCCAGTCCCACAGGGCCGAATACAACCCAACATGTAAGCCGTCGCTTCCGGGAGTTTTACTCATCTCAAAGTACCTGACGGCCTTTGTCAGCTCGTTCAGAGTTAGCGGTTTGTCCAGACTCTCCTCCATGCTGTCATCTAAGACCTCCATGATAGATGACAGGAAGGACTGGGAGGCCTTACTGTCCATGGGCTTCACGTCGTACAGCCCAGCATAAAAGGATTTGCTGATCCTTAGTATGTCAGATTGTGAAGACGTTACCGAGCCATCCTCTTCCTTCAGGCTGCTGATCACAGAGCTCTCTCTGTGTACCTTTTGGAAGAGGAAACGCGAGCACATCTCATCCTGCTTAACGGAGCAGACTCTGGGCCAGAAGATGATCTTGGAGGCCTCCGTAGCAAAGAGCAAGGCCTGCTGGCTCTTCACCTCTTGGAGATCATCCTTGACCTCAACCCCCATCGACTGCAGACAGAGCATATTTTGCTTTCCCTGCCCGCAACCCCCTCTTGGTTGCATAAAATATCCCCCTCTCCCAGGCTGCTGCTGGGAAGCGGCCTTCATTTAGCTGGAAGCCTCCTCAATGTGATGGTGGCAGGAGTGGGGTGGTGGGGGGGGCGGGGCTCAATCTGCCATCGGCATTTTGCCGATGGCGCCATAAAGTGGCCCCTAATTAGGCTATCTAAGTATGTAAATAGGCTGCCCGCCTTCTTGGTGCGGGCTGCCTGTCCACCTTTGGTCTCACCATTGGTAAAATGCCCCAATGGCAGGACTGCATTAGGAGCCAATCTGACGAAAGATCCCAGTGGCAGCAGGAAGAGGTCCTTAATTGGCCTCTGGGTGGGATGGCTGTCGTCAGCCTATCCCGCCCCCAGGATGATCGTAACTGGGATTCCCGGCGTCGGGTTCTGTGGTGGGTGATTCTGCCCTGATTCTCCAGCACCCCACCCCCCATGACACCTGCCATCGAGATGAGCACAAAATCCGGTTCACAGTCTCTTAAAGTGATCCACAGCAGTCACATGATCATACCTTCAGTTGGCAACCTTATCCTGACATTAGATGAAAATCTGCCAGAGCTCCAGCTCTCTGAGCAGTCAGAAACAATTGCAGGAGGCTGTAGGAAGAATGCAAAAGGGAAAACAAAGTCTTTATAAAATTTTCCTTCCTTAAGAATTCTTTAGTTATGGATTTCCAGCTTCTTCTATTCCAGGAACTTTTCACTTCTGCCTTAACAGCTACTGCTCTTCATTTCAACAAGTAATGAAGTATTTTTGATGTGTATTCATTTTGGTAATGAAGGGAAACTTGGCAACCATTTTTTGCGCAGCAAGATCCCACAAATACCAATGAGACAAATACATTTTGATGCTTCCTTTGT
This sequence comes from Heterodontus francisci, assembly GCF_036365525.1. NCBI lineage: Eukaryota > Metazoa > Chordata > Chondrichthyes > Heterodontiformes > Heterodontidae > Heterodontus > Heterodontus francisci. The sequence continues at coordinate 69,128,373 of NC_090375.1, read as the reverse complement.
TCCATATCTTTTATCTAAAAGTCTCTGCTGTTATTTGTGATACTAATCAAAAACTATCCTCTGTTCGCAGAAATATCAAGATGACAAAACAGCTAATTTGGCACTGCTCTCAAACAGCATTTCCTTTATTAATGCTTTATAACAGGTAACAGTATTCTATTCATCATTAAGGTCGAAGAATTGAGGGAATACTTTTCAATTAACAAATTAATATTGAAGAAAAGAAAAATCTGATTTCATCATTTCACAAAATCTGGTCCCAGAACATTAGACTCACATCTTATAATCTGCCCAGTGCTGTTCCTTGAGAACACTGCAAAGAATTTCATTACAGCATACGTAGTACATGGTCCCTGGTTGCGCAATTGTTATCACTGACACATTGCTATAGCAGGGTTGAATAGAAGCTTAGACACATGAAGTTAATAGGCTTTTATCCAGAGAGATTTTAAGAAGCAGCTGAATTTCATTCTCATTGTCAATTAGTAAACTTTCTTTTCATTTTTGCAATGCTTACGGAGATTGGATTGAGATCAGGGTGACAAATCCTGTTACCACACTTTTACAATAGGACTTTCATTTTTGGGTTTTGTGGCTACTGAATACAAAGATGATAATCAAGTTTTTAATAAGAATGGTATGTGGAGTCTTCTTATATTTTCTAAATTGCTTTGTTTGCAACTACTCCAGCAGTTCTCTGACCTTGTAGTGTGGGAATAAAATTACATAGCCATCAGCCTTAGTTCAGTATAAGCACTTTCACCTTTGACTCAGAAAGTCAAGGGTTTAAGCTCCAATCCAGACACTTTAGCACATAATCTAGGCTGACACTTCAGTCGAGTACTGAAGGAGTGCTGCATTGTCGGACATGTCGCCTTCCATAATCCCAATTTTCTGCACTCCCTGTGCCAAGCAATTTCAGGCTCAAAGTTAATTTATTTGGAGAATGAGTAGAATTGTGTTGAGAATAAAAAGACGATGATGAGAAGAACACATGAACAAAAGATAGATATAGACAGGAAGGCCATTTTCCCAATCATAGCTCATCACTATATGAAAAGGTGTCTAATTTGCTTTATATTAGTTTGACTGTCCCCTGATGTTGTGGTGAGCAGTTACACCATTCACCAGCAAAAGGAGTCGCATGCAAGGTAAGTTAATTTTCATATGACGTGGTTTAAGTTCCAATGTAATTGCCCTCTAAACGAGCAGCGAGTAGCTTGTGCTAGAGGAAACTCGCAGAAGTGGAGCAGCCTCTGCAAATATTTAGGGCGGAATTTTGCTTCCAGGGTTGGGAACCTGATGTTGGAACAATTTCTAGGTCCTGAGCCTGCACATGGTGGGGGGTAGCGGAGGGCGGGGACCAGTGGAGGAAGTAATCAGGGCCCTCAATTTTGGCAGAGGCGGGCTGCTAATCAACTAGAGGGCAGGTTTGGCAGCCAATTAGCAGCAGCAAGTACTGGAATGAGGCATCACAGTAATCATTATTATGGCAGTCATTTTGAAGCAGAATGCAGGGTCCAGTGCAACAGGAGGAGAGGCAGCGGCCTGGCACCTGGGACAGGGCTGTCCCTCATTTCACGGATGCAGACTTTGAGGTGCAACTGGAGACTGTTAGAGAAGGGAAATCCTATTTCCAGAGGATGGCAGGAAAGGGCCACCCAGCCAAACAAAGCAGGCCTGGCTGACGGTGGCTGAAACTATCAACGGCAGGAGTATAGTGCAGAGAAACTGGGTGCAGTGCCACAAGAGGTTCAATTACCTTCTTCACTCTGACAAGGTGAGTACGGCATGAGACTCTGATGACAGGCCTCTAGGTATATGCAACCTCCAGCAGACACACCAGCTGAGCAACCTGAGGATGCATGGTGCTCCTTAACATGGCAGAAATGTGTGCCTAGGTTACTTACTGACCCCTCAGCAATGCCCAGAGCCTTTGCACCATTGAGGACCTGGCAGCAACGATACATGTTAGAGAGCTTCTGGCATTGGTCAAAGAGGCCAACAGTGCCTTCTCTCTATCTCTTTTGTCATTGCAGGAGAAAAGGGCATATAACTCTTGGCAGAGGGCTCGCACTGGAAGGAGGAGTGCCCCAGCTCGCTATCATGTCTGTCATGGAGGAGGCAGCAATGGAAGTTTGTTAGGGTGGCCCTGGAGGACCAATTTGCGGGGGTGGGGGCAGAGAGATGGGAATATCTGGAGAAGAGGGTGAAAAGATAGTGAATTTTGTAGATGAAAGAGGCGGAGTGCATTCCTCCACATCCGACAGAATGCCCAAATCTAAGCTGTATTGGGAAACCTCAGCACTGCAGAAGCTTCTGCTGTCAAAGGCTAGTTCTCATGAACTCCATCTTGTGTCTCCCACAGGGTCAGTCATGGACGGTGAGCACCAAAGCACTGTTGTATCACCGGGGGCAGCTCAAGTGTCCAAGACAGAAGAGACAGCACCATCACATCATACAAGCGCACCCTCCACCCAGCACAGATACAGTCACTTCGGTGAGTCCTCGCACACTTAGAAAGGTTGGGTGAAGAACACATCACAGGTGAGTTGGAGGAGGTGAGAGAGGCATGGCAGCTGTGGGCAGTCCCCCTCGGAGGATGGAAGACAGACACAGTCATGCTCGGCTGGACACAGATGCAAGGCCTTGGGAATCACAGGAAAGGCAGCTCTACTTTGACCAGCAGTGACAGATGTGCACCCACATGTCAGAGTTCCTGGAGGCAGTGCGGGATCATATGCTGAGAATGGAGGAGTCCATTCAGCTCATGTGCACCACCAAGGCTCAGGGTTTTGAATGCATGCACTCCTCCATTGAGAGAATGCCCAACCTCATGGAAAGACATATGCAGCAGCACAGAAGATTTAGGAACAGCGCACTGACATGCTCTATAGCATTGACCGTTCAGTGATGCTGATGGGGCAAAGATGCATGGAGTGGATCCCAGTTGCGCCCCAGTTGGTGGTCCCCTCTAGCAATCCAGAACACCATTTAAGGACTGACACAGTCACTGATGAGGGAGCTTCCACTCAGGGAGAACCATCATTTCAAACAGACCTAGCAATGCAAAACTAGACATTCATGAGGCGCTGTGAACCATCAGCAGCAGCAGAATTGTACTCAACCTGTATGTAACCTTATGGCCTGGCAGATCCTCCACTCTACCATTACCATCAAGCTGGGGTTCAATGAAGAGTGCAGGAGGACATGCCAGGAGCAGCATCAGGCATACCTCAAAATGAGGTGTCAACCCGGTGAGGCTGCAACCCAGGACTACTTGCATGCCAAACAGCGTAAGCAGCATGCGATAGACAGAGCTAAGCAATCCTATAAACAACGGATTAGATCTAAGCTCTGCAGTTCTGCCTCTTCCAGTCGTGAATGGTGGTGGACAATTGAACAACAAACAGGAGGATGATGGGGGACCACAGCACATCAGTGTAAAAGATAAAGCTGAAGCATTTGCAACAATCTGCAGCCAGAAATGCCAAGTTGATGATCCATCTCGGCCTCCTCCTGAAGTCCCCAGCATCACAGATGCCAGACTTCAGCCAATTCGATTCACTCCGCGTGATATCAAGAAACGACTGAAGGCATTGGATACAGCAAAGGCTACGAGCCCTGACAACATTCCAGCAATAGTACTTGCCACACCCCTAGCCAAGCTGTTCCAGTACAGCTACAACACTGGCATCTACCCGGCAATGTGGAAAATTGCCCAGGTATGTCCTGTACACAAAAAGAAGAACAAATCCAACCTGGCCAATTACCGCCCCATCAGTCTACTTTCGATCATCAGTAAAGTGATGGAAGGTGTCATTGACAGTGCTATCAAGCGGCACTTGCTTAGCAATAACCTGCTCAGTGGCGTTCAGTTTGGGTTTCGCAAGGGCCACTCAGATCCTGACCTCATTACAGCCTTTGTTCAAACATGGACAAAAGTGCTGAACTCAAGAGGTGAGGTGAGAGTGACTGCCCTTGACATCAAGGTAGAATTTGACGGAGTATGGTATCAAGGAGCCCGAGCAAAAATGGAGTCCATCGGAATCAGGGGGAAAACTCTCCACTGGTTGGAATCGTACCTAGCGCAAAGGAAGATGGTTGTGGTTGTGGGAGGTCAATCATTTCAGCTCCAGGACATCACTGCAGGAGTTCCTCAGGGTAGTGTCCTTGGCCCAAACATCTTCAGCTGCTTTATCAACGACCTTCCTTCAATCATAAAGTCAGAAGTGGGGATGTTCACTGATGATTGCACAATGTTCAGCACCATTCACAATTCCTCAGATACTGAAGCAGTCCATGTAAAAATGCAGCGAGACCTGGACAGTATCCAGGCTTGGGCAGATAGTGGCAAGTAACATTCGCGCCACACAAGTGCCAGGCAATGACCATCTCCAACAAGAGTGAATCTAACCATCTCCCCTTGACATTCAATGGCATTACCATCACTGAACCCCCCACTATCAACATCCTGGGGGTTACCATTGACCATACACTGAACTGCAGTAGCCATATAAATACTGTGGCTACAAGAGCAGGTCAGAGGCTAGGAATCCTGAGGCAAGTAACTCACCTCCTGACTCCCCAAAGCCTGTCCGCCATCTACAAGGCACAAGTCAGGAGTATGATGGAATACTCTCCAATTTCCTGGATGGATGCAGCTCTAATAACACTCAAGAAGTTCGACACTATCCAGGACAAAGCAGACCGCTTGACTGGCATCCCATTCATTCCCTTCACCACCGATGTACAGTGGCAGCAGTGTGTACTATCTACAAGATGCACTGCAGCAATGCACCAAAGTTACTAAGGCAGCACTTTCCAAACCCGCGATCTCTACCACCTAGAAGGACAAAAGCAGCAGATGCATGGGAACACCACCACTTGTAAGTTCCCCTCCAGGTCACACACCATCCTGACTTGGAACTATATCGCCGTTCCTTCACTGACGCTGGGTCAAAATCCAGGAACTCCCTTCTTAATAGCAGTGTAGGTGTACCTAGACCACATGGACTGCAACGGTTCAAGAAGGCAGCTTACCACCACCTTCTCTTGGGCAATTATGGATGGGCAACAAATGCTGGCCTGACCAGCAACGCCCACATCCCATGAAACAAATTTTTAAAAATCATCATCAGCCTCCTTGGCCCCTCTGACTGAGGATCCATCTACTTAGCATGGCCCTGTGACAGAGGCTGCCCCTGCATTGATGCCAGTGCAGCAGTCTCTGGAGGTGGCCCCACTGGCATCTCCACCACAAGGATGACTGCCATGGACAGAGAAACATAGAAAAATACGAGCAGGAGTAGGCCATTCGGCTCTTCGAACCTGCACCGCCATTCAATACGATCATGGCTGATCATCCAAACTCAGTACCCTGTTCCCACTTTCTCCCCGTATCCCTTGATCCCTTTATCCCTAAGAACTATATCTAACTCTTTCTTGAATATATTTAATGATTTGGCCTCAACTGCTTTCTGTGGTAGAGAATTCCACAGGTTCACCACTCTCTGGGTGAAGAAATCCCTCCTCATCTCAGTCCTAAATGGCTTACCCCTTATCCTTAGACTGTGACCCCTGATCCTGGACTCCCCCGCCATCGGGAACATCCTTCCTGCATCTAGTCTGTCCATTCCTATTAGAATTTTGTAGGTTTCTATGAGATCCCCTCTCATTCTTCTAAACATTAGCGATTACGAGCCTATCAAAAAAGTGGTGGGGTGAGGTCAGACTGCAACACTGTGGAAGGCGGGGGGGAGGCGTTGGCAAGTTACCAAAATAGTGGTAAAAAGAGTTGAAAAATGCCTGCAAAGCCAGAAATAAGCTTGTAATAAAATTTGGGCAATCTTCAAAGCTCTCTAATTCTTCACTTCCTCCTGAATCAGTGACTGGAGAGCTGCTGTGCTTGTCTTTTTTATTCATTCTTGGGATGTGAGCATCACTGGCAAGGCCAGCATTTATTGCCCATCCCTAATTGCCCTTGAGAATGTGGTGGTGAGCTGCCTTCTTGAACCGTTGCAGTCCATGTGGTGTAGGTACAGCAGCTTTATATGGGTTTAATGTTCCCAGAGTACGGTATCGGCAGAAAAGCAGGAAATTCACAGACACAGCACCATCAGATGAGTGGAGCTCCTAATAAAATGAGCCCCCAGGGGCTTCTCAGAATCTCAGACTAGTATCCGGACATGGCTGGGCAGCACCATCGTCCAGAAGTGGTGCGACTTCCAGGCTGCGTGCTTGTCCTAAACGATCTGTTCTTATTTCCCCCTTTCCATGTATACTTTAAATGCTTGTGAAGTGGTTTGATTATTTCTGGGGGGAGGTTATTCCAGTCTTTTATAGCATTTGGTATGAAGCTGTTTGGGCATGCTTATGTGTGACAATGGAGAGGCACAAACCAGTTGGTGTTTTCTCTCCTGCAACAGACTGCTTGTTTAGCATATGGTGGAATGTTGGGCAGGGAGTTCATCAAAGGTGAGAAAAGTTGCATTTAGCGTATTCGCTCCGCATAAGTGGCATAATGCCCTAAATGAAAGTCTCCTTAATCTTTTGCACAATCGCAGCATACTAAAGGCATTAGTGCTGAAATTAGAGTGTAAAGCCTAGGCACTCATGTTACTGTTTAGTTTGAAGTAGAGTTCTGCATTTATCTTTTCTACACCTTTTACTATTTTATATCACTCAGCTCAGCTCTCAGTTCCTTACTTTTGAAGCTGAAAAGCCCAATTTTCTTCAGGCTTTCCTCATAACTCCATCCTTCGATGCTAGAAATCAGCTTTACGGCTCTTCTCTGAACTGCTGCATGATTCCCTTGCATCTCAGTAGCCAGAATCAGCCACTACTGTGGCAGAATGAACACTGAACCCCTGCCCACAACCCTCCCCCACTTGAATTTGTTTCCTCCACAAACACATTTTCAGATGTACACATGGAAGAAGGTGCTGAGACAGGAACAAATAATAAAATAACAATTCTCAATCGTGTCATTCTTTTGAAATGGTTGAAAAAGAATTATAACAGTGCCCAGAATGTTGCTAAAAGTTCAGGATGCATAAAATTTATTTTTAAAATTAAGTGCAGCCACACAATCTACTATTGATGAAACCTAGAAAAAAAGAGGCAAAAAGCTCCAACACTAAATAAATCTTATTAATGATTTTTATAAATTCACTTTCCATAGCCTATCAAAAAAGGATTCAGACACATTATACTTACTATTCCTGGCACTCCAGATGACCACACACCCATCTGTTGGATGAGAACTTAATCACACAATCAATAAATCAATGTACTCATTACAGAGCTTGTAACCAATTATAGAGTGCCTCGGAGTCTTGCTACTACTGCAGGCTGATGACGACAGATCATTCCCATTGTCAATACAATATGGCTTTTCAATGTTTTTTTGTGGATACATCACAAGGTTAACTGAAACAAATGACCTTGATCTAATCACAGGCTTTGCTCTGAACTGGTGCTAAATTACAGCAGCGCAATCCTTGTTTAGTCGGATAGTATATTGCAAGGTGGCAGAGACAATCCAGCAGCTGGTCACCGGCAAAACCAGCCCTTCCAAATGGGTTCAATATAGCAAGTATGAGTTTGTGGATGTGTTTATATCTCATTGCCTATTGCTGGTCGAATGGCCATAACCTCTCTTGACCTTCTCAGCATGCGCAACAAGCCATTAACAGGAACCAAACCCAATTGCTTCATTATGAGAGCATGACACAGTGAGTGTTCAGATAGCAAGAGTTAGCTTTACAAAAATTCTTTACTACTTTCATGTTATCTGATTTGGGGATTTGACATTCAATATGCTCATTAGTTCACTGCATACCTTCACTGATGACAATAGTTTTTCAGTATATTTCCCATTACAGTGGATTTCTTTTTACTGTCACTTTTAATTTGCAAGCTGAAAAGGGACCATTGGCATGAAGTGAGAATAACGAAATTTCACTCCAACCTGCTCTAGCCTTCTTCAAAGAAACACTCAGTCCTTCTCTCTGTGATTGGCAGTACTTAGCAGTCAGCAAGGAGCTGAAGTCAATGCCTTTTGCACAAACAATGTTATGTTCAGGATTTTAGCCTCCACTAAAGACTGAACATCTCTTAAACAGATCAGGTTGTCAAAGATAATTTGCAGGTGCAAAATAAATTTAAGAAGAGTTACAGTTTTAAAATGATGGATATTGGGTTTCAGTTGTTGTGACAGAAGGAATTTTGTGGCAAAAATTATTTTATTTTGTGTCATGAGGACCCCACCTGCCAAAAATGAGGCATATTAATTTTGTCATATGAACATTAATTTTAAACTTTCGCTGGAAAGAAGAAATGACTTCTTTAAAGCGATCAGCAGTGGCTGGAAAACATTTACATACTAAGAGATAGTGCCTGGAGACAATAGGACGGCTCCCTGATCCAATTAACTCAAATGGATCACCAGACATTGAATGTGTACGAAAGCCAGCATTCCAGGGTGGCTGCTAAGATGGAGAATCCACAAACACAGGAGTTTGTTTAAACAGCTAGTCACATGACTACCTTGCTGGCCCAGGTTTTGTTTGAACTGCTCACAGTTTGGGGCAGATTGCAACTGAACTTGGAAGAAGAGAGCCTCTCTCCTGGCTAGCTCTCTCTCTCTCTCACTCATGAATCTCCAGATCCACTGAAGTCACTTAAACATCAACAGAGAAAAGACTCCTACAGCGGAACAAGTTTTAAAGCGTGTACTAGGCCCCAACAAAACGGCAAGACTTACCGGCAATCAAAGACTCTACATCGAACTCAAAGGACCGTAAATAAATACCAGCTATTGCCTCAAACTTTTCCCCTTTATTCTTTCTACTTTTCTGTCTCTATCGCGTGGTGTGTTTATCGTGAAAGCATGCTAGTGTGGTCGCGTCGCGTATTCGTAGTCATTAACCGAATTAGAGTTTAAGGTTAATAGACTTCCACCTTTCTTGTTTACATCGAAGAAAACCTGTCTGGTTGATTTCTTTGCCTTACAATTGGAGAGCAGTGAACAAGGATTCACTGAGGGGGGAGCTAAAATCACAGGGTTATTAAAATTAAACCCTGTTAGGGTTAAACCAGGCAAAGGCTGAGAGAAAATCCCTAGACCCCTTTCTCACCTGGTTGTCACAGAAATTTGGGGGCTAGCATCCAGATTTGAAGTGGAAAGTCAAATTGATCCCAATCAAAAAGAGAAAAGATTTCAGTACAGGTTTTCTTGTAGTTGTGTGTGCTAGAATACTAACATGTCTGAGACTGTAGCCAGCAGCTCACCAAGCCAGGGTGAAGTCACTTGGAATAAGTTAAAAGCACTCTTTATGGAGGAGTTGAGAAAAATGGCTGAGCAGTATGGGATCACTGTCCATGCCAAGGCTAGAAAGTCTGAACTCCTAACACTAGTGGCCAATCATTTTTCCCTTGAATCTGAAGAAGCAGAAACAAGGTTAGAAATAGACTCCAACAGCAAAGCTACAATTGGAACAGAGGAAACTTGAATTTCAAGAAAGAGAGAGAGAAACAGGAGAAAGAAAAAGAGAGGAGAGAGAGAAAGAAAGAACCTTTCAGAAGGAATGTGAAGAAAAAGAGAGAGAGAAGAGAGAGAAAGATGCTTCCAGAAGGAACGTGAAGAGAGAGATGTGAAGCAATTTGAGTTAACTAGGGGGCGACAGAGTAACCCCAGTGAAAGCATGGCCAATATGGAGGATCGTAATTCAGGGCTGGATACAGAATTGTTAAAACTTTCCCAATTCATTCCAAAATTCAATGAGGGAGACCTGGAAGCAATTTTTGTAGCTTTTGAAAAATTGGCAAGGCAGTTAAAGTGGTCAGCTGTGACCTGGTCTCTTTTAATACAAAGCAAGCTAACAGGAAAAGCCCATGAGATTTATTCACTGTTGCCAGATGAGAGTTCATCAAATTATTAACGGACAGAAAATCCTATCGTCGGGGCATATGAGTTAGTACCAGAAACCTATCGCCAAAAGTTTAGAACCCTCAAGAAGCAAGCATCTGGAGTTTGAGAGAAATAAGCAGCTGGCTTTTGACCAGTGGCTGAGGGCTCTTAAAGTGCAGCTCAGCTATGAAAATCTCAGAGAAGTAATTTTTCTAGAGGAATTTAAAAACTCTCTCTCACTCTCCATAAGGACACATGTAGAGGAACAGAGGTTCATAGAGCCTGGCAGGCAGCAGTTCTGGCTGATAAGTTAGCTCTCATTTATAAGTAGATTGCCCAGGGGAAAATCTTACCAAGTCACCCCCACAAATCCGAAAAGGACAAAGGGTGGGAAGGTGATAGAAGCCCAAGCAGTCCTGGGAGGGAAAGAAAAGTAGGAGACACAGGGGGCGCACTTCCAGCCAAAAAGGAAGGTGCTGTAAGTAGGAGGGAGACACGGAGACCTGTGTGCTGATAAAATTCAGCCCTACAAGCATGCACCTCCTAACTCAACAACCACAGTTTCTGCCTGTGCCTATGTGTAAAAGCACTTTACCAGGGCCTGTACGTTCCCTGTGACTCTTTCCTTTATCATATACTGTCTCTCCTGAATTAAATTCTGTCTTAGATGGTCTTTTATGATGCCTCAGTGCTCTCCACATTTTCTCCTGGACCTTAGACTTGATGAAAGCTTGTTTCTCTGCGTGTAAAGCATTCAAATGTGCAGAAAAAAATGAAACTAATTGTAGTACCTTCTAGCACAGGAGAACTATCGTACAGCACAGAGGGCAATTTGGGATTTAGCTCATAGACTAATTGATAAGGACTATATCCTCTAACCATCTGGAATGAATTCTTTGCATAACACATCCACGCCAGGGCAGTTAATTTGCATTCTAGTTGTTCAGTTAACATTTTATGCAGTATTTCATATATCGCCGCATGATTCCTTTTACAGAGTCCATTGCTGAAAGAACTTTCAGCGATGGTATTCATGAGCATGATGTTCATGCTTTCACACATGTCTCTTAACTCGCTATTGGCAAATTTCCCTCCATTATCAGTCAGAAACTTGGCGAGTGCCCTAAGTCTGGTCGCTATACATTTCTCCATGATTTTGTCTCTAATAACCCTTTTGTCCTCACTATGTATTATAATAGAAAGACTAAATCTAGTCACCCAGGTCTACAAAATGTAGAATGGAACTATCTCTGTCCTTGTCCCATAACTTCAGAGCCATGGCAAATACTTTGTTAAAATCATGTGCCAGTGAAAGCTTTGCAATAGGATGGGTGGCATCCTCTGATACCTTTTACAGATTTCACACTTCTCACTAATTTCTTCAATTTGCCTTGTATACATTTCATCAACCACACCTGCATCTCTTAGCTTGAATTTTAACCTTTGACAAGTAGGGTGAGCAAATTGTCCATGGAACATGAAGATAATTTTTTTTCTTTGATTCTTATCAACACTGTCTAACACTTGTTTCTTGTCTAACACTGACAAGAAAATTCAGGTTTTGTTGAGGCGATACAATCATGCCCTGATTGGGAAAACTGTTAATTAACTGAATTTCTAAAAATAATTGCCTTACCATGCTCCATGTCAAGTTTCTTTTGTGCCCTTTTCATGGAAGGTTTACTCAAAAGTTTATATATCTCACCAGAGACTCATCAGTACTTATAAATTGGCTTAGTCCAGCTAGTTTACAGAGAATTACAACTTCTTCAGTGACATCAATGGGTTGTCATCACAAAACCTAAAGCAAGTAGTACATTTATATTCCTTAACCTCGTGTTGATCCTCATGACTTATTGAATCAAACAACATTTTAGTCAGTCAGTTGCACATACTGTTAACGTTCAAGCACTATCTGGTACTGCATAGTTAAAGGAGTCCACAACTAACATATTCATCACAGGACTAAAGCTCCTTGTGACCAGTAAAATTTGTTTGGATTCATCATTACCTTCATCCTGTCTCAGAATTCTCTTCACCATGTGTCATTTCAAGGAAGCTGCCACTCCATTTTTGGACAGTTCACTGCAAATGATACTTTGAATCACACCTGAAGCATCTATTAACTGTTCATTGGCACTCATGGGATTCATTTGCCTATTATTCGTGTTCCAATTTTGTCTTTTGCTGCATAGCCAAATCTGCTAATGGTGCTTTCATCCTCATTCTGCCTATCTTTAAGTCATTCATTGTATAAATGCCTGTGTCCAGTATCTAGATATCTAGACCATTTAAAAATCTGGCAATCATTGAGTCCTCTATTCTTTGTGTCACCACGGAATGTCACATTTGTTCCATGAAGGCTGAAGGAAATGGCTGTTTTCCCAGGATATTTTTCAAGACAGCAGACATCTGATCCAACAGGGTCTCCTTCTTCGGGAACTGAACACCAACTAGAACCAATAGCCTGTTTATATGAGACACCTAGGTACAATCCATGAATTTAAATGTTAGTGCTGATCTAGGGATTCCCAAATTGAATTTTGTTAATCTTTTATACAATCTGTTAAATTCTATGATGTCTACTTTGCTAAATCTATCAAAGTCTGACTATGCCTCATAGACATTTAACAGATGATCTTTCTTGTAGATATCATCTAAGAACTCAAATAAAAGGTCCAAAACTTCATCATTATCCAACTGGGGGGCATTCATCTCACAAAATACTTTACTTCTGATTTTACTTTTGCGGGAAGCGACAATGCCAAGGTCATACCTTGTTTCCTCTTTGGTAGTGACGTATTCACATATCTACTCCATTCTTCCACTGGTCATGTGGTTCAGACTCCAAGAACATCAGAGGGTAATCATGCCCCCACAATTTACACTTACTTCCTGCCATTTTCCACAATCGTCACTAGGATTTTAGTTTATTCTGAAATTTTTTTTTTAGTCCAACCTTCACCTTTAGGCAGCCATTCACTGCTACCATATTATACTCCAGAAAGCCAGTTGGTAAAGGATAGAACTGGATCCAGTCTTTACATATTTTTATAAGCATTTATTTGTAGAGTTACAGATGACAAGCATGCACCTCCTAACACAACAACCACAGTTTCAGCCTATCTCAAGTTCTAAGAGCCCAGTTAATACCTTTCACTTAAATGCATTTTCATATGTTACGACCAGGTGAGAAAGGTGTCTGGGGGTCCCTCTCAGCCTTCACCTGGTCTAAGTGTAATAGGGTTTTATTTTAAACACACCGTGTTTTGAGCTCCCCCTTGGTGAATCCGTGTTCACCACTTTCCAATTATAAGGCAAAGTAATTAGCACAAACAGGCTTTCTTAGGTTTAAGGAAGAAAAGTGAAATTTATTAAACCTAAACTTACTGTGTTTCGAGCTCGCTGTAGACTCCTTGATTGAAGATATGGTCTTGCTTTTCGTTGGGGCCCAGTATTGTTCTTAAACCTTGTTCACTGAAGGAGACTTTTCTCACGTGGGGTTCATGTGTCTTCAATGGATTCCGAAGCTGGTGAGAAAGAGATGGGAGCAGATAGGAGAGGCTCTTTTCAATCCAGGAGCCAAGAGCTTTCTTCCAGTTCAAAAATTGTCTCTACAATTTAAAACTTCCCAAGTTGGCCAGCAAGGTAGTCACGTAACTGGTATAACCACTTCTAGTTTTGTGTATTGGGTGGGTCCTTTGTCCACAAACACTTTCTGTTAATATGCAAAAATATCTTTCCAGCCAGGGGGTTTGGCAACCCCTTGTATCAGGCCTTCTCTTTTTCCCAGCAACAATTTGAAAATTAATGTCTATGTGGCAAAATTAATATGCCTCATTCTTGGCAGGTGGGGGCCTGCATGACTCATAAAATTGAGAAATTTAGTGAGTATGACTTGTGAAATGCTAACTGTGAAAGCCCGGGATTTTACAAAGTTGTGGGAAATGTTTCGGTGAAGGTTTAGATTGATCAAACAGAGCGAGACTAATCTTACTTACAGCTTAGGTGTCAGATGGCAGATTGTTCAACCTTGCCCATCTTAGAGCGAAGACCAAAGTACGGAAAGTCCTCATCAGGGAACTCCTCTTTGCTGACAATGCTGCATTAACATCCCACACAGAAGAGTGTATGCAGAGACTCATCAACAGGATTGCGGCTGCCTGCAACGAATTTGGCCTAACCAACAGTTTCAAGAAAACGAACATCATGGGACAGGACGTCAGAATTGCTCCATCCATCAATATCGGTGACCACGCTCTGGAAATGGTTCAAATGTTCACTTACCTAGGCTCAACTATCACCAGTAACCTGTCTCTTGATGTAGAAATCAACAAGCGCATGCGAAAGGCATCTGCTGCTACATCCAGACTAGCCAAGAGAGTGTAGAAAATGGCGCACTGACATGGAAAACAAAAGTCCGCTGTTTCAAGCCTGTGTCCTCAGTACCTGCACTACGGCAGCAAGGCCTGGACGACGTATGTCAGCCAAGAGCGACGTCTCAACGCATTCCATCTTTGCTGTCTCTGGAGAATTCTTGGCAGGTGACAGGACCATATCTCCAATGCAGATGTTCTCAAGGCAGCCAACATCCCCAGCATATATGCCCTACTGAGCCAACAGCACTTGAGATGGCTTGGCCATGTGAGGCGCATGGAAGATGGCAGAATCCCCAAGGACATATTGTACAGCGAGCTCGTCACTGGTATCAGACCCACCGGCCGTCCATGTCTCCGTTTTAAAGACATTTTCAAACGCAACATGAAGTCCTGCGACATTAACCACAAGTCATGGGAGCCAGTTGCCAGTGATCGCCAGAGCTGGTGGACAGCTATAAAGGCGGGGCTGAAGAGAGGCAAGTCAAGGAGACTCAGCAGTTGACAGGATAAGAGACAGCAGTGTAAGGAGAGAGACAACAGTGTAACAGCCCCGACAACCAACTTTACCTGCAGCGCCTATGGAAGAGTCTGTCACTCTAGAATTGGCCTTTATAGCCACTCCAGGCACAGCTCCACAAACCACTGACCACCTCTAGGCACTTACCCATTGTCTCTCGAGACAAGGAGGCCAAAAAGGAAAAAATGAGGTGTCAGTATTAAAATAGAGGGTGGTAAAACCAGGTATTGTAGGTGTCTGAGAAATCCTGAGCCAATTGCAATTAGTGCATGTTGTAGCTGTGATCCTAGTAGAATTCATTTTGTGTTTGGAGGGGTGTGAGGAACCATTCTGGCATTTTACTTGTGCTGACTACAAAAACCAAGTGTAGACTTATAACTTAAGAATCTCATTTACACATGTGACTGCAGTAGTGATTGTTGCTTCATGCTTTGATGTTTTTTTCCTTAGTTTGTAACACTAGTGTCAGCAACTTTGACATCATAATGTAATTGAATATCTGTCACACCCTTGTGCTTTGAACCTGCAAAACAAAAAGTCAAGAGGAACAATACAATTAGCACAATTAACATACAATTAATATTTAACTCACCCAAAAAGTATTTAAGCACCAGCCAGATCACTCGCTGTAAACTATTGAAACTGAACAAGAATGGCAATGCACCCAAAAAGCATTTAATTGCAGGAAAAAGCAGAAGAAGTAATTCAACTACTAGCCTGCAAGTACTTAACGATCCCTTTAAACAGCGCTGGTGGGGTGGTGGGATCCTTCATTCCATTTAACATCTTGATCAGATGTAGGGAGTTTAGTGTTTGATTGATTTGTGTTTGATTGGATTGGTCTGTCCACTTATCTGTGTTCACTGTGTTTGCTTGCTTAAGCCTATGGGTGGAGTTTAAGAGTTAAAACTGAAACTAGAAGGTTCCACAGCAAAAGAAACACACTCCTCTGAAAAGAAATTGTACTGAGATATTGTAAGAACTGATATTTTAAAGAACTGTAAATAAACTAGTTGGTGATTTAATTCAAGTATGATATCTGCATTGCTCTGAGATAAATCACATATACATACAATATCCAGCAACCCAGCATAAAAATAATGGGTAGGATGCAGGCTAAAGTGTGGAACTCCAAAATGTCAGTGCTAGCATCAAATCAGCATTGCACACTGACTGGTGTCACGATCTGCCTGCTCTGCATGCTACCAGCAGTCATTAGGTGCACATGTGAAAATCCTTTACAAAGGTGGTGTCTCGTGCTCTTTCCATTGGAAGTGTGCATGTGCAATGTGGGCACCAGTTTTGTTAGTTTAAGAGGCTTCATGATGTGCATAAAATGGCTGCTATTAAACTCAATTTCACCTCCCCCAGTGTTTCTGCCATTCTCCAGGGTTTTGGTGGATCTTCTGCCAAAGTTACAGTGGACATTCAGGGAAACCCCATAGGTCTGTAACCCCTGAGTTTATTGGGTCAAACTGTTCTGGCTATTCTAAAAAGCAAATATCCCCAAAGCTGCCAAAAGGAAATGATGTGCCATTAACACACTTACCTCAATTTGCACCAGAAGAAGTATGCATTCTTCTTCACCAGAAGAATACATATTATTTTCTGAGGTACTACGGAAGATATAGGCCTTATGTTCCCTCAGACTTTTTGCTACTGCTTTACCATAACTTCATCACACGACTTGTTTATGTGCATAAATGGGGTCCTGCCCTACTCATTGCTGAATAATTTTGAAAGGGAGTCCTTTAACAGATGTTACACCACTAATTTACATATTGATGGAGCCTAACCAATTTCTACCCATGTCTACAAACCTTACTTCCTGTTGTCATGTTTTTGTCACGTTTTTCTCAACTTTTTCCAATATAAGTTCTTATATCCAGTCATGCCAATGTGCTTTGTTGAATGATAATTTTCTTTAATCCACTGACTAGTGATCTGAATTTGTATTTTTTAAATGGAACAGATAAAAGATCACTTTGCTAGCAGCTTAAGATGGCCACCTCAGAGCCCTTTCCTATCCTGAGTGGTGTGAAACAGGGCTATGTTCTCGCACCCACACTTTTTGGGATTTTCTTCTCCCTGCTGCTTTCACATGCGTTCAAATCCTCTGAAGAAGGAATTTTCCTCCACACAAGATCAGGGGGCAGGTTGTTCAACCTTGCCCGTCTAAGAGCGAAGTCCAAAGTACGGAAAGTCCTCATCAGAGAACTCCTCTTTGCTGACGATGCTGCTTTAACATCTCACACTGAAGAATGCCTGCAGAGTCTCATCGACAGGTTTGCGTCTGCCTGCAATGAATTTGGCCTAACCATCAGCCTCAAGAAAACGAACATCATGGGGCAGGATGTCAGAAATGCTCCATCCATCAATATTGGCGACCACGCTCTGGAAGTGGTTCAAGAGTTCACCTACCTAGGCTCAACTATCACCAGTAACCTGTCTCTAGATGCAGAAATCAACAAGCGCATGGGTAAGGCTTCCACTGCTATGTTCAGACTGGCCAAGAGAGTGTGGGAAAATGGCGCACTGACACGGAACACAAAAGTCCGAGTGTATCAGGCCTGTGTCCTCAGTACCTTGCTCTACGGCAGCGAGGCCTGGACAACGTATGCCAGCCAAGAGCGACGTCTCAATTCATTCCATCTTCGCTGCCTTCGGAGAATACTTGGCATCAGGTGGCAGGACTTTATCTCCAACACAGAAGTCCTTGAAGCGGCCAACATCCCCAGCTTATACACACTACTGAGTCAGCGGCGCTTGAGATGGCTTGGCCATGTGAGCCGCATGGCAGGATCCCCAAAGACACATTGTACAGCGAGCTCGCCACTGGTATCAGACCCACCGGCCGTCCATGTCTCCGTTATAAAGACGTCTGCAAACGCGACATGAAATCGTGTGACATTGATCACAAGTCGTGGGAGTCAGTTGCCAGCATTCGCCAGAGCTGGCGGGCAGCCATAAAGACAGGGCTAAATTGTGGCGAGTCGAAGAGACTTAGTAGTTGGCAGGAAAAAAGACAGAGGCGCAAGGGGAGAGCCAACTGTGCAACAGCCCCAACAAACAAATTTCTCTGCAGCACCTGTGGAAGAGCCTGTCACTCCAGAATTGGCCTTTATAGCCACTCCAGGCGCTGCTTCACAAACCACTGACCACCTCCAGGCGCGTATCCATTGTCTCTCGAGATAAGGAGGCCCAAAAGAAAGAAGATGGCCACCTAATTTGCAA
Organism: Heterodontus francisci; assembly: GCF_036365525.1. Classification (NCBI taxonomy): domain Eukaryota; kingdom Metazoa; phylum Chordata; class Chondrichthyes; order Heterodontiformes; family Heterodontidae; genus Heterodontus; species Heterodontus francisci. The sequence goes on along the minus strand of NC_090375.1, from coordinate 69,110,330 downwards.
CACTGTATACGACATTGCAAGGCCTGTGAAATGAAGACAAAATGACTGCTCATCCCAGCAAGAACCAAAACCCAGGAAGTTTAAGGGAACTGCCTGTTCTTTATAGCAAGAAAAAATACACTGCTAACTACCATGCTTGAATCGCTGGGTAACTGTCATGTGACAAGCCCCCCCCCCCACCCTCCCCCACCCTGCCCTGGTTTTAATCTGGTGTTTCTCTGCAGCAGCAAGGAGAACCAGCTGATCTCTGACACGTACAGATGCAACTGGGGGTCCCTTTCCCTCTCTCTCCATTCCAGCTTGCAAGCATCAAACCCTGCCTATTTACTGACCACCTTTGCATACTCCAGATATAATCAGAAACTCCTTTGGAGGAAATAACCCTCCAAGAGACCCACCAAATTAGTCATCTACCTATTCAAACTAAAAGCCCAAGGACCACCGGAATCAACTAGAAACCAACCGAATCACCAAATTCCACAGACTGTATACCCCTTTCTCTATGGAATCTAACTCAACCAATCTACCCTTCCCCACTCTGGACCCTATTTGTGTGCATATGAACCTTTAGTGCATGTATGCGTGTGAAAGTTGGCACCTAGTTTATTATTATACTTTGTTTGGTTTAAGGACAATGAAGTTAACCTCTTTGTTTGTTAAACTCAAGAAAACCTGTCCAATTGGTTCTTGTTATGATCATAGCAAGTAAGTAATCAAACACCTACTTAATTGACCATTACATCCACTTTAAAGAAAAATTAAACCTGGTCAAACATGGAGAGGGAAAAGAGGGAAGCCCTTCGACCCCTCCTCACCTGACCATAACAGTCCATATTTATATGGCGGGATTTTGTTGAGCTCCTGATGTCAGGCTCCGTGGCAGGGTAGTTGGAAGATCACAGCGGCAGTGGTCAGCCAGGGAACCCGACGCTGGGATTGCTGGGCCTGATCTTCCCTGTGGCGGCGAGGCTCCGTGGTGGCCCCTTCTTCACTCAGCGATGGAACCCAACTTTAATCATTTAAATAAAGGAAACGAATAAATTGAAATATCATTCACTGAAATCCTACTGGCTGTCCAGGATCTTCCGTGCGACGGCTGGCACTCATGTGCCTTCACATTCCTATCCAGGGAATGCTGGCAGCGCCAAGGTGGGGAAGGGGGGAATTTAGGATTTTTCGTGAAGTGGGGGGGGCGGGGTGGGTCAACTCTGCATTTCTAGGTTGGGGGGGGGGAAGTGGTGACCTCTGCACTTTGTGCAGTTGTGGGGGCAGGGGGACAGGTCAAATCTTCAATGTAAGTATTTTTGGGGGGGGCAGGAGGAATGGGGAAGCCATTTAATTTCATTGTATTGGGGCATAGGGGTCAGAAATGTATTTACAGTGTAGTGGGGGGAGGGGTACGGGTTTCAACTGTGCAGGTCTGGCAGCCCTTTAAAAATGGCACCACATCTGCATAGCGGCAACTGACGTCGTTCACAGCATCGCGGAGCCTGCCTCCACCATGTAATTGAGGGGGGGGGGGGTTTGGGCGGACTGCCCTGCGTATTAAATGAGCCGCCGCACGCTAGATCATGGCGGTGTGGCAGCATGTGGTCTGTGGGTGCAGGCTGACATTTTTTCGCCTGCCACTGCTCTCGGCGGCGGGGAAGTAAAATTCAGCCCATACAGTGATTACATCCTCTCTCTAATGGTGGCACCGCTATGCCAGAGTTTGCATCTCAGATCCTGCATGCATTTCCTGCTGTCATACTTACTTCCTGTGTCACCATTTTGTCATGCTTTTTTCACACCTAGACGCAAATGGAAAACTCTTAAGTAATGTCTGTTGTTACAATCAGGTGAGGAGGGATCGAACGGCTCCGCTCTTGTCCCTCTCCTTTTTTGACCACAACAGGTTTATTTCTTTTTTAAAGTGGATGTACTTGCCAATTCAGTGACTGTTTACCAATTTACATACATGATCATAAAAAGAACCAATTGGACAGATTTTTTTGAGTTTAACAAAGGAAGAAGTTAGCTTTATTGTACTTAAACCAATCTAAGTAAATTAATAAACTATGCTCCAACTTTCACATACACAGACTCGAAGTTCACACGCACACACACACACACACACACACACAATAGGTTACAAAGTGGGGAAGGATAGATTGGTCGAATTAGCGTCCAGAGAAGTCTGTGGAGGTTGGTGACTCGGCTGGCTTCGGGCTAAATTCGGTGGTCCTGAGGCTTCTGGTTTGAAGATGTGGATGGCTGATTCAGTGACTCTCCTACATTCAGCAAGGTGGATGATTTCCTTCAAGGGTCTCTGAATGCAACAGCGATAGGCCAAGGAGGTTATAGCCAGCAGGCAGGGTTTGAAGCTTACAAGGTGGATTGGAGAGGGGAAAGGGAGGAGGGGCCCCATTTTGGACTTCTCTTGTCGTGGCATACTTGGGTTTTCAGAAGGCTTTTGATAAAGTCCCCTACAGGAGGTTGGTTAGCAAAATTAAAGCACATGGGATAGGAGGTAATATACTGGCATGGATTAAGGATTGGTACCAGACAGAAAGCAGACAGTAGAAATAAACAGGTCATTCCTGCGTTGTGACTAGTGGGGTACTGCAGGAATCAGTGCTTCGGCACCAGCTGTTCACAATATATATCAATGATTTGGATGTGGGGACCAAATGTAATATTTCCAAGTTCACAGATGTGACAAAACTAGGTGGGAATGTGTATTGTGAGGAAGATTCAAAGCGGCTTCAAGGGGATTTGGACGGACTTAGGCCAAGAAGGTGGCAGATGGACTATAATGTGAAAAATGTGAGGTTATCCACTTTGGTAAGAGGAATGTGCAGAGCATTTCTTAAATGGTAAGAGATTAGAAAGTGTAGATGTACAAAGGGAATCCTTGTCAATAAGTCACTGAAAGCTAACATGCAGGTGCAGCAAGCAATTAGGAAGGCTAATGGTATGTTAGCCTTTATTGCAAGAGGATTTGAGTACAGGAGTAGTGAAGTCTTGCTTCAATTGTACAGAACCTTGGTTAGACTGCATCTGGAGCAGTGTGTGCAGTTTTGGTCCCCTTACCTTAGGAAGGATATTATTGCCATAGAGAGAATGCAGCGAAGGTTTACCAGACTTGTTCCTGGGATGGTGAAACTGTCCTATGAAGAGAGATTGGGAAAACTGGGCCTGTATTCTCTCGAGTTTCAAAGAATGAGAGGTGATCTCATTGAAACCTGCAAAATACATAAAGGGATAGTCAGGGTAGTTGCAGCTAAGATGGTTCCCCTGGTTGGGGGTCTAGAACCAGGGGACACAATTTCAAAATAAGGGGGAAACCACTTAGGACAGAGATGAAGAGAAATTTCTTTACTCAGAGGGTTGTAAATCTTTGGAATTCTCTATCCCAGAGGGCTGTGGAAGCTCAGTCAATGAGTATGTTTAAAGCAGATATTGACAGATTTCTAAATACTAATGACATAAAGGGATCTGAGGATAGTGTGGGGAAAAGGCATTGAAGTGGATGATCAGCCATTATTGTATTGAATGGCAGGGTTGGTGGGCTGAATGGCCTACTGCTGCTCCTATGTTCTTAAGTTTCTGCTTATCCAGTACTGTCGGAGAAGCAGTCCGATAATTAGCAACAGTGCAGGGAGTTCAGAGAGGTGGTAATGAGGTAGAGCTGGGTGTCATTAGTGTACATGTGAAAACTAGTGTTGTGCTTTTCAATGATGTTGCCCAGGGGCAACATGTAGATGAGAATTAGGAGGGGGCCGAGGATAGATCCTTGGGGATGCCAGCGATAATCGTGTGAGAGGGGGAAGAGAGGCTATTGCAGGTGATACTCTGGCTATGATTAGATAGATAAGAATGGAACCAGGTGAGAACAGTCCCACTCAGCTGGACAACGGTGAAGAGGCATTGGAGGAGGATGTTGTGGTCAACTGTGATAAAGGCTGTATTCATGTCAAGAAGGATGAGGAGGGATAGCTTACCTTTGTCACAGTCACATAGGATGTCATTTGTGACTTTGATAAGAGCCATTCTGGTACTGTGGTGGGAGTAGAAACCTGATTGGAGGCAGTCAAATATGGAATTTCAGGAAAGATGGGAACAGATTTGGGTGACGTTAACACATTCAAAGGCTCAGGAGAGGAAAAGAAGGTTGGCGATGGAATGGAAGTTTGCAAAGATGGAGGAGTTAAAGGCTTGTTTTTTGAGGAGAGAGGTGATGACGGCAGTCTTAAAGGAGAGCGGGACAATACCTGAAGACAGAACTATTAACAATATCAGCTAACATGGGGACCGAGAGGGGAAGTTGGGTAGTCAGCAAAATAGTGGGAATAGAGTCGAGGGAGCAGCAGATGGTCTCGTGGACAAGATGAGCTCAGAGAGGTCATGAGGGAAGATAGGATAAAAACTAGAGAAAGATGAAAGTTTAGGGCCAGGGCATAAGAATATAAGAAATAGGAGCAGGAGTAGGCCTATTGGCCCCTCGTGCCTGCTCCGCCATTCAATAAGATTATGGCTGATCTGATTGTGGCCTTAACTCCACTTTTTTGCCTGCCCCCCATAACCTGTGACTCCCTTGTGAATCAAAAATCTAACTAACATATTCAATGACCCAGCCTCCACTGCTCACTTGGGAAGCGATTTTCAAACAGCCCGTCAGGCTTCAGTACAGATTGAGTCTCTGGTTTGTCTACTTGTCCAAGGGAAACTCCCAGCTTTCACAGAGATGGAGAGACGGTCACGTGACTGTCTTAGTATATGCTCTGGTACCTTCTAATGAGATTCAAGTTTAGGAATTTCAATCTCTTAAGCCTTATCGTGTCAATGTTCACTCCTGGAGGGGTTCGCCCTTTCAATGTAATATCCCAGGTTGGCTTGGAATGTTTTGCTAATGAAAGCAATCTCAGGTAGTTCAATCAATAGGGCAAGCCATTATTTTTGGTACAGGCTAATCAGACATGTGTCTCCACTTTGATGCTCTGGAATGAGCAAGGTTTTCAAATGCAAATAGTGGCAGTCATTTTTAGCTGTGACAAGGTCTTTGTAAAAGTTGTTTGTAATATTCCAGTTTTCCCTTTTTTTAAGTTTAATGTAAGTTTCCTACCGATTAATTCAAAACCCTCATTTGGCATAACATGTTTTCCTGACACTAATGAACCTCTGAGAGAAGAAATTCCTCCTCATCTCTGCCTTTAATGGGAGACCCCTTAATTTGAAACTGTGGTTCCTAGTTCTAGATTCCCCCACAAGGAGAAACATCGTCTCAGAATCTACCCTGTCAAACTCCCTCAGAATCTTATGTTTCAATAAGATCATCCCTCATTCTTCTAAACTCCAATGAGTATAGGCCCAAGCTGCTCAACCAATCCTCATAAGAGAACCCCTCATCCCAGGAACCAGTTTAGTGAACCTTCTCTGAACTGCTTCCAATGCACCTATGTCCCTCCTTAAGTGAGATGACCAAAACTGTACACAGTAACCTCGGTATGGTCTCACCAATACCCTGTACCATTATAGCAAGACTTTCCTACTTTTATACTCCATCCCCCTTGTAGTAAAGACTAACATTCCATTTACCTTCCTAATAACTTGCTTCACCTGTGTACGGACTTTTTGTGATTCATGTACAAAGACACCCAGGTCCCTCTGTACCATAGCATTCTGCAGGCTCTCTCTGTGTAAATAATATTCTGCTTTTCTATGCTTCCTGCCAAAGTGGGCAACCTCATAGTTCCCCACATTATACTCCATATGCCAAATTTTTGCCCATTCACTTTATCTGTATCCCTTTTCAGACTGTTTGTATCCTCCTCATAACTTTCTTTCCTACCTATCTTTGTAACGTCAGCAAATTTGACGACACGACAGTTGGTCCCTATTTCCAAGTCATTAATAGAGATCGCAAGTTGAGGCTGCAGCACTGATCCCTCTGGCACTCCACTAGTTACAATTTGCCAACCTGAAAGTGCCTCATTTAACCCAACTCTGTCGCCTGTTAGTTAGCCAGTCCTCTACCCGTGCTAATATATCACCCCCAACACCATGAGCTCTTATCTTGTGTAGTAACATTTTGATGTGGCACCTTATCAAATGCCTTTGGAAATTGGCAGGGGGGAGCTAGATGCATAAATGCATTCGCATTTAAGGGGAAGCTATGTACGTATATGAGGGAGAAAGGAACAGAAGGATATGTTGATCACGTGAAATTAAGTAAAATGGAATGAGGCTCATATGGAGCATCGACCGCCAGCATAGAACTGTTGGGCCAAATGGCTTGTTTCTGTGCTGTGTAATTCTACATAATTCTATGTAATTGAATATAATTAAATTCAAGAATTTATTCAAGAGATAGCCACCCACTGCTTAAACATAACCGATAATAATAATTTAAATTAAAGGTCATGGCCACAAACTTGGGCTCCATTGCGCTGCCAGTGCTGGCGCTACAGAAGCCCCAAAAGTCTGTAAATGGCAATTGCCGAGCTTCCAGCCACTTTTGTCATGGCTCGTAAGCACCCCATGCTGGGCAGGGCAACAGCATGGACGTGCCTTATGTTACAATCCCCTTAGAGACAACTTTTAAAAAGAGCAAGTCAAATTCCCAGTTATTACTGGAAGAATTGTGCCACAAGATTTCATGTTTTAAGCAAAAAACTTTACAGTACAAGAGTTAAACAAAGCTAAACACTACTAACTTAACACAACAATTTGGAAACACATATTTTAAACTTAAAATCTTAACAGAACATGAAGCCGTATACTTCAAACTCTAAATCTCAACAGAACACTCCTATTTGACAGTTACTTCCACCCCAAGAATTTCCCTATACATTACAGGGACTAATCCAAAATGTACCGTAGCTCTTAGGAATTCACCTCACCCTAGGTTTATTTTCCAGATTCTCAAACTACATGTTTTCATTTGTCTTGCATTAAAAAAATCCGATTCCCAAATTAAAAGGTGCCTCTAGTAAATTAATACAGCCCATGAACCAGGTGATCATAACACTTCTGGGATATCAGGAATAGTCGGATAATGATGCCATACTGCCGTCCCAACTGATTTGGCGCACGTGTTGGGAAGTTATACCTCGCAGGGTCCAGTGTATGAATGTGCTAATTGCTCTCGGCTGAACTTGTACACAAGGGACCTCCCTATCCCCTACCACTAGTGCTATTTAAAGGAACAAGCATCCAACTTGCAGGTGAGGTGCTTTTGACTTACTTCTGCTGTGGCAACGTTTGTGGAAGTACTGTGGCTTTTTAATGGAGGTTTGTTGCTGAGTTGAGGCATCAATTCAGGGAGGGCAAAGGATTTGGTCACCTGTGCACAAAGGGGTGAATTTTATGGGCCCCCTGAGATAGGTTCAGAGACAGGTGGTCCCATTGAATTGGAATGGGAGGCAGGGGATGGAGGGCTCATTGCCTGCCCGTCGCAACGCAATTTTGTCAAGAGCAGGATAGGCCGAAGATGGCCATTCCACCCAGAGGCCAAATACGGCCCTTAAGTGGCCTATTAGCGGTCACTTAAGGGCTTCTTCCTGCGGCTGCTGAGATTTAACAAGCAGCATGGTGGCCCTTTGCCATGTGGGGAGGTCACCCAGTAAAATGAGGTGACCTCCCTGCAGACTTGTGGGGGGCGGAACTTCCTCCATGGGTCACAGATTGCCCATGGAGGGCCCCCACAGGAAAACCTGCAATTCCCTGAACCACCCTCCCCCTGCACTAAACGACCACCCTTCCCCCACCCCCCGCTTGCCATGGCCTGCCAGTCTGGCCCTGACGACTCCGCCTCACTTACCTATGGGTTCTGGGCAAGCACTGGGCATGGGTCCAAGACCTCCTGCAGTACTGGCAGTGGCTACCATTCCCAGTGGTGCTGCTGGTACTGCTGATATTGCTGAGCTTCCGGCCCTCTGATTGGCCGGCAACTCTTGGAGGCAGGAGTCTCCCCCCTCCCCCCCACAGTCTTTTCGGCCCGCTGCTGGGAGACCCGCCGTTGGCATAAACCCAGCCCCAAGTGTGCAAGAGGTATGGGAGCTGTCATTGCAGTGTCTCTGGGTCTGCAACACGACCAACAAATGGAGCAGAGGCTGTAGAGACAGGAAGCTCTACGAAGAGGGAGGAGGAGGACTGTCCACTGAATGCCTTACCCCCACCAGTTTTCATAGAGCACTTCTCCATCTCACCCAGGAACAATGCCTGACATGACTCAACTCAACAAGGAGGTGGTCACAAAACAAGTGGATCTGCAGCCTCACAGCAGTGCAAAGATGGCACTGCCAGTGGCAGTAACAGTCACAGTTGCATTAAACTTCTACGTGATCGGATCATTCCAACTGTGACTGTGTAACATAGAAAACATATCCCAGTATGCCATCATAGTTGCATCCGAGAGGTCACGGAGGCCCTATATATGAAGTGAGGTGATTTCATCATATTCCTTCTGAGCAGAGAGAATTAGGATGAGCAGACACATGGATCTGCCAAAATAGCAGGATTGCCAATGTTGCAGGGAGCCATCGACTGTACGCACATGTCTCTGCGGACCCTCCATGTCAACAAGTAGAAGTACAGAAACCAAAAAGGCTACAATTCCATTAATGTGCAGTTGGTGTGCGACCATACATGGACCATTTTGTTGGTGAATGCCTGCTCTCCTGGCAGCAGCTATGATGCCTACATCCTGATGCAGTCTGCCGTTCCTGCTGTCTTCAGGCATTCAAGCTGAACTAGAGGATGGCTACTCAGATACAGGGGCTAGCCCATCTACACATGGCTAATGCCCCTCCCTCCACCACCCGACCACTCGAGGACACTAGGTGTACAATGAAAGCCATGCTGCCACCTGAAACATCATGGAGCAGATCAAGAATGTGCTTAAGCAATGGTCCTGATGCCCGGACCACTCGAGGGAGTTCGACAGTACTCTTTGGATTGTGTACTGTAAGAGGAGACTGGCTTAGGGAATCATGGGATATTTGGCGTAACTTAGGTCCATGAAACTTGAGAATAGCTTGCCTGTTGGACACACAAATCACATGAAGAATCTAATCAAGAGATAGACGAGGTCAGGGGTGAAGACACAGGGAATCACATGAATAACCTGATCAAGAAGTTGATGAGGTGAATAATATGATCAAGGAAGGATGATCAAAGAATGATGAGATCAGGAAAGAGAGTAAGATGGGAAGATGATGTAATTAAAGAAACAGCTTGTCAAGTAAACCTCCTGTAACTGTATAAATTGACTGCTCAAACATTGTACTAGTATCTCCCGATGATCATTTGTGAGTGTAGGACTTCTCCTTGCATGCTCGTGATAAAGATCGCTCATTTGGACAAGACATCCGACTCTCGAGGTGTTTTTGGGTACCGGGGCAAGCCCTCACCTTTACATTTGGCATAGTCAGCAGGATACAACACATTGGGACCGCGACGGTGAGGCGACCGATCAAGGGGTGAGTACCTTTTATTTTACCACCCGTAGTTAGGAAAAGTTTACCTCACAGTCGCGGGACTGGCATTTTAAGTGGGTATCAAAGAACCAATGCCTGGAGACTCAAGTGCTGAGCGATCAAAGCACGCGCCAAGGTAGTAGGTCACGAGTTGAGAGAACCGGGCAGACAGCCGCGCTGTGAAAGCCACAACGCAGAACCACATAGTAGGTGAAGCCGCGCAGGGGATTTAGAGGTATCTCGAAGGCTGTATCCATGCAGCAGACCACGCTGAGAGAGACCGCAAAGCAGACCTTCACTAGAGGTCGAGTTGTGCAGGGGATTTAAAGGGATCCCGCAGGTCAATACCACTTGGGCAGACCAAACTCTGACAGAATAACTAATAGTGCAGAAGGCCTAGATTGGGGATCGGGTGGGGGTCCCTTACCAGGTTTCTAGCAGATGAAGATGAAAATTTGATCAGTAAAATGAAAAAAGGTGGGTGGAAATCTAATGACCCCCCAGAAGCATAAAGAGCATGGTGGAAGGGCCAAAAGAAAGATCCAAAGGATAAGGCAATTATGATCACAATCAATTCTTATATGGGACTCTGCTGCCGAGTCCACAAACATTCCCAAAAGCAGAAATAAATTAACGGTGAGTCCAAAAACAAGTCCAGAGATAGAAACAAGTTTCAGAAAACAATTGGTAGAAATTACATTGGAAGTATCACAGTAGTCTAAAATGCTGTTGAAAGGATAAAAGAAGGAAAACTTGCATGTGTATGTAAGTCTATGTTGGTGTTTGGTCTCTTTGTGTGTTCGGAAGTTGTTGAATGATAAATGTGAATGTGTGTGAAGTGTCTGTGAGTAAAGTTGTATTAAATTGGTGTAAGTTAAAAGAAGAAGCTAGAAGAAGCTATGAGAAAGATGAGTGTTTAAGCATTGCTTTCTAACTTGCTTTGTTTGGTAGTAGTGAAATTTATAGGCTGGGTCTGGGTTGCACAGATTTCAGACGACCCTGTCGGTGAGGCAGAACAGTAAATGCTGGTAAACACGTGTAAAGACAGATAAATTAAAGCAGTTTGGCTGTTGGTGCATCAGGCTAAGTGTAAGCAGCAGGAGGAAAAGCATGGACAGTCGGAGTTAGAATTGAGTAGATTAAGGAAAGATAAGGAAGATAGATGTGCCATAGTTGACATGACAAAGAGTCAATTACAGAAAGAAAGGTATAAATGAGGGGAGGGAAGACCCAGCTATATAGAAGAGACAGGTCAGTGAGCTGGGAAAGTGGAGTTCCTGAAGGCATATTGTGCAGATGTATCAAGTGAAGGGGAAAAGAGGAAGGCGGGAGAATTGGGATCGTTGACGTAATTGAATTATTTCTGTTTCCCTTCCTTTAAACACACGTGCTACTCTTTTCTGTCTGTGGGTGGATGCGGATTTATTTATCTCATTTGGGTGCATGATATTTGTATGTTTGAATTCGTGATTTTCAGTGCAATTTTAAAGCTAAGACATACTGGCACAGACTACTGGCAACTGGGGCTGAAGCTCCAGTTTGTTTGCCAAATATAAAGATAAGACTGAAACCTTGTAGAAGTCTGGCAGAAACCCAGTTTTAGCCTTTCAAACTTTTGCAGCAAGTTAAAGAAGACGCAATTCAAATGTGGTTAAGTTGGGAACATCAGAACTTGGAAGTTATTCTAAAGGACAGGGAACAGTTGCCAGGAGCAGGGATCAAGTGATTGTTAGGGTGCTACTTGCAAGACCAAGCTTAGCATCTCACTGGCGAGGACCTTACGAGGTCCCGATGACCAGCAACACTTGTACATGTGGATGTGGAAGGGAAAGGCCAGTGGAAACACTGGACACAGATCAAGGAATATGGAAATGCAAAGAATAATAAGGACGAATCGGTGATGACCAGTATCTGCTATGTTCTCTCTTTACAGGACATGAAAACCGCAGTACTGTTGATATGGCTGGCAGCCATGATTGCGGAAGGAACCAAGTCGGTTGACTGGGGGACCCAACAAGACCTGTTCTATAAGAACTCGAGCGATGCCAATTGCGATCGGGCGCGTGGAACGTTAAATGTCACAGTTAACAAACTAGTATGCCTATGGAGTAGCTCAGGGCAGTTGGGAATGGGGAACAGCAGTGCCTGAAGTTTCAAAGTGTGGCAATGAAGGTTCCCTTTATACTTAAAGCAGTCATACATAAATCTGGCATCAGTATCACCCACTGTAGTTCTAACTTTATAACCCCTATTCTATCTGTATGCAGTTACTTGTTGGATTAAGTTCTATTCAAGTTATTTGTTATTAAATTGTCTAACCAATGTGAATGTTGACTGCAGGCTCCCATTTTGGGTAATCTGCTTATTATTTGTATCCTGAACGAGAGAGGTTGTTAGACTCCATTAAGTGTACATAAGCACATTGACTAGCTTCGTGGCTGAACTGCACAGCCAGATTCATTGATTCAATGTAACTCTTAATTTAAAAAAAATTGAATTGCTAGAATAATTGTGTAGAGCCAGTTGGTATTTATTAATGAATTACAGCTGTTAGCTATAATGAGCTTGCTGACTTCTAAATCATATTGAGCAAAGCAATGTTTCAATGTAATTTTAAGTTAGATTTGAATTTAACCAACATGCTCGCAAAACACTAAAGAACCAGGGCCATCCAAACTCTTCTCGGGGTAGAGAATACAGGGATCATAGGAGATAGCAATTGGCCTAAGCACTACCGCATACCCAAACACGTGACTCAGAAAGATTCCCTCCTTGCGGGATCTTGCTGGCTCGGTGCAGGGAATAATGTTATCTGTCCACATCCCATTGGGATAGGGACGAGAGCCGCGCATGGTTTTAATACCACCCTAAACTGTACCCTTGAAATTTCCAGCACCTGCCATGAACTGACACATGTGGCACATTGTGAAGAAAGGGAATACTGCGTGACCACCAGCGAACCTCAATACCAGTACGGTAACATCCACTGCCCACTGATCAACTCGAGATTCTGCTTCCACCCCCCGGCCCCAACGACAATCGGGCATTCGGTGATAACTCGCATCGGCCTCCCCGTAGGGAGTGGATGAACATAACCGATGATCTAACAGAGGACTTGTTGAGATAGCTGCTTCCCAAGGGGAAGTGAATCCCTGAACTGCTGCAACATCAACTGAAGGTGCGGGAAGGGCAGAGAATTCTAGGGTAATGGCTACCTTGGGCCAGGGCTGGCCAAGGGCCAAAAGGGGGGTCCGTAAGGAGAGACTGGCTTAGGGAATCATGGGATACTTGGCGTAACCTAGGACCCTGAAACTTTAATAATCTAATTAAAAGATAGATGACGTCAGGGGTGGGGGTGTGGATAAAGAGGGAAATCACATGAATAACCTAATCAAGAGGTTGGCGAGGTGAATAATATGATCAAGGAAGGATGATCAAGGAACGATGAGATCAGGAAAGAGAGTAAGATGGGAAGATGATGTAATTAAAGAAACAGCTTATCAAGTAAACCTCCCGTAACTGGATAAATTGACTGCTCAAACATTGTACTAGTAGAATCCTTATGACCATTTGTGAGAGTAGGACTTCTCCTTGCATGCTCATAATAAAGATCGCTCGTTTGGACAAGACATCCGACTCTCCTGGCATTTTTGGCTACCGGGGCAAGCCCTCACCCTTACAGTACCAAAGTTCATTGTGGGCTGCTCTGTCCTCCACAACATCACTATCATGAGGTTGTAGCCATTGCCACCAGGAATCTAGAGCTGCCTTGCAGGGAGGAGAAGGAGGAAGAGGAGGAGGCAGGAAGGGTGCAGACAGGACCCTTCTTTCTAGACTGGCTGTCAGAGAGTGCCTGCAAAGACTTTGGTTCCCTTAGGGGAACATCCCTTCACCACCAAGGCTCCACCTTATCATCCATATGGGGTGCCCCATCACAGCATCCCCTTGGGCAAGATGCTGAAATAAAAGCCAACAACAGTAACTTTTCCAAAATACCTTTATCCCAAACGCATCAACTTATAGGAACATAGGAGCAGCAGTAGGCCATTCAGCCCATTGAGCCTGCTCTGCCATTCAGTTAGATCATGGCTGATCATCTACCTCAACACCACTTTCCCGTGCTATCCCCCTATCCCTTGATGTCATTAGTATCCAGAAATCTATCAATTTATGTCTTGAACATGCCCAATGACTGAGCCTCCAAGACCCTCTGGGGTAGAGAATTCCAAAGATTCATGACCCTCAGAGTGAAGAAATTCTTCCTCATCCCACTCTTAAATGGCCTGCCCCTTATTCTGAGACTATATCCTTTGGTTCTAGACTCACCAGCCAGGGGACACATCCCATCTACATCCACCCTGTCACGCCCTGTAAGAATTTTGTCAGTTTCAATGAGATCACCTCTCATTCCTGGAAACTCTAGAGAATACAGGCCCAATTTCCTCAATCTCTTCTCATAAGACAATCCTACCATCCCTGGAATTAGTCTGGTGAATCTACATTGCACTCCCTCTGTGGCAAATATATCCTTCCTTAGATAAGGAGACCAAATCTGTGCGCAATACTCCAGGTGCAGTCACACCAAGGCTCTATACAATTGCATACTAAAATAAAAGCAAAATACAGCAGATGTTGGAAATCTGAAATAAAAACAGAAAGTGCTGGAAATATTCAACAGGTCAGGCAGCATCTGTGAAGAGAGAAGCAGAGTTAATGTTTCAAGTCTGTGACCTTTCATCAAAACTGATGCTGTGGTGCGAACTTTACTTACCACTTATCAGCCTAAGCCTGGATGTTGTCCATGTCCTGCTGCATCTGGACACGGGCTGCTTCGGTATCTGAGGAGTCGCTAATAGTGCTGAACATTGTGCAATCATCAGTGAACATCCCCACTTCTGACCTTATGATGAAGGGAAGGTCATTGATGAAATAGCTGAAGATGGTTGGGCCTAGGACACCACCCTGAGGAACTCCTGTAGTGATGTCCTGGGAATGTGATAATTGAACTCCAACAACCACAACCATCTTTCTTTGTGCTAGGTATGACACCAGCCAGCGGAGACTTTTCCCCTGATTCCCATTGACTCCAGTTTTGCTAGAGCTCCTTGATGCCATACTTGGTCAAATGCTGCCTTAATGTCAAGGGCAGTCACTCTCACCTCACCTCTGGAGTTCAGCTCTTTTGTCCATGTTTGGACCAAAACAGTAATGAGGTCAGGATCTGAGTGGCCCTGGGTGGAACCCAAATTGAGCGTCAGTGAACAGGTCATTGCTGAGCAAGTGGCGCTTGATAGCACTGTCATGACCCCTTCCATCACTTTACTGATGATTGAGAGTAGACTGATTGGGCAGGAATTGGCTGGGTTGGATTTTTCCTACTTTTTGTGTACAGGACATACCTGGGCAATTTTCCACATTGCCGGGTAGAGGCCTGTGTTGTAGCTGTACTGGAACAGCTTGGCTAGGGACGCAGCTAGTTCTGGAGCACTGATCTTCAGTACTATAGCCGGATGTAGTCAGGACTTATAGCCTTTGCAGTATCCAGTGCCTTTAGCCATTTATTGATATCACATGGAGTGTATCGGATTGGCTGTGACTGACATCTGTGATGCTGGGAAAAGGCCGAGATGGATCATCCACTCAGCATTTCCGGCTGAAGATGGATGCAAATGCTTCAGCCTTGTCTTTTGCACTGATGTGTTGGGCTCCCCCATTATTGAGGGTGGGGATATTTGTGGAGCTTCCTCCTCTGTTAGTTGTTTAATTGTCCACCACCATTCAAGACTGGATGTGGCAGAACTGCAGAGCTTAGGTCTGATTCATTGATTATGGGATCATTTAGCCCTGTCTATTGCATGCTGCTTCCGCTGTTTGACATGCAAGTAGTCCTGTGTTGTAGCTTCACCAGGTTGACACCTCATTTTTAGGAATGCCTAGTGCTGCTTCTGGCATGCCCTCCTGCACTCTTCATTGAACCAGGGTTGATGCCCCGGCTTGATGGTAATGGTAGAGTGGGGGATGTGCCAGGTCTTGAGGTTACAGATTGTGGTTGAGTACAATTCTGCTGCTGCTGATGGCCCACAGCACCAAATGGATGCCCAGTTTTGAGTTGCTAGATCCATTCAAAATCTATCCCATTTAGCACGGTGCCACACAACACAATGGTGAGTATCCTTAACATGAAGATGGGACTTTGTCTCCACAAGAACTGTGCAGTGATCACTCCGACTAATACTGTCATGGACAGGTGCATCTGCGACAGGTAGATTGACGATGACAAGGTCAAGAAGATTTTTCCCTCCTGTTGGTTCTCTCACCATCTGCCACAGACCCAGTCCAGCAACAATGTCCTTTAGGACTCGGATAGCTTGGTCAGTAGTGGTGCTAACGAGCCACTCTTGGTGATGGACATCGAAATCCCCCACCCAAAGTACATTCTGTGCCCTTGCTACCCTCAATGCTTCTTCTAACATAGAGAAGCACTGATTCATCAGCCGAGGGTGGAGTGATAGATTGTAATCAGCAGGAGGTTTCGTTGCCCAAGTTTGACCTGATGCCATGAGACTTTATGGGATCCAGAGTCAATGTTGAGGACTCCCAGGGCAACTCTCTCCTGACTGTATACCACTGTGCTGTCACCTCTGGTGGGTCTGTCCTGCCAGTGGGACAGGACATACCAAGGGATGGTGATGGTGATGTCAGGGACATTGTCTGTCAGGCATGATTCTGTGTATATGACTATGTCAGGCTGTTGCTTGACTAGTCTGTGGGACAGTTCTCTCAACTTTGGCACAAGCCCCCAGATGTTAGTAAGGAGGACTTTGCAGGATTGACAGGGCTGGGTTTGCCGTTGTTGTTTCCAGTGCTTAGGTTGATGCCGGGTGGTCATTCCTTTTCGTTGACTTTGTTGCGTTTTTTGATGCAACTGAATGGCTTGGTAGGCCATTTTAGAGGGCATTTAAGAGTCAACTACATTGCTGTGAGTCTGGAGTCAGACTTAGGTCAGCCCAGTGTTATGACCAGGTGAGCAAGGGGTCTCAGGCTCCCCTCTTGCCCCTTTTCTAGTTTGGCCGTAACAGTCTTTAACTTTTTGAAAACAGTGATTTTAGCTTACCACCTCATTGGGCCCTTGTTCACTGCACTCTAATTGCAATTGCAAATAAACCAATCAGTCAGGTTTTCTTGAGTTTAAACAAGAAAGATATAAGTTTATTATCTTATCTTATCACTCTAACCCAGTTAAAGTCATTAAAGTGTGCGACGCAACCACGCTCACATGCATACGAGAGGCACGCATACACAAATAGATACAGAGGGGAAGAAAGAATTAGGGGCGTTGAAGTAGAGTTTGTAATAAACGGATTACAGGTACGGTTCTTAGTGTCCTTGCGGTAGTGTCCTTGATTGAAGTGAAGGTCTTGGAGTTCTTGCTGCAGCCAGGTGTACAATTTCAGACTTGCTTCTCTGGTACCAGAAAGCTGAAGAGGGGCTTCGTAGTGCTGAAGTTAAGCTGCCACCGTGGGTTCCCTGGAACTTTGCTGGACAGAGACAGAGAGAGAGGTCTTCTCCTTGGTGTTCAAATTGCCGCTTTTTTCATTCTGAGGCACAATTCAAAAGCCCCTGTCATGTGACCATCTCTTTGTTTGAAACAGCAACTTCTTGGAGGGTTGTTGGATTTCAGAGCCTTCCAGTCATACTCAGTGGGGGGTGGAGTTTTCCCTCTTACAAAGTCAAAGGCTGTCAATGTCTTTTGATCATCACTATTGGCAAAATCCATCTCGCTAATTGAATCAATGATCTTTCTTATTGTCTCTCTATTCAACTGTCTCTCAGCTAGTCCTTGTGTTCTCAGAATGCAAATGTCATAGAGTCATAGAGTTATACAGAACAGAAACAGGCACTTCGGCCCATCGTGTCTGTGCCAGCCATCAAGCACCTAACAATTCTCATCCCATCCCATTTTCCAGCACTTGGCCCGTAGCCTTGTATGCTATGGCAGTTCAAGTGCTCATCTAAACACTTCTTAAATGTTGTGAGGGTTCCTGCCTCTACCACCCTTTCAGGCAGTGTGTTCCAGATTCCAACCAACCTCTGGGTGAAAAGATTTTTCCTCAAATCCCCTCTAAACCTTATGCCCCTTACCTTAAATCTATGCCCGCTGGTTATTGATCCCTCCGCTAAGGAAAAAAGTTTCTTCCTATCTAACCTATCAATGCCTCTCATAATTTTGTAAACCTCAATCATGTCCCTCCTCAGCCTTCTCTGCTCTAAGGAAAACAACCCTAGCCTTTCCAGTCTCTCTTCATAGCTGAAAAGCTCCCATCCAGGCAACATCCTGGTGAATCTCCTCTGCACCCTCTCCAGTGCAATCACATCCTTCCTATAGTGTGGTGCCCAGAACTATACAGTACTCCAGCTATGGCCTAACTAGCATTTTATACAGCTCCATCATAACCTCCCTGCTCTTATATTCTATTCCTCAGCTAATATAGGGAAGTATCCTATATGCCTTCCTAACCACCTTATCCACCTGTGCTGCTGTCTTCAGTGATCTATGGACAAGGACACCAAGGTCCCTCTGACCCTCTGTACTTCCCAGTGTCCTACCATCCATTGTATATTCCCTTGCCTTGTTAGGCCTCCAAAAATGCATTACCTCACACTTGTCAGGATTAAATTCCATTTGCCACTGCTCCACCCATCTTACCAGCCCATCTGTATTGTCCTGTAATCTAAGGCTTTCCTCCTCACTATTTACGACACCACCAATTTTCGTGTCATCTGCGAACTTACTGATCATACCTCCTATATTCGAGTCTAAATCATTAATGTACACTACAAACAGCAAGGGTCCCAGCAACGATCCCTGTGGTACACCACTGGTCACAGGTTTCCACTCGCAAAAACAACCCTCGACCATCACCCTCTGCCTTCTACCACTAAGCCAATTTTGGATCCAATTTGCCAAATTGCCCTGTGTCCCATGGGCTCTTACCTTCTTAACCAAACTCCCATGTGGGACCTTATCAAAAGCCTTACTGAAGTCCATGTAGACTACATCAACTGCTTTACCCTCATCAACACATCTAGTCACCTACTCGAAAAATCCAATCAAGTTAGTTAGACACGATTGCCCTCTGACAAAGCCATGCTGACTATCCCTGATTAATCCCTACCTCTCCAAGTGGAGATTAATCCTGCCCTTCAGAACTTATTCCAATAGTTTCCTTACCACTGATGTTAGACTCACCGGCCTGTAATTACCTGGTTTATCCCTGCTACCCTTCTTGAATAATGTTACTGCATTCGCTGTCCTCCAGTCCTCTGGTAACTCTCCTGTGGCCAGAAAGGTGTCGGAGGAAATTTGTGTCCGAGCCCCTGCTATCTCCTCCCTTGCCTCACATAACAGCCTGGGATACATCTCATCTGGGCCTGGGGATTTATCCACTTTTAAGCCTGCTAAAACAGCTAATACTTCCTTTCAATGCTAATATGTTCAAATACATCACAATCCCCCTCCCTGATCTCTACACCTACATTGTCCTTTTCCACAGTGAACACAGATGAAAAGTAATCACTTAAAACCTCACCTATGTCCTCTGGCTCCATACACAGATTGCCACTTTGGTCCCTAATGGACCCTACTCTTCCCCTGGTTATCCTCTTTCCCTTAATATATTTATAAAATGCCTTAGGATTTTCCTTTATCTTGCCCGCCAGTGTTTTTTCATATCCCATCTTTGCTCTCCTAATTACGTTTTTAAGTACCCCCTATACTTTCTATACTCTTCTAGTGCCTCTGCTGTTTTCAGAGCTCTGAATCTTCCAAAAGCCTCCTTTTTTTCCCTTATCCAATCCTCTATATCCCTTGACATCCAAGGTTCCCTGGATGTGTTGGTCCTACCCTTCACCTTACCAGGAACATGTTGGCTCTGAACTCTCACTGTTTACTCTTTTAATAACTCCCACTGATCTGATGTAGACTTTCCTACAAGTAGCTGCTCCCAGTCCACTTTGGCCAGATCCTGTTTTATCATTTTGAAATCAGCCTTCCCCATTATTTCCGGCCATCTTTTAGCTGTTCAATTCTGCTTCTTTTCTTTTTCAAAAGCCATTTACAATATCCAATAAAAAAGTTTCAAGCCATGTCCCATATGACGAAATTACTAGGTTTCCATTTGGCAGGTGTGATTTCTGTCACACCAGGTAAGGACAGCACGTTTCCTTCCCTAAAGGACATTAGTGAACCATGTGATGTCATTGAACTTTTTCGAGCACCGTTGCCAGGTCCTAGGGCCAGACTCATTGCATTGACCGTGCCGACCACTTGCTCCCATTCTCTTCAGATGTCATTTCTTGATGGTCTCCTGGCCCCCGCGGAAACATGGCTTCTCTCCTATATATAAAAGCAAAATACTGTAGATGCTGGAAATCTGAAATAAAAACAAGAAATGCTGGAAATACTCAGCAGGTCTGGCAGCATCTGTGCAGAGAGAAGCAGAATTAAGGTTTCAGGTCAGAGACCCTTCTTCAGAACTGGCAAATATTGGAAATGTAAAAGGTTTAAGCAAGTAAAGTGGGAGTGGGGCAAGAGATAACAAAGGTGAAGGTGTTGATAGGACAAGGTCATAGAGAATAACTGACCAGAGGGTCATGGAACAAAGGCGAACGGTATGTTAATGGTGTGCTGAAAGACAAAGCGTTAGTACAGAGAGGGTGTGAATGACTGTAAAGCACAGAGCACTCCCAGCAAAACATAAAAAAACACATTAAAAAAACCAAAACAGTGGGCAAGCACAGTGGAAACAAACTAAACAAACTGAAAAACCTAAAATAAAATAACCAAATAAAAAAGGAAAAAGAAAAAAAGAAAAAATAACAAAGCATAAAAAGAGGGACCCATCATGCTCTGAAATTATTTAACTCAGTGTTCAGTCCGGCAGGCTGTAGTGTGCCTAAATGGTAAATGAGATGCTGTTCCTCGAGCTTGTGTTGATGTTCATTGGAACACTGCAGCAATCTCAGGACAGAGATGTGAGCATGAGAGCAGGGGGGTGTGTTGAAATGGCAAGCAACCAGAAGCTTGGGGTCATGCTTATGGACTGAGCGGAGGCGTTCTGCAAAGCGGTCACCCGATCTGCGTTTGGTCTCCCCAATGTAGAGGATACCACATTGTGAACAGCGAATACAGTATACTACATTGAAAGAAGTACAAGTAAATCGCTGCTTCACCTGAAAGGAGTGTTTGGGGCCTGGGATAGTGAGGAGAGAGGAGGTAAATGGGCAGGTATTACACCTCCTGCGATTGCAAGGGAAGGTGCCGTGGGAAGGGGACGAGGTGGTGGGAGTAATGGAGGAGTGGACGAGGGTGTCGCGGAGGGAACGATCCCTTCGGAATGCTGACAGGGGAAGGGAGGGGAAGATGCGTTTCGTAGTAGCATCATGCTGGATGTGGCGGAAATGGCGGAGGATGATCCTTTGGATCTGGAGGCTGCTGAGGTGGAAAGTGAGGACAAGAGGAACCCTATCACGGTTC
Organism: Heterodontus francisci; assembly: GCF_036365525.1. Taxonomy (NCBI): domain Eukaryota; kingdom Metazoa; phylum Chordata; class Chondrichthyes; order Heterodontiformes; family Heterodontidae; genus Heterodontus; species Heterodontus francisci. The sequence continues at coordinate 69,089,336 of NC_090375.1, read as the reverse complement.
TCTCCTCCTGTCCACCTCCATGTCAAAGGCCTCCAGCGCTGGATCTGTGAGCCCTATCTCTGCCCCTGTCCTCCATTTACTTTGTTTCCAATTGCAGACAATTCTGGTACTGGTACTCAGCAGAAGCTTCCTTTCAGTCTCTGCAACTTCTCCTTAAGAGGTGTTGACTGTCTTTAAGAGCTGGAGGCTAGCTGGAACACCTTGCTAGCCTCATATGCTGTTAGGCCCTTATTGAGCCAGTCAGTAGTGGAGGTCACGCTCAGATGCACACTACAATCAGGCAAATGAGGAGGCAACATGATGTTTAAGGGCTGCATGCCTCAACGTGACCGAGCATGGGTGGATCATGAATTGAGACTCCTGGACCTGAAAATCAGTGCAGACGAATTTTTAGCCCCATGATCTTTGAAACTTAAAGGAAAAGAGGTAATTCCAGTTTGCTTTGGATGTAGAATCAGCACTCTCCATGCAGGAGGGAATTTGGTGAGCAGCTTGGTTATGCTGTTTTTCCAGACCATCCTGGACAATCTGGCATATTCCACAGTTGGAGGCAGGATGTATAGGATTCTGGGATTCCTTGGAAAGTGCACCAATTCTGTCCAGGATACAGTGAAGAGTAAGTACACCTACATAAAGAAGATATACTTGCCTTTCAACAGCCCTAAGTGGGCTCCTCCACAATGCTGTATCTGAACAGCAATCAAGCATCAAGATCTGAAATCCTGCTGCATGAAATATGTTATAGGAGCTTGAATCTGAAGAACTATTATGAAGTTATATTATAAAATTATTATGAAACATTCCTAGCATTATGTATAAAAGATATTGTGCCAATTGTGGATCTAGCATTTTTGCTTCCATGTCCAAAATCCTAAATAGTTCAGAAAAAGTTGCAGTTTGTGCTTTATCTTGTTTTGTTGTTTTATTAAACCAAATGCTAAGGAATTTCATCTGTAAGTAATTTTCCACAGGAATACAGATATGGGATGAGGCATGCAAACCACAATTCCTGGCTTAACTACATGAATCTTGATGCTAATCATAAATAATTTCTGGGAACTGTAGGCATAGGTGTCAATTGGGACTGTCGCCTGCACCTCAATGAATCTCTTCAGCTGACAGTGATGGATCTTGAAAGCCCCAAGATCTCAAGCCTCAGGCTTCTCAAAGAAACACAAATTTTAAACAGAAAGAGCTGTTCGAGATGTTTCAAATATTGTATTGTATAGGTAAGTTTAATTGTGTTCTTGTAAATTTTGTCATTTTAACAGCTCTATTATGGTATTATATTTCCTGTCGTACATTCCCAGTTTGTGGCAAAATCATGGTGGCAGTCAAAAGAATTTTCAAAAATATTTGAAGCTGGATCTTTTATTGATAGATGTTGCCAGTTGCTCATGTTTGATTAACTGTTTCCATATGTCCTTCATTGATTTTTTTATGGCTTTCCTCACATATGATTCCTATGTTATCAATCTCTTCATTTGTGTTTAGTTGCTGTTTCCTGCATATGAAATCTGAGCAAATCAGTTGGAACGAAGTTGCACAAGAGTAACATGACAGCCAGAAAATAATAATGGATGGAAAATCCAGCGGGGTCCACTGACTTCCTGGCCTGCATTCCAGATATGCACTCCAAGCAAGTGAAACTCTGCATCAAGAGTAAAAATTCACAACACCTTTGTGTTTCAAATAGCTAAAACACAATCCATGGATTAGTGCCAGGAAAACTGTTTTTGGAAACCCTTTGGGATTCTCCTACTTGTCCGCCGCAAGTTCTGGTGGAAGAGAGAAAGAATCTCCAGAGATATTAGCCTCCATGTGTCTTTGAAATGATAACTAAAGTTAATCCATGTAGTATCATAGTGGTTGCAGATTGAAGTGCTGCATTCAACATTGACATAATCTTGACCTTACTGCAATATAAATTGAACCTCTTGCAGTACAAATTTATTTTCCTATCAGCTTTTCAGCACAGATTCATTGGTCTCTGGTATCCCCTCTCCTGTGTCTTGATGCTAAAGCTTTATTTTAAGAGATATTAGCAAAAGGATACACCAAAGGAAAAGCATCATTTCCCTATTGTTTGGACTAAAAGCCTTAAGAAATAACAACTTAGTTCTAGTCTTAACAAAAAACAAATAATTTCACGAAGAACACTATAAATGCAAAGTGCACTGCTGAAGAATGGCTTCAGGCTGTGTGATCTTGCTGTTCGAGCAGCATAGGCGGCTATCAAAATGCAAAAGAGAGTAAGCTCTATTCATAGTTCAGTGGGTATATCCAGTGAGCCAGCTAAGGTAAAAAGACCACGATGATTCCATGTTTGGTCCCAGGTATTAGGACAAATATATCCCTCTATTTTTGATATAGTTCAGACAAGACAATTAATCTGGTGAGACAGGGAGATGACAGCCAAAATATAGCCAATCAATCAGAATTTATTAAGATATACTTGACAAATAGGCAATAAGCAACGACTGTCCACGGGTCTTTGCTGTCCCTAAACAGTCAGACTTTAGGCAATGCTCTCCCCTTGGGTCTCTCCTTCTTCTCCTTCAAGTGGAACTAGAGTATATTTAGGCAGGCTTCAGGAATTTTTATACAGGTGCAACTGTGTATTTCCAGTGGTCCAGATTCTGACCTCATACATTCCTTTTCTTTTGAAGTCTTAGGCTTGTTAGACAGCATTCATTGTATTTGGTAAAAGCAATTAACTTTGACCCTCACCATCCACATCATAATTGATACAATCAATAGCTCATTCAAGGATATGTTGCCATCATGCATAATCATAGTCATCTCCTGGATTACTCTGGGTGAGGTTAATATGCAGACACATTAAGGGCTTGCATTGTTTCGAACAGTGGGATCCTTTAACAGTGCACCCCTGTGACTGTCTTGCAATCTTGAACTACACATTCCCCAGACAGACTTAATTCTTCTAAACTGTTCTCATTTCCATCCAATCATCCTGGATTGTTCCAATGTTCCACCCTCTATTGCTGTAAGCATCTGGTCTCCACCAACATATTGTCCCTAATCATGACGTGACATTGTTTATTTAGGTTTAACTTAAACAATGCAGCTTTCCACATACCAGCAGTTCAATTCCTTGCTTCCCAAAAGAACCCACACCACACAAATATATATTACGGTGCCTAAAATTCAGTTACAGGAACAAAAATAAAAACCCATGCTTCTATAAAACCCTATACTTCTTACACTGGTCTGTGTTGAGTTAGCTGATTTCAGTCATGGTGGCATATGGGTGCCACAGTTGACCTCAGTACCATCCAATTATGGTGCAGACCCTCTTACTGATTCAATGACCCCTGGCAGTACTGTACATTTGATGACAGTGGGTTAAGGTAGGGTCAGGCTTGGCTATGATGGTGCCATCATCAAATAGATGATCAAACAATGGAGAATGTCAGTGAGAATAAAAGAAAATGCATATAAGTTTTCCCCATAAATAGGGCTCTACCAAATGCATGTCAAATTTTACAAATTTGACAGTCACAGCATTTTAAGAATTTGAATTCCACAATTTCATGTATTTAAATTGTAAACCATGAAAATTATCTATTTAAAACAAAAAAAAGACAAGGACGTTTCTGGTTTCCAACGGCATTTATTGTATCCTCAAAATCTATTGTAAAAAGCTAACAAGAACCAGGTCACATTCAAGCTTAAGGCATGAGATATACATGGTTCTGAAATAGCTTGATAGGGTAGAAGCTGAGAGAGTGTTTCCAATGGTTGGGGAATCTAGAATGCGGGGGCACAGTCTCAGGATAAGGGGCCAATCATTCAGGACTGAGATGAGGAGAAATTACTACATTCAAAGGGTTGTGAGTCTTTGGAATTCTCTACCCCCAGAGGGTTGTGGATGCTCCATCAATGAATACATTTAAGGTTGGGATAGATAGATTTTTGGTCTCGCAGGGAATCAAGGGATATGGGGAGCGGGAAGGAAAGTGGAATTGAAGCCCAAGATCAGCCATGATCATATTGAATGGCGGAGCAGGCTTGATGGGCCATATGGTCTACTTCTGCTCCTATTTCTGGGGTTCTTGTGTTCTTGTGTTTACTCACTGAAGTCAGTGATTGAGTGTAAGCATGGAGCAACCTGCAACTATTTCTTTCCTCATTCCCTGTCTCTGCGCTGCAAACACATGCCCGTGTTCTGCATCCACAGAGTTTTTTAGAATTGTCAGTCAGTGCCATGCTAGCCTTGCAAGGTGGGGGATTCTACATTCCACAGAGTTCCAAAACAGCAGCACAGGCAGAGTACAATCTGCTTCTTTTGCAATGCTCTTATAAGCAGGAATCTCCAACCTACGGTTCTCGTCAAAGCCAGGAATCGCATCAAACGAGTTTAAATCCATCATCAACAGGCTCATTTGTGCAGGGTCAAAGATACACACAGCTTTCAGGAATGCTGCAGAATGTTGTTGAAACCTCTGAGCCATTTTTTCTTCACTGCATGACTCTTCCCCGTAGCAGTAATATTCTTTGAGCTTCTTTGCCACGCAAGAAAACACCTTGAGCACAGGCACTTCATTCAGCGTCATCATAATGTTAAAATAAATGCAAATAAAAGCAAAATACTGCAGATGCTGGAAATCTGAAATAAAAACAAAAAATGCTGGAAATACTCAGCAGGTCTGGCAGCATCTGTGGAGCGAGAAGTAGAGTTAGCGTTTCAGATCAGTGACCTTTCATCAGAACTTTGATGAAAGGTCACTGACCTGAAACATTAACTCTGCTCCTCTCTCCACAGATACTGCCAGAACTGCTGAGTATTTCCAGCACTTTTTGTTTTTGTTTTTATTATCATCAGAATGTTGTTCATTTGACTATGCTTCAGCCCTGAACAGTACTTCCATTATTTTATTGTAAGCGTTGGGGATAGTGACGTGTTGAAATTCAAACCTAGCGATTAAATCCATCAGCCATGTAGCATTCTTGACAACAAACTGAATCTCCTTATTAAGCTGAGCATTGTTTAGAAGTGTTACAATGTCTGTTAAACCCTGTGGTTTCGATGTCAGTGTGAGCTCTTCTGAGACAAAGTCTGAATAGTATTTCAGGTGAGCTGCATGATACTTTACTGCCCAAAACCAAGAATTCCAATGTATAATTACTGGCTCTGGAGGAAGGGCAATATTTTGTTCCCCAATTTCAACTATTTCAGATTATTTGCAATGTGTTGCCTGTAACGAAGCTTGCGATGAGGTCAGTGTTTGAAGATCTTTTTTATGTAGCTGACCAGTTTGGCAACTTTACCAAACTCACTTTTCCACAGCTCACTGACAAGAGAAATTATATGTGCATGACATGTAATATGGACAGCATTACGCATTACACCTTGGAGCACAGATTTGAAAGATTTTGTCATGTAAGTTGCATTATCACTAATGAAAGCAGACACTTTGTTGAAATCTGCACTGTATTTAGAAACATTTTTAATTATCACTTGGGTAACTGTGGTGTAATTAACATTTTCTAAGTGGACGCAGTCTGCAAGCACTTGACTGCACATCTTCGGCCTGACCAGACATAAAATCAAACAAAACATGCAAGACCAAGTTTTCTTGCTCATCAATGGACTCATCACAAATAACTGCAAAAGATTCACGTGCATTAATCTGAGACTTCATCTCCTCACACTGTGCAGTAAAAACCTTCGGTAGGTAGTCCTGCTGTGGCTTATTTGCATTTGGCAAGCAACCACCATTTTACACATTACCTGCAGATTTGGGTGATCAAGTTTTTCCAATGGCATCTTTGTGCTTGCAAAAGCATCCACAAGTTACATTGTAAGCAACTGACGATTTCCTGAGCTCTCTGTCGACTGCTTAAAAAGAGATGAAATTGTTGCTTGTTTTTTTTGTATGTTCATTTTCCAGCAGTGCGGTGTCAGGTGCTCTCTTTCTGCTGTGGTGGCTTTCAGATTCTAAATGGCACTGAACCGTTATCTGTTGTGTGTGATCCAAAGTAACAATGCAGTCTGTACAAAACAGTATTCCACCATCGGCATGCAGATTTGAGCTTCCAAATACTTTCACTCAATGTGCTGCAGTATTGGTTGTGGCCTTTTTTGATTTCCTCATTCTGGCATTCTCACCTGTATGATAATACTTGAGATGGCGTCTCTCAAAACTGTACAAGAAGCCCTCCCTTATCTACCAATCAGCGAGTTGAGCCTTGTGTCAATCACTAAAACACATGATGCTCACAACATGCCCAGCAATCAGCGAGGTGTGCCTTGTGTCAATCACTAAAACACATGATGCTCAGACAGAAAGAACACGGACACACATGTTTCAGCTAAACAAAATAAGTGACAGCATTCGCTGTCTCATTCCTCAGGGCAACGCCTTGACCAATCAGAGTCAAGCTGCCTGGTTTAAATTTCAAACAAAGCTTGGCAGTTAACTGTTATAACCACATAAACTGGTGCATTCTCCGTGGCAATGCCTCTGCCAGTCAGATTCCACTTGCCAACCAATCAGCAGTCTCCTCATACAGTATAAATTTGTTGCTTTCTCTTACATTGAGTCATGAATAGATTAGAACCCCCCTGTACATTGTGTTTTTGGCATTTGAGTATTAATGTCAACCACCATTTTATCCATATAATAAAAGCAAAATACAGCAGATGCTGGAAATTTGGAACAAAAACAAAAAGTGCTGGAAATACTCAGCAGGTCTGGCAGCATCTGTGGAGCGAGAAGCAAAGTTAACGTTTCAGGTCTGTTACCTTTCATCAGAACTGGCAAAGGTTAGAAAAGAATTAGATTTTAAGCAAGTGAAGGGGAGGGGGGGTTGAGGGAGAGAACAAAGGGGAAGATGTTTGATAGGGCAGAGGGAGATTAAATAACAAAGCTGTCCTGAGACAGAGGCAAAGCATGTGTTAATGCTTTTGGTGAAAGACAAAGCATTAGCCCAGAGAGACTGTTAATAGTGGAATAATGAGCAGCTCTGACTACATCAAAAACAGGCACATGGTTAAAAAATAAAATATTAAAAAGGCCAGTCATTCTCTGAAATTATTGAACTCAATGTTCAGTCTGCAAGGCAGTGGGGAGTGTTGAAATGGCAAGCAACCGGAAGCTCGGGGTCATGCTTTCGGACTGAGCGCAGGTGTTCAGCAAAGCAGTCACCCACTCTGCGTTTGGTCTCCCCAATGCAGCGGAGACCAAATTGTGAACAGCGAATACAGTGTACTACATTGAAAGGTGTTCAAGTAAATTGCTGCTTCACCTGAAAGGAGTGTTTGGGGCCTTGGATAGTGAGGAGAGAGAAGGTAAAAGGGCAGGTATTACACCTCCTGTGATTGCATGGGAAGGTGCCATGGGAAGTATACGAGGTGTCGGGGGGAATGGAGGAGTGGACCAGGGTGTTGTGGAGGCAATAATCCCTTCAGAATACTGACAGGGGAGGGGAGGGGAGGGGAAGGTGCATTTGGTGGTGGCATCATGCTGGAGGTGGCAAAATGACGGAGGATGATCCTTTGGATATGGAGGCAGGTGGGGTGGAAAGTGAGGACAAGGGAACCCTGTTGCGGTTCTGGGAGGGAGAGGAAGGGGTGAAGGCCCTGTCAACCACAGTGGGGAGGAATCCTCGGTTGAGGAAAAAGGACAACATATCAGAGGCGCTGTTGTGGAAGGTTGCATCATCAGAGCAGATGCGTCGGAGATGGAGGAACAGGGAGAATGGAATGGAGTCCTTACAGGAGGCAGGGTGTGAAGAAGTGTAGTCGAAGTAGCTGTGGGAGTCAGTGGGCTTATAATGAATATTAGTGGACAGCCTATCCCCAGAGATGGAGACAGAGAAGTCGAGGAAGGGAAGGGACGTGTCGGAGGTGGACCATGTAAAGGTGAGAGAAGGGTGGAAATTGGAAGCAAAGTTGATAAAGTGTTTGAGTCCGGAGCGGGAGCAGGAGCAGGAAACGGCACCGATACAGTCATCAATGTACCGGGAAAAGAGATGAGGGAGGGGTCCTGAGTTGGACTGGAACAAGGAATGTTCGACATCTCCCACAAAAAGGCAGGCATAACTAGGACCCATGCCTGTATCCATAGCAACACCTTTTATTTGAAGGAAGTGAGTGAAGTTGAAGGACAAGTTGTTCAATGTGAGAACAAGTTCTACCAGGCAGAGGAGGGGGTAGTGGATGGGGATTGGTTGGGCCTCAGTTCAAGGAGGAAGCAGAGAGTTCTCAAACCGTCCTGATGGGGGATGGAGGTGTACAGAGATTGGACGTCCATAGCGAAGAGGAGGCGGTTAGGGTCAGGAAACTGGAAATGGTCAAAATGATGTACGGTGTCAGAAGAGTCACGGATGTAGGTGAGAAGAGACTGGACCAGCGGAGAAAAGATAGAGTCAAGATAGGAAGAAATAACTTCAGTGGGGCAGGAACTGGCTGAAGCAATTTTATCCATCATGTTTAAGTTTGTACTTCTATGTTCCGATTGTCAAAATGGAGGAGAGAGGTCAGGTAGGACAGCAACTTGAAAAGGGTCTAGCTTTTGGACCCAGGAAACCCTTATCCAACCTGCCTGGACTTGAAACTGCATCAGTTTGAGGGTACAGCCTGTCTTCATTTTCCACAGCTGCTTTTTTGTTCAGTGAAGCCACAGCCTGCCTGCTGCTCCACAGCTCTCTCTAAGACAGTTTGCAAATGCCAGAAAAATAAAAGACACAGACTTCAAACAGTGCAGAAAATTAAAGACACAGTCTGCAAAAACAAGAAAACCTGCCTTCTGCTAGCTTCCTCTACACCTAAGGAAAAGGCGACTTCAGCAGAAATCGAGCTACCTCCATTTATATCTGAGAGTGCAAAGAAGAAGTTTGTAAGAAAAGAGATATTTACAACAGCTCCTTCCCTATTCGGCATTTCTAATTAGTGATCTCCAATTTTTTGGACTTTCTCTGCTAATGTAACAGACACGAGTTTTAACTATTCAGAGAGAAAAAATAATTTAACTACCTGTTCGTAACAATTGTCATTCTTGCGAATTGTCCTGATGAGTACAAGACGAAAAGCTTCAACAAAATGTCTCTGTTTTCAGCAATACTCAAGTTCTGTACTACCAAACCACTAGTTGACTCTTCTGAACATGCCTGGAGAATTACAGGTAGGACTCATGCATATACCTGTAGTTATGTCAATCAATTGTAAATGGCTGTGCTATCCACCATTCCCCCTCCACACCCGCACCCTGACAATCCCTTGTTGTAGATATTATGTTAATCAAGTTGTTTAGCAAAACTACTCTTGATTGTAAATTGCTTTGCGGAATCATTTATTAACAATTTGATTGTTAGATTTTATCTTCTACCATGGAATGCATTAAAACAGAAAATGGGATTCGGTGTTCTAACACAAATTTTGAAAATTATTTGAGATTTTTGGAGGGTAAATATTGACGGTGTTTCAACTGTTTGACAAACTGTTCAGAAAGGGACAAAGATTCAGAAGTATCACTAGAATAATGAAGGGTAAACTCAGAAGATTTTCTTTTCAAATCGTGGATTCCTCGAATATGGAATGCTTTACCACAAGTAGTAATTGGGACAGAAACTACAACATTATTAAAGGGTAATTGCATAAGTAATGGAAAAGAAAGTATTTCTATTTATATAGTGCCTTTCTATTTATATAGTTCCTTCACAAAACACTTTACAACCTATGAAAATGCAAGCACAAAAGTAACAGTGGAAAGCCAAATCACAGTAAGGATAAAGATACCAAATACTTAATTTGAGTTCTCTTGGAGAGGCACTAATTGAAGGCAAAGTACATCCCCACAGAGCGGAAAGAAAATGAGGGAGGAGTCATCACAACGTCTCTTTGCACAATTCCCAGTGACCATCACAAAGCAGAGGCATAGGAGCACATTGGTTGCTTCACCATAGGAGGCAGGTTAGCTCTTGTAGTTACAAAAGAATTTTAGAAAGTAACATACCTTTAAAAAATGGAAATTAAAATGAATCTACAAATCATTAATATGATTCAAGAACTATAATGAAAGGATTGAAGGAGATGCCCAATTTTTTGACATGAAGCTCTGCTCCAGGAGAGTGAATTCATAAAATTACCCAAACATGGTATAAGAAAGAATTTCCATTTATGAAGTGCCTTTCATGACCTCAGGCCATCTCAAAGCACTTCATAGCCAATGAAGTACTTTTGAAGTGTCGTAACTGCTATAATGTAGACAAATGCAGCAGCCAATTTGCACATAGAAAGATTCCACAAATAGGAAGAAAATAAATAATCAGATTTTTAAAATAATGTTTGTTTATGTGTATGTTATGGGCAGGATAATATGAGAATTACCCTTCCTTTCGTCAAATAATGTCACAGAGGACAGGCAGTGACTCAATTTAACGTCTCAACCAAGAGGCACCATATCCAACTAGATTATATGTTCAAATCACTGGAATGGGGTTTCAACTCACAACCTTCTAACTCAGACACATGAGCAGTAGCACTGAACCACAGTGGCCTCTATAGACTTGTCACTTGAAGGTAATGATTGGCCAGCTAAGTATCACTGAAACAATTTGCATTAGACTGGAGTGTAACAGGATTTATCAATAAATTAGAAGGCAAAAAAAACTTCCTTGTATTGAAAGGTAAAACTTCCACCCAAACTTTCATATATTTCTATAATCTAGTTGCAGCTTCATAGAAATGTTTTCTGATCCTCATCCAAAATTCCCCAATGCGACAAGAATTTTAGGATCAATATTTTAACAAGATTTTGCAAATCAATATTTTAGACAATAATTTCAGTTCAAGGTTAGTTAAGATCAATGTTCTCCCTTCCTCATGATTCCACAATCAATTAAACCAGATTTTTTAATGATGATGAGTGTCAGTAGATTTAATGGTTAAGAAATGCACTTTCAGGGCAATAAATTTGCATATGCTATACTTTCACTGCTAATGACCAACAGACTGCTTAGTAATGAAACAATTAAGAGTCACTTAAGCTCCTAGTGATTTTGATGTACAGTGGGAAAACTTTCATGCATTAGCCACTGGCAGTATTTAGCCTAAGTTGAATTTGTACAATATTTGCACAATATTTGTAGTAGCACAATCTAGTCAATGCAGCAGGAATTACTTTTAAACTAGCACTTGATAACGCTGACCAAGCTAGCAGGAGGCAGTACAGATTTGCAAAGTTCCTATGATGGAACACTCTTTTTTCTTAAAAGGGGCCAACAATACCACTCTAGACCCAACAAGCAAGTCCAGAACAAAATATGTAAGTTGAAAAGTGAATGAACATTTAATTGCCATCAATACTACAAGAACAGTTACCCTAAATATGGTGGCACCAAACAGCACCAGTTTGCTAAATCAGTGTAGATTTTATGAATTAACACTACTAGATTTGCACAACAGATGTGCATGTTGGGAAATTGAACATGGAATTTTCTATCCATTCATTTTACTATCTATGTACACAGTAAGTAAGCTGAATTATAGTCACTAATGAAAGGGGATTGTATATAATAGACTTCTAATTTAAAATTACTGTACACTAGTGAGCACCCCATAATCACAATGTTCTGGAATAACTGTCAAAAATGGAAAAACTTTTAATTTGCAACAATTTTTTGAAAATGTTATATTTATGTTGAGAATTTGCAATGATTTATTGATTTTTCACTATTATTTTAAAGTTTCACAGCACTGAAGTGGAAGAGGGAGAATTTTCACTCTTCTATTCCCATGAAGCATGTGCATTCAAACAACAGTGTAAAATTATTACAAGTGTTAGTAATGCTGATGTTTGCTCTTATCAAGGTAACGGAATCCAATGGTGGAAATTGGATATTCTCTGTACTTTTGTCATCCAATGTCAATCTCACTGTATTCTGTACCCAACAATGGCCCTTCTCCCAATAGGCATTTGGGTGTTATCTCTGGCTGAAATTACAATTCAGTGACAATTAGTGAGTTGAAACTTCTCTAACTCATTTTACATAGCATGCATAAAATCAGCAGAGAGAGAACACTTCACTTTCATTCTGGGCTACAATTAGGGAGATTTGGGCTGAATTGTATTAGCAGTGGTGAGCTTCCAAGATGACGCGGCGCACACACAAGACGTACGCTGCGGAGCCACCGTAATATTTCGCACGGCGGCTCATTAACATGGAACGCCCACCCCCGATGACATAGAGGGGGCGGGCACTCCGTCCCCGGCAACGGCATCCGGCACCACCCCGCGGGTACCGGCGCCATTTTTAAAGGGCTTCAAGCCCTTACTGGTAATTAAAATTTTTTTAATGAAATGGATGTTAAATTTACATTTCTAAATGTAATAAAAGATCAAAGGCCCTCTCCTACCACCCCTCCCCACACAATGACCAAACATCTCAGTTATTTCCTTTTCCGCACGAAAACAAATGTTACCATCCCGATCTTTCCCCCAAACTTCATTACCTGTGCCCCTCCAGGTGGACTGCTAAAACTCAACCCAAAGAGTGACATGATAATCCACTATTCCCAGCTGAAAAAAATCTAAACGAGATTTAAGTTTTGAAACTAACAATTGCTTTTTTTTATAGCACAGTCAAAGAGAAATGCCCAAAATGCCAAGCACCTGAAATCAGGTGCAACGCAATAGCAGCAATGACCGTCACACCGAGACTGATGCATAAGAGGATCATGCAAAATAGGTTCTCTTGCATTAAGAAGACCCGACCAGTGTGCTGGGGGCATCAGTCATGACCCAAGAGGTTTTGAAGGGGATGAAAGCCCAGTGATAGTGGGAATGGGCCTAATGTGGTGGGGAAGGAGATCGAGTGCAGGGCGAGTGCTGTTACCCCTGGCTCATATTCATCTAAGTAAAAAGATTTGTATTTACTTTTCTCGATGCATCCTTCAGCAGTCCCATCTGCCATGCGGAAAACTGCAAATCAGCATAACAGCAATGAAACGATTTTCTGTTGCTCCTCAAAGAATAGGCCAGCACAATTTTTGATGACTTAACTCCTATGGGTTGCAGTCACACAATGCAAGATAAGTAACAATGCATTAGCACATTCATATGAATTTGCTTTATCCACTATTCCAACAAAAATTTTAACCCATTTAATATATACAGTTTAATGCCTTGGTTAAAATAACAAAGAAATTTCATATGAATGTCTTAACATGTTTGGCCACAGATGGAATGGTAAGTGTGGAATGACATAGAGGGGGCGGGCACTCCGTCATGCCGCTGCGATCTTCCATGCGGCAGCCCAGGATAATGAGCCAGTCGGACCGCACCCCACCTAATCTCGTGGAGGGGGTGGACTCTCCACCACCAGCAATGGCGTCAGCTGCCTGTGCGCAGGCGCTGGCGCCATTTTTAAGTGGCAGCCAGCCCTGCCGGGTCATTTAAAATTTTAAAGAGCTACCCACCCCGCAATGTACAATTAAAATCAATATTTGCCCTCTCCCTCCCCCAAAACACTTACGTTCCACACTTGACTTTCCCCACCCTGCCAAACCAATCAAAGTGCAGAGGTCTCCCCTTCCCACCCTCCCATACACTAGTAATTTGCATTAGAGGCCATTTCAACTCCCACCCCCACCGCACTAAAAATCAAAGTACCCCCCCTTGCTCACCAAGGTGGCATTTACTTTCCCTGGATGGGAAAGCAAAGGTGCGTGAGTGCTGGCCACCGCTCAGAAGATCACGGCCCGAATATAAGATCGCTGTTGATTTTATTTAAATGTATTCATTTCATTAATTTAAATATGTTAATCTGGGTCCCATCGCCCAGCGGCGGGAGTGCTGCCACGGAGCCAGGCCACTGCTGGGAAGATCGGGCTCGGCACTCCCGGCGTCGGACTCCGTGGCAGGCTGCTGCCAGAACGATCTTCCAGCCCCCACCTGCCATGGAGCCTGGGCTCAGTAAAATCTTGGCCATCATGTGTTGACTGCAGTAAAATGCTACCTTTTGAAAAAAATATTTCTATTTTGTCTGTCAGTTGCACAAAGCCCTTGGATCAGTGCACCAAATGGATTGTGACAGTGCTTCGCTTCAAGGAATGGCTACATCATCAATTAGTAATAAACTACACAGGTAGCCAATTATTATTTTCCTCATTCAAAACTAATGCTCTCAGATTTCGGCCACCATGTATATCAAAGATTAATTAATTAGCAATGATCAATGTTTTATAATATTGCTTCAGATGTGGCTTTAATCACTCAAGACAAAATTTATTTTAGTAGATCTGTATGTGGTGACTCATCCATATGACTCATACCTTTTGTTCTTTGTTAAAAAAGCAACTTGGATTGGTATATAGCCATAGGAAGCTATATTTTTCCTTGCTCTGTGGTGTTATGAGGTGAGACCATTAATAATAAAATATGAGATATGAACCCCCAGACCAATTTGAAGAATTACACAAGATTTCATGTTTTAAGACTTTTATTATAATAAATAAACTAAAAGAAATCCCCATTAACTACCTAGTACTTTGTAAGTAGCTGATACCCCAAATTACAAAGAAAGGTATTTTCTTTTATTATTAAAATATTTGGAAACCTCACACCACACTTATGCATGACACAGTCCTCTTTGATGGTGAAATCTTTACAGTTAAAAGTACCAAACTCCTCCCAATTGCAATGGGTTGGATCTCACAGACCTTTTCAAAAATCAATGTCCTCTTTTCTCACTTCTCCGAGCATTTCTCACCTGGACGTCCAGGAATAAGGCGATTCATGGTGATCCTGCTGGACTTCTACATCTCCACAAACTTCAACTTTCAAAACAGGTTCAAGTCTTCATAGCCTTTCGCTGTATTAGCCTTCTTGTTTAAAAAAGGGTGTAAAGATAAGCCCAGGAATTATAGGCCAGTCAGTTTAACTTCGATGGTGGAGAAATTCTAGAAAAAATAATTTGGGACAAAATTAATAGTCACATGGACAAATCCGAATTAATTAAGGAAAGCAAGCATGGATTTCTTAAGGGAAAATCATGTTTAACTAACTTGCTGGAATTTTTGGAGGAGGTAACAGAGAGGGTTGATGAGGGCAATGCTGTTGTTGTGGTGTACATGGACTTTCAAAAGGCGTTTGATACAGTGCCACACAACAGGCTTGTGAGCAAACTTATAGCTCATGGAATAAAAAGGACAGTAGCAACATGGATACGGAATTGGCTGAGTGACAGGAAACAAAGAGTAGTGGTTAACGGATGTCTTTTGGGCTGGAGGAAGGTTTGTACTGGAGTTCCTTAGGGGTCAGTGTTGGGACCCTTGCTTTTCCTGATATATATTAATGACCTAAACCTTGGTGTACAGGGCACAATTTCAAAGTTTGCAGATGATATAAAACTTGGAAGCATTGTGAACTGTGAGGAGGATAGTGTAGAACTTCAAAAGGACATAAACAATTTGGTGGAATGGGCAGACAGGTGGCAGATGAGGTTCAATGCAGGGAAATGTGAAGTGATTCATTTTGGTAGGAAAACCATGGAGAGACAATATAGAATAAAGGGCACAATTCTAAAGAGGTTGCAGGATCAGAGGGACCTGGGTGTTTAAGTGCATAAGTCATTGAAGGTAGCAGGGCAAGCTGAGAGAGCGAGCAGTTAATAAAGCATACGGTATCCTGGGCTATATTAATAAGGGCATAGAGTACAAGAACAAGGAAGTTATGTTGAACTTGTATAAGACACTAGTTTGGCCTCTGCCACAGTACTGCGCCAAGCTCTGGGTGCCGCACTTTAGGAAAGACTTGAGGGCATTGGAGAGAGTACAGAAAAGATTCAAAGAATGGTTCCAAGGATGAGGAACTTCTGTTATGAAGATAGACTGGAGAAGTTAGGGCTGTTTTCCTTGGAGAAGAGAAGGCTGAGAGGTGATTTGATAGAGGTATTCAACATCATGAGGGGATTGGACAGAGTAGATAGAGAGAAACTGTTCCCACTTGAGAAAGGATTGACAATGAGAGGGCACAGATTTAAAGTCTTTGGTAAGAGAAGCAAAAGTGACATGAAGAAAAACATTTTCATGCAGAGAGTGGTTAAAGTCTGGAATGGACTGCCTGAGAGTGTGGTGGAGGAAGGTTCAATTGAAGCATTCATAAGGGAATTAGACTGTTGTATGAAAAGGAAGAAGGAAGGCAGGGGAATGGAACTGAATAAATTGCTCTTTTGGAGAGCCGGTGCAGACATGATAGGCCGAATGGCCTCCTTCTGCACTGTAACAATTCTGTGATTCTGTGATTCTGAGAGCAGGTGTTCTCTCTCTCTCTCTCTCTCTCCATCTCTCTTGAGGCTACCACCGCTGGTTGTCTTCCTTAGAGCCTGCTCTGAGTCTGCAACCACTGAGTTCCCTTCATCGAGCCTTTCAGAAAAACTGTTAAATTTATCTGGACTTTAAAGTCAATAGCTTATTGTCCTGTTCCAATATGCAAAGTCCAGAAGTCTGGCTTCACTGAGCCACCTGGGCCTTCCGTTGTTCTCAGGTGTTAACAGTTGCCTGGTATATTTGCATCTTCAGAATCACTGGCTCCTTATTTATGACCCGAAAGTCTGGGAGGATGAAACCCATTAAGTGTTACCTCACAGTCGCTGTTTTTTCAAGAATAGTCTTTGATTGGAGTTCTCTGTTGTCCTGGTAACCAAGATTTCTATCTCGTCCTTTAGCAGAATGGATGTGAGGTCACCTGACTTGCTGGACTCCACCTTAAAATTTTAAAAATCACAATCGTGTTACAAAGTCCAGTGTTCATAACACATGGCAACCTATTTCAGGCTTTATCTCTCTACAAATACGAATTCATTTATTTGGATTCCTTTGTGGTCTGGCAACCAGAAAGCATTTCACTGTGCAGGAAAAATATATTTAACCTGATTAGCTTTACGGTTCATTAATCTTAGATTCGCCAGGATCAAAGAAGTTTAAATAAATATTAGGTTGGCATCATGTAGAATTCAATATAAATCTCAAATACAGCATTCTCACTCAAGATTATGAGAAGAATTGATGACCTCAAATGCTGTGATTATATAAACTTCCGAAGACCCTCCAGAGCTACATGTGTCACATTCATCTCAATCCTGATCATAATTATTATTTTGTCAGTGCATATCTGAGGCAGAAGCTCAATCATATCTTTTTAGAAAAGCTGCGTTTTTTTTGCTTATCGCCTGCCAGAATCTCTAAGCCATTTCATCCTCCAACTGAACAAATAGTGTCATTTCCTTCCACACAAAACAATTGCCAACATTCATCATGTCCTGATCTCTTCAAGGTTGACAGTGAGTGACATCCAAAACACAGAATTTCTATTGCTGCTGAAGTTCTGAATCTTTGATTTAGGGTTAAAAGACAAACAGCTTCCTACCCAAACATGCCAGAGATTCTTCTGCAAAAGCCTATCTTTAACACTTTGAGGCTCCAGTAAAAATAAAAGATAGTAAATAGTATTTAATAAGTCAAAAAGTAATGAACAAGTTCTTACTGAGTAATGATTTAATTTTGCAATCAGCTAGCCTTGCATATGGAATCATAGAATCATAGAAAGTTTAAGGCACAGAAAGAGGTCACTTGGCCCATCGTGTCTGTGCCGGCCGAAAAACAATCCATCTATTCTTATCCCACCTTCCAGCATTTGGTCTGTAGCATTACGGCACTTGAGGTGCATATCCAGACTCCTTTTGAATGAGTTCAGGGGCTCTGCCTCAACTACCCTTTCAGGCAGTGAGTTCCAGACCCCCACCACCCTCTGGGTGAAAAAGTTTTTTCTCATCTCCCCTCTAATTTTTCAACCAATCACTTTAAATCTATGCCCCCTCGCCACTGACCTCTCTGCTAAGGTGAATAGACCTTTCACCGCCACTCTATCCAGGCCCCTCAAAATTTTGTACATTTCAATCAGATCTCCCCTCAGCCTTCTCTGTTCCAAGGACAACAACCGCAGCCTGTCCAATCTATCCTCATAGCTGCATTTTTGCAGTCCTGGCAGCATCCTCATAAATCTCCTCTGTACCCTCTCTACTGCAATTACATCCTTTCCTTAATGAGGTGACCAGAACTACGCACAATACTCACATTGTGGCCTAACCAGAGTTATACAGTTCCAGCAAATCCTCCCTGCTCTTGTATTCTATACCTTGGCTAATAAAGGAAAGGATTCCATATGCTTTCTTAACCACCTTATCGACCTGTCCTGCTACCTTCAGGGATCTGTGGACATTCACTCCAAGGTCCCTTACTTCCTCTACTTCTCAGTATTTTCCCATTAACCGTGTATTCCTTTGCCTTGTTTGACTTCCCCAAATGCATCACCTCACACTTCTCCAAGTTGAATTCCATTTGCCACTTTTCTGCCCATCTGACCAGACCATCAATATCTTCCTGCAGCCTACAGCTATCCTCCTCACTATTTACCACACAGCTAATCTTTGTGTCATCTGCAAGCTTCTTGATCATGCCCCCTACATCTACGTCCAAATCGTTAATAGGCACCACAAAAAGCAGGGGACCCAGTCCTGAGCCCTGTGGAACACCACTGGAAACAGCCCTCCAGTCACTAAAACAGCCATCAACAATTACCCCTTGTTTCCTGTCACTGAGCCAATTTTGTATCCACCTTGCTGCATTTCCCTGGATCCCATGGGATTTTCTTTTAACCAGTCTGCCGTGTGGGGCCTTGTCAAAAGCCTTGCTAAAATCCATGTAGACCACATCAACTGCACTACCCTCATCTATCTTCCTTGTTACTTCTTCAAAAAATTCGATCAAGTTGGTCAAACAAGATCTTCCCTTAACAAATCCATGCTGACTAACCTTGATTAACCTGTGCCTTTTTAAGTGACAGTTTATCCTGTCTCTCAGAATAGATTACAATAATTTGCCCACTACTGAGGTTAGACTGACTGGCCTGTAATTTTTTGGTCTATCCTTTGCTCTCTTTTTCAACAGAGGTACAACGTTAGCAATTCTCCAATCCTCCGGCACCACACCTGTATCCAGTGAGGTCTGGAAAATGATGGTCACACCCTCTGCTATTTCCTTTCTTGCTTCTTTTAACAGCCTAAGATACAATTCATCTGGCCCTGGTGATTTATCAACTTTCATGGATGCTAATCCTATTAATACTTCCTCTCTCACTATGTTTATCACATCCAATACTTCACACTCTTCCTCCTTAACTACAATATCTACATTGTCCTCCTCATTTGTGAAGGCAGATGCAAAGTATTCATTAAGAACCATACCAATATCTTCCGCTCCTACACATAGGTTACCTTTTTGGTCTTTTATGGGCCCTACTCTCTCCTTAGTGATCATCTTACTCTTAATGTATTGATAAAACATCTTTGGGTTCACCTTGATTTTGCTTCCCAATATTCTTTCATGCCCTCTCTTTGCTTTCCTAATTTCCTTTTTGATCTCACCCCTCCACTTTCTATACCCCTCTCAGCTTTCTGTAGTATTGAGTTCTCGGTGTCCGACATAAGCTTTCCTTTTTTGCCTTATCTTACCCTGTAGGCTCCTTAACATCCATGGAGCTCTAGATTTGGCCTCCTCACCCTTTTTCTTTGTGGGAACATGTTTACCCTGAACCCCTTGAATCTCCTCTTTGAATGCATCCCACTGTTCTGACTGATTTACCTTCAAGTAGCTGTTTCCAGTCCACTTTCGCTAAATCACTCCTCTGTTTAGTAAAATTGGCCTTGCCCCAATTGAGAACTCTAACTCCTGTTCTATCTCTGTCCTTTTCCATAATTATGTTAAAACTGACTGAATTATGATCACTATTACCAAAATGCACTCCCACTGCCACTCCTTCCACCTGCCCATTTTCATTTCCTAAAATTAAGTATAAAACTGCACCCTCTCTTGTTGGACTTGCTACATACTGGTCAAAAAAGTTCTCCTCAAGAATTCTGCTCCCTCAATTCCTTTCACACTCAAACTATCCCAGTTAATATTGGGGTAATTAAAATCCCTTACTATTACTGCCCTATTGTTTTTGCACTTCTCAGAGATTTTCCTACATATCTGCTCTTCTAACTCCCTCTGACTGTTTGGGCGTCTATAGTACACTCCCAGCAGTGTGATTGCCCCTTTTTTGTTCCTTAGCACAATCCATATGGCTTCATTTGATGAATCTTCCAAGATATCATCTCTCCTCACAGCTGTAATAGCTTCCTTGACCAAAATTGCCACTCCCCCTCCTTTCTTATCTCCCTCCCTATCGCATCTTAAAACCCTGTAACCAGGAACGTTGGGCTGCCATTCCTAACCCTCCTTAAGTCATGTTTCTGTAATAGCTACAATATCATACTGCCGCGTGTCTATCTGTGCCCTCAGCTCATCTGCTTTATTTGCTATATCCTTGCATTGAAATAGATATCCTCGAGCACTGCCAAATTCTTTTTTTTAATTTTCTAACCTTTGTTTCCTCTGTCATCCAGACTCATCTATTAATTTTCTGCCTTCCATTTTAAGTTCTGATTTTGTCCCAGCCGAGTCTCAGGTCTCCATCCTCCTGCCAAACTAGTTTAAACCCTCCCCAACAGTCCTGGTGGAGCAGGCCCGAAGGGCCAAATGGCCTACTCCTGCTCCTATTTTCTATGTCTCTATGTTTCAACAACACTAGAAAAACGTCCCGCAAGGAACTCAGACCTGGCTCTGTTCAGGTACAACCTGTCCGGCCTGTACTGGTCCCATCTCTCCCAGAGCCAGTCCCAATGTCCCAGGAATCTGAAGCCCTCCCTCCTGCACCAAAATTCCAGCCGCGCATTCATCTGTCTTATCCTTCTACTTCTATACTCACTTGCGCATGGCACTGGGAGGAATCCGGAGATTACTATTTTGTACCATAAATAATCCCTATTTTTAAAATTATTTTTGCGGTGATATGAAGTTCGTCTATTTTTCTCCTCTGTCCCTATCTTCTCAGGCCAAGAACCAGTGCAGCTGCAAGGACTGAAGGTTGGCCTGCATGTGAACTTCCACCAATATAGTTAGAGCTGGAGACCAGAAGCTAAGGAGTGGCTAGAGCATGATCCCTCACATATCAGCAGAGCTGATACTGGAAATTCAATAATCCTGACCCTGTACTGAGTATCAATGGCACAAAACAAACTTTGGATACAATTTCACTTTATATGGAACACCTTTATTAACTCACCAAGCAATAGCATATACAGACAACACCAGTTACTTAGTAGCTGCGCGTAGAGAAGTTCGTTCCTGGGTGGTCAGATCTGCTGAACAATATCTTCCGCATGACTTCCTGTGACTGACCAAGTCACACTTCCTGACTGTTATGTCCTTGTGAGCTGTGGCTTTATATCCCTTTCTGATCCTGGTCCCTCAACATGTAAGGTAATGTTTTGAAATAAAAACAAAAAGTGCTGGAAATACTCAGCAGGTCTGGCAGTATCTGTGGAGAAAGAAGCAAAGTTAACATTTCAGGTCTGTGAACTTTCATCAGAAACTGGCAAAGGTTAGAAAAGAATTAGGTTTTAAGCAAGTGAAGGGGAGGGGGGTGGGGGAGAGAACAAAGGGGAAGATGTTTGATAGGGCAGGAGATAGTAAAAAGCAAAGCTGTCCTGGGACAAAGGCAAAGAGTGTGTTAACGCTTGTGGTGAAAGACAAAGCATTAGTCCAGAGAGAGTGTTAATAGCAGAATAATGAGCAGCTCTGACTACATGAAAAGCAGGCACATGGTTAAAAAATAAAATATTAAAAAAGGCCTGTCATTCTCTGAAGTTATTGAACTCAATGTTCAGTCCACAAGGCTGTAGAGTGCCTAATCGAAAGATCAGGTGCTGTTCCTGCACCACCCGGTAAGCCCCACGTGCTGGTCCACACCACAACTGGTTACATTTTACTTATAAACAGAAATGCAGGAGTGATTAACAAATGCCTCACAGCATAACAAAAATACAAGAGATCCAAATGTCTTACAGCATCCACCCTTAAGTGTATAATTTTGCCTACGAATATTACTACACTTCCGAATCTAACCTTCTTCCGTCCCTCCAGCAACATTTTCACCCGCTGTTCTGCTCTGCTACGTTTGTGCCAATGACATAGTTCACACGACAGATATACAACAATAAATGACTGTACAACAGCCAGTACATGAGATATAATTCGTACCCAACTATGTATTTTGAGGCTAAGACCAATGTCTCAGTCGTGGCTATCGTCACCAATGTCTGGTATTTCTCCCTTAACTTCCTCGCTCCTTTGTTGAAGGGTATAAAAATGTCCTCTGTAACAGCTTTACAAGATGTTCAGGCAGTGGGGATATGTCATTCCCAAACCGGGCATCATATTCATGTAGCTGTCCCTTCAAATCATCCCTTACAGTGATATTCACCTGTCCATGAGCATAAACAATCAATAATACCAATGCACCCAGTCTAAAAGGTGGAGCTGGGGTAAAACAAAATATTCCAACCAGAATAGGGCAAATCAGATCCTTGCACTGGTATTCCCAGTGTATGGCTGTGACACAATATTCCCCCTTTCCTTTATATGCCCCTGTGTTGGAAACTCTACTCCCCGGGTTACCATGATCATGCAATTGGGTCCTTCCAGATCCCAAGTGAACTCGGAGGTTGGTGCCGCACTTTCAATTACATTGTTTGGGTAAAAAAAAAGTATCCCCTTTCCGAGTACAGCGAGACAAATCCGGGGCTACCCAAGTGATCCCATCCACTTTTATCACATACCTGGGGTATTAGTCATAATGTGACACATGACCCTGATTTTCTACCCCAATGTTTTTTGACTTGAAAGAGAGGATTAGGCTTCTCCCCCTCCTTTAGGACTGGATAATACAAAACCAACCCTAGCATGCCCATGCTACAGTTCCCTAGATGGCAGTCATGTTTCACCAGGTATACCTGCACGAGTCCTCTGATTTAACAGATATCGGTGGTAAGTTGGTAAGTGGACATAGCTCTAAGATGTTTATCAGTCACCCAGGAGGGAAATTTCCCTTCCACATCTTCTGGATGTTTACACGGGCCTGTTCCAACAAGCAAGAACCATAAGTTGTGCAGGCGTCATTTTTGGCAGCTTCCACAGAGGCATTTTTAACCTCTCTTATAATTTCATTCATGCGATGAGCATGCCTTTCCAGTTCCCTTCCACATCTTGCAAATGAATGGTCATAATTTGGTCTTCGTGTAATTCATTCTGTTCCACATCATTCATCCCATTTAATATTTTCCTTAACCTGTTCCTAATAGTTTTTAATGTTTTGTCTAAAGTAGCTAAATCTAAACTATTTACAAGTGATGTCCTGGTGTTATATAGTGTTATACTATCTGTAAAGTGCTAGGAACTAATTAGCTAGGAACTAGTTGTTATGTGTAAGTGTTCCAGTAGGGCCACGTTCATGGCTGCACTGGAGAGTCATGTGATATGTAACAGAAAACCAGTCGGGCGAATCCTACAGCAGGCAGGTTTAAAGTGTGATTATTTCCAATATCTGGGAGCCAGAAAACACCAAGAAGATGGTGGCAGTGAGAGTCTGTGAGTAAACCTAGAACATTTTAAAAGGATTAGATTGTGAAAATTGACCCAAATTAGTGTCCCTGAGAAAGAAAAACTTAGTGACACATGTCAAAACGAAAAACGAAATGTCAGCCAGGACAGGAATGAATGCACAGCTACAGCCCATCATGAATTGGGAAGCTGATGATGATGTAGAGGCATTTGAGAAGTTTAAACAAAGGTGCAGATTGACATTCAGTAGTTTCCTAAAAGGCACTATTGAAGAGGAGAGGGTCAGCTATATCCTTCTGTGGGCTGGAGATAAAGGATTACATTTATTTAACAGCTGGGACCTAAGTGAAGAGGATAGCAGAAACACAGACAAAATTTTTGAAAGATTCAGCATCCATCTCCAGCCAAAATCAAATCATCGGCTACACCAATATGAATTTCAAGGCCCTAGACAGGAACTAGGTGAGCCTATTGACAATTTTGTAACAAGATTGAAAACTGCAGCCAAAAAATGTATATTTAAGGACACAGATGAAAGGCTGATAGACCAGCTCATTTGGGATTCTGCACATTCTGAAGTACAGAAAGCTCTAATCAGAAAGGACAAGCTCACAATATCGCAGGCTGTGGACACTGCCAGAACACACAAAGCCACGAGCAGACAGATGAAGACACTGACTACCCAAACGGCTAGCCTTCAGTTAAGTCAAGAGAAAGACAGCAGGGTTGATGCAGCGAAACAACAACAAAAGAATGTACACCAGACAGAAAGACATACAGCAGCTGTGGACGACCATACAAATTTACAGACAGAAGGAAATGTCCCGCATATGGATCAATCTGCAGAGTCTGCGGAAATACCAATCACTGGGAAAAGATGTGCAGAACAAGGCAAGAAGGTGGTAGACGAGTCACCATAGCCAGAGTAAAAGGGCGAATGAGTAGTGAAAGAAACCAAAACATCCATACCCTGGAAGATGACGATGGGTTTGAGAACATGATAGACATAGGAACCATAGAATTGCACAAAATATCTGGATGTGACAGTTCCCAGAGAAAAGAAAGTCACACAAACATTCAGATCAGGAAGAAGGCGAGAAATAAGCCCACAACGATAAATCTGACGGTGAAGTTTGATACTGGAGCGTAGAGTGACATCATCCCACTCAGACTATACGAGAAGATCTTTCCTGAAAATTTGGAGGAAAATGTTTATCCAAGGAAAGGTGCTCTGAAACCAAACAATGTCATGCTAACAGCATATGGGGGAATGGAGTTTCGACAGCTAGGAACAACCCAAATCAGAGGAACACACAAAGAAAAAGATGTTACCTGTATGTTCTACATCACTGAAACAGATAGTCTTGCTATCCTGGCGTTGAACAGTTGCAAAGAGCTGCAGATTATCTCAGTAAACCATGAGGTGATGGAGGTTATATTGACAGTTATACTGATACAGGGGCATTATGTTTTAAAGAGGGATGTTATATAGTGTTATACTATCTGTAAATTGCCAGGCGCTAATTAGCTTGGAACTAGTTGTTATATGTAAGTGTTCCAGTGGGGCCACATTCATGGCTGCACTGGAGAGTCATGTGATATGGAACAGAAAACCAGACTGGCCAGTCCTACAGCAGACAGCATGCTGGCTGAACAAATAAATGAAAAACTCAAGCCTTTCCAAGTTTAAAGTGTGATTATTTCTAATATATGGAAACCAGCAAACAACAAGAAGACGTAACACCCGGTATTAAATATAGAGCTACGTCGTGCCCGTCAATGAGTGTGAGGTTTTGTTTGATTCACCGAACCCTCATATAGATTAGCACATTCATCCTCATCTATCGCTGTGCTGGTTTGTTCCCAGAATTCCCTCAAAACTTGATGCAGCATTCAATTCTGCAATGCTTGTGTTTTATGTTTACACCATAGGGGTATCCCAAATCTGTCAAATTAATCATTCCTGGTACTAACTTGTGGTGCACATTGTGATATAGTACCATTCGTGTGGTAAGGTCACTGTGGATTAGATTTTAATTATTGCAAACAGCTAATTTAAATATGCAAAGTCCGGTCTCGACACAGAGCGACAGAGGGCCCACATATGAGCTTCCCCGCCGCCGGGAAGATTGCGCCCTGCAATCCCGCGTCGGGTTCCGTGGTGGGCCACAGCCACTCCGATCTTTTGACCCCCCCGCCCCGCCATGGAGCCCAATGTTGGGAGGAGAACAAAATCCAGACCGATAGGTAAACTATAAGATCATTTTACATTTACCACCCGTCTAACCCCTCTGGCCCTACAAGGAAAGTAAAAAAATAAGAAAACACATTTTTGAGCTTCTAATGGCCACAGCTTCCTGCTAGCTTGGCTTGGTGTGAGTGCCACAACAGCAGGTTTCTGATTAAAATAGTAGTCGAGCTTTGATGCTGTTGGTAGATCCCAGTGATTTCAACAGAGCCCCATTTGCTTCTGGATGAACTGGAAGCACAGTGCAATTGGTGGCCCATGGATATAAGTTCTTGTCAATATTTTTTGCATTCAAAGTTCCAAAGGTGAAGGGAGGTGAAGACCAAGGGCTGGATATTACCAGCCCTCTGGGGATGGGCTGGGAGTAAGGGGGGCCATAAAAGGTGCAGGAAGGTGGGGTGGAGGAATGTGTCTGTAATCTTCCCTCTGCCATGTCACCTTGCCTGGAAGGTGGCAGATGGCCCTCCTGCCCAGAGGCCATGTGAGCCATATAAGTGGCCAATAAAGGGCCTCTTCCCACCTCCACTGACATTTTGCTAGTGGCGGGGAATACCACCACCGCATGGGGAGACCTCTGGTAAACCCTGGCGACCTCCCAGCAGACTCCGGGTGGAACTCCTTTTCAGGCACTCTTTGGCCCATGGTGGGGTCCCCTGGCAGCAAAGGCCACTCCTGTGGCAACGGCGCCGCCTGAATTCACCAGCCCACCCCCTCACCCCGCCCTGTCACCAGGGCCTGCCTGACTGGCCTTGCCGCCCCCAGACCCCACTTACCTGGTCGTGAGGGCACTGTCCATCACTGTGCTCTCCTCCTCTAGATGCAGCCCCAGCAGTGGCCACCGCTCCTGTGACACTGCTGAGCGGCCAGCCCTCTAATTGACCAGCAGCTCTTGGGGGTGGATGAACATCCTTAGTAGGGCCAGCTGCCCCGGCAGCACCCAAGTAATTGGCTGCTGCTGACAAGATGTAGCCCCAGGTCCCGCTGACTGTCAAAGCGGGGTCAGACCCCACCCCACACCCTCCCCTCCCATTGATCATTCTTTCTTTTCATTTTATTGTGTTGGGAGTAAATGCGCCATGATGTGAAGACTTCACTGTGCAATTAGTTTATTTTAATAGTTGGTGAGAAGTGTATCTCCACAACTGATAAATCAGTGTCTTTGTGCACTCCACCTGCTAGGTAAAGGGGCAGACCTTTATTGCTTACCTCCAGTTAACTTTTCTTTCTTATTTTTACATTCTCCATCTTGTCTCACAAATGTAGCTGGCTAGGTCTTCATGTGCTCCACTTGAGACAGTTGCTCTTCCTTTTTCATTTCTTTGCTATGCCCTATTTTGTCCCAACCACTGGGTGATATACCAGAAACCAATATATGCCATTTTGGGGTTAGTATCTAGTCAAAATGGACAGACAATTGTGCTGAAGTGTCCAAGAGGGTTACCAATCACTCATACAGAAGTTTTTTTTGGAAACTTATGTGGTGCTTAAACTAATTCATGAAATACGTCAGAACACCAACTTATCTATTTCTGGGTTTGAGGTTCCATTGTGTTGCAATCAGTATTGTTGAAAGCAACTGACCCTGCAGTAAAATTTTAGTCTGCCGTGATGAAAGTTTACCCTCTCCTGATTGTGGAGTCCCTAAGTAAATTTTCCACAAGTGCACAAGATAAAGCTATTCATAATGGGGCAATATTACTGTCATCATTTTACTAATAAAGCTACAAGATTAATGTTCTAAGGAAATTTAAATGTCACATCAGCAGTAGGAAGTGCTCCTATGAGATTAAAGTTTTTGACTATGTGGAATTTACATTCTGTCCTCACCTAACATCCACGTAAGCATTTGCAGCAAGGGTTTTGAGATATTGATTGCATGTGAGAACCCTGATCAATATGCTATTATCCCTAATCTGGAATGCAGTTGTTCTTTCGTAAAAAAAAACTATTCATTCAAAAAGGCCATTGTTCTGAATCTTATTTTTTACCAATCAAAACAATTCAATTGGATATTTTTTATTGTTACTATTTTTAGCATGTAGGAATAAGTTTCTCAAAAGCATCAGATATTGATTGGCCTCACCGTCTTCAGAGAGGTTGGCCTTTAGGAAACATAGCTAACAGATTAAGCACTAAGACAAAAGAATGAGGCTCTTTGGTTCACTGCTGAGGGAGAACTAGAGGTGTGTGCCTACATTAGAACTGAGGGGATCTGTGCACCTATCCAAGAAAGGCTGGATGGTGACTGGAAAGAAATTCAGGCATGGATAGATGGGGTACAGATATTGCAAAAGGAAGGGGTAAGGGTGTATTCGGAGAAACCAGGGAGATAAAGAACAGGAGATGATGTTGATGACAGAGAGGAGGTAAATAGGGAGACAGAGACGTTCAGGCCTACAGCAGTAACCAAGATATGCTAACGAGAGGACAGGTAACAACAAGAGTTACAAAATTTGCAATAGTCTATGGAAATTATTTTCAACGTCACCATCTCGATGGTAACCTGGCAAAGCAGGTCACCTGCCCATTTTATTTATCTTTACATGACATTATATTTCCATTCCCATTTACATCCCATTGGTTTCAATGACCCTTTATATGTAAGGGAGGTTGGTAAGTGGAGACCTTGTTTTAGGCTTGTCATGAAATTATGGTCTGGGCCTTGTTGGAAGTCAATCTGAGGCCTGCCTCAAAGTCAGTCTGAGGTTTCCATGAAAGGCACGGATTTCAGAGCCTACCAAGTGACTAGAGTCTAGGGTTTGCTAAGAATTTAGGTTTGTTGGCCCCCTTGGGTTTAGAATACTGTTCTTGCAGCTCCTTTCTTTGCAGACTTTTTGACTTGATTTTCTGAAGCCTTTGATGGAGCCAGCCTGTGATTCTAGTTCATCCTGTGGTTTCTAGGACAGTACATAGTATTACAAAATTGCTTCTATTTCTTTTTTAAAATATGTTTTAAGAACTTATATTTGAATTATGGACACTGGAATTTTAAAGAGATTGCTGTACTTTGTGGGTTTTTTTAAAGGAAGCTACCAGAAGGTTCCTGATTTTGGCTAGTAAACAAGTCTTACTGGAAGGCACCTGTTTTCAAATAAAAACCTAGCAGGGGTTGTTTTGACTTGGAGAGATGTTTCCAAAAAAGTGACAAGCCAAGATTCACAGAGATCATGAGACTTGATAGCTGGAATGTTTTCAGTTTCAATTTGAACTGTTATAAACAGCCAGTTTGTTTCTTGACCTGCCAGGAGACTACCATCTTTCTCTTGAAAAGAAATCTTGCATCGAATGTATAAGAACTAAAACCTTATTGCTGCTTCCTGCTGTAAGTCCTTATTTGGAGCCTTCTGTAGCTACATCTCTTGGAATGCCTACCCAAACTGATCATCAACATCACCTGGAAAGAACTGTTCTAGGAAGATCCCATTGACAAACATACCTTCTTTTCATACCTTCTTTTCAGCCTAAGTGTTTTATTATTCCTTCTAATTCTTTGTAACTGCTGTAAACAAAAATCCCTTTTACTTTTTCCCCCAGTTAACCAGTTGTGTATGTATGTGTGTGTGTGTGTGAGGGATAGGATAAATAAGGGGCTTTAATATTTCAATTTGTGTGTATGTTCTACTTCAGTACTGGTTAAAACTTGGTTTATAATAAACTGATAATGTTGTTATTTAGAAAAGAAACCTGGCTGGTGTGCTTTATTCTGAAGAAAAATAGAGTATATGATTGACTGTTTCGGAAAGTGGGAAAATTTAAATATACGTTGTGACCTGTGGAGAAGTGGGACTGAATTAACAGTGCACTCCACCCGCCTCATTCGTAACAATAGGAACATTTTCAACTTTACTTCCTGGGCAATAACCTGGTGCACTGAATCACCAACCCATTTATCATTCCATTGAAATGAATAAAACAAAAATCAGGTGGGTTGCCTTCTTCATGCAGCTTTGAAATCAGATGTGCAGTGGATAGGGTGTAGGAACGGAGGGGTCCCCTTTATACTAAATGCACTACACATGCAAATAAGCCTAAAAACAATGCCGGTATCAAGCATTAGAGAGATGTGGAATTCCACCTCATTCCAAAAGATTCACAGAGTCAGTATTATCTATTTGCCAGCAGACAATAAGAATGAGAAATTCAGAGTGATTACCCATAGTTTCTCCAGAGAACCAAAAGGATGATAATACGCTCCCTTTAGAACATGGCTATGGATAGGAAATGGGGAGAAATGAATCAAGGAGAATGTGCTCAAATGTGCAGGTCGATGCTAATTCTGAATCAGCAGCATGGAATATTGGTCAAAGAGCATCTAAGATGTTCCATCACAGTCACCATTTTAACACATTCTGGAAAGAATGTGGAATTAAAGGATCCTCTCAGTTACTGATGAGTGGAATAATGCTTTCCTACAAGGGATTACTGTCCAAACTCCCTCATTTCCATCCTCCCTATATCAACTCAGTGTGCCAATATAGAGTTAGCTAGTAGTAAGAGTCATGTTAATCTGGAGCTGTAAAATTAGCAACTATATTTATGACTTTACTATTTTCACAAAATAGGAGTGTTTGAAATTCAAAACAAAATAATACAATCTTCATTCTGTGTGATCTGAAAGACATATATGTGCAACTGATTGCCCCATTACATTTCAAAAGCCTACTTTTATAAAAGAAAACTCATGTTCACCTTGACGTTGCCAGCAAGCTGAAAAAATGGATATAATGACCTGACAGGAGCAGCAGTTACTCATGGCACCCAAGCTGACATTGATGCCTGACTAATGTCAGAACCTTTTCGCATCCATTTGAAATTTGTCTGCAGTCATTGTCCTGGTCACTTGAGTCAAAGGATAACTGGAATACCCAGACATTATTTTCATGCACCTGAAGGGAATAAGGTTTGCCAAGCTTGATTTGTTAATGAAATGACCTCTTTAATGCCCAATTTATAGTACAGAATCACATTTAAAGGCATATTTGCCTCATTTTAATTATAGCATGAGGTGGATTTATCAAAAGGGTGATAACATCGGTTAAAAAAAAATCAAGCAGCTTTTTGGATACCTTTAACTTTTTACAAGTCTTTTTCCCCAGAAATTTTAGAGATAGGCAGACAGCAGGCAAATAAATGTGTTGTAGTTATTACGATGTTTTATGGACATCAGTGCATTGTCATGGTTCATAATAACTTGAAAGCAAAGTCAGGAGCTGCTTTTGCACCTGTAACTTTCTAAAACCCCCAAAAAGGTCAATTATTTTTAAAAGTTGGTAGAAAATTATAATTTGTAATGAGAACCAGGATCTGAATGATGTGTTCCTTCTGCTTCCATGTACTACTTGAAATAAGGGGTGACATACTTTCCGTGAGAGGAGCTGACATGCGGGAGGAACACAGAGCAGAGAGCAGTTAAATAAAGCCCAAGGATCGCAGCTTACAGCACTTACCTTCTGGGAGAGCAGCGGACAGGAGTAGACCTGCAGGAGGAACATGGAGCGGGGAGCAATTAAATAAAGCCTGAGGACTGCAGCCTACAATACTTACCTTCTGGGAGAGCAGCGGACAGGAGTCCAGGCACGCCCTGAGTTTGAAAAAGAAAATCAAACCGTGGCATTACAGGAAAATCATGTGTTTGGCTGGTATTGCTGCTTAGGGACTGAGTCTAAACAACTGGGAGTTTAGAAACGTTAAAAGTATTAAGTATTAATAACAAGTAACAAGTGAGTAGCTGGTGAATCTTATCTTTTAGTTTTAAGTAAGGTTTATTACTATTGGTAAAATTTATTACAATTGGTAGGGTTTGTTAGTATTAGTTGTAGCAGGATTTATTAGTAGCAGGGTTTATTTGTAGTACCAGGGTTTATTATCTAATAGATAGAGGAATGGCAATGCTGCTCTGACCTCTGAAGTGCACAGCCTGTGCTATATGGGAACTCCAGAATGCTCCCCGTCTCCTGGATAACCATATGTGCAGGAAGTGTTGTCAATTGCAGCAGCTTGTGCTCTAGGTTTTGGAACTTGAGCAACAGCTGGTATCACTGTGACACATCCATGAGGTTGAGAGCTTTGCAGACAGCATGTTTATAGATGTGGTCAGCCCGCCGCTTCAAAGTATGCAGGGAGACAGGGAATGGATGACTGCCAGATAGTCAAAAAGAAACAGGCAGGTAATGCAGGAGAACCCTGACTGCATTGCATTCTCCAACCGGTATTCAGTTCTGAATAGTGAGGGAAGTGATTTTTTTTTTTTAATTTGTTCATAGGATGTGGGCATCGCTGGCTAGGACAGCATTTATTGCCAATCCCTAATTGCCCAAGAGAAGGTGGTGGTGAGCTGCCTTCTTGAACCGCTGCAGTCCATGTGGGGTAAGTACACCCACAGTGCTGTTAGGAAGGGAGTTCCAGGATTTTGACCCAGCAACAGTGAAGGAACAGCAATATAGTTTCAAGTCAGGATGGTGTGTGGCTTGGAGGGGAACTTGCAGGTGATAATGTTTCCATGCATCTACTGCCCTTGTCCTTCTCATTGGTAGATGTCACAGGTTTGGAAGGTGCTGTCCAAGGAGCCTTGGTGCATTGCTGCAGTGCATCTTATTCACGTTACATACTGCTGCCACTGTGCATTGATGGTGGCGGGAGTGAATGTTTGTAGAAGGGGTGACAATCAAGCGGGCTGCTTTGTCCTGAATGATGTCAAGCTTCTTGAGTGTTGTTGGAGCTGCATCCATCCAGGCCAGTGGAGAGTATTCCATCACAATCCTGACTTGTGCCTTGTAGATGGTGGACAGGCTTTGGGGAGTCAGGATGTGAGTTACTCGCCACAGAATTCCTAGCCTCTGACCTGCTCTTGTAGCCACGGTATTTATATGGGTACTCCAGTTCAGTTTCTGGTCAATGGTAACTCCCAGGATGTTGATAGTAGGGGATTCAACAATCGTAATGCCACTGAACGTAAAGGGGAGATGGTTAGATTCTCTCTTGTTGGAGATGGTCATTTCCTGGCACTTGTGTGGCACTTGTGTTACTTGCCACTTATCAGCCCTAGCCTGGCTGTTGTCCAGGACTTGCTGCATTTCTACACTGGGGAGTACAGCCAGAGCCAAGGCCATGGCACCATGGCTGGCACAGCTGCACAGGGGAGCACAAGGAATACTGGAAGAGCGATAGTGATAGGAGATTTTATAGTCAGAGGAACAGACAGGTATTTCTGTGCCCATAGACATGAATCCAAGATGGTGTGTTGCCTCCCTGTGTCAGGGTCAAGGATGATACTGAATGGCTGCAGAGCACCCTGATGGGTGAGGGTGAATAGCCAGCAGATCATGGTCCACATTGGTACCAATGACATAGGTAGGAAGAGGGATGTGGTCCTGCAGAAAGAGTTTAGTGAGCTAGGTAAGAAATTTAACAAACAGGACCTCAAAAGTAGTAATCTCTGGATTACTCCCAGTACCACACACAAGTGAGTATAGAAATAGGAGGAAAGTGCAGATGAATGCAAGGCTGGAACGACGTTGCAGGAGGGGGAGGGGGCTTTAGATTCCTGGGGCACTGGGACCAGTTCTGGAAAAGGTGGGACCTGTACAGGCCAGACAGGTTACATCTGAACAGAGATGGGACAAATTTCCTTGCGGGATGATTTGCTAGTGCTACTGGGATGGTTTAAACTAACTTAGTAGGGATATGGGAACCAGGTGATATTACAAGAGAGGAACATCAAGGCGCACAGAGAATTGAAAGAGACAGATAGCACTAGAGTGGGAAATAGCAAAGTATTAGGTGGGGTCAGAGTGAGAGTGTTAGACAGTACTAGAGAAGGGAGTAGTTCCGTATTAGATGGAAGTGGACTGAGAAGGACTATGAAGAATGCAAAGACAGGATTACAATGCATGTGTGTAAATGCACAAAGTGTGGTGAATAAGATTGATGAGCTACAAGCACAAATAGCAATATGGGAATATGATGTAGTGGCAATAACGGAAATGTGGCTTAAAAATGGCAAGGACTGGACGCTTAATATACAAGGATATAAAGTGTTCAGAAAAGATAGAGAAGGGAAAAAGGGAGTCCTGATTCAGGAAGACATTGTAAAGGGAGCATATCCTTGGTGGGACACGGACAGAATCCATTTGGTTAGAGATGAGGAGCAAAAAGGGTATGATCACAGAACTAGGGGTATTCTCTAGGCCTCCAAATAGTGAGAGAGAGATCGAGGAGCAAATCTGCAGGGAAATCACAGAGATGTGCAAGAACTATAGAGTGGTAATATTGGAGGGGCTTAAATTACCCAAATATCAATTTGGCTTGCCCCCGACTTTTCGGCCGGTGGGCAGGGCCTCCCACCCAACATTTAATTCCAGCTTATGGCTCTATGACATGCATTACAAATACAAGACTTTAAGCTCAGACACTTATCCAACCTGAAGAGTTCTGGTATGTGCTGGATAACTGAGCTTATAGTTGTTGATGGCACGTGTCTTCTTTGGTTTGAAAAAATTGCCACCAGTCTAAAGATCCTTTCCCAGGGGAATTGTCTGAATCCTACAGACAGCTGTAACTTCGAGAGCACCTTGACAGAAATCCCATTTACAAGTCTATTTTTTTCACCGAGCTAATAGTGGCCCACGTTAAGAACCACCGAAAATTCCTAGCATCCCATTAAGTATATGAGCTGATCCGATTCTATTGAAAAGGCAATGTAAGATGTCTTATCTCCTATTCCGGGTAATAACCAACAACTGCAGCCATTTGCAATTTGATTTCCTACTAAGTGGTAATTTACTGTTTCATAAAGTTTTCTGAATAGCACATGTACAGTAATTTGTAATAAGTTTCCAAATGAATATTTAAGCAATGTGCTGCTATATTTCCACATGTGCTTAATCTTCATGCACATTTGTAACATTTCCACAAACAAGTAATCATGAAAAATAACTTTTGCCAGTCTACAATTGCCATGTTAATAGTACATCAGTACTTTTATATTTAAACTGATTATAACTAAGCACTGATTTTATCCATCCAAACATTGCAAATATAGTAACAGAATTCTGGTTTTATTCCTACACCTTGATAAAGATACACACAACTATGTTCACTTCAGTATGTGTCCCAGGAAAAAGGAACAACGTATCCAAAAAACAGTAGGTTGGGACAGAGTTAAATATTGCATTACAACTAAAAGAAAAAGTACTAGAATATATGTTGGAAAGGGTTAAAGTAATGTGTCACATCCAGAGCATTTGCTCAGCCCTAATTACACGTTCACGGATCTCAGTTCAATCCCCTTGATTCTTCATTTGACATCCCTGAGCCTTTGGCTCTGTATGACACACCACATTGTTTGTCAAAGTTGCTCACTTGGGATATGAAGGTTTTATTTTTTAATTGGCTCTTGGGGCTTGTCTAATGGAGGCATCTTGAGACAGTTCTGACTTGAAACAATGCCACAACACCCTTCTAATCGATGCCGTCATACCTGTCCTTCAGACCGACCCTTTTTGACATTCATCATAGAATGGTATCACTCCTAAAGAGTGAACCTTACTATAGTGGATGATACAGCATTCATAAAACACTCCATCATTAAAACACTTCTGTGGTTTCATGTCTAGCATTCATAAAATTCCAAATGCTTTTCTATTTTTACATTCTGATCTCCAACACTATTTTTTTTTAATTCGTTTTGTGGGACATAGGCTTTGCTGGCTAGGACAGCATTTATTGCCAATCCCTAATTGCCCTTGAACTGAGTGGTTTGCTAGGCCATTTCAGAGGGCATTTTTTAAGAGTCAACCACATTGTTGTGGGTCTGGAGTCACATGTAGGCCAGACCAGGTAAGAACAGCAGATTTCCTTCCCTAAAGGACATTAGTGAACCAGATGGATTTTTATAACAATTGACAATGGTTTCATGCTCCCCATTAGACTAGCTTTTTAATTCCCAGATTAACTGAATTCAAATTTCACCATCTGCCGTGGTGGGATTCGAGCCCGTGTCCCCAGACCAGTAGCCTGGGTCTCTGGGTTATTAGTCCACTGACATTACCACCTCCCAAAACTCTTGAACTCAAAAAAGATTATTAGTTACCTAATATTTTATTTGCTGAAATTAAATAAATGAAAATATACCTGAAACCACAGATAGAATTATGAACAGCTTATATAAACCTATTTCTACTTTTATTGTTGGACTTGTGATTACTTCTCCCATGATTTTGCACATGGGTAGTCAAGATCAACTGCCGTTTTCAGATCAAACAGGGTTAGAGGATGGCAGAATAATTAAGCCAAGATTGTACCATCTATAAGGTGAACTGCAGCAACTCGCTAAGGCTTCTTCAACAGCACCATCCAAACCTGCGACCTCTAACACCTAGAAATACAAGGGCAGCAGATGTATGGGAACACCAGCACCTGCAAGTTCCCCTCCAAGTCACACACCATCCTGATATGGAACTATATAGCGGTTCCTTCATTGTCGTTGGATCAAAATCCTGGAACTACCTCATTAACAGCACTGTGGGTTTACCTACACCACATGGACTGCAGCGGTTCAAGAAGGCAGCTCACCACCACCTTCTCAAGGGCAGTTAGGGATGAGCAATAAATGCTGGCCTTGCCAGCGATGCTCACATTCCAAGAATGAATATAAAATAAGATGGAGGAAGGGTTAAGGGAGGAGCTGAAGTGGAAGGGTCAATGAAGGGGAGGAGGGGAATGGCAGCAAGGGCAGAAAGATGTAGTGAAAGAACAATATGGAAGAGGGGCAGGAGGGTAAAAAGAGGATTGATGATGGAAAGGGGGCTGGGGAGGACAGTGGAATAGGAGATGGGGAAACCTACCTCAATTGGAAGCAGTTGTTTGGAAATGTACCTCAGCTGAAGGATCGAATATACCTCAGCAATGAGTGGAGGGAAGCTACCTCAGTGGCCTGATTTTCCAAAAATTAAAGAAACCTAAAATTTAGTGGCACCGCACTAGATTTTCAGGCACTAAGCAGGCGCCTAAATATCCTATATGGCGGACAGGAAATGTGCGGTCATTACAAACCAAAATTTCGCCACTCATCCTATTGGTATCGGGAAAAATTAGGTGTCCAATGTCCAAACCTGAAACAGGTGTGAGAGCCTTTGCATATGCAAATAAGACTAACGTTAGCAAGGTTTATAACCCTTATCACCCCACTACCTATAGACATAACAAATATTGTAGGTATTTACAGACACTTTTGTTATGAGATTTTACATATAGCCAGGTTAGCGTAGGAATTTCCAATGCACTTTAAAATGGAATTGTGATGCACCTATCATTTTTAATAAATAATAAGTATAATTGAATCAGCAGTAAAAACAAATGTAATGATTATTCAATTTTCAAAACTACTGTATTTTTTTTTAAATTTTCTAATTGATATTTTGCTCCACATTTATTTATAAATAAATTGCTTTTGTTCTGAACATGAAATCTGACTTCTCAATCATGTAGTGTCAGATGTGCAATCATTCAGAGATGAGAAGAAAAGGCTGGAAGACGCAATCACAATTCACTTCAACGGGCTGAACTGAAGCTATACAGCAAAAATCTTTAAAACTTGAAATAGTCATCCCTGTTGTAGCCTGTTGCTAAAAATGTTGGAAAAAAGTCCTTTGAACCAATTTCTCAACAATTAAGTACACAGGAGTTGACTAGGCTTCAGGGGGAAAAAACAGAACTTCAGTTACATTGCACTTTTCATGTCTTTGGGATATTCCAAACAGTCTGGGGGCAATTTTGACCAAGAGTTCTAGTGTAAAATGAGTACTATCGATTCAGCTGGCTGGTATACATCATGTATAATGGTTGGCTGAATACATAGTTTGTGTTAAGTACAGTCTAAGTGCCTAAAGCCTGCAGATATGAATCAGTTAAAATCACCAGAACAGTTATAAATCAAAGCAGATGTTCCAAAAGTCTGAAAGCACTAGCAAGACCAATTGCAATTATATAAAAAAACTTGCAATAACTGGCAGAGATGAGAAAATGAAAGTTAAAATGTTTTTGTACCTAATAGAGAGTCAGGGGAGAAAGCCACACAGTACTAAGCAGTTTACTTGAGTTCCAGAAAAATGAACCTTGGCAGAAGCAATGCAACTTTAAAAAAAATTGAGATCTATAAGTGCTCCAAATATTTTTTTACCTACAACTAAGAGACAGAAAAGCAACTGGAGAAATATGTCATTGTACTGAAAAATTTATTAGCTGTATGAAATTTTTAAGAATTGCATGAATCTTTGATCAGAGATAGGATATATGTGGAATTAGTGATGACTTGAGGGACTTTTTAGAGACCGATTACGATTTGTCAAAATTACTGCAAATGTGCAGAGTTCTCAAAAGAACATATTAGAGCTATACAGAACCCAGCCACAACTCATTTTCTAAGTAAAAAATGAGACTATAATCTAACAAACTAAGATTATCAGAGAAGGTACAGTAAGACCACAGCACACAGTACCAGTTCAACAGTGTAAATACTGTTGGCAGAAGAATGAACAGTAGAAAAGAAATGTCCTGCAATGATCAACCTTTCAAGAGTTACAGAAACCCATTAATTTTGATTTGCAATATCATACTGAGAATCAGAGGAAAAACAAGTTTCTCATTAAAGAAGGCACGGCAGTTTACAGGACCTAGGGAATCATCAAGTCAATTACTCTTTTTCTAGAAGCAAAACTCTTAGCAGTGATCACTACCTCAACCTCATTTATTCCTTTCTGCATGAAACAGCAGACCAGTTAACTTTCAATCAGACTGCACACAAGCTTTAATGTGTGCACAGACAAGCAGTTGTGTCATTTGAGTTCTCGTGATGCTTTCTTTTCAACAGAATCATCTATGTCACCCTTGCTTGATGGGCAGTGAGAAGCAGAAAGATGGCCTGAAAGAAACCAAGGCCAACACATGCAGGCAGGGGTCATGACAGCGTGCACCAACCATGGACAGAAACAGATCACAAATGCAGTGAAGGTCATGCTGCAATCAGAATTATTGTGTAACATAATGGGCACAAATATTTCATGGTTCTTTCAGCACATCCTTGCTGTAATTTTGCTTGAAGTACAAACTTTCACCAGGTCTGGGATATGCCACAGGCAGCACATGTAAGTTCTTTGCTGGGAGAGACCTGGCAGCCCAACCGCAACCCACCACCAACATCCACCACACCAACCACCCCCCCCCCCCCTACCCCCACCTCTGCCCCATTAACATTACAGCAGACATTCTGGGGCAAGGAGGCATCCTAGATTACAAGGTACCTCCCCCTGGGCCTGTGAACTCTGGTGGGGTCAGTGGTCATAGTCTCAGATGATAAAACACAGATCCTGACATTTA
Organism: Heterodontus francisci; assembly: GCF_036365525.1. Lineage (NCBI taxonomy): Eukaryota > Metazoa > Chordata > Chondrichthyes > Heterodontiformes > Heterodontidae > Heterodontus > Heterodontus francisci. The sequence continues at coordinate 69,050,187 of NC_090375.1, read as the reverse complement.
CATCAAGACACAGCTCAACCACCCCTTATGGATTCAGTTCCACCACTGACATATTGGAGCATAGCTTCACATTTGGACCCACTGGCGCAGCCATACAATACAAATGACTGTCTTCTCCATGACTGAGCATAATTGTCAATTACTGCATGCTCCATAGTTTCCTACTGAAAAGCAGCCTCATGCATCACAATGACAAAGGCATGACAGAATAAGAGGGTGTAATACCCACGAGGCATTAGCAACCATGCTAGCAATGTTAACAAAGAAGATTGTGTGCTAAGCATTAATGCCAGAGGCCTTCCAAAGATGTCACAGCTAGGCTTTTTCTTACAGGAGCAAACCATATCTGCAGAATAACAGCAACCAATCACCTTGTCAGTTCTACAAATATTGCCAACTTATGCAGTGCTCCTGCTATATTGTAACCAAAGATGATTGAATATTTAGCATAATATTCAAATCAAATGCAGGGTATTTATTTTCTCTATTACATAGCGTGTAACATAGCTTTTGTTTCAGATATGTGACACTAGCCTAGCATTCCTTTTAAATGATTTCTTGTGGAAGGAATAAGCATGTTGGTTGACTGTAGGGATTGACATTGCTAGGGCCCTGGTGTTTTAGTTGAATCTGAGACTGTAGTCACTGACTGGTGCTACTTGCCTTCAGCCATTGCTTCCCATGTCTGCTGCACAGTATCCTTTTGGAGAATTTAAGATGTCCACCACAGAGCAGAACTTCAAATCTGTGATTTCAGCCCCAGGAGATCCACACAGCAATGTAAACACGGAATGAGCAGCCCAAGCAGCAAATCTCCAATAAAGAAAAAACAGAGAAGATTGAACTTGTTTTTATATGAATATATGTTGGAAAAAAATAAAAATTGCATCGCCACAAGCATAGGAACAATAGTAAATTGTCCAGATTCCATTGTCATTTTTACAATAATAGTTTTTTTGCAGTTTCAAATTGCTTAAATTGCTTTAAAATTGCTTAACATATGGTCACTGTAAAAATAATTGTGACCTCAATTGCCATTGTCGTTTCAGATTCCTCCAAATTGACTCCATATTTAATTCCATTGATAATATGCTTTTAGTTTCAGAAGATTAGGTTGTGGACTTTGAGAAGACATTCCTGTTGGATTCTGCCTGCAGTTTTGTTAGACTGAAGCTCAAACTTAGTCAAGTAATTATAAGTGAAAATCCTTTGTTTTCTGATGGCTGCAAGGTCACCTAGACTGAGATCTGGTCACTACCTGCAGTAGAATAAAGTCTGAAACTGCGAGCTGCTCTTGTGAATATTAGGAGAATTGGGGCACAGTGAAAAAAAAAGCTAGCATTGCTGCTTACTTCTTCCATGCTTGACCTAGAATCATTCAATTGGAACAAAGTGGAAAAACTTTCCATCTTCTGAATCACACAGTACAGTAGAGATTTGATATAGGTAACTCAGTATCAACCAAGAAAAACTGACCTTTTGAAAGCTGTCCTCTTGAGACTGTAGTGTCAGCAGCAGCATAGTAATCAACAGGAAGGATTTCCTCTGTGTGCTATGTGGAACAAACTCCTAACTGCACTACCTATAAACAGCATTGTTTACATCCCTCCAGTCCAAAAAAAATCCATTATTCACTAATTTGTGTCCTTTAACGGGGCTGCAACTTGTAGGGGATGCAGATCACATTTTAAACATCTGCCTATCTATATTGCTGCCGTCCCATTAATGCAATGTATTTTAGTGTTATCAAGAAGCAGCTTATCAAACGCCTTTTAAAAATCCAAATGGACAGCATCCACTGCATTTCCTCACAGTCGGTCCTGAATCTTGCAGTAGGACTGAAGGAAAACCTTCTGTTGTATACCTAGGACTTCTGAACCACGAAGGACAATGGTCTGGACACAAGCTTAACCTTTACCACTATAGGACTTTACCATCATTGTAATATTTTGAAATGCTGAGAATTATATACAACGGAAACAAGAAAACTATTTGTCTTAGATTTAGAGAACGCAATTCCAAAATGAGTAAGTTGCAAGCAAAACTAGAAATTAAAAGTTTTTTCATTTGCAAAATGGGTATGGAAATCACAATCCCAGCAAAAACAACTGAACAAATGTAAATGTGATTTTGATGTAATCTATGTAACTGTTTCAAAAATGAGTGACATAAGTGATAAGGATAGATTGAGGTAAACAAACACTCCATAATGTACAATTGCATTTGTGCCATTGGGACTGGAAGTCAGCAGGCAGGATTGAATAGTTGAGATGGATATATATTATGGAGTTTTCCTTTGCTAATAATCATGAAGTATTTATGCAAAACTCTAGCATTATCTTGCTTAGGTCCATGAACAGGAAAAGATAGTACTATCTTCATCTTCCTCTGCCTCAGCACCAAAGCCATATTCTTCTACACCCTGTTTATTTCTTGAGGGTTTCAAGTGAGTCAGCTATAAAAACATTAGGAATTGGAACATTTTGATACAGGAATAAAAAAAAAAATTAGCAAACATTTAACTTTGGTGAGACAAAAGCCCCAAATTCAAAAACTGTTTATAAACAGATGGGATAGGAGCACACCCCATGCATTTTTTTAACAAGGAACTGGCCTTCAAAGAAGAACACGTTTACAAGAAGGTGACTCATAATTATAACTGCGTTCCTTGGCATAGCAATACCAAGGTCATATGGGGTGCACAGTTGTAACATTTTGTTCAGATAACCTGTTATGTCTTTTCAAAAAAGCATTATGCAGCTACATTGATTAGCATATGTATCAGGGTTAATTTTTGCAAATATTTGAACCAGATTTAAATATTCACTGACAATATTCAAATCATGAATTCATATTCATTGCAGCCAAATTACAGGAGGATACATAAGTCAGAAAGGACAAAGCACTTCAACACTGACTTGTGCGGAGCAGATGTGCCAGGTTAGCAGTAAACTATGTTATGGGAAACAAAAGCTGTATTGAATAAATAGATTAAATACAAAGGCACTTGTTATTGTAATGTGTAGTCAGACCCTTGAACATTATGGAGGAATCATACTATATTTATCATGCATTTCATGCCTGTGCCAGTGAGTGTGCAATTAGCTGTCAGAATGAAACAGTTCAATACTTTTAGCCAAAGGCTGTTTCTATTGATCATTTTATATAATGTGAAATGTCTCTCCATCTGGGGAACACATTTTGATTCTATTGCTCTCTAGAAATTTAAGTTACATTCATAAAGGTTCCTCTTTAGTTCCTTAATGGTTCAATTGGTAAATACATTTCCCAATTTGGAATTGAGCCATACACAGCATGAAAGCCTAGGTTCAGTCTTTGGTCTGTGCTGAGTTAGTTTGCGGCAGCAGGAGAGGAGCTACCATTGGTCTCAGCATTCCTGGACCAAGCAAGGGTTACAACTATGTCAATATTCTGGAATAAGGGGAGTGTCTCAAAGATGATATTATCAGCATTGCTGAGTCATGGCTTCTTTGAGACTGCAAAGTATTAAAATAGTTATGAATATTACCATTAGATATTCATAAAATCCCTGACCCTTCCTAAAATGTTCCACAAAAATATATCCTGTGCATCTGCTGTATACATTATATATGTATGTTTATTATGAGCCATTGTGTTACATTAACTAAAATTAAGCTTCTGTAAAAATGAAACTACGTGGGAAAGAGTTAAATACCCATTCCAATTAAAATATACATGACTGCAAAATAAGGATGGGCTGTGGGTGTAATGACTCCAATGAGGTTGAATACAATGGACAGCTGAAAAGTAATAAGAAAAAGGACCTTGAATATAGTTAAAACAAGATAATGAAGAAAACTAGTTGAAAACAAGTGGATTATAAAAGCAGAAAGAAGATAGCTAAAATCGCTGTTATTGGTTAGACAAGAGAGGCTAATAACATGCCAGGAGATGACTGACTCCAGAGGAACAAGAGCTCCTAGTTCACATGGACATATCTATATCTAAGTATGAGACTACGTTATATAATATATGACAGTGTAGGCAAGGTTATCTGGCAACTAATCATGCAGTTGAATAAATATTGAAGATTAATCAAAGTCAGGAGTCATTCTGTTCTTGGATGTGAACTAATTGGTATCAGATACTCACCCTTTGGCACTTCTCACTTAAATAGCTTTCTACATTGGATGTCTCCAATTAAATATTGAGAAGACTGAAGCCATTGTCTTTGGTCCTTGCTCGAAACCCTGTTCGCTAGCCACCAACTCCAACCCTCTCCCTTACAACTGGACTGAGCAAGACTGCTCGCAACCTTGGTGTCATATGTGACCCCAAGATGAGCTTCTGACTACATATCCAAGCCATCACTAAGATTACCTATTTCCACCTTTGTAACGTTGCCCGACTTCACCCATGCTTCAGCTCACCTGCTGCTGAAACCCTCAATCATGTATTTGTTACCATGAGACTTGACTATTCCAAAGCAATCCTGGCTGGCCTTCCACATTCTACCCTCCATAAACTTGAGGTCATTCTTTCGCACCATGTCTCAGTCACCTATCACACTGTGTTGGCTGAACTCTGGTCAAGCAACACCTAGATTTTAAAATTCTCATACTTGTTTTCAAATCCCTCATTGCCTCCCACCCCCACCCACCTCCCCCCATCTTTGTAATCTGCTACTGCCCCTCAACCCTCTGAGATATTTGCGTTCATCATTTAGCCTCTTGAGCATCACTGATTTTAATTGCTCCACCACTGGAGGCCAAGCCTTCATCTGCTTAGGACCTAAACTTCTCTAACTCTTTACCTCACTTGCTTCCTATAAGATGTTCCTTTAAACCTACCTATTTGACAAAGCTTTTGGCCATCTGCCCTAATAGTGCCTATGTGACTCATTGTGTCATTTAGCTTGATAACACTCCTAAGAAATGCCTTGGGATGTCTTATTATATAAAAATGCTATATAACAATGTTGTTGTTGCACTCTAGTAGAGTGGATGTCATTTGAACAAATTGATTATGTTTATTATGTTTGTGTGCAACCAGATAACTTGTTGTTGTTATTGTCTTATGGATTGGCCTTTATTCGAACAAAAAAATTGACTATGTTTGCATCGGATTCCCTAAACAAAAGGCGTTATTATTATTATTTCATTTACAAGGTTCTGTTAATGGAAGGGGTCAATGGTTTGTGGGTTGTATACTCAGTGCACTGTCATCATGCTGCTCATAAAATTTGGCCCAAAATTTAAAGGATTAAACTAATTTATTGCAGAGTAATGTATTCTAAACAACCACAGAATTTGAACATGTGATCGTCTAGTATATACAAAAACTACATTATATTCCGCGTAAACTTATTAAACTATTAGATGTTCTTTCAGGTAGGACTCGGATTTATTTTAAAATTCCTTTTTTTGTGGAATCATATCAGATTACGGTCCAGATGGGCCTATTGAAATATGATTTGTTGAGCAATCCGGAGGAGCCGCAGAGGAGGTTGAGTATGTGAAGCTGTGCCACTGGTCTGCAATGTGCCCATTAAAGGTGATAAATCTTGGTAGTATATTAGCTCCATCATCGTGGTTCCAGTCTAATCATGGCATCAATTATTTATAAATTTATATAATTAATAAATTACAACCTCTCGGTCATAAGTGCCTCATCACAAGACTGATTATTCAAGCCTCTGAAGGGCACTTTGGGTTCAGACAATGACTGACCCATGCATTGGCATGACTTTCTTTTTCTTGCTTTACATATGACAAGTGTGAAGCACAGAACTATTGATTACAGCAGGAAGTTCACTTTTTGTGGGATGCATTGCCTTTATTTTTGTTGCCTGAAGTAATAATTATCTTTTTACAATGATGTAAGGTTAATATTGCTTTGTAATTGGTTATAAAAATTTAGTGATAGACTGAATTTGTGGAATTGCTTGCAGTTGATAGAATTTTAACTAAGCTAGAGCCCAGAGATAACAGCACACATCATTCTTCACTGCCACAGTACGCTCTGGGGATTCCCTATGTATCAAGAAAGAATACATCAATAAAAAATCTAAACAGAGTATGTCAGTTATGATATCCTATTCTAGTATCTTTGAATTGTTCCTGGGTAACTTGGTGGCCAGTTTGCTGACTGTATCCAATTATATAAAAACAGAAAATTCTGGAAATACTCAGCAGCTCTAGCATCATCAGAGGAGAGAGTAATAGAGTTAACTTGGACTGAATTTTCCCAGCCCCATGGTGGCGGGCTTGGAGGCAGGGGACTAGGAGGGGGTGCCATGCGGGATAGCTCCCCCATGCATTCCCGCCACAGGGGAACCTTCCCAGGCGCAGGCTGAGAGTAGGATTGGCTGCCCGTTCCATGGAGACAATCAGCCAATGTTTTTACCTCAAAAATTATTGTTTATTCATAAAATTTTGCAGAAGTCCATTGCATAACAGTTCAAATTTGACATTACATGGAGATGAATATTGTGAGGCCGCTGTCGGTTACCATTCTCGAATGCGACGAGGCCGGCTGACTCACCATGATTATGCATCAAGTCGTTGTTTTACATACTGGAGGTGATACCCCAACCCCACACGCACCAGACGGCAGGAGTGGGAGGACAGACGATGACCCTGGAGCAGGTGCTGGCGCCATATTTAAAGGCCTGCCAACTCTGCATTTGCTCCTGCCTTTTGAGAATGACTGCCTTCCATAATGTCACTTGTTGGCCCAGGACCCCTGCAGCTGCCCCTGGTGCCTCAGGATCCTTTCAACTGCGGCTTGCTGTCCCAGGATCCCTGCGTTGGACTGATAGGCAAGGAAGCTGAAGCAGAGCCTGCATCGACCATGGCAGAAGGAAGATATCAGATGGCCCCATGGTTTAGCGATGCCTCCTTGGAGATTCTCCTCCAGGCTGCAAGGGAAAAGCAGGAGATCCTATTCCCCAGCGATGGCCAGAAGAGGTCCTCCCGCCTGACCAAGTAAGCCTGGATGGAGATCGCTGAGGAGGTCAGCAGCAATGGGGTCACCCCTCTGGACATGGGTCCAGTGCAGGAAGAGAGTCCAATGACCTCATTCATTCTGCCAAGGTCCATTCTGTTCCATACCTCTCTCCTTTTGACAGTTTGCATGAGGCTTCGCAGTAGGAAGCATGACATGGGGAGGGACATACCACTGGCAAAGGGGCATCAAGTATCACCTGCTCCTGACAGATGCATGGCTGTATCTAGGCCAAAGGCCACCCTCTTTCACCGCTCACCCCCATTAACTCCCCTGAGAGCTGACAGGAGGATGTATGGGAAATTCCAGTATGAGAGGTGGGGCTGCCACCAGCAGAATTGTCATATTGATATCTCAGCAAAGTACGACTATCGCCTTCCTTCCACTTGCAAGACAAGAGGGCCCATAACAGGATGAAGAAATCATGGACTGGTGGAGGGAGTCCCAACCTTAAGCCTTCACAGCAGAAGAGGAGGCCCTCAAACTGGCGGCCGCTCCATTGTGGATGGTGAGACTGGAGTCTCCATGCAAGAGAGCAAGGATTGACTTCCATCAACATACACTTCAACTCTGGAGCCCCACATCTCGCATGGCTGGCATGACTAGATCTGCTCATCCTAACCCACACATGCTTGTGTTGTTTCATACAGGTCAACGTTAGCAAGACACTCCAGTGGTAGGGGAAAAATATTCCACCTGTGAGGAAGATTAACAGTTGGAAGATGCACTGTCCCATGACTCTCCTGAACCTTCCACCAGCGCAGATACATTCATCTTGGTGGGTTTTTGTTCAGCTGTAGAATCAGGGTCACAAGCTGGTGAAAGCACCACTCAGGCGCCCAGAGGAGCTGGCTGAGGCTGAGACAGCCAATACCTTTAACAGTCAGAGGAATGTGGGTGGCCAGGCCCATGCTGAGGACCATGATGATGATGAGCCTCTGGTGTCAACAGCACAGGGCATGCTGGAGTTGCAAAGAGGTGTAAGGAAATATCTGGTGGAGATGCCAGAAGCCAGGCGCAGCCTTGAGCACATAATGGAGGAATCCATCCAGCCAATGACAGCGGCTACGTCTCAGGTATGCAAGCACATGGTTTCCTCCATCGGGAGGTTGGCAACTCTCGTGGAGAGCCAGATTCCACAGATAAGCACAGACCTGCACACTGTGGCTTGGCCATGAGCTCAACGCAGCAGTGGCAACAAAGAACAAAGAACAAAGAAAATTACAGCACAGGAACAGGCCCTTCGGCCCCCCAAGCCTGCGCCGATCCAGATCCTCTATCTAAACATGTCGCCTATTTTCTAAGGGTCTGTATCTCTGTGCTTCCTGCCCATTCATGTATCTGTCTAGATACATCTCGAAAGACGCTGTCGTGCCCGCGTCTACCACCTCCGCTGGCAACGCGATCCAGGCACCCACCACCCTCTGTGTAAAGAACTTTCCACGCATATCCCCCCTAAACTTTTCCCCTTTCACTTTGAACTCGTGATCCCTAGTAATTGAATCCCCCACTCTGGGGAAAAGCTTCTTGCTATCCACCCTGTCTATACCTCTCATGATTTTGTGCACCTCAATCAGGTCCCCCCTCAACCTCCGCCTTTCTAATGAAAATAATCCGAATCTACTCAACTTCTCTTCATAGCTGGCACCCTCCATACCAGGCAACATTCTGGTGAACTTCCTCTGCACCCTCTCCAAAGCATCCACATCCTTTTGGTAATGTGGCGACCAGAACTGCACGCAGTATTCCAAATGTGGCCGAACCAAAGTCCTATACAACTGTAACATGATCTGCCAACTCTTGTACTCAATACCCCGTCCGATGAAGGAAAGCATGCCGGATGCCTTCTTGACCACTCTATTGACCTGCGTTGCCACCTTCAGGGAACAATGGACCTGAACACCCAAATCTCTCTGTACATCAATTTTCCCCAGGACTTTTCCATTTACTGTATAGTTCACTCTTGAATTGGAGCTTCCAAAATGCATCACCTCGCATTTGCCCTGATTGAACTCCATCTGCCATTTCTCTGCCCAACTCTCCAATCTATCTATATTCTGCTGTATTTTCTGACAGTTCCCTTCACTATCTGCTACTCCACCGATCTTAATGTCGTCTGCAAACTTGCTAATCAGACCACCTATACTTTCCTCCAAATCATTTATGTATATCACAAACAACAGTGGTCCCAGCACGGATCCCTGTGGAACACCACTGGTCACACGTCTCCATTTTGAGAAACTCCCTTCCACTGCTACTCTCTGTCTCCTGTTGCCCAGCCAGTTCTTTATCCATCTAGCTAGTACACCCTGGACCCCATGCGACTTCACTTTCTCCATCAGCCTACCATGGGGAACCTTATCAAACGCCTTACTGAAGTCCATGTATATGACATCTACAGCCCTTCCCTCATCAATCAACTTTGTCACTTCCTCAAAGAATTCTATTAAGTTGGTAAGACATGATCTTCCCTGCACAAAACCATGTTGCCTATCACTGATAAGCCCATTTTCTTCCAAATGGGAATAGATCCTATCCCTCAGTATCTTCTCCAGCAACTTCCCTACCACTGACGTCAGGCTCACCGGTCTATAATTACCTGGATTATCCCTGCTACCCTTCTTAAACAAGGGGACAACATTAGCAATTCTCCAGTCCTCCGGGACCTCAACCGTGTTTAAGGATGCTGCAAAGATATCTGTTAAGGCCCCAGCTATTTCCTGTCTCGCTTCCCTCAGTAACCTGGGATAGATCCCATCCGGACCTGGGGACTTGTCCACCTTAATGCCTTTTAGAATACCCAACACTTCCTCCTTCCTTATGCCGACTTGACCTAGTGTAATCAAACATCTGTCCCTAACCTCAACATCCGTCATGTCCCTCTCCTCGGCGAATACCGATACAAAGTACTCGTTTAGAATCTCACCCATTTTCTCTGACTCCACGCATAACTTTCCTCCTTTGTCCTTGAGTGGGCCAATCCTTTCTCTAGTTACCCTCTTGCTCCTTATATATGAATAAAAGGCTTTGGGATTTTCCTTAACCCTGTTTGCTAAAGATATTTCATGACCCCTTTTAGCCCTCTTAATTCCTCGTTTCAGATTGCGCCGACAATCCCGATATTCTTTCAAAGCTTCGTCTTTCTTCAGCCTCCTAGACCTTATGTATGCTTCCTTTTTCCTCTTAGCTATTCTCACAATTTCACCTGTCATCCATGGTTCCCTAATCTTGCCATTTCTACCCCTCATTTTCACAGGAACATGTCTCTCCTGCACGCTAATCAACCTCTCTTTCAAAGCCTCCCACATATCAAATGTAGATTTACCTTCAAACAGCTGCTCCCAATCTACATTCCCCTGCTCCTGCCGAAGTTTGGTATAGTTGGCCTTCCCCCAATTTAGCACTCTTCCTTTCGTACCACTCTCCTCTTTGTCCATGAGTATTCTAAAACTTACGGAATTGTGATCACTATTCCCAAAGTAGTCCCCTACTGAAACTTCAACCACCTGGCCGGGCTCATTCCCCAACACCAGGTCCAGTATGGCCCCTTCCCGAGTTGGACTATTTACATACTGCTCTAGAAAACCCTCCTGGATGCTCCTTACAAATTCTGCTCCATCTAGACCGCTAACACTAAGTGAATCCCAGTCAATGTTGGGAAAATTAAAATCTCCTATCACCACCACCCTGTTGCTCCTACATCTTTCCATAATCTGTTTACATATTTGTACCTCTATCGCACATTCGCTGTTGGGAGGCCTGTAGTACAGCCCCAACATTGTTACCGCACCCTTCCTATTTCTGAGTTCTGCCCATATTGCCTCACAGCTCGAGTCCTCCATAGTGCCTTCCTTCAGCACAGCTGTGATATCCTCTTTGACCAGTAATGCAACTCCTCCACCCCTTTTACCTCCCTCTCTATCCCGCCTGAAGCATCGGTATCCTGGGATATTTAGTTGCCAATCCTGCCCTTCCCTTAACCAAGTCTCAGTAATCGCAATAACATCATACTCCCAGGTACTAATCCACGCCCTAAGTTCATCCGCCTTACCTACTGCACTTCTTGCATTAAAACAAATGCACCTCAGACCACCAGTCCCTTTGCTTTCATCATCTGCTCCCTGCCTACTCTTTCCCTTAGTCACGCTGACTTCATTATCTAGTTCCTTACGGGCTTTAGTTACTACCTCCTTACTCTCCACTGACCTCCTCATTTGGTTCCCATCCCCCTGCCACATTAGTTTAAACCCTCCCCAACAGCGTTAGCAAAAGCACCCCCAAGGACATTGGTTCCAGTCCGGCCCAGGTGTAGACCGTCCAATTTGTAATAGTGCCATCTCCCCCAGAACCGGTCCCAATGTCCCAAAAATCTGAACCCCTCCCTCCTGCACCATCTCTCAAGCCACGCATTCATCCTGACTATTCTTTCATTTCTACTCTGACTATCACGTGGCACCGGTAGCAATCCTGAGATTACTACCTCTGAGGTCCTACTTTTTAACTTGGCTCCTAACTCCCTAAATTCTGCTTGTAGGACCTCATCCCGCCTTTTCCTTATATCATTGGTGCCTATGTGCACAACGACAACTGGCTGTTCACCCTCCCCCTTCAGAATGTTCTGCAGCCGATCTGAGACATCCCTGACCCGTGCACCTGGGAGGCAACATACCATTCGGGAGTCTCGTTTTCGACCACAGAACCGCCTATCTATTCCCCTTACAATCGAATCCCCGATGACTATAGCCCTTCCACTCTTTTTCCCGCCCTTCTGAACAAGGCGAGGCGAGAGAAGGACCAGGAGCCTGGAGACTTCTCCTGCTCCTTGTCCTTCTCTGGTGAGCAGGGAGGTTCAAGTGATCCTTGAAAGGGAAGAGGAGAAGCTGCCCTTCATATTTAGGGGCTCTCCTCAGGGCACTCCGAGTGTGGGCACTGGCTCCTCAACCCCTCCGCCAGCGAGCCCAGCTCCGGTAGCTGCAACTCCTGAGGAGAGTCCTGCACCTGTGCAAGAAACCCTCAGGCAGCCTGGGCCCTCCAAGCCAAAGTCATCTCAGGCCAAGGGGCAGCCTGATCAGAAGTCTGCCTCCAGCCCAGCTGCTGTGGCAGGGATCACACTGCATAAGCAGCACTCGCAAATGTATTAAGAAAACCACCTAGCCACACTTGGACACTGACAGGTATAGGAATTATGTAGTGTTTTGAGTAGTTAAAAATTCTTTTGTACAAATCATTAACGATCATTGTCTGAAAGCCTTTTTCCATTATGCCTTAATTGCAAGCTGCGGACTTCCCCTTCCCCCTTAATGCAATGCCAATTTGCCCATAGCCCTTATTAACATATGTTCTCCCATGGGTACTAGCTCGCATTGCAGCTGGTTGAAAGTCAGGGAACACAAATGGAAAGGTGATGACAGACTACATACACTCAGGTGAGTCTTTGTTGAGTCACTGTGACTGGACCTCTGGTTGGCTGGAAGTGGGTGTTTATGAGGTGCTCAATCTGCCTGGCCTCCAGTGCAATGTCTTCACCATTCAGTGCTGTTTGCTCCTCTCCCTCATCAGCGTCCTCCTCGTTGGTGGAGGAGTGTTGCTCAGGCATCTCATCTTCAAGTAAGGCCTCCCCACTCTGCAGGGCTAGATTGTGCAGAGCACAGCAGACCACCACGATATGCAGGACCCTCGCCAGGTCATATGGCAGGGATCCTCCTCCAGATCGATGAAGGCAGCAGAATCTCATCTTCAGTAGCCCAATGACCTGCTCAACTATCACTCAGGTAGAGCCATGGCAAGTGTTGTACCTCTTCTCTGCTTCATTGAGAGGGTTCCTTTCAGATGTGAAAAGCCAAGATTTCAATGGGTAGCCCTTGTCACTGAGAATATATCCCTGAAGCAAGCTGGGGGGTGGGGGGGGGGGGGGGGGGGTTGGTGGTGCGGGGGGGGGGGCTAAAAAGCTGTGGCACCTGGTACTGTCGAATTATGTAGACATCATGGCTGCTTCCCGGGCACATACCTGCAGGAAATGCTTTTGGTGGTCACAGATCAGTTGATTGAATGGAAGCCCTTTCTGTTGACGAAGGCGGCTGGCTGGTCCGTTGGAGCTTTGATAACCACACGCATACTATCTATCACACCTTGCACCCAGGGAAATACAGTGATTGCCCTGAACTCAATGGCCTGCTCAGTCAGGGTCAGTCCGGTAGCACATATAGCCGCTGGCCCTCTTGAAAAGGCATTGGTCACCTCCTTGCTGTAGTGGTGGTCTGCTGCCTGGGAGACCCCACACATGTCCCCACACATGATCCTTGGAATGATCCAGACACAGAAAAATTTAGTGCTACTGTGATCTTCAGGGCCACTGGCATAGGGTGACCCCCAAATCCCATAGGTTACAACTCATCATGTAGCAGGGCCCATAAGTCGATGACAGTCTCCCTGGAGAGCCGCAATCTTTGTTAGCAATGGCGCTCGAACAGTTGGAGGCAGCGGATTCGAATCTGATACGCTCTCTGGTGCAGGTGGGCCCTTCTTGGCTTGGCCGGCTGCTGCTGCTCTCGTCATCAAGCTTCATGGACAGGCGCAGCTGCCTGTTGGCCCTCCCTCCATCAGAGTGCCACATCATGCCATGGGGATCCAAACAAAAGATGTATGCCAGGTGACCTGCAGGCCTACAGAGCGCTGTTGATGCATAAAAGACCCTGCTTTGACAACTGAACTTTTGAAAATTCTGTCAGTGGAGTCCCTGATGGCACTAGAAAGCCTAATATGGAAAAGATAGCCAACCCTCTCTTGTATGAGCAACCAAACATATCACATGGCAATTAAGTAACCCATTTCAGGACCCCCAAACCCACACAAAACCCTTACAGAAGCCCGAAGAACCCGATTCCCCTTGCAGAGCCCCTGAGATTCCAATTCCGCTTGCAAAGCACACAGCACTCCAATTCCCCTTGCAGAGCCCCCAAGCCCCCTTGCAGAGCAAACAGCAACACAGTCTGACAGTGGCCTGCTAATCACCCTCTACACCTGTGCAACAATGCCTAGGTCGGCCTCCCCGCCAAGGCACTGAAGTCCCTCACCTCGGTGCACCAAGTTTTTATGGTTGTAAAACTGAAGGCATGTGACTGCCACCTGTTAGAGAAATCTCCAAGCCTGTTTGTGAAGAAGATACTGAGACTAGGATGCTTTGGTGGAGATTGTTTATTGCTCATCACCGAGCTCACTTCTGCTATCCAAACAACACCACCAGCCAGTGCTGGCTGGCTCTTGTTTATATATACATACTTGAATATAATTAACTAATTAACACCCAACACCTGTTCACCTTATTATCTTGAACTACCAGGTATTTATCATCCATTAACAGAACTTCAGACCCTAAAACTGCCCACCATCCACTAAATCAAGAGCCAACCGTTAAATCTCAAATAATGAGATGTAAATGCATTATAAACAACCTCTCAGTAATTTAAAATAGCTTCCTATTGCTTAGGGGCGGCATTGCCACCTTGGTGCTTTCCCACCGCTGACAAAATCTGGAACCGATATTGTGATGCTGGATTTCAGGCGAGTGGTTCCGATGTGATTCTCTGTCTCCCCACGCCACCATACCCACATTAAATGGCCCATAAAGTGCAATACAGTTCAATTTTTTCCATACAGTATATGGCACTCTGAGATGCCTGACTCCACTTACATTTACAGGTTATGTTTACAATATACCTTTCATGTCAAACATTCTCTAGTGCATACAGCCTGAGGGGTTTTCCACAGGTTTCAGCCCCTCGGTGTACTATGGTTGGAGGGTCGTAGACAGTGCCCTTTCCCCATTGACCCTTTCCGGTAGCTGCCCCAAGCTTTAGTGCACCCCTCAGAACTTAGTCCTAGATCTTGGAATGTGGACAGTCTGCAACATTCGGTCATGAACAGCTCTTTGCATTGGAAGACCAACAAGTTTCAGGCAGTCCAAAGAGCATCTTTCACCTAATTGCTGGTCCTCCAGTAGCTGTTGATGCTTGTCTTGGTGTGTGTTCCTGGGAACAGTCTGTGAAGCACAGAGTCCACAGGGATGAACCTTGACAAAAAACACAACATCTCTTTCCAGACCCTCTTTGCAAAGGCATATTCCAGAAGGAAGTGATCGACAGTCTCTTCCACAACCATCTCGGGGACAGCGTATGGTGGTGCTGAGACTCCAGGCATGCACGATGGAGCGGACAGCCAAATAAGGTGTTTAAGGTCCCAATTCAGGGCAATATTGCGGCCTCGCTTGCATTTTGCCACCGGCGGAATGGTCACCCTCGCCTTATGCGGAGGCTGCTAGCTCATTGGAGGAGGCTTCCCTATGGCAGGTCAAAGGGGGTCCATTGCAGCCGGAGACTCCATGCTGCAAGGACAACATCAGCTCAGAGGCTGGGAATTCTGCAGCGAATAACTCACCTCCTGATTCCCCAAAGTCTCCCCATCTACATGGCACAAGTCAGGAGTGTGATGGAATACTCTCCACTTGCATGGATGGGTGCAGCTCCAACAACACTCAGAAAGCTCGGCATCATCCAGGCCAAAGCAACCCATTTGATTTGCATTGTACCCATCACCTTAAATAGTCACTCCCTCTATTCTATGCTCTTGATACAAGTAGACAGTGTTCGCTGCCACACAGAGTGTGGATTACAGAGTAATCAGGGAACAGAGTGCTTTGTTTAACTGAATGCTAAAGTCAGGAATTTGGTGCAAGTGGGAATTCGGTGCAGAGGGAAGGAGGTGTTGCTTATGTTCTTTTCGTTTTGGCTCCAGTAGCCTGGTGGGTGTTCTTCTTTTGTTTCCAACCTAGGAGATTATAACTTGCTATTTCTTTACTAAATTAGTAACTGGTTAACTAATCAAATAAATAATAAGGTTAGATAAACATGACAGGGCAGGTAGTGTACCTTATCTGCAACATGTCAGAGTTTGTGGAAAGCATTACATTCCTGGACAACCAAGTAAGTACTTGCAGCTTGAGCAACTTTCACTTAGATCTGCAGACATTGCGGGGAATCAGAGTTTGCAGGGGAAGGTAAGATTTACCTGAACACGTTGTTCCAGGAGGCACTCACACCCCTTAGGTTAAATAAAACTTTCGAGTTGGTCAGTGGTCATGAACAGGAGGGTGTGACTGTCAGTCAGGTGGGTATAGGGATCCAGCATGTGGTGATGGAGGAGCCTTGGCCTTTGACTTTGACCAACAGGTATGAGGAAGTTGCTCCCTGTGTGGATGAGAACAAGGACTGCAGGGCACCACAGCACCATGTGCAGGATGCCATTCAAGTGGGGAGAATGTGGTAGTGATAGGAGACAGTATAGTCGGGGGATAGATACTGTTCTCTGCAGCCATGACTGGGAGTTCCGAATGTTGTCTTTCCTGTCCAACGCCAGGATTAAAGATATCTCCTCACAGTTGGAGATGAACTTGGAGTGGGAGGAGGAGGATCCAGTTATCATGGTCCACGTAGGAACCAACGACACAGGTAGAACTAGGAATGAGGTTCTACTGAGAGAGTTTGAGGAGTTAGGGTCCAAATTAAATGCTGAAACTCAAAGATAATAGTCCCTGGGTTGTTACCTGAGCCATTGGAGATGGGCTGGGAGGTGGGAGGGCTGGCAATTTGGCGGGGGAAGGTGCTGGGAGGGAAGCCTGATGTCTTTGCATTGCCATGGCATATTGCCAGCCATGGGAACCTTGGCAGTGCAGCCACCCACTGGGCAGTCAACTGAGCCACTTAATTGGCCAATTAACGGCCACTTCCTGCCCCGTGGGCATTTTGCCCACATCAGGAGGATCCGTCGCCATGTGGGGAGACAGCTGGGAAAACCCTAGCGGCCTCCCAGCCGGTTCCGGGAGGGGGTGTCCTCCTTGATGGGCGCTCCATAGGGGTAGGCCACTGTGCTCAATTGGACAGCAGCCCTGGTTACAGCCCCGTGATTGACCGCAGCAGGCAATTTTCTACCTCAGCATCCCGCTGCCCACTGAAGTGGAGTCAGCATCACTTTTAGCCCCGGCAGTGGTACTCGACCATCACCAAGAAAATTCAGCCCATAAACTCTAGCAAATTAGAGAATTAAAGGTGTGGCTCAAAGAGTGGTGTAGGAAGAAGGGGTTTCATAAGATCATAAGATCATAAGAACTAGGAGCAGGAGTAGGCCGTCCGGCCCCTCGAGCCTGCTCTGCCATTCAATAAGATCATGGCTGATCTTTTCGTGGACTCAGATCCACTTACCCGCGCTCCCACCATATCCCTTAATTCCTTTATTGTTCAAAAAGATATCTACCTTAGCTTTAAAGACGTTTACTGAAGAAGCGTCAACTACTTCACTGGGCAAGGAATTCCATAGATTAACAACCCTCTGGGTGAAGAAGTTCCTTCTTAATTCAGTCCTAAATCTGCTCCCTCTAATCTTGAGGCTATGCCCTCTTGTCCTAGCTTCACCTGTCAGTGGAAACATCCTCTCTACTTGTATCTTATCTATTCCCTTCATGATTTTATATGTTTCTATAAGATCCCCCCTCATTCTTCTGAACACCAATGAATATAATCCCAATCTACTCAGTCTCTCCTCATAAGCCAACCCCCTCAACTCCGGAATCAACCAGTCCTGGGGACTGGGGAAACAGAGAGCTATTCCATTGGGACGGGTTCGACTTAAACTGGGTTGGGCTCAGTGCCCTGACAAATCGTATAACTATAGGGTTGTGGATAGGGCTTTAAATTTTTAAAAAGGGGAAGGGGTCAGGTGTAGCAAGATTTAGAAATCTAAAGACAAAAGTCGAGGGAATAGAGCAGTGTCGCAATTTAGATAAAGACAAGTAGAGTGGACAAGAAGGAACAAAAAGTTCAACGGTAATAGTGCCTCAGCGAATAAGGTGCATGCAAAGAATAGTAGTAATAAAATAAAATTAAAAGCTCTTTCTCTGAGTGTGCGAAGCATTCATAATAGGATAGAGAACTAATAGCACAAATACAGATGAATGGTTCAAATCTAATCATCATTACAGAAACATGGAGCTGGATCTCATTGTTCCCCTAGTGTTGTGATCTGTGGCGGTGGGGGGGCCTGAAGATGGGTTTGGAAGAGGCTCGCCACGGACCTTGATGTCGGGAGGGCCCGGACTGATCCTCCCGGTGGTGGCGAGGCTCCATGGCGGCCCCTCCGCTGCTGGGCAACGGGAACTGAATTTAAATATTTAAATTAATAAAACGAATACGTATAATTGGACTTACATTCAATCTTCCAGGCCCGCCACGATCTTCAACACAGTTGCCGGCACTCCCACGCCTTCAATTCCCTGTCCAGGGAAAGGCAATGTGAGTTTGGTGGGGAGAGGTGAGGAGTTAATATTTTCTATGGAGGGGGGAGACGGGGTCAAATAAATGTAATGGGTTTAGGGGATGGTGGGAAGGGGTGAACTCTAAACATTGTGCAGTCCAGGCTGGGAAGGTCACATTTAAAAGGTAAGTGTTTTGGCTGGGGTGGGGATGAAGGACAAATAATTAATGTAAATGATATTGGGGGTGGGTGGGAAAGGGGCGTTAGAAATTTATTGTATTTTTTTGGGGTCATACTTCTTTAAAAATGTAAATGAGCCGCCAGGGCTGGTCGACATTTAAAAATGGTGCCAGCCCCTGCGCATAGGCAGCTGACGCCATTGCCAGGGACAGACAGCCCGCCCCCTCCAAGTGATTGAGAGATTGCGGCGGCTCTTTGGTATGTGGCCTGCTCGAGCTCGCTGCCAAGATCGGCGACGGGCCCTTAAAATCTAGCCCATGGTTACAAGGTGACCAAGGCTGGGAAATAAATATTCCAGGATACACAACATTTCAAAAAGACAGACAGAATGGAAAAGTAATAGTAGTCCTGATAATAAAGGATAGCATAAGGACAGTAATGAGACAGGGTCTTGGTTCAGAAGATCAGGAAGTAGAAACAGGATAGGTGGAGATTAGGAATAAAAAGAGTCAGAAAATGCTGGTGCGACTCGTTTATAGGCCACCTAACAACAGTTACACTGTTGGACAGAGCATTAAGCAAGATATAATTGGAGCTTGTAACAAACAAATGTAACTATTGTGGTGGACTTTAATCTTCATATAGAGTGGACAAATTGGGCTGAATTTTTCCAGCTCACCGCCGATCTTGGTGAGCTTCAAAAACAAGACAGCACACGCGCAAGATGTGCGCTGCGGAGCTGCCGTGAAATTTAGCGCAGCGGCTCATTTAAAAGAACGGGGCAGACCGCTCCACCTGATGGCACAGTGCCATTTTTAAAGGGCTTCAAGTCCTTACAAGTAATTTCAATTTTAAAAGCGGAATGCATGTTTGAGTTAAATTTAAAAATGTAATAATTATCGACGTCCCTCTCCCACCCCCACCAAATCTAAACTATTTATTTATTTCCCTCTCCCCCTCAAAAAAACTTACCTTGCGATCCCAACCTTCCCCTCCCAAGGTTTATTACCTTTCATTTTCAACCCTTTCCCACCATCCCCTCCACCAATAGCAATTCTTTTCACCACACCCACACCACTAACCTGAAAACTTACCTGCTCCCCCCTCCCTACCAATGTGCCACCTCAGATCTCCAAGGAGCAGGTAGGTAAATAATACACGAACTTAAATATTTAAATCCTGCTCGTGTTGCCGAGTGGCGGGGGGCCACCACAAGGCCTTGCCGCCACCGGTAATGTGGGGCGGGGCTTTCGCAGCACCCAGGCCCATGGCGGGCCTCTCCTGGAGGCATTTTTCAGGCCCCCCCCCTCCCACCACGACCCCCAATGTCAGGGGTGGGGTGGGGGCTGGTCAAATTCAGCCCATCAAATTGGTAAAGGTAGTCTGGAAGATGAACTTGTAGAATGCTTTCATATCAGTTTCCTGAAACAATACGTTGTGGATCCAACTAAGGATAAAGCTATTTTTGATCTAATATTGTGTAATGAGGCAGGTTTATTTATTTAGAGATACAGCACTGAAACAGGCCCTTCAGCCCACCGAACCTGTGCCAACCATCAACCACCCATTTATACTAATCCTACATTAATCCCATATTCCTATCACATCCCCACCTTCCCTCAATTCCCCTACCACCTACCTATACTAGGGGCAATTTATAATGGCCAATTTACCTATCAACCTGCAAGTCTTTGGCTGTGGGAGGAAACCGGAGAACCCGGCGAAAACCCACATGGTCACAGGGAGAACTTGCAAACTCTGCACAGGCAGTACCCAGGTTGCTGGAGCTGTGAGGCTGCGGTGCTAACCACTGCGCCACTGTGCCACCCAATTAGTAATCTCATAGTAAAAGATACTCTAAGAAAAAGTGATCAAAGTACAATTGATTTCCATATTGAGTTTGAAAGCGACATATTCCAGTCCCAAACAAGAATCTTAAACAAAGCCAATTACACTGGTGTAAGGCTGAGGTTGATTGGGTAAATAGACTAAAAAGTCTGGCAGTAAATAAACAGTGACAAACGTTTAAAGAAACAATTCAAAACATTCAACAGAAATGCATTCCATTAAAAAACAAAATCTCAGCAAGAGAGATCCATCTGTGGCTTACTAGGGAAGTTAAGGATAATATTAGATTAAAAGAAGAGACTTATAATGTTGCAAAGAACAGCAGTAATCCTGAGGATAGGGAGGGTTTTCAATACCAGCAAAGGATGATCAAAACATTGATATAAAGGGAAAAATAGAATATGAGAGTAAACTAGCCTGGAATATAAAAACAGATTGTAAGAGCTTTTACAAGAGTACAAAAAGGAGGAGAGTAACTAAAATAAACCCTTAGAGGCAGAGACAGGAGAAATTATCATAGGGAATGAGGAAATGGCAGAGGCTTTGAACAAATATTTTGTGTCTGTTTTCACGGTAGAAGCAACAAATTACATACCAGAAATAGAGGGTGAGCATGAGGAAATTAAGGTAATTAAATCAGCAGAGAAAAGTTATTGGAGAATCTTGAAAGACTAAAAACCAACAAATCCCCAGGACCTGATGGCCTACATCCTAGGGTTCTAAAAGAGGTATCTGCAGAGATAGTGGATGCACTGGTTATGATTTTCCAAAATTCCCTAGATACTAGAACTGTTCCAGCAGATTGGAAATTAGTAAATGTAACACCGCTATTCAAGAAAGGAGAGAGAGAGAAAACAGGGATCTACAGGCCAGTTAGCCTGACCTCAGTTGCAGGAAAATGCTGGAATCTACGAACATACGAATTAGGAGCAGAAGTAGGCCACCCAACCCCTCGAGCCTGCTCCGCCATTCAATAAGATCATGGCTCATCTGATTGTAACCTCGATACATTCCCGCCTATCTGCAATAACATTTCACCCGCTTGCTTACCAAGAATTTGTCTACCTCTGCCTTAAAAATAATTAAAGACTCTGCTTCCACTACCTTTCATTAACCTCTGAGAGAAAAAATCTATAATTAAGAAAGCCTTAATGCACTTAGAAAATCATGGTATAATCAGACAAAATTCTGAAGGTTCACGAGACTGATTCCTGGGATGGCAGGACTGGCGTATCAAGAGAGATTGGGTCGACTAGGCTTGTATTCACTAGAGTTTCGAAGAATGAGAGCGGATCTCATAGAAACCTACAAAATTCTAACAGGACTGGACAGACTAGATGCAGGAAGGATGTTCCCGATGGTGGGGAAGTCTAGGATCAGGGGTCACAGTCTAATGATATGGGGTAAGCCATTTAGGACTGAGATGAGGAGGGATTTCTTCATCCAGTGAGTGGTGAACCTGTGCAGTTCTCTACCACAGAAAGCAGTTGAGGCCAAATCATTAAATATATTCAAGAAAGAGTTAGATATAGTTCTTAGGGCTAAAGGGATCGAGGGATACGCGAAGAAAGCGGGAAGAGGGTACTGAGTTTGGATTATCAGCCAAATGGCCTACTCCTGCTCCTATTTTTCTATGTTTCTATGTTTCGAAAGTCAACATGATTTTACCTAAGGGAAATTTTACAATTTTGACAATTGTAGTTGAGTTTTTTTGAGACAAAGGAGAACCTGTAGAGTCATAGAGTTGTACAGCATAGAAACAGGCCCTTCGGCCCACTGTGTCTGTGTCGGCCAAGCACCGATCTATTCTAATCCCATTTTCTAGCACTTGGCCCGTAGCCTTGTATGCTATGGCGTTTCATCGAAATACTTCTTAAATGTTGTGAGTTTTCCTGCCTCTAACACCTCTTCAGGCAGTGCATTCCAGATTCCAACCACCCTCTGGGTGAAAAATATTTTCCTCAAATCCGCTCTAAATCTCCTGCCCCTTATCTTAAATCTATACCCCCTGGTTATTGACACCTCTGCTAAGGGAAAAAGTTTCTTTCTATCTATCTTATCAATGCCCCTCATAATTTTGTATACCTCAGTCAGGTCCCCCCTCAGCCTTCTCTGCTCTAAGGAAAACAACCCTAGCCTATCCAGTCTCTCTTCATAGCTGAAATGCTCCAGCCCAGGCAACATCTGATGAATCTCCTCTGCATCCTTTCCAGTGCAATCACATCCTTCCTATAGTTTGGTGACCAGAACTGGACACAGTACTTCAGCTGTGGCCTAACTAGCATTTTATACAGCTCCATCATAACCTCCCTGCTCTTATATTCTATGCCTTGGCTAATAAAGGCAGGTATCCCATATGCCTTCTTAATCACCTTATCCACCTGTGCTGCTGCCTTCAGTGATCAATGGGCAAGTACACCAAGGTCCCACTGACCCTCTGTATTTTCTATGGTCCTACCATCCATTGTATAGTCCCTTGCCTTGTTAGTCTTCCCAAAATGCATCACCTCACACTTCTCAGGATTAAATTCCATTTGCCACTGCTCCGCCCATCTTACCAGCCCATCTATATTGTCCTGTAATCTAATGCTTTCCTCCTCACAATTTACGACACCACCAATTTCCATGTCATCTGCGAACTTACTGATCATATCTCCTATATTCACATCTAAATCATTAATGTACACTACAAACAGCAAGGGTCCCAGCACCGATCCCTGCGGTACACCACTGGTCACAAGTTTCCACTCACAAAAACAACCCTCGACCATCACCCTCTGCCTCCTGCCACTAAGCCAATTTTGGATCCAATTTTCCAAATTGCCCTGGATCCCATGGGCTCTTACCTTCTTAACCAATCTCCCATGCGGGACCTTATCAAAAGCCTTATCAGAAGTCCATGTAGACCACATCAATTGCTTTACTCTCATCTACACATCTAGTCACCTCCTCAAAAAATTCAATCAAGTTTGTTCGACACGATGTCCCCCTGACAAAGCTGACTATCCCTGATTAATCCCTGCCTCTCCAAGTGGAGATTAATTTTGTCCCTCAGAATTTTTTTCCAATAGTTTCCCTACCACTGATATAAAAACAAAAAATGCTGGAAATACTCAGCAGGTCTGGCAGCATCTGTGGAGAGAGAAGCAGAGTTAACGTTTCAGGTCAGTGACCCTTCTTCAGAACTAGCAAATATTAGAAATGTAAAAGGTTATAAGCAAGTAAAGTGGGGATGGGGCAAGAGATAACAAAGGAGGTGTAAAGAGGACAAGGCCACAGAATAGCTGACCAGAAGGTCATGGAGCAAGGGCAAACAATATGTTAATGGTGTGTTGAAAGACAAAGCATTAGTAAAGATAGGGTGTTAACGGACTGAAAATTGAACAGCCGCAAGTACAAACATGAAAAAAATAGTGGGTAAGCAAACTGAACAAACTAAGATGAAATAAAATAAAATAAACACAGAAAAAAATATATTAAACAAAGGAAAAAGAAAAAAATAACTAAAAATAAAAGTAAAATGGGGGGGCCCGTCATGCTCTGAAATTATTGAACTCAATGTTCAGTCTGGCAGGCTGTAGTGTGCCTAATCGGTAAATGAGATGCTGTTCCTTGAGCTTGCGTTGATGTTCACTGGAACACTGCAGCAAACCCAGGTTAGAGATGGGTAAGAGAGCAGGGGGGAGTGTTGAAATAGCCAGCAACCGGAAGCTAGGCAGAGAAGGGTTCTCAGCAGGAGGCAATATTTACCCAGGGTGTTCAGGGAGCAATTCTACTACCTGAACTTCAGCAAGGAACAGTGTGACTGATGTCTGCACTTCTCTAAGGAGGCTCTCACTGAAATCTACCATCTGCTGCAGATTCAACTGCAGCCTCAGAGCAGGGCAAGGGCAGTCTTTTCCTCTCAAGTTACACCTGTTTCTGGAGTAACCCAGGTGGGCAGGAGCAGACCCTTGCTATTCCTGATATAGCTTAATGGCCTAGACCTTGGTGTACAGGGCACAATTTCAAAATTTGCAGATGATACAAAAATTGGAAACATTGTGAACTGTGAGCAGAATAGTGAACAACTTCAAAAGGATATAGACAGGTTGGGGGAATGGGCAGACAAGTGGCAGATGAAATTTAATGCAGGAAAGTGTGAAGTGATTCATTTTGGTAGGAAGAAAGCAGAGTGACATTATAAAATAAAGGGTGCAGTTCTAAAGGGGGTGCAGGAGCAGGGGGATCCATATATGTGCATAAATCATTGAAGGTGGCAGGACAGGTTGACAAAGTTAATAGTGTATACAGAATCCTAGGCTTCATTAAAAGGGGCATAGAGTACAAAGGAAAGGAAGTTATGTTATACTTGTATTGAACACCGATTCGGCCTCAACTGGAGTATTGTGTCCAGTTCTGGGTGTCAAACTTTAGGAAAGATGTGAAGGTAAGAGTGCAGAAACGGTTCACAAGAATGGTTCCGGGGATGACGAACTTCAGTTACATGGATAAATTAGAGAAGCTGGGACTGTTTTCTTTGAAGACAAGGCTAAGAGGAAATTTGATAGAGGTATTCAAAATCATGAGGGGGCTGGACAGGGTAGATAGGGAAAAACAGTTACCATTGGTGGAGGGATCAAGAACAAGGGGCCACAGATTTAAGGTAATTGGCAAGAGAAGCAAAAGCGACATGAGGAAAAATGTTTTCATGCTGCGAGTGGTTAGGATCTGGAATGCACTGTCTGGAGGTGTGGTGGAGGTAGGTTCAATCGAGGCACTCAAGAGGGATTTGGATTGTTACCTGAAAAGGAAGAATGTGCAGGGCTATGGGCAGAAGGCTGGGGAGTGGCACTAAGTAAATTACTCTTTCGGGGAGTTGGAGCAAACGTGATGGGCCAAATGGCCCCTCCTTCTGTGCTGTAACAATTCTGTGATTCTGTGACCAGATGTGCTGGGTCTTCACCCATTTGTAACCCTGTAGTTATTTTCCGGTATTACATCCACCAATGCCAGAATCACCTGCCCAGAACCATCCATATGCTTTTCCCTAGCCTGCAGAAAGAAGGCCACTTTAGCTACTCCTGTATTATCAGGGATTTCCACACAGAACCACTGCCCACCGTTGCTCTCCCCAATTTATGGCAGACTTCTCAGCATAAGCGGACCCTTTGGAACTTGCCGAGAATATTTAAATTGGGCTGATCCCAACAAATTTGGCAACATGACAGTGGATGGATCAGATTCTTGCTCTGCCACATTTAAAGCAGCACAACGACTGAAAATCTCAGCTATTGTCTCCTCAATTATCCGTCTCGTCTATAAACCAATATCAGGAGACTGTTCTGTCAGTCAACCCCAGAACACATGATTTGTTTTTAAAGTTTGAATTTTCAAGAGTAAGCCAGCACTTTTTAATCCAGTAATTATGCAAGGAGCTCATTATTTAAAGTGAGTAATTCAGAAATTTTTATCCCTATTAGCAACAAAACTAAACAGCTTCTACCATTGGCCCCTTTGATTGGAAGCAGGAATCTTCTCCAGGAGCATCAAATCACTGATACAACAGTATGCCTCTGACAGTGATTTTTGCAGCACTGGAGGCAACACTGTAATATATATTATATTTGCAATTAAAAATTGCAGCCAGTGGCATATGTGCATTCTCTTGCTGCTGGCTTTTGTTAGTAATATAAACTACCTGACTTCTTTCCTCCCTGACTGTTGAAAGGTCACAGACCTGAAACATTAACTCTGTTTTTCTCTCCACAGATGCTGCCTGACCTGCTGAATATTTCCAGGACTGTCTGTTTTTATGATACCTGACTTCCTTCGTTTTGTTGGCAGTGGAGGCTCCTTCATTGCAGAACTAAGGAAGTTCTACCAGATTCATCAGCTCCATTCCTACACAGTACTTCATTTAAAAAAGGCTCTGTGTGTAGGTGTAAATGTGGGGAAGTGGTAGAGCAACACTGAAGTGAAACTTGCAATTGTCCATAAAACCAGTAAAAGAAAAAGGTTCATTCAAGTGTTATCTGTCTCCATTACGTGCAGAGGTGAGAAAAATAGTGATGCAGCAAATGGCCACCGGTCACATGTAGCAGCAAATTTTAACAGCAAAAGAGGAAAAAAAAGGTTCAAATATGGTGAAGTTTCTGGAGTGGATATTTCTGATAAGCACACTCAGTAGGTGGTGATCCTGTCCCAAGGCACAAAGTTGGAAGATTATTCCTATAAGTAAACATAATCCTCTGTATAGTAGAACTAAAAATGAAAAGCCCAAAGGGGTAGAACTTCAACAATGATTCTCCCAATGTATCTTTGGCAGAGGATTAACTGAAACCCTGGAGAAACAGTGCAAATGGTCATTTACATGGTTTCTCTTTGATTTCCACCAATCTTCCACAAAAGCTGAAGGGGAAAACAGGAGAACCCGCACGGAAATTCTACTGCTCAATTTTAACCTTTGTTTCTCTCAGAAACCTACTGCACATTTCCAGAATTTTGTAACTTATACAGCCAATAAGAGTGAATCTATTTGAGACTGCAGTATGTCAAATTTATGTGTAAAGAGCAGATTGATGGGCTCTGGCTAGTTCTGTGTGTTGGAACCCAGTGTTCTCACCATTGGGAACAGGTTGAAATATAAATGGCAACTAGTGTGTGTATCAACTCTTTGTGAGTTTTGCTGAGGGTTCTAAGAAAGATGCGTTGAGGTAGTTTCACTCTCAGTCCAGGTCCCAGTGCTTGCATCCACAGGGCCGAACTGACCTTGAAAGCTGAATAATTGATTTGAATAATTAGGAAGTGTAGTTCTAAGGACAAAGTGTGAAAAATGGAAATATGTCATGCTGACACTGGCGAAGTAGGAAGTGCTCGCCTGAGACTAGGATTTAGACAATGTTGGCATTGCAATCTAAGTAAGCCCTGCATTGCACTTTGGGGATGTGGCATTAACTGTTGTCTTCCTTCAACTTTGGTGTTGGAAATCTGAAAATTTTGGTATTCTTGAAGAACAATCTCAACAAATGGAGGTGAGCCTTGTAGATCACTAGGAAACAGAGCATCCCTTCTCCCCAAACCCAGTTATACTACTGAACATTTAGAGGAGTTCAGATCACCAGACTGCGAAGAGCAACAGACAGCATGCATAACAATTCAATGCCAGTCAGCCAATGGGAACAAGCATGTGCCAATCATTGGACCACTAAACATTAAAATAATACATAAAGGAGATTCAAATGGTATCACACCACTACATGGATTGGCTAGCCTACAAAAAAGACAACTAGCTATGAACAAAAATAATACTACTACTAAAATAGCTGTTTCAAAGAGCTGACACTTGTATGATGGGCCAAACAGCCTCCTACTGTGCTGCAATATTCTATGCCTCTAAAATGAGAAATGACACAAACTTTTCTGATTGTTAAGGGCACAATGTTGTGTGGCACTGAGCTGTAAGGGCAAGCCTGAGTTAACCAGCATCAGCAGACGAAGAGAGTTGAAAGAGAAACATACGGTTAAGGCTCCTGCTCCATGAAAGTGTCCATGAATGGATGTCAAACGAAGATGAGATGAAGAACATCTGTGATATCCCTCATGCTTACTCACTATCTAGGCTTGCACAGGGAGAACGCTACCAAAGAGCTGCTGACAATCACGTAACTAGACGATTTTTTAATTCTTTCATGAGACATGGATGTCTCTGGCAAGGCCAGCATTTATTGCCTAATTATCTCTAATTGCCCTTGAACTGAGTGGTTTGCTAGGCCTTTTCAAAGGGCAGTTAAGAGTCAACCACATTGCTGTGGATTTGAGTCACATGTAGGCCAGACCAGGTAAGGACGGCGGATTTCCTTCCCTGAAGGACATTAGTAAACCAGATTGTTTTTACAAAAGGTTTCATGGTACTGTTACTGATGGAGACTGGCTTTTAATTCCAGATTTTTAAATAATTGAATTTAAATTCCACCAGCTGCCATGGTGAGATTTGAACCCATGTCCCTCGGACATAAGCCTGGGCCTCTGGATTACTAGCTCAGTGACATTACCACCATGCCACCATCTCCCTCTCCTGCTGGATGACCCACTGCCTTTACACAAGGAGGAGTTATGGGAGAATACTGGGCAGAAAAAACAATTTAGAAATGGAATGCACCACACATATTGTGGAGATGATGTTAATTCACATTAAGATGTTGACAACCATGATACCTGCGCAACGGAATTATTTTCAATCTCTGTATACTTTGAACCTTTAAAAAAGTATTTGTTCCTTTTTGCAATCACTTAACTTTAAGTGCACACATCCTTTAAGCTTGATCTGTTGACAAGATTTTTCATGCGTCGCATTAAGCTGGTTCCCTGCAAAAGGCCAAAGCTGAAACACAACTAATGTATCACCAAGCTCCCCGAGGATGAGGAATTCCAAGAGGAAAGCCCCTCTACCAATTTAAATGTTGAATTGTGAGTAAAACTCCCTTGAAAGGTAGATGAGAAAAATCTATGAAAACACATCAAAACTAGTCCCAAAAATTCACCCAAAGCAAACTAAAAAGCCAAAAAGTTCTCTTACTCACAGTCTCACCCAATGCAGGAAAACAGAGCTTGAAGAGAAACACCAGAAAGTGAATTGCCAATATGCCTGTGTAAAATTAGCCTTCAGTGATCACATCACAATTCGGGATCAAATCATGGAATATATGAAGAGGAAAGCCTTGTTTTTGCCCCCTTTATCAGGCCTGCTGACTTACCTCGCAACAAGAACAGAAAATAACCTTGTGTATTCTGGGTGCCCAATTTGGGATAACAACTTTCCCCAAACTTTTCAATCCAACTGCACACAGGTACGTATCAGCAGGAAATCAACCCTGTATTTATTTAAGACTGAATTTGATCCAGCCAGCAGGAGTGGAATTGGAGGTGTGGGGGTACGTAAAATTGAGAGGGAAGGCACTAGCCCGGAATCCTGACATTGTGACTTCGGTTCCGGATTATGTCAGCAGCAGGAAAGTTCCAAGGCGGCGTTGCTGCTACAACATGGTGGGACTGCAATTTGACTTGCTGAGCAGGTGCTTAATATGCATTTGGATGGACCTTACCTTCATTTTATGAAGGGTATTGAATTAAATCAATGGCACACGGAGATCACATGCCTTCTGAAAGCAACCCGGTTAAAAGTGGCACTACCGAGGCAAGGCCTCACTGCCACCCTTGGAAAGCAGCCTTGGGAAGCATTGGATGATTCCAGGAAGAGGAACAGTGGGTGTGGATGCCATGGCCTGACAGTGGTGCAACCCTTGAGGCAAAGGTGGGTGCAGGGGGTTGCAGCCCTCACAGCAAGGGTGGGCGCAGAGGGGTTGCAGCAGCCCTTCAAGCAAGGGTGGGTGCAGAGGGGTTGCAGCCCTTCAGGCAAGGGTGGGCGCAGAGGGGTTGCAGCCCTTCAGGCAAGGGTGGGTGCAGAGGGGTTGCAGCCCTTCAGGCAAGAGTGGGCACAGAGGGGTTGCAGTGAAAACTGTGGCTCTCCAGGAAGGCCTTAAGTGCAATGCTGCAGGATGAGCTGTGACCCATGGGTTTTGGTGGTCATCCAATGTCTGTGGGACCGAAGATCACTATGGCAGTCAGGTTTTATGCCTCCAGCACTTTCCAAGAATCCACTGGGGACATGTATGAGGTTTCCCAGGCAGCAGCCCACCACTGCATCACTCCCTTGTTTCCAAAGGGCAGGCAACGATGTGCAGTGCCGGACAAATGCTGACAGTCAGGTGGAGAGAACCATTGGCTTTGGGACCATTGCTGGATTCCCCCCGGTGCAAGGTGTCATCGATTGCGCACATGTGACCATCAAGACTCTCATGGAGCAGCCAGTGGCCTTCATCAACAGGAAGGGCTTCCATTTCATCAACCTACAACTGGTCTGCTCCACCAAAAGTGTTTCCTGCAGGTGTTTTTCCACTTCTCGGGAAGCAGCCATGACACCTACATACTCCGGCAGTCCCAGGGTGCACAGCTTTTCCGTCCTCCCACTCGCTGTCAGGGATGGATTCTCCGGGACAAAGGTTCCCATTGAAGACATGGCCACTCACGCAGCAGAGAAAAGATAAAGCATCTGCCACGGGTCTACCCGGGTTACTATCAAGCAGGCCACTGGGTGCTAAAAATGAGATTCCAGTGCCTGGAGCGTTCGGGTGGAGCTCTGCAGTATGCCCCAGTGAGGCCTTAGTACTGCAGAGGGGGGAGGCCTTGCGTCAAGAGGACATGATTGAATTCCACTCCTCATCCGACGAGGATGGGGTGGGGGAGTTGCATTACTGGTTAAGGAGAATATCACAGCTGTACTGCGGGAGGACACCTCAGAGAGGTCATGCAGCGAGGCAATATGGGTGGAGCTCAGGAATAGGAAGGGTGCAGTCACGATGTTGGGGGTTTATTACAGGCCTCCCAACAGCCAGCGGGAGGTAGAGGAGCAGATATGTAGACAGATTTTGGAAAGATGTAAAGGTAACAGGGTTGTAGTGGTGGGTGATTTTAACTTCCCCAATATTAAACAAAGAACAAAGATAATTACAGCACAGGAACAGGCCCTTCGGCCCTCCAAGCCTGCGCCGATCTAGATCCTCTCTCTAAACATGTTGCCTATTTTCTAAGGTTCTGTATCTCTTTTCTTCCTGCCCATTCATGTATCTGTCTAGATACATCTTAAAAGACGCCATCGTGCCCGCATCTACCACCTCCGCTGGCAACGCGTTCCAGGCACCCACCAAACACCACTGGGACTCACTTAGTGCTTGGGGCTTGGATGGGGCAGAATTTGTGAGGAGCATCCAGGAGGGCTTCTTGAAACAGTATGTAGATAGTCCAACAAGGGATGGGGCCATTCTGGGCCTGGTATTGGGGAATGAGCCCGGCCAGGTGGTCGAAGTTTCAGTGGGGGAGCATTTCAGGAGCAGTGACCATAATTCCATAAGTTTTAAGGTACTTGTGGATAAGGATAAAGGTAGTCCTCGGGTGAAGGTGCTAAATTGGGGGAAGGCTAATTAGAACAATATTAGGCAGGAACTGAAGAATTTAGATTGGGGGCGGCTGTTTGAGGGTAAATCAACATCTGACATGTGGGAGTCTTTCAAACGTCAGCTGATTAGAATCCAGGACCAGCATGTTCCTGTGAGGAAGAAAGACAAGTTTGGCAAGTTTCGGGAAGCTTGGATAACACGGGATATTGTGAGCCTAGTCAAAAAGAAAAAGGAAGCATTTGTAAGGGCTGGAAGGCTAGGAACAGATGAAGCACTTGAGGAATATAAAGACAGTAGGAAGGAACTTAAACAAGGAGTTAGGAGGGCTAAAAGGGGTTATGAGAAGTCATTGGCAAACAGGATTAAGGAAAATCCCAAGGCTTTTTATACGTATATAAAGAGCAAGAGGGTAACCAGGGAAAGGGTTGGCCCACTCAAGGACAGAGATGGGAATCTATGCGTGGAGCCAGAGGAAATGGATGATTGTTAAATTAGTACTTTGCATCCGCATTCACCAAGGAGAAGGACTTGGTGGATGATGAGCCTAGGGAAGGGAGTGCAGATAGTCTGTCATCTCATTATCAAAAAGGAGGAGCTGTTGGGTGTCTTGCAAAGCATTAAGGTAGATAAGTCCCCAGGGCCTGATGGGATCTACCCTAGAATACTGAGGGAGGCAAGGGAAGAAATTGCTGGGGCCTTGACAGAAATCTTTGCATCCTCATTGGCTACAGGTGAGGTCCCAGAGGACTGGAGAATAGCCAATGTTGTTCCTTTGTTTAAGAAGGGTGGTAAGGATAATCCAGGAAATTATAGGCCGGTGAGCTTTACGTCAGTGGTAGGGAAATTATTAGAGAGGATTCTTCGGGACAGGATTTACTCCCATTTGGAAACAAATGAACTTATTAGCGAGAGACAGCATGGTTTTGTGAAGGGGAGGTCGTTTCTTACTAATTTGATTGAGTTTTTTGAGGAAGTGACGAAGATGATTGATGAGGGAAGGGCGGTGGATGTTGTCTATATGGACTTTAGCAAAGCCTTTGACAAGGTCCCGCATGGCAGACTGGTGCAAAAGGTGAAGTCACACGGGATCAGAGGTGAGCTGGCAAGATGGATACAGAACTGGCTCAGTCACAGAAGACAGAGGGTAACAGTGGATGGGTGTTTTTCTGAATGGAGGGATGTGACTAGTGGTGTTCCGCAGGGATCAGTGCTGGGACCTTTGCTGTTTGTAGTATATATAAATGATTTGGAGGAAAATGTAGCTGGTCTGATTAGTAAGTTTGCAGACAACACAAAGGTTGGTGGTGCTGTGGATAATGATGAGGATTGTCAGAGGATACAGCAGGATATAGATCGGTTGGAGACTTGGGCGGAGAAATGGCAGATGGAGTTTAATCCGGACAAATGTGAGGTAATGCATTTTGGAAGGTCTAATGCAGGTGGGAGGTATACAGTAAATGGCAGAACCCTTAGGAGTATTGACAGGCAGAGAGATCTGGGCGTACAGGTCCACAGGTCACCGAAAGTGGCAACGCAGGTGGATAAGGTAGTCAAGAAGGCATACGGCATGCTTGCCTTCATCGGTCGGGACGTACAGTATAAAAATTGGCAAGTCATGTTGCAGCTGTACAGAACCTTAGTTAGGCCACACGTAGAATATTGTGTGCAATTCTGGTCGCCACACTACCAGAAGGACGTGGAGGCTTTGGAGAGGGTACAGAGGAGGTTTACCAGGATGTTGCCTGGTCTGGAGGGCATTAGCTATGAGGAGAGGTTGGAAAAACTAGGATTGTTTTCACTGGAACGACAGAGGTGGAGGGGCGACATGATAGAGGTTTACAAAGTTATGAGCGGCATGGACAGAGTGGATAGTCAGAAGCTTTTTCCCAGGGTGGAAGAGTCAGTTACTAGGGGACATAGGTTTAAGGTGCAAGGGGAAAAGTTTAGAGGGGATGTGCAAGGCAAGTTTTTTACACAGAGGGTGGTGAGTGCCTGGAACTTGCTGCCAGGGGAGGTGGTGGAAGCAGATGCGATAGCGACGTTTAATAGACATCTTGACAAATATATGAATAGGAAGGGAATAGAGGGGTATGGGCCCTGGAAGTGCAGAAGGTGTTAGTTTAGGCAGGCATCAAGATCGGCGCAGGCTTGGAGGGCCGAATGGCCTGTTCCTGTGCTGTACTGTTCTTTGTTCTTTGTTCTTTGAGGAGGATATGGAGGAGGATGTCGAGCAGGCAGCACAGGATGATGAGCCTCTTGCAACAGAGGGGCTTTGAGAGATGCGCAAGGGAGGCTTGGGATAATCTCATACATACCCGGTTTCTGCCACCAAGATGCCCGTTCCATGTGAATTCAATAAATACTCACCTCACTATATTTCACGCGTCGCCTCTTTCCAATCGCACTCCTGCGCCTTGCACCCAAGCTCACCAGGCACACGCACAGAGCCAAGAAGGTGCCAATAGGTGGCCTACCCCTGCAATTGCAGCCCATTGAGGGAACACACGTGAAGGTGTCATCTGACAGGGCAGCAAGGGAAGTATGAGCGTACAGGGGAGGCAGTGGCGTAGAGCTAATGTCAATGGACTAGTAATCCAGAGCCCAAACTAATGCTCTGGAGACCTGGCTTTGAATCCCACCATGTCAGATGGTGAAATTTGAATTCAATTTATAAATCCGGAATTTAAATGCTAGTCCAATGGTGACCAGGAAACCATTGTCGATTGTTGTTAAAACCCATCTGGCTCACTAATGTCCTTTAGGGAAGGAAATCTGCTGTCCTTACCTGGTCTGGCCTACATGTGACTCTAAATCCACAGCAATGTGGTTGACTCTTAAATGCCCTCTGAAATGGCCTAGCAAGCCACTCAATTTATCAAACCGCTAGCACTGTTGGTGTGCCTACGCGCCAAGGACTGCAGCAGTTCAAGAAGTCAGCTCACCACCACCTTCTCAAGGGCAATTAGGGATCGGCAATAAATGCTGGCCTAGCCAGTGACACCCAGATCCCATGAATGAATAATTTTTAAAAATGGAAGTGGCCTCCATTTATTTAAACATTAACAATATCCAATAACAAGACCAAGTTACACACACCCGTGAAACCCAAAGTGTGTCTCGGTGCTCTTCTTCACGCGCTTCTGTGAACTTCTATGAACTGCTCCCTCTGCATTGGCAGCTGAAGTGAAGGCAGGCTGCTGAACAGACTGCCCTGTGGCCTGGGATAACTTTGGCGATATCCTCTGACTGCCTGAGGTCTGGAAGGCTCTGGCTGGCTGAGGGGTTCCTGCACAGGTGCAGGAGCCTCCTCAGTAGTCACAGCTACTGGAGCTGGACTTGCTGGTGGAGGAGCCACTATCTACACTCAGAGCCCAGATGTGGAGGTCAGCCTCTCCTCCTCCCTTTCAAGGCTCACTTGAACCTCCCTGCTGACTGGAAATGGACTAGAATCTGGGCAAGACTCCAGGTGCCTTGTCTGCCTCTTGACTTGCCACTGCTGCATTGAGATCATGGCCAAGGCAAGGGTATGCCGGTAATAAGAACATAAGAAATAGGGGCAGGAGTAGGCCTATCATCCCCTTGAGCCTATTCAGCCATTCAATAAGATCATGGCTGATTTGATTGTGATCTTACCTCCACATTCCTATCTGTCCCCCATAACCTTTTACTCCCTTGTAGACCAAAAATCTGTAACTCGGCCTTGAATATATTCAATGACCTATCCTCCACTCCTCTCTGGGGAAGAGAATTCCAAAGGTTAATGACCCTCTGAGAGAAGAAATTGCTCCTCATCTTTGTCTTAAAAGGGATACCTCTTGTTTTGAAACTGTGCCCTCGAGTTCTAGATTCCCCACTGAGGGGAAACATCCTCTCAGTATCCATTCTGTCAAGGCCTCTCAGAATTCTATATGTTTCAATAAGATCACCTTTCATTCTTCGAAACTCCAATGAGTATAGGCCCAACTGCTCAACCTTTCCTCATAAGACAACCCCTTTATCCCAGGAATCAGCCCAGTGAACTTTCTCTGAACTGCTTCCAATGCAAAAATATCCCTCCTTAAGTAGAGAGACCAAAACTATATACAGTACTCTATGTGCAGTCTCGTCAATGCCCTGCACAGTTGTAGCAAGATTTGCCAACATTTATACTCCATCACCCTTGCAATAAATACCAAAATTCCATCTGCCTTCCTAATTATTTGCTGTACCTGCATGCTAACTTTTTGTGTTTCGCGTATGAGGACACCCAGGTCCCTCTGCACCACAGCATTCTGCAGTGTCTCTCCATGTGAATAATATTCTGCTTTTCTATTCTTCTTGCCAAGGTGGACAACCTATCATTTTCCCACTTAATACTCCATCTATCAAATTTTTGACCACTCACTTAACCTATCTACAGCTCTCTGCAGACACTATGTCCTCCGCACAACTTGCTTTTCGACCTATCTTTGTATTGTCTGCAAATTTGACTACAATACACTCAGTCCCTTCAGCCAAGTCATTAATATAGATTGTAAATAGTTGAGGCCCCAGCACTGATCCCTGTGGCACTCCAATAGTTTCAGCTTGCCAACCTGAAAATGTCCATTTATCCTGACTCTTTGTTTCCTGTTAGTTAGCCAATCCTCCATCCAATAAACCCCAACAGCATGAACTCTTATCTTGTGTAGTAACCTTTTATGTGGCAACTTATTGAATGCCTTTTGGAAATCCAAATACTGGTTCCCTTTATCCACCCTGTTTGTTACATCCTCAAATGTTGACTATGCATGATTGCATTCTGGTTTTCTAATTTTTTTATTCTTTCTTGGGATGTGGGCATCGCTGGCAAGGCCAGCATTTGTTGCCCATTCCTAACTGTACTTGACAACTGAGTGGCTTGCTAGGCCATTTCAGTGGGCAGTTAAGAGTCAACCACATTGCTGTGGGTCTGGAGTCACATGTAGGGCCAGACCAGCTAATGAAAGCAGATTTCCTTCCCTAAAGGACATTCATGAACTCGATGAATTTTTATGACAATCGATGATGATTTTAATTCCAGATTTTTTTTAAATGAATTAATTGAATTTAAACTCTACCAGCTGCTGTGGTGAATTTGAACCTGGACCCCCAGGGCATTAGCCTAGGCCTCTGGACTACTAGTTCAGGGACATTACCACTCTGTTACCATCTCCCCGTTGTCGTGCTACTACTTCCTTAATAATAGAGTCTAGCATTTTCCCAATGACAGATGTTTGGGTAACTGGCCTATAGCTTCCTGCTTTCTGTCACCAGCACCACCCCACCACCCCCTCACTTTGTCGAATAGAGGCCTTGCAATTGCAGTTTTCCAATCCGCTGTGACCTTTCCAAAATCTAGGGAATTTTGGAAGATTACAACCAATGCATCCACTATCTCTGCAGCCACTTCCTTTAAGACCTGAGGAAGCAGAACCTCAGATCTAGGGGACTTGTCAGACTTTAGTCCCATTAGTTTACCGAGTACTATTTCTCTTGTAAACATAGAAACATAGAAAACAGGAGCAGAAGTAGGCCATTCGGCCCTTCAAGCCTGCTCTGCCATTCATTATGTTCATGGCTGATCATCCAACTCAGTAACCTGTTCCCGCTTTCGCCCCATATCCTTTGATCCCTTTCACCCCAAGAGCTATATCTAACTCCTTCTTGAAAACATACAATGTTTTGGCCTCAACTGCTTTCTGTGGTAGCGAATTCCACAGGCTCACCACTCTCTGGGTGAAGAAATTTCTCCTCATCTCAGTCCTGAAAGGTTCACCCCGTATCCTTAAACTATGACCCCTGGTTCTGGACTCCCCCACCATCGGGAACATCCTTCCTGCATCTACCCTGTCATGTCCTGTTAGAATTTTATAGGTTTCTATGAGATCCCCCCTCACTCTTCTGAACTCCAGCGAATATAATCCTAACCGACTCAATCTGTCCTCATACATCAGTCCTGCCATCCCAGGAATCAGTCTGGTAAACCTTCGCTGCACTCCCTCTATAGCAAGAACATCCTTCCTCAGACAAGGAGACCAAAACTGCACACAATATTCCAGGTGTGGTCTCACCAAGGCCCTCTATAATTGCAGCAAGACATCCCTGCTCCTGTTTCAAATTCCTCCCTCCCTTTTGCGTCTTGATTTTCTGCTACTCTTGGGATGCTTTTTGTGTCTTCTACTATGTAGACAGATACAAAATACTTGTTCAAAGTCTCTGCCATTTCCTTGTTTCCCATTATTAATTCCCCAGTCTCATCCTCTAAGAAACCAACACTTACTTTATTTACTCCCTTCCTTTTTATATATTTGTGGAAGCTTTTACTGTCTATTTTTATATTTCTTACTAGTTTACTTTCATACTTTAATTTCTCCTTCTTTATTTTCTTTAGTCATCATCAGCTGGTTTCTAAACTTTTCCCAATCTTCTGGTCTACCACTAATCTTTGCAGCATTGTACACCTTTTCTTTCAATTTGGCACCATCCTTTACTTCCTTATTTGCCACCGATAGTGCATCCTTCTAATCGAGTCTTTCTTTCTCGGTGGAATATATCTTCATTGAGAGTTATGAAATATCTCCTTAAACTGTCCCTAATACACCCAAGAACTCATCTCCTAGTCTACCTTTGCCAAGTTGATTAGTCCAATCTCAATGAAGATTAAAATCACCCTGGATTATTGCAGTACCTTTCCAACAAGCCTTCATTATTTCTTGATTTATACACTGTCCTACAGTGTAGCTATTGGCCGTATGTCAGGGATCTTGCTCTCCAGGAGGGTCGCCAACCGTTCAATGGAGGAAACCATGCACTCACACGCCGGAGACATGGAAGCACTCATGGCATGGATGAACTCCTTCATTGCTCATGTATAACTGCACATGGCCTCTGGCAGCTCCACCATATGTTCCCTTACATCTCTCTGCAACTCCAGCATGTTCTGTGCTGCGAACACCAGAGGCTTGCCATCAGCCAGGCTCTCAGCAAGGGCCAGGCCTCCCACAGTCTTCCAACTGCCTCACCTGCCACAGCTTCTGTCAGTTGCTCGGATGCATGTGTGGTGCTCTCACCCATTTGTCACCCTGCATCTAAGCTTGAGCACATATACACTGATGTGAGAGCACCTGCGCTGGTGGAAGATACAGGGCAATGGTGTGAATGCATCCTCTGAACATTCTTACTCCTTGTTCTCAGAAGACAACATGATTCCAGTGGTGCCAGCAGACTATCTTCCCTCTGAGGTGCCATGACCTGCATGAGAAAACTCAAACATTTAGGGGTTGTGCTGCATGGCTCTGCCTGGGCCAACCATGCATGATGTGGTTCTCTAGAAGGGCGGTGGTGGGCAAATTAACACAATGCCTCCTCACTCTCTAGGTTGACACTCCAATCTCTCGGTCTGCTATGGAACAG
Organism: Heterodontus francisci; assembly: GCF_036365525.1. Lineage (NCBI taxonomy): Eukaryota > Metazoa > Chordata > Chondrichthyes > Heterodontiformes > Heterodontidae > Heterodontus > Heterodontus francisci. The sequence continues at coordinate 69,011,464 of NC_090375.1, read as the reverse complement.
CCACTCTGGAAGCCCAATAGTTCCAGGGTCAGTTCTTCCATGTCCAGGATCCCACCTCCAGAGCTGAATTTTACTGGCCCCTCGACGCCGCGAACTGCGGTGCACTCGTAAAATTCAGCCCCCAGTCTTCGCCCTTTTCCTGGTATTGCGGGCCATTTTCTCCTGTGAGGAGAAAGAGGGACACTGTTAACCTTCTAATGGAGATCACTTGTTCTGGTGGCAGCACTTTGGCCCCTGATGGGGGCTCCCGAATGCCTCCTCCTCACACCCACTCTCAAGGGACATGTGGGTGCAAGCTAGGACAGAAGTATAGTAGTCTTGGAGATGCAACCATTTATCTGACATGATCTGGTGTTGCCTCGGCCTCTTGCCACCGCTTTTGCAACCACTCCCTGACCATGTCACGCTCCCTCCCACGTGGCCACATGCAAGTCCCAAAGATGAGATGGGTATGGAGGACTCACCTTGGCGGAGTTAAGGCGGTCATTGACACTCTTGCGGCACTGGACCCAGTTTTGAAGGTAACCCCAGGGCTGCTGACCTCTTCTGCGATCTCCATCGAGACTTGCTAGGTCAGGTGAGAGGGTCTCTTCCTGCCGTCCTTTGGGAGAGAAGCTTCCGCCTTTCCATTGCAGCCTGGAGGAGAATTCACAGAGAGGCATGGCTAAACCGAGGGGCCACCTGGTGTCTTCTGCCTGATATCATCCCTCTTGGCTCCCGGTAAGTTCCTGGCCTTATGATGCCTTGGTCAGCATCATTGGATCTCCAGCCAGGAGGGGAGGAGGGTCAGCAGCACAGGGTATACAGCTGGGGGGCAGGAGTGGGGAATGGTCAGCACAGGGTCTCCAGTCAGCAGCACAAAGCAAACCAGCATCAAACTCAACAAGTGAAGCAACTCTTCAAGCAGGGCTGCCAGTGTTTTAAATATGACGCCAGCAGCTGCGATCATCTCAGCTGACGATGCCATTAGTATCTCATCACCCCTCCCCATCCTCAATGGGACGGGCCTCACACCTCCTGCATTCAAATGGGCCAGCCGCCATGTGATCGCAGTCAGCCGGCCAAACACGTGATGTGTGGCAACGTCACCCTCATCCGGTGCTGCCACTAGAACCTGCGATGGCCTGATAAACTTCAGCACTTAATTTTGAGGAGGGTCAACTACATCTTAATGCATAGTAGTCCAAAAAGGGCAAATCACGGACTGAATTTTACAGCCCACCTGACATTGGGGGTCATGGCGGTGGAGAAAATGCCTCCGGCAGAGGCCCGCCATGGGCTTCGATGCCAGGAAGGCCCAGCCCAATATTGCAGGCAGCGGTGAGGCCTGATGGTGGCCCCTCCCACCACTTGACGATGGGAGAAAAATCTGCATATTTAAAAAAATTCAAATAAATAAATTAATTACTTACTCGCTCCCGCCGTCCGTTCCTCTCCGATATTGGTGCCGGTGGCTGGCACTCCCACGCCTTCGGATCTCCATCCGGAGATCGGAGGTGGAATACTGGTGGGAAGGGGCGAGCAGGTAGGTTTCTCTATGCAGGGCCATGCAGGGTTGGGGAGTGGTGTCAGAGAAATTTCATTGGTCTAGGGATGGTGGGAAGGGGTAAAGTTTCAAGTTGATGAACGTTGTTGGGGGGGGTGGTGGGGGCAGGTGGAGAAGGTCAGGTGCATCAGGTAACTGTTTTTGGCGGGGAGAGGGCAGGTACTTAATTCTATGGTTATGGGGGGTGGGGATGGTGGGAGAGGCCCAGGATCAAGTTATTTAATTTTTTATTTAAAATGTCCCATTAAATTTTAAATGGCAATGCCGGACTCGAAGCTCTTTAAAAATGGAGTCGGCGCCTGCGTAATGGCACCTGCACCATTGCCGGGGACGAACCGCCCACCCCCTCCACATCATTGGGGTGGGTGGTCCGCCCCGGCCATTTCATGAGCTGCCGCGCCAAATATCATGGTGGCCCCGCAACATGCGGTCCGTCATTTTTGAAGCTCACCGCCGATCTCAGTGGCAATAAAATCCAGCGAATACATTTAAAATCAAGCAAAACCCAGTCAGCTTCTGGTTTATCCTTCAGTTTGGCATTGATTCTAATATACTAGACTATGGCAGACATGACTGAGGAGGCCTTGACACTATTGATGGATATCAAGTGGGAAAACATTTGAATGCCCCAAGATTACTATAGTTCACCTTGATGAAAACATAAACAGAAAGAATCCCCTAAGCCTTTAAGCAGCACTTGAAGGTCTCCATTATACCTTATCCACCGGTATCATTGACATTCCTGGACAGATCATCATAGATCAGCCATCTATTCAGTGATTTGTAGTACTACCTTGAAGCCATAGCTTTCTGCTGCGTTACGATTTATAGTACATGCACGAAATATGATGGGTGCTGAAAGTGAAAACTAATGTAGTAATAGCTTCTGTCTGCAATAAATCTATAAAACCAGTTTGATGCTACTAGAGAAAATCAGTACCTGGCAGTAATCAAAACTGCAGCTTCTCATTTTCAGTGATGTGTTTGTCAATTTCAAGTTGTTTTTTAAGCACAAAATTGACCACTTACTGAGTTCGAGTTACCTTGGTTGTGCAGAAGCATTGTAGTCTGTAGTTACAAAAAATCAAACAAGGTATTTTTTAGAAATAATTCTATGAAATAATTTATAGGCCATTGATGACAGTATAAATCTATCCTTATTATATCTTAGACGTTTCAAAATAGACCAAAAAATAGCCTGGGCACAAGATACTAGATTTTGAAATTAAGGCAGTTGGTTTTATTACGTAATCAAGAGCAATGATGCCCTGGTAAACTTTTCTTAACATTAATGCATTTTGGGAATTTTTAAGGGTGAGATTCCTTGGCTTAGATTTGCAATCCCCATTGGCGAGTTAGTGGGAGTACAATCCATCACTGTAAATCTACCTCTAATTCACTGCAGTTGATATGCAGGGAAGATTGGTAACCTTTGGTTACTACCATTGGGAGGGATGGAAATTCAGTTCAGATGCAGCCTTTGAAAGGCAACAGTCAGTTAAAGAGCAACATCATTGTGCTGCAAGAACAGCTGAAGCGCCTGTAACCTCAGGAGTGTCAGCAGCTGGAAGGGCTTTCAGATTCTTGGACATATCTCTGGACACCCTTTTGACAGAAGTACGGCCAGAGACTAAAATATTGGGCACTTACGGTAGAAAGCTCCATAAGAGTGTGGTGCAGACTGTATGGAAAGTGCAATTTTCACCACTCCAAGAACTAAAACAGTGCTGGAAGTGTCTCAATGACCTTGGAAGGGCAGCTAAAAAGAGTCTAGGCACTCTTGTCAATACTTATCCACTGCTACTCAAGCAGCCTTCACTCAAGTACTGATCTCTTACACTCTTTCTCTGCAAACACTCATGCACATTATTTAGTCAAAATTACTCTGTCAACTCACATTGTTTGCCACAAGGGCTATAACTAGCCAGAAAGAATACTTGGGCCTTTAAATTCAAGTGTGCCCCTTTTTGGGATAGAGGGCTTGGGGAACAATCACTGCACCTGAATGGATTGGCCGGAGGCACTTCCAGTAGTAGGCCTCGATCTCATTATCATTGAGCTCGCAAGATACAGACAGCTAACAGGCAAAACTAATATTAGCAAAAACGAAATCACATGGGATTGGAAGTAACCTTTTGACTTGGGTTGACAATTGGTTGGGAAGTAGGACACAGAAAAAGTGTGAGAATAAAGGCTAGGTAGACTGATTTCACATTTGGGCTGAATTTTACAAGCATGCTGCCGATCGTGGCGGCGCGGTGCGCTTTGAAGATGGCGGTCCGCGTGAGCGGATCGCCCGTCGGCTGAGCCCCTGCTATATTGAGTACGGCGGTTCATTCGCATGGAGGGGGCGGAGCGTGCGCCCCCAATAACGTAAAGTGGGCGGGAGTTCCATCCCTGGCAACAGCATCCTGTGCCACCACGCAGGCACCGGCGCCATTTTTAAAGGGCTTCAAGCCCTTCAGGTAAATTTACATTTACACGAGAATTGGAAATAAAATTTTATTTAAACTTTGAATCCTCAAAAAATAAAATGACCTACCCCCCCAAGAAAACCACTTTTTAATATGCCGAACTTTCACCCCCGACTTCAGCACCTTTGACCCTCAACCCCTTCCCATCATACCCACAACCAATCGGAGTGGTTTTCCCCATTTCCCCGCAATCCCACCCGGCAAATTTCACTCCCCCCCCACCAGTGTCATACCTCGGATCTCCAAACAGAGATTCAAAGGCATGGGAGTTCCGGCCAGCGGCCTGAATATCGGCGTGGGAGGGCCATCGCTACCAGGTAAGTGTTTATTCATTTATCTTAATATGATTAGCATATTTAGATGAAGGCTCCACCACCGAGTGGCAGGGGGACCACACTGAGGCCATGACACTACCGGTAAAATGTGATGGGGCCTTCCAGGCATCAAGGGTCGTGGCGGGCCTCTCCCAGAAATATTTCCGCCACGACCCCCAACATCAGAGGGCTGGTAAATGTTCCCCAGGCATCTGTTCAGCAGCCTAAATTTTCACCATATTTATTAATGGCTTGGATGAAGAAATACCAACTTGAATATTAAAGCTTGCCACTGCAACTGATTTAGAAGGGATGGTAAGTAATACAGATGGGAGTAGGAAGTTCCAAAGGGACAAAGACAGATTATGTAAGTGGGCAAATGGAGTTCAATATTGGCAAGTGTGATGCTCATGAAATGTTGGCCTTTATCTCAATGCAACTGGAATATGAAGCAGAGGAGTTATGCTTCAATTGTATAGAGGCTTGCTCAGATGACATCTGGAGTACTACATTCAGTTTTGGACACCACTGGGGGAATTTTATGCTGGTGGCGGAGATCCCAGCATCGGGAGAAACCGACACCAAGAACCCCGCGTCACCTCTTTTCCGGAAGACCCGCCAAATTTAGTACTTAAGTGCACAACGGTGGGCCTTGCATAGGATTTAGGTGCCCATCGCCAGAGGTCCCACCCTTGGAAAGCTGCCAGCAAATCAGAGGCTGGGATCTGCTGTGCCACCGCAGAGGCAGTGGCTGCTGCTGGAGATGACCGCCCTGGAGGCCGAGGAGCGTCACTGGAGCCAAGCCCCAGGTAGATCAGGGCAGGAGGGGTCTCGCGGGGTGTGGGTCACTGGGGAGGAGGGTCAGCAGCAAGAGCGGGGGAATAGCTCTCAGCGAGCCCTCCACTTCCCTCGTTCAGGCACTGTACCTTTAAACGAGGGAACCCATTTCCCCCCCAACCCCTGCCCCTCCCCCAGAGCCGGGAAGCAGCCCTCAAAGTTTTTCATGCCGTGCTTCCCGTGTGGTGACTGGACCACCCACCCACTGTACGGGTAATTGTGGCTGTGGTGGGAATAAGCCCTTAATTGGGGATTAATTACCCAGTTAAGGGCCTCAATTGGCGATGGGCGGAAAGGGCATTCACAGTCCTTTCCGCCCCAGACTAAATTTCGGCAGAGCCAGGATGGTGGTGGGAATCCCCCACCAATGCCACCATTCCCCCCGATGTTATGCTACCAAACCCACCGCGGGGAAGAGCATAAAATTCCACCCCACACCTCAGGAAGGATATGTTGGCTGTGGAGAAGGTCAGAATGATACCCGGGTTTAAAGGGTTAAATTTTGAGAACAGGTTGCATTATCTTGGCTTGTATTACCTTGCTTATAAGACATTGAGGGGTGATCTGATCAAGGTGTTAAAAAGGTGAAAAGAATTTGATAGGATAGAACTAATTCCTGTGGTGGGGTATCAAGAAAACGGGACATAATCTGAAAGATCGAACATAATCTTAGAGTTAGGACATAATCTTAAAGTTAAAGCTAGGCCATACAGGAGTGAAATTGGAAAGCAATTTTTGATTAAAAGGATGGTACAAATTTGGAACTCTCTTCCCCAAAGGCTGTGGATGATAGGACAATTGGAGCTTTGAGATAAGTAAATTTTTCTCAGGCAAGGCTATCAAGGGATGTGAACCAAAGGTGGGTAAATGGGGGTTAAGGTAAAAATCAGCGATGATCAAACTGAATGATGGAACAAGCCCAAGGAGCTGAATGGCCATCTCCTGTACTTCATAAAATTCTTATGTTGCTCAAGAGTCTTTGATTTGATTTCTAAATGTTAACAGAAGAAAATTATGTATTGTTAATCATAGTGCTTGTGAAGTAAGTTTGAGCGGTTTGTGATAGAAATAATTGCTAAAATTTTAAATGTGGAGCTTGTCTGAAATAAACAAATCAACCTTGAGTTCATCTCAGTCTTTTGAAAACAAACTGAAATGAGAAAAGAAACTCACATATCCTCACAGGATCTACTCAAGAGATGCATCCTCGAAATTCTGCAAACTGCGGGTTGGATTTTAACAGCCCTCTAGGGATGGACTGGGAGATGGGGTGGGGGGAGGGGTGCATAAAATGGCAAGGGAAGGCTGGAGTCAGGTGGGAGAGTGGAGGGTTCATCACCTTCCTACTGCCATGGCATTTTACCAGCGTTGTGTGGAGCGACCACCTGGTGAACCCTGGCGGCCTCTCTGTGAGCTCGGTGGGGGAGGGGTGGCCCTCTTAATCGGTCACTCTGTGGCCCATGGAGGGGCCCTGGGCAGCAATGTCCGCCCCTGCCGCAACACCCTACCCCACCTCATCATCGCACCCCCCCCCCCCCACACCCCCCACACCCCCACCTCGCTGGGGTCTGTCTGACTTGCTCCAGCGACACCTGACCCCATTCACCTTGTTGCGAGGACAGCATCCATCACTGCGTCCTCTCAGCTGGGTGCAGTTCCAGCTGTGGCAGCCAATCTCGAAGACGCTGCTGAGATTGAAGAGCTGCTGGCCCTCTGATTGGCCAGCAGCTCTTTGAGGTGGACTCTCATTGCCGGATGGAACCAAAATGCGGCCGGAAGCCCCGGAACTGGCTGAGGCGGGGTTGCCTCCAACTCTCAGGCCTGTCGTTGGGGCCTCACCACCCTGACAATATACCGTCCCACATGTGTTACAAAGCACAGATATGGTCAGCAACTTCCTTCAATTGTTTTAGGGAAAATTAACTAGATGGGATTATGGCTCAAAGCAAAAATTTTAATAAAGCTTTTAAAAGATAATTTGTTACTTACGTCAAAGCCTGTCTTAGTTAAATATGTCAGCTTGAAAATTGTGGCAGCACCAAGAATGTAACAATGAAGGGTATCTGCCCATGTGTAGGATTGCCCTCCTGGATTGTTCTGGAGTTGCCAGGAAATAAAGATTAATCTCTCAAACACTGTGGTGAACAACTCCGGATATTAACAAACCTAATGCTGGGGATGCTCAGATTTAACTGTCAGCAGTAAGAAGCACAAAAATGAGAGGCCACAGGCTGGCCTGCACTGGGGTGGGGTGAGGTTGGGGAGTGGGGCCCCAGGTCGGGCAACATTGGTTTGCAAATTTCTGAATTCAGCATTTTACGATTGGCTCCCGGATATGTGTTTTGCTCTATCTGTCTCATTAATGGGAAAGTTTACATTTTCTAAGCGAGCCTGTCTGTATGCCTGAGAAGTTTTCAAAATGTAATATATTTATTCTGTATTTTGAAAAAAATGCCCAAATTCCAATGAGGATAACATTGTCTGTAGGTTTCTTCTCAATGAATGTCCGTTTGTTTGTATGGCTCTCAGCTTGACATGTTTTCTGGAGCAAAAAAAATGAATAGTTAACCTTTAAGTTTAGTTGAAAACCTACTCAAATTAATTGTCCAGTTGTGTACCTCTCAAAAATACATCTGAACTTTGATATACAAAGAGACAGAATTTGACTTTTTTCCCAAAGAAAAATAAAAAATAGAATGTTGTTAATTTGCACATAGACAAAAGCTAAACACATGTATTATCAGTGGAGCCTGTGAACCGGATTTAATGACAAAGACGGAGGTTCTGCCATCGGCGCCGGAAACGGCCACACGTGAGCCAGCGGCAGCCAACCAATTAAGGGCCTTGAGGCGCGGGACCTGACCAATTGCGTGGTTGGAATCGGGTTCGGAAGCGGAAAGTCCAGCGTCAGCTGACGCCTCGGCAGGTGCTAGCGCCATTGGTTAATCTGCAGTTAATTCCATTCTCCCAGTTTCTGCATCTCCAACACATGCTCCGATGATGCAACCTTCCACAACAGCGTTTCAGATATGTCTTCCTTTTTCCTCAACTGAGGATTCCTTCCCACTGTGGTTGACAGGCCCCTCAACTGTGTCTAATCCATTTCCCGCACTTCTGCCCTCACCCCTTCCTCTCCCTCCCAGAATCGCAACAGGGTTCCCCTTGCCCTCACTTTCCACCTCACCACCATCAACATCCAAAGGATCATCCTCCGCCATTTCTGCCACCTCCAGCGTGATACCACCACCAAACACATCTTCACTTCCCCTTCCCGTCAGCATTCTGAAGGGATAATTCCCTCTGCGACACCTTGTCCACTCCTCCATCACCCCCGACATCTTGTCCCTTCCAACAGCACCTCCCCGTGCAATCACAGGAGGTGTAATACCTGCCCTTTTACCTCCTCTCTTCTCACCATCCAAGGCCCCAAACACTCTTCCAGGTGAAGCAGCGATTTACTTGTACTTCCTTCAATTTAGTATACTGTATTCGTTGCTCACAATGTGGTTGCCTCTACACTGGGGAGACCAAATGCAAATTGGGTGACCATTTTGCGGAACACCTCCGCTCAGTCCGAAAGCATGACCCTGAGCTTCCAGTTGCTTGCCATTTCAATACACACCCCTGCTCTCATGTCCACATTTCTGTCCTTGGCCTGCTGCAGTGTTCCAGTGAATATCAGCGCAAGCTTGAGGAACAGAACCTGATCTTTCGATTAGGCATTCTACAGCCTTGCAGACTCAACATTGAGTTCAACAATTTCAGAGCAATTTTTAAAAATTTCAATTTTTTTATTAATTTATTTTTTAACCAAGTGCCTGCTTTTATTTATTTATTTATTTTTATTTAGAGATACAGCACTGAAAGAGGCCCTTCGGCCCACCGAGTCTGTGCTGACCAAGAACCACCCATTTATACTAACCCTACAGTAATCCCATATTCCCTACCACCTACCGACACTAGGGTCAATTTACAATGGCCAATTTACCTATTACCTACAAGTCTTTGGCGATGGGAGGAAACCGGAGCACCCGGCTAAAACCCATGCAGTCACAGGGATAACTTGCAAACTCCGCACAGGCAGTACCCATAATTGAACCCAGGTCTCTGGAGCTGTGAGACTGGGGTGCTAACCACTGCGCCACTGTGCCGCCCAATCTACATTCATGTGCTTTTGGGCACTTTTGGCCATTAACACTCTCTCTGGACTAATGCTTTGGGCTGGATTTTACCAGCCTCCCGACATCGAGGGTCATGGCCGGCAGTGTGGGGGTGGGTAACCCAGAAACTGCCTCCGGGAGAGTTCCGCCATGGGCCTCAACGCTGGGAAGGCTCCTTGTGGTGTCACCCCCCCACCGCTGCTCAGCAATGGGAGCAGGATTTAACTAAGTTAATTAATGAATTAATGACCTACCTGCTCCCGTCGGCCGTCCCATTGCCATATTCCAGCCGGTTGCTGGGACTCCTGCACCTTCAGATCTCCAACCGGATATCTGATGCGAGACACTGGTGGGGAGGGGGAAGGAGGTATGTTTTCGATGGGGGGAGGGGGACAGTGGGAAAAACTATTGTAATTGGTGGAGGGGATTGTGGGAAGGGGTTGAAGTGAAAGTCAATAAAGTTCAAGGGTGAAAGGTCGAGATCGTAAGGTAAGTTTTGTTTTGGGGAGAAGGCAATCAATAAAGTGTTTAGTCATTGGAGGGTGGGGAGAGGGGCTTGAATCATTTAATAAGTTTTCCAATTAAATTTTTAATGACTGTTCCCTTAAAAATGTAAATTAAATGTAAGGGCTTGAAGCCCTTTAAAAATGGCGGCAGATGCCATTGCGGGGAATGGAGCGCCCACCCCCTCCACGTCACTGGGTGGCGGGGGAGGGAGGGGTGGACCGCTGCGGCCTTGTATATGAGCCGCTGTGCTAAATATCGTGGCGGCTACACGGAGTACATATCATGCATCAGCCCCACTGTTTTTGAAACTCACCGCCGATCTGGAAAAATTCAGCCCTTTGTCTTTCACCCACCATTAACACGCACTTTGCCGTTGTCCCATGATATCTTTGTTATTTAATCTCTCCTTCCCTCTGACCTATCACACACCTTCCCTTTTGTTCTCTTCCCCACCAGCACCCTCACCTTCACTTGCTTAAAACCTAATACTTTTCTTACCTTTGTCAGTTCTGTTGAAAGGTCACAGACCTGAAACGTTAACTCTGCTTCTCTTTGCACAGATGCTGCCTGACCAGTTGAGTATTTCCAGCACTTTCTGTTTTTATTCCCTCTCTCTTCTGACAAGTCTTTGGTCCTTCATTGCAACCCAGCCTCTGTGAAGAGGCTGGAGGAAAAACATCATGTTGCGAGGGGTCAACTCTGGAGCCTGGCCAGCTCAGCACTGCATGAATGCGTCAATGAGTGAGTGCTACCTGAAGGGAGGAAGGTGACAACATGGCTGCATAAAGTCTTGATTCATCAAGCTACAACTGGCAGTTAGGATGAAAGGAAATGCAAATGTACGAGGGCAACATGAACCTCCCTTGCATGTATCTCATGGCCACTATCCTGTTGTCTCAGGGGTCCTTCATCTGGTGTTGCTTGCCCATCTTCTCCTTCCGCATCCACATCACCCGAGGGGGCATCACGCTCCTTGCTATCCTCGTTGCTCATCAGCTCCCCCCTCTACAGTGCCAGGTTGTGCTGTGCACAGCAGATTACCATGATACATGAGACCCTCGCCCGAGCATTACTGAAGGGCTCCACCGGACCAATCTAGTCACCTGAATCTCAACTTCAGCCGACCAACTGCCTGCTCTATTGTTGCCTGCATTGTCCCGTGGCAGACATTGTACCTGTCCTTTGCATCTGTGTGTGGGTTTCTTACAGGCGTGTCATGCCCAGTAAAGAGACATCATATTCCTACTTGTAAGATACAAACTTTATTCAAGATGGACTCTTTAAATTTGATTTTACCTTTTAAAATATGGTGGACAATGCTGCAAAAATATGGCTGCTGAAGGTCAGACGACCTGGTCTGTCTATTCGAACACTGCCTCACTGTCTGTTGAGGACAAAAGGAAACATTCCAGTCTAAGAGGTGACAATTACACCCATCCTGAAACCATCAAGAGACGTTGCTGAATTAAATGGGATCTTCTGAAACAAAGAAGGTGTGAAGTGGCCACATCATAACTGGATTATACTCATCCAGACATTATTGGATAGTCATGGATTCCACATCCTCGTCCATTGTCTGGCCACACCAGGGGAAAAAAACTATGTGTCAGATACTAGAAATGCTGATGATGAATTGTGACCTTAAAAGGTAATCCTCTCGAGAGACAGCGAAAGGATCACAGCAAAATCACAGAAGAGGAGTCCAGTGAGAGGCTGTGGAAAAAAGATCCAGCCAAAATAAGGAAGGACCCCTGCTGCTAATTCTACACTTCAAACTTGATGCAGCACAGAACTGAAAGTGACCCACCACCTCCAGTCTGAAATCCCAGAAATCAACATCACTTCAACAAGTCAAGACTACAAACAACCCAGGCCTGCACCTTTAAAAGAGACTGTTCTACTTAGAATATTCAACAGGTTTACCATAAACCACAAACATACCACACCTTGAACCCCTACCCTTTGACTTATATCTAGCTTCTCTTGAGAGTGCTTGTGAGAGTGAATGCATGTATGAGTGGTGTTGTGAACATTTCAGGGAATAAATATTATTCAATAAATAATTAATCTTCTGTTTTAAACCTACAAGGAAAACCTGTCACTCTGTTTATTTGGCAAGTAAAACACTCAGAGGATAACTCATAATTTTAAACAAAACACAATTGCTGGCAGTTGGAAGGTGAACAGTGGGAACCATCCACAACCTTACCCACTGTCCATAACAGGCATCAGTAGCCATGTCCTCAGTGGGTAGTAAAGGCCTGCTACCCGACCCGAACCTGACAGGACCCGACGATATGTGTTGGGTTCGGGTCGGGTCGTGCCAGGTCCGGGTTGGGCCGGACACACACAGTACTCCACAGTACTCCACAGATTCTGAGTCTGCGCAGTGAGCATCTCTATGACGTCATCGCGCTCATGCTGCAGCAGTGCAGCTTCCTTCCATTCCATCCATCCAAAAGTGGTAAGTACAGTGAGTGCACTATGGTCAGGTCAGGTCGGGCGCCGGTCAGGTGGGGCGCGGGAAAAAATGGAAGGGCTCAGGCTGGGTCGGGTTCAGGTCCAACGTGGTTCTGTTGGGTTCGGGTCAGGTTTTTTTTTCCAGACCCAAGCAGTCCTTTAGTGGGTAGTCCTTCTCTCCAAGGATCCATCCCTGAAGGTGGGAAGGAGGCCGGAAAAACTCTGGCACCTGGGACTGCCTCAAAATGTAGGCATCGTGGCAACTTCCCAGGAAGTGTGAACAGATCCATTTACAGTGGTCACAGACCAATTGTACATTGAGGGAGTGGAAGCCCTTCCTGCTGATGACGGCCACTGGCTGGTGTGTAGGAGCCTAGATGGACGCATGTGTGTAGCCGATGAGATCCTGCACCTGGGCAATGGCCTCGAATCCTATAGGCCTCTCAGCCTGAGAGTTGAGATTCATGCGGAAGTGTACATAGTCGCCGGCCCTCCTGGAAAGGGTGCTAGTGACCACCTCAATGCACTGATGGGCCACTGAATGTGAGATGCCACACATGTCCCCAGTGGATCCCTGGAATGATCCAGAGGCGTAGAAGTTCAGCGCCACTGGCATTGGATTTCCACCGAGTCTCCTGGGGCTCAACTCAACCTTCAGTGCAAAGGTCAGTGACAGCCTTCCTGGAGAGACAGAGTCTTGGTCGGCACTGACTCTTGGACAGTTGAGCCTCAACCTGTAAACCCCTCTGGAGGGTACCACCTTCTACATGGGGGAACCACCTCTCTTTCTCCTCTGTGCCCTTCCCACCATCTGGAGGCCACTGCTGACCCTCCTGTTAGCTCACAAGTCATTCCGGTGCAACTGCAGATGCATGGCCCTCCTTCCCGCTCTGTTATACCTCCTCTTCAACAGGGTCCCTGTAGCCTGGATGAATGAGATCCATGATAGGTGGCCTCTCCCTAAATGCTAGTCCTTCACGGCCAGCGGCATCCCCCTTGCCCCCACTTGTCACCTCTGACATGGTGGCACTTGGCTTTTGCCCCGTTGCAATGGTCCCCACCCCACAGTTCTGAGACCTTTGCCCTCACTCCACTAAAGGGCCTCTTCCTGCCGCCTCTGGTATTTTACCAGCAGCTGCTGGGGGTCCTGCTACATGGGGAAGCTACCCAGTAACACTAGGAGGCCTCCGTGTGGGTGGGGTGGGTGGAGCCGTCCTGCTTGGGTAATCTTTGGCCCACGGAGGGCCCCCGACAGCAAAGGCTGCCACTGAGACAACACCTATCTCCCACTCTCAACAACAATGACCTCTCCCCCTGTCACCAGGGCCTGCCCGACCGGCCCCGGTGAGCCCGCCCCACTTACCTGCACTCCAGGGCTCCATGGCTGCTCCTGGTCCAGAAGTGACTTCAGTATCAGCAACAGCCGCTGCTCCCAGTGACACTGCTGGGACTGCTGAGCTGCCAGCCCTCTGATTGGCTAGCAGCGCTTGGAGACAGGACCCCAGCACCGGGCAGTTAATTGCCTGACTGCTGTAAATTGAGGCCAGAGGTCCCTCAGAATGGCTGAGGCGGGGTTCCCCTCACCTTTCTGGCTGGTGTCAGGACCTCCACTGTCTGCATAAAATCCAGCCCGATCATACCACCAGATTTGCCATCAGTTAAGAGATTTACAACTCCGGACAAAAGTATCACTATGGGCAGGATTTTTTTCCTGCTCTTGCAGGCAGGTATGGAGGCAGGGGGAAAACAGAATGGCAGGGGAGCCATTCCTGACATCACCTAGGCCCCCTTACATTTTGTCCGGGGCGAGGAGAGCCAAGGACTGCCTTCCTGCCCGAGGCCAACTGAGGCCCTTAAGTAGACAATTAGCCACAGGGAGACGCTACCAAGCAAAGGTCAGGAATGAGGTCAGGAATGGTCCCTCCTTTGGGGACAATCCATGGTCACCAGAGGAACACCCACCCTCACTAACAGCCCCCCCACTACGTCACCAGGGCTTGCATGAATGGCCCCAGTGACCCCGACCCCACTTACCTCTCCCGGGGTCTTCTCCAGTCTTCATACTGCAGGGTCTCCTGCAGTACCGACAGTGGCCACTGCTCCCAGTGTCGCTACCAGTACTGCAGAGCTGCTGCTGGGCCTCCAATTGGCTGGCAGCTCTGGAGGTGTGAGCTCATCCCTCAAACGGATTGTGTCCACAATAGTGGGTACTTAATAGGCTGTCGGCCGTGGAATAGCAATGGGGCTGCAACAGAGGGTCGAGGCGGGGTCTCCCCCAGCCTTCAGGCCCACCGCCGGGACCCTCAACACCGGAATAAAACTAGTACATGTTTGGAAAAGGCTGAGACATTTCAAGATACAATTGCAGTCAAAGTATTAAAATGTAAAACGGACAAGTCATTTACATTTAAATTTGTAATTGGAAAATATATAAATATTGATGTTTTTATTTTATTTAAAATATTATGTTGTATATGGTAAATTTTTGTTACTCATATAATAGTGCATCTGATTTTTAAAGCATTTCGAATGAATTGATTGTTTCACCTTTTTCTTTTTAAATTCTTTGTTATTACTGCTAGGTTCTCCTTGATGGTCGTTCAAAATTTATATACATGAATATATTAATATATATAAAATTATTTCATATTTTTCACTGGAAATTTTCCAGAACATGAGGCAGGGGTAGTAGAGCATGGCTACCCAACCCGAACCCGACGGGACCCGGCGATATGTGTCGGGCTCTGGTCGGGTCGGGTTGCTCTTCTGGGTCCGGCATTCGGGCTTGGGTCAGGTCGGGCCAGGTCGGACACAGTGACAGCCAGGACATCAAGGGAAACACTCCGCACTAGCCTGCAGTGAGCGATTCCATCGAAGGTAGAGTACAACTTCTTCAATAAAGTTCATTATATTCCAATGGTCGGGTCGGGTCAGGTACGGGAAAAATGAAAGGACTCAGGCGAGAGCGGGCTTGGGTTGGATGTGGTTCTGTTGGGCTCGGGTCAGGTTTCATTTGCAGACCCAAGCAGGCCTTTAAGGGGTAGGTCATTCAACCGCTTGAGAATGTTCTCCCATTCAATTAGATCAAAGCTGATCTGCACCTCAACCCCATTTACCCATCTTTGATCCATATCACTTGATACCCTTACTTAACAAAAATCTATCAACCTCAGTCTTGAAAGGTTTAATTGGCCCAGCATTCACAGCCTTTTGAGAGATGGAGTTCCAGATTTCCTGTACTCTTTGCATGAAGTAGTGCTGGATTTGACTCCTGAATATTACAAGAACACAAGAACACAAGAAATAGGAGCAGAGTAGACCATATGACCCATTGAGCCTGCTTCACCATTCAAAACGATCATGGCTGATCTTAGGATTCAACTCCACTTTC
The DNA here is from genome assembly GCF_036365525.1 of Heterodontus francisci. Taxonomy (NCBI): domain Eukaryota; kingdom Metazoa; phylum Chordata; class Chondrichthyes; order Heterodontiformes; family Heterodontidae; genus Heterodontus; species Heterodontus francisci. The sequence continues at coordinate 68,995,775 of NC_090375.1, read as the reverse complement.
CCGCCCACTCGCCATATCCCTTGATTCCCCGAGAGGCCAAAAATCTGTCAATTCAACCTGAAATGTATTCAACAATGGAGCATCCACAACCCTCTGAGGCAGAGAATTCCAAAGATTCACAACCCTTTGAGTGAAGTTTCATGCAGGCCCCCACCTGCCAAGAATGAGGCACCATTGGTTTTATCATATGAACATTAATTTCTAGCTGTTGCTGGAGTGAAGAAATGACTCGTTAAACAGATCAGCCGTGGCTGGAAAAAAACATTTACATACTAACAGACGTCGAAGGTGAGGAAGCGCATTCCAGGGTCTGCTAAGTAGGATACAATCCACAAGGGCCAGGATTGGTTAGACCAGCTGGTCACATGACTAACTGGTTGTTCCAGGGTTTCCTTTTGAACTGGCCGCAGAGGGTTTGAACTGAGAAAGACTGTTTGCTCCTGGACTGAGATGATCTCTCCCGTCTGCTCCCATCTCTTTCTCACAAGCCTCTGAATCCACTGAAGACACATGAACCCCAAGAGAGAAAAGTCTCCTACAGTGAACAAGGTTTAAGAAGAATACTGGGCCCCAATGAAAAGCAAGATCTACCTACAATCAAAGACTCTACAGTGAGCTTGAAGATCCATAACAAAAATCCCTCTTCAGAGATTGCCTCAAACTTTTCCACTTTATTTTTTCTTCTGTTCTTTTCTGTCTCTATTCGCATGTGTGTATCATGCATGCATGCTAGTGTGGGCACATCGTGTATCTGTAGGCGTCAACCTAATTAGAGTTTCAACTTTTCTTCTTTAAACCTAAGAAAAGCTGTTTGTGCTGGTTTCTATGCATTAAGATTGGAAAGCAGTGAACAAGGATTCACCAAGAGGGAGCTAAAAACACAGTGTATTCAAAATTAAACCCTGTTATGATAAGACCAGGTGAAAGCTGAGAGGGAATCCTAGACCTCTTTCTCACCAGGTCATAACAGAAGTAATTTCTCCTCATAGGATCACTGACCTGAAACGTTAACTTTGCTTCTCTCTCCACAGATGCTGCCAGACCTGCTGAGTATTTCCAGCATTTCTTGTTTTTATTTCAGATTTCCAACATCCGCAGTATTTTGCTTTTAATTTCTCCTTATCTCTGTCCTAAATGATTGGCCCCTTATCCTGAGATTGTTCCCCAATGTTTCGGGAATTCCCGGCCAGCAGAAATAATCTCTCAGTGTCTACTCTATCCAGCCCTTTAGAATCTTACATGTTTCAATGAGATCACCTCTCATTCTACTAACTACAGAGAATACAGTTCGAATTTACTTAGTCCCTCATGACAGGACCACCCCCTAATTCCAGGGACCAATCTAGTGAACCTTCACTGCATTGCCTCCAATGCAAATACATCCTTTCTTAAATGTGGAGACCAAAACTGCACACAGTATTCCAAATATGGTCTCACCAAAGCCCTGTACAATTGTAGCAATACATCTATATTCCTGTACTTCAATCTCCTTGCAAAAAGGCCAACATGCCATTTGCCTTCCTAATTGCTTGTTGTACCTGCATGTTAACTTTCTGCATTCCTTGTACAAACACATCCAAGTTTCTTTGAACATCGATGCTTACAAGTTGCACACCTTTTAAAAAATATTCTGCTTTTCTATTCTTACGACCGAAGTGCCGAACTTTACACTTCCCTACATTATATGCTATCTGCCATCCACCTACCTTTGTATCATCAGCAAACTTAGACTCTCTGTCTCTTCACCTAAGTCATTAATATAGATTGTAAATAGCTGAGCCCCCAGCACTGATCCTTGCGGCACTCCACTATTTACTTCCTACCAACTTGAAAATGCCCTGTTTAAGCCCACTCGATGCTTCTGGTCTGTTAACTAATCCTCAATCCATGCTAATCTATTACCCCAACTCCATGAGCCCTTATCTTGCCAATTAACCTTTTGGGTGGCACCTTATCGAATGCTTTTGGAAATTCAGGTATATTACACCTACTGGTTTCCACTTATCTACCCCTCTAGTTCCATCCTCTAAAACTCTAATAAATTTGTCAAACAGGATTTCCCTTCAGTAAAACCATGTTGACTTGTTCTAATCATACTGTGCCTTTTCTAAGTGTATTGTTAAGACTTCTTTAATAATAGATTCCAGCATTTTCCCAATGACTGATGTCAGGCTAACTAGTTCCCTATTTTCTCGTTCCCTCCTTTCCTGAAAAGTGGGGTAACATTTGCCAACTTCCAATCTGATGGGACTGCTCCCGAATCTAAGGAATGTTGGAAAATCATAGCTAGTGCATCAAATAGATCTGCAGATATCACTTTTAGAACCCTTGCATGTAGGCCATCAGGTCCTGGAGATTTGTCAAATTTCAGTCCCTTAAGTTTCTCCAATACTTTTTATCTGCTGATAAGAATTTCCTTAATTTCTTCACTTTTTAGCACCTAGGTTACTGTCTATTTCTGGTATGGAACTTATATCTTCGACTGTGAAGACAGACATAAAATATTTGCTCAATGCCTCTGCCATTTCCTCACTTCCCATGATAATTTCACCTGTCTCTGCTTCCAAGAGACCAACGTTTACTGTAGCTACTCTCTTTCCTTTTGGATATACCTATAAAAGCTCTTACAATCTGTTTTTATATTTTTACTCTCATTCTATTTTTTCCTTCTTTATCCTGGCTTTAAATTTAAGATCATGTCCCTTTTCACTTTTAAATATATATATTTATATATATAGAGCATATTTTACTTACATTTTATTCATACATTCTCCAACTACCAGATTTGCTGTGGATTTATTTTAAACCAATCAACAAAGTATGGTGGCAAAAATTATACAACAGGATGTGCATACCAGATAAAAGATTTTAAGAATATTACATATACATTTATACATGTGATAAGCATGTACTCGTTTTCAGTCTTTTCTTTTGTATTGCAGGCCACCACCTGCCAAGAATGCGACACATATTTCGCCACATGAACATTAAAGAAAAGAGGGCCTATCACAAGGAATTGCCAGGCTCCTCGCCGGAAAGACCTTTTTTGCATAGTAACAGGCGGTACTTAGAAAGGACAAAGGGGCCACTCTCTGCTCCAATTTAACCCACAATGGACTTTTGATGACCAGATGTTGAAAGTGGAGAGGCTAGCATCCCAGGTTAATTGCTAAGATGGCCGAATACACAAACAGATGTGGTCAGACCAGTTTAGTCACGTGACTAACTGGCTGTTGGAGTGTTTTTGAATTTGAACTTGCCACAGAGTTTTAAACCTCAGAAAGCTGTTTGCTCCTGGACTGAAAAGACCTCTCTTCTGTCTGTAACAAAAACAAGAAATGCTGGATTCACTCAGCAGGTCTGGCAGCATCTGTAGAAAGAGAAGCAGAGTTAACGTTTCGGGTCAGTGACCCTTCTTCGGAACTGACAAATATTAGAAAAGTCACAGATTATAAACAAGTGAGGTGGGGGTTGGGCAAGAGATAACAAAGGAGAAGGTGCAGATTGGACCAGACCACATAGCTGACCAAAAGGTCACGGAGCAAAGGCAAACAATATGTTAATGGTGTTTTGAAAGACAAAGCATTAGTACAGATTAGGTGTGAATATACTGAATATAGAACATCAGCAAGTGCAAACCTGAAGAAAAACAACCTGAAAAAAACAGTGGGTAAGCAAACTGAACAAACTAAGATGAAATGAAATAAATGCAAAAAATGTAAAAAGGAATGCAAAAAAAAGGAAGAAAAAATAACTAAAAATGACTAAAAATGAAAGTAAAGTGGGGGGCTGTCATGCTCTGAAATTATTGAACTCAATGTTCAGTCCGGCAGGCTGTAGTGTGCCTAATCGGTAGATAAGATGCTGTTCCTCGAGCTTGCGTTGATGTTCACTGGAACACTGCAGCAATCCCAGGACAGAGATGTGAGCATGAGAGCAGGGGGGAGTGTTGAAATGGCAAGCAACCGGAAGCTCAGGGTCCTGCTGGCGGACTGTCTGTTCCCATCTCTTTCTCACTGAGCTGAAGACCCATTTAAGACACATGAACTCCAAGACAGAAAAGTCTCCTATAGCAAACAAGGTTTAAGAAGAATACTGGGCCCCAGCAAAAAGCAAGACTACCTATAAAAGGACTACAGTGAGCTTGAAGCACAGTAACAAGAAACTCTTCTGATATTGCCTCAAACCTCCCTACTTTATTTTTTCTTCTGCTCTTTTCTGTCTCTATTTGAATGTGCGTATCACCTACGCATGCTAGGGTGGGCGCAGCGTGTATCCGTAGGCGTTAACTGAATTAGAGTTTCAGTTTAAGTTTTAATGAATTTTACTTTTCTTCTTTAAACCTAAGAAAACCTGTTTGTGCTCATTTCTTTGCCCTATAATTGGAAAGCAGTGAACAAGGATTCACCAAGGGGAAGCTCAAAACACAGTGTGTTTAAAATTAAACCCTGTTACAATAAGATCAGGTGAAGCCTGAAAGAGACCCCTAGGCACCTTTCTCACCTGGTCGTAACAGAAATTTTGGTGCTAGCATCCAGAATTTTACCCACAGACAACGGGAAATTGGAAGTGGGAAGCCAAATTGTTCCCAATAAAAAAAAGGGCAAGATTAATACAAGTTTTCTTGTGGTTGTGTGTGATTGAATACTAACATGTCTGCAAATGAAACAAGTAGCTCTCCAAGCCAAGGTGAAGTAACTTGGGATAAGTTAAAAGCACTATCTATGGAGGAGTTGAGAAAAATGGCTGAGCAGTGTATGAACACTGTATGTGGCAAGGCTAGGATGTCTGAACTCCTAAAGCTAGTGGCCAACCATTTTTCCCTTGAATCTGAAGAAGCGGAAGCAGTGTTAGAAACAGACCCAGAGAGGGTACTGCTAGCAAAGATACAATTGGAACAAAGGAAACATGAATTAGAGGAAAGAGAGAGAGAGGCAGGAGAGAGAGAAAGAAAAAGCCTTCCAGAAGGAATGTGAAGAAACAGAAAGGCAGGAGAGGGAAAGAGAGAGGCAGCCTATCGCCAAAAGTTTAGAACCCTCAAAAAACAAGCTAATCAAACTTACCTGGAGTTTGAAAGAACAAAGCAGCTGGTTTTTGACCAGTAGCTGAGGGCTGTAAAAATACAGCTCAGCTACGAGACTCTCAGAGAAGTAATCCTGTTAAAGGAATTTAAAAACTCTATCCCACTCTCAATAAAGACCCATGTAGAGAAGCAGTGGGTTCAGGGAGCCCAGCAAGCAGCTGTTCTGGCTGATGAGTTTGCTTTAATTTATAAGTCGGTTTGCCAGGGGAGAACCTTTTCTAATCACCACCCCAAATCTGAAAAGGACAAAGGGTGGGAAGGTGATCTCCGCCCAGGCAATCCTGGGAGAGACAGGAAAGCAGGAAACACAGGAGGCCCTCCTCCAGCCAAAAAGGAAGGTGCTGTGAGCAAGAGTGAGACCCAGAGACTTGTGTGCTTCCATTGTAATAAAACAAAGCATTTAAAAGCTGACTGCTGGAAACTAAAGGGAAAAACCGGTAGGGTTAATTAGGGCACACCCGCTCATTGAAGATGTACCCTGATGCAAAGCACAGAATAAGCTGTGGCTCTAACTGCAGTAAGAGTGCAACACAGGAAGCTTACTATGACCAGTGCAGGAAAATTTAATAGGATTCCTGAAGGTTATCAGGGTTTTGTGTCTGAAGGGAAAATAACCCCATACCCCTCGAGTGAGGCCAGGAATCCCATAGTAATCCTCAGGGACACAGGGGCCACTAGATCCCTTTTACTACACAATGGCCTGACCTTTCCCCCAGAGAGTGCAGTGAACACCAAATGGTGGTGAATGGTATTGAAGGGCAGTGGCTACTGGGATGCCAAGAAAGGGGAAGTTAAAGCAGCATTGACACCCAGAAAAGTCAATTCCAATAGGCTTTAAGATTGATGAATGAATGGAAATGAATAAGAGAATTGCATGGTTTTTCTTTCTGTATCTTATATTTCTTTCATATCTTTTAATGAAATGCGCCGTTTCTTTTCAAATTGTATTTCATTCCCCTGGGTGTGGAGGTGTTATGCAGGCCACCACCTGCCAAGAATGAGACACATATTTTGCCACATGAACATTAAAACATAAAATGGTTGCTGGGAACAAAAATGGGCCAGGCCCCTCGCCGGAAAGACTTTTTTTGCATAGTAACAGACAGTACTTGGAAAGGACAAAGGGGCCACTCCCTGCTCCAATTTAATTCAGAATGGACTTTTGATTGCCGGATGTTGAAGGTGGAGAGGATAGCATTCCAGGTTAACTGCTAAGATGGCCGAATACACAAACAGACGTGGTCAGGCCAGTTTAGTCACATGACTAACTGGCCGTTGGAGTGTTTTTGAATTTGAACTTGCCACAAAGTTTTAAAACTGAGAAAGCTGTTTGCTTCTGGACTGAAAAGACCTCTCTTCTGTATGCTCCCGTCTCTTTCTCATGGAACTGAAGACCCATTGAAGACGCATGAAACCCAAGAAGGAAAAGTCTCCTTCAGTGAACAAAGTTTAAGAAGAATATTGGACCCTAGCGAAAAGCAAGACTATCTGCAATCAAGGACTACAGTGAGCTCGAGACTGATATTGCCTCAAACCTCTCTACTTTATTTTTTCTTCTGTTCTTTTCTGTCTCTATTTGCATGTGCATATCGCATACACATGCTAGCCTGGGACACGACATGTATCCATAGGCGTTAACTGAATTCGAATTTAAGTTTAAGTTTTAATAAATTTTATTTTTCTTCTTTAAACCTAAGTTTGTGCTCATGTCGTTGCCATATAATTGGAAAGCAGTGAACAAGGATTCACCAAGGGGAAGCTCAAAACACAGTGTGTTTAAAATTAAACCCAGTTACAATAAGACCAGGTGAAGGCTGAAAGAGACCCCTAGACACCTTTTTCACCTGGTCGTAACACCTTCAATTATTGTCAAACCCAGTGAATAGCTTAAAGCAACTTTAAAATGCTGTCATTTTGTTTGGCTACATCTGTAGCTTCTTGTAATGTATCTGCTCTCTGTGAGATTTGTTCCTCACTGAGATGCTAGAATCCATCAGGATATTAGTTGTCTGACAAATATAGTCTATTCTAAAAATACCAGTGTGAATATATTAATAAAGACAATTACGGAATAGTGAAGTGAAAATTGCTCCTGCAAGGGCCACTGTTCACGAGGTGAAAAGCTATTGTTCTTAATTTTAGCAAGAAATGCTGCTAAAGAAAACAGTGGTTAAAGGTGTGATGCAAAACAATAGATTTCCTTCAGTAAACAGCTTCAAATACACTGTTCCTATCTTTGTAATTTTCTGTGCTTCACACCAAGAACACAGCTATTCAGGTTTCCTCAGCACTTGTCAATCATGCACATCCATTTTATTGGACTAGCCTGGTGGTCCCCTGGCCTGTTCAAATAGCGAATAAATAAAACGCAGTCAATACTATGACAATGAGTATCTCAGGGGAATGCTGAAGATTTGTGGGGCACTTTCTAGAGAAAATTGGTCTCTGGGGCACAATTACTCATTCCAAGGCTGAGGAGCGATGATTTATGTTGGTGGCAGCAGTTCGTTCTGTGAATAGTAACCTCTGCTGTAGCCCACTGTATTACACACCACCTGTAACATTGATTCTCTGGGTAAAGATGTGTCTTTCTCACATTTTTATCTTTCCTCACAGACTGTACCCATTGCAGTCTGCCACACTTGAGAAGAACAGTAGTATAATAATATGATACAATCGCTTCTTATAAAGATGCATCATCCATTTTTCACTATCTGTCACTGTCAGGCTAGTCTCCATGAGTCAAACTCACCCGAGCAATGATGCCTGTGTGCTTGGAAGCAGGGTTGTGAGCATCGTTATAATTGTATTTAAATTATTTTTTCCCCAATTTTTTCTGATGGCACTGATTTTTGCATTGTTGCTGCTGTATAGTTATAGAGGCACAGGCTGCCCTCCAGTACCTTGTTCTATTGCCCATTCTTCATGCATGATCTTAAGCAAGAGGCATTGGCAGGTCATTTGATCATGGAAGATATTCCATTTGAGCCTGATCCTGTCTTTCCCCAATGGTCACACTTGCACGTTGACAGTAAAGCAGGACTCACTCAAGCTGCGTCTTTCATCTCCCTTGCCCAGGGGTCCTGAAGCTAATTGTGACTTCCACTACTAAGTTTGAACAAAGGAGCTGCTTGCCCTGTATAGTTCAGTATCAGATCACTTAGTTAGTAAGTTATTGGAAGAGATGCTTAATGTAACATATAAATAATATTCAAAAATAAAATGATTCACATAGAAACAGTAGATTGTCCTTCATATTTTAGTTATAATAAGGTTGTACATTATGGTTATAAAAGATAAAAGTCATCACAAATGCTTGTATAGATGCTGCCCGACCAGCAGTAGCACATTTGTTACTAATTTTGAGCAATTCTGGCTTTTCTTTTTATCTTCACATACACTGCTGTGTTTGCTTAGTTATTACTAAACACAAATCTCTGGATGTTTTTTGTACAGATAGAATTTTGTTTAAAACAATTATAATTACATCAGAGATGGGCTCCTCTGAACTGTCACTAATCAAGAACATCATCCAATTTCTTCACTATTCATATGATTCACAAGTCATCCTTTTACCCAAGGACATGCTCAGCCACATCAGTGTCACTTACAGCAACTTAATTGTACCACTAGACAGTCAGACCAAATATGAAGCACTTCAAGTGATAGGAAGAATATGGAGATCTTAAGTATACGCTCTGAACAATTTACCCCCACAATAAACCTCATTATTCCACTTCCATATTTGTCTCTATCAGTTAAATCATTAAAACATAGACCCTGGGAGGAAAAAAATGATATTGCTGAAAATAGCCATGTTTATTTTCATGTGAATCATCTAAGATCAGCAGAAATAAGGAAAGTGGTCCTATCCAGCAGTGTAGGCAAATAACTTTGATGTCTCAACACAAAGCATATCTACCACAAATCATAGAATCATAGAATGGTTACAGCACAGAAGAAAGCCATTCGGTCCATCATGACCATGCCGGCTCTCTGCAAGAGCAGCTCAGTCCCCAAACAATGTCATACTTAGCAAAAGAAAGATAGTTATAATTGTTGGAGGCCAATCATCTCAGCCCAATAACATGGCTGCAGGAATTCCTCAGGGTAGTGTCCTAGGCCCAGCCATCTAGAGCTGCTTCATCAATGACCTATCCTCCATCATAAGATCAGAAGTGGCGATGTTCGCTGATGACTGCACAGTGTTCAGTCCCATTTGTAACTGCTCAGATAATGAAGCAGCTGACATGAAGCAAGACCTGGACAAGATTCAGGCTTGGGTTTGTAAGCGGCAAGTAACATTCACGCCACACAAATGCCAGGCAAAGACCAGTGCAACCAAGAGAGAATTGAACCATCTCCCCTTGACATTGAACAGCATTACCATTGCAGAATTCCGCACTATCAACAGCCTGGGGGGGTTACCATTGACCAGAAACTGAACTGGACCAGCCATATAAATACTGTGGCTACACGAGCAGGTCAGAGGCTGGGAATTCTGCAGCGAGTAACTCACCTCCCGACTCCCTAAAACTGGTCCACCATTTACAAGGCACAAGACAAGAATGTGTTGGAATACTCTCCAATTTCCTGGATGAGTGCAGCTCCAACAACACTCAAGGATCTCAACAAATCCAGTACAAAGCTGTTTAATGAAGAGTGCAGGAGGGCATGCCAAGAGCAGCACCAGGCATACCTAAAAATGAGGGGTCAGCCTGGTGAAGCTACAACATGGGGCTACTTGCATTCCAAACAGCAGAAACAGCATGTGATAGATAGGGCTAAATGATCCCACAACTAACGGATCAGATCCAAGCTCGGCAGTCCTGCCTTGTCCAGTCGTGAATGGTGGTGGACAATTAAAGAACTAACAGGAGGAGGAGGCTCCACAAATATCGCCATCCTCAACAATGGGGGAGTCCAGCAAATCAGTGCAAAAGACAAGGCTGAAGCATTTGCATCCATCTTCAGCCAGATGTGCCAAGTGGATGATCCATCTCGGCCTCCTCCTGAGGTTCCCAGCATCACAGATGTCAGTCTTCAGCTAATCTGATTCATTCCACATGATATCAAGAAACGACTGAAGGCACTGAATACTGCAAAGGGGCTATGGCCCTGACAACATTCCAGCAATAGTATTGAAAACCTGTGCTCCAGAACTAGCTGCACCCCTAGCCAAGCTGTTCCAGTACAGCTACAACACTGGCATTTACCTAGCAATGTGGAAAACTGCCCAGGTATGTTCTTTCCACAAAAAGCAGGACAAATCCAACCTGGCCAAGTATTGCCTCATCAGTCTACTCTTGATCATCAGCAAAGTGATAGAAGGTGTCGTCGACAGTGCTATCAAGTGACACTTGTCCAGCAATAACCTGCTCACTGACACTCAGTTTGGTTTCTGCCAAGGCCACTCAGCTCCTGATCTAATTACAGCCTTGGTTCAAACATGGACAAAAGAGTTGAACTCCAAAGGTGAGGTAAGAGTGGCTGCCCTTGACATCAAGGCAGCATTTGACCGAGTATGGCATCAAGGAGCCCTAGCAAAACTGGAGTCAATGGGAAGCAGAGAAAACTCTCCATTGGTTGGAGTCACACCTAATACAAAGGAAGATGGTTGTGGTTGTTGCAGATCAATCATCTCAGAAATGTGAGGTATAGCATTTGGGAGGGCAAATAAAGCGAGGATACACAATAAATGGGAGGATATTGAGAGGGGTAGAAGAAGTGAGAGTCCTTGGAGTGCACTGGTCTCTGAAGGTGGCAGGACAGGTGGATAGAGTGGTGAAGAAGTCATATAGAATGCTTTCCTTTATTGGCCGAGGTATAGAGTACAAAGGCAGGGATGTGATGCTGGAACTGTATAAAACGCTGGTTAGGCCACAGCTGGGATATTGCATGCAGTTTTGCTCACCACATCACAGAAAGGACATAATTGCTCTGGAGAGAGTACAGAGGAGATTTACAAAAATGTTGCCAGGGCTTGAAGGTTGCAGCTATGAAGAAAGATTGGATTGGCTAAGGTTGTTTTCCCTGGAACTGAGGAGGCTGAGGGGTGACTTGATTGAGGTGTACAAAATTATGAGGGGCCGAGATAGAGTGGACAGGAAGGACCTGTTTCCCCTGGCGGGGAGGTCAGTTACCAGGGGACACATTTTTAAGGTGATTGGTAGAAGGATTAGAGGGGACATGAGGGGAAACATTTTCACCCAGAGGGTGGTGGGTGTCTGGAATTCACTGCCAGGAATGGTGGTGGAGGCAGAAACCCTCAATTCTCAAGTACCTGAAGTGCCGTAATCTGCAGGGCTATGGACCAGGTGCTGGAAGGTAGGATTAGTTTGGGCAGCCAGTTTATTAGGCCGGCACGGACACGATGGGCTGAATGACCTCCTTCTGTGCTGTACCATTTCAATGGTTCTATGGTTCTATCACTGCAGGAGTTCCTCTGGATAGTGTCCTGGGCCCAACCATCTTCAGCTGCTTCATCAATGACCTTCCCTCCATCATAATGTCAGAAGTGGGGATGGTTACTGATGGTTGCACAAAGTTCAGCACCATTCATGACTCCTCAGATACTGAAGTAGTCCGTGTCCAGATGCAGCAGGACCTGGACAACATCCAGGCTTCGGCTGATAAGTGGCAAGTAACATTTACGCCACACAAGTGGAGGTACGTTGATCAGTGTGGGAGGGGGGGAATGGAGTCAAATTAATGTCATGGGTGTAGGGGATGGTGGAGAGGGTTGGAGTTTAAACTTGTGCAGTTTGCGAGGGAGAAAGATCAGATGGACAAGGTAAATCTTTTGGTGCCGGGAGGAAAGGGCAAATAATTAATTTTATTGTTATTGGGTGTCAGAGAGGGGCAGAAAAAAATGTCTGTATTTCTTTTTTACTTTACCTTTCAATATTTAAATTTCCCAGTAGGGCAGACACCCCTGGTGTCAGGGCCTGCACGCAGGCAGCTGACGCCATTGCCAGGGACGGACAGCCCACCCCTTCCACATGATCGATGGTGGGGGGGGGGGGGGTGGTGGCCTGTCCTGGCTATTTAAATGAGCCACCGAACGGAATATTGTGGTGGCTCCGCGACATCGGCAGCGGGCACAGAAGATTCAGCCCTAGGAATTCTGCGTTGAGTTACTCAACTCCTGACTCCCCAAACCTGTCCACCATCTACAAGGCACAAGTCACAAGTGTGATGGGTGCAGCTCCAACAACACTCAAGAAACTCGACATCATCCAGGACAAAGCATCCCACTTGATTGGCACCTCATCTACCACCTTCAACATTCACTCCCTTCATCACTGACACAGTGGCAGCAAGTGTACCATCTACAAGATGCATTGCAGCAACGCACCAAAATTCCTTTGACGGCACCTTCTAAACCTACAACCTCTACCACTTAGAAGGACAAGGGCAGCAGATGCATGGGAGCACCACCACCTGCAAGTTGCCCTCCAAGTCACACTCCATCCTTACTTGGAACTATATCACTCCAAGGACTGCAGTGGTTCACATTCAATGCTGACTTGGAGCTATATCGCTGTTACTTCACTGTTGCCGGGTCAATATCCTGGAAGTCCTTCCTAACAGCACTTTTGGTGTACCTATATCCCAAGGACTGCAGCGGTTCAAGAAGGCAGCTCACCACCACCTTCTCAAGGGCAATTTGAGATAGGCAATAAATGCTGGCCTAGCCAGTGATGCCCACATACCACATGAATATAAAAAAAAAGCCCACTGGAGTGGCACCCCATCCACCACCTTAAATATTTACCCCCTCCACCACCAGTGCAGGATAGCAGCAGTGTGTACCATCTACAAGATGCACTGCAACAACTTGCCAAGGCTCTTTCAACAGCACCTTCCAAACCCATGACCTCTACCACCCAGAAGAGCAAGGGCAGCAGGTGCATGGGAACACCACCACCTGCAATTCCCCTCCAAGTCATACTCCATCTTTATTTGGAACTATATCACTCCAAGGACTGCAGTGGTTCAAGGAGGTGGCTCAAGAGGATTTACGAGGGCAGAGCGATGGACGTTGTCTACATGGACTTAGCAAGGCCTTTGACAAGGTCCCGCATGGTAGGCTGGTCCAGAAGGTTCGAACACATGGGATCCAGGGTGAGCTAGCAAATTGGATACAAAATGGCTTGGTGATAGGAGGCAGAGGGAGGTAGTGGAGGGTTGTTTTTCAGATTGGAGGCCGGTGACCAGTGGTGTGCCGCAGGGATCGGTGCTGGGCCCTCTGTTGTTTGTCATATATATTAATGACCTGGATGGGAATGTAAGGGGCATGATTAGTAAGTTTGCAGATAACACCAAAATTGGTGGTTTAGTGGACAGTGCAGAAGGTTGTCTAAGGTTACAACAGGATATAGATCAACTGGGAAAGTGGGCAAGGGATTGGCAAATGGAATTTAACGCAGACAAGTGTGAAGTGATGCATATTGGGAGAATCAAGCCAGGGCAGGACGTATACAGTGAATGGCAGGGCCCTGGGGACTGTTGTTGATCAGAGAGACCTTGGGGTGCAAGTACATAGTTCCCTAAAAGTGGCAACACAGGTAGACAGGGTGGTGAAGAAGGTGTATGGCATGCTTGCCTTCATCGGCCGAGGTATTGAGTACAAGAGTTGGGACCTCATGTTACAGTTGTACATAACGCTGGTTCGGCCGCACTTGGAGTACTGTGTGCAGTTCTGGTCGCCGCACTACAGGAAATATGTGATTAAGCTAGAGAGGGTGCAGAAAAGATTCACAAGGATGTTGCTTGGCTTGGAGGGCTTGAGTTATAAAGAAAGATTGGATAGGCTGGGTCTGTTTTCCTTGGAGCAAAGGAGGCTGAGATGGGACATCATAGAGGTATATAAAATTATGAGAGGCATAGATAGGGTAGATAGCCAGAATCTGTTTCCCATGGTAGGAGTGACTAAAACTAGAAGGCATAGATTTAAGGTGAGAGGAAGGAGGTTGAAAGAGGATCAAAGGGGTAAATTTTTCACACAAAGAATAGTGGGTATCTGGCATGAGCTGCCTGCGGAGGTGGTGGAGGCAGGAACAGTAGCGACATTTAAGAGGCATCTGGACAGGTACTTGAATGAGCAAGGCATAGAGGGATATGGAATTAATGCAAGCAGGTGGGATTAGTATAGATAGGCATTATGGTCGGCATGGACACGGTGGGCCGAAGGGCCTGTTTCTATGCTGTACGACTCTATGACTCTATGGCTCTAATTAGGGACAAGGCCAGCAATGCCCACATCCTATGAATGAATTACAAAAAAGAACCTGGTGTAAAATGGTATTCCTACTAGCTATTGTAAACTTTTGAATCACTTAGAAAATCTGCCACAATTCACTGAACACACGGCAATTTTATTGCTAATTAACTGCCCTCTGAATGGTGCAGCATGTACCTGCTGCTCACAGGTTCCAGAATGCGAAAATTGTTGAAAAGTAGGGATTTTTTCAACACTGAGCTCAGAGCAGTTTCATTCCGGTAGGTACATAACTAGATTGTTAAGAATTGTTACATTAGGAAGAGCATCAAACTTCAGATGTAAATAAACAATTTGAAAATTCTTGTACTACAACCTTACGAAATTTACACAATCATTTTTAACAGCACTACAAAAAACTTTAGTTGAGCCCCAACTGGAGTATTGTGCCCAGTTCTGGGCACCACACTTTAGGAAAACCTGAAGGCTTTGGAGAGGGTAGAGATTTATTAAAATGGTTCCAGGGCTGAGGCATTACAGTTATATGGATAGACTGGAGAAACTGGAGTTGTTCTCCATAAAGAGGCTAAGAGGAGAGATGATAGATGTGTTTAAATTCATAAAGGGTTCAATAGAGTAAATAAACAGAGTCAATAACCAGAAGGCACAGATTTAAGGTGATTTGCAAAAGAACCAGCAGCAACATGAGGAAAACCTTTTTACACAATGAGTGGTTAGGATTTGCATTCACTGCCTGATAGGATGGTGGATACAGATTCAATAACAGCCTTCAAAAGAGTAATGGATAAATACTTGAAGGAGGAAAAAAATTGCAGGGATATTGGGAAAGAGCAGAGGATTAGGGTCGTCTTCGAAAGAGCCAGCACAGACTTGATAAGCCGAATAGCATCCTTCTGTGCTGTACTATTCTATAATTCTATGCATTCTACACAAAACCTCCTTCAATCACAAAGTGAACTCTTTGACAGTAGGATGAATGTATTTAATGAACTGAATGTTGTTAAAAAATGAATGTCAGAAAGATATTGAACCTAAATCATAACTAGATGCAAAAATGTCACACTTGAATCAAGAATTGCATGCAATGGGAATGAATAGGATGGAATTTACCAAAGGCATTGCAACTTTATGCTTAGTTGAATAAATATTTCTGTTCTTCTGGATTGGATTTGTGTGTGTGCCACTATCCATTGGTAATGCACAGCTCTGTTAGATGAAACATTCTTCATTGACAAGATTAATGTCCATTTCATAACCACAGCAGCTCATAGACACGTAACTATTTATTTTTCAGAAAAATGAAATGTATTTACATTCTGATCAGACCATTTGATATACATTGTCTCCTGGAGACAAACAAAGTCTGACATTTTCCAGCAATTAAACAGTTTGCATACAGACAATCATTTCAGTCTGCTGAGGCTGTAATAGGAATGGCACAAAGCTTCACTATTTGAGCTGCATTGGTACAGCAACCCATATAGTTATTATGGTATGATACACAGGGTTCACATACGTAAGCCACCGGTAAAGGATTATTTCAGCAATTATAAAAATTGGATACTTACATTAGTTCCTCTAAAAAATAAACACTTCGTTCTTATCTAACTCCAACCATAACAACTTGCATTTATAAAGCATCTTTAATATAAGAAGACATCCCAAGTCTCTTCGCAGGAGCGCATCACGCAAAAATTGACACCGAACCAAGGTAGGAGACATTAGAACAGGCAACCAAAAGATTGGTCAGAGAGATAGGTTATAAGGAACGTCTTAAAGGAGGAGACAAAGTTGAAGAGGTGATGAGATTTAGGGAGGGAATTCCAGAGCTTCTAAACAGTTGAAGGCATGGCCATCAATGGTGGGTGAAGGAAGTGGAGGATGTGCAAGAGGCCAAAGTTGGAACAATACAGATTTCTCAAAGGGTTGCAGGGCTGGAGGAAATTTTAGAATAGGAAGGGGAATGCCTTGGAGGATTTAGAGCACAAGGATGAGAATTTTAAAATCAAAGCTTGGTGAATTGGGAGTCAATGTAGATCAACGGGCAATGGTGTGATGAGTGAATGAGAATTGGTGCAAGTTATGATACAGGCAGTTGAGTTTCGGAATAAGCTCAATTTTATGGTGAGTGGAAGACTAAAGGCCTGGAAGAGTTTTGTTTCATTATATAAGGAGCTCTGCAACCTTCATCAAGGGCCAGGGCAGCACTTACTGTGGTTCAGAAAGTCACAATAGCATTTAATTTGTTGGCCATTGGATCATGCCATGGAGCATCAGGTGACCTTTGGCTGGTCAGTTAGTTTGCTGTCTATTCTTGCATAAAACAGGTAATTAATACCTTATTTGCTAGGACATCTCAGTTCATTACATTTTTTGCAGTACCAAGAGAAATGCTGTGCAGGTCATTAATTTTTATTAGATTGTAAGATTTCCATGAGTGCTTTCAGCTATGTATTGCATTTACTGGGCCATGCAAGCCCCTACTGTCAAAACACACCATTATATGAATGAAAGGGGATTTCATTTCCTTAGTGTCCGATTAATGTGACAACAGGCACAGCTTTCTGCACATCAATGCCCAGCATACAGGGAACTGCCATGATTCATTCAGTCATCCTGTGGCACTCCTCTGTCACTACACTCTTTCAGAATCAAGGGCAAGATGCCTGGCTGCCTTCTTGGAGACAAGGAGGATCCAATACTACTGTGGCTTCTAAATCCATCCAGAAGCAACATCAGTGAAGCAGAGAAGGCTACAATAAGGCTCATGTCTACAGTTCGATTACATTTGAACAGATCATTGGCCTGCTGAAGGGAAAATTTATATGCCGAAATAGAACTGAGGGCTCCCAGCAGTATACTTCCAATAGTGTCATGCAAATTGTGGTGGCCTGTTGTGTTCTCCACAATTCCACTCTTAAAAATGGCCGAACATGAGATTTCTGAGGAGACTGGGTCACAAGCTGAACTTCCTGAGAGAAAAAAGTCGTACCTGGGGAAGACACAGCAAGGTCACAGGCTGCTGTTGGGAGCCAGCTGCAAGACAAACTCATCCTAAGCCTTTAACGTCTGATCTTAATGCAGCTAAACAACATCTATAATAGCCAAAATGTTCCAGTAATTTCAATGTTTAACCCTTCAGACCACTTCATTCATTAAAAGCAGCAGTCCCATGAGGTTCTCAAGCCCACAAAGATCTTTGGAGAGAAAAGCAGAGCTAACGTTTCAGGGCAGTGACCCTTTATCAGAACGGATAAAATGAAGGATGAAATGAAACTGCGGAGTAGGACAGTGTTGAGATAAGGTGAAGCGGTGCTTCTGGAGAGAAAGGTCCAGTGGATACATGTGGCGGCGCATGGCATTGAGTGTGGATCTCAGGACGCGGTGAGAACAGCACTCCGAGGAACATTGTATTTCTCGGAGATACCTGTAATCCTGGGGGGATTCAAAACACGAAGGGTGAAACTTCAGTTGGAATCCATGTGGAATAAGTCAGAGCCGGACAGAATCACTGAGGAAGGAGATGTGGCTATGAAAACGAGTTTTGGTAGACACCTTATCAAACACCAGGAGGGAAATAGAAAGCAATGAAGATGAACAAGGTAAAAGAGACAAATGAAAATCCCGTCGGAGAGAAGAGCAGAACTTCTTTTTAGATTTTTTAGATTTAGAGATACAGCACTGAAACAGGCCCTTCGGCCCACCAAGTCTGTGCCAACCATTTCTTTCTTTTCTTTTGGGCCTCCTTATCTCGAGAGACAATGGATACGCGCCTGGAGGTGGTCAGTGGTTTGTGAAGCAGCGCCTGGAGTGGCTATAAAGGCCAATTCTGGAGTGACAGGCTCTTCCACAGGTGCTGCAGAGAAATTTGTTTGTTGGGGCTGTTGCACAGTTGGCTCTCCCCTTGCGCCTCTGTCTTTTTTCCTGCCAACTACTAAGTCTCTTCGACTCGCCACAATTTAGCCCTGTCTTTATGGCTGCCCGCCAGCTCTAGCGAATGCTGGCAACTGACTCCCACGACTTGCGATCAATGTCACACGATTTCATGTCGCGTTTGCAGACGTCTTTATAACGGAGACATGGACGGCCGGTGGGTCTGATACCAGTGGCGAGCTCGCTGTACAATGTGTCTTTGGGGATCCTGCCATCTTCCATGCGGCTCACATGGCCAAGCCATCTCAAGCGCCGCTGACTCAGTAGTGTGTATAAGCTGGGGATGTTGGCCATTAACCACCCATTTATACTAATCCTACACTACTCCCATCTTCCTACCACATCCCCACCTGTCCCTATATTACCCTACCACCTACCTATACTAGGGGCAATTTATAATGGCCAATTTACCTATCAACCCGCAAGTCTTTTGGCTGTGGGAGGAAACCGGAGCACCCGGAGGAAACCCACACAGACACAGGGAGAACTTGCAAATTCCACACAGGGAGTACCCAGAACTGAACCCGGGTCGCTGGAGCTGTGAGGCTGTGGTGCTAACCACTGCGCCACTGTGCTGCCCTTCAAGGTAGGCATTCCTGGAAGAGAAGTGGCAGTGAATTAAATACTAAAATAAAAGCAAAATACTGCAGATGCTGGAAATCTGAAATAAAAACAGGAAATGCTGGAAATACTCAGCAGGTCTGGCAGCATCTGTGGAGAGAGAAGCAGAGTTAACGTTTCCAGTCAGTGACCCTTCATCAGAACCCACAAAGATCTTAATTCATTTCAACAAAAATTCATGAACATTGTAACAATGATTCTGGCAACAAAAATTATATAAGCTTCCTCGAAGTTTATGAATGAGAAATCAATTAGATGCCCTGTTAATTAGCTAGTTATATTTATGCATGATGATAAGACAGTTCACTCACAAGCAAAGTGCATCTGTGATGCAAGCACTCTACTTAAATTACCCTTGCACTAGCAGCACATCGACGATGTGATTTCAAGCCCTGAGAGAGAAAAACAAACATTATTTATTGATAATGGATTTAATTTTTTAGTAGAAAAGTTGAATGCTATTACAATTTGTTTTCCCAAATGATTTAAATGTGGACAGAAGATAAATTTGAATTATTAGTCCATGTCCTGTGTTATTACACAGGAGGAGTCAAGACCAAGTGTAGCATACAGGTGAAGCACAATTAGATTTTGTGTTATTATTTATAGTTAAGCAGAAAAACACGGAGAAATTTGGGAAGCAGAGACGGAGAGTTGTTAGAAGCATAGGAGTTTCTCTGATGACAGTGTGAGGAGCTGGAAAATACAAAACCAAGGCATTACAGCATCACCACTGGTGAAGGATTGAAATTACAATGTGACGGTTTACAGAGGTATTTTCCTTTCAATTGTAGACATAGGAGTTAATAATGGAAGAGGTTAATACAAAATAGTGTCAAAAATGTGAGTCCCTTTGAAAACGGGAGATTTTTGAAGGCAGGAAGTGTATGCAGACATAAGGGGCAGGATTTTCACCCCGATATGGAGGCAGGAATGGAGGCTGGTGGGCATGTAATTTCATGACGCTGGCCAGCGCACTGGTTTACCAGCACCATCTCACCCCCGAGCCTTTTCTGGGAAGGTTGGATCGGGGGCAGAATGGCTATCTACCCACAAGGGGTGGTAACTAGTTCAGCTGATTAAAACATCAATCATGGCCATTGTTCAAAGCCGCTCACGGCATTGGAGGCACGCCAGTGGCCTGGAGGCAAGGATGACACTGAGGCCCCTCCCCACAACCCCTCCCCCCCCTCCACCACCCCCACCCCCCCCCCCCCCCCCACCCCCGACCTACCTGGCCACGCTGTGGCCCCAGATCACCCTGTGGAGGGGTTTTCTCTCCATAATGGCGGACTGGCAGCTGTGGCCATTTTTTAGTTCAAGTCTTTTAAAAGTGCTGAGAGTGCAGCTGAAGATGGAGGTCCCCTCTTTCTCTTTTACCTACCATGACAGGCTGCAGCTCCTTCCATGCTTAGGGCTTCCTATTGACCCCCCAGCTTTGAGAGCCCACCCGCTGTACTTAATTGGATGCCGAGTGTGCCTTCTGGCCACTAATTGGCCAACCAAGGCAAAATCGGCACAGTGCGGGGTCGGGACCTAACCCAAAAAGCAAAATCCTGCCCAAGATTTCTTTAAATTGGCAGTTGTCCAGGTCAATCATAGCAGACTTCTCTCCTTTTCATTTTCTGTATTCGAGAATTTTATGAGCTAATTTTTACCTCTTTATGTAATTTGTGCTTACTCTAGATTGTATAGTTAGCAAACTTATTAATAATGCACTTAGCACTCTCAGACTGGATTGCACATATCTTTCACTTTCCGTCTGGTTTTCAGGCATCAGATATTTATTAAGAAAGAACATGCATTTGTATAGCACATTTTATATTGAGATGAATGGAATATTTTTCATTATCATCAAAATTATGTTATTGTTGCCTTCCTGACACTGGTATTTTTCTATCCTTCTGTTTATTCATTCATGCTCACGTCTGGCTATGATAACTCAGAAGAACTTGAGGCTACTTTAGAAGTTGTACGTGGCCAAGTAATTCTCCAATGACACACCACATTTTTTCTGAGTGTAGGGATATCATTCTTTCAAGTTATATCAGGCAAGAATTTTCTTTTTAGCCATTCAGGAAAGAGACAGAGAGGAAATCAAAGAATAATAGAACCATACAGCAAAGAAGGCCATTCATCCCAGCACAACTGTACCGGCTCTTTGAAAGAGCTATCCAATTAGTTTCACTCCCCTGCTCTTTCCCCCAAGCCCTTCAATTTTTTTCTTTTTCAAGTCTATATTCAATTCCTTTTTAAAACTTGCTATTGAATTTGCTTCTACCACCCTTTCAGGCAGTGAATTAAAGGTCACACAAACACACTGCATAAAAAAAAACACTTGGCTCTTTTGCCAAATAGATAGCTTCAGAGATTTTCAATGTACTGAATAGATTTTTTTATCTGAAATTTTGCCTGTGTGTAGGTACAGGAGGAAATTAAGCAAAGCTCATCATTTACAGAGAGGAGTGTGTGTTCTAGTGTCCCATTACTAACTCATTAACAGCTGGAGGAATTTTAGAACACAGACAATGCAGAATGTGTGAGACACAAAGAATGTGTGTAACCCTGGGCTCATTTTAAATAAAAGCATAGCTGTTTCATTCTTGCTAATCTTTTTTCTCACTGGGATATAAGACAAAATGCAATGTAATTAGTTCTTCTTTTGGGCCTCCTTATCTCGAGAGACAATGGATACACGCCTGGAGGTGGTCAGTGGTCAGTGGTTTGTGAAGCAGCGCCTGGAGTGGCTATAAAGGCCAATTCTGGAGTGACAGACTCTTCCACAGGTGCTGCAGAGAAATTTGTTTGACGGGGCTGTTGCACAGTTGGCTCTCCCCTTGCGCCTCTGTCTTTTTTCCTGCCAACTACTAAGTCTCTTCGACTCGCCACAATTTAGCCCTGTCTTTATGGCTGCCCGCCAGCTCTGGCGAATGCTGGCAACTGACTCCCACGACTTGTGATCAATGCCACACGATTTCATGTCGCGTTTG
The DNA here is from genome assembly GCF_036365525.1 of Heterodontus francisci. NCBI lineage: Eukaryota > Metazoa > Chordata > Chondrichthyes > Heterodontiformes > Heterodontidae > Heterodontus > Heterodontus francisci. The sequence continues at coordinate 68,973,904 of NC_090375.1, read as the reverse complement.
CAGACGTCTTTATAGCGGAGACATGGACGGCCGGTGGGTCTGATACCAGTGGCGAGCTCGCTGTACAATGTGTCTTTGGGGATCCTGCCATCTTCCATGCGGCTCACATGGCCAAGCCATCTCAAGCGCCGCTGACTCAGTAGTGTGTATAAGCTGGGGGTGTTGGCCGCTTCAAGGACTTCTGTGTTGGAGATATAGTCCTGCCACCTGATGCCAAGTATTCTCCGAAGGCAGCGAAGATGGAATGAATTGAGACTTCGCTCTTGGCTGGCATACGTTGTCCAGGCCTCGCTGCCATAGAGCAAGGTACTGAGGACACAGTAGGTGGGTACTAAGAGATGAGTGATATCTGCTTAGAGACACAGGGCAAGGCTAGAATACTTAATGTGTACTTTGTATCGGTGTTTACTAAGAAAGAGGATGTTGACTAATATCGGTAGAAGCGGTGGTGGTAGAGGTAATGAATGGGATGCAAATTGATAGACAGGATGTACTGGAAAGGCTGACTATGCTTAGAGTGGATAAGTCACCTGGTCAGGATGGCTTGCATCCCAGGGTTGCTAAGAGAAGTGGGAATGAAGTTAGCATAAGGGCCTGCCATAATCTTCCAATCTTCCCTAGATACAGGGGATGTGCCAAAGGAGTGGCAAATGTGACACCCTTATTCGTTCATTCATTCGTTTGTGTCACCTTCTTCCCAGAAGGTTGACTGCCATGGATCTCCTCCCCTATCTGTCCTCGCCTACTCTTACACATTTCCCATAGGTCAACTGCATCTAGTCCATTATATCCACTGCTGTAATGATTTTTTAAAATTCATTTCATGGGATGTCAGTGTCACTGGCAAGGCCAGTATTTGTTGCCCATCCCTAATTGCCCTTGAGAAGATGGTGGTGAACTGCCTGCTTGAACTGCTGAACCATGACACCCTTATTCAAGAAAGGGTGTAAGAACATTCCTAGTAACTATATGCCGGTCAGTTTAACATTTATGGTAAGGTTTTAGAAACAATAATCAGAGAAAAAATATGTCTATATGGATTTTAAGAAAGCCTTTGACAAAGTACCACATAAAAGACTGGTTAACAAAATTGAGGCTCATGAAATAGGAGGGTCAGTGTCAGTTTGGATAAAAAAATTGACTTAAAGACAGAAAACAGTGAGTCACAGTAAATGGCTGCTTTTCAGACTGAGGATGGTAGACAGTGGTGTTCCCCAAGGTTCAGTGCTAGGACCACTGCTCTTTTGCATTTAGTAAATGATTTGCATATTGAAATACAGAGTAAAATTTCAAAATTTGCTAATGATACTAAACTCAGAGGTGTGCCAGACAGTGAGAATGATACCAATCAACTGCAATAGGACATAGATAGGCTAGAAGAATGGGCAGACAAGTGGCAGATGGAATTTAATATAGTGGAGTGTGAGGTGAGGCATTTTGGCAGAATGGATAGGGAGAGGCAATATAGACTTAATGGTACAGGTCTAAAGGGTGTGCTGGGACGGAGGGACTTGGAGATTTGTATGCATAGATCTTTGAAAGTGGTAGGACATATTGAGAAAGTAGTTAGCAAAGTATATGGGGCCTTGGGCTTCACAAATAGAGGCATTGAGTACAAAAGCAGAGAAGTTATGTTGAATCTTTATAAAACTTGGGTTATGCCACAACTAGAGTATTGCATCCAGTTCTAGTCACCACAGTTTAGGAAGGATGTGACGTGAGGGTTTTTTAAATTCTTTCATGGGATTTGGGCATTACTGGCAAAGCCAGCATTTGTTGCCCATCCCTAATTGCCCTTGATAATTGAGTCTCTTGCTAGGCCATTTCAGAGGGCAGTTAAGAGTCAATCACATTACTGTGGGTCTAGAGTCACATGTAGACCAAACCAGGTAAGGACCATAGATTTCTTTCCTGAAATGACATGAGTGAACCAGATGGGTGTTTATGACAATTGATGATAGTTTCATGGTACCATTACTAAGTCTAGCTTTCAATTCCAGATTTTTTATTAATTAACTGAATTTAAATTCTACTAGCTGCTGTGGTAGGATTTGATCTGGTGCCCCGAGCCTGGTCCTCTGGATTACTAGTCCAGTGACATTACCACTACGCCACTGTCACCCCTTGCAAAGGTGCAGAGGAGATTCACCAGAATGGATCCAGGGATGAGGGATTTTAGCAACAATGTTAGTTTGAAGAAGCTGGGGTTGTTCTCTTCGCAGCAAAGGAGATTGAGGGGATATTTGATAGAGGTGTACATGATTATGATAGGTTTAGATAAGGTAGACAAAGAAAATCTGTTCCCATTAGTTCACGGTACAAGGACAAGGGGACATAGATCGAAAGATTTGGGCAAAAGATGCAGGGAAGGATGTGAGGAAGAAATTTTACATGCAGCGAATGGTAATGATCTAGAGCTCACTGCCTATGAGGGTGGAGTATGTGGAGATAATGAAGGATTTCAAAAGGAAATTAGATGGGCACTTGAGGGAAATAAACTTACAGGACTATGGGGATAGAGCGAAGGAATGGGACTGATTGGATTGCTCTACAGAGAGCAGGCAGAACTTAATGGACTGAATGGCCTCCTTCTGTGCCGTAAAGACTCCATGGGTTGGCCCCCAAAGGAGAGCCCGCCCCCTCAAGCTCATTAGGAAGCCACCAGGTTCACCAGGCTGGCCCCTCCGATATTGGCTAAATGCCAACAGAGGCAGGAGACTGCCCTTAAGTGGCCCTTAATGGGCCATTTAAGTGGCTTAATTTGCCTCAGTAGGCTTCCCATCCACCACAGTGCCTGCCCCAGAAGAAATTACATGGGGACAGGAAAATGTCAGGTACGCCAACCCATGCCATTTTGTGTGATGACCCCACCTCCCAGCCCATCTCCAAGGGCCGGATAAAATTAGCCCAATGACTCTAGGGGCTGAAGTTTTGTTAGGGGTCAGGAAACCAACACCCTGAACATTTTGAAACACAAGCTCATCAAAATTGCCTGGTGTAAGTCCTGGAAGCGTCCTGGAGGTGGGAACAAGTCACTGAGGGCAATTTTAAAAGGCAAGCAACAGTCATGATTGGGCTTGCCGTTGCCTTCAATGATGCAGCTGAGATCAGAGGGCCTCTGTGGACCTGGGCATGCACCCCCGGGCGGCACCTGTTTTCTCTGATGCCTCCCCGCAGGCACTAATTGATGCAGAGTCAGGGAAGAGACAGCTGTTCTTCCTGGCCTCAGGAAGGAGAAATCCGCCTGGTGAGACAAAAGGGTGTGGATGCAGGTGGCCACGAAGGTCAGCAGCCGGGGACCCATGAGAAGGACCTGAATCCAGTGTAGGAAAAGGTTCAATGGCTTGTTGCAGTCTGGTAAGGTGAGTGGCCAGTGGCAGCCAGTTCATTGGGCAACAAATTTCTAAACACCAGAAAGCACTCGAGTTGACCTCACAGAATGTCCATAGATTTCCCACACATCATCAGAGTAAGTCAACAGTCACGACACTGAGACTTAGCCACCCTCACTTATGGGCCGACATTCAGATGGGAATATCAGACCACGCGTATGTCATGTTGGAAGAGATGAGGGAGGACTGCCTACTCATAAATCTTTCTCTGCTCATCCTGCAGGAGAAGAGAGCCCATAATATGCGGGAGATGGCCAGAATGGGAGGAGGAGTGGCCCAGCTCTCCACGCTGTACGCAGTGGAGGAGGCAGTGCTGGAGATCGCCAGGGTGCCATTGAGACATTCGGTGAGGGATGGAGAGACAGGAGGCCATGAGCAACAGGGCCATTGGATGGCTCTTTATTGAGATGAAGGGCATGGAGGAGACTCCTGCTCAGTGCGAGCTATGGATTTTAGAATGCTGTCATCCAAGGAGATGATGTGGCACTTGTCGAGTAGGACCACAGGGCCAGTTACAAAGCAGCACCAAAGTGGACCTGCAGTATTGGCACTGATATCCTTAGCAGGGAGGTAGTCCATGAAACCTGCACTGTCCTATCATATCTCGGCACCTTCCACCAGCGCAGAGACACTAATTTTGGTTGGGTTACAGATTAGCATAAAGAGGGGAGCACTGGGTTCAACCTCACTGCACATGTAAGCAGAAGGAGGAGGGTGAGGCACAGTCCCCCTCGGATGACGAGGAGGATCTTCCTCGAGAACCAGAGGTAGATAAGTTCCCATTTGTCAGAGTTCCCTGAGGCCTAGGGGAGCCATGGGCAGGCAATGGAAGAGTCCAAACAGCATATGTGCTCTGTCATGACTCAGGGATTTGATAACATGAGCTCCTCCATTGAGAGATTGGGCAACCTCTTGGCAAGCCAAATGCACCACTACTCTGAGTGGGTGCAGGAGCAGCGCACTGATATGCACAGGACTGAAACTTTTTGTCGCATTGACCGCTCAGTGTTGCTGATGGTGCAGAGGTGCTCGAAGTGGATGCCAGCTGTGTCCCAGTCAGTGGCCTCATCCAGCATCCACAGGCACGAGGAAAGGGCTGAGACAGTCCTAGTAACAGACAAAGGGGCCACTCCTCAGGGGGCACCAGTATCATCTTTCAGCCCCTCACCTCTCTGACTTCAGAGCTATCTGGGTACCAAGGCTCTGTGACAGAGGCAACCCCTGCCCTAATGCCGACACGGCAGCATGTGGAGGATTCCCCCATGGGCACCTCCAAGATGAGGACGGAAGCCACGGGTCTCTCAGCCAGTGGCAGAGAGTAGGAAGAAAGCTGCCTACATCTCTTCTTTGCCACAGGAGGAGCACCCTGTAGAGGTGTTAGGGATAGAAAGGCACCATGGCACTGAATTCACTTATTGGGTCACTGGTTGCTATGGTCTACATCTGTCTGTTATTTTATTTGCCTCACAATATAACCTCTTTATTTCACCACACTGACAGGTGTTTCATCTCAAAAAGGTGGGGGGGGGGGGGGGGGGGCGGGGGCGTCACATTATGGGATGGGTGGTGGGGAAGTGGGGCCTGAGAAAGCTTTGTGCCCGTGCCTTATGATGTTAGAGAATGGTGGATGGAGGAACCCTCCATTTGCATCTTCATGGCTGCCAATGGGATCTTACAGTTCAGGGTCATAGCGGTGAAATAGTTCTGTATGCTGGAAGGTGAGTTTTGAGGTAATCAGCAACAAGGGCTTGGGGACAATCAGCTGATGTACTGCTAAATCAGTGTGGCTGTTACTGCCATGCCAACCTGAAGTTCACTCTGAGGCCTGGGCGGCGTTGAAAGGCGTCCTCTGCTGCCTGGGCATCGGCCACCTCTGGAACTATCCCTTCTTTCTTCCCATCCTCCTCCTCTTCTTTCTCCCAGTCCAACTCTGAGGTGGAGTGGCGTTCCAGCTCCTCCTCCTTATCCATCTCCATGCCTCTTTCCAGTGTCATGTTGCACAGGGCTCAGCAGACAACCATGATACGGGAGACTCTGGCTGGCTCATAGTGGAGGGCACCATCTGACCAGTCAAGACAACAGTATATCTTCAAGAGGCCAAAGATCTGTTCAATGCAGATCTGTGTTAGGAGATGGCTCTTATTGTACCGCCTCTCTCTATCCATATCTGGGTTCCGAACGCATGTCAAGAGCCACCTCCTTAAAGGCTAATCCTTATCCCCCAGCAGCCATCCACAGAGTCTGGATGTTGGCCAGAAGAAGTGCAGCACCTGGGACTATCGTAGAATAAAGGAATCATGACAGCTGTCCGGGAACCAGGTGCAGACCTGCAAGATTCGCTTCATGTGATCACAGACCAGCTGGACATTCAATGAGTGGTAACCCTTTTTGTTCAGGAATCTGGCTGGCCAGTCTGTTAGAGCCTTGATGACTATGTGGGTGCAATCAATGACCCCCTGGACCTGACAGAATCCCCCATGGGTGATGGTAAAGCCCAAAGCCCTCTGCGCCTGCGCAGGCACATCTGTGTCAAAGTGGATGCAGTCCCCCACCCTCCTGAATATGGCATCCATGACTTGCCTGATGTTGTGATGAGCTGCCAACTTTGAGATGTCACCTAGTTTCGCAGCTGATCCCTGGAGCGTCCCAATGGCGATGGTGATCTTGACTGCTGCATATAGGGGACTTCCTTGGAGGCCATGAGGCCTCAGGTCATTGTGGATCAAAGTACACAGGTCCGAGACCATCTGCCTGGATAGGCGTAGCCTCTTATGGCACTAGTGCTCTGTCATTTGCAAGTAGCTGACTCTTGGGTAGCAGACCCGATGTGGCGGGTAGTGCCTACATCCCCTTACAGCAAGCCCCCCACCCGCACCACCCCACCCCCCGACTCCACTGTGCTCTTCTGGCCTCCTGCTGTCTAGGGGGTTGCACCTTCTGAAGCTCAGCCTGGCTGCTGTGTCCAATGTCAGAGTAGCCTGTTCCCCTCTGAACTCCCTCAGTTGGGCTTTCTGCATTGGCCAGGCCTGTCAACCCCAGGTGCCCACATGATACCAGCAGCCTCACATCCCTCTGGATTTTTACCACTCACGACTGAGAAAAGATAGTCTTTCAGCTCCAACAATAACTACTCTGTGGCACCTTTGGAGCAACTGAGCCTTATGCCTCTACATTATTTTAATCTGCCCTTCACATACTCATGGCCCCCCACAGTATTCACAACTTGTACACCCTACTGTGTTCCGGACATGGAGTTTTCCACATGCTCTTCCTTTGAAGGTTCTAACTTGCTGCTGACAAGCCTGTTAATGAGCTCCTCAATGAACTCAAGTCACATAATTGGAGGCGTGCAGGGTTGCCATTCCTTGCCTCCCAGCAACCCTTTAAAAATGGCTTCACGGTCCAGAGGCAATGGGACCCAGTGCCATCCTCCAAGAATGAGACCTTTACATCACAGTCGCACCCCACTCCAGTCCCCAGGGGGCTTTAAAAATCCAGCCCTACGACTCTATAACAAGGCCAGGGCAAACTTCAGATTTTGAACAAGTTTGAAATTTCAATTTTGATATTGTTGAGCTGCAAAGAAAGGCTTAAGGAGCTAGACCAAAGACCAATTATTTCCCCCAAGATCTTCAGGCTTAAAGTCAACAGCCCCTAGAATAGGCTGCCACCCAGTGCAATTTAGTTACATTATTCAGAACTGGTTAAATTTCTGAATCAACAGAAAATAGAGATAAATGGATTTGAAACCAATAAAACATGGTCAGATTGAGTGCTCAAATAAGACATGGATGATGAAACAGAATGGATGGGCTGCATGGTCTTATTGCATTCTGACATCCCTATAAAGTTTAATAATGCAAGAAGAATTCTTAAACTGTGCATAAATATCTTAAAATGTTAGAAGAAAATATACATTATTCACTGGAAAACTTTGCCAAGGATCTGGAAACATAAAAACCACAGGTGAAATGGCCAGAGAAATGCTTTCCTTCTCAATGATCAGAGTGTTTGATTTCTATTATCTGGTGATTTCACATTGAAAGACTTCGATAAAAATACTGAATCAGTAGAAAGTATAGCACTTACTGTGTTAGTAAAAAACTGCTGGTGTCCCAGCTGGCCTCTTCCTCAATGTATCGTTTTAAATAGATAAGCAGTAGTGTTTTTTTTAAATGGTGTCACTATGCCAACAAATGAAGTCTTATCTAAAGTCGATGGATAATCCCCCATACACACTGGAAAGTGTCAGTTCAGTCCACACAAAAACATTTCCATAAGTATATGTCTCATCTTATCAAGATATACTCATTTTCTATTATGCAGCAGTTTACTTTCCTTTATATGAAAATAAAACAGTCATGTCTGGGTCATAAAACACAGGGAAAATATTGAAACAAATCAATAGAAATGAGAATTCTTATATGTTCTGATTCTACATTTATGTGGAACTTGAATTTGAAGCTCAGTTATTAATTATGAAGATATGTAAGCTGATAAAGCCTTATTGTGACTCTGGGGACTTGAAATATATTGGCAATAGAGATGAAAAAAATCTGATGCCAACACAAGCTAAATTGACATCAGACCACTGAAAAGGCAAATGTCTCCCTTCATCGCATGCCACTGGGACTGAGCACAATAGGCTCTCCAACAATAGATGGTCTGCCAATAGACCATCATAATATATGCTAGATACAGACTGTCCAGGAAATCAGTTACACAAATCTTCAATCTCTGCACTCATGGAACAGCAGTACTCAGATAGATTTCATCGCTTCAGTTTTTCAATAACAGTAAAAATGGGTTTCAACCTCCAGTCACAGGGGCACCTGCACTGGCTACTCAGGGAACTCACCAACCAAGGTTCCAATGCCAGTCCCTCCTTTTAATTTGAATAGGCTACCAATACATGAAATGTTTTCCCAGCAACCTTGGCCTGTTGTACAGTATGTCATGCAGGAATGAAAGACCCAGTGAACCAGCACTTTTAAAGAGCTGCAGCTCACAATTAAAGAGGAAGATATGACAGCAATAGGAAAGTGGACCAGTTGTTCATGATGATACAGCAGAGATATGCAGGCAGCGCCATTATTTTTGATGCTGATGGCTGCCGCTCTTCTGCCATCAGCAGAAATTACACATCAAGAAACTACACTTCTTTAGTTAAGCTGAAGACAACAATGGAAGTGTACGTAACCTAACTGAGCAGGCCAGTTCGGGAATATCATGCACTCATTTTACATGGAAAAGGTTAAAACTATCAGCAGCATAGGAGCTTTATTCACATCACTTCAATAAGGCATTGAAGCCCATACATGCTGGTAGCATGGCCTCATTTTATTATCTCCCAAATTGCCTATTAGATGATCAGATGCATCACAATGCAATGGCAGTAGGCCGGCACCTGAATTTCCAACCCTCTGTCCGCTGCCAAATGAGGGTCACTAGTCAAGACAAGGAATAAAATATGGTCCTCGACACAACACCAACACAGTATAAGTACCACCTAAGAGCTCTAGCCTAGGAGGCCGATGGTGCTGGGTCCATTTTTCAGGCACAAAATATGCACCCAATATGGCAGGGAAGACACATGCAGTCATTACACGCTAGTTAAGGTAGAAAAAGAGATTTCCAGCCTTCGAGAATGAAACAGATATTGTGATTGTTGCATATGCAAGTAGGGGACTTAATGCCTGTTTGAAGTCTGTTTTAAAGTTGGGCTGCCCTGAACAAGGCTGGCACCGGCCACTAAAAACACTGAATTTTAAAAAATGCTTACCTGAATGTGGAGCAAGAGGTGTAGGAGTCCTCTGCTCAGCTCCACTGCAGTGCCCAAGACCAATGCTCACCCCCACTAGGGGAGACAGTGGCTATGTCGCTGAACTAGTAATCCAGAGACCCAGGCTAATATCCTGGGGAAATGGGTTCAAATCCCACCACGACAGCTGGTGGAATTCAAATTCAATTAACAAAAATCTGCAATTGAAAGCTCGACTCAGTAATGGTGCCATGAAACTATCATCTATTATTGTTCACTGATGTCCTTTTGGGAAGGAAATCTTCAGTCCTTACCTGGGTCTGGTCGACATGTCCCTCTAGACCCACAGTAATGTGACTGACTCTTAACTACCCTCCGAAATGGCCTAGCAAGACACTCAGTTGTCAAGGGCAATTAGGGATGGGCAATAAATTCTGTCAGCAACACCCACATCCCATGAAAGAATGAAAAAAAATTCGGCCTCTTGCTTATGCATTATGGGCGGCACAGTGGCGCAGTGGTTAGCACCGCAGCTTCACAGCTCCAGGGACCCGGGTTCAATTCTGGGTACTGTCTGTGCGGAGTTTGCAAGTTCTCCCTGTGTCTGCGTGGGTTTTCCCCGGGTGCTCCGGTTTCCTCCCACCGCCAAAGACTTGCAGGTGATAGGTAAATTGGCTGTTATAAATTGCCCCTAGTGTAGGTAGGTGGTAGGGCATATGGGATTACTGTAGGGTTAGTATAAATGGGTGGTTGTTGGTCGGCACAGACTCGGTGGGCCGAAGGGCCTGTTTCAGTGCTGTATCTCTAAATAAAAAAATATTAAAAAAATAAAAAACTGTTGCAGCTTCCAGCAGTGGGGGGTGACATGACCCAGTTTCGACGGCATAGAATTTACAAAATACATACAGTATGGTCCAAATTTTTCAATTTACCAGTGGGGAAGAATCCTATCAGCCACCAGCACATAATGGAAAATCAGCAGCGCATCCACAATATGGGCTAGTGGTGGGCAGCATACCAGAAAACTTTAGGACAACATCTTTTATGTACTTTGCTTAAACACCCTTTCAATTTTTCTCCAGCTATTGCTACTGTCCATGAAATAAAACTTTAAACAAATCACTGCATGTGTACAGATCACATAGAATTCTGACAGAATGCAGAAAATAGTATCATACACCCCTGCAGATTCTTTTGGCTTTCTGAAAGCATGTGCTGCCATTTCATATATTAAGAAAACTAGTCAAACACCAAATTCAGTTTATTGCAAGCAAATGAATGCGATGAGGCCAATATGGACTTAATTTTTTTCCCTATGGTTTAACATATATTAGCTTCCCATTAATTTCAAAGTGGCTTGCTTATTTTATTTTTTTGTTTATTGAAGCAGTGAATGTCCAGATATCTCTCTGCACCCCAGGCTCAGAGCTTATGCTCCAGCATCAGTGCAGCCTAAGGGCTGCACAAGAGTAACCTAGGTAACCATTCAGCATGCAGTGAGGTTGTGCTTTATATTGACCCTTTAAAACCTGCACTAGCAATAAAAAATAAAAAGATTTTTGTACCATCTTATTGTTCATTTATTACAAAAATATAGCAAGTAATGTTTGATGATGCTGCACATTTTCCAATGCTCAGTGTTCCATATTTACAGAATGTTAAGCTAGGTTTTATAACATTAATAATGTACCTATAAGTCTATTTAGCAACATGCAAACTGCACATATTCCCTCTCCATTAGTGGCTCTGTTTGATTTCTACTATTAAGGTGGGGGCAGGATTAGTAAAATACCAGAAACTGTGTGCAGTTGCACTTCAGTTGAGTTCAGCTGCTGTGAAAAAGTGTCAAAAGGACTATTTAGCCATAATTTTTTTTAACGATTTCATCATACACACTTTGACAGCAATGTGTCTGGGATTGTCAATGACTTCGGCACTGCTTTGCACCCAACTCATTTTAGTGTGTTTCTTGATTATTTCCTCACTGAATGTGCAGGTGGATCTCCACCACACAGGAACCAATTTCAGATCAGGAAACAAATATTAATCTGACAGCACAAAACTACTTTGTGCAGAAGAAAATCTTTTTGTGCCACGCTGCAGCACCAGGCATGCCGAAAAATGAGATGTCAGCCTGGTGAAGCTACAACACAGGACGGCTTGTATGACAAACAGCAGGAGCAGCCTGCGAAAGACAGGGCTAGGCGACCCCACAACCAATGGATCAGATCTATGCTTAGCAGTCCTGCCACATCCAGTCGTGAATGGTGGTGGATAATAAAACAAAAACAGCAGGAGGAGGCTCCACAAATATCCCCATCCTCAATGATGGGGGAACCCAGCACATCAGTGCGAAAGACAAGGCTGAAGCATTTGCAACCATCTTCAGCCAGAAGTGCCAAGTGGATGATCCATCTTAGTCTTCTCCTGAGGTCCCCAGCATCACAGATGCCAGTCTATAGCCAATCCAATTTACTCCACATGATATCAAGAAACGACAGAAGGCACTGAATACTGCAAAGGTATTGCCCTGACAACATTCCAGCAATAGTACTGAAGGCTTGTGCTCCAAAACAAGCCACACCCCACCCAAGCTGTTCCAGTGCAGCCACAGCACTGGCATCTACCCAGCAATGTGGAAAATTGCCTAAGTACCTCCTTACACAAAAAGCAGGACACATCCAACCCAGCCGATTACCGCCCTATCAGTCTACTCTCGATCATCAGTAAAGTGATGGAAAGGGTCGTCAACAGTGCTATAAAATAGCACTTCCTCAGCAATAGCCTGCTCAATGATGCTCAGTTTGGGTTCCACCAGGGCCACTCAATTCCTGAACTCATTACAGCCTTTGTCCAAATGTGGACAAAAGTGCTGAACTCCAGAGGTGAGGTGGGAGTGTCTGCCCTTGACATCAAGGCAGCATGTGACCAAGTATGGCATCAAGGAGCCCTGGACAAACTGCAGTCAATGGGAATCGGGGGGGAAAACTCACGCTGGTTGGGGTTATACCGAGCACAAAGGAAGATGGTTATGGTTGTTGGAGGTCAATCATCTCAGTCCCAGGACATCACTGTAGGGGTTCCTCAGGGTCGTGTCCTCGGTCCAACCATCTTCAACTGCTTCATCATTGACCTTCCCTCCATCATAAGATCAGAAATGGGGATGTTTCCTGATGATTGCACAATGTTCAGCACCATTCGCGACACCTCAGATACTAAAGCAGTCTGCGCCCATATGAAGCAAGACCTGGACAATATCCAGGCTTGGGCTGATAAGTGGCAAATTGCCACATTGCCACACATGTGCTAGGCAATGACCATCTCCAACAAGACAGAATCTAACCATTTCCCCTTGATGTTCAATGGCATTACCATCGCTGAATTCCCACTATCAACATCCTGGGGGTTACCATTGACTAGAAACCGAACTGGACTAGCCACATAAATATGTGGCCACAAGAGCAGGTCAAAGGCTGGGAATTCTGTGGCGACTAACTCACCTCCTGACTCCCCAGTGCCTGCCCACCATCTACAAGGCATAAGTCAGGAGTGTGATGGAATACCCTCCACTTGTCTGGATGGATGCAACTCCAACAACACTCAAGAAGCTTGACACCATCCAGGACAAAGCAGCCTGCTTGATTGGTACCCCATCCACCACCTTCAACATCCACTACTGACTTCACCACCACCAACGCATAATGGCAGCAGTGTGTACCATCTACAGGATGCACTGCAGCCTCTTCGACAGCACCTTCCAAACCCACGAATTCCTCCACCTAGAAGGACAAGGGCAGCAGATGCATGGGAACACCACCACCAGCAAGCTCCCCTCCAAGTCACACGCCATCCTGACTTGGAACTATATCGCCGTTCCTTCACTATCGCTGGGCCAAAATCCTGGAACTCTCTTCCTTACTGCACTGTAGGTGTACCTAAACCACAAGGAATGCAGCGTTTTAAGAAGGCAGCTCACCACCACCTTCTCAAGGGCAATTAGGGACGGACAATAAATACTGGCCTAGGCAGTGACACCCATCTCCCACGAATGAATTTAAAAAATTGCACTTTCTCGGAGTGGCATGGCGACACTGGGTTTTAATTTTATTGGACTCATTGCTATGCAATCTTAGATGAAAAATAACTTTTTAAGTACTTTCTTTTTATTTCCTCTCCTCTTCTAGATGTTGGCTTAATGATAGCATTCATTCTCTGAGTCGGTAGGATCGGGTATTCGAGCCCTGCTGCAGAAAGCACCGCCACGTGGAGGCCGAAACTCCTGCTCTGAATTCTAGGTTGACATCCAGCAGGAATTCATGCCCAATGGATGCTCCCTTTTATTGTAGAGAATTGTGGGAGCCCATAAAACCCTCCTGTCATATCGGATGAGCCAACCTACTGGCTGCTATAAAGGTGATTCTGGCCATAGAAGGAGTATCCATGTTATGGCCCATCAGACTGTGAATCCTGTCACAATTCCACACTTGCTGTGATGACTCTTGGACTGACGATCCTCGACGATCCTGACAAACCAAGTGCTATTTCTAACCTACGGCAGCTATACAACTACAGAGGCATCACTACTGAGCCCTTTCCTGTTCTCACCCAAAAGTCTACACATTTTCAGCAATATAGTGATTAGTTGCAGCAACTCAGGCTCTCCTCAAATTAAGGGGGCCACTGAGGTCAATTGTGCCACTGTTGCTCTGGCTGAGATCAGCTAACTCAGCACAGATGCTAATGATAGTTTCCTAGTCTGTATCATGTCGCTTTAAACAGGCTCCAGAAGCTGGCTGAGCGTGTCTACCCTGAGGCACAGTGTGGCTTTCGTGCAGAGAGATCGACCGTTGACATGCTGTTCTCCCTTCGCCAGCTACAGGAGAAATGCCGTGAACAACAGATGCCCCTCTACCTTGCTTTCAATGATCTCACCAAAGCCTTTGACCTCGTCAGCAGACGTGGTCTCTTCAGACTACTAGAAAAGATTGGATGCCCACCAAAGCTACTAAGTATCATCACCTCATTCCATGACAATATGAAAGGCACAATTCAGCATAGTGGCGCCTCATCAGATCCCTTTCCAATCCTAAGTGGCGTGAAACAGGGCTGTGTTCTCGCACCTACACTGTTTGGGATCTTCTTCTCTCTATTGCTCTCACATGCATTCAAGTCCTCAGAAGAAGGAATTTTCCTCCACACAAGATCAGCTGGCAGGTTGTTCAACCTTGCCCGTCTAAAAGCGAAGACCAAAGTACGGAAAGTCCTCATCAGGGAACTCCTCTTTGCTGACGATGCTGCATTAACATCTCACACTGAAGAGTGTCTGCAGAGACTCATCGACAGGTTTGCGGCTGCCTGCAACGAATTTGGCCTAACCATCAGCCTCAATAAAATGAACATCATGGGACAGGAGGTCAGAAATGCCCCATCTATCAATATCGGCGACCATACTCTGGAAGTGGTTCAAGAGTTCACCTACCTAGGCTCAACTATCACCAGTAACCTGTCTCTCGATGCAGAATTAAACAAACACATGGGAAAGGCTTCCTCTGCTATGTCCAGACTGGCCAAGAGAGTGTGGGAAAATGGCGCACTGACACAGAACACAAAAGTCCAAGTGTATCAAGCCTGTGTCCTCAGTACCTTGCTCTATGGCAGCGAGGCCTGGACAACGTACGTCAGCCAAGAGCGACGTCTCAATTCATTCCATCTTCGCTGCCTCAGGAGAATCCTTGGCATCAGGTGGCAGGACCGTATCTCCAACACAGAAGTCCTCGAGGCAGCCAACATCCCCAGCATATACACCCTACTAAGCCAGCAACGCCTGAGATGGTTTGGCCTTGTACAGCGAGCTCGTCACTGGTACCAGACCCACCGGCCGTCCATGGCTCCGCTTTAAAGACATCTGCAAACGCGACATGAAGTCCTGTGACATTGATCACAAGTCGTGGGAGTCAGTTGCCAGCGATCACCAGAGCTGGCGGGCAACCATAAAGGCGGGGCTAAAGTGTGGCGAGTCGAAGAGACTTAGCAGTTGGCAGGAAAAAAGACAGAAGCGCAAGGGGAGAGCCAACTGTGTAACAGCCCCGACAACCAATTTTATCTGCAGCACCTGTGGAAGAGTCTGTCACTCTAGAATTGGCCTTTATAGCCACTCCAGGCGCTGCTGTACAAACCACTGACCACCTCCAGGCGCTTACCCATTGTCTCTCGAGACAAGGAGGCCAAAGAAGAAGAAGAAGAAGAATCATTTGTTAAACAGGCAGACGTCCATTCACCAAAATGAGGAAGCCATGACAGTCTGAGATCCACAACTGTTTTATTGGCAATTCATAGTTCCGTCCAAATACCTGTTTCCACTCTTCCCTCATAGGTGAACTCTCTGTCTAGAGGTAACTTCCCTACTGGGCAAAAACACAGCCCTTAAAGGCAAAACTATAATGAGCTCTCTATTAACACTGAGATGAGTTCTGTTTAATTAAAGGTACCAGCATTTTCAATATTGTCATCATTCAGTGTGTTTGCCCATTGAGCTATCTGGAAAGTTACTCCCTTTCAGTCTCTGAAGGGGTATTATTATTGTTGTAATTATATTGGTTGTTGTTTTCATAGCTATGCACTCTTCCCTTGAAGAATACTGTGAAATTGTGAAGGGATCGCAGTCTGACAGGTCATGACATGGATGCTCCTTCTATGGCCATAATCAGCTTTATAGCAGCCAGTAGGTTGGCTAGTCCGATATGACAGGAGGGTTTTATGGGCTCCCACAATTCGATACAATAAAAGGGAGTATCCATTGGATATGAATTCCTGCTGGATGTCAATCTAGAATTCAGGGCAGGAGTTTCGGCCTCTACATGGCGGGGTCGTCTGGAGCAGGGCTCGAATCCGGATCCGAATGTCTCAGAGTATGAACGCTATCATTAAGCCAAAGGATCATCCCATTAAATTGGTGCCTGCATATTACAATTTGCATGAATGTTGCCTTGTCTCCTGTTTACTCTCCAAAATAAAATCCTCCAAAGATTACCAGGAAAACAAGCAGTAGTGCTGCATCCTCTGGTAATCCGTGAGAATGCCAATGGCATTTTAATTGAGAAGTTCACATTTGCAAAAGACATTCAAAGGCATGTAAATTTGCAGACCATAATCACAAAAATACATGTCCTCCGGCCCAGGGATAGCCTTCCCTGTTTCTGCATTAAAGTTAATAGCAAAACCTTATTGACCTTTAAAGACAGAAACAATTCCTGTATGGCTCGGGGTATCAGATAAACACTTCTAAGAGAATGACAAGATTGTAACCCAATTGAGAGGTTCAAACGACTCCAGAATATGAGAAAGCAAAGCCAGACCACTTTAGTCGCATCTATTCTCATTGGTATATTCACAAACATGTATATCAAATGTGTACACATTTCTAATAATTTCTACCCTTAAAATTTATTTTGTTGACAATATGGTGCGATTTGTTTGCTTGTTGCTGAAGAACATTCAAAGACAAAAGTTATCCATATGACATGACTATCGGGTATATAATGTAAGACCCTAAAATAGAATATTACCAGCTTATGTTTAACAGAGATGACAGGAAAATTCACTTCAGTACCTATGTGTAATAGAGTAAGGGACGTCTCAAAGTGGCTGGAAAGGAACCTGGAAAGGGAGATAGAAGGGGAAGAGTAATACAAGCCGGAATGTTACAGCCCCCACAGGAATGGGCTGGAGACAGGGGAGGGTGTGGGCCGTAAAATTGATTGGGAGGTGGGGGTGCCAGTCACTTCACCTTCCCGCACCCACTGCAATTTTACTAGCGGGGGGGGTGGCGGGGGAAGGTGACAAATGGCCCGCCCACCCCAGGCTAATTAAGGCCCTTAAGTGGCTAATTAATTGCCACTTAAGGGCCTCCTCCCACCACTGCTGGTATATTGCCAGCAATGGACGGGCAGTGCAGTAGCTCAGTCGGCTGCTCAGTAAAACCTAAAATAAAAGCAAAATACTGCGGATGCTAGAAATCTGAAATAAAAACAAGAAATGCTGGAACCACCCAGCAGGTCTGGCAGCATCTGTGGAAAGAGAAGCAGAGTTAACGTTTCGGGTCAGTGACCCTTCTTCGGAACCTGCCAGTAAAACCTGCCAGCCTCCGGGGGGCCCTCCTGATCAGGCACCCTGTGCCCGGTGGAGGGACCCCCCCCGCGGTACAAGCCCATCCCCACTGAAGCACCCCCCACCTCCTAACCCCGCCTTGCCAGGGCCCAGCTGATTGTCCCCAGCGAGGCCCACACACTCACCTGTATACCGGGGCCTCGTCCATGTTGTCAGTCCTGGCTGGATGCAGTCCCAACAGTGACCACCACTTCTGGTGGCGCTACAGGGACTGAAGGGCTGCTGGTCCACTGATTGGACAGCAGCTCTTGGAGACAGGACTCCTACCTCAGAGGGGCGGAAGTCCCGCCCGAGACCAATCAAGGGCCTGGGCCACATAAAACTACGGTGTTGCTTCCAGGCCCAGCGGAGGCAGGCTCGCCACCAAGTTTTTTTGCTGGTGGGTGGGGCCTCCAGCCTGACTTAAAATTCTGGCCACAGTCAGATTTGGGCACTGTACTTCAAGAAAGGTACATTGGCGTAGGAGGGGGCTCAGTGCAGATTCACCAGAATGATACTGAGGTTTGAAGGGTTAAATTATGAGGAAAGGATGCATAAACTTTGATTGCATTCCCTTGAGTTTGAAAGGTTGAGTGATGATCTGATTGAGGTATTTAAAATGGTAAAACGAATCAATAGAATAGATATAGGGAAACTATTTCCTCTGAGGGGGGAAATCCACAGCAAAAGGGCACAATTTTAAAATTGGAGCTAGGCTATTTTGGAGTGAAATCAAGAAACACATTTTCACTCAAAGGGTCATGGAAATCTGGAAGTCCAAAGGACTCTGTCCACTGAAATTCTCAAGACTGAGATTAGTCAGTAAGGCTGTCAAGAGACGTGGTAAAAGAAGTTGAGATACTAATTGAATGACGGAACAGGCTTGAGGGGCTAGGTGGTCTACTCCTACTTTTATGTTCCTATTAATAAGTAATTAGTTTGTATAATTTCTGTGAAAAAATTCTTTTTTTAAAACATAGAGGGTGTGAAACTTGGAATTGTAGAGCCACTGGACAGAATGCTATGAAAGCCGAAGACCCTTCCGCTGATGCACGCTGTCCCTCCAGCCGCTTCCTGTTTGACTGGGCGATTCCCCATGCTGAGAATGGCACTTGCGCAGGCATCCCCTGTGTACGACTGAAGCAGCTGAAGTGGTGCTACCATGACATCACTCAGCCCTACAGGCTTATGTGAGGCTCAACTTCCAAAATTGGACCATGCAAGTCCATTCAACAGATTTGCTTGTCACTCACCAAAGAGTAAGAGTTCATCTACAAGATGGGCCAAGCACTACTGTTACTTAAAGGGCCAGGCATCCAAATTGTAGGTGAGGTAATTTTGAATAACTTCTGCTGTTGCAAAGTCTCTGGAAGCACTCTGGTGTGCTTTTGGAAGTGTTGTGGTGAGTTTCTGGATTTGATAGGGAGTGTTGCTGCATCCTCATAGGGACAGCAGTGGATTTGCTGACCTGTCCACAAAAAAGCTACAACAGGTAACAGGGCTGCAGATGCAGTGCCTCTGGGTCTACAACATGATAGGGTGATGGAGCACAGGCTGCAGAGAAGACAAGCTCTGAGCCATGCCCTCTGCCAAGTTGGAGCTGGACTCCTCCAAGCTCCTTGACAGTGACAGCAGACTGTCTGGCAGGCCAGCAATGCACCCAGTATCCCATCAGCATTCTCCTGTATGCCACCCCATCGAGGTTCTCATCGAAGTCCTCTGCAGCAGAACTCATTTGCAAGCTCACCCTCCTGTGAGTTGGTACACAAATTCTCCTTTCCCCCTGGTATGGCTGCAGCCCACTCACGCCCAGTGATTCATCAAGTGCAGATCCAAACTGTAACTGGCCTCCAAGGTACACACAGTGCCAGTATTCGAGCTGGTGGCTCTGAGTGTCAGAGCAAGTAACAATATTTCTTAATCCATGCTGTGCTGTTGCTCTCTCCTCTTCCTGGGACTGCTGCAGCTGGACAGGCAGCAATTCTTGTGTACATGAAGGCAGAAAATCAGAAGGGGAGGGTGTAAAACAAGAGGTCTGTGGTCACACCATCTGCAGCTGCTTCATCATGTCAGATAGCAGGACAAGGGTGAGCTGGGAGTTTAGTAATGGCATAAAGCAGAACATATCATCATCCTCAATGTTCTCAGTGATGTTGGATGCCATGGGCTATGTTGCAGCCAGTCCCATGATGCAGAGAAACATCTCCTCAGTAGGGCTCAGGAGATGCAGGTGTCGTGTCCTCCACTGGCTCAGCTCTGCTCCCCTCTATTGCCCTGCAAGAGAGAGGGCAGAATGACAGTATGTAGCACTGTGCTTGGGCGATGTGTCCGTCACAGATGAATAGCTGGAAGTATGTGGAAGCAGTGGAAGCTGGGCATGAGGGTGGCATTATTGGAATGTGTGCGAGGGTGAGGTGGAGTATTTGGATGTTAGACATGAGTCCTGAGTGCCAGGAACTGCTGATGGGTGAGTGATGGGGTATTGCGTGAGAGGTTGATGGAGTGGTGGGTAGGACATGTTATGTGAAGATGCATTCACTGACCTTGACCACCATCTGAGGTTGTTAGACTTCTTATGGCACTGCTGCCAGGTCCTCAGGTCCAGAAGCCAGGAATTAACCTCCTGGCCCCCTGCAGAACCATAGCATCTCTCCCCCTGTCCACCTCCACCTCCACCAATATGGCTTCCAGCTGCGCATCTGTGAACCTGGAGGCTTCTCTCTGCCCTGGTGTTCCATTTTCTTATTTACAGTTGCAGCAGTAGTATTCAGCAGAAGTCTCCTGTAATTCAATGCCGCTTCCCTTTCAGAGAGACAGGCTACCTTTAAGAACAGAAGGCTGGTTGCACCAGGTGCCCTTAGCGCATGCTGCTCGCCTCCCTGCTGAGTGCTCAGAAAACCTTCAGCACAGGACCCACTCAACCCAATGCTATAATCATTTAAATGAAGAGGCAGCACCAAATTTACTTGTTGCCTACCACCACTTCAACAGGTCGTGAATTGCGACTCCCGTGTCCAAAAAAAAAACCCAATTTCTAGCCCATATTTTTTTCCACCAAACTTTTCTTTTGACTTTCCACATCACAAACCAGGAGAGCTGTGCTCTGCAAGCCCCTTGCTCATATATTTAATAGCTCACTGTGTCTGGGATTGTTTCTGAGGACTAATGAGAGGCCCACAAGGTGCTCATCTTTTTAAAGGGCTGGAAGTTTGAAATGGGTAATTACAGACACATTAACTTGATTTCAGTAATAGACAAGTCGCTAGGTGGGGCCATTAGAGGTATAATGTATTGCCACCTTGACAGAGTGAAGGTTATTAGAGACTCTCAACATGGATTCTGAAAAACAGATCATATCTCACCAACCTAGTTGAATTATTTGAGGAAGTCTAGGTTAGTGGACTGAGGTAACCTGATTCACATTTTCAAAAAGCCTTTCACAAAGTGCCATACAATAGGTTTCTCAATAAGAAAGAAGATTACAACGTAGAAGATTGTTACTAATGGTGGTGCTTCTGAATGGGGACAGCTTACTCATGGCAATTGGTGTTTAGGTCATTTCCTTTTATCATCTTTATCAATCATCTGGATGAAGATATTGGGGACCTGCCCACACGTTAGTGATGATACAAAGATATATGCAGGTGTCAGGACCTTAGATGAGAAAAATAGATTACAAGCAGCTCTAGATATGATGGGCGAATGGACCCGCATCTGACAGATGTCAATTAATATTTGATAAATGTAATGTTATCAAATGGCTGTAGCTAATGCCTAGCATGTGTACAACATGCAAGCATACAAACATATGTCTGTTGAAAGGCAGAAAGATCCAAGTGTTATGGTACCTGAATCTCTGAAGGTTCACAATCATACAAGTTATTGCAAAAGTAAATGGAGTGCTAGGATGTATTGTGAGAAAGATTAAATACAAAGCAAGAAATACTATACTATCATTGTATTCTTCTTTGGCCTCCTTGTCTCGAGAGACAATGGGTAAGTGCCTGGAGGTGGTCAGTGGTTTGTGAAGCAGCGCCTGGAGTGGCTATAAAGGCCAATTCTAGAGTGACAGACTCTTCCACAGGTGCTGCAGATAAAATTGGTTGTCGGGGCTGTTACACAGTTGGCTCTCCCCTTGCGCTTCTGTCTTTTTTCCTGCCAACTGTCTCTTCGACTCGCCACGCTTTAGCCCCGCCTTTATGGTTGCCCGCCAGCTCTGGCGATCGCTGGCAACTGACTCCCACAACTTGTGATCAATGTCACAGGACTTCATGTCGCGTTTGCAGACGTCTTTAAAGCGGAGCCATGGACGGCCGGTGGGTCTGATACCAGTGACGAGCTCGCTGTACAATGTGTCCTTGGAGATCCTGCCATCTTCCATGCGACTCACATGGCCAAGCCATCTCAGGCGCCGCTGGCTTAGTAGGGTGTATATGCTGGGGATGTTGGCCACCTCGAGGACTTCTGTGTTGGAGATACGGTCCTGCCACCTGGTGCCAAGGATTCTCCTGAGGCAGCGAAGATGGAATGAATTGAGACGTCGCTCTTGGCTGACGTACGTTGTGTATATGACCTTGGTAAGGCCTTGTTTTACAATAGTATGTCCAATTTTGATCACCTCATATGACAGGTGTTATATAGGCCCTGGGAAAAGTTCCGAGGAGAGCCACAAAATTGATATCTACTTTAAAAGCCCTTAGTTACCATGATAGGCATAGAGAACTGAGGCTGTTTACTTTAGAAGTGTGTACACTTCAAGGACATTTGATTAAGGTCCTTAAAATTATCCAAGGGTTAGATTAGGTCGATGTGGATAGGCTATCTGATTGGTTGAGGTGCAACAGAGCTCATAAATATAAGTTACAAGAGAATAGAACTGGGTTAGATGTCAAGAGGTATTTCTTTACACAGAGTTGTTGACCAATGGAACAAGTTTCCAGCTCATATAGTGGGTGCACAATCCCTGTAAACATTCAAAAAGGATGAGTTTTCAAGTGTGGCTGACATAACTACTTTTAGAAGGTATAGAAGGTGGGGCACTGAAGGATGTGTATCCCAATCTTTGTGGTGTCCTGGTACTTGATTGATAACCTTTGGGGTTGGAGAGGCATTTCCCAATTTGGCCTAGGGTTTTTGGCTTTCTTTCTGCCTCTCCTAGGAGATTTACGTGGCTGGCTGGTGAGCTGCACCTTACTTAGGTTGCATGACTGGGAAGAGGGCAGTACCATGTGTGGAACTACTTGTATTCTATCACTCTCAGCCCTAAGATGCTCATGCATGGGTTTGCAATGTTCCATGTTACTCTGCTGCCTTGATAGAAACAGTCTTTAAGTAAGAGTTACTTATGAAAATAAAATCTTATTCTTGTTTATCTTAAAGATTCTATGAATTTAGAAATGTATTATTCCCAACAACTACTTTTTTTCAGCATTCATCAATTAAATGTTTTGCTGTGTTTTATGAAAAAATGTTTGAAAGTTATCAAAGACTCTCAGTACTGCAAGGGTCAGACAGATATTTTTGACTGAAGAAATATCCATTTCTCCAATATTCGTTATCAGGAGTTTTCAGAATATAATTTTGCAAGGACGTTAGATAAAAATCGAGTTCCTGTGCAGACAATGACAATGCCATTTCAGTTCTCAAAGTCTAAGTATGTGCATGAAAACAACAGTGAATGTATTAAAAGGCTAAAAATTAAATATCAATCAATATTGTTGAAAGGGGAGCATCAATTAAATGTTGAGTGTATGCACCAAGCACCTCCTATTGAGTAATATCTACAGAAGATGCATTAATTTGCTTTAAAGCACGGAAGTGATGACATAGATAATAATAATGCAATTTACATAAGTTCTATTATATCCCTATAATAGTCAATGAAATAAAAGCCCCTATCGCTGCAATGTAAGTCGCGTGGCATAATAGCACTGCAGTATGTGTCACATGGCATAGTTACTGGTGCTAGCCATTAGGGAACTAGCTGCTGCCTTTGCATAGATATCATATGGAAAAAAATACATTTACAAATAGTGATACATCTTAGGGCTCAGATGATATTGATAATCTGCTATTGAATTTTAGAGTGTTCCAAGCTCCTTAATGCTTTACTGACCCAGCAATATTCTCCTAATTATGCATTACCTGAAATGTATTGATTAAGTTTTATATTAACTGTTATACTAAGGCATTTGTGCACAAAATTAAAATGTTAACAATTTTTAATCAATACATCTTCACTGTCAGAAAGATTGCACTTTAATGAGATTTTTTTTGGATAATTTTCTCAAAATAAATTGACTGTCTGAAAACCTTGGTGAGAACTTGGTCTTATGTCCAACCATCAGATTGAAGATTCCAATTAGAGGCCATAAAAAAAACTTAAAACCTGTCCAAACTGGACACCTGGGACACGTCACCTATGTTCAACAGCTGCAGTATTGATGTTCTACCACTAAGTAGCACTGCAACAATTGCTAAGTTCCCATAATTTTCCATAATCGCAATCATTCAAAAAGCATCTAAGAGCAGGATAGATAGCCACATTGACTCTTTTAACCCAGTGTTGGATCCTGAAATGTGACCCTAGGAGTCTGACTGTTTTAGGTATCTTGATCTTACACAGTTGAAAGCTTGGACATTTAAAAAGACATTTGGGAAAGTGGACAGAATCACAGAAACAAACTGCTTGTCTGGAATATTAAATTTTCTTCTAGCAGGTCATGTAAACCCATGCTCCTTCTGCCGACTCCAGTCTAACTCCAAACTCAACCTGCCAATTCCTGACTAAGACTAATATCCTACTCCATTCTCCAACTTGGCTTCCAATCTACCAAACTCCATTCCAACTCACCTCTTCTGGTATCACCTAAATCCTGGGGTTTAATTTTCAATCTGGGGTTGGGAACCTGAAGCCCGGATAATTTCCATGTACTGAAGCGATGCTATTTTTAAATGCTAATGGCCTGAATGGGCAAGAGGCGGGTGTGGCACCCAATTAGAGGCACCAAGTGCCACCAGGAGGTGGGAGCTGCCTGCCTAGTGCCAGAGGCAAAGGCAAGCAGCAACCATGATGTGGCCTGCCACTGACTTGCCGAGGAGAGCAGGCAGCTACTCGGCCTTTTGGCTAAGATCAAGTGTAGTATCTGTTCTTATCAGTGCTTACTTGGTTGAGAAGAGACCCTGATCATTGCCCTTTGATCCTGGGTAGGCTTTGAGTAAAATGGCTATAACCAATCTTCGAGCTTCCGGCCTGGGAGTGCGCAACACCGTTCAGGTGGTCGTGAAGGACAAGGAAGGAGATGCACCGGTCGATCGCACCTTCTTCATCAGGAAAATCCTCTTCGATTACTGTGGATTTCAAGCTACGGACGTTTTCTGCCTGCAGGATTTCCCCAGCAGTGGATACTTCGACGTGACGTTCCGGAACGTGGCGGGATGCATCAAGTTCCTGAAGGCGTTCAAGGAGAAAGGGGACCGGGCGCCACTGTCGATCCTCACAGCAGAGCCGCTCTTCACGCTTCCGTCACAACGGGACCGGGTGGTGACGATTCACCTCTACAACCCCCGTGTTCCAGTGGTGGATGTACTCACCTTTCTCGGCAGGTACGTCGAGGTGGCCGGCAGCAGCATTGATGTCAAGGACCACTTTGGGATTTGGACCAGCAAGCGGCAGGTCAAGGTGACCTTGAAGGTCGATCCCAGTGGAGACATCATCCACCCTCCCTCCAGCTTCGCTTTCGGGGGAAGTCGAGGCTTCTTGGTCTACGCTGGGCAGCCCAGAGTTTGCCGCACCTGTGGCAAATCTGGTCACGTGGCAGCCAATTGCAGCACGGTTGTTTGCAAGGAGGAAGGCCATCAGACCAAGGACTGTAAGCAGACTAAGTGTTGCAACTTGTGCGGTGCGGCAGGCCACCTCTACAAAACCTGCCCCAAACGCTGCCTCAGTTATGCTCAGGCGGCAAGGTCCAAGGAAAGGCCGGGAGAAGGTTCGACGAAGGTGTCCGGTGTTTGAAAGGAGACAAGCAACCTTCTCCGCAGTGAGGAACTTCAACCCGAGAAAGAGAAGGAAGGGGAGGCAGCTGAAACCAGCGACCCAGCACCTACCCTGCGTCCGGAAACCCCTCCCCCACAGACAGAATCAATGGAGGAGGAGGCAGCAGATGGACAAACAGGTCAGTGGCAAGTGGTCCAGAGGAAAACCACAAAGAAAAAACATCCAAAAGCGGAACAGGCCACCACCCAAACCAGTGGCAAGAGGAGGCTACCTTCTGAAACAGACTACAACAGCGCCTCTTCACTGGACGGGGAAATGCTGGAACGACAGCCCCTTCAAAAGAGGCGGCAGAACTCCAAGGAGATGGAAGATAAAGCATCCCAGCCCCCGGGCACTGGAAGCTGTGATGGGCCCGGCGTGCCCCAACCCCAAAGTGCCACACGTAACGACGTGCCCAACGCATCTCAGCTCCGGGACACCGGGAGCAAAGACACGTCTGGCGCACCTCAGCTCCGGGAAGCCGGGAGCAATGTTTTCGAGGAGGAACAGATGGAAGCAGCAGAGGACAAACCAATCCTTGCTGCCTACAAGACCCCCCCCCCGATGTCACCCCAGCGGAACAAACCCTGCATGAAAAACCAAGAGGGGTTTCTGAGCCCAACCAACGTGAAACTGCTTGCGCACACGATGGGTATGCAGGAACATCCCGAAGGACTGGGACTAGCAGTCCTGGGAAGACTGGGAAGCAACAACTAACTTTAAAAAATGGGTGTAAGGATTGCTTCCATTAATGTGCGTAGCATTAAATCTACTACGCGATGTGTTTCAACCTTGGATTACCTCGCCAAGGTCAAAGCTGACCTACTGTTTCTGCAGGAGTGTGGAATACCACACCTCAGCACCTACAGGCAGTGGTCGCAATGGTGGTCCCACGGGCCGTCGATCTGGTCAGGGGGTAATGACTGCCGTTCCTCCGGCCTGGGTATTCTGCTGCGGGGAGGTAACCTCACCATCTCCGAAGTTAAGGAGGTGGTGGGCGGTCGCCTCCTCGTAGTAGACGTGATGTACAACAACGCTCCGCTCCGGTTGATCAACGTGTACGCCCCGGTACAACGCAGCGAGCGGCTGACCATCTTCTAGCAGCTTCCACTGCTGCTGGCGACGTCCAGGGTGGTCATCCTAGGCGGTGACTGCAACTGCATCATCGATGCGGCTGGACGATCCGGCAGTGACGACAGCAAACTGGACGCTACGTCCAGATTCCTAATAGAAACAGTTAAAGATGCCAAACTGCACGATGTCTTCAGCAAACCTGCAGACGGAGCGCAGCGCAGATACACATGGTCAAGATCGGACGGGTCTGCCCGTTCCAGGATTGACTTCCTGTTTGTGTCCCGTGCTGTCACGGTCGGATCCACCGACGTCAAGCCGGTGTTCTTCTCCGACCACTGCCTCTTACCGGCCGACTGTCACTTACAGGATGACCAGCGGGTTGGCAGAGGGACGTGGAAGCTCAATGCTACACTGCTGACCCCAGAGAACATTGAGGAACTCAAAAGGGATTACAAAGGTTGGAGGACCGTGAAACCCCTCTTTGAGTCTCCAGTTCACTGGTGGGAAGCAATCAAGGAGAACATCAAGAGGTTCTTTATCCTCAAAGGTGTTCAGAGGGCGAGAAAGAGAGACAGAGGGAAATGTCCCGACTCCAGAAAAGTATGCAAAATCTGCTCCGGTTGCATGCAGTCAATGGGTGTCGAGGTCAAGGAGGACCTCCAAGAGGTGAAGAGCCAGCAGGCCTTGCTCTTTGCCAAGGAGGCCTCCAAGATCAGCTTCCGGTCCAGAGTCCGCTCCATCGAGCAGGATGAGACGTGCTCGCGTTACTTCTTCCAAAAGGTACACAGAGAGAGCTCTGTTATCAGCAGCCTGAAGGAAGAAGATGATTAGATTAGATTAGAGATACAGCACTGAAACAGGCCCTTCGGCCCACTGAGTCTGTGCCGAACATCAACCACCCATTTATACCAATCCTACACTAATCCCATATTCCTACCAAACATCCCCACCTGTCCCTATATTTCCCTACCACCTACCTATACTAGTGACAATTTATAATGGCCAATTTACCTATCAACCTGCAAGTCTTTTGGCTTGTGGGAGGAAACCGGAGCACCCGGAGAAAACCCACGCAGACACAGGGAGAACTTGCAAACTCCACACAGGCAGTACCCGGAATCGAACCCAGGTCCCTGGAGCTGTGAGGTTGCGGTGCTAACCACTGCGCCACTGCACCGCCCTCGGTAACGTCTTCGCATTCTGACATACTGAGGATTAGCAAATCCTTTTATGCTGGGCTGTATGACGCGAAGCCCACAGACAGCAGAGCCTCCCAGTCCTTCCTGTCATCTATCACAGAGGTCTTAGGTGACAGCAGGAGGGAGAGACTGGACAAGCCGCTAACTCTGGACGAGCTGACAAAGGCCGTTGAGTCCTTCGACAGGAGTAAAACGCCTGGAAGCGACGGCTTACCAGTCGAGTTGTACTCGGCCCTGTGGGACTGGGTCGGCCCGGACCTGCTGGAAGTATATGAGAGTATGCTCCTGGCCGGCAGCATGTCAGAATCCATGAGGAAAGGCATCATCACCCTCATTTACAAGCGGAAGGGGGAGAAGGCAGAAATCAGAAATTGGCGGCCCATCTCATTGCTTAATGTTGACTACAAGATTCTGTCCAAAGTCATAGGCAGTCGAGTCAAGTCTGCTCTGGAGCTGGTGATTCACCCTGATCAGACCTGTACTGTACCTGGCAGGAAGATCTCCGATAGTCTCGCGCTACTCAGGGATACGATCGCCTACGTGCGGGACAGGAGGGTGGACACCTGCCTCATCAGCCTGGACCAGGAGAAGGCTTTTGACAGGATATCGCACACCTACATGATGGACGTGCTTTCCAAAATGGGGTTTGGGGAGGGAATCTGCAATTGGATCAAACTGCTCTACACAAACATCAGTAGCGCAGTCTCAATCAATGGGTGGGAATCGGAAAGTTTCCCGATCCAATCTGGAGTCAGACAGGGCTGTCCTCTCTCCCCGGTCTTGTTTGTTTGCTGTGTTGAACCCTTTGCTGAGTCTATTAGGAAGGATGCGAGCATAAGAGGGGTGACAATCCCAGGCAGCGGAGGCACTCAGGTTAAAACCTCCCTGTACATGGATGACGTCGCCGTCTTCTGTTCAGATCCGCTGTCCGTGCGCAGACTGATGAACATCTGCGACCAGTTCGAACTGGCCTCGGGATCCAAAGTTAACCACGGCAAGAGTGAGGCCATGTTCTTTGGGAACTGGGCTGACTGGTCCTTTGTCCCCTTCACCGTCAGGTCAGACTACCTGAAGATGCTGTGGATATGGTTCGGAAGGGCCGGGGCGTGCACCAAAACCTGGGAGGAGCGAGTAGCCAAGGTACAACAAAAGTTGAGCATGTGGGGGCAGTGATCTCTCCATTGTGGGTAAGAACCTGGTCATCAGGTGCGAGGCGCTCACGTTGTTGCTGTACATGGCGCAGGTCTGGCCCATACCCCACTCCTGCACTGTGGCGGTCACGCGAGTCACTTTCCACTTCATCTGGGGATCTAAAATGGACCGGGTCCGGAGGGACACGATGTTCAAATCTCTGGATAAGGGCGGGAAAAATGTACCCAACGTGGCCCTCATCCTGATGACCACCTTCGTGTGCAGCTGCATCAAGCTGTGTGTAGACCTCCAGAATGCAAACTCCAAGTGTCACTACGTGCTGAGGTTCTATCTGTCCCCGGTGTTGCGAAGGATGGGCCTGGTCACATTGCCGCGGAACGCTCCATGCAGTTGGACCGTGCCGTACCACCTATCCTTCGTGGAGCAGTTTCTGCAGGAAAACACCTTTGACCACCGGTCCATCAGGCAGTGATCTGCACGGAATGTCCTCAAGGCCCTACGGGAAAAGGAGACGGGGGATCCTGTCGGATGGTTCCCCGAGCAGACCGCCAAAGTTATTTGGTGGAATGCCTCATCACCAGAACTTTCAAACAAGCACCAAGATGTAGCTTGGCTGGTGGTGAGAAGGGCCCTCCCCATCAGATCCTTCCTGCACGCCCGAAGTCTCGCCCCCTCCGTGCAATGCCCCCGCGGTGGCTGAGGTGGGGAAGAGACGGTTGCCCACCTCCTCCTGGAATATGTCTTTGCAAAGCAGGTGTGGAAAGAGATGCAGTGGTTTTTGTCGAGGTTCATCTCAAGCAACTCAGTAACACAGGAGTCTGTGCTCTACGGGCTGTTCCCAGGGACGCACACCGAGACAAACATCAACTGCTGCTGGAGGACTATCAATTCGGTGAAAGACGCCCTTTGGTCTGCCCGAAACATGCTGGTCTTCCAGCGCAAAGTGTTGTCCACCACCGAATGTTGCAGACTGGCACATTCCAAGGTCCAGGACTACGTGCTAAGGGATGCACTAAAGCTTGGGGCAGTCACAGCAAAGGCTCAATGGGGAAAGACCACAGTGTAAGGTCCCCCCACCAAGCTGAACTGAGGGGCTGGATCCATGGGAAACACCTCGAACTGTATCGGACAAATTTTCATTTGCTGTAAGATGTAAAAATGTTAATGGCATGACAATTGTGAAATGGTAGGGTGGTGAGGCAACTCATGATTGTAATGAAGCAAATGGACCGCCTTTGCACGGTTTGTATTTTTTGGTGCTGTTTGAAACTGTTTGGCAATGTATTTTTCACAGATTTTTATGAATAAAGTATATTTTGGAAATAAAAAAAAAGGCAGCTCCTCAGAGGGACACACCAAATATCAAATGAAACGTCCAAAACCTTTGTACTGTGTACATTCCCGTACAGGATACTGGGGCTCTCGATAATTTTAAGCATTTAAAGAAACACTTAAACACTTTCTATTTGCCGGGCAGAGAACCCTGCACTAACATCCACCAGACAGTCCGGGCATGCCAGAATCCCATTTCAAAATTACGGTGCTGACCTCCCTGTCCTATTAACGAGCTAAATGGGCACTTAATTGGAGGCAAGCGAGTTCCTCTTTGCCACCCTGCCGCCCTGACATTGAAGCTTCGGGTTCCGGAGACGACCTCCAGGACAGCAATCTTCAAATCGCGTCTGCTCCGGATCCCGGCCTTGAGGCCCTTTGAAAATCTGGCCCCTGATATCTCCTGCCCTACCCCCAATGTTTCATTGTTTCCTCCCAGAATGGCACTGAATTGTCAGGCTCTTTATCCTAGCTTTCTTTCCTATTGTCCCCTTGAATGTGTTTCAGGGATTTCCACAGACATCCTCAATTGTTCTTCAGCAATGGTGTAAAAGGCAGTGTGACAGTTATCTAAATATGGATATCATCAACACCTTGTGGCATGCTGGTCTCATGTTCTGTGCCACTACAGTCTGTGCTCTCTTGTAAGCCAGAAATAAATGATTCAACTTATTTTGTTGCTGTTTTCTGATTATATAAGGCGGCAAAAACAAATTTTGAAGCTCAACTGCATGTATTTGCGAATGCGCGAAAGTTGAGTTGCAAAATATGGTGTAATGTCAAACATACCTGTACAAAATTTCCATTTGAAACTTTTTAAAATCGGATTTGTAATGTGCAATGTATATCTAAAAGGTATGATCTTATTTTTAATTTACACAGAAGCAGACATTACCAAATTGCACTCAGCCTTTGTATAACAATAAATTGGTATGGCCCAACTTGACAAATCGTACAATAGTGTTTGACACAGTGGTGCCTGAAACTGAAATATTAAATTGTATAACTCTGAGAGATTCATTTCCAGTGTAATGGTACCGCTTCAAGTGCAGTCTCAAAAACACTGCTAAAACCTTTGGATATTAAGTAATAAAAATAGATTTTAACTTATTCCTTCCTGTAGTGATAGTTTCCTCCTAAATCTCATTCATAATGACATTTTCTATAGCAACTGGGCAATGAAAGTTTTAAATTTTCGCAGTGATCTTGTTGAACATATAAAAAGCAGAAGCCTTTCACTAAATAATCCAAATTTTTAACTTTAATAATTAATATAAGGTCTGTATCATCCCCTAGTCATGAATTGTCCATTTCAGTGTTCATGTCCATGCACACTCGTACCATCTTAGAGCTCCACCTAGTGGATATATAAATTGTATACCTGACTTTGCATAGATTATTCTATGCAACTATGTAACTATAGCTCCACATTCCTCTTCTTACAAAAAAGCATTCTCCCAAATTATCAACTGCGAGTAATATTGCACAAGTTCATAACAACAATGAAAATAAGTGTTGTTTTCAATGCACTTGCATGAGTGACAGCTGACAAAGATAAATGTTGAAAAGTGTGTTAATCCAACTGTGAAGTGTACAATTTATGGTGCAAATGACTGACTAGCAAATGAGAAAAGGCAACTTAATAACAAAGGCCTGTACCTGCTGATAAACTCGGTAATGGAGCAATGTGATGACATTTTTGGTGGGGGAGGACATTTGCAGGTACCCAGATACAGAAGATGTGAAGTAGGTGTCAATGACAGAGAGAATGCTCTTTTAATGATGCAGTAAACCTGCTGGAGGTCTAGAAAGAGTGGCACAACTTAAAGAAAAGCATAAAATTAAATCATACCTGTTACTGTGGAGTATCAGCACAGGGCATATAAGCCCCATAATTGTGGAACTTTGCTCTTGACATGGAAGTTTTTCTCTACAGGAGTACAGATTGAAAATGACGGTGAAGTTAATACATTCAAATTATTATGCTCTTGATCATGCAGCTATTTATCTTACTGGCCATAAATCTGGGACCACCATGAATCAGGCTCATCGATTTCCATACCTGATTTTCCGATCTTCAGCTGAGACTCTAAGCTCACTTTTATCACTGGCCCACCTGTTGAAACTAGGTAGGTGGACAATTAAAATTGGGGCAGTGACTTATCCCCTCCAATCTCGTTGCTTCCTGCGGAATGCCATTTAAATTCTCTGTTTTTAGCCGATGTGCAGGAGATACCGCCAGAAAGATTGGGGTACTTCTTAAAATATGTAAATTAAGTTCTGATGATGCAACAGGGGCCTAATGTCATTTTTACCCCAGTCCTGAGCGAGGAAACACTGCACACAAACTTCCCCAATGGTTTTCTAGTATCTGCACCTGACTGAATGTGAAGGAGGGTGGGGGGGGGGGGGGGTGGTGCGGTTTGTCAGGAATGTAAACTTCACATAAGTGAATGTCAGAGACGTTTACACTCATGCTTCCTCTAACAGTATCAGGTGTAGTTCGGGTGCAAAGTACTCCCAGAAAACTTGGTGCGACTGATTCTAGAGATCCAGACCTTGCAACAAAAGCACAAAATTGACCTGAATGACTTTCAGTTTTGCTGCAACTCTAGTGTCAATACTAAGCAAATAAGATCCTTTTACGCCAATGCTAGATGAGCAGCATAACTGCAATATGAGATATCATGAAAAGCAATACACCACAACTACAGAGAAGTACCATTTCCAGGAAGCTTTTAAGAATCTCGATGCCTTTTAGAGAAACAAAGGATTTTTAAATTGTTTCTTTTAATGGCATTTTTTTGCTTATTTCGATTAATAGTGAAGACAGGCTGAATGAGGAGTCATTAATTCATTATTCATTCTAAGATTTTACATTTATTTGGGTTCAGGTTTTATACTACAGTGCTTGTTTCAAAGCCAGAAAATATTTTTAAAGTTTCAGTAGGTTTTTCAGAAGTTTTAACAATTTGTCCTTTTCAGTTTTTTGGGGGGGCATATCTGCCCTTCAGAGTTAAAGCTCAGTAAACTCAGACTTGCAGGACATTCTGGTGTCTCCTCCAGCTTTATTAACAACCTTCACTGCTTACGTACACTTAAATTGCTAGATAAACGTATTCGAGCATTATCTTCAAAGCCAGTAAAAGTACAGAGGAACAAAACAAATGAACTGTATGTTCTAAATCAAGACAGCTGGCGGGATGAACCTGAAGGGTATTGAAAGAAGAACAGACAAGGTGCTTCCCTTTGATTTCTTCTGTACACCCTCATTTGTATATTATGATGAACAAAGGCTAGAACACCCTTAATTAATTCTTAATTACACTGAGCGTACACTGGCTAATGGCGAGTTGCAATGTTCATGTGCACAGCTTCACTGCATTACCTTGTTTCCATCATTTAGCTAGAACACAGAACAGACTCTGCACTTGCCGAAAACCAATTTCCAGTTGGTAGTATAGAAAGTGTAGTAGTGATTTGGATTCTGCTATTGGCCTCAGTGCCTAATCTAGAGAAGGAAAATTGCCACATTCCCACTCCTGACTGCTATTCAGTTATCCTGCTGGAATTGCCTATGTGTGGAAGTCAAGACAGGATCAAGCTGTAAAGGCAAACTCCACAACCCTATTGTTCCTCCCCAGCCCCACACAGCTGCGCCTCACCCCGACACTCACTGCATAGCCTCGGATAAGAATAATGGCTGTTCGGGTGAGGTACCAGAGGGTAATTTGTGCCCATAGAACCACACTTCAGCAGGCAATCAGAAATTCAGAGGAGGGAAGAGAGAATACTTGTGCGGAAAAAGAACAGAAAATGCTGAAACACACAGTAGGCAAATCAACATCTGAAAGAAAAGATAGGTCACCATTTCAGATGGAACCCTTCATCGGTTTTGCTGTGTATTTCCACCAGTTTTTGTTTCTGTTTCTGTTTCTGATCGCCAGCATTCATTTTTTCTTTTGAGCAGTGATGCCTTGCTGTGACAGAAATAAAAGATACGGAGATGTTTTTGTCAGCAACAGAGAATTGTTTTTTTGAGACTAGAAATTCTAAAATCAGGTTGTGCTCAGTTGAATGTCTTTGTTGGATAATTAACGCAAACAGAATTATAATGTGATTTACTAATATTGAGCACTGCACATGAACCCAGTAAACAAGCCTATCCCTTGGCTCTCTCCCCAGCATTTCAGCTGCTCTTCATTCATTGATGCATTGTGCTGTTAGTGGGAGATCTATTCTGTCTGGTTTGATTGAATAGAAAGCCACGCTGGTGCCTTATTTCATTTCATCCTTAATCCATCTTGTTTCACAAAACAAGGATTTTTTAAACATTCTTCTGTTGCCACTTCATGGGCTTTTAACCTAGTAAATTCCACAGCTCACAGCAACAATTTGTGGCCAGCTTTAAACTTCCTCACAGACCTGCTTAAATATACAGAATCTTTGATGAAAGAATTTAGTAGGGAGATTGGCCTGTGCCCAATCTATGCAGGTATCCGGACCACAGCTAAATTCGTCATGCCCGTTGTTGAGGTGTCTCAGATGGCCATCTAAAACAGATGTTAGGCCCCTTACATATGTAATTGAGGGACTGCTGAAATTAGGACCCTTTGCTGAAATTAGTTTAGGATCAACAAAGTAGGCATCAGAAGTGCCCCACTCAGAATTCTTCAGCAGCGCCAGGCAAAAGCCTTCCTGTGGAATCAGAGGTGCTTCCCCAACTCTACAGTCCTCCTCCCCACCCACCACCCATAGC
Source organism: Heterodontus francisci (assembly GCF_036365525.1). Classification (NCBI taxonomy): domain Eukaryota; kingdom Metazoa; phylum Chordata; class Chondrichthyes; order Heterodontiformes; family Heterodontidae; genus Heterodontus; species Heterodontus francisci. Next base: position 68,939,055 of record NC_090375.1, on the reverse strand, counting down.
CCACAACCAACCCTAAGACTTAACTGAGGACCACTACTGGCGAGGCAGGTGACCAAAAATTGAATTTTCCTGTTGGGCGAGCCACTTACCCCAAATATGTAGATGAGGCTAAAGGACAAATTCCTGCTGATCCTTAGACCTTTTGGTTCAGGTATGTGCTGGATCCTAAGGCTTGACTCTAGGCCTGGACAGAGGCCTTAGATGAAAATCTACCAGATTGTGCTTTTCTTCAAAGTTCTGAGTAATACTGCAGAAAAAGTGGACAAATACATAGATGGATAGATATAAATGAACAAATAAGATATAGAGACAGTTAGATAATTATATGGATAAGGGCAGACAGATATACACAGATTAATAATTGCAGGTATACATAAATTGATATGGATAATACAGGTTCAAACAATCAATCATTTTTCTGTCTCTAGCTTTCGATCTATATCAGGATCTATGTGTGTAGATAGACAGAGGTTTAGAAAGAAAGGTATTTTATTCATTCATGGGATGTGGGCATCACTGGCTAGGCCAGCATTTACTGCCCATTCCTAATTGCCCTTGAGAAGGTGGTGGTGAGCTGCCTTCTTGAACCGCTGCACTCCTTTGAGTGTAGGTACATCAACACTGCTGTTAGGAAGGGAATTTCAGGATTTTGACCCAGCGACAGTGAAGGAACGGTGATATAGTTCCAAGTCAGGATTGTGTGTGGCTTGGAGTGGAACTTGCTGGTGGTGGTGTTCCCATGCATCTGCTGCCCTTGTCTTCTAGGTGGTAGAGATCGCAGGTTTGGAAGGTGCCATCGAAGGAGCCTGGGTGAATTGCTGCAGTGCATCTTGTATATTGTACACACTGCTGACACTGTGCATCGGTGGTGAAGGGAATGAATGTTGAAGGTGGTAGATGGAGTGCCAATCAAGCAGGCTGCTTTGTCCTGGATGGTGTCGAGCTTCTTGAGTGTCGTTGGAGCGGCGCCCATCCAGGCAAGTAGAGAGTATTCCATCACACTGCTGACTTGTGCCTTGTAGATGGTGGACAGGCATTGGGCAGACAGGCAGTGAGTTACTCGCCACAGAATTCCCGCCTCTGACCTGCTTGTAACCACAGCATTTATGTGGCTACTCCAGTTCAGTTTCTGGTCAATGGTAACCCCCAGGATGTTGATTCAGCTATGGTAATGCCATTGAACGTCAAGGGGAGATGGTTAGATTCTCTCTTGTTTGAGATGGTCATTGCCTGGCACTTGTGTGGTGCGCATGTTACTTGCTACTTATCAGCACAAGCCTGGATTTTGTCCAGGTCTTGCTGCATCTGGATATGGACTGATTCAATATCTGAGGAGTCATGAATGGTGCTGAAAATTGTGCAGTGATCAGCAAACATCCCCACTTCTGATCTTATGGTGGGGGGAAGGTCATTGATAAAGCAGCTGAAGATAGTTGGGCCTAGGACGCTAACCTGAGGAACTCCTGCAGTGATGTCCTGGGACTGAAATGATTGACTTCCAACAACCACTACCATCTTCCTTTGTGCTAGGTATGACTCTACCCGGTGGAGAGTTTTCTCCCTGATTCTCATTGACTCTAGTTTTGCTCGGGCTCCTTAATGCCATACTCAGTCAAATGCTGCCTTGATGTCAAGGGCAGTCACTCTCACCTCACCTCTGGAATTCAACTCTATGTCCCCACGTTGGACCAAGGCTGTAATGAGGTCAGGAGCTGAGTGACCCTGGCGGAAACCAAACTGAGCATCAGTGAGCAGATTATGCTGAGCAAGTGCCACTTGATAGCACTGTCGACAACCCCTTCCATCACTTTGCTGTTGATTGGCAGTAGACTGATAGGGCAGTATTGGCTGGGGTGGATTTGTCCGGCTTTTGGTGCATAGGACATACTTGGGCAATTTTCCACATTGCTGGGTAAATGCCAGTGTTGTAGTTCCAGCTGTACTGCAACAGTTTGGCTTGGGATGCAACTAGTTCTGGAGCACAAGTCTTCAGTACTATTGCCGGAATGTTGTCATGGTCCATAGCCTTTGCAGTATTCAGTGCCTTCAGCCATTTCTTGATATCACATGGAGTGAATTGGATTGGCTGAAGTCTGGCATCTGTGATGCTGGAGACTTCAGGAGGAGGCTAAGATGGATGATACACTCAGCACTTCTGTCTGAAGATGGATGCAAATGCTTCAGCTTGTCTTTTGCACTGATGTGCTGGGTTCCCCCATCATTGAGGATGTGGATATTTGGGGAGCCTCCTCCTCTTGTCAGTTGTTTAATTGTCCACCACCATTCACAGTTCGATGTGGCAGAACTGCAGAGCTTAGATCTGATCCGTTGGTTGTGGGATTGCTTAGCTCTGTCTATTACATGCTGCTTCTGTTGTTTGGCATGCAAGTAGTCCTGTGTTGTAGGTTCAACAGGCTGACACCTCATTTTTAGGTATGCCCTTCTGCACTCTTCTTTGAACTATACAACTATATATGTATGAATAGATCAACAGATAGATAGTTTGATAGCTCTATGAAGAGTAAGACAGATGATAGAGATAGTTGTATGACAGATAGATAGATGGTTATATGAATAATATTATCAATGATAGATATATGTGTAGTTTAATAGATATACAATAGGCAGAAAGATGTATGATAGATACATACTGGGTATACTTTGATAGATTTATGATAGATGTGTAGCAGCTAGATGCGACATACATAAATGACTTGATGATACATAGATTTAAATAACAAAAAATAGCCTTGTAATAAAACTGCTTCTCCTTGACTTCACCTTTTTATCCCTTCTGCTCTTGGTCACTATTTTCATTTCATCTTGCTTGGGCTGAATGGGAGGGTGTACAAGAGAGACATGCCTCTGCACCAACTTACATGTGTGGGTGGTTCATTTTAGAGGGTGCGAGATGAGCAGAATATCAGTTACCTCTGAGGGCAGTCAGAAATGTAAAGGCATGTTACAAATGTAGGCAGTGATGTAATACTAGTCAGTTCAAATGGCTAGTGACTTAAAACAGTGTCATGGTAACCTCAGTGAAGTGAATTGGTAGTTGAAGTTTCACATTTCTCGACCATGTCAATGAATATATCAAAAAATATCCAAGAAACTGCAGCGTAAACACAAATACCATTTTTTAATCTGATGAGAAGCCCAGTGGAAAACTGGGGAACAATAAGGTGTAAGTGATATCTATGACAGCAACATGGAATCTTCCAAATATTGCAAATGTATATCAGTATTTTAAAGGTGAATGGTCATCATTTCAGAGAGAAAGCGTGAAAGAGCTCAACATTATTAAAACTGTCAGGGGTGATGTGCCAATCTGTATCGCACATGACACCAACATTTTGAAATGCTTTCCAACTTAATTCTAGAGATAGCCGGAATAAGGACAATAGGCTACCTGTTTTTTTTCAAGTAATAGTTTCCTTCTAAATCAAATACATGAGAATTTCCATTGCACCAGCTCTGGTCCATTGTGCGACTCAAAGCCATGAAACAAAGGTGGGGACTGTGGATTTTTGAATTTCTGAATGATTTTACTATGCATCTAATCTTAAACAATAGACTCCCATAACATGGCTGCCATGTAATTTAAATATTTGAATTTATTATAACACTGTCAGAGAGAAACATATCCCATCCAGGGGCTACTACACTGTATTTTAAAGCCTGGTTCGGGTATAAAATTAAAACCCAACCTGGGCCCGACTCGACCACAGCCAACCCGAACCCGCCCCAGGCCCAACTCCTTTAATTTTTTTTCGCGCCTGACCCGACCCGACACGAATATCCTACATCTGATCTGGCAGCAGGCTATTCCTGCAAATGGAGTTATGGGGAATCATGGGTAAGCCTGATCCCGTGACTTCCCGGAGGCAGCACTGTCCAGCCCGACCCGACCCGATCCGAGCCCGAATGCTGGACTCAGAATATAAACCCAATCCGACCCGAACCCGACACATGTAGTCAGGTCTAGTCAGGTTTGGGTCAGGTAGCCAGGCTTTACTATATTTAGCAGGGAAAGAAGAGAAGGAATTAGAACAATAAAAGAGAAATATTTTGTTTCTAGTATCAATTCACATAGAATGTAAAGAAAAATCAGGTTCAGTTACTTTTATGCACTCCCTATTTCAAGAGCAGCATTGGCCAGGGATTGGAACAGCAGAGAGAGAGGGGAATATAATAAAAATGAGACAAGGAATGATAGAAATGTGGCTCACTCTTTAACATAAACCTAATTAAGATATATATTGGGCAATGAGAATTAACTGTACAACAAACACCACACAAAAGCTAGAAATGTGGGAAATCGGAAATAAAATCAGGGTCTGCTGTAAATATACAGCAGATCTGATGGGATCCGAACGGAGAAAAGATTAGTATTTCCAGTAGGCAGCCTTTTTCAAGATCTAAACCATTTTGATTCTTCTTTAAGAGTTTTGCTTCTTTTCATTATTACTAGGAATCTCCATTGTTCCTTTATAAAAATTATTTTCCTGCACATTTGCCCAGATGTCCCAATTAATCTACAATGTCATGACTTTCTCTTTTTTACAAAATCGCCTTCAGTACGAAAGATGCTCAAGTAGCCTGATGTCGAATTACTAATCACATTCTTATTTTGTCAGGATAGTGACAGAGAGGCTGTGATGCTGCAGTCAGGCATGCCGGATCTGAGAAACCTTCATGTTCATCTGCCAGTGAATAGGCCTGATGGGGGCCTATCTGCCCTAATCAAGTTTGCATTGCCAAAGAACAACTTCTGATGTTGCGTCTTATCAGTGCAAGTGTCAGTCAGCGGGCAGTGTGTTGCCCTCAGTCTCTGTCCTCATTTCTTCATGGCAGGATACATGTTTTTCCTTCATCACGATTTCCTTTCACCTGCATTATGAGCTTGCTTAGCCATGACAGTTCTGCCCTGGTTTTGGCATTCACCATATGGCCAAGCCTAACTCCGCCCTGTCTTCCAATAACTCCAGCTCACTGACCCTGCATTTCACATTATTGTTGCTGATAGCAACCTATATTTTAGCCCCAAACTACCACCTTTGATCTTTACATCCCAGCTTCCTCAGGATAGCTGTGTCACACTGCAATGCAGTAATGATGTCTCTGTGGTATACTGTAGGATTTATGAATTATCCAAAACACAAGATTTAACTGTAACATCTGAATACAACAAAACAATGAGACAATTGCCTCCTCATTTAAAGCACCTGTGTCAGCTTTAGTTATTTCTATAAGATTACTATAATAAATTAATTACAGCTTTTTATTTCAGAAATATTATGATGATTTTGTTTCTTTTACATCAGACCCAGTGCTATGAAGCAGAGACATAATGATTTCAATTACTTAAGGATATAGATATATATTTTAAATTCCAGTCTTCGTTACTTATAGTTGTAAAGCCTCAAACGTAATAAAAAGACAGACTAAATTCTCTCTTACCCTTATCCCAAAAAGTGTAAGTTTAAGTTTACATCTATGACAATAATGTTGATTAGAGGAATATTGTCTATTTAAGCAGTAATATTGGTCAGGTTAGTGGAAATGTTAACTGATATTTATTAGATTTGATCACAATTGAAAAGCAAATAAGCTGTCCAAGATTTTAAAAACACAAACCGATTGGTAAAGACTAAGGAGCTTTTTTTCAGGAAAGCAAAGAAAATTGGAAAGGAGAAAAGGAAAGTTGTTTCAGTCATCTTAGTGGCATTTTGATATATTTAAAATATAAATATTTTACACTATGATCAGGGAGTAAGTACCCTTTAAAGGTCCAGCACTATGTAATGCAACATTGTGCCTGACAATCCTATAATTCTGGTGCCACGATAAAGCACAACATAGATACACATAAATAATACAATCTGTGTTAATTCTGTGCTCCAAACTTTGTGGTGTTGAATAAATTAGATTTGCAAATGGCAGTTAGGGCTGGATTTAATGAAAACAGAAGCTACATAAATAAAATTGAACCCGTAATTTTTTTTTTTGCAGAGATTTTGTAGATTTGGGTTATTATTAATGAACAGGGTTATGGGGATCCTTATTTTTGAGGGGTATGGAGTGAAGAAAATTCTTGCAGCTGCTACAGCAAAATGAAATGCAGAAATTTTGAACATAAAAGATACTTCCTTATATTTTAGGAGTTATTGTTTCCACAATTTACTGAACAGTCCTAACATGACATTCACATCACCACTAAAACTGACACAAACCACGTACACTTCCCACTGTGGAGAAAACCCTATAGAATTATTCTATGAGGGTGAGGAACTTATGATTTGTTTGTGTGTGTTTGTATTTGCTTGATATTGGAAAGCATCAAAGTGAAATGTAGTTTTATAAACTTAAGTTGGACATTTTTGATGTGAATCATTCATTGTGGGAGTGGGGGCAGGCGGGGATTAAGAGGCACAATGGGCACAGCAAGCCCAACACCAGCCCAATGTATCTTAGTACAGGTCAGAACCGTATTCATAATCAGGCCTAATTTAAATGTGAGCAGTGAGCTGAATCAAACAAGTCTATATTTTTCTAGAGTAAAAAGTCTCAGTTCCCTAAGCTTTATGATAATTAAGTTTCTGAGACTAGAGGGCATTGTTGGAGCCCTCCTTTGAACCTTTTCCAGGGCCTTTATATCACCTAACATGTAAGGGTAACAAAACTAGATAGGGATTCTAAATGGGGCCTAACCACTTAATAATTTTGGCTTTGGCTGATAGCGTAAAGTGCGCTACATTGATTTAGTTACTGATTACACATCTCTCTTGATTTTCATGTCTTAGGAATGAAAATTGTGGAGATTTCTAATAGGTAGCTGAATCATCCAGCCAAATTTACCCCTCATTTATCTATCTATTTTATAAAAATGGTACATCTGCATGTTTTTATTGAAAATTAATTCTCAACACGTGAGCGTCACTGGCAAGGCCGGCATTTATTGCACATCTCCGGTTGCCCTGGGAAGTTGGTGCTGGGCAGTCAATCACATTGGTGTAAGCCAGACTAGGTAAGGACAACAGGTTCATTTCCTAAAGAAATTAATGAACAGGTTGTGTTTTTAATGTCATGCAGGCTCCCACCTGCCAAGAATAAGGCATATTAATTTTGCCATATGGACATTAAATTTCAAATTGTTGCTGGGAAGAAGAGAAGGCCTGTTACAAGGGGTTGCCAGACCCCTGGCTGGAAAGACATTTTTGCATATTAACAGACAGTGTAGAAAAGGGATCATTCCCCTGACACACACAATACACAGAGCCAAGACATGGTCAGACCAATTAGTCACTTGACTAACTGACTGTTGCAGAGTTTGAACTGCAGGTTTTAAATTGGAGAGACAGTGTTTGAACTGGCAGAAAGCTCTTTGCTCCTGAACTGAAGAAGACCTCGTTCCTGTCTGTCTGCTCCCATCTCTTTCTCATGGAAATCCAAAAACCCACTGAAGACACATGAACCCCAAGAGAGAAAGGTCTCCAACAGCGAACAAGGTTTTAGAAGAATACTGGGCCCCAACAGATCTACCTACAATCAAGGACTGTACAGTGAGCTTGAAGAACCATAACAAGAACTCTTCAGATATTGCCTCAAACTTTTCCACTTTATTTTTCTTCTGCTCTTTCTGTCCCTATCTGCTTGTGTGTATCGCATATGCATGATAGCATGGGTGCGTTGTGTATCTGTAGATGTTAACCGAATTAGAGTTTAAGTTTAATAAATTTCAATCTTTCTCCAATAAACCTAGGAAAACCAGTGTGTGTGCTGGTTTCTTTGCCTTATAATTGTAAAGTGGTGAACAAGGATTCACCAAGACGTAGTTAAAAACACCTGTTTAAAATTAAACCCTGTTACAGTAAGATCAAGTGAAGGCTGAAAGGGAACCCTAGACCTCTTTCTCAACTGGTCGTAACATTAAGAACAATTCAACAGGGCGGCACAGTGGCGCAGTGGTTAGCACTGCAGCCTCACAGCTCCAGGGACCCGGGTTCGATTCTGGGTACTGCCTGTGTGGAGTTTGCAAGTTCTCCCTGTGTCTGCGTGGGTTTTCTCCGGGTGCTCCGGTTTCCTCCCACAAGCCAAAAGACTTGCAGGATGGTAGGTAAATTGGCTATTATAAATTGTCACTAGTATAGGTAGGTGGTAGGGAAATATAGGGACAGGTGGGGATGTTTGGTAGGAATATGGGATTAGTGTAGGATTAGTATAAATGGGTGGTTGATGTTCGGCACAGACTCGGTGGGCCGAAGGGCCTGTTTCAGTGCTGTATCTCTAATCTAATCAACAGCTTCATTGTCACTTTTACTGATACTAGATTTTTATTTCCAGATTTTTTAATTCAATTTTTAAAATTTGGAAATGAGCAGATAGGACAGAGTGAGATGAGAAAATGGAGTAAGCAAATAGCTGTAGGGGTAAAATAGGTGATCAAGAACACAATGCAGATCAAAATACAGAGACTAGATGGGTATACAGTGCAGCAAGCACACCACAAACAAGCATCAGGGAAGATGGTTTTGAGGTTGTGTTGATATAGAATGCATAATTGGAAGACAGAGCACAATGGAGTAAATAATGGTTAGGGATGTGAAGTGATGATAAAGGGGCCATGAAGTGGGATCAGGGGATGAACAGTATGTGAGGGGTCTCATAGGAAACTGAGGGTACATGGCAGGGTGAAGGCGATAACAGACTAGTGGGAAATGGAAGATCAAACTGTTGAGATGTTTTGGAATTATACTAATGTTTGAAGTTATGATAGTGGCATTGTGGGGCAAATAAAAAAAGTAGATATGGGGAGCAGAATCAAGAGGAGCAGAGATAAGAGAGCAGTGAGGTCAAGGGTAGTATATAAAGTGTTAAAAAGTGGTAGAAATAAAAAAGCTAGTGAAGACAATGAGAGCAAATGTATATTCAATGTGCAGGAAGAGAGATTATTTTGGGTTAGGGAAGGAGCTCTGCTGAAATATGCAAAGACAGAGTGTGGGATAAGCAAAATCATGGAATATAAGGCTATGAAAACAAATAATACACAAACCTGTTACAGTTCTTCCCTCTTAGGTTGCTTTTCTGTTTGCCTTATGCTCCAGCTGGATTGTTCCCCCGCCACTCCATTCACAATGTGAAAAGTGGCCTGTATACCTGCCTGGACAGCTCCTGTACCTGCCTTTGACCTGCCACCCTAAAACAAACCTGTAGACAGGACCAAATCCCCTAACACACCTTAGACTCCACCCACCCACCCCCAATTGTAACTTCCTATCCAATTGCCTCGCTAGATAATTTCCCTCATCAGCGTTCCACTTCTGCCACCTTAAAGTACAGTCTGTGATCATTTGCCATGCCATTCCCACCCAACTAACACACTGCATCCATCATCAGAAAATACTGCCACAAATAATGTCCCATATGATAGTGGTTTCCTGTGCACTGCATAACTTTGCAGCAGTGCCATCACATACAGCCATCATTGGACTATGGCTTTCAGCAAGATGAGGGAGAAGACGCTAATGACATTGAGGACGGTAAGGAAGCAGGAGGCCTCCAGCGCCTGTCTGAACCATGAGCTCTTCAGCAGCAGCTCATTAAAGAGCTCTTCAGCTGAACACTCTCTGCTTCCTTGCATTAATAGTCATGTTTAACATCTGTCCCAGTCCTTCCAGCCTCCAATAAACTACTTCCACCCAAAGACCAACATTGATATTCATATCAGCTGACGTTACAGGGTCACTAGCTATGATAGGAATACTCTGCACACAAAGATTTATCATTTTACTGGCTTACACAAATGCTTACAAGTTAATTATCACCCAATTGTGAGTCCAGAGTCCCTTTCTTAAGTGAGTTCTTACCTGCTCTAATACTTTTATGAGCTTCCCCCTCAGTGATTCAATTTGGGAGATGGAAGGTTGCTGTGACTCAGAAGAGGGCTGTTGAGATGCTTGTGGTCAGTAATTCTGGCTGTGGACTCCTGAAACTTGGCAAATGCCAGGGCATTCTGGTCCAGCTGACTCTTTGGTTGAAGGGCCACCTAGGGCCCTTCCTGAGAGAGAGGAATATATTCCATTTCCATTGCTGTAAGACTCTTAAACAGGGGGTCCACTTTCCTCTAAGGTCCTGACCCCCGTACTGAGTATCAGTTGCACAAAACAAACTTATTTATTAACCCACTAAGCAATTGTATATATTTGCAACACTAGTTGTTTAGTTAGACCTGCGTACAGGAGCTCGTCCCCCAGTGGTCAGATCCGCTGAATGAATTCTTCCGCATGACTTTCTGTGACTGACCAAGTCACACTTCCCAGCTGCAGCAACAATGTCCTTGTGGGCTGTGGCTTTATACCCCTTTCTGACCCTGGTTCCTTGAAATAAAAGATAATTGGATCATCTGATTGGGTTTCAGTGCCTTATCAATCCCACCATGGCTATGCAAGACCATCTACATGTGGTCGTATCCTGCTCTCAGCAGGGGGGTCTTAGGTGCATACCAGCAATGGATGCGAAAGTGAAGTAGTTCAATCTGTTAAATTTGAACAAAGGAAATTATGAAGGTATGAGGGGCAAATTGGCTGAGGTGGATTGGGAAAATACATTAAAAGGTATGACAGTACATAGGCAAGGATAGTCTATCTGTATCTTGATAAGGCAAGGAAACCATTCACACATATTCCAAAAGGCCATTATGCATGAGAATGGTAGTAGACAGAGTATTTGATGTGTAATGGCCTGGGGCTACCACATTAGTGACATGTGTGTGTGTGTGTGTGTGTCCTTGTTCAGTTACACTATCTTTATTTTTTTTAAAGTCCAATATGAGCCCCAGCGATGATGTATTCGATCAGTATTCTTCTCCTTTCGTCCTGATGTCCTTTGCACTCCATGTTTTTACCACCCAGTGAGTTCCACATACCTATCCACACCGCAACTGGTTACATTTTACTTATTGTTATGACCAAGGTGGGAGGTGTGCACTGTTTATTCTAGTCCCACCTCTCCACAGGTCACAACATATATTTAAATTTTTCCATTTACTGATACGGTCAACCATATATCTATTTTTCCCAGAATAAAACACACCAACCAGGTTTCTTTAATAAACAACAAAATTATCAGTTTATTATAAAACAAGTCTTAATCAATAATGAAGTAAAACATACACACACAATTTGAAATATTAAATCCCCTTATTTATCTTAGCCCCTCACACATATACACACTGCAGTTAACTGGGAAAAATAAAAGGGATTTTTGTTTATAGCGCTGTTTCAAAGAAAACAAAAAAAAAATACTTAGGTGGAATATTTGTCCTTGGTTTTAGTTTGTTGCCCCAAATGCGTATGGATGGCTGTCACTGGGATCTTCTTAGAATAGTTCTTTCCAGGCAATGTTGAAGATCAATTTGAGTAGGTTTTCCAAGAAATGCAGCTACAGAAGTTTCAGATAGCTCTTACAGCAGAAATGCAGCAACAAGGTTTCAGTTCCCATATATTCGACACGCAGGGTTTCTTCATATATGCAGGGTTTCTTCAAATACAGTTGGAAATAGGAAACGGACACATTGTATACAGGATTTATTTTCAAGAGAGAGAGAGCTGGGTCTTCTTCTTTTGGCAGGCAAAAACCAACCGTCTTTTGTAACAGTTCAAATTGAAACTAAGAACAGTCCAGAAGTTAAGCCTCCTGACCGCTATAAATCTTGACATGTCACTTCTTTGTAAACATCTCCCCAGGTCAAAAACAAGCCCTGCTGGATGCGTATCCATAGACAGGTGCCTTCCAATAAGAATTGTTTACAAGCCAAATCCAGGAAACGTCTGGTGACTTTTTTAAAAAAAACACCAAGTACAGCACCTCTTCAAGATTCCTGATGAATCAATGTCCATAATTCAACTATAAGTCCTTAAAACATATTTTATTTTACAAAAAAGAAGTACTCTCATAACACTTATAAACAGAAATGCAAGGGATATTAAAATTGCCTTACAACATAACAAAAATACAAGAGATATCCGAATGCCTTACAGTGCACAACTGTCCCCAGTAACACCAATTCTACTAATGCACAACTCCCCTGCCATCAGGCTGCAGCTCTGTACTCCCACTGATTTACAGAGAAGATTGTAGGATATCTGTGATATAATTGAAGCCTCTATCCATTTGGTCTCTCAGCCTGTTCAAAGCAGAGGAGATAGTTGAGCCAGAGACTGCATGGCCCTAATTTGACCATCCCTGAGAGATGCTGTTACTCATGCTACAAACTTCTTCAGGGAAGTGGGGGATTGAGGGGGGGTGTTGTGGTGGGGCCAACTACGGCGTCCATTGAGGTGACCACTCACCCCATGGTTAGCTGCAGAATGTCGATGCTATGTGCCAGAACTCCACACAAGTTGGTAGTGCACTCCAATGCATTCTCTGACATGCTGTGGTCGTGTTCCTCTGTCTGTGTAACTGCAGGGCACAAGTCATCTGCAGAACCTAGTAAAAGAGCAGTGGGACGTAGGTTACCACATAATGGCATGGGTAAGCAGCAGCAGTGGAATCCCAAGTTGTCATACTGTATATGAGAGTGTGTGAGCTAAAGGGTTGTGGAAAGGGAAACAGAAGGAAAAATACCCAAGCATTCTTGTGTGTGCGTGTGTGGTTTATCAGCCTCGCCATTTTCAGTGCGGCGGATCATCCATCTGCTAATGATGTTGATGGTAGTGTCTTCCACTGAAGGCAAAGTTTGCAGCATAGCAGGGCCTCTTCCTATTCTTGATGTCTCCCTCCAATTGTGTGCCAGCTTCTCGTGCAGGAAGAGTGAGAGTATGTGCCCTATTGAAGGGGTGTGAATGTGCCTGAGGAAGCTTAACATACTGAGTATGATGAAAGGAAGAAGTAACAGGTGTGGGAAAGAAGGAGAGGTAGTTGTTAAGGCTATTTCAGGTCCTGTTATGATTGTGGAGATATCAGTGAAGCAGGAAGGAAGGGTTGCTAGATTTCCCACACTCCCAATCAGCAAGCTGCCAACGAGCAAGATGATAAACACTAGCAGCTCACATCCACTATTTAATAAGACCCACCGACATCAGCAGACAGGTGCTGCCCACTGCCCACTGCCCACCCAACCTATGTTACAAATGAAAATCATCCCCCATGTTTTACAACTTGCCACGAGCAAAGGCACAAGAGATATATTAGTTACATATTAAATATCTTACAGTTCCTTGTGCTTCCTGTTGTGCAACATTTACTTCCTGTCACGCCACATGTTATCTTCTTTTGCTGATTTGCTGCTGGATTACTTTGAGCCAATTAGAAAAGAAGAGGTCGGAAATGTATGAATTAAAAGAGAGAGAAGTGGCTTGAAAATCACCAATGAGAAACTAGCACAGCTTTATGGAATCAACCAATCCAGAAAGACCAGTTACAGTTGCTGCTGTTGTTGTATACCATGAAATCTAAGTTTTTTCTCATCACACCTAAGTACCTTTGATCATCCACGCACAATGAAGAGCTTCAGAATGTCAGACGAATTATAAAATTCTCTTACTTTTTTAAAATTTAAGTTTCCTTCTATTAAATCTGTTACTTTGGGACACAGATATGAAGGGTTCTTGGACTAACTGCAAACTGTCAATATATATAATGTATAAGGCAGAATACAACAATGTGTTAAATTCTGTATTAATATCAGAGCTCAGTGCAGTGCTAAATTTAGCTTAAGCCGAGAAGAGAGGTAAACAGAGGGAGAGGTAGTCGGGAATCAATTCACAGAAGAAGGGCTAGAATCATTTCTGCTCTCTCCTTAGTGTTGCCACTAAATTAATTCATACAGTGATAGACTGAGAGGATTTACTTTTACATGATTTGTTGCCATAGGCTTAAAAAAACCATTCATGCATTAATATTAATAATTGATTTTTGCATAATGCATGCCTTCATATTTCATTATTATGGCTATTGTGTAAGAATACAAATGCTCCATGCTGGACTAAGGGACAGATAGAATTGATACAGAGTTTAATTAGCTTGAGGTGCTTTATTCCAACACAGAGCAGCTGCATTCCTATACTGCAGTCAATAATTGATAGTTCAGACTTCCATGGTCTGTGGCCCCATTTAAAAATACAGCCATTTTGATATTTAAATTATCAATGCACAGAACTCTGCTGGGAATTAATGCCCAGCAATCAGCCAACTGAAACAGCCTGTTTTAATTAACTATTATGTTTAATAATACCTCTAAGTTCAAAACATTTCTGCTAGGCTTAGGAAATGGTTTCGTTCAACTTTTTGGCTTCATCCTTGTTTTTTTTTGTTTAATTATACTGATTGCAGGCTCTGTTTTGCCAGAAAAGTATAAATATACAATTGCTGATCAATGAAGGAGAAAAAATAGTTTTGTGCCTTATTTTATTTACTTTTCTTCCACCTTTTCATTTGTGTCAGAAAATATTTATGTTTCAGATTGGTGGGGATGTTTAAAGTTACTCTCCTCAATTTCTAAAGTTAATCCTTCAAGATTATATCCTTATTTTACCAAAAGAGCAGAAATTGACAGAATGTGCATTTTCTGGAGAATTCTGAAAATTCCTGTTTCTTATCAGTTCCCCCATGGTTTTCTGGACTATCAGCAGTTTGTAGAGAAGAAACTGAGTGCTCATGGCTTTCTCTCTATATCTTTGTGATTGGTTCAGAACAGCACTGACAATCTACTTCTGATTTTCCCTGCACCTTGTTGGAAATATTACTTGCCATTTGCTGAAAATAGCAAAGCTACATTTCGAGTGAAATCATTTCAGAACATTAACTTGCATTCCACCAGTCTGTGACACCACACATTGTTGCTCCAGTACACAGCAGTTCCAATTGCTTCAATCGTCCTGATTTTGAGCTGCAGAAAGATTTTGACTTATGCAGGACATAGAACTGAATTTTTTGAAGTATCGGTGTGGCTGTCGACAGTCGCACCAGAAGCGGATGCCGGTGCCGCATGAGTGAAATGCCAATTACAGATAGGGAGGCTTGGGTCCTGTGTAATCAAGGGCCTGAGGCAGGGAAGGGGGCACCGATGGCAGCAGCATGTGCTGGCACCATATTTAAAGAGCTGCCAGCCCTCCATTCACTTCTGCCTGGATGGAAAGAGAGCCTGCCTGAGTGCCCTCTTTCCCTCAGACCTTGGCTGTGCCCATACTGCCCCCAGGACCTTTGTGCTGCCCTGGACCTTTGCTGCTGTCTCTGCTGACTAATGGGCAAGGAGCTGATTGCGGGCTTGCAGTGGGCATGGCTGAAGGAAGACCCCAGGTGGTCCCACCGTTTAGCAATGCCTCCCTGCAGGTTCACCTCCAGGCTGCAAGGGAAAGGCAGGAGGCCATCTTCCCCAGGGACGGGAGGAGGAGACCTGCCTACCTGCCTGACCAGGTAAGCCTGGATGGAGATTGCAGAGGAAGTCAGCAGCTGTGGGGACACCCCCAGGACATGGATCCAGTGCAAGAAGCGGTCAATGACCTGATCCGGGCTGCAAAGTTCAGAACTCCAAACACTTTGGTCCCTTCAGGCAGTGCATGTGGCTCAGCAAGAAGGAGTGTTTAGTCTTAAGGGAGTGGTCACCGGTCATGTGCATTGGGGAAGGGCAGCAGGACATGATGCCTGTGGATGGGCTGCATCTCAGTCATTGTTAAACCCCACAGATTTCCTCGAGAGGGCCTGCATGCAGGAGGCATGTGAGTGTCCCCATCATGGACCACTGGAATATCACCATCATAGGTCTTGGTCTGTCCCCGCTGGGAGACTAACTTTGTTCATCTTTGTGTCTGCAGAAGAAGACAGCGCACAATCGGAAGGACCATACCAAGACTGGCGTGGAGTGCCGTTTCAGCATTTCCCAAGCCCAATGGAGGAGGAGGCCATGGAATTGACAGGGTAGCAAGGCGGTTGCTCCTTAGCTGATGGCGAGGCAGGGTTGCCTACCCCGGAGGGTGAATGAGCATCTCCTGGGGCACAAGGGTGTATCTGGTACTAACAAGCCATGCTGTGCATATGATCACCACTGCATCAATGGAGCTGCACAGTAGGGGTGCTTAGAATGTCACGATGGGCAGATCCTAACCCCTTCAATGTCTATGTTTTCTCATGCAGGTCAAGCTGAATGACAAAAGCGAGGAGCTGATGAGACTGGGGGACAGCCAGCCACTTCTGAGGTGGAGGGATCCTCAGACGGTGCACCGTCACATCATGGAACAGACAGGAGATTCTATGTCGCGAACGAGACTCCCGGATGGTATATTGCCTCCCGGGTGCCAGGGTCAGGGATGTCTCGGATCGAGTCTATAGGATTCTTAAGAGGGAGGGGGAGCAGCCAGAGGTCGTGGTACATATCGGTACCAATGACATAGCCAGGAAAAGGGATGAGGACCTGAAAAGCGAATTTAGGGAGTTAGGTTGGAAGCTGAAAGGCAGGACGAGCAGAGTAGTAATCTCAGGATTGTTACCGGTGCCACGTGCTAGTGAGGCTAGAAACAGGGAGTGAGTGCAGCTGAACACATGGCTACAGAACTGGTGTAGGAGGGAGGGATTCAGATATGTGGATCATTGGGATACCTTCTGGGGAAGGTGGGACCTGTACAAGAAGGACGGGTTGCATCTGAACTGGAGGGGCACCAATATCCTGGGCGGGAGGTTTGCTAGAGCTCTTCGGGAGGGTTTAAACTAGTTTGGCAGGGGGATGGGAACCGGAGCCACGGATCAGTGGATGGGGTAGCTGTTGAACAGGCAGATACAGAGTGTCTGTGAGGAAGGTTAGACAGTTGACAGGGCAAAGTTGCAGCCAGTATGATGGGTTGAAGTGTGTCTATTTTAATGCAAGAAGTGTCAGGAATAAGGGTGATGAACTTAGAGCATGGATCAGTACTTGGAGCTACGATGTTGTGGCCATTACGGAGACGTGGATATCACAGGGGCAGGAATGGATGTTGTATGTTCCAGGGTTTGGATGTTTCAAAAGGAATAGGGAGGGAAGTAAAAGAGGTGGGGGAGTGGCACTGTTAATCAGGGATAGTATCACAGCTGCAGAAAGGGAGGTCGTCGAGGAGGGTTTGTCTACTGAGTCATTATGGGTGGAAGTCAGAAACAGAAAAGGAGCAGTTACTTTGTTGGGAGTTTTCTATAGACCCCCCAATAGCAACAGAGACACGGAGGAACAGATTGGGAGGCAGATTTTGGAAAGGTGCAGAAGTAACAGGGTTGTTGTCATGGGTGACTTCAACTTCCCTAATATTGATTGGAACCTCCTTAGTGCAAATAGTTTGGATGGAGCAGTTTTCGTCAGGTGTGTTCAGGAAGGTTTCCTGACTCAATATGTAGATAGGCCGACTAGAGGGGAGGCTATGTTGGATTTGGTGCTTGGCAACGAACCAGGCCAGGTGGCGGATCTCTCGGTGGGAGAGCATTTCGGCGATAGTGATCACAACTCCCTGACCTTTACTATAGTCATGGAGAGGGATAGGAGCAGACGGGATGGGAAAATATTTAATTGGAGGAGGGGGAATTACAATGCGATTAGGCAGAAACTGGGGAGCATAAATTGGGAACAGATGTTCTCAGGGAAATGCACGACAGAAATGTGGAGGTTGCTTAGGGAGCACTTGCTGCAACTGCTGGATAGCTTTGTCCCGATGAGGCTGGGAAGGGATGGTCGGGTGAAGGAACCTTGGATGACAAGAGATGTGGAACAGCTAGTCAAGAGGAAGAAGGAAGCTTACTTAAGGTTGAGGAAGCAAGGATCAGACAGGGCTCTAGAGGGTTACAAGGTAGCCAGGAAGGAACTGAAGAATGGACTTAGGAGAGCTAGAAGGGGACATGAAAAAGTCTTGGCGGGTAGGATTAAGGAAAGTCCCAAGGCGTTCTACACTTATGTGAGGAACAAGAGGATGGCCAGAGTGAGGGTAGGGCCGATCAGGGATAGTGGAGGGAACTTGTGCCTGGAGTCGGAGGAGGTTGGGGAGGTCCTAAATGAATACTTTGCTTCAGTATTCACTAGTGAGAGGGACCTGGTCGTTTGTGAGGACAGCGTGGAACAGGCTGATATGCTTGAACAGGTTGAGGTTAAGAGGGAGGATGTGCTGGAAATTTTGAATGATATGAGGACAGATAAGCCCCCGGGGCCAGACAGGATATACCCAAGGATATTACGGGAAGTGAGGGAAGAGATTGCTGCGCCTTTGGCGATGATCTTTGCGTCTTCACTGTCCACTGGAGTAGTACCGGATGATTGGAGGATGGCAAATGTTGTTCCCTTGTTCAAGAAAGGGAATAGGGATAACCCTGGGAATTATAGACCAGTCAGTCTTACAACGGTAGTGGGCAAATTATTGGAGAGGATTCTGAGAGACAGGATTTATGATTATTTGGAAAGGCATGGTTTGATTAGAGACAGTCAGCATGGCTTTGTGAGGGGCAGGACATGCCTCACAAGCCTTATTGAATTCTTTGAAGATGTGACAAAACACATTGATGAAGGAAGAGCAGTGGATGTGGTGTATATGGATTTTAGCAAGGCGTTTGATAAAGTTCCCCATGGTAGGCTCATTCAGAAAGTAAGGAGGCATGGGATTCAGGGAAAGCTGGCTGTCTGGATACAAAATTGGCTGGCCCATAGAAGTCAGAGGGTGGTAGTAGATGGAAGGTATTCAGCATGGAGCTCGGTGACCAGTGGTGTTCCACAAGGATCTGTTCTGGGACCTCTGCTCTTTGTGATTTTTATAAATGACTTGGATGAGGAAGTGGAAGGCTGGGTTAACAAGTTTGCCGTTGACACGAAGGTTGCTGGAGTTGTGGATAGTGTGGAAGGCTGTTCTAGGTTGCAACGGGACATTGACAGGATGCAGAGCTGGGCTGAGAAGTGGCAGATGGAGTTCAACTTGGAAAAGTGTGAAGTGATTCATTCTGGAAGGTCGGATTTGAATGCAGAATACAGGCTTAAAGACAGAATTCTTGGTAGTGTGGAGGAACAGAGGGATCTTGGGGTCCATGTCCATAGATCGCTCAAAGTTGCCACCCAAGTTGATAGGGTTGTGAAGAAGGCGTATGGTGTGTTGGCTTTCATTAACAGGGGGATTGAGTTTAAGAGCCGCGAGGGCCACTGTCATCGGGTGTCCACCAAGTCCCATGGAGCGTAGCTCATCTACATAATGGCATACAAATGATTGACAGCCTCCCTGGAGAGGTGCAGTCTTCGGAACTACTTGGACATCTGCAGGTAGTTTAGCCTTGGCCGGTATATCTTCTCTGTAGGGTAGCTTCTTCTGCGCACAGGAGGCTGTTGGCGTGCCCCTCTGCATCCTTCTCTAGTCTTCCATTCCCAAGGTTGGCCCTCTTAAATATCTTGAAAAAAATAAGGGGAAAGTTTTTTTTGGAAAATAAAACCTCTGGTGATAAGGTGAGTACTATGAAAGTGTTTTAGTTTTAAGGACTTTAGATTGCAGTGGGTAAAACAAGGCCCCTTGTGTAATTAGTATTTTTTAATTAAGCGAGTAACTAATTAATCTAATGGTAAGTCAGGACAGGAAAGCTCAGCGCTGTGATATGCTCCTCCTATGCTATGTGGGAAATCAGGGATGCTTCCAGTGTCCCTGACGACCATGTGTGCAGGAAGTATGTCCATCTGCAGCTACTGGCTACCCGCATTACGGAGCTGGAGCTGCGGGTGGATTCAATGTGGAGCATCCGTGATGCTGAGGACGTCATGGGTAGCACGTTTAGTGAGGTGGTCACACCGCAGGTAATGGCTGCACAGGCAGAAAAGAGATGGGTGACCACCAGACGGAGTAGTAGGCGTAGGCAGGTAGTGCAGGAGTCCCCTGTGGCCATCCCCTTCTCAAACAGATATACCGCTTTGGATACTATTGGGGGGGATGATCTCCCAGGGGAAAGCAGCAACAGCCAAGTTCGTGGCAACACGGAGGGCTCTGCTGCACAGCAGGGAAGGAAAAGGGTTGGAAGAGCTATAATGATAGGGGATACTATCGTAAGGGGTGCAGATAGGCATTTCTGTGACCACAAACGAGACTCCAGGATGGTATGTTGCCTCCCTGGTGCTAGGGTCAAGGATGTCTCGGAGCGGCTGCAGGATATTCTGAAAGGGGAGGGTGAGCAGCCAGAGATCGTGGTCCATATTGGTACTAATGGCATAGGAGGAAGAGAGATGAGGTCCTGCAAAGTGAATATAGGGAGTTAGGCAGAAGGTTAAAAAGCAGGACCTCTAGGTTTGTAATCTCAGGATTACTTCCTGTGCCACGTGCTAGTGAGGGTAGGAATAGGAGGATAAGGCAAATGAATGCGTGGCTGGTGAGCTGGTGTAGGCGGGAGGGATTCAGCTACTTGGATCATTGGGATCTCTTCTGCTGCAGAGGTGACCTGTACAAGAAGGACAGGTTGTATCTAAACTGGAAGGGGACCAATATCCTTGCGGGGAGGTTTGCTAGCACTACTCGGGAGGGTTTAAACTAGTCTTGCAGGGGGGTGGGACCCAAAGTAGTAGTCTCTCTGATGAGATAATTGAGGCAAATGTAGAGGTTAAAGCAAGCAAGTCCAGTAGACAGGCTGGGCAGGGGCAGGACAGGGAGTGTGGAAGGTCTGAAAGGCTAAACTGCACTTACTTTAATGCAAGAATCCTTACAGGTAGGGTAGATGAACTCAGAGCATGGATCGGTACATGGGATTGTGATATTATAGCTATTACGGAAACGTGGTTGAGGGATGGGCAGGATTGGCAGCTCAATGTTCCAGGGTACCGATCCTTCTGGCGGGACAGAGGTGGAGGTAAGAGAGGAGGGGGAAGTTGCACTATTGATTAGGGAGGACATCACGGCAGTACTTAGAGAGGATATCCCGGGGGGAATGTCCAGCGAGGCCATATGGGTAGAACTTAGAAATAAGAAAGGGGTGATCACTTTGATGGGATTATACTATAGGCCCCCCAATATTCAGAGGGAAGTGGAGGAGCATATATGTAGGGAAATCACTGATAGGTATAGGAATTATAGGGTTATAAAAGTAGGTGATTTTAACTTCCCTAATATTGACTGGGACTGCCTTAGTGCTAAGGGATCAGACGGGGAAGAATGAAAACCAGTAAAGCATCACATCAATACTTTCTATTTTCCAATGTAGTCCAGTGACAGTGAAGGTCCACAGTGAAGCAGAGAAGGAGAAGTGAAAGTGTCAGCAGCAAACTCAGTTCAGTAGCCAGACTTGTGAAGCAGCGTCAGACACACACAGAGTGAAATAATATTTGATAACAGTGATAATCAATAAATACATTGAAATCCCAGTTAAACTGAGCCATGTTATTGGGAAGGGGGGACATTGTTCTGTCCCCTTGTAACACTGAGACCGTGAGATCTCAGACGGGGAAGAATTTGTTAAATGTGTCCAGGATAGTTTTCTGAAGCAGTATGTGGATGGCCCTACTAGAGAAAGGGCTACACTTGACCTCCTCTTAGGAAATGAGGATGGGCAGGTGATTGATGTGTCAGTGGGGGAGCACTTTGGGACCAGTGACCATAACTCTATTAGCTTCAAGATAGTTATGGATTGGTCCTCAGGTTGAAGTCCTAAATTGGGGGAAGGCTAATTTCAATGGCATCAGACAGGAACTCTCAAAAGTTGAATGGGAGAGGCTGTTTACAGGTAAAGGGACGTCTGGCAAGTGGGAGGCTTTTAATAATGAGATAGGAAGAGTTCAGGGCCGGCATGTTCCTGTTAGTTGGAAGGGCAAGGCTGGCAAGTTTAGGGAACCTTGGTTGACGAGGGACATTGAGGGTCTGGTCAGGACAAAGAAGGAGTTATATGTCAGGTATAGGCAACTGGGATCAAGCGAGTCCCTTGAGGAGTATAAGGAATGTAGGACTACACTTAAGAAGGAAATTAGGAGGGCAAAAAGGGGCCATGAGATTTCTCTGGCAGATGAGATAAAGGAGAATCCTAAAAGATTCTATAGGTATATTAAGTGTAAAAGGGTAGCTCGGGAGAGAGTAGGTCCCCTTAAGGATCAATATGGTAATCTATGTGTGAAGCCACGGGAAATGGACGAGGTCTTAAATGAATATTTCTCATCAGTGTCTACCATGGAGAAGGTCATGGAAGCTAGTGAGTTCGAGGGAGGGAACAGCGATATCCTGGAGCATATCAACATTACAAAGGAGAAGGTGTTGGAGGTTTGAAGCGCACTAAGGTGGATAAATCCCCAGGGCCTGACCAGGTGTATCCTAGGATGCTATGGGAAGCAAGGGAGGAGATTGCTGGGGCCCTGGCAGAAATTTTTGTATCATTGTTAGCAACGGGTGAGGTCCCAGAAGATTGGAGGATAGCTAATGTTGTGCCTTTATTTAAGAAGGGCAGCAGGGATAAGCCAGGGAACTACAGGCCGGTGAGCCTTACATCAGTGGTGGGAAAGTTATTGGAAGGGATTCTGAGAGACAGGATTTATATGAATTTGGAAAGGCATGGTCTGATTAGGGATAGTCAGCATGGCTTTTTGCGTGGGAAATCATGTCTCACGAATTTGATTGAGTTTTTCAAGGAAGTGACCAAGAGGATTGACGAGGGCAGGGTGATGGATGTTGTCTACATGGACTTTAGCAAGGCCTTTCACAAGGTCCCGCATGGTAGGCTGGTCCAGAAGGTTCGAACACATGGGATCCAGGGTGAACTAGCAAATTGGATACAAAATTGGCTTGGTGATAGGAGGCAGAGGGTGGTAGTGGAGGATTGTTTTTCAGATTGAAGGCCGGTGACCAGTGATGTGCCGCAGGGATCGGTGCCGGGCCCTTTGTTGTTTGTCGTATATATTAATGACTTGGATGTGAATGTGGGGGCATGATTGGTAAGTTTGCAGATGACACCAAAATTGGTGGTATAGTGGACAGTGAAGAAGGTTGTCTAAGGTTACAACAGGATATAGATCAACTGGGAAAGTGGGCAAGGGATTGGCAAATGGAATTTAATGCAGACGAGTGTGAAGTGTTGCATTTTGGGAAGTTAAACCAGGGCAGGACATATACAGTGAATGGCAGGGCCCTGGGGAGTGTTGTTGAGCAGGGAGACCTTGGGGTGCAGGTACATAGTTCCCTGAAAGTGGCAACACAGGTAGACAGGGTGGTGAAGAAGGCGTATGGCATGCTTGCCTTCATCGGCCGAGGCATTGAGTACAAGAGTTGGGACCTCATGTTACAGTTGTGCATAACCTTGGTTAGGCCGCTTTTGGAGTACTATGTGCAGTTCTGGTCGCCGCACTACAGGAAAGGTGTGATTAAGCTAGAGAAGGTGCAGAAAAGATTCACAAGGATGTTGCCTGGTTTGGAGGGCTTGAGTTATAAAGAGAGATTGGATAGGCTGGGTCTGTTTTTGCTGAAGCAAGGAGGCTGAGAGGGGACATGATAGAAGTATATAAAATTATGAGAGACATAGATAGGGTAGATAGCCAGAGTCTGCTTCCCATGGTAGGGGTGACTAAAACTAGAGGGCATAGATTTAAGGTGAGAGGGAGGAGGTTTAAAGGGGATCAAAGGGGTAAATTTTTCACACAAAGAATAGTGGGTATCTGGAATGAGCTGCCTGAGGAGGTGGTGGAGGCAGGAACAGTAGCGACATTTTAGAGGCATCTGGACAGGTACTTGAATGAGCAAGGCATAGAGGGATATGGAATTAATGCAAGCAGGTGGGATTAGTATAGATAGGCATTATGGTCGGCATGGATGTGGTGGGCCGAAGGGCCTGTTTCTATGCTGTACGACTCTATGACTATGACTCTATGACTCTTGTGTGCCCCCAAGCTGCAGCGGTACCCCTGCCAGTGCCAGCAGCTCCCTCTCTCTCTGCTGCTCTTCCTCCCCAATGGGGGCCTGGAAGCCAGGGTGAGTGAGGCTTATGACAGGTTCCCTCTCCCTGACTGCAAGGCCTGCACAGCAAATGGCTCCCCCCCCACCTCCCCTCACTCGTGACTTTCAATGAGTTGGCACTGCCCCAATGGCAGATCTGCCACCTTGGCCCCCACTCCTTACAGTGTTTCCCGATGCCCTCCCTCCTCCACCCTCAATGCCAAGCGACGCTGTCTCACCCGATGGCTTTCCAGTAAAGCCAACACTCAGCTCCTGCCTCCTTGTCACCAAGCCAGGCCCTGAAGCCCCGTGGTTCTCGTGCACCATCAGTTAAATGCAAAATGGAGAATAAAATTGCTATCTATTGGGCTCGAGTACCTTAATTGCCTTGCTGCCTGGAGGATGTGTGAAGTCCGCGCTCCATGTTGGCTGCCGACAATAAAATCTGGAAGGGACATCAAAATGTCAGACTTCCTGTCTGACTTCTTACGTCCCTATTTTATACCCTTCAGCCCCCACCTCCATTCCCATCTCAAACAGTCCTTTAAAATTCCAGCCACGATGTTAAACAAGCAGACTGACAGCAATGGGGCAGTTTAGTGGTTGAGAAAAGTGATGGGGATGTAGAGTTGGATATCATCAAAATAAATGACCCCATGCCTGTGGTTCATGTTGCTGGGGGCAGCATGTAGATAAGGAAGTGGGGTGGGGAGGGAGCTAAGGATAAATCCTTGGGGGCCCTTGTAAATGATATTAGAGAAAAACATTGTTGGAATTTCACTGGCTCTGTTGATAGGAATGGAGTCATTGAGCTGGACAATGGAGGAGAGGCAATTGAGGAGGATGTCATATTCTACTGTTTGGAATGCTGCAGAAGGGTTGAAGAACAGGAAGAGAGATAATACACCATTGTCACAGCGAAAGACAATGTCATTTTTGACTTTGACCATGGTGTTATGGGAAGAATTGAAGTCAGTGTGGATTTGAACAGTGACTTTCAGTAGTGATGGCCGCAGAGCTGGAGGCCACAAGTTTAAATAATTTAATGAGGAAAGGGAGGTCAGCGATGGAACAGAAGTTGGAAAGAGCAGATGGGCCAAGGATGGGTTTTTTTGATTATGGTGGAATGACAGCCATCATGAAGGGGAGAAGGATGGGCCTAGCAAAGGTAACCATTGACAAAAGAAGCTAGCATCTTGTCCGAAAAAGGAGCTGAGTTATTAGAGGTGTGTGGAGGGAAGGCAAGGAAACAGGTAAGTCTCACTGCTGAGATCAATTTGAAAAGGCTCTGAAGATTACTGGAAAGACTGAATTTGGTGCCCATCTCTAGTTTCCCTTACAAAGTGGTGTGCTTTCATCTTGAATCAGCAGTACATGCTGAGAAAGTGCTTCCACAAAGCCGTTAGGTGGAGAGTTGCAGGACTTTAATTCAACAAAGACAAAGGAATAACAATATATTTCTAAGTCAGGGTGATGTATGATTTGGAAGTGAACTTAGAGCTGATGGTATTCCCATGCATTTGCTGCCCTTATCCTTCTGGGTGGTGGAGATCACAGGTTTTGGAGGTGCTGCCGAAGAAACCTTGGCTATTAGCGACAGTACATCTTATAGATAGTACACACTGCAGCCACAGTATGTTGATGGTGGAGGGAGTGAATATTCAGGCTAGTGGATGAATTGCTGATCAAGTGAACTGGTTGTTCTGGATGATGGGGAGTGTTTTGAGCATTACTGCACTTGTACCCATCCAGCCAAAAGCAGAGCATTCCATCTCACTCTTAACATCTGCCTTGCAGGTAGTGGAGAGGCTTTGGGAAAAGTGACAAAGGTTCAGGGATAAGGTTAATGAAAACTGGGGTGCTTGAGGACTTAGGCTGGAAGAAGCTGAGGATGGTGTAAGAGCAGCTGTGTTGATGGTCATAGTCTTCAAGGTGAAGAAATCTATAAGCTTCTTACATTTGGTGTTTGACATGTGGCTGGAGGGTTTGGGGGAGAGGGATTTGAGGGAGATGGTCATGGAAAAAAAGTGTCTAGAGTAGTTCTTGCTGTCTAAGATGATACTTAAGTCGTAATCAGTTTTGGCTGAGGCCAGTGAAGCACTGTAATGCTTGATGAAATCAAGCCAGATCTGGCAATTAGTGACTAACACAGCTGTATAGAAAGTTCACTCAAGTTTTCACTCCTCCGACTTAGAAGATGGGCAATTGGGGCTGTCCCAAAGGATTGACAGAGCCAAGTTACCTTGATTGATTTATTGGGAACAAGGGTGTCAAAGGCAGAGGAATGAGAAATGAGAAAGCAGGAAATTGGCAGAACTGTTGTGACATGCATTCAGTAACAGGAAAGGGAGTTGGAAATTTGTGAGTAAGTTTGTAAGGAAGCATGGTGAGAGCTTTTTCCATGGATGAACAGTGAGACTAGTGGGATTAGTTGGGGCAAGGGGAACATGCTTGGTATGGAAAATGGTCAAAGATAACTTTTATCAGTACTTGAAACCTTAGAAGCAGAGAGGCAATTTATAGGGCTGCAGAGGGAAGAAAAGCCAATTTCTCCCTGGGTTGGGGTTGTAGGGATAGGCGCTTTCGGTGGAATCCAGTTATATTTACTTACTCCATTGGAAGGAGAAGAGGTGAAGAATAAGGTTTCTTCAGGGCCTTGATGTGCCTCCTCATTGCTGTTGTATTGGCAAGGCACCACTTCAATATTCCAACTGGCAGCATAGGGATGGAGCCATTAATGCAACTTGCATACACAGGCTTGGTCATTCAAATGATTCCATGCCCAGCCTAGAGTGAAAGCTGGACCTTCTCTGCAGCACTTGTGCCAACAGAGTTGGCCTCCAGGAATTTCAGAGCTATAATCACGTAATATATATACAGAATATAATGTAAACAATGTATGTTTCAGCATGTTGACTATTCAGAATATGTTTTTCTTCTCTGTCGTTATAATTCTTTTGCTCTGTGCATTTTCATCTATTTTTCATTTCATTCATCATTGCATACTTGGTACTTATCCACAGTTCACCTTACAAATAAAGTCAGGCAGATAGTGAGGAAACACATCTCACTGTTTTCAGGAGACAATAGCATTTGCTCTGGGTGAGGAATCTCACAGGACTTTGATTGTACAAAAAGCCCGCAGTTTTTTTCAAAAGGAAATATTTGGTAGTTTGCCAATTCAAGCACAGACTATGCTTCCAGTCTTCACTTTAACTTTGCTGTTTTAACTGTATCTGTTCTAGCGGGATAAAATTAGATCAATTACATCACAAACCATAGTTCTTTATGACCGTGTGTTTGTGAGGGGGACAAGTTAATAAGACTGTAAAGGTTGTCTTCAGAGAAGTTAGATTATAGTTTGTTTTGTGTTAAAAGCTAAGATAAATTTGAGTAGCAATGAACCATCATAATAAGTGGTCCATGGTGTTAATGCAATTTAACTGTGGACAAAACACAAAGGGGTAGAATTTCCTCAGGGGTCCTCCTGATGTGCTGCCATAATATTTGAAGGATGCAGTTTTTTGCTCTGTAGAACCGTGGAGGAAATAAAAGCAATTCATGGTAATGGTGCTAATGCACCAATAACTTGATTGATTATATGGTGGTGTTCCAATCTGAACACTATATCATCAATATTGTTACTGTACTTTGAAGAAAGTACAGCAGTGATGTTGATTTGGTAATCAGTAAAGGGGATCCTGTCTCATATTCTATAAACAATCACAAATCTTTACAATATGTGATTTTCCAGATTGTCATTTTTATCCTGCAACTGAAAAAGCAATTGAAAAATTCACTGGACTCACACAAGACCAGAGATTAAAAGAATGTTTCCCCCCAGTTAACTGGATTTTATTAAACACACTACCAGAGTAAGTAGACAATTCTTAGTCAATTGATTATAAAGGCACTGGCTCAACACCTGTTGACAAAGGGCATTGGGGATTGTAGAAATGTTAGTATATCTATTTCATTCACATAAGAATTAGGAAAAGAGCATAGACATTTATGCTTGGTTAGCAAATGTATTTGTGTGGACAAGCACCAATTTGAATCTTGTGAATGCCTGACCTCCGAATATAATGTGTGGAGGAACTGTGAAAGGACTGGGCTTTAAGCTTTCTTATCTTTATGGGCTGTTACTAGAGCTGGAATTTAATGCTGTTCTCCATCTTTTTCTTACTACCCAGAAACAGAAGGCATGATAATGATATTAGGAGGGAGGATTAATCATGCTCCCATACAGAGAGTGAAAGATGACTATTGAAATTTTGTTTTATTTTTATTTTCTCTTCATGCTGAGAAATGCTTGATCTCAACTCGACAACTACCCACTGAAGCATATCTTAAAATTAGGAATTCACTGTACATGGTCTCCCGTCTAATAACTTCATTGCACAGCATGGTGCAATATTCCTGAGAGTGAACCTCAAGGAAAACATTGGTGGAATTGTGATCATCAACAAAAGGGTAGAGCCTTAAACTCTGTTGTAACAATTTATTTCCCAGTGGCTTTGCTGAAGTGAAACATTTTGACTATGATGGATTATCTTATCTGTCTTGCTGGCCATTGTAGCTGCAAGGTTAAAATCTAGGTCCATTTCCTGAAAATGGCTAGCCCATTCAATATACAACTGAGGACCTTGACAGGTTGTCTATATGGATATCAATGGGATATGTACATATAACTAGAAATTCTGTGGCAGATTGTCCCTTCCATTGTGTTCTAAAATATTGTTGTAAGTAGGTGACAATAGCATTGTTACATTGGTAATCAGGTGCAACAGGATAGTTTGAAGTAAATTACTGGGGGTGAGGGGGTTGGTTGAGGAAGTCAAGCCATTTAATTTCAAGACCCATATCCCATCGAACTTTTTGATATTTATATTTGATTGGCAATGGTATTTGTGTGAGTAAACACAATTTTGAACCCTGTCAATGGATGATCACCGAATGTAGGTAATGGAATATACATTTTTAATGTGTCTTAGGGTGTTTTATTACATTAAAGGCACTATATGAAAAGGAATAAAACCAGATGGACCACCCATCATTGACCTAGGCACTGGAAATGGCAACAGCAAACCCAGCCCTGCAAAGTCCTCCTGACTAACATCTGGGAGCTTGTTCCAAAATTGGGAGAGCTGTCCCACAGACTAGTCAAGCAACAGCCTGACATAGTCATACTCACACTCACAGAATCATACTTTGCAGACAATGTTCCAGAAACCGCGATCACCATCCCTGGGTATGTCCTGTCCCACTGGCAGGACAGACCCACCAGAGGTAGCGGCACAGTGGTATACAGTTGGGAGGGAGTTGCCCTGGGAGTCCTCAACATCGACTCCGGACCCCATGAAGTCTCATGGCATCAGGTCAACATGGGCAAGGAAACCTCCCACAGATTACCACCTATCGCCCACCTTGGCTGCTGAATCAGTGCTTCTCCATGTTGAACACCAATTAGAAGAAGCACTGAGGGTAGAAAGGGCACAAAATGTTCTCTGGGTGGGGGACTTCAATATCCATCACCAAGAGTGGCTCGGTAGCACCACTACTGGCCGAGTCCTAAAGGACATAGCTGTTAGACTGAGTTTGCGGCAGCTGGTGAGGGAACCAGCAAGGGGGAAAAGCCTACTTGACCTCGTGCTCACAAATCTACCTGTTGCAAATGCATCTGTCCATGACAGTATTGGTAGGAGCGACCACCGCACAGTCCTTGTGGAGACAAAGTCCCATCTTCACACTGAGGATACCCACCATCATGTTGTGTGGCACTACCACCATGCTAAATGGGATAGATTTCGAACAGATCTAGCAACTCAAAACTGGGCATCCATGTGGTGCTGTGGGCCATCATCAGCAGCAGAATTGTACTCAACCACAATCTGTAACCTCAAGGCCCGGTATATCCCCCACTCTAGTGCTCCAATCAACCCTGGTTCAATGAAGAGTGCAGGAGTGCATGACAGGTGCAGCACCAGGCATACTGAACAGTGAGGTGTCAGTCTGCTGAAGCTACAACACAGAACTACTTGCATGCCAAATAGCGTAAGCAGCATGCAATAAATAGGGCTAAGCAATCCCACAATCAATGGATCAGATCCAAGCTCTGCAGTCCTGCCACATCCAGTTATGAATGGTGGTAGACAATTAAACAACTAACAGGAGGAGGAAGCACCACAAATATCCCCATCCTCAAAGATGGGGGTGCCCAGCACATCAGTGCAAAAGACGAGGCTGAAGCATTTGCATCCATGTTCATCCAGAGGTGCCAAGTGGATGATCCATCTCAGCCTCCACCTGAAGTCCCCAGCATCACAGATGCCAGTCTTCAGCCAATCCGATTCACTCCATGTGATATCAAGAAATGGCTGAAGGCACTGGATACTACAAAGGCTATGGGCCCTGACAACATTTCAGTGATGGTACCGAAGACTTGTGCTCCAGAACTAGCCATGCCCCTAGCCAAACTGTTCCAGTACAGCTCCAACACTGGCATCTACCCTGCAAAGTGGAAAATTGACCAGGTAAATCCTGTGTACAAAAAGCAGGACAAATCTAACCAGGCCAATTACCACCCTATCAGCCTATTCTCGATCATCAGTAAAGTGATGGAAGGGGGCGTCGATAGTGTTATCAAGCGGCACTTGCTCAGCAGTAACCTGCTCACTGACGCTAAGTTTGTGTTCCGCTAGGGCCACTCAGTACCTGACTTCATTACAGCCTTGGTCAAAACATGGACAAAAGAGCTGAACTCAAGAGAGTGTCTGCCCTTGACATCAAGACAGCATTTGACCGAGTATGACATTAAGGAGCCCTAGCAAAACTGGAGTCAATGAGAATCAGGCGGAAAACTGTCCACTGGTTGGAGTCATACCGAGCACAAAGGAAGATGGTTGTGGTTGTTGGAGGTCAATCATCTCAGTCCCAGGACATCACTGCAGGGTAGTGTCCTAGGCCCAACCATCTTCAGCTGCTTCATCAATGACCTTTTCTCTATCATATGGTCAGAAGTGGGGATATTTGCTGATGACTGCACCATTCGCGACTCATCAGATATTGAAGCAGCACAAGCCCATATGCAGCAAGACCTGGACAACATTCAGGCTTGTGCTGATAAGTAGCAAATAACATTCACACCACACAAATGCCAGGCAATGACCATATACATCTTACCATCGCCCCATTGACATTAATGGCATTACCATCGCTGAATTCCTCCACTATCAACATCCTGGGGGTTACCATTGACCAGAAACTGAACTGGACCAGCCACATAAATACTGTGGCGACAAGAGTAGGTCAGAGGCTGGGAATTCTGCGACGAGTAACTCACCTCCTGTCTCCCCAGTGCCTGTCCACCATCTACAAGGCACAGGTCAGGATTGTGATGGAATACTCTCCACTTGCCTGGATGGTTGCAGCTCCAACAATACTCAAGAAGCTCAACACCATCCGGGACAAAGCAGCCCGCTTGATTGGCACTCCATTTACCACCTTCCACATTCACTTCCTCCACCACCGACGCACAGTGGCAGCAGTGTGTACCATCTATAAGATGCACTGCAGCAACTCACCAAGGCTCCTTCGACAGCACCTTCCAAACCCGCGACCTCTACCACCTAGAAGGACAAGGCAGCAGATGCATGGGAACACCACCACCTGCCAGTTCCCCTCCAAGCCACACACCATCCTGACTTGGAACTATATCACCATTCCTTCACCGTCGCTGGGTCAAAATCCTGGAACTCCTTTCCAAACAGCACTGTTGGTGTTACTACACCCCAAGGACTACAGCGGTTCAAGAAGGCAGCTCACCACCACCTTCTCAAGGCCTAGCCAGTGACACCCACATCCCCCGAACGAATAAAAAAAAATCTATAAATGAAAATTGTCATATATATTTAAAAGATTTTATGGTACATCTGAGGCTGACTTTCTCTCAGGCAAGTCATTCTGAAGCCATCAGAGATAGGGCTAAGGCAGAGACTGACATGTGCAACTAATCAGGGCCCATGTTTCAAGGTTTCAGTTTTATATTGAATGCTAGCACAGAGATGCAAGTCTGTTAAGTATATAATTATTGTAAAATTATTGTTTGTTCATGTTATCATTCGTTTATTTGTTTACTATTCAATTAATCTGTGTCGTAGTTTATACACTAAAAACTACACTTTGACAGAGTGTTTACTCTTGTGCCTAGCAAAGATGTAAACAATCCCATGGCGGCATATGAAATATCCAGTCAGCCAATCACAGTAATAACAGCAACTTGGATTATATAGCATCTTTAACATATTAAACATACCAAGGTGCTTCACAAGAGTGTTATGAAGCAAATTTGACTCCGAACCACATAAGGTGATATTAGAGCAGATGGCCAAAAGCTTGGTCAAAGAGGTAGGTTTTAAGAGTGTTTTAAAGGAGGAAAGTGAGGTAGACAGGCAGAGAGGTGTAGGGAGGGTATTCCAGAGCTTAGGGCCTAAGCAGCTGAAGGCATGGCAACCAATGGTGGAGCACTTAAAATCGGAGATGCTCAAGAGGCCAGAATTAGGTGAGTAGAGATATCTCGCAGTGTTGTGAGGCTGCAGGAGATATTAGAGATGGAGAAGGGGAGAGACTATGGACGAGTTTGAAAACAGGATGAGAATTTGAACATTGAGGCATTGTTTAACTGAGAGCCAGTGTAGGTCAGTGAGTCCCACAGCTACCTCGACTACACTTCTTCACACTCTACCTCCTGTAAGGACTCCATTCCATTCTCCCAGTTTCTCCGTCTCCGACGCATCTGCTCTGATGATGCTACCTTCCATGACGGTGCTTCTGATATGACCTCCTTTTTCCTCAACCGAGGATTTCCCCCCACTGTGGTTGACAGGGCCCTCAACCGTGTCCGACCCATTCCCCGCACCTCTACCCTCACCCCTTCCCCTCCCTCCCAGAACCGTGACAGGGTTCCCCTTGTCCTCACTTTTCATCCCACCAGCCTCCATATCCAAAGGATCATCCTCCGCCATTTTCGCCACCTCCAGCGTGATGCCACTACCAGTCGCATCTTCCCCTCCCTTCCCCTGTCAGCATTCCGAAGGGATCGTTCCCTCCGCGACACCCTGGTCCACTCCTCCATTACCCCCACCACCTCGTCCCCGTCCCAGGGCACCTTCCCTTGCAATCGCAGGAGGTGTAATACCTGCCCATTTACCTCCTCTCTCCTCACTATCCCAGGCCCCAAACACTCCTTTCAGGTGAAGCAGCGATTTACTTGTACTTCTTTCAATGTAGTATACTGTATTCGCTGCTCACAGTGTGGTCTCCTCTACATTGGGGAGACCAAGCGCAGACTGGGTGACCGCTTTGCGGAACATCTCCGCTCAGTCCGCAAGCAGGACCCTGAGCTTCCGGTTGCTTGCCATTTCAACACTCCCCCCTGCTCTCATGCTCACATCTCTGTCCTGGGATTGCTGCAGTGTTCCAGTGAACATCAACGCAAGCTCGAGGAACAGCATCTCATCTACCGATTAGGCACACTACAGCCTGCCGGACTGAACATTGAGTTCAATAATTTCAGAGCATGACAGCCCCCCACTTTACTTTCATTTTTAGTTATTTTTTCTTCCTTTTTTTTTGCATTCCTTTTTACATTTTTTGCATTTATTTCATTTCATCTTAGTTTGTTCAGTTTGCTTACCCACTGTTTTTTTCAGGTTGTTTTTCTTCAGGTTTGCACTTGCTGATGTTCTATATTCAGTATATTCACACCTAATCTGTACTAATGCTTTGTCTTTCAAAATACCATTAACATATTGTTTGCCTTTGCTCTGTGACCTTTTGGTCAGCTATGTGGCCTGGTCCAATCTGCACCTTCTCCTTTGTTATCTCTTGCCCAACCCCCACCTCACTTGTTTATAATCTGTGACTTTTCTAATATTTGTCAGTTCCGAAGAAGGGTCACTGACCCGAAACGTTAACTCTGCTTCTCTTTCCACAGATGCTGCCAGACCTGCTGAGTGAATCCAGCATTTCTTGTTTTTGTTTCAGATTTCCAGCATCCGCAGTATTTTGCTTTTATTTTAGGTCAGTGAGTGCATGGGTTATGAGTGAATAGGACTTGGTGCGAGTTAGGACACAGGCAGCAGTTTCGGATGACTTCAAGTTTACAGAAGGTAGAACATGGGAGGTTGGTTAGAGTGTATTGGAATAGTCTAGTCTTGAGGTAACAAAGGTATGGATGAAGTTTCAGCAGCAGATCACCTGGAGTAGGGATGGAATTGGGTGATGTTGCAGAGGTGAAAATAAGTAGTCTTAGTGATGGTGCAAATATGTGGTCGGAAGATCATCTCAGTCAAATATGACACCAAGGTTGTGAACAGACTGGTTCAGCCTCACACTGTTGCCAGAGAGAGGAATGGGGTTGGTAGCTTGGGAACAGAGTTTGGAGTGAGATCCGAAGACAGTAGTATCATTCTTCTCAATATTTAATTGCAGGAAATTTCTGCTCATCCAGTACTGAATGTCAGACAAGCAATCTGATAATTTAGCGACAGTGGAGGAATTAAGAGAGGTGGTGATGGTGAGAAAGATTTGGGTGTCATCAGCATACATGTTTTTTTGATGATGTCGCTGAGGGGAAGTAGATAGATGAGAAACAGAAGAGGGCCAAGGATAGATCCTTGGAGGACACCAGAGGTAATGGTCCAGGATTGGGAAGAGAAGCTATTGCAGGTGATACTCTGGCTACGATTAGATAGATAAGAATGGAACCAGGTGACAGAGTGCCCCCCAGCTGGATGACTGTGGAGAGACTTTAGACACAGAAACATAGAAAATAGGAGCAGGAGTAGGCCATTCGGCCCTTCGGGCCTGCTCCACCATTCAAAATAGATCATGGCTGATAGTCTAATTCAGTACCCTGTTCCCACTTTCTCCCCATATCCCTTGATCCCTTTGGCATTAAGAAATATATCTATCTCCTTCTTGAATATATTTAATGACTTGGCCTCCACTGCCTTCTGCAGTACAGAATTCCACAGGTTCACCACCTTCTGAGTGAAAACATTTCTCTTCATCTCGGTTCGAAATGGCATACCCTCTATCCTGAGACTGTGACCCCTGGTTCTGGACTCCCCAGCCATTGGGAACATCCTCCCTGCATCTAGATTGTCTTGTCCTGTTAGAATTTTATAGGTTTCTATGAGATCCCCTCTCATTCTTCTAAACTCTAGTGAATATAGGCCTAGTCGGCCCAATCTCTCCTCGTACGTCAATCCTGCTATCACAGGAATCAGCCTAGTAAATCTTATTTGTACTCCCTCCATGGCAAGAACATCCTTCCTCAGATAAGGAGACCAAAACTGCACATAATACTCCAGATGTGGTCTCACCAAGGCCCTGTATAACTGCAGTAAAACATCTTTGCTCCTGTACTTAAATCCTCTTGCAATGAAGGCCAACATACCATTCGCCTTCCTAATTGCTTGCTGCACCTGAATGCTTGTTTTCAGCGACTGGTGGACAAGGACACCCAGGTCTCGTTGCACCTCCCCCTTTCCCAATCTATCACCATTCAGATAATAATCTGCCTTTCTGTTTTTACAACCAAAGTGGATAACCTCACATTTATCCACATTATACTGCATCCGCCATGTATTTGCCCACTCACCCAACTTGCCCAAATCACATTGGAGCCTCTTTGCATCCTCCTCACAGGTCACATTCCCCCCCAGCTTTGTGTCGTCTGCAAACTTGGAAATGTTACATTTAGTTCCCTCACCCAAGTCATTAATATATATTGTGAATAGCTGCAGCCCAAGCACTGATCCCTGTGGTAACCCACTAGTCACTGCCTGCCACCTGGAAAAAGACCCATTTATTTCTACTGTCTGTTTCCTGTCTTTCAACCAATTCTCAATCCATGCCAGTATATTACCCCCAATCCCATGTGCTTTAATTTTGCACACTAACCACTTATGTGGGACCTTATCAAAAGCCTTCTGAAAATCCAAATACACCACATCCACTAGTTCTCCCTTATTTATTCTACTAATTACATCCTCAAAAAACTCCAGTAGATTTGTTAAGCATGATTTCCCTTTCGTAAACCCATTCTGACTTTGCCCAATCCCGTTTATGCTTTCTAGGTGTTCTGCTATCACATCCTTTATAATAAACTCTAGCATTTTCCCCACTACTGATGTAAGGCTAACTGGTCTGTTGTTCCCTGTTTTTTCTCTCCCTCCTTTTTTAAATCATGGGGTTACATTTGCCACCCTCCAATCTGTAGAAACTGCTTCAGAGTCTAAAGAACTTTGGAAGATATATACCAATGCATCCACTATTTCTAGGGCCACTTCCTTTCGTACTCTGGGGTGTAGATTATCAGGCCCTGGGGATTTGTCTGCCTTTAACCCCATTAATTTCCCTAGCACTATTTTTTTACTAATACTGATTTCCTTCAGTTTCTCCCTCTCATTAGACCTTTGGTTCCCTAACATTTCCGGGAGGTTATTTATGTCCTCCTTTGTGAAGACGGAACCAAAGTATGTGTTTAATTATTCTGCCATTTCTTTGTTCCCCGTTATAATTACCCCCGTTTCTGACTGTAAGGGACTTACATTTGTCTTCACGAATCTTTTTCTCTTCATATATTTATAGAAGCTTTAACAGTCAGTTTTTATGTTCCCCGCAAGTTTCCTCTCATACTCTATTTTCCCCCGCTTAATCAACCTCTTTGTCCTCCTTTGCGGAATTCTAAACTGCTCCCAATCCTCAGATTTGCTGCTTTTTTCCTGCAATTTTATATGTCTCCTCTTTGGATCTAATACTATCCCTAATTTCTTTTGAAAGCCACAGTTGAGCCACCTTTCCGGTTTTATTTTTGCGCCAGACAGGAATGAATAATTGTTGTAATTCATGCACACGTTCTTTAAATATTATCCATTGCCTATCCACCATCAACTCTTTTAGTAAAGTTTCCTAATCTACCACAGCCAACTCGCGCCTCATACCTTCGCAGTTTCCTTTATTTAGATTCAGGGCCCTAGTTTCGGATTCAACTACTTCACTCTCCATCTTAATGAAGAATTCTATCATGTTATGGTCGCTCCTCCCCAAGGGACCCTGCACAACAAGATTGTTAATTAATCCTTTCTCATTGCACAATACCCAGTCTAGGATAGCCTGTTCTGTAGTTGGTTCCTCAACGTAATGGTCTGAAAAACCGTCATGTACATACTCCAGGAAATCCTCCTCTATTGTATTATTGCTAATTTGGTTTGAGAAAGGTGTGGTCAGCTGTGACAAAAGCTGCAGACACATCAAGAAGGATGATGAGGGATAGTTTACCCTTGTCACATCACATAAGACTTTGATAAGAGCTATTACGGTACTGTGGCAGGAATGGAAACCTGATTTGAGCGAATCATACTTGGAGTTCCGGGAAAGATGAACACAGATTTGGAGGGGAGGGGGGGTGGGGGGGGGGGTGACAATACGTTCAAAGACTTTGGAGAGGAAAGGAAATTTGGAGATGGGGTGGTAATTTGCAAGGGTTCGCTGTTCGACTCCTGGGTTCAGAACATTTATTTAGGCACTGAGCAGGTAAAAGATTAGTAAAGAACTGTCACAATGGGGCATCACTTGAGAAAGCAGTGTGTGGCACTCAACCTGAGGAAAATATTACATAGAAAAACCTAAAAGTGTAACAGTAACATTGCCTACAACTGATATAAAGTACATTGAGATGGTGATTTTGAACCTCAAATTAGCTTGCTGTTGTCAAATATATTGTTTAAAAGGGAGTTCCTTGAATAGGAAAGTGAAGGAAAGAAAATTGCAGACTGGTTCCAAAACTTGGATTGGATACCCATTACGAATAACCTGCAGCATTACAGCATGCTAGAGTGAGATTTTCTCCTGCATGGTCCACAAAACCCAGCTATATTTTTTATGTGCTGCCTGTGTACTGTAACTAAGTCAAGCAATGAGCAGTGGCATGATGTTTAGAACTGGGGACAGGTGGAAAAAAAACTAAGAAATTAAAACACTGAAAAAGCCATGGATAGTAAATACAAATAGTAAAGACCCATACACTTGGCTTTCTGTTGGAATCAATGTGCTTCACCTGATATTAAAAATATAATTATATTGCTATTCTTCTTTTTTCTTTTGGGCCTCCTTATCTCGAGAGACAATGGATACGCGCCTGGAGGTGGTCAGTGGTTTGTGAAGCAGCGCCTGGAGTGGCTATAAAGGCCAATTCTGGAGTGACAGGCTCTTCCACAGGTGCTGCAGAGAAATTTGTTTGTTGGGGCTGTTGCACAGTTGGCTCTCCCCTTGCGCCTCTGTCTTTTTTCCTGCCAACTACTAAGTCTCTTCGACTCGCCACAATTTAGCCCTGTCTTTATGGCTGCCCGCCAGCTCTGGCGAATGCTGGCTATAAAATTGCTATAAAACTACAGAAAGAGCAAGGTTGGCTGTATACTGTATTTCATTTCTCCAAAAGCTACAAGGATTCCACCCTTGCCAACGGGTTCTTGATGGTGAAAGGGTAAACACTATTTGCTCATCATCATCTTTTTGATAGAAACATTAAACAACATTGTTAAATGATCATAAACTGTGCAATTGAACACCTGAAAAAAAATCCAACAAAATAAACATAAATGGCTGCACTGCAAGACAGGTCAATGATCGTAATGTAGCCCAATGCAGTAAGTACAGCTGAGTGCTATTCACCTGGGTCCTCCAGAACAGTGAGTGTGATAAATCATCTGTCGCCCTACTGCTGCAGCATAGTTAAGATTAATGACAGTCTACTGTAAACCTGCCAGCTAGGAAGATTTCAGTGATAGTGGGGGATGTGTGATAAAATGCATAGCGGAAATATTATAAACTCTTGGATGGGGACCAAGACCTCACCTCTAATATAACAATATTAGGGAGTGCTGCCTGTGATGACATTTGGGTATTTGGCTCATTGCACTGGCAGCTACAGAAATTATCTTCCTAAAAGCAAACGTCACAGGTGAAGTTGATCTGTCACATTCCATCAGAGGTAATTACCACGGGGACCACGCACCAGTAGGGAAAGAGGAAAAGGAAGGTATATTAAAGTGCAAACTAGCTTCTGCGACTACTTTACACTTTTCAACCTATATTAGTCTTTGAAAGGAAAGATGAGGAGTAAGGATTTGAGTTGTTAGTGAATCATAGACAAAGGCATTTAACATTTTTGTTCAGACCTTTATTGCATTGCCTGATTAAAATTGAATGCAGTTCGATCAAACCCCTGAAGTGGCAGGGCTATGAAACTACAGGAGACTCTGCTTTGTTGATTGACACAACAAAGTGAATGGTCACATTGAAACATTAAGGGAACTTTGAAATTAGTGCCACAGTGGAAAAGTGGATTGATGTTCGCGATCCCAGGCCCACTGTTTGCGTGTTCCATCACTACAGTCAAAGCATGATATGCTCCCATTATTACGACAGGATGAAATTGGAATTGATGGTGAATTTAACAATGTTCTCTTAAAGCTGACTTTCACACAGCTTTAAATTACCGGGTAAACTGATGCTATTATTCTGTAGTGAGACATGAAAAATATCACTTACTGTGATAATATCGTGCTTAGCTATACTGTGGTAAATCTACATCAGTTCCCTGGGAGAGGAAGCCAGAAAAAACTATCAAAGATTATCCTACAATCCAAGACTTTTGCTCTGTGGGGTAAAAATTGATATCGATGAATAACGAATGGCAAGTCATCAGTGTACACATGAACAGAGAGGCTTGAGATGAGTCCAAAATTGGGCTTTGTCCTCATTTACATTATTTGGGTGAGCTGCCGGTGCCTGTCATGGCTCATTAGACAGCTCACTGTTGTGGGACAACCTTAAGTGGACCACCTTAAGAAGCTGTAAGTGAAGGTCACCGGAGGAAGTGATGTCGCATCACACATGACCAGGGAGTTGTGGGTTTAGCCCAACAGAATGAGATGTGTGTTGGTGTGGCTCCTGTAGTAAATGCATGTTCTAGTTAAGTTATAATTTTAAAAAAACACATTTTCTTTGGCTATTACTGTGAATCTTACAATAGTTTGATTACCAAAGGAACAAACAATATTACATGTGGCAACGTTTGGGCTAACAATGACCTTCCCATCTAGAGGTCAACTGAGGCCCTTAAGTAGCATATTGGTGGACATTTAAGGGCCTCTTCTTGCTTCTGCTGGGATCTTAACAGTGGCGGGGGGGGCCTCTGCCGCACAGGGAGGATACCTTGTAAAAAAGGCACCCTCCCTGTGGGCTTTGGAGAGGGGGTCACTCCTTTGTGGGCAATTTGTGGCAGAGGACGCCCCCGGGAACAACTATAGCCCTGGGACCCCCCCCCCCTCCCCCCCTCCTCCCCCTAGACTGCATGACCACCACCCACCCCACCTTGCCGGGACCTTCCAGACTGGCCCCGGTGACCCCACCTCATATCCCTGTGTTCTGGCGTTCCAGCGCTGGGCCTGTGTCCGAGACCTCTGCAGTACCAGCAGTGACCACTGCTCCTGGTGGCGCTGCTGATATGTTTGAGCTGCCAGCCTTGTGATTGGCTGGCAGCTCTTAGAGGCGGGTCCACAACCCTATAAAGTCTTTAAAGGGACCAGGAACCCGCCTCCGAAAACTTTGACCCCAAAAGACCAGGAGATCGCTCTGGGGGGCTGAAAAAATGTAGAAGCGGGGTTCCCCCTGCCTTTTTCGGCCTGGCGCCGGAAGCCCGCCTCCTGCACAAAATCTAGCCCAGTGTCTGAATTTAAAATTTAAACTGTTTCAACAGTGGATGGAACTGCATTTCCTGGATCAAGAGCTGAACGAACCAGAAAAACAAGCTGTGAAAATCAAGATCGCACTGAGCAATGAGGACTGCAACTGATCAACACATCAGGATTGTCAGCTGAGGATCAGAAGGACCCTAGCAAGATAAGGACATTGCTGGAGCAGCAACTCAAGGTGAAGGTCAATTTTCGAATACATAGGCTTGAGCTTCTGCCTTACCGGCAAAGGCAAAATCAGTCCATTGACCAGTTTGTGGCACTGCGCAGTGACAAATCTCAAGAATGCAACTTCACAGATATTGCATTGTTGGAATGGATTATAGAATTAGTAATCTATACTACCCCACTATAGGCCTTTCAAAATGACCTGCTAAAAAGAAGCATTGATGCACTATTCAATGATGGAAGGAAATTTGAAGTCATCATGGCTGAGTGCCAACAGTTACAAGCATTGGGGGTGGCTATGACAATTGGTATGGTAACCAAGGCTCAGAAGTCTGCTAAGTCTTGTGGCAAATGTGGCCTGACTCATCCAACTCGCAGTTGTCCGGCGAACCAGGACCAGTGCAAAGCTTGTGGCATGGCAGTGCAGAAGAATGGTGGCAGATCATCTGTGCAGAGAACATCTGCAAGACAGGATAGCAAATGCAACAAGAGGTATCCCAACACACAGCAAATGTCCAAGTAGGTGCATCAGGTCAGCAGAGAGACAAACTGCTAGGAGGACACGGGT
Organism: Heterodontus francisci; assembly: GCF_036365525.1. Lineage (NCBI taxonomy): Eukaryota > Metazoa > Chordata > Chondrichthyes > Heterodontiformes > Heterodontidae > Heterodontus > Heterodontus francisci. The sequence continues at coordinate 68,897,623 of NC_090375.1, read as the reverse complement.
GAAGAGTGAATTCATGCGAACAGCTAGCAACCATTTCACATAGTTAATTCGGATCAACATGTCAATGCTGTTACTCAATCTGAGGCAATTGCCATGATTAGGATTATATGCCCACAGAAGAGAAGCAAGCATAAGCTCAGTGACAATCAACACTGGAACAAGTGCAAATATTCTGCCCATCCGTATACTGAAGGACATGTATTTAAAGAAATGGGAATTTGTAGTGCAACCCAGCCGAGGCTGACTACGACACAAAGATTGGCCGTGTGGTAGATAGCGAGGAGGATACTTGTAGGCTGCAGGAAGATATTGATGGTCTGGTCAGGTGAGCAAGAAAGTGACAAATGGAATTCAACCTGGAGAAGTGTGGAGGTCTGGAGAGGTCAAACAAGGCAAAGGAATACGCGATAAATGGGAGAATACTGAGGTGTAGAGGAAGTGAGGGACCTTGGAGTGAATGTTCACAGATCCCTGAAGGTAGCAGGACAGGTTGATAAGGTGGTTAAGAAGGCATATGGAATCCTTTCCTTTATTAGCTGAGGTATTGACTATAAGAGCAGGGAGGTTATGCTGGAACTGTATAACTCATTGGTTAGGCCACAACTTGAGTACTGCTTGCAGTTCTGGTCACCTCATTACAGAAAGGATGTAATTAAACTAGAGAGGGTATGGAAGACATTTACGAGGATGTTGCTGGGACTGGAAAAATACAGCTATGAGGAAAGATTGGCTCGTGCGGCGTTGTTCTCCTTGGAACAGAGAAGGCTGAGATCTGATTGAAGTGTACAAAATTTTGAGGGGCCTGGATAGAGTGGAGGTGAAGGGCCTATTTACCTTAGCAGAGAGGTCAGTGACTAGGGGACATAGATTTAAAGTGATTGGTAAAAAGATTAGCGGGGAGATGAGGAAACATTCTTTCAATCAGAAGATGGTGAGGGTCTGGAACTCAATGCCTGAAAGGGTAGTTGAGGCAGAAATCCTCAACTCATTCAAAAGGAATCTGGATATGCACCTCAAGTGCCATAATCTGCAGGGCTATGGAACAAATGCTGGAAGATGGGATTAGACTGGGTGGATCGTTTTTCAGTCAGCACAGACACGATGGGCCAAGAGGCCTCTTTCTGTGCTGTAAACTTTCTATGATTCTATGACTGCCTAGAATGGTTCTCCAATCAAGTGCATTGGAACAATAACCTTGCAGTGCAGCTATGGGAGCTCCGAATGGGTACCACAAATGTTTTACATTGTAGACACAACTAGACTAGCTGTCACAGGACTTCCAGTATGCCGAGGTCTACAAACTGTCACAGTACATGAAGTCAGGAACACACTGAAGATGGTAGAAAATATCCGGGTCGAGTGTATCAGGTCCGTCCAAGAAAAGGATGACACAAAGGCTGGGAGTCATGACATGAAGAGATGATGTGACTGGGAGTCTTTCCTCAAGCTTCAGTTCATTGCAGCAAGCACCCAGAGGCCAGAGGGGCTGCCCGAGATTGGTGATATTGCCAGTCATTCTTTTTCAAATTTTTCTAAATAAAGGAAGATGAAGGCATTGTATGACAGGCAAGCAGGACCAGAATTAGCTCGATTGCATGTTGAACCAAAGGTCAGAGCTCAATCATGCGTCGGGAGCTTGGTATCCTGCAGAGGTGGCTAGGATATGCGACCAGCCCAGATCATACGATGTCCAGACACCCAATGGTGTGATTCTCAGATGGAACCGAAGTCAGCTCAGAAAGCAGTACGACAACACTACATGTGACAACTCTGTGGCATCGCGGACATGTTCAAAGACAAAGTCTGAAGATGAATGTTAAAAAGTCAATGAGCACAGAGGAAGAACATGCTAACCAGAGTTCCAAGTCACCAGAGTCTCAGAGGAGTCATCAAGACGAACCCGGCTCTGGGAAGAGGTTTACAATAACAAAATTGGGATGAATAAGTAAACCTCCTCTACATTTTAGAGAGTGTTAAACTTGCTTACTTGAAAATAACATTCTGTTTTAATCATGTATAGTTAGTTGCAAACTGCAACATTATTATATCTTGAATATATGTTTTTATCTTTGGAAAAAAGGATTTTTTTTTATTCGTTCATGGAATGTGGGCACTGCTGTCTGGGCCAGCATTTATTGCCCATCCCTAATTGCGCTTTAGAAGGTGGTGTGAGCTGTCTTCTTGAACCATTGAAGTCATTGTGGTGTAGGTACATCCACAGTGCTGTAGGAAGGGACTTCCAGGATTTTGATCCAGCAACAGTTCCCAGCAATAGTTCTAAGTCAGGATGGTGCGTGGCTTGGAGGGGAACTTGCAGGTGGTGGTGTTCCCATGCATCTGTTGCCCTTGTCCTTCTAGGTGGTAGAGGTCACATGTTTGAAAGTGCTGTTGAAGGAGTCTTGGTGAGTTGCTGCAATTCATCTTGTAGATGGTACACACTGCTGTCACTGCGCATCAGTGATGAAGGGAGTGAATGTTGAAGGTTGTGGATGCTTTGTCTGGATGGAATCGAGCATCTTGCATGTTGTTGGAACTGCACTCATCCAGGCAAGTGGAGAGTATTCCATCACACTCCTGATTTGTGCCTTGTATTTGGTGGATAGGCATTGCGGAGACAGGAGGTGAGTTGCTCACTGCAGAATGCCCAACCTCTGACCTGTTTTTGTAGTCACAGTATTTATGTGGCTGATCCAGATCAGTTACTGGTCAATGGTCATCCTTAGGATGTTGATGGTGGGGGATTCAGTGATGGTAATGCCATTGAACATCAAGGGGGGATGGTTAGATTCTCTCTTGTCTGTGGTGTTCATTGCATGGCACAAATGTTACTTGCCACTTATCAGCCCAAGCCTGCATGTTGTCCAGGTCTTGCTACATATGGACATGGTCTGCTTCAATAGCTGAGGAATAGCGAATGGTGCTACATATGGACATGGTCTGCTTCAATAGCTGAGGAATAGCGAATGGTGCTGAACATTGTGCAATCATCAGCGAACATCCCCACTTCTGACCTTATGATGGAGCGAAGGTCATTGATGAGGAACTCCTGCAGCGATGTCCTTGGACTGAGATGATTGACCTCCAACAACCACAACCATCTTCCTTTGTGCTCAGTATGACTCCAACCAGCGGAGAGTTTTCCCCCTAATTCCCAATAACTCCAGTTTTCCTAGGGCTCCTTGATGCTGTCAAATGCTGTCTTGATGTCAAGGGCAGTCACTTTCACCTCACCTCTGGAGTTCAGCTCTTTTGTTTATGTTTGGACCAAACTGTAATGAGATCAGGAGCTGAATGACCCTGGCAAAATCCAACTGAGCATCAGTGGGCAACTTACTGCTGAGTAAGTGCCACTGTTGACGACCCCTTCCATCACTTTGCTGATGATTGGGAGTCGACTGATAGGGTGGTAATTGGCTGGGTTGAATTTTGTGCACAGGACATGCCTGGGCATTTTTCCACATTGTTGGGTAGATGCCAGTGTTGTAGCTGTACTGGAACAGCTTGGCTAGGGGCACAACTAGTTCTGGGGCACAAGTCTTCAATACTATTGCCGGAATGTTGTCAGGACCATAGCCTTTGCAGTATATTGTGGGACAACCTTAACAGCACCACCTTAAGAAGCTGTAAGTAAAGGTCACTGGATGAAGTGATGTCGTGTCACGTGTCATCAACGAGTTGTGTATGTAGTCGGATATAGAGATGTGTGTTAGTGTGGCTCCTGTAGTAGCTGTATATATATTCTATTTAAGTTATAATAAAACCCACATTTTTTTTGGATATAACTTTAGTCCTGTGAATCTTACAATTGTTCACAGTCCAAAGGAACAAACAATATTACACTCACCTATGTTAACCAGATGAATGTCGGACTGCTTACCTCTGAAGCAATAATTTCTAGATCTGTTTTAAATGAGGATACTGTATAAACCACATAATCAACCTCTCATGTACAATGATTATTTACCAAGTCAGCTGGATGACCTTGCATATCAGACAAGTAAAATTATTTCACTGTTCTCTATTCTAGTTTCTGTACTGGATTGATATAATTTAATGCAGTGTGGCATTGAAATTAACACACTCTGGCCTGGAACTGGCTGTAGAGAATGATCTCTGCTCCTGAATGGATAGTCTTGAAGCACATTCAATATTGGCCCTCTAGCCTAATTTAAAAGAGACTGTGGACACTGTGGACACCTTCTGGGCATGACAGGCAACCTGCTGGTGAAGATGACTGGAATTTCAGGCTGCTGTGCTGCGGGCAACGGCCTCAAGAAGGAAAGGCAATCAGAAAGGAAAATAATTGGGAAAAAAGAGGGTGGGGTACTATTGAATTCCTAGACCAATCAGTTACCTGACATAGTCACTTTCCCAAATACGGATGTTTTGTGAACTATTCAGACAAACAGCGTCTGACTAATGGTAATTTATCAATGTCTGGTATGTGATCACTCATATGTGAACTCGTCAGGTTTAGATCATAATTGAAATTCCCTTTCACCACTTTCCCAATGATTACCCAACTCCTAGAGTTTCTCCTTCATTTGCCAGCAGCTCCAATGAACTGACTACTTCCACGCATATTAACAGCAGATTGACAAATTAAAAACTACTATTCTGTAAAAGTATTTATAAAAGAGCAAAAGACAAACATGCTTTTCCTAAAGTAGATTTGTTAAACAGTGCTGGTTTGTTGCTCTGACTTCCAAGGCAGAAGGCCATTCTTGCACCTGGGTATCCCATCCCAAGAGGACGATGTCATAAATCTCAGTACTGGTCATTAAGCAGCATTATATATGTTACAAGCATTCTTCCTGTCAGTTCTGTGACAGAGCCGCATGCAGGTTTTCAAATTGTACATTCCTACAATCAGTTTTAATTGAAAAATCACCACATGGGCTGAGCACTAGATTTGCATTTTAAAGGAACATGTGGCAGAATGCATTGATAAAATTGAGTACATGGAATATTATTTTAAACACATTTAACTAGAGAATAAAATCAGATTTAGTTTGTCACTTTGACCATTGAGCCTGTATACAACTTACACTTGGAAGATGACAGTGAAGCTTTCCATAATAATGACTTTGATTTTTTAAAATTCTATTTATTATGAATATTTTATGAGTCTGTTGCTCTCAATAACAATGCTAATGGTGCAGTTTTTCCAGATGATGCTATTTAATCATATGCATTATCATACCAGTCCTACCTGCAAGCTCATATCCTACAGTGGACTTAATAAATCTCCAGTTTGCTCTCTGAACCATGGAGCAATAAAATAGATTAACTGCTTTAGTCTTTCCATAGGAGGTCTATCAATTTTTGTTCTTTTATGAAAATCTTCTCTGTTAATTTAAGTCAAAATTTTTAAAGAGGAAGACACAATAAATAACTTAAGAGAAATGGATATCCTGTGCCCTCTTTTTTGCTCCTTTTGTTTGTGTGAGCATTGTTATTCAATTGCAAAACATAGCGACGGAGGATGCCTTAAAGATTAAAGTAATTGGTGAATTTCATACAGTGGCTAGGGTAAAGGTTTGTGGTGAACAACACCATCAAGATTAAAAGGAGAAGACAACAAAAATGGGTAATTAGAGTCAAATTTTGTCTCTAGCACAGTGGGTGGGGTGACTGCTTTACCACCGGATGACATGGCTGGAGGCCTGATTGATGTTAGTGTTCAGACCTCTATTTAAACACCAGCAGTGACCGTATGACACTAATCGCATTCCTTACTGGCTGCTTGCTCATTTGGGCAGTGGGAAATCAGGCGGTGTGCCGTCATTTGCAGCCTTTAAAGGGGAAGATGCATTTTAAAGCTGTTCAGTGGAGATGTTAAAGTGGAAAGCAACATGACATCATGCAGGGACCCACACCTCCCCCATCTCCTGGATTCTCTGATACGCAGCAATGGAGGTGCTCATGGAGCAAGTGAGGAACAGGAAGGAGGTCCTGTTACTCATCAATGGATGACAGGTGCCCCAGAAAACAATCTAGCATAATGCAGAGAGTTGTCTGAGTGGGTCAATGCTAACAGGACTGTTCTAAGGACCTGTCTGCAGACCTCACCCAGACTCCTCTTCACGTCTCCCTGACTCTCTGCACAGCTCCACAATTCTAGATTTTAATCCTAGCACTAGCAATCCTTCCCTCCTCTGTTTCACAAACTTTTATTCAATCACAATGGGACACTTCAATACACTTCATTCTGTTTCCACTCACATACTCAACACCTGCTACAGTCCAATCAATTACTTCCCCATCTTTCGAATGAGACGTTAATCCGAGGCCCCATCTGCCTTCTCAGGTGGATGTAAAAAAAGATCCCATGGTGCTATTTCAAAGAAGACCAGGGGAGTTATCCCCGGTGTCCTAGCCAATATTTATCCCTCAAACCAACATCACAAAAACAGTTTATCTGAACATTATCGCATTTCTGTTTGTGACCACTTGCTGTGTGAAAATTGTTTGTTGCATTTCCTACATTACAACAGCAACTACACTTTAAAAAGTACTTCATTGGCTGTAAAGCACTTTCGGATTTCCTGTGGCCATAAAAGGTGCTGCATAAATACACATCTTTCTTTTTCTTTTACCCTCACACCTACTGCTTCTTCCTTCCATTATGCATGGGTTTTGTGGGCTGGGCTTTATGGAGCCAGCAAGGGTCCCAATGCCAGGTCCAGAAGGCGAGAGGGACCCTGCCTCGGCCCTTTGGAGACCACCACCCCCCACCCCACCCCCAGCTGGGCGGCACAGTGGCGCAGTGGTTAGCACCGCAGCCTCACAGCTCCAGGGACCCGGGTTCGATTCTGGGTACTGCCTGTGCGGAGTTTGCAAGTTCTCCCTGTGTCTGCGTGGGTTTCCTCCGGGTGCTCCGGTTTCCTCCCACATGCCAAAGACTTGCAGGTTGATAGGTTAATTGGCCATTATAAATTGCCCCTAGTATAGGTAGGTGGTAGGGAAATATATAGGGACAGTTGGGGATGTGACAGGAATATGGGATTAGTGTAGGATTCGTATAAATGGGTGGTTAATGGTCGGCACAGACTCGGTGGGCCAAAGGGCCTGTTTCAGTGCTGTATCTCTAAACTAAACTAAACTAAACATTAACGGGGCTCCGGCAATTAACCGCCCTGTGCTAGGGTTCCTTTCCCTTTAAGGACGGGGATCCGCCTCTAAGAGCTGCCGGCCAATTAGAGAGCCAGCAGCTCAGTAAAATCAGCAGCACCACCGGGAGTAGTGGCCACTGCCAGTCCTACAAGAGTCCCAGGACCAGGCCCAGCGCTGGAGCCCCGAACCCCAGGTAAGTGTGACTGAGTCACTGGTGCCAGTCTGGAAGGCCCCAGCAAGTGGAGGGGGGGAAAGGGTGGGTGTTATTGTTGGTGAAGTGACAGCATTTGCCACCGGGGACACTCCATGGGCCACAGATTGTACATGGAGGGGGGCTCCCTCCACCAAGCCCGCATGGAGGCTGCCTCGTTTAACGGGGTGACCACCCCAAATGGCAGATGCACCCCCCCTCACCCCACTGCTGAAAGGGGCCCTTAAGTAGCCATTAATTGATTTTTCCCACCCCGGACTAAATTCCAAGGCATCTGGAAGGCGATAGGCACTCCACTCCCTGCCTTCTCATGCAATGTTATGTGCTTCGAAGCTTCTGTTCCCATCCCTACAGGCTATAAAATTCAGCCCTATGTTAAGTTGTCTCAGCCACCTTCACACCCTCTGAATAGGGCACGCACTTCCTGCAGCGGAAGCTGGCATACAGTGGGAAGAGGACCTCAATAACAGGAAGAGGTCCCAACACATTGCAAACTTTGGCTCCAATGGAGAACTCTGGCATTAACATCATTGTCAGAGGGATGACTCACAATACTGGAGATGTTGAGGCTGGATGCCATGCACAGAAAAGTATTTGGGCATTTGCCTTCCTATTCTTAATTTAGAAATGCAGCATGACAACTTATTAATGCATTGTAAGGCCACTCCTCTGCTACTGCCTACTGTTACTATTACTGGCTAATCGCAGAATCACAGATTTGTTACAGCACATAAGGAGGCCATTCGGCTCATTGTCTCTATGCTGGATCTCCGACAGTGCGTTCCAGATCTTAACCACTCGCTGCGTGAAAGTTTTTCCTCACATCACCATTGCTTCTTTTGCCAATTACCTTAAATCTGTGCCCTCTTGTTCTCCATTCCTCCACCAATGGGAACAGTTTCTCTCTATCTACTCTGTCCAGACCCCTCATGATTTTGAACACCTCTATCACATCTCCTGTCAATCTTCTCTTCTCCAAAGAAAACAGTCCCAACTTCTCCAATGTATCCATGTAACTGAAGTTCCTCATCCCTGGAACCATTCTCCTGAACCTTTTCTGCACTCACTCAAATGCCTTCACATCTTTCCTAAAGTGTGGCACCCAGAACTGGACACAGTACTCCAGTTGAGGCTGAACCAGTATTCTATACAAGTTTAACATAACTTCCTTGCTTTTCGTACTATATGGCCCTATCAATAAAACCCAGGATACTGTATGCTTTATTAACAATGCTCTCAACCTGTCCTGCCACCTTCAATGATTTATGCACATATACACCCAAGTCCCTCTGCTCCGGCACCCCTTTTAGAATTGCACCCTTTATTTTATAATATCTCTCCGCGTTCTTCCTACCAAAATGAATCACTTCACACTTCTCTGCATTAAATTTTATCTGCTACCTGTCTGCCCATTTCACTACCTGTTTATATCCATTTGCAGTGCTACACGATCCTCCACACAGTTCATAATGTTTCCAAGTTTTGTATCACCAGCAAATTTTGAAATTCTGTCTTTGTCACACTTTCCATTTTCTAGGCCCTTCAGCCAACATAGGCCGTGCAGCTAAACAAACTGAAGGCGTTACACTCCTTAAGATGAACTGTCACTTACTCGTACCTTTTTAGGCACCAGCACCGAATTCAGCATCCTGGGTGGATGGATTGTGAGTTAGAGGATAAGTACAGGGTAGTTTACAGAATAAAAGTGAGCAGCAGCAAAGGGAAAGGACAGTCCAAGGAACAACTGATGTCATAGCTCAACTGAAGAGGTCAGAGATGGTGACCTCAAAATTGGATCATGCCACATAAAACGGGTAAGTAAAACTTTAAAAATACAAAATGTCATTATTATAATCCATTTTCCAGTAACAAATGCTTCGTCCAACAGTTTAGTGTCAACAACATATTTCAGCTTGTCAATAAATGTCAAAATTTTGACTTACTCTGAAATGTTCTAATGTATTTATGAAGCCAAGAACAACTAAAATCAGGTGTCTCCTGGAAACCAAATCTAACAAATATACTAAACAATTGCAGAACACTATGGAGTAAATTTTCATCTTCATTGCAGAGGCAGTAATCTGGTGCACAGTATCAAATAGAATGATAGGTTTTATAACAAGTGGGCTAACTGCTCTGCCAGATTACTGTATATTCAGTGAAAACAAAAAAATACTCCTTGTAAACTTCAATGTGCTGCTGACAAATTCCTAGATTTTGATTATTGAATAGAAATTATATCCTTTTTTTTCCAAATTGCATTACAGAATTAATGACTGAAACAAATTTTATCAATGACAAAGGCCACAATTTTACGCCACCCCAAAGAGCGGGACGGTGGTTGGGGGAGGGGGGGGGCGGCGTAAAATGGAGCGGGAGGCTCGGGGGGCCCTTCCCGACCCACTCCCGCCTCCACCGCCACTCTGTGCAGGGCAGCAGCGGCGAAAAACAGCCCACCCGCCCCAGGCCAATCAAGGCTCTTAAGTGGACAGTTAACAGCCACTTAAGGGCCTCCACCCACCTCCAGGGGGATTTTACCCGTGGCTGATCAAGCAGCTCAGGCCCGAGAGAAGCCACCTGACAAAAGCAGGCGGCTCTCTGACGCCCTGGAGGGGGGGCCCTCATAATCAGGCACCCTGTGCCCGATGGAGGGCTGCCCCCGCTGCCCTAACCATCCCCAATACACCCCCCCCCCACCCTCGTCACCCCAATCGACCACCCTTGCCTCACCCAACCGATCACCCCTGCCAAGGCCCCAAAAACCTACCTTCGCTCGCCGGGCTCCTTGATACCTTTGTCCCGATGGCTGAGTTGCAGACCCAGCAGTGGCCACTGCTACCCATGGCACTGCTGGAACAGAGAGTTGACGACCCACTGATTGGCCAGAGCTCCATTAGGTGGGACTTCCTGACTCAAGCGGGTGGAAGTCCCGTCTCAGACCAATTAAAGGCTGGGGAACCACAAAATGCAGATCGTATCCCCAGGCCAGGCGGAGGCGAGTACGCCACTGACATTTCAGTTGGTGGACGGCTCCCGTCCACCGAGGGAAAAATCCCGGCCAAAGATTATGAGGTTCAAAATTAAAGTGACAATTTTAATTTGGGGTGAGGGGTAAGCATGGGACTGTGGGGCGAGCCTCAGGCCATTTTAATTACTGGACTTTGTTTAAATATACTAGATCAGACTCGAACCAAACCTGGTATCAACGTCTTCAGGCCGGCTAGTGGGAGTGAGGTAAAGGCCTGTTGGAGGCAACGGCAATGGCCAAGTACCTGTGGGAACCATCTCCGCCAGCCGAATAAGTGCTGGCAATAGGCGATGACTGTTGGGGGAGAGAAACACAGGGCCCTACGTTTTCTTTTAAGGAATTGACTTACCTTTTCTCTCCCCTTCTGGGCCTGCTGCTCCTTCGCACCTGATGCTCCTGACTGGTGTCAGGTGCTGAAGATGTGAAAATAGTATTGGGTTTGAGTGCTGTCATCAGACCTTGACTTAAATTTCAATGAGGCCTTAGCCTGCCTGGTGCAAGGGTCTTGTTGCCTGGTTGGAATGCTTTCGTTAAAATGCCGTGTGGCACAAGGATTGGGTGAGTAGTCTGGTGCAGGAATTTAACTCCGCTTTGCACAGGTCTGATCATTCTGCACCAAGGAGTGGGTGGTTTGCAAATGAAAGCCAAATCACCACTAAGTCTTGAAGTTAGCTTAAAGGTTGTATTGGAAGAAACCTGTTAGTTGGTCACCTGCTTGTCCTCTTTGTCACTGTTAATACATGACCACAGAGTACAGGAAAGAGGCAAAGATACATATCCTTGGCAAAAAAACTCTCCTTTCTTATGGAGTCATAGAGGCATTTTGGCACAGAATGAGGCCATTCGGTCCATTGAGTCCAAGCCGGCTCTCCACGGAACTATGAAGTTAGTTCCACTCCCCGTCTCGATCCCCATAGCCCTCCAAGTCTATTTCTCTCAGGTGATAATCCAAATTCCTCTTGAAGTCATTGATCATCTCTGCTTCCACCACCCTCTGGGCAGCAAGTTCCAAGTCATTACCATCTGCTGCGTAAAAAAGTCCTTCCTCATCTTCACCCTGCATCTTTTGCCCAAAACTTTCAATCTGTGTCCCCTTATTAATGAGAACAGCTTTTCCTTATTCGACTTATCTAAGCTGGTCATAATCTTGTACACTTCTATTAAATCTCCCCTCAATCTCCTTTGCTCTAAGGAGAACAACCCCAGTTTTTCCAACCTAACCTTGTAACTCAAATCCTCCATCCCTGGAACTATTCTGGTAAATCTCCTCTGCAGCCTCTCAAGGACCCTCACATCCTTCCTGAAGTGTGGTGACCAAAACTGGGAACAGTACTCCAATTGGGGCCTAACCAGAGCTTTATAAAGATTCAGCATAACTTCCTTGCTTTTGTACTCGATGCCTCTATTCATGAAGCCCAAGATCCCATATGCTTTATGAACCACTCTGTCAATACATCCTGCCACGTTCAAAGTTTGATGCACATGCAGCCCCAGGTCCCTATGTTCCTGCACACTCTTTAGAACTGTGCCATTAAGTATATACTGCCTCTCTATTCCTTCTGCCCAAATGCATCTCCTTACACTTGTCAGTATTAAATTCCATCTGCCACCTCTTTGCCCATTCTGCTAGCCTATCTACGACCTGTTGCAGGCAACCTGCAAGTTCCCCTCCAAGCCACACACCATCCTGACTTGGAAATATATCGCCGTTCCTTCACTGTCGTTGGGACAAAATCCTGGAACCCACTTCCTAACAGCACTGTTGGTGTGCCTAAATCCCAAGGACTGCAGCGGTTCAAGAAGGCAACTCACCACCACCTTCTCAAGGGAAATTAGGGTGGGCAATAAATGCTGGCCTAGCTAGCGATGCGCACATCCTATGAATGAATAAAAAAGGCAGTTCATATCATCCTCTCTGTTTGCCACAACACAATGGCAAGTTTGGTGTCGCCAACAAATTTTGAGATTCTACTCTTTATTCCAATATCCAAGTAATTTATAGATAGCAAAAAACGCAGTGGTCCCAGCACTGACCCTTGGGGAACACTACTGCCTACCATCCTCCAGTCTGAAAAGCATCCATTTACTACGACTCCCTGTTCTTAAGCCAATTTCTAATCCAATTGGACACTGACCCTCCTATTCCATGAGCCTCAATTCTGTTAATCAGTTTTTTTATGTGGTAGTTTATCAAATGCTTTCTTAAAATCCATATGGACAACATCCACTGCATTCCCTTCATCAACCTTCTCTGTTACTTCATCAAAAAATGCAATTAGATTAGTCAAGCATAATCTGCCTTTTACAAATCAATGCTAGCTATCCTTAATTAACTTGAACCTCTCCAAGTGTCCATTGATAATTTCCCTAATTATTGTTTCTAAATATATCGAAGAAAATAGATAATTAAAAAGTATTCATTCTTGAGCTTGTTGCAAAATAAAGATACACTGACAGAGCTGCTGATATCAAAAGCAAATGAGAGCTCTAAAAGTTTCCATTGAATCAATGAAGCCTGTCTCGTAGAGATTTCAAAAGAACCATATGGCATTATCAGCAATATTCTAAACAATTTTCCAATCTATTTGGTCCAAGTACTTGTGTTATTGTTGTGCTTTTAGTCTGGAAGGGTTCATATAACAGTGGAGGCAGCTTAATGTAAAATGGTCATATTAGAACTGACATTGAAATAAGGGTCTCAAGTTTTGCAGGGGAGATGGAGTGGGTGTGAGGGATCCTGATAGTGGGTGATGAACCTGGCGAGGTCAGGTACGTCAGACCACTGCAATTTTTTTTTATTATATCCATGGGATGCGGGCATCACTGGCAAGGCCATCATTCGTTTCCCATCCCTAATCGCCCTTGAGAAGGTGATGGTGAGCTGCCTTCTTGAACCGCTACAGTCCATCTGGTGTGGGTACACCCACAGTGCTGTTAGGAAGGGAGTTCCAGAATTTTAATCTAGCAACAGTGAAGTAACGATATATTTTCAAGTCAGGATGGTGCGTGACTTGGAAGGGAATTTGCAGGTGGTGGTGTTCCCATGCATCTGCTGCCCTTGTCTTCAAGGTGGAAAACGTTGTGGGTTTGGAAGGTGCTATATAAGGTGGTGTGGTGAGCTGCTGCAGTGCATCTTGTATATGGTATACACTGCTGCCACTGTGCATTGGTGGTGGAGGGTGTGAATCCTTAAGGTGATGTGTGGGGTGCCGATAAATGGGCTGCTTTGTTTTGGATGGTGTCGAGCTTCCGGAGTGTTATTGGAGCCGCACTCATCCAGGCAAGTGGAGAGTATTCCGTCACACTGCTAACTTGTGCGTTGTAGATGGTGGACAGGCTTTGGGGAATCAGGAGGTGAGTTACTCACCGCAAGATTCCTAGCCTCTGGCCTGCTCTTGTAGCCACAGTATTTATGTGGCTGGCCCACTTCAGATGCTGGTCAATGGTAACCCCAGGATGTTGATAGTGCGGGATTCAACGATGATAATGCTGTTGAATGTCAAGAGGAGATGGTCAGATTCTCTCTTATTGGAGATGGTCATTGCCTGGCACTTGTGTGGCACGAATGTTACTTGCCACTTATCAGCTCAAGCCTAAATGTTGTCCAGGTCTTGCTGCATATGGACTTAAATCTTAAATCGCATGGCCTCATTCGAATAAGACCTCCCCAACACCCAACCAAATTGACTACCTGGTTGGTAAGCAGGAGTGGGAATCTGGCAGCAGGAAGCTGTAGCCAGAGACCTGTGGGAATAATCCCCGGCAGTCAGTGGAGAGGAGGACAGGCAAAGCTCTGGTCATGATTGGGAAGGGAAGGGTCTGGCCATGTTCAAGAATGAGGGTAGCTCAGCACAAAGGAGGCCCAAAGCTTCCTTGTGAGGCCTGGAGAAGCAGTCCTGCCACAAAGAAATCTAAAATAAAACTTTAAAACTTAACTTCTGGGCCTCTTCTGGTTCACCATCCAGCTCCCAGCAGGTTTGCCTAACAGGATGGGCACCACTGCTCCCCTGCTCAAGCCTTCAACTAAAATTGCAGTTTGGGTCCTCCTGAGGGCCCAGTATTTTTGGATCTTTGGGTGTCAGCTTAAAGAAATCACATTCTAGCTTGGTATAAGATAATTAACTTTCATTGTATAAATTTGAAATATATTGTGAAGTGCAGCACTTCACACATTGATTCATCTGGATTTAATATGCATCTTCAATTCCTGCAGCCTGTGACTTTTGAAACTTCAAAATCACTTTGCTTTAAAACACAACACCTTAGACATTGCTTATTAACAAGTCCTGTACATGAAGCAAAAAAATTATCAAAATCTTAAATTGTGACAAGGAGTGAAAGATTTATCTGAGAACCATAAACCAAAGCAGTCATAGATTTTACAGTACAGAAAGAGGCCATTTGATCCTGTGCCTCTGCTAGCTCTTGAACTGGAGTTATCTACTATAATCCCATTTCTCTGTCCTTTCCCTGTAATCTTTTATATTCCTCCTTTTCAAATATTTATTCAATTCCATTTTGAATGATGTTATAGTATGCTCAATAGCGACTTCTGGTAATGTAATTTGTAATCTAATATCAATCTGTGTGAAACCATTTCTTCTAATGTCAGCCTTTATTCTTTGAATGCCAATTCTGAGTCTGTGCCCATTTGCTACATCTTCTCCAACTGATGAAAACAATGACCCAAAATTTCCTGTCAAAATAGTGGTGAGGCTAACAGCACGTCCTGTTATTTATGTGTGAATGCCACAGCAACAACGGAAGATGTGTGATTAAATGCAGAAATTGTGAAGTTGCTGTCATAGATGTACCACCCTGCCACTAGCTTCTCAAAAATAGCACCTTGCTGTCTTGCCTTGCATTCAGATTCTTTGAGCAATCTGAAGTACCTGTACTTGCGTGGTAGATACATATAGTTAGTTCAAGCCATATCAAGTCTACGTATCCTTTTAATGATGTGACATGTGTAAATTACTGCCAGTCAACCTCTCTAGCACTGAATAACTATTACAAGTATTCAGTTTAACTCCTTCAGAGTTTAATTATTGTTGGAAATTTAAACAGACAAATAATCTTTTTTATTATTTCTGTTTCTTTTTTCTCTCACAATCCATTCTTTCTTTCCCTCTCTTTACTTCTCTTTCTGTACATGGAATTCATCTCTAATTTACACTTCCTTGTTCAGACCTTGAACTGTTCATTTCACAATCCTTTAATATGATTGGTTATGGAGCCACACAGTTGCTTGCCTTGTTCACTCAGATCCCAGAGGGCAACATACCGTTTTGACCTCACACACCCCACAACTTGACATGCAAAATATCATGGAGATTAAAAGTACAAAAGCAAGTGTAGCTAATAGCAGGCACCATTCATTGACTGTTGCAGGAATTTTTGGGCCATTCTTTTATCGTGTGCCCTCGTAAAACTGTTAATAATTTTGAAAAAAGCACTATTAGTGGCAGCCTCGCCCAGAGCCTGAAACACCACCATAAATAAAATGTCAGTCAGTAACACAGCGGCTTAGAGGCTAGATCTTGCCTTTTAGGATGTTAACTCCTCACCTGACCCTTTCTGCCCATCATGAGGGGAGGGGAGGGGTGAAAGTTGAGTCCAAAGAGTCAATGGAAAGTAAAATCAGGCAGGGTGTAAACTGATCAGCCCATCTGAACCTCTCAGTTTCCCACCAGATTAAAAATAGGCTCAGTTATCTCGGATTTAATAATAAGGCCTGTACAAAGATTTTTATATTTTAGTGTATATTTTTAACTCCTTAGAATTTACTATTGTTTGTAATTTATGTTGCTTTGTTGGTGTGTTTTAAGTCCTTTTGTGCTGATTATAACAGAATGGTAATAATGTCTTGCGATGTTACCAAAGGGCATTAATGAGTTTTAGTGCACAGTAATTTTCACAGGAATTAACAGATCCAATAATGAAATATAATATTATTCATCAGCTTTATTTTCTGAAACCATACATACCAGAAATACAAACAGAAAATGCTGCAAGTTTACAGCAGGTCTATCAGTATCTATAAACAGGTTACGTTTTTGGATATCGACCCTTCATAAGAACCTGAGGAGGGGTAGATTCCTTCAGCATCCTGACAAAGTGTCTCTGTCGTTTTATGATTTTGGATGTTGTGTTTTTTCAGTTTCTTTTTCAATGTAAAAATAAAATTTACACTAGTGAGTTTGAATTTATATATGTATAATAATTAGTAGAGACGATTATTGCCTTTGCTTTTACTGGTTCAACGACATTAGATTATGGGGAAACAGTGGCATAGTGGTAATGTCACTGGACTAGTAATCCAGAGGCCCAGGCTAATGTCCTGGGGACACGGGTTCAAATCCCACCATGGCAGCTGGTGGAATTTAAATTCAATTAATTAATAAAAGTCTGGAATTGAAAGCTAGTCTCAGTAATGGTGCCATGAAACTTCTATCGATTGTCATAAAAACCCATCTGGTTCACTAATGCCCTTTAGGGAAGGAAATCTGCTGTCCTTGCTCGGTCTGGCCTACATATGACTCCAGACCCACAGCAATGTTGTTGACTCTTAATGCCCTTTGAAATTGTCTAGCAAGCCACTCAGTTCAATTCGGGATAGGCAACAAATGCTGGCCTCGCCAGCAACGCCCACATCCCATGAAAGAATTTTTAAAAATGAAGTATTCAAGGAAAAACAGGAATATTTAATCTAAGGAAGAATTATGTCACCCATAATGGTTGCGAGTGTCAGCAGTAAAAGGGTTAAGCCAAACTAAACCAAACAATTTTGCTTTGTTCTTCTGTGCTTCTCCCTTCCTCCTTTATATCTTAATGGATTGTTAATTGACTTTTTTGTTTCTATTGCTGAACATGAAAAACATTAGTGCCTACATTTATTGGTTTCTACAGGGAACATTTACACTATTCTGTTTAATCAGTAGATACAGAAGTAAGTGTCTCATTGCTTAGCAACGGGCCCACACAGCTGTTTCGGAAAGGTTGCAAATTGCTGGAGTCAAACTCTGGATCTAACGGAGATGTGACTGTGACCTTTATGCAAGGTTAAAACAACGTAAATGCCGCTCTTCTGAAAAAAAGGCTCCATATGGATTTGATTATTCATGGAATGTGAATGCAAATGCAAATAACTTACTGTACCATCTAAACAGCTATCAGTTTATAATTGTGCAGTAATTGTCAAAAAATGTATTATAATTCATTAATTCCAGTACACTTAGGCTATTTCATTGCTAATACTTTACCAGATCAGTGTGAATTCACTTAACATTGCTGTATTACCCCACAGAATACTTCACACTGTTAACAACAATTGATTACTTCAGGATGGATTTTGGATTGATATACGAACTTATTGTGCTATATATCATGTGTAACATTTCACCTATAAAGTACCTCTATAAGGTCATGCTTCCCATGTAATTCAGTTAGCTGAGACAATTTCCTTGTGTAAAAAAAATCAACTGGAACAAATAAGATCTACACTGTAATCAGTAGATCAAGGCAAACTGCTTTCAGGTGTTTAAAGGCCCAACAATAGACAAATGAATTACAACCATTAATATGCAAAACTAATGTAAAATGAAAAACATAAAATGCTGGAAATGCAGAGCAGGTTAGTCAGCATCTAAAAAAGAAAAAACGATTCATTTCTTGAGGTGGACTTTTCATTCGACTGAACAAGAAATAACCCAGAACATGTTTTCCTTAAGGTTTTCCTTCATTGTTTAGGTTTTAGGCTACTCTGGATTTACATTATACTGTAGAATTCCATAATTACCTTTTAATCTGAATTTAGTATTTTTATAAAGTAATTGATATCATGCTATTCCAAAACTGCAGTTATAAATCAAGTTTAACATCATGTAAAATGGATTCAGGTGCATGTTGATGTAAAGCTGACATTATAACCCCTGAGTTAGGTTCAAATCGAGCTCCTGACTGCTCTAAAGCAAGGAGATGTGAGAATATCTCCAGGAATCTGTTGCACACTGAATTCACTTTGCAATGAGTACAACTCCAATTCAATGTGAAGCTGAAATTAGAAAGTGCTCAGGCTGTCCACTGAATCCACTGGATACTTAAAGACTATGGTGGCAAAATTGGATAGCCCCCAAAATCAGGAGCGGGGATCACACTGCATGATAAACCTGCGCCAGTTCAAAATAATGCAGGTAGCAGATAAACCTTGTACTACCTGTTGATTATCATGATGGTAGCATGCAGCCCAGCACTGAATGCACTGTTTAATGTCTGCATGCCTCAGCAGGGGACCCATGTATGTGCGAGGCTAGCACAACTTAAAGCTAGCCTACACTACTTAAGCCAGCCTGCATTTATTTATTTAGAGATACAGCACTGAAACAGGCCCTTCAGCCCACTGAGTCTGTGCCAATCAACAACCACCCATTTATACTAACCCTGCAGTAATCCCATATTCCCCACCACCTACCTATAGTAGGGGCAATTTATAATGGCCAATTTACCTATCAACCTGCAAGTCTTTGGCTGTGGGAGGAAACCGGAGCACCCGTCGAAAATCCACATGGTCACAGGGAGAACTTGCAAACTCTGCACAGGCAGTACCCAGAATCAAACCCAGGTCCCTGGAGCTGTGAGGCTACAGTGCTAACCACTGCGCCACTGTGCCACCCTTAAAGGTGAGGGGCATTCTGGCTGCAGCAAGGGCTGGAAAGGCATTCGGCAATGTGCGACATAAAAGGTTACTGTATAAAATAAGAGCTCATGGTGTTGGGATAATGTATTAGCATGGATAGAGGATTGGCTAACTAAAAGGAAACAGAGAGTCGTGATAAATGGGCCATTTTCACCTTGGGAAACTGTAACTATTGGTGTGCCACAGGGATCACTGCTGGGCCCTCAACTATTTACTCTATATTAATCACTTGGATGAAGGGACCGAATGTATTGCAGCCAAATCTGCTGATGATACAAAGATAGGTAGGAAAGCAAATTGTGAGGATGACACAAAGGGCTGTATTTTCAAAGTGGAGGCGGGAAACAGGAGCCTGGACTAGTTTTTGGTCTGAAACCCCAGAAGCTGATTCAGATTGCAATTTTCAAGTGGTAAAGCCTTAATTGGGATGGAGATGAGTTTCCTGTCCACTTAGAGCCCGTGGAATTGAAAATGGCAGTGGGTCAGATCAAGTATGAGGCTCTTGTAGACTTCCACGGCAACCAGCACTGAGGCTGCCAGTTTTCCTGAGGGAGAGATCTGCCTTCCACAGCATCAGAGGGAAGCGAGATCTCACAGGAGAGCTGGTGGCTGACACTAGGGGCAGGAAATGCATGCATGGAGGAAGCTCTTGTTATGGTCATGGACCAGTTGGATGTTGATGATTCCCTTCCTGTTGATGGATCTCACTGGCCAGTTGCTGGGTGCTTTGATGGCCACATGGGCACAGGTGCTGATGCCCTGCTCTTGGAGAAATCCAGCTATGGAGGTTGAACAAAATGCCCTCTATGCCTGCGCAGGCCCATTCTGTGTCCCTGCCTTCCTGAAAAGGGCATTCATGACCTTCCTGATGACTTAATGAGATGCCAACTGTGAGATGTAACCTATGTCCACAGCTGATCCCTGGAATGACCAGAGGTTCAGGTGAATAGAGGTTCAGGTCTGCAGGTAGAACGCTGCCATGGGGGCTGTGAGATCTCAGGTCATTGTGGATCAGAACACACACGACTGAGACCATCTGCCTGGATAGGTGCATGCCTGCTATGGAACTAATGCTCCGTCATTTGCAGGCAGCTGACTCTTGGGCTGTGCACCCGATGTCTTGGGTTGCGCCTTCCTCCCCTTGCAGCCCTGCACTGTGCTTTTCTGGCCGCCAGCTGTCCATGAGGTTGCATATGCCGTAGATCATCCTGGCAGTGTCCAGTGTCAGAGTAGTCTGCTCCCATCGGAACTCCCTCAGCTGAGTGTTTTACAGTTAACCAGACCTTTGCCTGCCAACCCCAGCTACCATAGTGATATCAGCGGCCTCACGTCCCTCTCCAGTTTCCTGCCAATCACCACGAAGAAATTCAACTCTTCCAGCTGAGGCACATCTGAAGTAGCTGATCTTTATTTGCTGCCTCTGTTTTATTTTAATCAGCCCTTCCCACAGCTCTCATGTTCACATCTTCACGCCCTGTTGTATCCACTGACCACCCCCCCCCCACCCCCCATGGCATCTTCTCCATTCCCAGCCTTTAAAAATTGTTCCCTGAAACTGACAAGCCTATTAATGAGCTATTTACTGAGATCAATAGGCAATTAATTGGACGTAGGCAGCCGACCCATTCTCTCCCTGCCGGCTGCTCTTTAAAAATAGCGTTGTGTTCGGAGGCAGTTGGACCCAATGCCGACCTCTGAGAACGCAATATTCAAATCATGCTCGCAGCCATCCCCGCCCCCAGCGGGTTTTGAAAATCCAGTCCAAAGTGTCTGCAAAGGGATATACATAGGTTAAGTGAGTTGGTAAAAAATTTGCAGATGGAGTATAATGTGGGAAAATGTGAGATTATCTACTATGGTGAAAGAATAGAAAAGCAGATTACTTAAATGGGGAGAGATTGCAGGATTCTGCGATACAAAAGGTTAGCATGCCAGTACAGCAAGTAATTAGAAGGTGTCATTTATTGCAAGGGGGCTGGAGCTGTTTTGAACTCTTTTGTAATGTATTTTTTACAGATTTTTATGAATAAAGTAAATTTTGGGAAAAAAAAGGAAGAGTTGTCCACGACCGAATGTTGCAGACTGGCACATTCCAAGGTCCAGGACTACGTGCTGAGGGACGGACTAAAGCTTGGGGAAGCCACTGCAAAGGCTCAATGGGGAAAGACCACTGTGTAAGGTTCTCTCACCAAAGTGAACTGAGGGGCTGGACCCATGGGAAACCCCTCGGGCTGTATCGACGAAATATGGGTTTGCTGTAAAATGTACATGGCATGTAAAATGGAATGGAAGGGTTATGAGGCAACTCACTCCTGTATTGAAGAAAACTGATTTCCTTTGCACTTTTTGGAAAGTCAACTTGGTGCTGTTTTGAACTCTTTTGTAATGTATTTTTTACAGATTTTTATGAATAAAGTATATTTTGGAAAAAAAGGGGGGGCTGGAGGATAAAAGTAGGGAAGTCTTACTACAACTGTACAGGGCATTAGTGAGACCACATCAAGAGTGCTGTGTACAGTTTTGGCTTCCTTACTTAAGGAGGGATATACTTCATCGGAGACAGTTCAGAGAAGGTTCACAAGGTTGATTGCAGGGATGAATGGGGTTATCTTATGAGGAAAGGTTGAGCAAATTAGGCCTGTACTCATTGGATTTTAGAAGAATGAGAGATGATCTTATTGAAACAGAAGATTTTGAGGGGGCTTCACAGGGTAGATTCTAAGAGGATGTTTCCCTTCATGGGGGAATCTAGAACTAGGGGGCACAGTTTCAGAATTAGGGGTTGCCCAATTAAGACAAAAATGAGGAGGAATTTCTTCTCTCAGAGGGTAGTAATCTTTGGAATTCCCTACCCAAGAAAGTCGTGAAGGTTGGGTCATTGAATATATTCAAGGCTGAGTTAGTCAGATTTTTAATAAACAAGGGAGTCAAGGGTTATGTGGGGTAGGCAGGAAAGTGGAGTTGAAGCCATGATCTTATTGAATGGAGAAGCAGGCTTGAGAGACCAAATGGCCTACTCCTGCTCTTTATGCTCTTACATAAGGGCATTAATGAACCAGTTAGGTTTTAACAATAATCTAGTAGTTTCATGGTCACCATTGTTGAGATTAGCTTTTTATTCCAGATGTATTGATTTTAAATTCCACCAGCTGCCATGGCAGGATTTGAACTCATGTCTCCAGAGCATTAGTTCAGGCTGTTGGATTACTAGTTTACTAACAGAACCACTACACTACCATTCCCCTCTACGTTTTTGGAACTATATTCCTGGCATTGACCTCTGCCGCTACTACTTCTCATTAATTCCTGAGCATATGTCTTGAGGGCCTCTTGCCCCTGCTGATAAAGGATGTCCCTCCTTCGCTCCACATCTTGCAGCAAGGCCGCTCAGTGCATCATCAGAAAACCTTAGTTCATGCTCTCTTGCAGGTTGAGCTATCTTGAAACATTTTCAAATGCAATTAACTTCCGGACACCATTTCCAGCAACCACAATGATCTTGCCCTTGAACATGTGCAAGCCATATTTAAGTAGTCTCAGCGAAGTGTGATACCAGGCCCCCTGCTGATGCATGCAACTAATGAATAGCAATGGCTGTATGTAGCAATCATGGAAATCAGCAGGCAGTGTAAATTCAGTGTCCTGTCTGCAGCATAATGAATGGGCACGGGTTAATCATGCACTGTGATCTCCGTGTCCATTTTCCGGTCTTATCCAACTTGACCCTTGTGACGTAACAACATATTGGAAGTTGCTACGAGTAGAAAACATTGGCAAGGTGGAACGATTCCACCAACCCAGGCTTATTCTTCTTGACACCCAGCACAAGGGAGCCAATGAGGTGAGTTTTATTTTTAAATATTAAAGTCTATCAAATTCTAGGTTATTGGTCACATATATCTTTGTGGAGGCTAGTATAACTTCACTCACTGCATACCAATTACCCACAATAACACTGGATTCCACCAGAGCCTATAGAGTGGGAATTCCTGGTTGCCTTGGAAGTGTAGGTGGAAACTCCTGGAAGCATCAAAGCTCTGCTTCAACACCAAAACAATTTTGGGGCAATGTTTGTGACATCTATAGTATAAAGGGTCAATGTTTGAGATAGTAAGAGTAACCTCTCCCACTATAGTGATGATGATGTAATAGGCACTTGGGTATTAGGCTTGGAAGAAGCTCGAAGTATCATGAGACATGCTAGCTGAACATGCTGAATGAGAGTGTAAATAGTTATGTATATAAAGTAAATGAGTTATTATTTAGTCATACAAAGACTCCGAGATATTTGTAAACAATGCTCAAACTATGCTAATAACAATACACAACAACATCCATTGTTCCAAGATGCATCAGGGCAACCTTCCCACTTCACTTCCTGGATGGTGATCTGGCACAGTAGATTGCCCACCCATTGTAGAACCCCCCAACTTTCTTCCCATTTAAATGAATCACATCATTGCAGGATCAATTTTAATTGTTCCCACTGGGCAATAAAATAGCAGTCTGGCCATCCATTTTATACCTCAGCCAATTTTTCTTTCTAGTAACGTTAATGGGAAGGAAAAGCACATAGGGTGTAAAATGAGCAGCTACCCCTTTGCCATCTTTTTCCCAGCTGGCAGGAATCATTAACAATGATCCCTAACAGTAAGGAATTCTAAAAATGAGTAAGTCCAATTCAAGAAACACTAAGAGCAAAACAAAATCAAAGATAAAAACTGAGCATTATTCAAGCTCCCTTCGTTAAAAATCACAGCAATACATCACTGTGTGCTACATGTTGGCAGTTTATCATGTACGCAGGTGGATAAGGTAGTCAAGAAGGCATACGGCATGCTTGCCTTCATCGGCCGGGGCATAGAGTATAAAAATTGGCAAGTCATGTTGCAGCTGTACAGAACCTTAGTTAGGTCACACTTGGAATAATGCGTGCAATTCTGGTCGCCACACTACCAGAAGGACGTGGAGGCTTTGGGGAGGGTACAGAGGAGGTTTACCAGGATGTTGCCTGGTCTGGAGGGCATTAGCTATGAGGAGAGGTTGGAAAAACTCGGATTGTTTTCACTGGAACGACGGAGGTGGAGGGGCGACATGATAGAGGTTTACAAAGTTATGAGCGGCATGGACAGAGTGGATAGTCAGAAGCTTTTTCCCAGGGTGGAAGAGTCAGTTACTAGGGGACATAGGTTTAAGGTGCGAGGGGAAAAGTTTAGAGGGGATGTGCGAGGCAAGTTTTTTACACAGAGGGTGGTGAGTGCCTGGAACCTGCTGCCAGGGGAGGTGGTGGAGGCAGATACGATAGCGATGTTTCAGAGACATCTTGACAAATATATGAATAGGAAGGGAATAGAAGGATATGGGCCCCGGAAGTGCAGAAGGTATTAGTTTCGGCAGGCATCAAGATCGGCGCAGGCTTGGAGGGCCGAATGGCCTGTTCCTGTGCTGTACTGTTCTTTGTTCTTTGTTCTTTGTTCAGAACCAAGACAGTCCTACTTCACTACTTTTGCATGTCTACAACTGTCACTAAATTGTGAATGTAAATATAGACAAATCTTTTGATGACAAAATGGATGGACCAACAACCTCAGTTACTGTCTGCTAAGTTTTGAATCACAGATGATTCAGCCCATACTTTAGAGGACCCAGAGAGTCAACATTTTAGGGGAAAAGAACTTCAAGATCAAACACAAGCATTTACATAAGAGATAGTTTTATTTTGTCAGTGAAAAGATTATAAGGCCTTGGTGCAGCTCAGTTCTTCCACTTGTTACGCCAAATGTGTTTTGTTGAGTCATAATTTTCTTTATTCCACTGACTGGAGATCTGAATTTTTTTTAAAGACATTTTTAAAAGCTGCCAGCAAAGTCATCCTTTCAGCTTAAGATGATCACCTAGTTTGCTACACTGTATCCTACGTTGCAAAGGACTGTGAGGAGAGGGACAAAATGTCTGCTCAGTCTCCAGCAAGAACCAAGACCCAGAAAGTTTAAAGGAACTACCTGTTCTCTCAGCAAGCAGAGAAATACTGCTAACTGCTATGTTTGAATGACTGAGTGAATGTCATGGACAAGCCCCTCCCCATCTGTGATTTTAAGGTGATGATTTTCTCTGCAGCAGAGGTGAAGCTTCTGGACTCTGACATGAGCAGACCCTAAGAGGAGTCCCTCTCTCTTTCTCTCTCCATTCCAGCTTGAAAGCTTTCAAATCCTGCTTGTTGACTGACCACTTTGTATACTCCAGCTACAATCAGAAACGCCATTGGAGGAAATAATCCGCATCGCTATCCCCAAGAGAATTACCAAACCAATCATCTACCTCTTCAAACTAAAAGCCTCAAGACTACTGAATTCATCTAGAAGCCAGCCGAATCACCAAACTTCACAGATTATATTCCTTTTTTATGGACTCTAACTCAACCAATCTACCTTTCCCCACTCTGTTACCTATTTATGTGTGTGTAAACCTCCAGAGTGTGTGTGAGAGTGAAAGTTGGTGTGTTGTTTATTATTTTATTAGTTCAGTTTAGGTACAATAAAGTTAATCTCGTTCTATGTCAATTCAAGAAAACCTGTCCAATTGATCCTTGTTATGATCATAGCAAATAAGTAATCAAAAACCTACTGAATTGGCCACTTTAAGAAAGAATTAAACCTGTTGTGGTCAAACAAAAAGAGGGAAAAGAGGGAAGTCCTTTGACCCCACGTCACTTGACTGTAACACAGTACATGTTGCCATTCCTCAATGGTAAAGAAAAAAGCTGCCCTTACACTTCAATGATGATGAATTAGCCAGAATTAATGAACATTGTAGACAAAGAGGGGGTCATTTTCCCCTTCACCGCTTGGGTGGTAAACTGGAGGAGTGGTTCATTCATCAGGTATAGACTTACTTAATTTTAATTTTCATTGATTTGATTTAATCAACGTGTGTTACATTTTGCAGTTTATCCTGCACTCTAAATCCCAGAGGATAATTTTTTAAAAATCCGCCAGGTGGGAAACTGACATTTTATACACTGCTCAATATTACTTGCATTTAATTCAATGGAAAGCAAAATCGGGCAACTGCCCCAATGCGGTCATTTTCCAGCCAGGCAGGATAGGTTATAATTAACCCCCCATCCCAGTTTAACTTCATTATTATTGCACGTCTACAGCTATCACTGGATAGTTATTGTACATCTAGATTGAAGATGAAAATCTGGTGGGTTCCATAAAGGACTGACAATCTGCTCTGACAGTTTACTGCCCAAGAAGTGAAGGTAAAAATTGTCAATAGACAAACAATCAGGAATGGGGTTTAATTTGCTTTGAGCAACAGAGCTGGTGTCTGTGTTAATTGTGTATTAAAACTTAGCATTCATTTCTAAAATTGCTCCTTGGATTTTCTTTTGGCTGAGTGAGTTTCTGAAGGCTGTCACAATGCTCAATAGTCTCCAAATCAGAGGACTGAGAAAAGCAAATCAACAGTACAGTCAACACCGTTTTTTTTTGTTTTAAATTTACAGCATTGACAGTATTTTGTTTTTTACTTCCTGACAAACCCACACATGTAAATGTTCTGTTGCTTGATATGGAGTGTGCATTCTCTCCCTCTAGAAAAACTTATCATTTAATTAAGCCCAGGGAATCTAGTCTCCATGAGAGCGGAGAGAACAAGCCAGAGGGGAAGCATTGTGTGAAGAAAAGTCAGATCCTTTGCGCAAGCCGAATATGGTAAACTAAGCAAGAAATTCAAAAGTAGCAACATTGCCTCGGAGGAAGTGGATTAATGGGTACCAGGTAAGTCTTAATTTGTTTTATTAAATTGCTCACTTTTCCATTGTTGAAATTCACTTGATGGTATTTTCCATTGTTTTTTTTAAATTTATAGATAACATACAGGTATTCCTGAGCTACCCAACAAAGCTAATGATCAACATGTACGTGAGCGTGATCAAACATAACAACATAACAACAAAAGAAATAGGACCAGGAGTCGGCCATTCAGTCCCTCGAGCCTGCTCTGCCATTCAATAAGATCATGGCTGTTCTGATTGTGGCTTTAACTCCACTTTCCTGCCTGCCCCCCATAACCCTTGACTCTCTTGTCGATCAAAAATCTGTCCAACTGAGCCTGGAATATATTCAATGAAACAGCCTCCGCTCCCCTCTGGGGAATATTAATGACCCTCTGAGAGAAGAAATTCCTCCTCATCTCTGACTTAAATGGGACACCCCTTATTTTGAAACTGTGCCCTCTAGTTCTAGATTCCCCTATGAGGGGAAACATCCTCTCAGCATCTACCCTGTCAAGGCCCCACAGAATCTTAAATGTTTCAATAAGATCACCTCTCATTCTTCCAAACTCCAATGAATATAGGCCCAACCTGCTCAACCTTTCCTCATAAGACAACCCCTTCATCCCAGGAATGAGCCTAGTGAACCTTCACTGAACTGTTTCCAATGCAAGTATATCCCTTCTTAAGGAGACCACAACTGTACACAGTACTCTAGGTGTGGTCTCAGCAATGCCCTGTACAGTTGTAGCAAGACTTCCCTACTTTTATACTCCAACCCCCTTGGAATAAAGGCCAACACTCCATTTGCCTTCCTAATTACTTGCAGTACCTGCATGCTAACCTTTTGTGATTCTTGTACAAGGATGCCCAGATCCCTCTGTACCATAGCATTCTGCAGGCTCTCTCCATGTAAATAATATTCTGCTTTTCTCTTCTTCCTGCCAAAGTGGAGAACCTCACATTTTCCTACATTATAATTTGTGTCCTCCTCACAGCTTGCTTTCCTACCTATGTTTGTATTGCCCACAAATTTGGCTACAATACACTCAGTCCCTTCATCCAAGTCATTAATATAGATCGCAAATAGTTGAGACCCCAGCACTGATCCCTGTGTCACCCCACTAGTTACAGTTTGCCAACCTGAAAATGCCCCATTTGTCTGTTTCCTGTTAGTTGACCAATCCTCTATCCATGCTAATATATTACCCCCAACACCATGAGCTCTTATCTTGTGTAGCAACCTTTTTTGTGGCAGCTTATCAAATGCCTTTTGGAAATCCAAATACACTCCATCTACTAGTTCCCCTTTATCCACTCTGCTTGTTACATCCACAAAGAACGTTAATAAATGTGTCAAACACAATTTTTCTTTCATAAAACCATGTTGAGTCTGACTGATTGCATTATGATTTTCTAAATGTCCTGCTATTACTTCCTTAATGCTGGATTCTAGCATTTTCCCGATGACAGATATTAGGCTAATTGGCCAATAGTCTCCTGTTTTTTGTTGCCACCCCTTTCTTTAATAGAGGTATTATATTTGCTGTTTTCCAATCTGCTAGGACCTTTCCAGAATCTGGGGAATTTTGGAAGATTACCACCAATGCATCCATTATCTCTGCAGCCACTTCTTTTAAGACCCTAGGATGCAGGTCATCAGGTCCAGGGGACCTGTCAGCCTTTAGTCCCATTATTTTCCTAGTACTTTTTCTCTAGTGGTAATGATTGTTTTAAGTTCATTTCTCCCTTTTGTCTCTTGATTTTCTGCTGTTCTTGATTGAGAGCAGACTGATCACATGAAAGCAAACACAGAGCAAATCATAAAATTGAGAACTGCACTGCTAAAGCCAAGAGACAAAGTGCTTGTAAAATATGATGGTTATTTGGAAAGCAAACAATCCCCTATGACATCCAGCCATTTGTTGTGACCAACAGAAAAGGATCACTGCTAAGCATGGTTTGCAAATAATCACACAAAACGCGTCATTCTTCAAAGTGTTGCAAACATCATCCACAAGCATTGCATCTGATCCAGACATAGACAGTTCAGATGAAGCACATAAGTTAGATGAGACAACACCTGATGTAACACATCGATGTCCTACTTGTGAGCAGAAATGTCTGCCATGCTTCAGCAATTATGTTACAAACTGAAGTAATGTCCAAACAGAACAATGTTAGAAAACCATTAAAACTCTCATTTACCAAGAAGGAGGGGGATTTAGTGTATTCATTTGAGGCCACTGTACATGCTTGTTGTAGCATGTGCAGTGTGCCTCTAGAGGGAGTCGATAATAAAAGTTCAGTTTACAGCAGCAATCCAGAAGGTAACGCTGTGTGTTTCTTCCAGAGATTTACAATAGCAGATCTACAATGTGAGATCCTACAATCACCTTCACAGCCACTGCCAATGTAGGGCATGCCTTGCTCTGAGATTGCTGTTGTGGCTGCAGCAAGTGGCAAATCTCAGCAAGGACGTCCTTACGGAAGGACAGACATCTCATCTCACACGTTTCGATTCCGATTGGAAAATTGCTCTCTGAGCAGCCTAGGCAGATATGGCCTCCGGCTGAGAGCCCTTCTCCTCCTCTGCCTCTCTTCTAGAAGCTCTTCTATTCTGTGTCTGTTCATTCTCCAAGTCAAGCTGAATTCCAAGTGGAAGACATCTTCAATGGTAGGGGAAAACTTTCATTACATTCCATATGGAAATAAAGGAATAACCTGGGAAGTCAGAGCACTTCTATCAAGTGGCAGCTTTTCTAAAAGTTCAAGGCACCCCTACTTTTTGATGGCACGCATACCATGGGGTTGTTGTCCCTAACATGGACACTGAATTATATGAGTGAAAGTTTCAAATAGTTATGCCAGTGCTTCCAATGCTCTTTCAGTGATGCTGGGCCTTGTTTGTGGCAGAATGCCTGTGGCACACATAATAAAGCTATAGATTTTATTTGAGATGTCAAACTGTAAGAAACCTTATATTAGCATCTTCATCATCTGCTACTGTGATCCACAGACATGTTTGCTGCACATTGTGGCAGAGGAGGAGGAGGTTTACCCTCATCCTCAAATATGATAACTTTCTTCTGCTGCACCTCTTCTAGCAGAACATCCAAACAGACACCAGTTCTGCACATTGTCTATTGCTGAGCTTCCATAGCTGCTCTTAAATGCGGCCAAAGCAACTAGCTATGTTCGTAGAAAGGGTTGCTTTTCTTATGACTCCTGCTCCTTTCATTCAAGGATGTCTCTGAATGGGCAGGGGGCATTCTGAAGGGGGAGGGTGAGCAGCCAGAGGTTGTGGGACACATTGGTACTAACGACATAGGCAGGAAGAGAGACGAGGTCCTGCAGGGAGAGTTCAGGGGGTTAGGTAGAAAGTTAGGTAGAAAGTTAAAAAACAGGACCTCGAGGGTTGTAATCTCGGGATTACTTCCTGTGCCACGTGCCAGTGAGGCTAGAAATAGGAAGATAGTGCAGCTAAACACGTGGCTGAACAACTGGTGTAGGAGGGAGGGTTTCAGATATCTGGATCATTGGTATCTCTTCCGGGACAGGTGGGACCTGTACAAGAAGGACGGGTTGCATCTAAACTGGAGGGGCAAAAATATCCTGGCTGCGAGGTTTGCTAGCGTCACTCAGGAGGGTTTAAACTAGTGTAGGAGGGGGGTGGGAACCAGAGCAGTAGGTCAGCAGGTGAAATAACTGAGGGGGAACTAGTAAATAAGGCCAGTAAGACTAAGAGGAAGAGCAGGCCAGGAGGTGTTGCTGCGCACAGCGGGACTGGTGGTCTGAAGTGCATTTGTTTCAATGTGAGAAGTATAACAGCTGTACCGAACCTTAGTTAGGCCACACTTGGAATAATGCGTGCAATTCTAGTTGCCACACTACCAGAAGGATGTGGAGGCTTTGGAGAGGGTACAGAAGAGGTTTACCAGGATGTTGCCCGGTCTGGAGGGTATTAGCTCAGAGGAGAGGTTGGATAAACTCGGATTGTTTTCACTGGAACGATGGAGGTGGAGGGGTGACATGATAGAGGTTTACAAAGTTATGAGTGGCATGGACAGAGTGGATAGTCAGAAGCTTTTTCCCATGGTGGAAGAGTCAGTTACTAGGTGACATAGGTTTAAGGTGCGAGGGCAAAGTTTTGCGAGGCAAGTTTTTTACACAGAGGGTGGTGAGTGCCTGGAACCTGCTGCCGGGGGAGGTGGTGGAAGCAGGTACGATAGCAACGTTTAAGAGGCATCTTGACAAATACATGAATAGGATGGGAATAGAGGGATACGGTCCCTGGAAGTGCAGAAGGTTTTAGTTTAGACATCAAGAGCGGCGCAGGCTTGGAGGGCCGAATGGCCTGTTCCTGTGCTGTACTGTTCTTTGTTCTTTGTTCTTTGTTCTCTGTTTTCATGGAAAGTGCTCAGGGAGCCTATTCTAGTTATTCTATTGAACTGTCCTCAGTGAATTTGATAAGACCAGCTTCTCTCTCTAATTACTTGATGGATCAAGGATGCGCAGCAACCGACTCCCACAGATACCTCAACTACACTTCATCATACCCTGCGTCCTGTAAGGACTCCATTCCATTCTCCCAGTTTCTCCGTCTCCGACGCATCTGCTCTGATGATGCTACCTTCCATGACAGCGTTTCTGATATGTCTTCCTTTTTCCTCAACCGAGGATTTCCCCCCCAACTGTGGTTGACAGGGCCCTCAACCATGTCTGGCCCATTTCCCACACCTCTACCCTCACCCCTTCCCCTCCCCCCCAGAACCATGACAGGGTTCCCCTTGTCCCCATTTTCCACCCCATCAGCCTCCATATCCAAAGGATCATCCTCCACTATTTCCGCCACCTCGAGCATGATGCAGCTACCAGAAGCATCTTCCCCTCCCTTCCCCTGTCAGCATTCCAAAGGGATCGTTCCCTCCGTGACACCCTGGTCCACTCCTCCATTACCCCCATCACCTCGTCCCCTTCCCACGACACCTTCCCCTGCAATCACAGGAAGTGTAATACCTGCCCATTTACCTCCTCTCTCCTCACTATCCAAGGTCCCAAACACTCCTTTCAGGTGAAGCAGCGATTTACTTGTACTTCTTTCAATGTAGTATACTGTATTCGCTGCTCACAATGTGGTCTCCTCTACATTGGGGAGACCGAATGCAGACTGGGTGACCGCTTTGCGGAACACCTCTGCTCAGTCCGAAAGCATGATCTTGAGCTTCTGGTTGCTAGCCATTTCCACACACACCCCTGCTCTCATGCTCACATCTCTGTCCTGGGATTGCTACAGTATTCCAGTGAACATCAACGCAAGCTCAAGGAACAGCATCTCATTTATGATTAGGCATGCCCCGGACTGAACATTGAGTTCAATCATTTCTGAGCATGACAGGCTCCTCATTTTACTTTTATTTTTAGTTCTTTTTTCTTTTTTGTGTTTATTTTATTTTAGTTTCTTCAGTTTGTTTCTACTGTGCCTATCCACTGTTTTTTTATCATGTTTGTGCTTGTGGCTGTTCAGTTTTCTGTCCATTAACACCCTATCTGTAATATTGCTTTGTCTTTCAGCATACCATTAACATATTGTTTGCCTTTGCTCCATGACCTTCTGGTCAGATATTCTGTGATCTTGTCCTATCTACACCTTCTCTTTTGTTATCTCTTGCCCCACCCCCGCTTTACTTGCTTAAAATCTTTTACATTTCTTATATCTGCCAGTTCTGAAGACGGGTCACTGACCTGAAACGTTAACTCTGCTTCTCTCTCCACAGATGCTGCCAGACCTGCTGAGTATTTCCAGCGTTTCTTGTTTTTATTATATGTGCAGCAACACTGACTGAATTTTTGCTGGGATCACTGAATCATTCGTGCACAGGACATTTCTGTCTGCTATTTTACTAGAGACATTAATTATTTTACTAGTGGCATTAGCCTATTTATTTGGTCCACTTATAGAATTAACAAATCTTGTTTTAAGCGATCAGTTTTTCAAACACTCTAAAATTAAATGATTAGGAAGTGAAATTATGCTTTGAGAGATTAATTGCATTGGTATACTACAAGTTCCTCTGGATGATAGTTAATAAATTAGTTAACTACCTTCTTTTGAAGAGTTAGTATGTTCATTAAAAAAGCAGCCAGAGGAATTTTATTCAAATTTGTTAACATATTAGTGTCAAAAGATTGCATGGTGCTATTTCACTCTAATGGACATAGATTTTCTTCTCTTCCAATAAAAGATGCAACAATGTAGGACTAATCATCAAGCTCCCACTCCTATAGAGTCAAAGTGAGACGTGCAGTCAAAAATAAAAATGATTTCCAAAGTCAAGTCGTACAAGGTTTAATAGCATTTAATCGCAAATGTCAAGAAGTTTGCTATTGTCAAACAATTCACAAAGACCATTAGAAAGGATATTGGCATTCTTAACTCACTGACTTTGGCACATGAGAAAGGCTGCCTGGTAACTAACACCTGCAACTCATGAAAAAATGAAAAAACAGGCTGGATTTTGCTGTACAAATAATAATGAGACAAAAAGCACTCACCGCTAGTAATATGCAAACTGGACAACAACAGCGCATACACATGGAAATCTAGAATTTGCTGTTTGAGATGCTATGCTCCTTCAAAAAGCTGCGCAAAAGTGGCATCTCCATGTCTGACTCACCTTTCAAATAGGTTGAACAGTGTGTCATTCTTAATTACTGCCAAATAACCTGTCTGGCACTGGAAATTAACTTTTACAAGTGTGGAATCCAAATCGTTCAACTTTTTAATTATTGTTGGAAATTTTTTTGAAAGAAATTATTTTTAACTTTTTCTTTCTGTCTTTCCCTTGCTTTATTTCAATTTCTGTGCGTGATATGATGTTGAATTCATTATTTGAACACTTCCGGTTAAGACTCGGCACTGCTCATTAACAAATCTGATTGGTTAAGGAGATACACAATGGTTTGGCCTGTTTACACGGGTCCCAGATGCCCTGTCGAGGACGCTGTGTTTTTTGGATGTTTGGCTGACAGGAACTTGCTATGTAAAAGCCCATAGAAAGTCTGTGGGCAAGTATAAGTCTAACAAATGGCTTGTGCCATTTATTTGCTGTTCAGAACAAAATCCAGCTCAATGTTTGGATTTGACATGCACTGTCTAATAAGTGGTGGTCACAGATTCAATAGACATGCTTCAAAAAGGAATTGGATAAATTCTTGAAGGAGAAATAAAAATTGCAGGGATATGGGAAAAGAGCAGGAGGTGGAGCTAACTGGATTGTTCTTCGAAAGAGCTGGGACGGACTCGATGGGTCAAATGACCTCATTCTATTCTGTACTATTCTATGATTCTATGCTTTAGATCTACAGGAGCTAGAACAATTAATATTAATGTACAATAAAGCTGGCATATCTTTAATAAAATAAACTTAAAATAGACTTTTTTTTAACAGGAGCTGATGGGATATTTTTAACAGTGACATATAAAAGGCCTGTCAGTCAATAACCCAATGTTTGTGTCTCTTTGGATTTTTTTGGGTGGCACTATAGGGACTTTTGAGTTGACTATTATTTCTGTACCTTTTTTTGCAGCAACTAAGATATGCATTACAGTTGTGTTTTGCTTTAAAACTAAATGAAAATATATTTATGGGAATGGTTGTTCTATTGCAGTTATTGTAAAGTAAAAATATATTTCAAAGATAGCATTATATGAAGCCAATTCTATGATATTAGCACACTGAAGTAGCAAAGAACACAGAAACAATAAAGGGATTATTTTAACTGCATGAAGGAGAAGGCATCACATGCTTTACAAGTTAATGGCACAGTCCATTTTTAAACTTTATCGTGTAAGTTCAGAAGTCAAGGTTATACATATATATGTACTTTCAACTAAATGTGTCAAATGGTGTTTATGCTAAGGGGAAAAACATGCCTGTAATATTTGTACCTCTTAATTTTTGGGCAGGTTTAAATTTCTATTATTAGAAAAGGAATCCAACTTTTCATATACTTGCAAAAGCGTAATCCTTTAGGATGGGGTTGCATTTTAATAATTTTGCATGGATTCGTCAATAACATAGAGACATTACAGTACAGAAGGAGGCCATTTGGCCCATCATGTGTATATCTAGATCAGAATGATTTCTGCTAAAGGAAGAGTAAACTAGCCTGAATGTGTGAGACAAAATTATCTAACTTTTGCTTCTTATGTTACGATGGTCATATGTTGCAGTTTGACTGGGTCAATACTGAATACATTGAATTACATAGAAATTACTACATGGAAACAGGCCATTCAGCCCAACCAACCCGTGTTGATGTTCATTCTCCACTTCAGCAGTGGTGTGAGCCAACACTCATAAAAGTAAGATTCTGAGACCGCTTAAGGGGGCAACTAATGCCACTGAACACAAGGAAGTATCTGCCGGAGACCCAAATCTGTAACAATGTGGATCAAATGGATATATCATATACTCTCTGTATAAGGCTGCACATTGCCCCAGTCCACTAAGTTGCCAGAAATCCAGTCAACTAGTAATCTGTACATAAGAAGTTTTTTTTTTAAACTTAAAGCAAAATTGAATACTTTTACTGTCATACTTTATCCATATCAATATATTATAAACTGCTTTCTCCTCATAATAGATCATGAGAGCTGAAATATTTGTAGAGGGATAAAGCTAATAGTAGCTTACATGCAGAGCATATTGATCCAAACCCAATGGCCTGGATTTTCCACAGTAAAATCACCCTTTTTCCAGTGTTGCATTAGTGGTAAACCAAGGAAAATGGGGTGGAGAGGCATCCTGCTGAAACTATGCACCAAAAAGAGACAGAAAAGAATTTCTTCCAGTGAATCCACCAGTCTATGAGATTCCCCACCCTGAACCCACTCTGCTGCATGTAGGTAGAGACTGGTTGACATGGTTTACTTGGTCCCACTATTTTCCTTTGTTTCTGCCCCATACCATTGCCAGCAGGTAGCCACTACAAAGGCTAGGATGATGTCCTAAAGCCAGGAGAGCAGAATGTAGGCTGTAGCTTCAGGCAATGCTTTGAACCTGCAGGTCTATTTACTGAGTGAGAGAGACTGCAATTTGTGTAGCCATTTTACACTTTGCATGCTTAACAATACAGAACCTAGGAGAGAACACTAAAATAAAATTAAAACATTGTGGGAAAAGTAATGGATGTCCCAGTAGAAATATCCTTATTCCTGTGTTAAGAGGAAGATGAGAATGTGGAGGAGAGCATAGAAAAAGCATAGGGAGCTATCATTATCAAGCAGCATATCCTGTGATTTGTCATGACTGATGTCATGGGGAATCTACCAGTGTCTGTGCACATATGACTTGGTATGATTAAATTAAACACTCTAGTAAGTTTAAGTGATATTTATAGATTTTTAAGAGAAGTATTTGACAGGAGAATAGTGAATCTATGATTTTCAAAAATTCTCTAAGAAGAAAGTTGTGCAAGAGGAATAGAGGTGGCAAATGAATCTCCTCATCAAAAAGAAAACAGGGAAAAGCTAGGAAATGACAGTCAATCTAGTCTGTCAGCTCTTGTTGGTAAGTTACTAGACTCGGAATTTCCTTTGGACAATTGTAAACATGGTGGGGCAGAATCTTATCCTGCCTATGTGATCCAACAAGCACCCAACTGCATTTTCCTGCAGTAGTAGAATAATTAACAATTCAGTGCAGGTTAATGGCAAGAAAACCATCCGGAAAGGATCTCCGTTATTGGGTAGGAGCGATATTTGCTTTAACTGCAGCCGTTAAAAGGTTGCCACTGGTTAAAGGACCAGCATGTATGCAAAGTCTTAAAGGGGGCAGAGACAGAGTAAAACCATAATGAGAGCAGAATGGCAGAAGGTAGTTAAGCAGCAGGGATGTCCCTTGTGTCCACTACCCTGACATTCTCGGGAGCTTCTCCATCCCGGCCTCCTCCTGAGGTCCCCAGCATCAGAGATGCCAGACTTCAGCCAAATCGATTCACTCCACATGATATCAAGAAACAGCTGACGGCACTGGATACTGTAAAGGCTATGGGCCCTGACAACATTCCGGCAATAGTACTGAACACCTGTGCTCCAGAACCTGCCACACCCCTAGCCAAGTTGCTCCAGTACAGCTACAACACTGGCATCTACCCAGCAATGTGGAAAATTGCCCAAGTATGTCCTGTGCACAAAAATCAGGACAAATCCAACCCAGCCAATTCCTGCCCTATCAGTCCACTCTCAATCATCAGCAAAGTACTGGAAAGGGTCGTCAACAGTGCCATCAAGCGGCACTTGCTCAGCAATAACCTGCTCAGTGACGCTCGGTTTGGTTTCCACCAGGGCCACTCAGCTCCTTACCTAATTACAGCCTTGGTTCAAACATGGATAAATGAGCTGAACTCCAGAGGTGAGGTGAGAGTGGCTGCCTTTGACATCAAGGCAGCATTTGACCGAGTATGGCATCAAGGAGCCCTAGCAAAACTAGGAGTCAATGGGAATTAGGGGGAAAACTCTCCGCTGGTTGGAGTCATACCTACCATAAAGGAAGATGGTTGTGGTTGTTGGAGGTTGGACATCACTGCAGGAGTTCTTCAGGGTAGTGTCCTAGGCCCAACCATCTTCCGCTGCTTCATCAATGATCTTCCCTCCATCATAAGGTTAGAAGTGGGGATGTTTGCCGATGATTGCACAATGTTCAGCACCATTCGCGACTCCTCAAATATTGAAGCAACCCATGTTCAGATGCAGCTCCTGGACAACATCCAGAATTGGGCTGATAAGTGGCAAGTAACATTCGTGCCACACAAGTGCCAGGCTATGACCATCTCCAACAAGAGAGAATCTAACCATCTCTGCTTGATGTGCAATGACATTACCATTGCCAAATCCCCCAATATCAACATCCTGGGGGTTACCATTGACCAGAAACATAACTGGACCAGCCATATAAATGCTGTGGCTACAAGAGCAGGTCAGAGGCTGGGAATTCTGCAGCGAGTAACTCATCTCCTTTCTCCCCAATGCCTGTCCATCATCTACAAGGCACAGGTCAGGAGTGTGATGGAATGCTCTCTACTTGCCTGGATGGGTGCAGCTCCAACAACACTCAAGAAGCTCGACAACATCCAGGGCAAAACAGCCCGCTTGATTGGCAACCGATCCACCACCTTCAACATTCAATTCCTCCACCACAGACACACAGTTGCAGCAGTGTGTACCATCTACAAGATGCACTGCAGCAACTCACCAAGGTTCCTTCAACAGCTCCTTCCAAACCCATAACATCTACCATCTAGGAGGACAAGGGCAGCAGATGCATGGGAACACCAGCACCTGCAAGTTCCACTCCAAGCCACACACTATCCTGACCTGGAACTATATTGCCGTTCCTTCACATTTGCTGGATCAAAACCCTGGAACTCCCTTCCTAACAGTACTGTTGGTGTACCTTCAACCCCAGGACTGCAGCGGTTCAAGAAGGCAGCTCACCACCACCTTTGAAAGGGCAATTATGGATGGACAATAAATGTTGACCTAGCCAGCAACGCCCACATCCCATCAACAAATAAAAAAAGCTTCCAGGAAATGATGTTGGCAGGGATAAAGAAAATTGAAGACACCATTTGTAGTATAAGACAGGGAGCCCTAGAATTTCCTGTGTAGTTGTACAGGCAGTATGGAGGGAGGTGGTGCAGGCAGTTAGTGACAAATCAAAAAATGCAGGAAATACTCAGCAGTTCTGGCAGTATCTGTCAGAGAGAAACAGAGTTAATGTTTCAGATATGTTACCTTTCATCAGAACTGTAAAAAGTTCGAAATGTAATCAGTTTTGAACAAGTGAAAGGGGGGAGGGTGAGAAGGAGAAGAAAAGGGAAATTCCATAATCGGATGGAGGCTCCATATTCAACAGATCATCCTCCACTATTTCTGCCACCTCCAGCGTGATGTCATCACGAACTACATCTTCCTTTCTCCTCTCCTTTCAACATTCTGAAGGTCCATTCCTTCCCCAACACCCTGGTCCATTCCTCAGACACCCACAACACCCTCTCCCTTTCCCACAGCACCTTCGTGGAAGTGCAGGAGATGCAACACCTGCCCTTTAACCTCATCCCTCTCACGGTCCAAGGCCTCAAGCACTCCTTCCAAGTGAAACAGCGAATTACTTGTACTTTCAATTTTGTATACTTTATTCTCTGGTCACGATGTGGTCTCCTGTACATTGGGGAGACCAAACACAGACTGGGTCACCACTTTGCGGATCACCTCTGTTCAGTCCACAAGCATGACCCCAAGCTTCCAGCATCCTGTCATTTAATTCTCCCACCTGCTTCCACTCTGACCTTTCTGTCTTTAGCCTGCTGCAGTGTTCCAGTGAAGCTCAACGCAAGCTCGAGGAACACTAGAGTCATAGAGTTATACAGCACAGAAACAGGCCCTTCGGCCCATCGTGTCTGTGCCAGCCATCAAGCACCTATCTATTCTAATCCCATTTTCCAGGACTTGGCCCGTAGCCTTGTATGCTATGGCTTTTCAAGTGCACATCAAAATACTTCATAAATGTTGTGAGGGTTCCTGCCTCTACCACCCCTTCAGGCAGCGTGTTCCAGATTCCAATCACCCTCTGGGTGAAAACATTTTTTTTCAAATCCAGTCTAAACCTCCTGCCCTTATCTTAAATCTATGCCCCCTGGTTCTTGATCCCTCCATTAAGGGAAAAAGTTTCTTCCTATCTATCCTATCAATGCCCCTCATAATTTTGTATACCACAATCATGTCCGCCCTCAGCCTTTTCTGCTCTAAGGAAAACAACCCAAGCCTATCCAGTCTCTCTTCATAGCTGAAATGCTCCAGCCCAGGCAACATCCTGGTGAATCTCCTCTGCACCCTCTCCAGTGCAATCACATCCTTCCTATAATGTGGTGCCCAGAACTGTACACAGTACTCCAGCTGTGGCCTAACTAGCATTTTAAACAATTCCATCATAACCTCCCTGTTCTTCAATTCTATGCCTCGGTTAATAAAGGCAAGTATCCCATATGCCTTCCTAACCACCTTATCTACCTGCCTTCAGTGATCTATGAACAAGTACTCCAAGGTCCCTCTGTACTTCCTGGGGTCCTACCATCCATTGTATATTCCCTTGCCTTGTTCTTCTCTTTCTTTCTTTTGGGCCTCCTTATCTCGAGAGACAATGGATACGCGCCTGGAGGTGGTCAGTGGTTTGTGAAGCAGCGCCTGGAGTGGCTATAAAGGCCAAGTCTGGAGTGACAGGCTCTTCCACAGGTGCTGCAGAGAAATTTGTTTGTTGGGGCTGTTGCACAGTTGGCTCTCCCCTTGCGCCTCTGTCTTTTTTCCTGCCAACTACTAAGTCTCTTCGACTCGCCAAAAATGCATCACCTCACACTTCTCAGGATTAAATTCCATTTGCCACTGCTCCGCCTATCTTACCAGCCCATCTATATTGTCCTGTAATCTAAGGCTTTCCTCCTCGCTATTTATGACACTACCAATTTTTGTCTGCGAACTTACTGATCATACCTCCTATATTCACGTCTAAATCATTAATGTACACTACAAACGGCAAGGGTCCCAGCACCGATCCCTGCGGTACACGGGTCACAGGCTTCCACTCGCAAAAATAACCCTTGACCATCATCCTCTGCCTCCTGCCACTACCTTATCTTTCCACTGGGCATTTTACAGCCTACAGGACTCAACATTGAGCTCAACAATTTTAGATCTTAACCTCTGTCCCCATTTTGTTGATTTGATATTCTTCTCTCATTTCTTATTCCCTCTACTTTGCATTCAGAGGGCAGCTATCCAGAAATTCACACCTCCTCTCGACACATCTTTTGATTCTTTATTTGCCCCATTATCATTCCCTTTGGCTTTGCACAATTAAACCTTTTGTCATTTAATCTCTCCTGCCCTCCACCCAATCACAGACCTTCTTTTTTGTTCTTCTTCTCACTCTCACCCCTTTCACTAGTTCAAAGCATTTTACATTTCTAACCCATCCCAGTGCTGATGATAGGTCACAGACCTGAAAGGTGAATTCTGTTTATCTCTGACAAATGCTGCCAGACCTGTTGAGTAGCTCCAGCATTTTCTGTTTTTATTTCAGTTTTCAAGCATCCTCAGTATTTTGCTACTGTATTAGTGAGTAATCAACTTGCCCACGAAAGGCAATTCAATGCCATAAAACTTCCGATATCCTCACCAGATTGACCAAGGTATGTGATGGTATGAGTACTCAGACACATTCTGTAATAATGCTGGAAGCACAACTTTCCTCCAATCATCTCTATCTACATAGTGGAAATGAAGAAATGAATAAATTGCACCTGATACCTTAGCAATGGCCCAATGCCACATATCCCTTTTCTACCACTGCAAGGATTGTGATGCTTCAGTGAAAAATGGATATTGCCTGTACCTGAAAGTATGACTACGATGGAATGTCTGAAAACCATCGGGATGTCAATCTATTTTGAAGGAATTCCCAGCATTTCTATATCATTTTGCTTTTTGCAAAGGAAAATGGCACTTACAATCAGTGGCAATGAAGTGTCACTTTTGGAAGAATGGATATCATCAGACACTTGAGTACGAATGAGTAGGAAGTTTTCTGACTTCTCTGCAGATGCATTGAGGAGCCAGTGAGGGATGTTAAAGTTGGAGGAGAGCGGTCTGGTGGATGCAGATGATCCCGTGGCACTATTTGAAGAAGATCTGGGGAGTTCTCTCAGTGCCTTAACCATCATTTAGCCCTCAACCAACATCACTAACAATACAAGTCATCTAATCGTTGGTGTCATTGCTGTTTATGGGATATTGTGTGTGCAAATTGGTTGTTGCATTTCCGTAGATCACAGCAGTGACTACACTTCAAACATATTTCATTGGTTGTGAAGTGCTTTGGGACATGAAAGGTGATATATAAATGCAAGAATTTTCTTGCAAACTTCTACAAGGGCTGGGATTTTATGCTTGTGACTGGGTTCTCAACATCTGGAAAAAGCGATGCTGAGAACCACCGCCCCCCTCCCATCCCGTCGCCTCTTCCTAGGAAAGTCCTCCTAATCTATTGCTAATTAGGCACTTAAGTAGACAGTGGTGGGTCATCCACGGAATCAAGGACCCTGGCAATAGAAGTCCCGCCCTCAGAGAGATGCCTGCCAATCAGAAGCCGGCAGCTTTTCCACTGAGCAGCGCCACCACAGAGACAGTGGCTGCAGCCGATGGAGCACCCACCCATCACCTACCTCCTCCACACCAACCAAACAAATCAGATATTCCAAGAAAAATCCAGAGACAATAGTCTGGGGCCGGGATTTTATCCTAGGCAGACAGGAGCCGGCCACCGACCGAAAAGTCGGTGGCGAACCCGTTTCTACCTCGCCTGGGGATCTGACCTGTACTTTGTGGGGTGCCGGGCTTCAATTAGTGTGAGGCGGGACTTCCACCCACTTGAGGTAGGAAGTCCCGCCTAATAGAACTGCCAGCCAATCAGTGGGTCGGCAGCTCTTAGTCCCAGCAGCGCCAAGAAAAGATGTCGGGGAGCCTGGAGCAAAGGTAAGTTTTGGTTGCCTGGCCGGGGGTAATTGATTGGGCCCTGGCGAGGCAAGGCTTGTTGATTAGGGGAAAGGGGGGGTGGTGTGTTGGCTTTTGGGGGTGGTTGGGGTAGTGGGGGCAGTCCTCAAAGAACAAAGAACAAAGAAAATTACAGCACAGGAACAGGCCCTTCAGCCCTCCAAGCCTGCGCCGATCCAGATCCTCTATCTAAACCTGTCGCCTATTTTCCAAGGGTCTGTATTTCTTTGCTTCCTGCCCATTCATTTATCTGTCTAAATACATCTTAAAAGACACTATCGTGCCCGCGTCTACCACCTCCGCTGGCAACGCGTTCCAGGCACCCACCACCCTCTGCGTAAAGAACTTTCCACGCATATCCCCCCTAAACTTTTCCCCTCTCACTTTGAACTCGTGACCCCTAGTAATTGAATCCCCCACTCTGGGAAAAAGCTTCTTGCTATCCACCCTGTCTATACCTCTCATGATTTTGTACACCTCAATCAGGTCCCCCCTCAACCTCCGTCTTTCTAATGAAAATAATCCTAATCTACTCAACCTCTCTTCATAGCTAGTGCCTTCCATACCAGGCAACATCCTGGTGAACCTCCTCTGCACCCTCTCCAAAGCACCTACATCCTTTGGGTAATGTGGCGACCAGAACTGCACGCAGTATTCCAAATGTGGCCGAACCAAAGTCCTATACAACTGTAACATGACCTGCCAACTCTTGTACTCAATACCCCGTCCGATGAAGGAAAGCATG
This sequence comes from Heterodontus francisci, assembly GCF_036365525.1. NCBI lineage: Eukaryota > Metazoa > Chordata > Chondrichthyes > Heterodontiformes > Heterodontidae > Heterodontus > Heterodontus francisci. The sequence goes on along the minus strand of NC_090375.1, from coordinate 68,854,438 downwards.
CCGTATGCCTTCTTGACCACTCTATTTACCTGCGTTGCCACCTTCAGGGAACAATGGACCTGAACACCCAAATCTCTCTGTACATCAATTTTTCCCAGGACTTTTCCATTTATTGTATAGTTCACTCTTGAATTGGATCTTCCAAAATGCATCACCTCGCATTTGCCCTGATTGAACTCCATCTGCCATTTCTCTGCCCAACTCTCCAATCTATCTATATTCTGCTGTATTCTCTGACAGTCCCCTTCACTATCTGCTACTCCACCAATCTTAGTGTCGTCTGCAAACTTGCTAATCAGACCACCTATACTTTCCTCCAAATCATTTATGTATATTACAAACAACAGTGGTCCCAGCACGGATCCCGGTGGAACACCACTGGTCACACGTCTCCATTTTGAGAAACTCCCTTCCACTGCTACTCTCTGTCTCCTGCTGCCCAGCCAGTTCTTTATCCATCTAGCTAGTACACCCTGGATCCCATGCGACTTCACTTTCTCCATCAACCTACCATGGGGAACCTTATCAAACACCTTACTGAAGTCCATGTATATGACATCTACAGCCCTTCCCTCATCAATCAACTTTGTCACTTCCTCAAAGAATTCTATTAAGTTGGTAAGACATGACCTTCCCTGCACAAAACCATGTTGCCTATCACTGATAAGCCCATTTTCTTCCAAATGGGAATAGATCCTATCCCTCAGTATCTTCTCCAGCAGCTTCCCGACCACTGATGTCAGGCTCACCGGTCTATAATTACCTGGATTATCCCTGCTACCCTTCTTAAACAAGGGGACAACATTAGCAATTCTCCAGTCCTCCGGGACCTCACCCGTGTTTGAGGATGCTGCAAAGATATCTGTTAAGGCCCCAGCTATTTCCTCTCTCGCTTCCCTCAGTAACCTGGGATAGATCCCATCCGGACCTGGGAACTTGTCCACCTTAATGGCTTTTAGAATATCCAACACTTCCTCCCTCCTTATGCCGACTTGACCTAGAGTAATCAAACATCTATCCCTAACCTCAACATCCGTCATGTCCCTCTCCTCGGTGAATACCGATGCAAAGTACTCGTTTAGAATCTCACCTATTTTCTCTGACTCCACACATAATTTTCCTCCTTTGTCCTTGAGTGGGCCAATCCTTTCTCTAGTTACCCTCTTGCTCATTATATATGAATAAAAGGCTTTGGGATTTTCCTTAACCCTGTTTGCTAAAGATATTTCATGACCCCTTTTAGCCCTCTTAACTCCTTGTTTCAGATTGGTCCTACATTCCCGATATTCTTCCAAAGCTTCGTCTTTCTTCAGCTGCCTAGACCTTATGTATGCTTCCTTTTTCCTCTTAGCTAGTTGCACAATTTCACCTGTCATCCATGGTTCCCTAATCTTGCCATTTCTATCCCTCATTTTCACAGGAACATGTCTCTCCTGCACGCTAATCAACCTCTCCTTAAAAGCCTCCCACATATCAAATGTGGATTTATCTTCAAACAGCTGCTCCCAATCTACATTCCCAAGCTCCTGCCGAATTTTGGTATAGTTGGCCTTCCCCCAGTTTAGCACTCTTCCTTTAGGACCACTCTCGTCTTTGTCCATGAGTATTCTAAAACTTACGGAATTGTGATCACTATTCCCAAAGTAGTCCCCTACTGAAACTTCAACCACCTGGCCGGGCTCATTCCCCAACACCAGGTGCAGTATGGCCCCTTCCCGAGTTGGACTATTTACATACTGCTGTAGAAAACCCTCCTGGATGCTCCTTACAAATTCTGCTCCATCTAGACCTCTAACACTAAGTGAATCCCAGTCATTGTTGGGAAAATTAAAATCGCCTATCACCACCACCCTGTTGCTCCTACATCTTTCCATAATCTGTTGACATATTTGTACCTCTATCTCACGCTCGCTGTTGGGAGGCCTGTAGTACAGCCCCAACATTGTTACCGCACCCTTCCTATTTCTGAGTTCTGCCCATATTGCCTCACTGCTCGAGTCCTCCATAGTGCCCTCCTTCAGCACAGCTGTGATATCCTCTTTGACCAGTAATGCAACTCCTCCACACCTTTTACCTCCCTCTCTATCCCGCCTGAAGCATCGATATCCTGGGATATTTAGTTGCCAATTGTGCCCTTCCCTCAACCAAGTCTCAGTATTAGCAATAACATCATACTCCCTGGGTGCCTGATCATGAGGGTACTCCTTCCCCAGGAGGTTTTGTCAGATGGCTTCTCTCGGTCCTCGGCTGCCTGACCAGCCATGGATAAAATCCCCGAGGAGGTGGGCGAAGCCCCTTAAGTGGCCGTTAAGTGGCCATTTAAGGTCCTCAGTTGGCCAGGGGTGGGCGGGTTGTTTTTCGCCGCCGCTGCCCTGCTCAAAGTGGCGGCAGAGGCGAGAGCGGGTCAGGAAGTGCCCCCGGAGACTCCCACTCCATTTTGCATCACCACCCCCACCACCATCCCGATGGTTGGGGAGGTGTAAAGTCCGGCCTAGAATATAAAATGGAATTACTAGGAACTGAAGAAACATTTTTTAAATTCGTTTCATGGGATGTGGGCATCGCTGGCTAAGCCAGCATTTATTGCCCATCCCTAATTATCCTTAAGAAGGTGGTGGTGAGCTGCCTTCTTGAACCATTGCAGTCCATGTGGTGTAGGTACATCCACAGTGCTGTTAGGAAGGGAGTTCCAGGATTTTGACTCAGTGACGGTGAAGGAACGGAAATATAGTTCCAAGTCAGGATGGTGTGTGGTTTGGAGTGGAACTTGCAGGTGATGGTGTTCCCATGCATCTGCTGCCCTTGTCTTTCTAGGTGGTGGAGGTCGGGGGTTTGAAAGGTGCTGTCGAAGGAGCCTTGCGGGTTGCTTCAGTGATCCTGCTGCCACTGTGCGTCAGTGGTGGCGGGAGTGAATGTTGAAGGTGGTGGATGGGGTGCCAATCACATGAGCTGCTTTGTCCTGGATGTTGTCGAGTTTCTTGAGTGTTGTTGGAGTGGTACTCATGCAGGCAAGTGGAGAGTATTCTACCACACTCCTGACTTGTGCCTTGTAGATGGTGGACAGGCTTTGGGGAGTCAGGAGATGAATTACTCGCTGCAGAATTTGATGGCTGGGCAGAAAAGCCATTCACAGGCCTTCCTGCCCCAGACTATTTTTTGCCGGAGGTGGGAAGATGACTGGGACCCCGCTCCACTACCATCCCACCTGATTTTATGCTCTCATCACCTCCAAACCCACCGCGGGTCAGAGCATAAAATTCCCCCCAAGAACTCGGTAACGACCATCGCATTCATCATCTTTTCACACCTCTGTGACACAGTACTGGTCCCAACACCACCCCTTTTTTAGATGCTGTGTTTTCTGGGGTGGGAAATCAGTGCAAATAGTGTGGAGTACTAAGCGATGCCCTTCAGCTTTCAGCTATATTTACAGGGGCCAGTTCAAGGCACATACATTCGAGTAATAGCTGGGTCAGCAGATGAAAATTGGAGCAGATAATTTTTGGGATAGGAGATTCTTGGAAGGCCTCTGCCCCTTTTCCTCACCAGACCTCCTCTGTACCACCCAAACAAATCAAATATTCCTAGGAAAATCCAGAGGCAATAGTCAATAATATAGAATGGAATTACTCGGAATTGAAGAAACAGAGTTAATCATGCCAGTCAGGACAAAATTCTAAAAGGCATGTCATGGTTAACAACGTTATACAATTTCTTGAAGAAATAGCAGGGAGGATAGATAAAGGAAATGGATTTTCAAAGAGCGTTTGACACAGTGCTATATAAAAGACTTATGGCATAAGGAAATAAAGAGAATGCAGCCACTTGATAGAGAGATGGTTGGAGGGCAGGAATCAAATGGTAGGAGTAAATTAGAATTTGAAACAATTCTCTGCCACAAAATGTTGTTGAAGCCATGTCCATAAATTCTTTTAAAGGGGAAATAGATAGTTGCTTGAAAAGATGACTATTAAAGGGTATAGACAGGAGAGTGGAATTTGACTCTGCTTTATGTGGAGTAAAGCACCAGCACAAACCTGATGGGCCTGTTTATATGCTGTAACATTGTATGGAGTCGATGTTAATTGGTAGGAAAATTAGCTAAAATAAGTGTTGGTCCCTTAGAGGATGAGACTGGGAAATTAATAACGGGAGACAAGGAAATGGCAGAGACTGTGTATCTATTTTTACAGTAGAAGACACAAGAAAACATCCCAAGAACAGCAGAAAATCAGGAGGCAAATGGGACGGAGGAACTTAAAAAACACTCACTATCACGAGAGAAAAAGTACCAGAAAAACTAATGGGACTAAAGGCTGACAAGTCCCCTAGACCTGATGGCCTGCATCCTAGGATCTTAAAAGACATGGCTGCAGTGATAACGGATGCATTGTAATCTTCCAAAATTCCCTAGATTCAGGAAAGGTCCCAGCAGATTGGAAAACCACAAATGTAACACCTCTATTCAAGAAAGTGGGGTGGGGGTGCGCGGGGGAGTGTAGTGACAGAAAGCAGGCAACAATAGGCCAGTTCGCCGAACATCTGTGGTTGGAAAATGCTAGAACCCATTATTAAGGAAGCAGTAGCAGGACATTTAGAAAATCATAATGCAATCAGGCAGAGTCAATACGGTTTTAGGAAAAGGAAACAGTGTTCGACAAATTTACTGGAGTTCTTTGAGGATATAATGACCAGGGCGGATAAAGAGGAACCACTAGATGTAGTTTTGAGGGGGGCGATTTTCTTGATGGTTGGCCCAAGAGCTCTCTTAATGCCATCATACATTCCTCTGATGTTTCCGGTATCTGAGGCCAGCTGAATATGACTGCATAGGTGTTGCCAGTAGTCGTTTGCGCAGCGCCTGGCTGTTCTTTGTGCAGTGCTTCTGGCTGCTTTAAGTGCTACGGATGTTAACTCGCTCAAATCTAAATCAGGGGACATAATCACTGACCAACGCAAACAAATGAACCGCTGGGTTGAGCACTACCTAGAACTGTACTCCAGGGAGAATGTTATCACTGAGACTGCCCTCAAGGCAGCCCAGCCTCTACCAGTCATGGATGAGCTGGACATACAGCCAACCAAATCGGAACTCAGTGATGCCGTTGATTCTCTAGCCAGCGGAAAAGCCCCTGGGAAGGACAGCTTTACCCCTGAAATAATCAAGAGTGCCAAGCCTGCTATACTCTCAGCACTACATGAACTGCTATGCCTGTGCTGGGACAAGGGAGCAGTACCTCAGGACAAGCGCGATGACAATATCATCACCCTCTATAAAAACAAAGGTGACCGAGGTGACTGCAACAACTCCCTGCTCAGCATAGTGGGGAAAGTCTTTGCTCGAGTCGCTCTAAACAGGCTCCAGAAGCTGACCGAGCACGTCTACCCTGAGGCACAGTGTTGCTTTCGTGCAGAGAGATCGACCGTTGACACGCTGTTCTCCCTTAATCAGATACAGGAGAAATGCCGCGAACAACAGATGCCCCTCTACATTGCTTTCATTGATCTCACCAAAGCCTTTGACCTCGTCAGCAGATGTGGTCTCTTCAGACTACTAGAAAAGATTGGATGCCCACCAAAGCTACTAAGTATCATCACCTCATTCCATGACAATATGAAAGGCACAATTCAACATGGTGGCTCCTCATCAGACCTCTTTCCTATCCTGAGTGGCGTGAAACAGGGCTGTGTTGTCGCACCCACACTTTTTGGGATTTTCTTCTCCCTATTGCTTTCACATGCGTTCAAGTCCTCGGAAGAAGGAATTTCCCTCCACACAAGATCGGGGGCAGGTTGTTCAATCTTGCCAGTCTAAGAGCGAAGTCCAAAGTACGGAAAGTCCTCATCAGGGAACTCCTCTTTGCTGACGATGCTGCTTTAACATCTCACACTGAAGAGTGCCTGCAGAGTCTCATCGACAGGTTTGCGGCTGCCTGCAATGAATTTGGCCTAACCATCAGCCTCAAGAAAACGAATATCATGGGGCAGGACGTCAGAAATGCTCCATCCATCAATATTGGCGACCACGCTCTGGAAATGGTTCAAGAGTTCACCTATCTCAGCTCAACTATCACCAGTAACCTGTCTCTCGATGCAGAAATCAACAAGCGCATGGGAAAGGCTTCCACTGCTATGTCCAGACTGGCCAAGAGAGTGTGGGAAAATGGCACACTGACACGGAACACAAAAGTCCGAGTGTATCAAGCCTGTGTCCTCAGTACCTTGCTCTACGGCAGCAAGGCTTGGACAACGTATTTCAGCCAAGAGCGACATCTCAATTCATTCCATCTTCGCTGCTTCCGGAGAATCCTTGGCATCAGGTGGCAGGACCGTATCTCCAACACAGAAGTCCTCGAGGCGGCCAACATCCCCAGCATATACACCCTACAGAGCCAGCGGCGCTTGAGATGGCTTGGTCATGTGAGCCGCATGGAAGATGGCAGGATCCCCAAGGACACATTGTACAGCGAGCTCGTCACTGGTATCAGACACACCGGCCGTCCATGTCTCCGCTTTAAAGACGTCTGCAAATGCGACATGAAGTCCTGTGACATTGATCACAAGTCGTGGGAGTCAGTTGCCAGTGATCGCCAGAGCTGGCAGACAGCCATTAAGGCGGGGCTAAAGTGTGGCAGGAAAAAAGACAGAAGCGCAAGGAGAGAGCCAACTGTGTAATAGCCCCGACAGCCAATTTTATCTGCAGCACCTGTGGAAGAGTCTGTCACTCTAGAGTTGGCCTTTATAGACCACCTCCAGGTTCTTACCCATTGTCTCTCGAGACAAGGAGGCCAAAGAGATATCTGTAAAGTGCTAGGAACTCATTAGGTAGGAACTATTTGTTTTGTGTAAGTGTTCCAGTGGGGACACATTCATGGATGCACTGGTGAGTCATGTGACATGTAAGAGGAAACCAGTCTCAAGCAGTCCTACACCAAGCAGCATGCTGGCTGAATGAATAAACAAAGACTCCAGCCTTTTCAAGTTTAAAGTGTGATTATTTCCAACATCTGGGAACCAGAAAACAACCAGAAGACGCAATATGGTGGCAGTGAGTGTCTGTGAGTGAACCTAGAACTTTTTAAAAGAATTAGATTGGGAAAAATTAACCCAAATTAGTGTCAGAGAGAAAAAAAAACTGAGTGGCTCGTGCTAAAATGAAAAATGAAATGTCAGCTGGGACAGGAATGAATGCACAGCTACAGCCCATAATGAATTGGGAAGTTGATGATGTATTGGAGGAATTTGGGAAGGTTAAAAAAAAAGTGCAGATTGATATTCAGTAGTTTCCTAAAAGGCACTAGTGAAGAGGAGGGGTCAGCTATATCCTTCTGTAGGCAGGAGATAAAGGATTAAATTTACTTAACAACTGGGACCTAAGTGAAGAGGACAGCAGAAGCCCAGATCAAGTTTTTGAAAGGTTCAGCACCCATTTCCACCCATCGGATATATGGATATGAATTTCAAGGCCTCAGACAGGATCTAGGTGAGCTTAGTTCAGATTGCAAGTTGAGTGTCGAGATATGAGTTTGGTGAGTAGGGATTTTAAGTGTTGTTCCCTTTCTAAAAATTTGTTCTGCATTTTGCATTTAACTGGGATTTACCCTCTAGATAAAGTAGGGTTAAGAAAATAAAGTAGGGTTAGGAATGTAAAGTAAGTTTCTTCCAGTTTTAGTCAGGGATGAACAGGCAGAGTAGCTGATTAGTTAAGTCACTGACCAGTCCAATCTGGTTTCGGCAGCTTCAGCTGCAACAAGTATAAATACAGAGGTCTGGGTGCAGAACTGTAAATGGTGTGCAGATTGCAAGCTGAGTGTGGAGATATGAGTTTGGTGAGTTCAGTGAAGGGGGGAGGAAGTTTTGTTTTCTACTTTTTTCACTCTCCAGTATTTGGTTCTTGCTTCGGTGCAGTGGAAGGAGCTGGTTGGTGAGTAACTGGTAAGCTATTCTACTTATAATAAATATTCTGTAAAGTTCAGGTATGGCAGGGCAGCTCGGCCGAGTGGAATGTATAGCCTGTGGCATTTGGGAAGTCATGGACGCACCATGTGTCTTAGACAAGCACATCTGTAGAAGTGTCACTGGCTGCAGAAGCTTAAGCTCCAGGTTTTGGAACTCAAGCAGCGGCTAGAGTAACTGGTGCATCCGTGAGGCAGAGAACTATGTGGATAGCATGTTTAGGGAGGTGGTCACACCACAGGTTAGGCAGATAGGGAATGGGTGACCACTGAGCAGTCTAAGAGAACCAGGAAGGTAGTGCAAAAGTCCCCTGAGATGATCTCGCTTGCTAATCGGTTTTCCAATTTGGATACTGGTGAGGGTGATGGCTCCTCAGAGGAGTGCAGCCAGGGCAAAGTTTGTGGTACCACAGTGGACTCAGCTGCACAGGAGGGGAGGAAGAAAAGTGGAAGAGCAGTAATGATAAGAGATTCATTAGGGGAACAGACAGACGTATCTGCGGCTGCAAACGGGACTCCAGCATGGTGTGTTGCCGCCCTGATGTCAGGGTCAAGGATACCATGGAATGGTTACATGACATTCTTCTGGGGGAGGGTGAACAGCCAGAGGTCACGGTCCACGTTGGCACCAATGATATAGGTAAGAAGGGGGATGAGGTCCTGAAAGCAGATTTTAGGGAGCTAGGAAAGATATTAAAAAGCAGGACCTCAAAAGCAGTAGTCTCAGGATTACTCCCAGTCTCACGTGCGAGTGAGAATAGGAATAGGAGAATTGAGCGATTGAGCACGTGGCTGGAGAACTGGTGTAGGAGGGAGGGCATCAGATTCCTGAGACATTGGGACCGGTTCTGGGGCATGTGGGACCTGTACAAGATGGACGGGTTGGATCTTGGCAGGATTGGGACAAATATCCTTGCAAGGAGATTTGCTAATACTGTTGGAGAGGGTTTAAACTAGGTTGGCAGGGGGATGGGAACCTGAGAGGGAGCTCAGATTGGAGGGAAGAAAAACTGGTAACTTGTTAGGGGTGTGGGAACCAGGAGCAAGTATTGGAGAGGAATACCAAGGTGCACAGAATACAGGGAGAGATACATAACACTAGATTAGGGAATAGTAAGTTATTAGGTGTGGTCAGAGTAAGGGAGAAAATAATAAAGTCTAAATCAGGGTTAATGCGCATGTATGTGAATGCATGGAGTGTGGTTAATAAGACTGGTGAGGTACAGGCGCAGATTGCCATGTGGAAATAAGATGTTGTGGCTATAACAGAGAACTGGCTCAAAGAAGGGCAGGACTGGGTGTTAAATATTACTGGATACAAGGTGTTCAGGAAAGATAGGAAAGGGGAGGGGGGAAATAAGGGGGAAGGGCTGGCAGTATTGATTAAGGAGAGAATTGCAGTTCTGGAGAAAAAGGATGTCCCAGAGGTGTCAAGGACATAATCAATTTGGCTAGATCTAAGCAACAAAAAAGGTGTAGTTGCATTGCTCGGTGTTGTCTATAGGCCACCAGCTAGTGGGAAGGATGTGGAGGAACAAATTTGCAAGGAAATTACAGAGAGGTACAAAATTAGAATTAGAATTAGAATATTACAGCGCAGTACAGGCCCTTCGGCCCTCGATGTTGCGCCGATCATCTGACCTACACTATTCCATTTACATCCATATGTCTATCCAATGACCACTTAAATGCCCTTAAAGTTGGCGAGTCTACTACTGTTGCAGGCAGGGCGTTCCACGCCCCTACTACTCTCTGCGTAAAGAAACTACCTCTGACATCTGTCCTATATCTTTCACCCCTCAACTTAAAGCTATGTCCCCTCGTGTTTGCCATCCTCATCCGAGGAAAAAGACTCTCACTATCCACCCTATCTAACCCTCTGATTATCTTGTATGTCTCTATTAAGTCACCTCTCCTCCTCCTTCTCTCTAACGAAAACAACCCCAAGTCCCTCAGCCTTTCCTCGTAAGACCTTCCTTCCATACCAGGCAACATCCTAGTAAATCTCCTCTGCACCCTTTCCAAAGCTTCGACATCCTTCCTATAATGCGGTGACCAGAACTGCACGCAATACTCCAGGTGCGGCCTCACCAGAGTTTTGTACAGCTGCATCATGACCCCGTGGCTCTGAAACTCGATCCCCCTACTAATAAAGGCTAACACACCATATGCCTTCTTAACAGCCCTATTAACCTGGGTAGCAACTTTCAGGGATTTATGTACCTGGATACCAAGATCTCTCTGCTCATCTACACTACCAAGAATCTTCCCATTAGCCCAGTACTCTGCATTGCTGTTACTCCTTCCAAAATGAATCACCTCACACTTCTCCGCATTAAACTCCATTTGCCATCTCTCAGCCCAGCTCTGCAGCCTATCTATGTCCCTCTGTACCCTACAACACCCTTCGACACTATCCACAACTCCACCGACCTTCGTGTCATCCGCAAATTTACTAACCCACCCTTCTACACCCTCATCCAGGTCGTTTATAAAAATGACCAACAGCAGTGGCCCCAAAACAGAACCTTGCGGTACACCACTAGTAACTAAACTCCAGGATGAACATTTGCCATCAACCACCACCCTCTGTCTTCTTTCAGCTAGCCAATTTCTGATCCAAAGCTCTAAATCACCTTCAACCCCATACTTGCGTATTTTCTGCAATAGCCTACCGTGGGGAACCTTATCAAACGCCTTACTGAAATCCATATACACCACATCCACGGCTTTACCCTCATCCACCTGTTTGGTCACCTTCTCGAAAAACTCAATAAGGTTTGTGAGGCACGACCTACCTTTCACAAAACCGTGCTGACTATCGCAAATGAACTTATTCTTTTCAAGATGATTATAAATCCTGTCTCTTATAACCTTTTCCAACATTTTACCCACAACCGAAGTAAGGCTCACAGGTCTATAATTACCAGGGCTGTCTCTACTCCCCTTCTTGAACAAGGGGACAACATTTGCTATCCTCCAGTCCTCCGGCACTACTCCTGTCGACAATGACGACTTGAAGATCAACAACAACGGCTCTGCAATCTCCTCCCTGGCTTCCCAGAGAATCCTAGGATAAATCCCATCTGGCCCAGGGGACTTATCTATTTTCACTCTTTCCAAAATTGCTAACACCTCCTCCTTGTGAATCTCAATCCCATCTAGCCTAGTAGGCTGTATCTCAGTAATCTCCTCGGCAACATTTTCTTTCTCTACTGTAAATACTGACGAAAAATATTCATTTAACGCTTCCCCTATCTCCTCTGATTCCGCACACAACTTCCCACTACTATCCTTGATTGGCCCTGTTCTAACTCTTATCATTCGTTTATTCCTGATATACCTATAGAAAGCCTTAGGGTTTTCTTTGATCCTATCCGCCAATGACTTCTCGTGTCCTCTCCTTGCTCTTCTTAGCCCTCCCTTTAGATCCTTCCTGGCTAGCTTGTAACTCTCAAGCGCCCTAACTGAGCCTTCACGTCTCATCCTAACATAAGCCGCCCTCTTCCTCTTGACAAGCGCTTCAACTTCTTGAGTAAACCACGGCTCCCTTGCTCGACAACTTCCTCCCTGCCTGACAGGTACATACTTATCAAGGACACGCATTAGCTGCTCCTTGAATAAGCTCCACATTTCGTTTGTGCCCATCCCCTGCAGTTTCCTTCCCCATCCTACACATCCTAAATCTTGCCTAATCGCGTCATAATTTCCTTTCCCCCAGCTATAATTCTTGCCCTGCGGTATATACCTGTCCCTGCCCATCGCTAAGGTAAACCTAACCGAATTGTGATCACTATCGCCAAAGTGCTCACCTACATCTAAATCAAACACCTGGCCGGGTTCATTACCCAGTACCAAATCCAATGTGGCATCGCCCCTGGTTGGCCTGTCCACATACTGTGTCAGAAAACCCTCCTGCACACACTGGACAAAAACAGACCCATCTAAAGTACTCGAACTATAGTATTTCCAGTCAATATTTGGAAAGTTAAAGTCCCCCATAACCACTACCCTGTTACTCTCGCTCCTGTCGAGAATCATCTTCGCTATCCTTTCCTCTACATCCCTGGAACTATTCGGAGGTCTATAGAAAACTCCCAACAGGGTGACCTCTCCTCTCCTGTTTCTAACCTCGGCCCAGACTACCTCAGTAGACGAGTCCTCAAACGTCCTTTCTGCCGCTGTAATACTTTCCTTGATTAACAATGCCACACCCCCCCCTCTTTTACCCTCTTCTCTGTTCTTTCTGAAACATCTAAATCCCGGAACCTGCAACATCCATTCCTGCCCCTGCTCTACCCATGTCTCCGAAATGGCCACAACATCAGGATCCCAGGTACCAACCCATGCTGCAAGCTCACCCACCTTATTCCGGATGCTCCTGGCGTTGAAGTAGACACACTTTAAACCAAGTTCTTGCTTGCCAGTGCCCTCTTGCGTCCCTGTAACCTTATCCCCTACCTCACTACTCTCAACAGCCTGTACACTGGCACTGCAATTTAGGTTCCCATTCCCCTGCTGATTTAGTTTAAACCCCCCCGAAGAGCACTAACAAATCTCCCCCCCAGGATATTGGTACCCCTCTGGTTCAGGTGAAGACCATCCTGTTTGTAGAGGTCCCACCTACCCCAGAAAGAGCCCCAATTATCCAGGAAACCAAAACCCTCCCTCCTACACCATCCCTGCAGCCACGTGTTCAACTCCTCTCTCTCCCTATTCCTCTCTTCGCTAGCACGTGGCACAGGCAACAACCCAGAGATAACAACTCTGGTTGTTCTCGCTCTAAGCTTCCACCCTAGCTCCCTGAATTTCTGCCTTAAATCCCCATCTCTCTTCCTACCTATGTCGTTGGTGCCTATGTGGACCACGACTTGGGGGTGCTCCCCCTCCCCCTTAAGGATCCCAAAAACACGATCGGAGACATCACGTACCCTGGCACCTGGGAGGCAACACACCAACCGTGAGTCTCTCTCGTTCCCACAGAACCTCCTATCTGTTCCCCTAACTATGGAGTCCCCAATGACTAATGCTCTGCTCCTCTTCCCTTTTCCCTTCTGAGCAACAGGGACAGACTCTGTGCCAGAGACCTGCACCCCATTGCTTACCCCTGGTAAAAATTATAGGGTAGTTATAATGGGGGACTTTAGTTATCCAAATATAGACTGGGATAATAGTAATGTAAAGGGCAGTGAGGGGCAAGAGTTCCTAGAGTGTATTCAGGAAAATTTTCTACAGCAGTATATTGCTAGTCCAATGAGAAAGGAGGCACTGCTAGACCTGGTTCTTGGGAATGAGGTGGGCCAAATGGATCAAGTGTCAGTAGGAGAGCATTAAGGGGACAATGATCATTGTTTCATTAGGTTTAGGCTGACTATGAAAAAGGACAAAGAACAATCCAGAGTAAGAATAATTAACAGGGGGAAAGCCAACTTCAATGGGGTAAGAATGCAGCTGGGGGCGAATAAATTGGAGTCAAAAGTTGGCAGGAAAACCGGTAGGTGAACAATGGGTTACCTTCAAAAAAGAGATAGTTCGGGCACAGTCAAGGTATGTTCCCTCAAAGATAGGGCAAACAAATCCAGAGCTCCTTGGATGACAGAAGAGGTAGAGATTAAGATTAAGAAGAAAAAGTGTGCTTATGACGGATGCCATAAAACACAATTGAGAACCAGGCTAAATATTGAAGGTCCAGAGTCATAGAGTTATACAGCACAGAAACAGGCCCTTCGGCCCATCGTGTCTGTGCCGACCATCAAGCACCTAACTATTCTAATCCCATTTTCCAGCACTTGGCCCGTAGCCTTGTATGCTATGGAGTTTCAAGCTCATCGAAATACTTCATAAATGTTGTGAGGGTTCCTGCCTCTACCACCCCTTCAGGCAGCGTGTTCCAGATTCCAACCACCTGCTGGGTGAAAATCTTTTTCCTCTAAGCCTCGTGCCCCTTACTTTAAATCTATGCCTTTTCAGCCAATCTTTCACCAAACCTTTTTTAGTTTGTTTAGTTTATTTCTACTGTGCCTACCCATTGTTTTGTTTTTTTAATCTTTGTGCTTGGAGTGCTTTGTGCTTTACAGTCAATTCACACCCTCTCTGTACTAACGCTTTGTCTTTCAGCACACCTTAACATACTGGTTACCTTTGTTCCATGACCTTCTGGTCAGTTATTCTCTGTGACCCTGTCCTATCAACACCTTCTCTTTTGTTATCTCTTGCCCCACCCCCGCTTTACTTGCTTAAAACCTTTTACATTTCTAATATTTGTCAGTTCTAATGAAGGATCACTGACCTGAAACGTTAACTCTGCTTCTCTCTCCACAGATGCTGCCAGACCTGCTGAGTATTTCCAGCATTTCTTGTTTTTATTTCAGATTTCCAGCATCTGCAGTATTTTGCTTTTATTTAAATCTATGCCCCCTGGTTACTGACATCTCCGTTAAGGGAAAATGTTTATTCCTATCTATCTTATCAATGTCTATCATAATTTTGTATACCTCAATCAGGTTCCCCATCAGCCTTCTCTGCTCTAAGGAAAACAACCCTAGCCTATCCAGTCTCCCTTCATATAATAAAAACATGAAATGCTGGACCCACTCAGCAGGTCTGGCAACATCTGTGGAAAGAGAAGCAGAGTTAAAGTTTCGGGTCAGTGACCCTTCTTCGGAAATTCCACAGATGCTGCCAGATCTGCTGAGTGGTTCCAGCATTTCTTGTTTTTATTTCAAATTTCCAGCATCCGCAGTATTTTGCTTTTATTTCAGTCTCTCTTCATAGCTGAAATGCAACATCCTGATGAATCTCCTCTGCACTCTATCCAGTGCAATCATATCCTTCCTATAGTGTGGTGACCAGAACAGTACACAGTGCTCCAGCTGTGGCCTAACTAGCATTTTATGCCGCTTCATCATAACCTGCCTGCTCTTAAATTCTATGCCTCAGCTAATAAAGGCAAGTACCCCATATGCCTTCCTAACCACCTTATCTACCTGTGCTGCTGCCTTCAGTGATCTATGGACAAGTACGCCAAGGTCCCTCTGACCTTCTGTACTTCCTAGGGTCCTACCATCCATTGTATATTCCCTTGCCTTGTTAGTCCTCCAAAAATGCATCACCTCACACTTCTCAGGATTAACTTCCATTTGCCTCTGCTCCACCCATCTTACCAGCCCATCTATATCATCTTGTAATCTAAGGCTTTCCTCCTCACTATTTACGACACCACCAATTTTCGTGTCATCTATGAACTTACTGATCATACCTCCTATATTCACATCTAAATCATTAATGTACATTACAAACAGCAAGGGTCCCAGCACCGATCCCTGCGATACACCACGGGTCACAGGCTTCCACTCGCAAAAACAACCCTCGGCCATCACCCTCTGCCTCCTGCCACTGAACCAATTTTGGATCCAATTTGCCAAATTGCCCTGGATCCCATGGGCTCTTACTTTCTTAACCAATCTCCCATGCAGGACCTTATCAACAGCCTTACTGAAGTCCATGTAGACTACATCCACTGTTTTACCCTTATCTACACATCTAGTCACCTCCTCAAAAAATTCAATCAAATTTGTTAGACACGATCTACCCCTGACAAAGCCATGCTGACTATTCCTGATCAATCTCTGCCTCTCCAAGTGGAGATTAATCCTGTCCCTCAGATTTTTTTCCAATAGTTTCCCTACCACTGATGTTAGACTCACTGGCCTGTAATTACCTGGTTTATCCCTGCTACCCTTCTTGAATAATGGTACTACATTCGCTGTCCTCCAGTCCTCTGGTACCTCTCCTGTGGCCAGAGAAGATTTGAAAATTTGTGTCAGAGCCCCTGCTATCTCCTCCCTTGCCTCACATAACAGCCTGGGATACATCTCATCTGAGCCTGGGGAATTATCCACTTTAAGCCTGCTAAAACAGCTAATATTTCCTCCCGTTCAATGTTAATTTGTTCAAGTATATCACAATCCCCCTCCCTAATCTCTATACCGACATTGTCCTGCTCTTTAGTGAACACAGATGAAAATTAAGCATTTAAAACCTCACCTATGTCCTCCAGCTCCACACACAGATTGCCACTTTGGTCCCTATTGGCCCTACTCTTTCCCTGGTCATCCTCTTCCCCTTAATATACTTATAAAATGCCTTGTGATTTTCCTTTATCATGACCACCACTGTTATTTCAAGTCCCTTCTTCGCTGTCCTAATTTCTTTTTTAAGTACTCCCCTAAACTTTCTATACTCCTCCAGGGCTATTTTACCATTTTGATACTCCTGTAGGGCCACTGGTGTTTTCAGCCCTCTGAATCTGCCATAAGGCTCCTTTTTTTCCCTTATCCAATCCTCTATATCCCTTGACATCCAGGGTTCCCTGGACTTGTTGGTCCTACCCTTCACCTTTACAGGAATATGTTGGCCCTGAACTCTCACTATTTCCTTTTTGAATGACTCTCACTGGTCTGATGTAGTCTTTCCTACAAGTAGCTGTCCCAGTCCACTTTGGCCAGATCCTGTTTAATCATATTGAAGTTGGCCTTCCCCCAATTCTGTACCTTTATTTCTGGTCCCTCTTTGTCCTCTTCCGTAACTACCTTAAATCCTACAGAGTTATGGTCACTATCCCCGAAGTGCTCCCCCACTGACACTTCTACCACTTGTCTGGCTTCATTCCTTAGAATCAGGTCCAGTACTGCCCCTTCTCTTGTAGAACTTTCTACATGCTGGCTCAAAATGCTCTCTTGTATGTACTTTAATAATCCCGCCCCCTTTAAGCCTTTTGCACTAAGACAATCCCAGTTGATATTGGGGAATTTGAAATCCCCTTCTATTATTACCCTATTATTTTTACACCTCTCTGAGATTTGCCGACATATCTGCTCCTCTATCTCTCCCTGACTGTTTGGAGGCCTGAAGTACACTCCCAGCCAAGTGATTGCCCCCTTTTTGTTTTTAAGATTCTACCCATATGGCCTCATATGAGGAACCTTCTAAGATATCATCCCTCCTTACTGCACTAATTGACTCCTCGATCAACAATGCAATGCCACTTCCTCTTTTATACCCAGCCCTGTCACGTCTGAAGATTCCATACCCTGGAACATTGAGCTGCCAGTCCTACCCTTCCCTTAACCATGTCTCTGTGATAGCAATAATATCATATTCCCATGTGTAAATCAATGCCCTCAATTCATCTGCCTTACTAGTAATACTCCTTGCATTGAAATAGATGCAATCCAGCCTTGCATTATTCGCTTGTGCCTTAACTGGTCTATATTTGCTCTGCCTTCCAGACTGATTTAGTTTCTCTTCTATATTTGACTGTGCATAACCCCCTACTGTACCTCCACTCTGTATCCCATCCCCCTGCAAAATTAGTTTAATCCCGCCTCTCCCCACCCACAACAGCACTAGCAAACCTCCCAGCAAGGATGTTGGTCCCATTCCGGTTCAGGTGCAGAGGGTAAGTGAAAAATCAAATAAGAGAAGTAAAGAGAGAGCATGAAAAGAGACTGGCAGCTAACATTAAAGGAAATCCCAAAGTTTTTTGTAGACATATAAATAGTAACAGGGTGGTAAAAGGAGGAGTGGGGCCTGTTAGGGACCATAGAGGGGTTTACACATGGAGGCAGAGGGCATAGCTGAGGTATTAAATGAATACTTTGCATCTGTCTTTACCAAGGAAGAAGATGCAACCCAGGCAATGTTGAAAGAGAAAGTAATTCAGACATTAGAAGGGTTTAACTTTGATAAAGAGGATGTATTAGATAGGCTGTCTGTACCTAAAGTGGATAAAGCATCAGGACCGGATGAGATGCATCCAAGAATACTGAAGAAAGTGAGGGTGGAATCGTGGAGACACTGGCCATAATTTTCAATCTTCCTTAGACTCGGGGGTGGTGCCAGAGAACTGGAGAATTGCAAACGTTAGACCCTTGTTCAAAAAAGGGTGTAAAGATAAGCCCAGCAACTATAGGTCAGTCAATTTAACTTCGGTGGTGGGGAAACGTCTGGAAAAAATAATTCAGGACAAAATTAATTGTCACATGGACAAGTGCAGGTTAATTAAGGAAAGCCAGCATGGATTTCTTAAGGGAAAATCATGTTTAATTAACTTGCTGGAGTTTTTTGAGTAGGTAACAAAGAGGGTTGATGAGGACAATGCTGTTGATGTGGTGTACATGGACTTTCAAAAGGCATTTGATACAGTGCCACACAACAGACTTGTGAGCAAACTTATAGCTCATGAAATAAAAGGGACAGTAACAACATGGATATGGAATTGGCTGAGTGACAAGAAACATAGAGTAGTGGTTAATGATGATTTTTGGGCTGGAGGAAGGTTTGTAGTGGAGTTCCCCTGGGTCAGTGTTGGGACCCTTGCTTTTCCTGATATATATTAATGACCTAGTCCTTGGTGCACAGAGCACAGTTTCAAAGTTTGCAGATGATATGAAACTTGGAAGCATTGTGAACTGTGAAGAGAATAGTGTCGATCTCCAAAAGGACATATACAAGTTGGTGGAATGGGCAGACAGTTGGCAGATGAAATTCAATGCAGAGAAATGTGAAGTCATTCATTTTGGTTGGAAGAAAATGGAGAGACAATATAAAATAAAGAGTACAACTCTAAAGGGGGTGCAGGAGCTGAGAGACCTGGGGGTATATGTGCATAAGTCATTGAAGGTGGTAGGACAGGTTGAGAGATTGGTTAATAAAACATACAGTATCCTGGGCTTTATTAATAGGGGCATAGAGTACATGAGCAAGGAAGTTACGTTGAACTTGTATAAGACACTAGCTCGGCCTCAGCTGGAGTATTGCGTCCAGTTCTGGGCGCCGCACTTTAGGAAAGACATGAGGGCATTGGAGAGAGTACAGAAAAGATTCACGAGAATGGTTCCAGGGATGAGGAACTTCAGTTATGAAGATAGATTGGAGAAGTTAGGGCTGTTTTCCTTGGAGAAGAGAAGGCTGAGAGGTGATTTGATAGAGGTATTCAAAATCATGAGGGTCTGGACAGAGTAGATAGGGAGAAATTGTTCCCACTTGTGAAAGCATCGAGAATGAGAGGGCACAGATTTAAAATAATAAAAACAAGAAATGCTGGAAGACAGAAGTAGAGTTAACGTTTCAAATCAGTGACCTTTCATCAGATTTAAAGTGTTTGGTAAGAGAAGCAAAAATGAGATGAGGAACAGCTTTTTCACACAGAGTGGTTCAGGTCTGGAATGCCCTGCCTGAGAATGTGGTGGAGGCAGGTTCAACTGAACATTCAAAAGGGAATTAGACTGTTGTATGAAAAGGAAGAATGTGCAGAGTTATGGGGAGAAGGCGGGGGGAATGGAACTGCGTAAATAGCTCTTTCGGAGTTTCTGTGCAGACACGATGGGCTGAATGGCCTCCTTCTGCACAGTAACAATTCTGTGATTCTATAGACAATTTTGTAACAAGATTGAAGAATGCAGCCAGAAAATGTAAATTTAAAGATACAGACGAAAGGCTGATAGATCAGCTCTGCACATTCTGAAGTACAGAAAGCTCTAATTGGAAAGTCAAGCTCACAATATCGCAGGCTGTGGACACTGCCAGAGCACATGAAGCCACGAGCAAACAGATGAAGACACTCACTACCCAAACAGCGAGCCTTCAGTTAAGCCAAGAGAAAGGCAGCAGGGTTGATGCAGTGAAACAACAACAAAAAATTGTACACCAAACAGAGAGAAAGGCGTGCAGGATCTGTGGATTCACATGACATGAATTCACAGACAGAAGGAAATATCCCACATATGGATATGCAGAGCTTGTGGAAAAAATTATCACTGGTATAAGATGTGCAGATCAAGGCAAGAAAGTGGTAGATGAGTCACCAGAACCAGAATAGCAGGACAAATGAGTAGTGAAAGAAACCAAAACATCCATACCCTGGAAGATGGCGATAGGTTTGCGAACATGCTAGACATAGGAACCATACAACTGCACAAAATGTCTGGATGTGACAGTTCCCAGAGAAAAGAAATTCGCACAAACATTCAGTTCAGGAAGAGGATGAGAAATAAGCCCACAACGATAAATCTGAAGGTAAAGTTTGATACTGGAGCGTAGAGTAACATCATCCCGCTCAGACTAAAGCAGAAGATCTTTCCTGAAAATTTGTAGGAAAATAGTCACCCAAGGAAAGGTGCACTGAAACCAAACAACGTCATGCTAACAGAATACGGGGGAACTGGGATTTCATGGCTAGGAACAACCCAAATCAGAGGGACACACAAAGGAAAAGATATTAACTGTATGTTCTATGTCACTGAAACAGGTGGCCCTGCTATCCTGGCGTTGAACAGTTGTGAAGAGCTGCAGATTACCTCAGTAAACCATGAGGTGAAGGAGACGACACTGAGAGTTGAAGACAGTACACCCATTGAAAAGTGCCCTCTGATCAGAAGCAAAGAACAAAGAACAAAGAACAGTACAGCACAGGAACAGGCCATTCGGCCCTCCAAGCCTGCGCCGATCTTGATGCCTGCCTAAACTAACACCTTCTGCACTTCCGGGGCCCATATCCCTCTATTCCCTTCCTATTCATATATTTGTCAAGATGTCTCTTAAACGTGGCTATCGTATCTGCTTCCACCACCTCCCCTGGCAGCAAGTTCCAGGCACTCACCACCCTCTGTGTAAAAAAACTTGCCTTGCACATCCCCTCTAAACTTTGCCCCTCGCACCTTAAACCTATGTCCCCTAGTAACTGACTCTTCCACCCTGGGAAAAAGCTTCTGACTATCCACTCTGTCCATGCCGCTCATAACTTTGTAAACCTCTATCATGTCGTCCCTCCACCTCCGTCGTTCCAGTGAAAACAATCCGAGTTTTTCCAACCTCTCCTCATAGCTAATGCCCTCCAGACCAGGCAACATCCTGGTAAACCTCCTCTGTACCCTCTCCAAAGCCTCCACGTCCTTCTGGTAGTGTGGCGACCAGAATTGCACGCAATATTCTAAGTGTGGCCTAACTAAGGTTCTGTACAGCTGCAACATAACTTGCCAATTTTTATACTCTATGCCCTGACCGATGAAGGCAAGCATGCCGTATGCCTTCTTGACTACCTTATCCACCTGCGTTGCCACTTTCAGTGACCTGTGGACCTGTACGCCCAGATCTCTCTGCCTGTCAATACTCCTAAGGGTTCTGCCATTTACTGTATACCTCCCACCTGCATTAGACCTTCCAAAATGCATTACGTCACATTTGTCCAGATTAAACGCCATCTGCCATTTCCCCGCCCAAGTCTCCAACCGATCTATATCCTGCTGCATCCTCTGAAAATCCTCATCATTATCCGCAACTCTACCAACCTTTGTGTCATCCGCAAACTTGCTAATCAGACCAGCTACATTTTCCTCCAAATCATTTATATATACTACAAACAACAAAGGTCCCAGCACTGATCCCTGCGGAACACCACTAGTCACATCCCTCCATTCAGAAAAACACCCATCCACTGATACCCTCTGTCTTCTATGACTGAGCCAGTTCTGTATCCATCTTGCCAGCTCACCTCTGATCCCAGAAGATCTGGTACAAATGAACCCAGAGTGTTTTGATGAGACAGTTGGTTGCTTTGAAGATTTTCAGTATCACGTCACTATTGACCCAGCGATGAAACCAGTGATTCATCCCTCATGTAAAGTACCAGTAGAACTAAAAAAAAAGTTTGAAAGAGAGCTCCAAGAAATGGAAGAAAAGAAGGTGATCGCCAGAGTCACAGATTGGGTAAATTCTATTGTGGTGAGAGAGAAACCAAACGGACAGCTAGGAATTTGCCAAGATCTCAAAGATCTTAACCAAGCAATAAAAAGGAATCACTACCCTATTCCAACACTGGAAGAAATCACACAAGAACTGGCAGGGGCAAAAGTTTTCAGCAGGCTTGATGCCGGAAATGGCGACTGGAATGTGAAGCTAGATGCAGAATCTTCATTGTTGACAACATTCAACACACCATTTGGACGGTGCAAATTCCTGCGTCTACCTTTTGGACTCAAAGTGAGCCAGGATGTGTTCCAACAGAAAGTAGATGAGACACACAGGGGATGCAAAGGAGCAGTTGGCATAACAGATGATATCCAGGTATAGATGGATAAGATCATGACAACCATCTACATATGAACATACAAATTAGGAGCGGAAGTAGGCCATTCAGCCCTCGAGCCCACTCCACCATTCAATAAGATCATGGCTGATCTGTTTGTGTTTTGAATTCCACACTCCCATCTACCCCCGATAACCCTTGATTCCCTTGCCTAACAAGAACCTATCTACCTCCGCCTTTAAAACATTCAATTACCCCACCTTCACCACCTTCTGAGGCAGAGAGTTCCAACATGAAGCCATGGAGAGAACCAGGAAAGCTGGGCTTAAGCTAAATGCAGACAAATGCATTGTGAAAGTGACAGAATGCCAGTTCTTCAGAATGGTGTACACACCCAACCGAGTCAAGCCGAGACCTGAAAGAACCTCGGCCATCTCTGGGATGGAAGCCCCAAGAGATAAGAAAGAGTTGAGAAGTTTTCTTGGCTTGATCCAATACATGAGCTCCTTCCTTCCGCACATGTCGGAACACACAGCAAACCTGCGAGAGCTGATGAAAGAAGATGTCGAGTACTAGTGGTCAGAGTCACATGACAGGAGCTTCAACAAACTCAAAAAGATAGTATGGAAGGACACAAGTCTGTCATACTACAACAAAAAGAAACCTGTCACTCTGCAAGTCGATGCTTCCACAAAAGGACTGGGAAATGTCCTGCTACAAGAGGGAAAACCAATGGCATTTGCATCCAAAACTCTAACCTCAGCTTCGACAAGATATGCCAACATAGAAAGAGAGCTTTTGGCAGTCGTGTATGGATGTGAGAAGTTCCACACATATCTCTATGGGAGAATGTTCATAGTGGAGAGTGATCATTGTTCACTGGAGCAGATCTACAAGAAAAATCTATGTAAAGCACCAGCTTTATGTAAATCTATCTAAAGCACCAGATGTAGAGGATGGCATTAAACAGGAAATTAGAGACGCATGCAATAAGGGTGCAACTGTAATTATGGGTGATTTTAATCTACATATAGATTGGGCAAACCACATTAGCAATAATACAGTCGAGGAGGAAGACCTGGAGTGCATGCATGATGGTCTTTTGGACCAATACGTTGAGAAACCAACTAGAGAACAGGCCAATATAATGAAAGCAAAATACTGCAGATGCTGGAAATCTGCAATAAAAACAGAAAGTGCTGGAAAAACTAAGCAGGTCTGGCAGCATCTGTGGAGAGAGAAGCAGAGTTAACATTTCAGGTCAGTGACCCTTCTTCAGAACTGGCAGGATATAAGAAAGGTAAAAGATTTTAAGCAAGTAAAGCGGGGTGGGGCAAGAGACAACAAAAGAGAAAGTATTGATAGGACAAGCTCACAGAACAGCTGACCAGAAGGTCATGGAACAAAGGCAAACAATATGTTAATAGTGTGCTGAAAGACAAAACATTAGAACAGATAGGGTGTTAATGGATTGAAAACTGAACAGCCATAAGCACAAATGTGAAAAAAAAGTGGCTAGGCACAGTAGAAACAAACTGAACAAACTAAAATAAAATAAACACAAAAAATAAAAGAAAAAAGAAAAAAATCACTGAAGATAAAAGTAAAATGGGCGGCCCATCATGCTCTGAAATTATTGAACTCAATGTTTAGTCCGGCAGGCTGTAGTGTGCCTAATCGGTAAATGAGATCCTGTTCCTTGACATTGCGTTGATGTTCACTGGAACACTGCAGCAATCCCAGGACAGAGATGTGAGCATGAGAGCAGGGGGGTGTGTTGAAATGGCCAGAAACCGGAAGCTCAGGGTCATGCTTTCGGACTGAGCGGAGGTGTTCCACAAAGCGGTCACCCAGTCGAACATTCCATGTTCCAGTCCTACTCAGGCCGCCTCCCCCAACTCTTTTTCCGCTACATTGATGACTGTATCGGTGCCATTTCCTGCTCCCGATCCAAACTGGAAAACTTTACCAACTTTGCTTCTAATTTCCACCCTTCTCTCACCTTTACATGGTCCATCTCCGACACTTCCTTTCCCTTCCTTGACTTCTCTGTCTCCATCTCTGGAGATAGGCTGTCTACTAATATTCATTATAAGCCCACCAACTCCCACAGCTACCTCGACTACACTTCTTCACACCCTGCCTCCTGTAAAGACTCCATTCCATTCTCCCAGTTTCTCCGTCTCCAATCGCAGGAGGTGTAATACCTGCCCATTTACCTTCTCTCTCCTCACCATCCAAGGCCCCAAACACTCCTTTCAGGTGAAGCAGCGATTTACTTGTATTTCTTTCAATGTAGTATACTGTATTCGCTGCTCACAATGTGGTCCCCTCTACACTGGGGAGACCAAACGGAGACTGGGTGACCGCTTTGCAGAACACCTCCGCTCAGTCCGAAAGCATGACCCTGAGCTTCCGGTTTCTGGCCATTTCAACAGACCCCCCCGCTCTCATGCTCACATCTCTGTCCTGGGATTGCTGCAGTGTTCCAGTGAACATCAACGCAAGCTCAAGGAACAGCATCTCATTTACCAATTAGGCACGCTACAGCCTGCCAGACTGACATTGAGTTCAATAATTTCAGAGCATGACGGGGCCCATTTTACTTTTATCTTTAGTTATTTTTTCTTTTTCTTTTCTTTTTTGTGTTTATTTTATTTTAGTTCGTTTAGTTTGTTTCTACTGTGCCGACCCACTTTTTCATGTTTGTGCTTGTGGCTGTTCAGTTTTCAGTCCATTAACACCCTATCTGTACTAATGCTTTGTCTTTCAGCACATCATTAACATATTGTTTGTCTTTGGTCCATGACCTTCTGGTCAGCTATTCTGTGTCCTTATCCTATCAATACGTTCTCTTTTGTTATCTCTTGCCCCACCCCCACTTTACTTGCTTAAGATCTTTTACATTTCTTATATCCTGCCAGTTCTGAAGAAGGGTCACTGGCCAGAAATGTTAACTCTGCTTCTCTCTCCACAGATGCTGCCAGACCTGCTGAGTTTTTCCAGCACTTTCTGTTTTTATATTAGAGAACAGGCCATCCTAGACTGGGTATTGTGTCATGAGAAAGGATTAGTTAACAATCTTGTGTGGGGTCCCTTGGGGAAGAGCGACCATAACATGATAGAATTTTTCATTAAGATGGAGAATGAGAGAGTTGATTCCGAGACTAGAGTCCTGAATCTAAATGAAGGAAACTATGAAGGTTTGAGACGCAAGTTAGCTATGACAGATTGGGGAACGTTACTTAAAGGGTTGACAGTGGATAGGCAATAGCTAGCATTTAAAGAGTACATGGATGAATTACAACAATTGTTCATACCTGTCTGGTGCAAAAACAAAACAGGAAGGGTGGCTCAATCGTGGCTTACAAAAGAAATTAGGGATAGTATTAGATCCAAGGAGGAGAAATATAAAATGGCCAGAAAAAGCAGCAAACCTGAGGATTGGGAGCAGTTTAGAATTCAGCAAAGGAGGACAAAGGGATTGATTTAGAAGGGGAAAATAAAGTATGAGAGTAAGCTTGCAGAGAACATAAAAACTGACTTTAAAAGCTTCTATAGATATGTGAAGCGAAACAGATTAGTGAAGACAAATGTGGGTCCCTTACAGTGAGAAATGGGGGAATTTATAATGGAGAACAAAGAAATGGCAGACCAATTAAATACATACTTTGGTTCTGTCTTCACAAAGGAGGACGCAAATTAGCTCCCAGAAATGTTGGGGAACATAGGGTCTAGTGAGAAGGAGGAATTGTATGAAATCAGTATTAGTAGGGACATGATGTTTGGGAAATTGATGGGATTGAAGGCCGATAAATCCCCAGGGCCTGATAATCTACATCCCAGAGTACTTAAGGAAGTGGCCCTAGAAATAGTAGATGCATTGCTGGTCATTTTTCAAAATTCTATAGACTCTGGAACAGTTCCAATGGATTGGAGGGTAGCTAATGTAACCCCACTACTTAAAAAAGAAGGTAGAGAGAAAACATAGAATTATAGACCGGTTAGCCTGACATCAGTAGTGGGGAAAATGCTAGAGTCCATTATAAAAGATGTAATAGCAGCGCACCTGGAAAACAGTGACATGATCAAACAAAGTCAACATGGATTTACAAAAGGGAAATCATGCTTGACAAATCTACTGGAATTTTTTGAGAGTGTAACTAGTAGAATAGATAAGGGAGAACCAGTGGATGTGGTGTATTTGGATTTTCAGAAGGCTTTCAATAAAGTCCTACATAAGAGATTAGCATGCAAAATTAAAGTACATGGGATGGGGGTAAGGTACCGACATGGATAGAGAACTGGTTGGCAGACAGGAAACAAAGAGTTGGAATAAACGAGTCTTTTTCCGAGTGGCAGGCAGTGACTAGTGGGGTACCACAGGGATCAGTGCTAGGACCCCAGCTATTCACAATATATATCAATGATACAGATGAGGGAATTAAATGTAATATATCCAAATTTACAGACAACACACAGCTGGGTGGGAGTGTGAGCTGTGGGGAGGATACAGAGAAGCTCCAGTGTGATTTGGACAGGTTGAGTGAGTGGGCAAATACATAGCAGCTGCAGTATAATGTGGATAAATGTGAGGTTATCCACTTTGGTGTCTGCTGTTCCAGTGCCCCTGCCTGACTGCTGCCTGCTGTTCCAGTGGCCCTTGCTTGACTTCTGCCTGCTGTTCCAATGGCCCTTGCCTGACTTCTGCCAGCTGTTCCAGTGCCCCTGCCTGACTGCTGCCTGCTGTTCCAGTGGCCCTTGCCTGACTGCTGCCTGCTGTTCCAGTGGCTCTTGCCTGACTGCTGCCTGCTGTTCCAGTGGCCCTTGCCTGACTGCTGCCTGCTGTTCCAGTGGCCCTTGCCTGACTGCTGCCTGCTGTTCCAGTGCCCTTGCCTGACTGCTGCCTGCTGTTCCAGTGAATCTTGCCTGACTGCTGCCTGCTGTTCCAGTGGCCCTTGCCTGACTTCTGTCTGTTGTTCCAGTGGCCCTTGCCTGACTTCTGTCTGCTGTTCCAGTGGCCCTGGCCTGACCTCTGTCTGCTGTTCCAGTGGCCCTTGCCTGACTGCTGCCTCATGTTCCAGTGGCCCTTGCCTGACTGCTGTCTGCTGGTCCAGTGCCCCTGCCTAACTTCTGCCTGTTGTCCCAGTGGCCCTTGCCTGCCTGCTGCCTGTTGTTCCAGTGGCCGTTGCCTGCCTGCTGTTCCAGTGGCCCTTGCCTGACTGCTGCCTGATGTTCCAGTGGCCCTTGCCTGACTGCTGTCTGCTGTTCCAGTGCCCTTGCTTGACTGCTGTCTGCTGTTCCAGTGCCCTTGCCTGACTGCTGTCTGCTGTTCCAGTGCCCTTGCCTGACTGCTGTCTGCTGTTCCAGTGCCCTTGCCTGACTTCTGTCTGCTGGTCCAGTGCCCCTGCCTGACTTCTGCCTGCTGTTCCAGTGCCCTTGCTTGACTGCTGTCTGCTGTTCCAGTGCCCTTGCTTGACTGCTGCCTGCTGTTCCAGTGCCCTTGCCTGACTGCTGTCTGCTGTTCCAGTGCCCCTGCCTGACTGCTGCCTGCTGTTCCAGTGGCCCTTGCCTGACTTCTGCCTGCTGTTCCAGTGGCCCTTGCCTGACTTCTGCCTGCTGTTCCAGTGGCCCTTGCCTGACTGCTGCCTGCTGTTCCAGTGGCCTTGCCTGACTGCTGCCTGCTGTTCCAGTGGCCCTTGCTTGACTGTTGTCTGCTGTTCCAGTGGCCCTTGCCTGACTGCTGTCTGCTGTTCCAGTGCCCTTGCCTGACTGCTCCCTGCTGTTCCAGTGGCCCTTGCTTGACTGCTGTTCCAGTGCCCTTGCTTGACTGCTGTCTGCTGTTCCAGTGCCCTTGCTTGACTGCTGTCTGCTGTTCCAGTGCCCTTGCCTGACTGCTGTCTGCTGTTCCAGTGCCCTTGCCTGACTGCTGTCTGCTGTTCCAGTGGCCCTTGCCTGACTGCTCCCTGCTGTTCCAGTGGCCCTTGCCTGACTGCTCCCTGCTGTTCCAGTGGCCCTTGCCTGACTGCTCCCTGCTGTTCCAGTGGACCTTGCCTGACTGCTCCCTGCTGTTCCAGTGGCCCTTGCCTGACTGCTCCCTGCTGTTCCAGTGGCCCTTGCCTGACTGCTCCCTGCTGTTCCAGTGGCCCTTGCCTGACTGCTGTCTGCTGTTCCAGTGCCCTTGCTTGACTGCTGTCTGCTGTTCCAGTGCCCTTGCCTGACTGCTGTCTGCTGTTCCAGTGCCCTTGCTTGACTGCTGCCTGCTGTTCCAGTGCCCTTGCCTGACTGCTCCCTGCTGTTCCAGTGGCCCTTGCCTGACTGCTCCCTGCTGTTCCAGTGGCCCTTGCCTGACTGCTCCCTGCTGTTCCAGTGCCCTTGCTTGACTGCTCCCTGCTGTTCCAGTGGCCCGTGCCTGACTGCTCCCTGCTGTTCCAGTGGCCCTTGCCTGACTGCTCCCTGCTGTTCCAGTGGCCCTTGCCTGACTGCTCCCTGCTGTTCCAGTGGCCCTTGCCTGACTGCTGTTCCAGTGCCCTTGCTTGACTGCTGTTCCAGTGCCCTTGCTTGACTGCTGTCTGCTGTTCCAGTGCCCTTGCTTGACTGCTGTCTGCTGTTCCAGTGCCCTTGCCTGACTGCTGTCTGCTGTTCCAGTGCCCTTGCCTGACTGCTGTCTGCTGTTCCAGTGGCCCTTGCCTGACTGCTCCCTGCTGTTCCAGTGGCCCTTGCCTGACTGCTCCCTGCTGTTCCAGTGGCCCTTGCCTGACTGCTCCCTGCTGTTCCAGTGGCCCTTGCCTGACTGCTCCCTGCTGTTCCAGTGGCCCTTGCCTGACTGCTCCCTGCTGTTCCAGTGGCCCTTGCCTGACTGCTCCCTGCTGTTCCAGTGGCCCTTGCCTGACTGCTCCCTGCTGTTCCAGTGGCCCTTGCCTGACTGCTCCCTGCTGTTCCAGTGGCCCTTGCCTGACTGCTGTCTGCTGTTCCAGTGCCCTTGCTTGACTGCTGTCTGCTGTTCCAGTGCCCTTGCCTGACTGCTGTCTGCTGTTCCAGTGCCCTTGCCTGACTGCTGCCTGCTGTTCCAGTGCCCTTGCCTGACTGCTGTCTGCTGTTCCAGTGCCCCTGCCTGACTGCTGCCTGCTGTTCCAGTGGCCCTTGCCTGACTTCTGCCTGCTGTTCCAGTTGCCCTTGCCTGACTGCTGCCTGCTGTTCCAGTGGCCCTTGCCTGACTGCTGCCTGCTGTTCCAGTGGCCCTTGCTTGACTGTTGTCTGCTGTTCCAGTGGCCCTTGCCTGACTGCTGTCTGCTGTTCCAGTGCCCTTGCCTGACTGCTCCCTGCTGTTCCAGTGGCCCTTGCTTGACTGCTGTTCCAGTGCCCTTGCTTGACTGCTGTCTGCTGTTCCAGTGCCCTTGCTTGACTGCTGTCTGCTGTTCCAGTGCCCTTGCCTGACTGCTGTCTGCTGTTCCAGTGCCCTTGCCTGACTGCTGTCTGCTGTTCCAGTGCCCTTGCCTGACTGCTGTCTGCTGTTCCAGTGGCCCTTGCCTGACTGCTCCCTGCTGTTCCAGTGGCCCTTGCCTGACTGCTCCCTGCTGTTCCAGTGGCCCTTGCCTGACTGCTCCCTGCTGTTCCAGTGGCCCTTGCCTGACTGCTCCCTGCTGTTCCAGTGGCCCTTGCCTGACTGCTCCCTGCTGTTCCAGTGGCCCTTGCCTGACTGCTCCCTGCTGTTCCAGTGCCCTTGCCTGACTGCTGTCTGCTGTTCCAGTGCCCTTGCTTGACTGCTGTCTGCTGTTCCAGTGCCCTTGCCTGACTGCTGTCTGCTGTTCCAGTGCCCTTGCTTGACTGCTGCCTGCTGTTCCAGTGCCCTTGCTTGACTGCTGCCTGCTGTTCCAGTGCCCTTGCCTGACTGCTCCCTGCTGTTCCAGTGGCCCTTGCCTGACTGCTGTCTGCTGTTCCAGTGCCCTTGCTTGACTGCTGTCTGCTGTTCCAGTGCCCTTGCTTGACTGCTCCCTGCTGTTCCAGTGCCCTTGCTTGACTGCTCCCTGCTGTTCCAGTGGCCCTTGCCTGACTGCTCCCTGCTGTTCCAGTGGCCCTTGCCTGACTGCTCCCTGCTGTTCCAGTGGCCCTTGCCTGACTGCTCCCTGCTGTTCCAGTGGCCCTTGCCTGACTGCTGCCTGCTGTTCCAGTGGCCCTTGCTTGACTGCTGCCTGCTGTTCCAGTGCCCTTGCCTGACTGCTGTCTGCTGTTCCAGTGGCCCTTGCCTGACTTCTACCTGCTGTTCCAGTGGCCCTTGCCTGACTTCTGCCTGCTGTTCCAGTGGCCCTTGCCTGACTTCTGTCTGCTGTTCCAGTGGCCCTTGCCTGACTTCTGCCTGCTGTTCCAGTGGCCCTTGCCTGACTGCTGCCTGATGTTCCAATGCCCTTGCCTGACTGCTGCCTGCTGTTCCAGTGCCCCTTGCCTGACTTCTGCCTGCTGTTCCAGTGGCCCTTGCCTGACTGCTGTCTGCTGTTCCCGTGCCCTTGCCTGACTTCTGCCTGCTGGTCCAGTGCCCCTGCCTGACTTCTGCCTGCTGTTCCAGTGTCCTTGCCTGACTGCTGTCTGCTGTTCCAGTGCCCTTGCTTGACTGCTGCCTGCTGTTCCAGTGGCCTTGCCTGACTGCTGCCTGCTGTTCCAGTGGCCCTTGCTTGACTGTTGTCTGCTGTTCCAGTGGCCCTTGCCTGACTGCTGTCTGCTGTTCCAGTGCCCTTGCCTGACTGCTCCCTGCTGTTCCAGTGGCCCTTGCTTGACTGCTGTTCCAGTGCCCTTGCTTGACTGCTGTTCCAGTGCCCTTGCTTGACTGCTGTCTGCTGTTCCAGTGCCCTTGCTTGACTGCTGTCTGCTGTTCCAGTGCCCTTGCCTGACTGCTGTCTGCTGTTCCAGTGCCCTTGCCTGACTGCTCCCTGCTGTTCCAGTGGCCCTTGCCTGACTGCTCCCTGCTGTTCCAGTGCCCTTGCCTGACTGCTCCCTGCTGTTCCAGTGGCCCTTGCCTGACTGCTCCCTGCTGTTCCAGTGGCCCTTGCCTGACTGCTCCCTGCTGTTCCAGTGGCCCTTGCCTGACTGCTGTCTGCTGTTCCAGTGCCCTTGCTTGACTGCTGTCTGCTGTTCCAGTGCCCTTGCCTGACTGCTGTCTGCTGTTCCAGTGCCCTTGCTTGACTGCTGCCTGCTGTTCCAGTGCCCTTGCCTGACTGCTGCCTGCTGTTCCAGTGCCCTTGCCTGACTTCTGCCTGCTGTTCCAGTGGCCCTTGCCTGACTTCTGCCTGCTGTTCCAGTTGCCCTTGCCTGACTGCTGCCTGCTGTTCCAGTGGCCCTTGCCTGACTGCTGCCTGCTGTTCCAGTGGCCCTTGCTTGACTGTTGTCTGCTGTTCCAGTGGCCCTTGCCTGACTGCTGTCTGCTGTTCCAGTGCCCTTGCCTGACTGCTCCCTGCTGTTCCAGTGGCCCTTGCTTGACTGCTGTTCCAGTGCCCTTGCTTGACTGCTGTCTGCTGTTCCAGTGCCCTTGCTTGACTGCTGTCTGCTGTTCCAGTGCCCTTGCCTGACTGCTGTCTGCTGTTCCAGTGCCCTTGCCTGACTGCTGTCTGCTGTTCCAGTGCCCTTGCCTGACTGATGTCTGCTGTTCCAGTGGCCCTTGCCTGACTGCTCCCTGCTGTTCCAGTGGCCCTTGCCTGACTGCTCCCTGCTGTTCCAGTGGCCCTTGCCTGACTGCTCCCTGCTGTTCCAGTGGCCCTTGCCTGACTGCTCCCTGCTGTTCCAGTGGCCCTTGCCTGACTGCTCCCTGCTGTTCCAGTGGCCCTTGCCTGACTGCTCCCTGCTGTTCCAGTGGCCCTTGCCTGACTGCTCCCTGCTGTTCCAGTGCCCTTGCTTGACTGCTGTCTGCTGTTCCAGTGCCCTTGCCTGACTGCTGTCTGCTGTTCCAGTGCCCTTGCTTGACTGCTGCCTGCTGTTCCAGTGCCCTTGCCTGACTGCTCCCTGCTGTTCCAGTGGCCCTTGCCTGACTGCTGTCTGCTGTTCCAGTGCCCTTGCTTGACTGCTCCCTGCTGTTCCAGTGGCCCTTGCCTGACTGCTGTCTGCTGTTCCAGTGCCCTTGCTTGACTGCTGTCTGCTATTCCAGTGCCCTTGCCTGACTGCTGTCTGCTGTTCCAGTGCCCTTGCTTGACTGCTGCCTGCTGTTCCAGTGCCCTTGCCTGACTGCTGTCTGCTGTTCCAGTGACCCTTGCCTGACTGCTGCCTGCTGTTCCAGTGGCCCTTGCCTGACTGCTGCCTGCTGTTCCAGTGCCCTTGCCTGACTGCTGTCTGCTGTTCCAGTGGCCCTTGCCTGACTTCTGCCTGCTGTTCCAGTGGCCCTTGCCTGACTGCTGCCTGATGTTCCAATGCCCTTGCCTGACTGCTGCCTGCTGTTCCAGTGCCCCTTGCCTGACTTCTGCCTGCTGTTCCAGTGGCCCTTGCCTGACTGCTGTCTGCTGTTCCCGTGCCCTTGCCTGACTTCTGCCTGCTGGTCCAGTGCCCCTGCCTGACTTCTGCCTGCTGTTCCAGTGTCCTTGCCTGACTGCTGTCTGCTGTTCCAGTGCCCTTGCTTGACTGCTGCCTGCTGTTCCAGTGACCCTTGCCTGACTGCTGCCTGCTGTTCCAGTGGCCCTTGCTTGACTGCTGCCTGCTGTTCCAGTGCCCTTGCCTGACTGCTGTCTGCTGTTCCAGTGGCACTTGCCTGACTTCTGCCTGCTGTTCCAGTGGCCCTTGCCTGACTTCTGTCTGCTGTTCCAGTGGCCCTTGCCTGACTTCTGCCTGCTGTTCCAGTGGCCCTTGCCTGACTGCTGCCTGATGTTCCAATGCCCTTGCCTGACTGCTGCCTGCTGTTCCAGTGCCCCTTGCCTGACTTCTGCCTGCTGTTCCAGTGGCCCTTGCTTGACTGCTGCCTGATGTTCCAGTGGCCCGTGCCTGACTGCTGTCTGCTGTTCCCGTGCCCTTGCCTGACTTCTGCCTGCTGGTCCAGTGCCCCTGCCTGACTTCTGCCTGCTGTTCCAGTGTCCTTGCCTGCCTGCTGCCTGCTGTTCCAGTGGCCCTTGCCTGACTGCTGCCTGATATTCCAGTGGCCCTTGCCTGACTGCTGTCTGCTGTTCCAGTGCCCTTGCCTGACTGCTCCCTGCTGTTCCAGTGGCCCTTGCTTGACTGCTGTTCCAGTGCCCTTGCTTGACTGCTGTCTGCTGTTCCAGTGCCCTTGCTTGACTGCTCCCTGCTGTTCCAGTGCCCTTGCCTGACTGCTGTCTGCTGTTCCAGTGCCCTTGCCTGACTGCTCCCTGCTGTTCCAGTGGCCCTTGCCTGACTGCTCCCTGCTGTTCCAGTGGCCCTTGCTTGACTGTTGTCTGCTGTTCCAGTGGCCCTTGCCTGACTGCTCCCTGCTGTTCCAGTGGCCCTTGCCTGACTGCTGTCTGCTGTTCCAGTGGCCCTTGCCTGACTGCTGTCTGCTGTTCCAGTGGCCCTTGCCTGACTGCTGTCTGCTGTTCCAGTGGCCCTTGCCTGACTTCTGCCTGCTGTTCCAGTGGCCCTTGCCTGACTTCTGTCTGCTGTTCCAGTGGCCCTTGCCTGACTTCTGTCTGCTGTTCCAGTGCCCTTGCCTGACTGCTGCCTGCTGTTCCAGTGGCCCTTGCCTGACTTCTGCCTGCTGTTCCAGTGGCCCTTGCCTGACTTCTGCCTGCTGTTCCAGTGGCCCTTGCCTGACTTCTGTCTGCTGTTCCAGTGGCCCTTGCCGGACTTTTGTCTGCTGTTGCAGTGGCCCTTGCCAGACTGCTGCCTGATGTTCCAATGCCCCTTGCCTGACTTCTGCCTGCTTTTCCAGTGGCCCTTGCCTGACTTCCGCCTGCTGTTCCAGTGGCCCTTGCCTGACTGCTGCCTGATGTTCCAGTGGCCCTTGCCTGACTGCTCCCTGCTGTTCCAGTGCCCTTGCTTGACTGCTGTCTGCTGTTCCCGTGCCCTTGCCTGACTTCTGCCTGCTGGTCCAGTGCCCCTGCCTGACTTCTGCCTGCTGTTCCAGTGCCCTTGCCTGCCTGCTGCCTGCTGTTCCAGTGGCCCTTGCCTGACTGCTGCCTGATATTCCAGTGGCCCTTGCCTGACTGCTGTCTGCTGTTCCAGTGCCCTTGCCTGACTGCTCCCTGCTGTTCCAGTGGCCCTTGCCTGACTGCTGTCTGCTGTTCCAGTGGCCCTTGCCTGACTGCTGTCTGCTGTTCCAGTGCCCTTGCCTGACTGCTCCCTGCTGTTCCAGTGGCCCTTGCCTGATTGCTGTCTGCTATTCCAGTGCCCTTGCCTGATTGCTGTCTGCTGTTCCAGTGCCCTTGCTTGACTGCTGCCTGCTGTTCCAGTGCCCTTGCCTGACTGCTGCCTGCTGTTCCAGTGGCCCTTGCTTGACTGCTGCCTGCTGTTCCAGTGCCCTTGCCTGACTGCTGTCTGCTGTTCCAGTGGCCCTTGCCTGACTTCTGCCTGCTGTTCCAGTGGCCCTTGCCTGACTTCTGCCTGCTGTTCCAGTGGCCCTTGCCTGACTTCTGTCTGCTGTTCCAGTGGCCCTTGCCTGACTTCTGCCTGCTGTTCCAGTGGCCCTTGCCTGACTGCTGCCTGATGTTCCAATGCCCTTGCCTGACTGCTGCCTGATGTTCCAATGCCCTTGCCTGACTGCTGCCTGCTGTTCCAGTGCCCCTTGCCTGACTTCTGCCTGCTGTTCCAGTGGCCCTTGCCTGACTGCTGTCTGCTGTTCCCGTGCCCTTGCCTGACTTCTGCCTGCTGGTCCAGTGCCCCTGCCTGACTTCTGCCTGCTGTTCCAGTGTCCTTGCCTGACTGCTGTCTGCTGTTCCAGTGCCCTTGCTTGACTGCTGCCTGCTGTTCCAGTGCCCTTGCCTGACTGCTGTCTGCTGTTCCAGTGACCCTTGCCTGACTGCTGCCTGCTGTTCCAGTGGCCCTTGCTTGACTGCTGCCTGCTGTTCCAGTGCCCTTGCCTGACTGCTGTCTGCTGTTCCAGTGGCACTTGCCTGACTTCTGCCTGCTGTTCCAGTGGCCCTTGCCTGACTTCTGCCTGCTGTTCCAGTGGCCCTTGCCTGACTTCTGTCTGCTGTTCCAGTGGCCCTTGCCTGACTTCTGCCTGCTGTTCCAGTGGCCCTTGCCTGACTGCTGCCTGATGTTCCAATGCCCTTGCCTGACTGCTGCCTGCTGTTCCAGTGCCCCTTGCCTGACTTCTGCCTGATGTTCCAGTGGCCCTTGCTTGACTGCTGCCTGATGTTCCAGTGGCCCTTGCCTGACTGCTGTCTGCTGTTCCCGTGCCCTTGCCTGACTTCTGCCTGCTGGTCCAGTGCCCCTGCCTGACTTCTGCCTGCTGTTCCAGTGTCCTTGCCTGCCTGCTGCCTGCTGTTCCAGTGGCCCTTGCCTGACTGCTGCCTGATATTCCAGTGGCCCTTGCCTGACTGCTGTCTGCTGTTCCAGTGCCCTTGCCTGACTGCTCCCTGCTGTTCCAGTGGCCCTTGCTTGACTGCTGTTCCAGTGCCCTTGCTTGACTGCTGTCTGCTGTTCCAGTGCCCTTGCTTGACTGCTGTCTGCTGTTCCAGTGCCCTTGCCTGACTGCTGTCTGCTGTTCCAGTGCCCTTGCCTGACTGCTCCCTGCTGTTCCAGTGGCCCTTGCCTGACTGCTCCCTGCTGTTCCAGTGGCCCTTGCTTGACTGTTGTCTGCTGTTCCAGTGGCCCTTGCCTGACTGCTCCCTGCTGTTCCAGTGGCCCTTGCCTGACTGCTGTCTGCTGTTCCAGTGGCCCTTGCCTGACTGCTGTCTGCTGTTCCAGTGGCCCTTGCCTGACTGCTGTCTGCTGTTCCAGTGGCCCTTGCCTGACTTCTGCCTGCTGTTCCAGTGGCCCTTGCCTGACTTCTGTCTGCTGTTCCAGTGGCCCTTGCCTGACTTCTGTCTGCTGTTGCAGTGGCCCTTGCCAGACTGCTGCCTGATGTTCCAATGCCCTTGCCTGACTGCTGCCTGCTGTTCCAGTGGCCCTTGCCTGACTGCTGTCTGCTGTTCCAGTGGCCCTTGCCTGACTTCTGCCTGCTGTTCCAGTGGCCCTTGCCTGACTTCTGTCTGCTGTTCCAGTGGCCCTTGCCTGACTTTTGTCTGCTGTTGCAGTGGCCCTTGCCAGACTGCTGCCTGATGTTCCAATGCCCTTGCCTGACTGCTGCCTGCTGTTCCAGTGCCCCTTGCCTGACTTCTGCCTGCTTTTCCAGTGGCCCTTGCCTGACTTCCGCCTGCTGTTCCAGTGGCCCTTGCCTGACTGCTGCCTGATGTTCCAGTGGCCCTTGCCTGACTGCTCCCTGCTGTTCCAGTGCCCTTGCTTGACTGCTGTCTGCTGTTCCCGTGCCCTTGCCTGACTTCTGCCTGCTGGTCCAGTGCCCCTGCCTGACTTCTGCCTGCTGTTCCAGTGCCCTTGCCTGCCTGCTGCCTGCTGTTCCAGTGGCCCTTGCCTGACTGCTGCCTGATATTCCAGTGGCCCTTGCCTGACTGCTGTCTGCTGTTCCAGTGCCCTTGCCTGACTGCTCCCTGCTGTTCCAGTGGCCCTTGCCTGACTGCTGTCTGCTGTTCCAGTGGCCCTTGCCTGACTGCTGTCTGCTGTTCCAGTGCCCTTGCCTGACTGCTCCCTGCTGTTCCAGTGGCCCTTGCCTGACTGCTGTCTGCTGTTCCAGTGCCCTTGCTTGACTGCTGTCTGCTGTTCCAGTGCCCTTGCTTGACTGCTGTCTGCTGTTCCAGTGCCCTTGCTTGACTGCTGTCTGCTGTTGCAGTGCCCTTGCCTGACTGCTCCCTGCTGTTCCAGTGGCCCTTGCCTGACTGCTGTCTGCTGTTCCAGTGGCCCTTGCCTGACTGCTGCCTGCTGTTCCAGTGGCCCTTGCCTGACTGCTGCCTGCTGTTCCAGTGGCCCTTGCCTGACTGCTGCCTGCTGTTCCAGTGGCCCTTGCCTGACTGCTGCCTGCTGTTCCAGTGGCCCTTGCCTGACTGCTGCCTGATATTCCAGTGGCCCTTGCCTGACTGCTGTCTGCTGTTCCAGTGCCCTTGCCTGACTGCTGTCTGCTGTTCCAGTGGCCCTTGCCTGACTGCTGTCTGCTGTTCCAGTGGCCCTTGCCTGACTGCTGTCTGCTGTTCCAGTGCCCTTGCCTGACTGCTCCCTGCTGTTCCAGTGGCCCTTGCCTGACTGCTGTCTGCTGTTCCAGTGCCCTTGCTTGACTGCTGTCTGCTGTTCCAGTGCCCTTGCCTGACTGCTGTCTGCTGTTCCAGTGCCCTTGCTTGACTGCTGTCTGCTGTTCCAGTGCCTTTGCCTGACTGCTCCCTGCTGTTCCAGTGGCCCTTGCCTGACTGCTGCCTGCTGTTCCAGTGGCCCTTGCCTGACTGCTGCCTGCTGTTCCAGTGGCCCTTGCCTGACTGCTGCCTGCTGTTCCAGTGGCCCTTGCCTGACTGCTGCCTGCTGTTCCAGTGGCCCTTGCCTGACTGCTCCCTGCTGTTCCAGTGGCCCTTGCCTGACTGCTGCCTGCTGTTCCAGTGCCCCTGCCTGACTGCTGCCTGCTGTTCCAGTGACCCTTGCCTGACTGCTGCCTGCTGTTCCAGTGGCCCTTGCTTGACTGTTGTCTGCTGTTCCAGTGCCCTTGCTTGACTGTTGTCTGCTGTTCCAGTGCCCTTGCCTGACTGCTGCCTGGTGTAACACAGCCCCTGCATTCAGTACTGCCAAGGATCTGATCAGAAGCCTACAGGCAAAATGGCCGAAGGAAGACTCCAGGTGGGCCCACGGTTCAGGAATGCCCCCTTCCAGACTCTCCCGCAGACTGCAAGGGAACAATGGGAGGTCCCAAGGATGGGAAGTTGAGATGAGCCTGCCTGACCAAGCATGCCTGGACGGTGATAGCGGAGGAGGTCAGCAGCCGTGGGGTCAACCCCAGGACCTGAATCTAATGCTGATAAAGGGTCAATGACCTGATCCAGTTTGTCCATATGAGTGCTCCATACACCTCCCACTCTTGGGGCCTAGCTTGTGTTAGAGTGAGAGGCTGCGTTTGGTGGAGAGGGAATGACCACCCAGCCATGGCAATGGGGATAGAGAGTCAGAAATGCCGGCTGAGGCATGGAAGCATCGCGGTGAGAGGTGCCCGTCTGTCAATGCCCCTGCATAGTCCCTCAAAAGTGGTCATCTACAGTGCCCCCATTATGGCTCACTCGACTGGCATTATCAGAGATCTGGGGCTTTTCGCCACTGGGAAACTAACTTTGTCCATCATTGTGTCTGCAGGAGAAGACAGCCCACAATAGAAAGGAGCATGCCAAGACCGACGGTGGTGTGCCTTATTTCCATGTCCTCATCCCGATGGAGGATGAGACCATGGAACTGGCAGGGCAACAAGGCAGCTGTGCCATACCCAAGAGAGTGAGTGAGCACCTCCTGGGGCACAAGAGTATATCTGATACCAAACAGCCATGCTATGCATGTGATCACCAGTGCATCAATGGAGAAGCACACTTGGGGTGGTTGGAATCTCATGATGGGCTGACCCTAATCCTTCAATGTCTATGATTTCTCATGCAGGTCAAGATGAATGAGAGGAGAGAGGAGCTGAAGAGGGTGGGGGCAGTCGGTCACCTCTGAAGGAGGAGGGAACCTCATGTCGTGCACTATCACATCATTCCCTCGCCTCCTCCACCAACGCAGATACTGTCACATCGGTGGGTAGTCGCACGTGTTTAAATATTGGCACACAATCTGGTTAGCACAGCACAGCTGCACCTTGGCAGCTGACGGAGGCTGTGAGAGCCCAGGCCACTGGCAGTCGGCGGACTGTGGGAGGCAAGGCCCATGCTGAGCCCCAGACTGATCAGTGCCTCTGGCATCACCAGCAACATGGGAAATGCTGCATCCGCAGTGAGAGGTAAGGCAACATCTGGCATAGGCTCTGCATCCATAAGCACGGATGATGGAGGATTCCATCCAGGCCTTGGGTGCTGCACTGTCTCTACCAGCTGTGTGTCTGCTTCCTCCATTGAGAGATTGGCAATTCTCATGGAGAGCCACATGCAGCAGACCAATCAGTGTCTGCCGGAGACGTGTGCTGACCTGCACTCCATCGCTTCATCCATAAGCTCCATGCAGCAGTGGCAGGGCGAGAGTCTCCACCAAGTCCACATCCTTCTCAGGTCAGCAGGGAGGTACAAGTATGCCTTATAAGGGGGGGCGGGGGGAAGAGGAGCAGTTGCCTTCCACATTTGGGGATTCCTCTCTGGGTTCTGCTGGAGTGGACAGTCGCTCCAAAGCCCCTGTGCTATCGATGCCAGCATCTCCATCATCCCCACCGACAGAAGTGGTTGTTGCGTTCTTGGGTTTGTATTCGTAGTGTTGTAGGGCGTCCTAGAGAAAGTCTTAGACTCCTTTATTATTTACAGTTAATATATAGACTCTCCGCAATCCACCTAAACTCTCATCCTTCATGCTGCTACTTCAAGCCTATCTCATGTGACTGTTACATCAGCGCTCATACAGTGGGACGGGTCTCTCTCACTGTCTTCAGTATTAACCCTTTACATCCTTATACTATAGTGCTCCCTGCACCTTTGTCGGAGGACCTTAGTATGCCAGGGCCCTCCAGTTCTCAGGTAGCCAAAGGGTGGCCGTCAAAGTCATCCCAAGCCAGGGGGCAGCAAAGGCAGCAGCCTGCCTCCACCTCAGCTGACAGCACAGGGGGTGCACCACATAGGAGCACCCAGAAAGATTTAAAAAGAGCACCTGAATGCACTTAGAGAATCACAGATGAAGATGCAGTCAAAGTGGGTAGTAGTGCATTGATTGTGATGTGGAATAAAATAATGATATTCACTCACTATGTCTCTTTTCTGTTGTTGATACCATTTTGCAATTCATTTGAAACCTTCCTCCCAAGGAGCTGGAAGTGCCCAAGCCCTGAGCACTCATTGCTTTGGTCTTGTCACTGTGTGAAGTGCACCTGGGTGCTGCAGTACAGAGGAAGGAGGTGACAACAGGGCTGCTTAAAGGTAAACATTTATTGTGGTTGTACCACAAGGTGATAAAGCTCAATGGAAAAGTGAATGTATAAAGGCATCTTGTGCCTCCCTTGCACATAGCTCATGGTGACTTGCCTGCTGTGTCTGGGGCCCTTCATCTGGTACTGACTGGGCAGCATACTTGTCATCAGAGGAGGCATCTCGCTCCATGATATCTTCACTGGTCAAAGTCTTCCCCCTCCCCTCTGTAGCACCAGTAAAACCTGGTGGCCACCTTGCAGGCTGGGGGTGGGGGGGTCCTCCTGATCGGTCTCCCTGTGCCCCATGGAGGGCCCCCATAGCACAAACCACCCCTGCTGAAGCACTTCCCCCCGCTCCCCCCCACCTCGCACTTATCTTAATTCCAGGGCCTCCTCCATTGCTGCTTCTCTTGCTGGGTACAGTCCCAGCAGTTGCCACAGCTGGTAGTGCTGCTGAGACTGAAGAGCTGCCAGCCCGTTGATTGGCCAGTAGCTCTTGGAGGCGGGACTTCCTGTCTCAGAGGGGTGGAAGTCCCGCTTGAGGTCAATTAAGAACCTGAGCCACATAAAATCACAGCATGGCTTCCAGGCCCAGCGGAGACAAGCTCACCACCGCCTTTTTGGCTGGTGGGCGGGGCCTCTGCCCAACATAAAATTCTGACCGTTGTGTGGCTCGATGTCAAATTTTGTTTTATAACGCTCCTGTGAAGGGTCTTGGGATATTTTGCTATGTTAAAGGCACTGTATAAATACAATTTGTTGTTGTTGTTTTTGTTTCCACCATTTTCTCCACGCTGTAAATTACTCTA
This sequence comes from Heterodontus francisci, assembly GCF_036365525.1. NCBI lineage: Eukaryota > Metazoa > Chordata > Chondrichthyes > Heterodontiformes > Heterodontidae > Heterodontus > Heterodontus francisci. Next base: position 68,813,542 of record NC_090375.1, on the reverse strand, counting down.
AGGCATCTTCTGCATAGCAAGTAGTACAGGTATCACAGAAATGTAAATCATTGAATAAAAAATTGTATTTTGTAAATATGCACACAGTTCACTACTGTGATTTATAGTGTGGAACTGATCTTAGAAATGGTGTCTCTTTGAACACACATTGTTAATTTACTGTACATATGGGTGTACCTACACCACATGGATTGCAGTGGTTCAAGAAGGTGGCTCACCACCACCTTCTCAAGGGCAATTCGGGATGTACAATAAATGCTGGCCTAGTCAGCGACGCTCACTTCCCATGAAAGAATAAAAAAAGTGCATTGATATAATGTGCTGTATTTTATAGTATGTAGTTTGTATATGCGATTTAATTGAGTTCTGCTGTAAAACTGTATGATAAATTCATACAAAGTAAATTTTTTTTACATTTTTAGAACCAATTTCTTTCTCTTTTCAGCAAGGAGATTGTGATTGAATTTTCCTCCCTTGAACCCTGACTTGTAAAGGACCGTAACAACACTGTTGTTAAAGTTAAACCAAAGAAGTTGGGTTAATTAATACACAATCTTAAACTCGGGAGGGGGTTAACTTCACAACGCATGCTGACAAACATACAAGGAAAGGTAAAGGCACCAAAAGGGGTTGGACATTTACCAAATCGAAAGTAGCTTAACTGTAAACTAACAGGGGTTTCAGTTGAAACTAGAGTCCATTTTTTTTAATTAACAGAAAGTCCAAAACTGGAGTTAACTGACTGGAAATGCCGAGTAGGAGTCATTGGAAACCTCTTCTCATACATTTTCTTTTTGTACTTTCGGAGATAAGCTGAGGCAGCTTAATTTCTGATGTCACCCTTTTTGATGAAGAGAAAACTGGTAGAGAGCAGATTTTCTTACTGTTTTGCAGACTGTGGCTTCTTTTCTTCTTCTTGCAGGCAGGCCTCAGAGAAGTGAGATGCAGCTCCAAGGCAGCAATGTTTTTGAATGAGCTGTCTCCTCAACTGAAACTGTTTCAAATCCAGGCAGGCTGAAAAGGGTGGCTTCTGGGTCATGTGACTGGACCCCTTCAAGTATTTGTTCCACCTCCTTTCAGTGAAGTGATCTCCCTCCTCCATTTTAACAAGTGGAATACAGAAGTAAAATAACTTAACGTGCTGTATATAATAGCAGTTGACAATAACACCCAAGTGCACAAAAATACAATTTACAATTGGTTCTCAATGCATAAATTTCCCAGATTGCTGCTGGAATTGCAAAGGGTAGCAAAACAGATCAGAAGTTTACAAATCAAAAAGCAGGTATGTTAATTTACAAGATGACCAGCTTGACCCTGATTGCCCCAAGCAGGTTCGAGCAACATTTTTCAGGAAATCTGCAGAAAATTCAATGTGAATCCAAGCATCGAGGCCTATCACAAGAATTAGAATGGCATAAATGAAGTACATGAAAGGATGATACATCTGAATAGATTAGCACAACTTAATGATGAGGGCCGTCCTACTGAGAAAAGGCGCAGGTCATACACCAGTGAGGATTCATTGAGGTTGAATTGACTTAATGCTTTGCATCATAGACATTTTCACATACATGGTGTAGCATCATTTTCTAAAAGATTGCCTCATTTTGGATGTGTTATAGAACTGCATAGTAACTCCTGATTATTTTCAGTATGTTTGAAATAATTGATAGTCGGGAAGTCAACTTTGATTCATTATTGTCGTCTGTGTTTACTGAAGGAATAGATACTAATTACAAACCAGAAACACACATAAACCCAGCCAATCAAACTGCTGAAATTTCGAAAAGTATCAATCTGCAACAGCAGCTACAATAAAGCAACCCAAAATTTGCCCAATCATATTTTTCCAGCTCTTCGTGCTGCCATTTTCCTGCCTTACTAGGTTATATAGCTGGAAAAACCAAAAATATAAACATATTAAAAATTACACAATTGAGTTCAGCTTCTGTCTCCAAGTTGGAAATTTCACCTGAGCCTTGGGTGCTCAGGATATTCTGTTCTTGCTGACAAATTCTGTGTATAACAGGTAGATGAAAGCTGGAATTTTTACCTTACTCCTGTGAAATATAGGGGTAGAAATTGGTCCTCATTTTGCCTGTTTTCTGGGCAGGTAATGGGAGCAAGACTCCAAGGCTTGGCGTTTATCTAATGTCAAATTGGCCTCGGACAATTTTCCAGCATCTCAAGTGGCTGCCTCGAACTGGTGTAAGGCCCTTTGCATATGCTAAATAACAGCCTATTATTTATTTAAGGACCCCCTCAGCAAAATTTGTCACTGTTAGAAAAGGCCCTGTTCTGAGATGAAGGGGGGCAGGGGACAAAATGTGAAACCGTATAAAATGACCCAAAAAAGCTAGAAACTGGTACATGAAGTAGTGAAAGCGCTGAAATAAATTCGTAAAATGACAAGGAGACTGTAGAAAACAACAGGCTGTGTTGATGGGAGAGCACTCCAATGTGCCACAAACATTCCATGTAGATGCCTGCGGCATATGTTACCATTGATGTCAAGGCCATGAGTTATGTTTCTGTGACACAGCATAACTGATGAGGAGAAAGCAAAGCTCATGAGTAGTCTATACAATTATATTAACATGCAAAATTTTCATTGTATTTAATGATTATGAATATAGAATCAGCATGTCATTAATGGGATTGACAAAACCTACTGCATCTATTGAATTTAACCTGCTTTTAGCACAGGAAGAATGTTTTTTACTTTTGCATACAATGGAGGCATTCAAACTGGGGAGCCAAAATCAAAAAGATGTCTTGAATATCAGACATATTTACAGGTTTTGATTTGTCAAAGCAAATCTTTCTGTATTGAGCACCGGAGTTCATTATTTCTGGATGTCAATTTAGAATACTTCCATGCAGTGTGGATTTTTCATTAATAATAATGCAAAATAATAAGTCTACAAGTATCATGATAACGCATTTGATCTTACAAAGCATGCACAATATGACAGACGCTACTTAATTACATTTCCTGAGTATAATAGTGTAAAATTTCACATTCCTAATGCAAACCATCAGTTTTGAAAAGTGGCTGACCATTTCCAGCAGTTGATGCATATTTGCTTTGTAGCTGGCACTAAGCCACATGAAAAGGTTAGCAAGGAGCTCCTGAAAGTAATTATTTTATCATTCGTTCCCATTTTTTAATGTAAAAGCAAAATGGTTGAAATTATGAAACTGAGCTAAAGAAAAGCCTTCAGGCTATATTGGTTTTTTTAATCAGAAAAAAAGCACTAGATATATGCACAAAACACAGTAACATTAAACAACTTTTTACTGACGAGCTCTTGAATTCCATGGGAGAAGCTTAACAAGTGGCTCAACAACATTATTAGATATAGTCATTTGGTAGTACAGAACTTGAGATTTGCTGAAAATAGAGACATATTGTCGAAGCTTTTCATCTTGCACTCATCAGGACAATACGCAAGAATAACCAATGTAAGGGAAAACAACAACTTATACTGCATGAGAAGAGAGTGCTGATTGGTTGGCAAGTGAACTCTGATTGGTAGAGGCGTTGCCACGGAGAATGCACCAGTTTATGGTGACTGATAGTTAACTGCCAAGCTTTGTTTGAAATCTAAACCAGGCAGCTTGACTTTGATTGGTCAAGGCATGAACCAGAGAATGGCTGTCAATTATTTTGGTCAACTGAAACAGGCACAGGGCTGAATTTTATTGGGGCGGCGCCCTTTGAACTCAGCAGCACGCCCACATTCACCGGCCGCCGCCGAGCTCCCGCGATATTAATCGCGGGGGCTCATTTCCATAGAGGCCACGCACCATCCCCCTCCCCCCATATTACGTGGGGAGAGGCGGGACATTCGGCACAGTGAGAGTTTTTGACAGTGGTGTAGCAGGTGCTGGAGCCCTATTTTAAGTGCCCCAGCACCTGCTTCCTGACAGCTGTCAAAGAATACTTTACCTGACTGCTGAAGAGTGGGGCTGCTGGCAATCTGGCAGCAAAGCAGAAAGTGCTGCAGAAACCCAGCAGGTCAGGCAGCATCTGTGGAGAGAGAAGCAGACCTGAAATTTAACTCTGCTTATCTCTCCACAGATGCTGCCTGGCCTGCTGAGTGACTCCAGCACTTTCTGCTTTGCTGTCACATACTTACCCTGCTGTGTCCCAGTGTCCTGTTAAGTTGCGATCCTCTTCTCCCACTCAAGTGTAACATTCCTTGTTGTAGATGCGGCGCACCTGGGTGAATAATCATAAATTTGCACATTCCAGGATGTGAGAATAAATAGACCATAAAAGGTATTACAGAGGTCTACAGAGAACACACTGACGCAAACGGGAATGCACGGATGTCACAGAAATGTAAATACGTCTTTCACTAACTGTTCCTCACCAACACGAGTGTCCTTTTCTCTGTGCGAATGATGTGTGCCAGCATGTAGCGCCAATGTCACAACCCTTTGCACCATTGGCCCTTTAGGAGAGCCAACATATGCAATAACATCATTGCCATGCCACCATTACTCATGAGTGTCTCCACGGACTCAGTGACATGGACATTGGCTCAGTCAGCTGCTGCCTCTAATGGTTTATACAGGGATGCTGCAGATGTGGACTGGTGCACAGTAGGTGAGTGCGGGTGATGTGTGGCCTGCAGAGCTCATGTCGGTTCCTATGGAGCAGACAGCCTTTGTCTGATAAGCCACTTTCGTACATCCGTAGCTCACTGCTAGTCCTGCATGCAGAGCCTGGGTGCCATTTACCCTGTGCGTTTTTCATTTTGTAGGTCCTCAGCGTCCTCATAGTCCGAGGAGGAATCCTGTTGACCTCTCTCCTCATCATGCCAGGCCTGGTCGCTATTGGGTGCATAGTCGTGCAGAGCAGCAAAGAAAGGAGCTGGCCTTTTCGGCCCGTAGTACAGGGCATTACCCTATCCATTCAAGCATTGGAAACGCTCTTTCAGCATGCCGATCGCCTGCTCAGTGGTGGCTCTTGTAGTTCAGTGGCTGACGTTGTATCTCTCCTCTGCAACAGTGATGGGGTCTCTCACTGGTGTTGGGAGCCAGGTCTGCAAAGGATAGCCCTTAGTTCCAAGAAGCCACCCCTCCATCTGAGCCAGTTTAGTGAACAGCAGTGGCAGCTGGGACTGGCGCAAGACCCAGGTGTCATGGCAACTGCTTGACAAGCAGTCACACATTCGTAGCAAGCATTAGCGGTGATCACATACCAGCTTCGCCTAGATTGAGAAGGCTCCTTTAATGGTGATGTCTGCAGGTGGTAGCCTGGCGGGAGGCCTGATGGCCACATGAGTGCAGTCTATGAACATTACAGCCTATGGTTCTCCAGCAACGGTGCCAGAACCAATGGCTCTCTGGGCCTGGCTGTGAGATTCTGTCCTGCAGTGGACATACTCACTGGCCCTCTGGTGCAGGGCATCGGTGATCTCCCTGATGCAGCGGTGCACTGCTGATTGTGTGACCCCACAAAGGTCATTGGTGGGCCTCTAAACAGGTGCAGAGGCATCAAGCTTGAGAACCGCTGCCACTATGAGGAACAAAGGCATGGGATGTCCACCGGAGCCCATGGGCTGCAGGTCATCCTTGAGCAGGGTACAGAGATGTGACAGCACCCTCTCTACAAGCGCAATCGTCTCTGACACTGGTGCTCTGACATCTGATAGCATGTCATGTGGGACCTGTAGATGCATGGCAAACGTAATGGCGAGCTCCCATTGGAGACTGCTGCTCATGACCAGGGGCCTCTACGTGGATCGCACCTGCCTGTTGATATTGCCTCTGGCATATACGGATCCTCACGAGCAGAGGATCACACAATGTAGGATGAGCCATACCTATTTCCATGTGATAAATAAAATTGATCCCTTCGTGTATTCGAAGGTTCCTAACAGGGCAGGGATTGGTGTTGATGGGTACATCAGCTGCTTTCCTGGATCAACTGTGTGGTGTGCCATGGCATTGCCCATCTTGGCCAACACTCAGTGTGGCACAGCATGACCACATCAAGATCCTACCAGCTGAATGGATTGCCCCCACCATCCATACAACCTTAATGCTCCTGCCCTTTCTGGCACCGTCCCCACACACAGGGTGCCTAGAGTGCTATTGCTTCTTCACAAACACGAATAAACACAGAGTGGACACTGTTAACGGAGGGTTGGAACACAGTATCTCCCTTCATGCAAGCAGAGCTGTCCCACCAGTAATTCCAGACCCCTTCCCTTTAAGAATGCAGAGTGAGACTCCTGTGTGTCCTCCCCCTACCTTTAAGAATGCAGAGTAAGACCCCTGTGTATCCCCCCTCTCCCTTCCAGTATGTAGAGCCCTGAAAAGAAACTTGCCTTCTGCCGTGAAACCTTCTGCCTCTGTGGACCCACCGGATTTTCTAATCGTGAACGGGATGGCATGTGACTGCCGTCCATTCATCGAAAAATCAGGAAGTGTCAATGGAGAGGCGGCGGGCTGCATAATCAGCAAAGGAAAGTACTGTTTACCATATGCTAATTGTGGTGTCACCGCCGTGCGGCGGGAGGGCCTCACCTAGGTCCTGCCGCCGCCGGTAATACGCGGCGGGCTCCTCTCGACGTCGCGGGTCGAGGTGGACCTCTCCCCGCAGCAGTTTACCAACCCCCGCACTGCGACCTGCAGCGTTGAGGTGCTGGTAAAATTCAGCCCACAATGTGTGTACATGTTTTTTCTGTCTGCAAAGAGCAGAGTCCTGTGTATTAATACATGGCGCTTCCTGTACACGCAAATGCTCCACACTACAAGCCCTACTGACAATCTTAAATTGGTTGTCAGCATAATTCTTAGCACACTGTGGATTATTTAGCAAATGTTGTCCAATCGTGGAATCCCATCTAATGTCGGATACTGTGGTTTGAATTTTGCAAGCACGGACTGGTTGGGTATGGCCTGAACCTTGCCTGTTGCGAATAGCGGAAGGGACATGTTGTCTGGTAAAATCCAGCCCCCAGATTTTAAAATAGGCTTCATTAGTCTCAAATCAACCTACAATTTTGTAATGAACAAAGAACAAAGAACAAAGAAAATTACAGCACAGGAACAGGCCCTTCGGCCCTCCAAGCCTGCGCCGATCCAGATCCTAAATCTAAACCTGTCGCCTATTTTCTAAGGGTCTGTATCTCTTTGCTTCATTCCCATGAAGCTATGAGAACAAATAGACAGACCAATGTGATCTTGGCCTTCTTCAGAGAAGGAATGTTATTTAAACATTTGTAGGTTATTCTTTACGAAACATAACTCCCACAGTAGGAAATCTTATAGCTGACTGTGTGCTAGAAGTCTTTCTCATTAATACAATATCTTTACTTTGTAAAATCTTACACAGCTTTTGCTACTATAGCTGCTGAGAAATAACCCAGGTAATAGAAACATTTATTGCAAGCATGTAAGAAGAAACAGAAATTCTGTTTGTGTGGACAAAAGAGCCTCCTTTGCCGAACAGATGATTTATATTCTCAAGTAGTAGAGTGTCTTATTGTGCAGGTAATTGGCGAAGAGCTTGACCTGAGAATGAGGTATTGTATCTAATCACCTGAGTCAAGGGAAGTAATAGAAACGAAACTAGAAGCCCCATCTGTCAGACTGTAATGATTGTGCTATTTGAAGGCAAAAAGGTTTGTCTGTAGCAGCTGGTATCTCTCTGAGTGACCTTTTACCATTTCTCTTCTTGCAGTCTGACAGATGTGTCAACTCGATAATTTCAAAAGGCCTTGAATAAATAACCAATTGTGAACAAGGATGACCCAAAGCAATGACAAAATGGGTGCATGCAGCGCATTATGGCAAAGAGCTCAAAACATTATATAGCAAAGAGTCTTTTGCTCTTTATTTTTGGCTAAATGACTTCTATGCCGACAGATCCAGTTTTTTTTTCTAGGAAGAAGGAATGTGAAGTGAATTGTTGGATGTTGTGATGTGTTTGCCCTTGAAGCAGTGCTATTAGCTGGTCACAGGACTCAGGTGGTGTGTCAGAACACGGAATGGATTCTTACTTAGACACACAGCCACAGCGGAAGAAGAAGAAGACTTAGCCAAACTAATTGGCTGTGTGAGTTATTGGAGAGATGCAGAGAGGTGACTGCAATCAGACCATGTTTTATAGAGCTTAAACCTTCTAAATAGTTGGTGAAAAACTGACATGACTGCCTCACACCATTGTAACCACACCTGCTACAGACTTTACAAAATGGGAAGAGCAATAAAGAGTTTGGAGAAACTTATTTGCTTCCCTGTCCTCTCAGATCAAGGAGGTTGTTTGGAGGTGAAAGTCCTTGAGATGGTAGACCATAATGAGTCTTGTAATTTTGACTTTGTGTGATAGTGTAAAACGGATGACACTGATTCATAATTTTCATTTCCAATGGCTTCTACGGGGAGAGATGTACAACAGGCAGCTGAATTGACATCTCTCATTTTAAACTATCATCCAAAGTCAAAATTCCCCCCACTGAGTGGACTAGGGATGTGAGCTATGGATGAATTCGCCATGTGTACAACTGCAGATTTGAGCAGCTGATGTATTTTAAATTTTAAAAGAAAAATTAGTTTATGATCTTGATGTTAGACTGATCTTAGATTCAATATGAAACCAACTTTATGATGCTCTTTCAATTCATTCTACCACGTAAATTAGTGTGGCTATTATTAACCTCTGTTTCAATTATATCCACATACACCTAAAATGCACTGTGCTAAAGGTGCAGGGTTACTGTCATACACTATCTTGTTAAACATCAATAAAAAGAGATAGTTAAAAAAAAGTTGACGATGTAAAATAACAGGCAGCAGTGATGTACATAATTATTAAGTCAGTTTTTGCAGAAATCAAATTTGCAGGAGTTAAATCATTAAGACCTTGTGAATATGTCTGAGCACCAAAGAATCACCTCTTATGAAAGAAACATTTTCGCTCTGGCTGTGTAATTTATTGTCTATAAAACTCACATCAGTGTCTTTTATATGCCCTGGCCGTAGTTTTATACATCCATAAAAATTAGACATCAGTATTTAAAGTGAACTGCATTGGGGAACAACTGTGATATATATCATTTTATGATGTAAAATATATGCTAAAAGGAATAATGATCACTGGTGCTTTTTTGATTTTAACAGCCTTATTATACATTCCAGAAAGACTTGGAAGCAATTTGTTTCTTTATATCAACTTTAGAACATAGAACATAGAACAGTACAGCACAGTACACGCCCTTCGGCCCACGATGTTGTGCCGAACCTTTAACCTACTTTAAGATCAAACTAACTATCTACCCTTCATTCTACTATCATCCATGTACCTATCCAAGAGTCGCTTAAATGCCCCTAATGTATCTGCTTCTACTACCACCGCTGGCAGTGCATTCCACGCACCCACCACTCTCTGTGTAAAGAACCTAACTCTGACATCTCCCCGAAACCTTCCTCCAATCACCTTAAAATATGCCCCCTGGTGATAGCCCTTTCCACCCTGGGAAAAAGTCTCTGACTATCCACTCTATCTATGCCTCTCATCATCTTGTACCCCTCTATCAAGTCACCTCTCATCCTTCTTCGCTCCAATGAGAAAAGCCCTAGCTCCCTCAATCTTTCTGCGTAGGACATGCCCTCCAGTCCAGGCACAATCCTGGTAAATCTCCTCTGCACCCTCTCGAAAGCTTCCACATCCTTCCTATAATGAGGCGACCAGAACTGAACACAATATTCCAAGTGTGGTCGAACCAGGGCTTTATAGAGCTGCAGCATAACCTCGCGGCTCTTAAACTCAATCCCCCTGTTAATGAAAGCCAACACACCATACGCCTTCTTAACAACCCTATCAACTTGGGTGGCAACTTTGAGCGATCTATGGACATGGACCCCAAGATCCCTCTGTTCCTCCACACTACCAAGAATCCTGTCTTTAAGCCTGTATTCCGCATTCAAATTCGATCTTCCAAAATGAATCACTTCACACTTTTCCAGGTTGAACTCCATCTGCCACTTCTCAGCCCAGTTCTGCATCCTGTCAATGTCCCGTTGCAACCTACAACAGCCTTCCACACTATCCACAACTCCAGCAACCTTCGTGTCATCGGCAAACTTGCTAACCCAGCCTTCCACTTCCTCATCCAAGTCATTTATAAAAATCACAAAGAGCGGAGGTCCCAGAACAGATCCCTACGGAACACCACTGGTCACCAAGCTCCATGCTGAATACTTTCCATCTACTGACTTCTATGGGCCAGCCAATTTTGTATCCAGACAGCCAACTTTCCCTGAATCCCATGCCTCCTTACTTTCTGAATGAGCCTACCATGGGGAACCTTATCAAACGCCTTGCTAAAATCCATATACACCACATCCACTGCTCTTCCTTCATCAATGTGTTTTGTCACATCTTCAAAGAATTCAATAAGACTTGTGAGGCATGACCTGCCCCTCACAAAGCCATGCTGACTGTCTCTAATCAAACCATGCTTTTCCAAATAATCATAAATCCTGTCTCTCAGAATCCTCTCCAATAATTTGCCCACTACCGACGTAAGACTGACTGGTCTATAATTCCCAGGGTTATCCCTATTCCCTTTCTTGAACAAGGGAACAACATTTGCCACCCTCCAATCATCCGGTACTACTCCAGTGGACAGTGAAGACGCAAAGATCATCGCCAAAGGCGCAGCAATCTCTTCCCTCGCTTCCCGTAATATCCTTGGGCATATCCCGTCTGGCCCCGGGGACTTATCTGTCCTCATATCATTCAAAATTTCCAGCACATCCTCCCTCTTAACCTCAACCTGTTCGAGCATATCAGCCTGTTCCATGCTGTCCTCACAAACGACCAGGTCCCTCTCACTAGTGAATACTGAAGCAAAGTATTCATTTAGGACCTCCCCTACCTCCTCCGACTCCAGGCACTAGTTCCCTCCACTATCCCTGATCGGCCCGACCCTCACTCTGGCCATCCTCTTGTTCCTCACATAAGTGTGGAACGCCTTAGGATTTTCCTTAATCCTACCCGCCAAGACTTTTTCATGTCCCCTTCTAGCTCTCCTAAGTCCATTCTTCAGTTCCTTCCTGGCTACCTTGTAACCCTCTAGAGCCCTGTCTGATCCTTGCTTCCTCAACCTTAAGTAAGCTTCCTTCTTCCTCTTGACTAGCTGTTCCACATCTCTTGTCATCCAAGGTTCCTTCAAAAGAAAGCTGTATAAACTTTCCAAGTTCTTTTCCAGCTGCTTTGGGATGTCCCTTACCCTAGCATTAAGAAGACAGTGGGCTGGATTTTACAGCCCCTTCCCCACCCCCAACATCAGGGGATGTGGTGTGGGGGGGGCCGGAAAATGCATCCGGCAGAGGCCCGACACAGGCCTCGACACCAGGAAGGCCCGGCCCAATATTGCTGGCGGCAGCAAGGCCTTGTGGCACCCCCCCACCACCCTCCCGCCGCTCAGCAACAAGATCATTCTGGTGCCATAATAAAAGCAAAATACTGCGGATGCTGGAAATCTGAAACAAAGACAAGAAATGCTGGATTCACTCAGCAGGTCTGGCAGCATCTGTGGAAAGAGAAGCAGAGTTAACGTTTCGGGTCAGTGACCCTTCTTCGGAACCGGGTTCCGAGGAAGGGTCACTGACCCGAAACGTTAACTCTGCTTCTCTTTCCACAGATGCTGCCAGACCTGCTGAGTGAATCCAGCATTTCTTGTTTTTGTTTCATTCTGGTGCCATATTGGTGACGGTAGCCGGCACTCCCGTACCTTCGGATCTAAGGCGGAACACTGGTGGGGAGGGAGGAGCAGGTAAGTTTCTCGGTGTGAGAGGAGGTGGAGTGGGGTAAAACTAATTTCATTGGTCCAGAGACTGGTGGGAAGGGGTAAATTTTACAGTTGATGTACTTTGGGGGAGGGAAGGTTGGGAGCACAAGGTAAGTGTTTTGGGGGGAGAGGGCAGGTTATTATTTCCATGGTTATTGTGGGGGGGGGCGGTGGTGGGAGAGGGTCAGGATACATTTATTTCATTTTTTAAAAACACCATCTCTTTAAAAATCTAAATTAAATGGAAGGGCTCGAAGTCCTTTAAAAATGGTGTCATCACCTTTGCAAAGGCTGCTGATGCCATTGCCGGGGACGGACTGCTCGCCCCCTCCACGTCATCATGGGGGATGGGGAGGTGCAGTCCATCCCAGCCATTTAAATGAGCGCGGCGGCTCCACGACTTGCGGACTGCCATTTTTGATCGGCGGTGAGCTTATAAAATCTGGCCCAATATATTTTTTCTGTACTGTAGAGAATATCCTTTATTCCCCGAATTATCAAGTCCCCTATAACAAAATCCTTTCTATTCTGCTCCTTCCCCCACCACCCACAGTCTTTCTTCTGATCCTCACAGGTAGAAGTACATCTTACCGGATTCTGGTATGTGGTTCCCCTTTCTCTGCCTCTACTTGGATCCCCCTACCCTGTTAACCGTCAGTAGCACATTACTCTGTTAAAATTTACTTTGGGAATCCCCCATGATGCTCCTCCACTGCTTGGATTCCCACACTGTTTAAATTTACTCCAGGCGTCTGCGATGTTCCTCCACCACTCAGGTACCTCGTATTATTTAAATTCACTCTCCATCTCTCTTACGATGTTCTGCCACTGCTTGGGTTCCCTGCACTGTTTAAATTCTCGCTGTGCTTCTCTTGTGATGTTTCACTGAAAAATAATAATATTTTTCCTGAATGGTCAACTGAAAGTTCACTTGAACATTTTCCTCTCAAAATACCAGAAGATGTGACCAAGAAGAGTACTTAGCAAACTGAATTTCTCTTCACAAATGTTCTAGTTTCTTGATTTGTTTCTGTCAATATGCATTTTATCGATCCTGCAACATTTCACATTATCCCTTAAGCAAATGTAATTTTATGAAATCAGATATGTAAAAGTTGAATAGCTTAATGCATTAAGGCTGGGTGGCATCCTTCCATCTATGAAAGATGATGAACACTCAGCAAACAATCCATTTTGGTGGAGTGTCTTTTCTTGGTGCACCTTTGTTGATGGCTGTGAAGGCCAATCCTTGAGAGGCAGGTTCTGCCACAAGTGCTGCACATGAAGATGCCAAGTGACACTGTGAGTTGTTGTTTTTGACACAGGTGCCTGTTGCCAAGCTGCTGTAGCGACTCATCATCATGGTCGTGCACACCAATCCACAGGATGTGTCACCATTTCCCTTTTTCGCCAGCTAGTGACTCCCAAGTGCGATAGTCGACATTTAGGGCCTTCATGTCACGCTTGCAAGTATCCTGGAAGTGAAGCTTTGGGTGCCCCACTGGTCTTCTGGCCCTGGCTACCTCACCAGACAGAAGGCCCTTAGGTATGCGACCGTCTTCCATCCTACGGATGTGTCCGATCCACCAAATTCGCCTCTGTTTGATTAGTGCCAATACATTTGGGAGCTCTGCCTTTGAGAGGGCTGCTGCATTTGTGATTTTTGTCCTTTCATGATATAGCCACAATGTGCCACAGATAGTGAAGATGGAAATTATTGAACTTCTTTTCCTGGTAGCTGTAAGTCGCCCATGTTTCACAGCCATACAGCAAGGTGCTGAGAACACAGGCCTTATAAACCATCAGCTTGGTCCGAAGGGTCAGCTTTGTGTTTTCCCATGCGCGTCTCGCAAGTTGGACAAAAGTGGTAGCTGCTTACCCTATGCGTATATCGAGCTCTGCATCAAGGGACAGATTGTCTATCAGTGTGGATTCAAGATAGCAGAATTTGCTAACCACTTCCAGTGAGGTGTTCTTTAGTGTGATCAGGGGCAGAGATGCAACACCTTATCCCATGACCATGATTTTCTTGACGCTTATTGTCAAGGAGAACAAGTTACAGGCATGGAAGAGACAGTCCATGAGTCTTTGTCGCTGAGTTTCTATGTGAGTGACTAGCACAGCATCATCAGCGTAGAGGAGTTCTTTGATCAGGCCGCTATGTGTTTTGGTTTTCGCTTTCAGGCTTGATAGTTTGTAGAGCTTGTTGTCTGACCTAGTGTACAAGTAGACACCTTCCATATTTGCAGGGAAGACAAAGGCCAGGAGCATGGAGAAGAAGATGCCAAACAGAGTAGGGGCTAGGACATAGCCCTGTTCCACTCCTTTCTTCACTCCCAAACTGTCAAAAGTGGAGCCATCAAACTGTATAGTGCAGTGCATGTTTTCATGGAAGGAGCTTATAAAATAATAATAATAATAATAATAGAATAACTTAATGCATTTAAATGTCTTCATAAAAAGCTCAGCTATTTCCACCTAAAGGAGGGTTACTATATTTTTCAGAGAGTTCTACCAGCAAATTCTGTTCATCAACATATTAAAAGCTCCAACACTATTATCATATAATGAGTCTAATAAATTTCTGTTATTAAGTATGGGTCACTAACCTTCTGATCACATAATTCATCAAGGCAATGCTTAGCTGCCTATGATGAAATCAGAAACTGTGAGATTCTATAAAAAATGGATACTTTTGTTGACATGATGACTTTGGTCAATTGTCATTTAATAATAAACTAGAGATATTGAGATTGATTGCCAGAACATATACAGTGGGAAATTACATATTCTACATATCTTTGTATATTAGATAACAGGAGATGAAAAGGGATAAATCAATAGTCCATAGAGAGATAACAATTGGAATTTTTTTTAAATTTTTCAAGATGTGAAGATTGATTCAACTAAGAAGAATGTAATCAGAAACCAGTATAAATGTTGCTCAATGCAAAGGGGCATGATGAATACCCATGACTTGACACAAAATATTCCAAAGCATCATGATGATTTGAAAATCCTGCAGAGGAGCTTCAGACTTTTGCCAGTCCAGCATGGAAAATTAATTAAAACGATTTAATATCCTTTGAAATGTGTTAATCAGATGAGCTGATGTATGACACGATTTTTCATTTCAAACTTATCATTTACATATTAGATCTTATTTTATTGTACTGAAAATGAACAATAGCTTTTTTTCCACAACAAAGCTGATTTTTAATTATTAAAAGATGTCTTCCTAGTGTGATTGCCTCTTTCTATATTTACCAGTGTATGATTGGTGTGTAATAACATTATGTGAAAATAGATACTAATTTTGGTTTTATTAAATCCACATGCTTCAAAATGGTATTCATATTGACTAGTTAATCACTAGGAACTTGCTGCCAGGGGAGGTGGTGGAAGCAGATACGATAGCGACGTTTAAGAGACATCTTGACAAATACATGAATAGGAAGGGAATAGAGGGATATGGGCCCCGGAAGTGCAGAAGGTGTTAGTTTAGGCAGGCATCAAGATCAGCGCAGGCTTGGAGGGCCGAATGGCCTGTTCCTGTGCTGTACTGTTCTTTGTTCTTTGTTCTTTTGGATATTTTGAAATGTTTGTAGCATCTAACTAATCATATCCCTGGTTAATAAGTCTGATCATAATTCAAACTGTTACAAAAAATATGGCATTAACTTTATGGCTAGTCGTTCAGTTTCAATCCGTTAGTGTGGTTGGTTTGTTTAGAGAGTCAGGGCTAATTACTTTGTTGAAGACACTGGCTTGTAAATTGTTCACAAGTGTGAAGAGTGTTAATTATCTGAACACCATTTAAAACAATTGGACCAGTTTTCCTCTGCCCTGTTTCCCAAATCCACCCAAAAATGTATTTTCTGTTGTTTGCACCCAAAGAGATTATAGTAGCGTAAATTGCAGAAGGCTTTGCACACAGATTTTCTCTAAAGCAATGGCTGCAGATGAGATGCCTTGGAAACTTGATGCTACACTTTCCTGAGCTGCCATTTCAGTGCTATCTATCTTAATGGATAAACTGGCATCATCAAGAACGATTTAAAAAAAAAATAAACTATAGTTTTGCTGCTTCTGGATTTGTTGCAGAATTTTATTTTACACTTAGTGACGAAGACAGTGTTCAGTACTATGCCGCTTGCCCTATTTGGATGTGTCTTTTGTAGAGGAAGACATGAGTGAACAACAAACAACTACAAGCCCTTTAATATCCCTGAAATATATTCACCTGAGCTTGTCCTGAACTACTAATAACAGTTTCTTAACTAGAAAGTAGGAATTCCCCCACCCCCTAATCTTACTTCTGCTTCAAGCCACCTGGAATAAAGAGAGAAGCCTCATATTCAAGTCAGCCCTTATCTCCTGTTCTGCCTCCAATATTTTTCATACCTGCACTTATTCATCCACCGGCTGCTTGACACCACAGTGCCACCCTCTTACTAATTTCCTTCCAGGAAGCCTGCAGATGTGTCCAAACTGCTTGCCTGGAGTGCTGTTGCCATCCTCAGCGATAGCACAGCAGCACAAATTTGTTCACTGAGACCAAAACCTTTCAATTATTATGAAGATCATTGGTATGCAAATCACAGCATATATAAATTAAGTTAAATACTTAATACAATTCATTAGATGCCGGCATTATAAAAATTCTGCCACAATACCTTTAAATTTGGAAGATCGTCTGGGTCTTCTCAAGGGGCTTCCATTTGACACATCCCTCTACCATCACTACAGCCTTTAATGCCAAGCCAGCACCAGAATGTCCTCTAATCATCTACACTGAACCCAATAGAATACCACCAGCAATGCCCCAAGTCTACTTCATCTTTCAAACAATGAAACCAGTAAGTAGTTATAGGGTCAAAACATAAGCATAATAAACATCTTGTGTATCTCAGTTTCACCTCATGTATCTCTGCCAGCATGCACTAAGGACCTTCAATTGGAAAATTACTTTTAAATGCAGTTCCATCAGTGAACATACCTTTCATACATTAATGGTGCAAAATTCGGAAGATTAGTGCCTTTTTTGAGCACTACAAGTGATATTAGAGGTCCAAAAGAGCATCCACAGCACATTCGCATTCTTCTGGTGTGATTCGCACTGAATGCCATTTTGGTAAGCGCATTAAAATGCCTGTATAATGCTGATTTGGTGCCAGTGCTGACATTCTGAAGTGCAACACTTCATGTACGGCTGAACATACAGCAGCACTAAGGATCTCCACCAGTGCTATTTAAACTGATCAACTGCTTTTCGGTTAGTTGCTGATTGATTACTACTGATGAAAGATCACAGACCTAAAACATTAACTCTGTTTCTCTCTCCACAGATGCTGCCAGACCTGCTGAGTATTTCATGCACTTTCTGTTTTTTATTTCAGACTTCCAGCAACCACAGTATTTTGCTTTTATTACAGGGCAGAATAAGCTGCTAGAAGAGGAAGTAGGAGGAGAAGGGCTCTCATCAGAAGGCAATATCTGCCCAGGATCTTTAGGGAGAAATTCTCCTACCTGAACCTCAGCATGGAACAGTATATGAGATGTCAATGTTTCAGTAAGGATGTTCTCACTGAAATCTGCCACCAGCTGCAGCCACAAATACAACCTCAGAGCAGGAGGAGGACTTCATTGTCAATGGCTGTGCAGGTGACTGTGGCCATAACTTTTTATCCTTCCAGACTGGAGCAGGAAATACTTGCAACATCTTACAACTTGCAATTCACTGCTTCATAAGTGGGGAGGGGGTAGGTGTGGGGGGGAGGTGGTGGTGAAGTTACTGATACTCGATATTCAAAGAGAGCTGAATGCATTTAATTCTCTCTTGCTAGTATAAGGCATTTGGATATCTCTTGTATTTTTGTTATGCTGTGAGGCATTTGTTAATATCGCCTACATTTCTGTTCATAAGTGAAATGTAACTGGTTATGGTGTGGACCAGCATGTGGAGCTCACTGGGTGGTAAGAATATGGAGGCAGAGGACATTGGGACGAAGGGAGAAGAATTCTGACCAAAGACATCATCACTGGGGTTCATATTGGACTTTTTAAAAATAAAAGACAGCTGTATATATGTAGCTGGTCTGATTATATAAATGATTTGGAGGAAAATGTAGCTGGTCTGATTAGTAAGTTTGCGGACGACACAAAGGTTGGTGGAGTTGCGGACAGTGATGAGGATTGTCAGAGGATACAGCAGGATATAGATTGGTTGGAGACTTGGGCGGAGAAATGGCAGATGGAGTTTAATTCGGACAAATGTGAGGTAATGCATTTTGGAAGGTCTAATGCAGGTGGGAAGTATACAGTAAATAGCAGAACCCTTAGGAGTATTGACAGGCAGAGAGATCTGGGCGTACAGGTCCACAGGTCACCGAAAGTGGCAACGCGGGTGGATAAGGTAGTCAAGAAGGTGTACGGCATGCTTGCCTTCATCGGTCGTGGCATAGAGTATAAAAATAGGCAAGTCATGCTGCAGCTGTACAGAACTTTAGTTAGGCCACACTTAGAATATTGCGCGCAATTCTGGTCGCCACAATACCAGAAGGACGTGGAGGCTTTGGAGAGGGTACAGAAGAGGTTTACCAGGATGTTGCCTGGTCTGGAGGGCATTAGCTATGAGGAGAGGTTGGATAAACTTGGATTGTTTTCACTGGAACGACGGAGGTGGAGGGGCGACATGATAGAGGTTTACAAAGTTATAAGCGGCATGGACAGAGTGGATAGTCAGAAGCCTTTTCCAAGGGTGGAAGAGTCAGTTACTAGGGGACATAGTTTTAAGGTGAGAGGGGCAAAGTTTAGAGGGGATGTGCGAGGCAAGTTCTTTACACAGAGGGTGGTGAGTGCCTGGAACTTGTTGCCGGGGGAGGTGGTGGAAGCAGGTACTATAGAGACGTTTAAGAGGCATCTTGACAAATACATGAATAGGATGGGAATAGAGGGATACGGTGCCCGGAACTGCAGAAGGTTTTAATTTAGGCAGGCATCAAGATCGGCGCAGGCTTGGAGGGCCGAATGGCCTGTTCCTGTGCTGTACTGTTCTTTATTCTTTGTAATCAGGAAATTGGGGCACTAATTTGCACACCACAAAGTCCCACTAACAACAAAGAGATAATGACTAGATAATCTTTTTTAGTTGATTGAGGGATAGCTAGTGGCCAGGACGCTGGGGAAAAATCCTCAGTTCTGCTCCAGACATGCCAGTCTTGGCATGTAGTCTAGAACACTAAGGATTTTTCAATGGAAGAATGATTTTGCCATCTTACAAAGTGGCTGATGGATGACTACAATTTTCACTCTAGAGTGATCCTGTCACCCCAACCAAGTGGGTTGCCTTCATCTGGGAACCTCAACAGCCTCACCTCGACTGATGTGAACCCAGCGTCACAAGTTCCCACTAGAGGCCAGTGAAGTAAGGCACTGAAGATCCTGAGCGGATACTTCCTATCATTTATATTAGGATGAGCCTCTCCCCCCACCCCACCCCTCTAATGTTACTTTGAAGAAAATAGGTATGCATCAACAATGACTGCACAGCAGAATAATATTTTAGAATGCTTCTGTGAAATATAATAAGGCACTACATAAGTGTGAGAATTTGTTTCTTTAAAAAGGATTTAAATGGGAGCTGGTACTGCAAAATATATTAATGGAAAATGAATATATTCAAGATGGTTTTAAAGGATAAGGAAAGGAAGACAATGCAATAAATAGAATGAGAAATATAGCAAGACAAGAACACAGTCGCTGAATAAGGAGATAAAAATAAGGAGGCAGTAAATTGCAAGTAGAAATACTTTAAAAGATGCAAGGAAAAAGGTTAAAGAGCCCGGCAATCTTACTAGTAAATCAATCAGTATGGTCACGAATATTTTACATGGTACCGTCTAAATTTACCTTAAGTCCACAGGTTTTATTGAAAATAGTCATCAAGGATTGTTATGCCTCACTAATGTACTGGAATCCATTGAGGAGGAAATTAAATTCAATGAACATGACAATCCGGTCAATATTATCAATTTGCATTTCTAAAAATAATTTAGCTCCACATTTGTGGCCTATAAAGAAAAATAAGGCTTTTCAATGAATAGCAAATAGGCTAATTGGATTGAACGCAGTTTATGGAATGGAAAGCTAAAAGTTTTGCTCAATGGAGAAGTTCTGCTTAGTAATAGAGACCAGTGGTGTTCTGCAGGGATTTGTTCTGGATCATCTACAGTTCAAGTTTTTTATTAGTATATTATAAAACTTCACAGAATCACAGAATTGTTACCACACAGAAGGAGGCCATTTGGCCCATCATGTCTGCACTGGCTCTCCGAATGAGCAATTCACCTAATGCCATTCCCCTGGCCTTCTCCCCTGCACATTCTTACCTTTCAGATAACAGTCTAATTCCCTGTTAAAGGCCTCAATTGAATCTGCCTCCACCACACTCTCAGGCAGTGTATTCCAGATCCTCACCACTCACTGCATAAAGAAGGTTTTCCTCATGTCGTTTTTGCCTCTTTTGCCAATCACTTTAAATCTGTGCCCTCTTGTTCTCGATCCTTTCACGAGTGGGAACAGTTTTTCCCTATCCACTCTGTCCAGACCCCTCATGATTTTGAATGCCTCTATCAAATCTCCTCTCAGCCTTTTCTTCTCCAAGAAAAACAGTCCCAACTTCTCCAATCTATCTTCATAACTGAAATTCCTCATTCCTGGAACAATTCTTGTGAATCTTTTCTGTACTCTCTCCAATGCCTTCACATCTTTCCTAATGTGCGACGCTCAGAACTGGACGCAATACTCCAACTGAGGAACTAGTGTCTTATGCAAGTTCAACATAATCTCCTTGCTCTTGTACTCTATGCCCCTATTAATAAAACCTAGGATACTGTATGCTTTATTAACCGTTCTCTCAACCTGTCCTGCCACCTTCAATGACTTATGCATATATGCCCCCTGGTCCCTCTGCTCCTGCACCCCCTTTTGAATTGTACCCTTTATGTCATATTGTTTCTCCATGTTCTTCCTACCAAAATGAATGACTTCACACTTCTCTGCATTAAACTTCATCTGCCACTTGTCCGCCCATTCCATCAACTTTTCAATGTCCTTTTGAAATTCTACACTATCCTCCTCACAGTTCACAATTATTCAAAGTTTCGTATCATCTGCAAATTTTGAAATTGTGCCCTGTACACCAATGTCTAGGTCATTAATATATATCAGGAAAAGCAAGGGTCCCAACACTAACCACTGGGGAACTCTACCACAAACCTTTCTCCAGCCCAAAGAACATCCATTTAACCACTACTCTTTGTTTCTTGTCACTCAGTCAAACTCGTATCCATGTTGCTATTGTCCCTTTTATTCCATGAGCTATAAGTTTGCTCACGTCTGTTGTGTGGCACCGTATCAGATGCTTTTCTAAGTCCATGTACACCACATCAACAGCATTGCCCTCAACAATCCTCTCTGTTACCTCTTCAAAAAACTCCAGTAAGTTAGTTAAACATGATTTTCCCTAAACAAATCTGCGCTGGCTTTCCTTAATTAACCTGCATTTGTTCATGTGACTATTAATTTGGTCCTGAATTATTGTTTCTAGAAGTTAAACTGTAGTTGCCTGTAGTTGCTGGGCTTATCTTTACGCCCTTTTTAACTTAATTGATAACAGAAAGCTGTGTGGCCTTATGACGAGTATAAGAGAGACTGATGGCATTCAAGGAGAGCTGGGCCAATTAGTGGGTGGTAAGGAATGATAAATGGAGTTAAAATAAATATAGGTTCACACATGCATAGAAATATGAAACATGTATATAATGCCCAATAGCAAGAAGGAGAAAAAATAATTAGAGCATCATTATTAATTATACACTGACTCCCTAGCTAAAGCAAAAATATTATTAAAAAGATTGATTGTTTACTGTGTAGTGTTTAATGGTTTAATTGATCTGTGATTGTGTTAGTCTGTTCACTGATCGATGTTCACTGTGCTTAATTGCTTAAGTCTGTGGGTGGAGCTTGAGAGTTAAGAAATGGAAACCATTGCGAAGGTTTGGGATAAGCAGACCTGAGTTTTGTTGAGACAATGTGTAGAAAACTTGTAAGTGCTGAGATATTTTAAAGTACTGTAAATAAACCTATTGTTGTCTTAGAACTAGTGTCATATCTATATTGTTCTGAGGGAAATCAACTATATAAAATATCCATCAAACTGGAAAATACATAACAAAAGTGGCTACAAGGATGATTGAGAAAAGTTTAACTTTATCAGCTCCAGAACCATTTCTTTCATCATCGGGAGATCCTCCATATCCTGGGAGCGATGGATTTAGGAGTTCAAGATCTACTTGCTTGCTATAGGGATGGACAGCCTGGATGCAGCAGCGATTCACAAGAAAGCAATATTTGTACATTGTCTTGGAGCAGAAGGCCAGCGAGGAGCTCACAGAAGATATGTCAATGTTGATACATCAGTGAGTGTTCTCGAAAAATACTGTGGGCCAAAGAAAAGCGCAATGATACACATTCCAGAGATCCCAGGGACATGGTGAGCCCATTAAACAATATGAGGCAGCATTGCGGCAATTGGCTTCTACATTCGGCACAGTAACCAATGAACTAATTTGTGACCAATTAATTGAAAAGATTTTAATTCCACAAATTAGGAAATGTCTCCTCATTGAGGGTGATGATTTAACTTGGAAAAAACCATGACCTTGGCAGTCCAAATCGAATCTGCCATTTTAGATTTGAAGACTTTACACACACATGCACCCTTAGACACAGGGTTGCTGACATAGCTTACCCAAATATATAATGGTGGTGGGGGGGGCCGAAAAATTAGGAGGGGTTGCTCTCGCTCAGAAACCTGACGTCTTGACATTGGTTCCTGACTTTGCCAGCAGTGGGAAAGGTCCAAGGTGGGATTGCCGCTACAATTCGGCAGGACTGCAATTACAATTACTGAACAGGTATTTATCATGTATTTGCATCGGCTTGACTCAGATTTTATGGGGAGCTTCCAATTCAGTGAACAGCACACGGGGATCACGTGCCTTCAGCTCACCAGTCGTCTAAAGGTGGCGGCAAAGGCAGCCACGGTGAGCATTGGGTGAATGCAGGAAGGGGAACAGCGGGTGCGGTGCCCATTGCCCGACCGCAGTGCAGCCCTCGAGGCAAGAGTGGGCAAAGAGAGGTTGCAGCCGTCATGGCAAGAGTGGGCTTCAGCTTGGGTGGTGGGCTCTCTGCAAAGGTGGACCCTGAGGAGCATTAGCCCATATTCAGATGGGAGTGGCAAGGGGAAGGTTCCAAAGACAAGGTCCTCTCTCCAGGGATAATGCAAAGGAGGGGGAACGATCAGCTGGCATGGGTCTCATACACCCAGTCTTTGTCGCTCTCCGTGCTGTGCAGTAGAGACTCATAGAGCTGCAGGGCCAGGCGGTGGCAGGGCCAAGCGGTGAAGGTCGATGAGGGGAGCCACATACGCCGGCCATGTCATGAAAAACCTATCCTCCGCAGAGAATGTACCGGACTCACCTCAGCTACCTCCAAGTGTCCTAGTGGCAGTGTCAGTGAAGACTGTGGCTTTCCAGGGAAGCCATCACCAACTTATGCGCCATGCTGCAGGATGAGCTGTGACTCATGAGCTTTGGTGAAAATACAATGCCCATGAACCTGAAGGTCACTACGGCAGTCACCATTTACGCCTCCGGTTCTTTCCAGGGATCCACTGGGGACATGTGTGGGATGTCCAAGGCAACAGCCCACCAATGCATCAGGGAGTTAACTAATACCTTGTTCAAGGGGCTGGTGACTATGTGCGGTACCAGACTGACCCTGACAGTCAGGTGGAGAGGACCATCAGCCTCTGAGCAATTGCTGGATTTCCCCAGGTGCAAGGTGTCATCGATTGCACGCATGTGGCCAGCAAGTCTCCCACGGAGCAGCCAGCGGCCTTCATCAACAGGAAGGGCTTCCACTCCATTAACCTGTGTTGTGTTTGATCGCTCAATTATTGATTGTTCTGTGCTGTATTTGTAGGACTGCTCACTATGATGTCAGTCAACTCTGAGGGGCCGTGATTCCAAAAGTGATTCTAAAACAGATGCAGAAAACCATCTCAATAAAGCTTATACACACAGAAATCGTGAGTCTTGTTTCTTCATGCTTGAAGTATGAAACATAACATATGGCAATGAAGATGACGAGCCATTTAAACTTATTGGCCCCAACACATTTCCTGTCATCGCTGGGAGATCCTCCCATTCTGATAGACAGATGGATTTCTGGGTTGGAAACTTACTTGCTTGCTATGGTTATGGAGGGTACAAATGTAGCAGTGACCCGCAAGAAGATGCTACTCATGCATTGCCTTGGAGCGGAGGGCCAGCATATATTCGAGCAGCTAACGGATGATATGTCTACATTCGATAAGGCGGAAAGTGCTCTTGAGAAATACTTTGGCCCAAAGAAAAGTGTGATGATTGAACAATGCACGTTCTGCCAGAGATGCCCAGGAAATGGTGAGCCCATAAAACAATATATGGCAGCGTTGTGTCAGTTGGCTTCTACATGCAAATTTGTCACACTAACTAATGAACTAATTCATGAGCAACTAATTGAAAAAGCTTGAATCCCATGAATTCGGGAATGGCAACTCATGGAAGCTGATGGTTTGACTTTAGAAAAGGCCATGACCTTGGCCATCCAAATCCAATCCGCCATATTAGATATGAAGATGTTAAACAAAAATACACGCTCAGGTTCAGGGTCACAGACACAGTTTGCCCATCAGTTCAAGTGCAACGGTTACGGGCAAAGGGACCTCAGCAAGCTCATCAACCTTGCCCCATCAAAAATGTGCCCGAAATGTGGGGGTACCAATGGATGCAAAACACCATGTCCAGCATGAGGAAAAAAGTGCAACTTACGTTTAAAGATGAATCACTTCACAAAGATACGCAGGTCGTTGAAGAAGAGACTGTGTCAGTTCAACATGTGGAGGAAACTATTCCTGAGAGTGAAATACAGTATGTGTCTACTATCATGGACACTTAAAGGATTGCATAGTAGTGATCGTGGGCATTTCAGTGTCACTCCTCATTGATGTGGCTGCAAAAGTATCCATATTGAGCGAAGACCTCTACCGTCATTATTTTTTGCAACTTTCTCTCAATCCTACAACAGACACTCTTCAAACTTACAATGACTCAATAAACTTGGTCTTTGGAACAATCACAGTTCCAAAATGCTACAAAAATGTAAACCGAGGAAAATTCACATTCTATGTGGTCAAAGGCATTATGGGGGTAGACTTGTTCAATAATCTTGGCTTCAAACTTGCAGACCCCACGAGAGCACATATTAATGTGATTGATGATACAGACAATGCACAACAGTATCTTTCCTGTCACGGAATTGTATTTATTTTCTCCTTTGTTTGAAACAGTGTGCCTTTAAGACTCTGTTAAAAACAGTGTACCTTTAAGACAGAGAGAGCAGCTTTTAGATTTCTGAGAGCAATGTACCGGTTACTTAGGCGACAGCAGGAAAGTGGAGGGGTCACATGGTATAATGTTTCAAATTGACTATGCAAAAACCGGCTGAAACCAATTTTGAGAGACACCAGAGAGGCATGCTACTGAAGAGAAAAGATATCTATTTCTCAGCAGAAATTCTACAGGGAGCTACAGGCCAAGTTAATTGCCTAAGGAGAAAAAAACCTTTTTTTTGAAGAGACCATTTGTATTGCTGGAGGTAGCAAAATTCCTTTTTCTTTACTTCCAATCTGAGAGTCTTTGCTGCAAGATTGACTCTCTCGACTGATTGCATTTTCTGAAAATCGCAGTAAAGTTTCAACTGAGAGACTGTCGGTTTTAATCCAAGTGGACCCATCACTATACCCCTTGTTTAAAGAACTGTTTGACACCTGCTGCAGTTGAATACCTATCTACTAAGAGACTGTTTCATCAAATCTGTGTGAAGACTAAGAGTGGCATCTAATTATTTTTACACTAGGATACTTCACACATCAGGAACGTAACCCACAAAGACTCATAAACCAGTTGTTTATTTATTCTTAAGAAACAGCTAATTTTTAAAACATAATTTTTTTAAAAAAGAAACTGGTTAACCATGATTTTTGAGTGTTTGTGTGTGAATGGGGGAGTTAGGTTAATATAAGAAGTTATAAGGTCTTTAGACATAGGTTTATCTTAATAGTGTAGGACTGAATTAACAGTGCATCGCTCCCGCCTCAGTTGTAACATTCCTTATTCACTAGATTTGGGGAGATTAAGAGGTACTGTCATGCTCCTCGCGTCAACATGTCAATTCCACCTGTTTCGAAAAATTTGCCATGGTTACTATTTGCAATCCGCGCCAAAGTGTCACAGGAGATGAAACGACTGGAAGCAGACAGTATCTAAGCATCTACCGATGGTCTGATCACCTTCAATAGTGTAACTTTGAGGTCGAGTATCTCACAGGTTTACGCAACTAAGTAGCTGACTTGCTTAGCTGCACTATTATCGCAGATAGTTTTAGCGATAGCGAAGTGACTTGCAACATCAAAGACTACGTACTCACAGTGATTTCACATGCAACCGCAAATCTTGTGATATGAGAAGTTGAAACTAGAGTCGGCAGCCAACAGCGTACTGCAGAAAGTAAGCCAGTTTTGTTGCATGAGTGTGCTGATCAGAGTACCTTGTAACTTTGTGATTTCTTAGGTTTTCATTCTGACATTCACCTTGGATGGCTGTGATGGCTAAAGAATGGTCTTGTGAAATAGAGAAAGAACTGGTCCAGTGTTACAGAGTATGCAATAAACTCATATTATTTGATGCCAACTGTATTGCACACAGAACTCAAGCAGTTATCCTGAAAGTGCCACAGCAACAGAGGTTGCATATTGCCCATGAAGAACATCCGGGTGTAGTTAGGATGAAACCACGATCCTGTGAAGCAGTCTGGTGGTCAGCATAGACAATTTCATCAGAAACTACATAGCACTCAGTGAAAAATCTGCTAAACCGTGTCCCCTACCTCTACAACTGACCCCATGACCAACAAAACCATGGCAATAACTCCAAGTAAATATTTTCAGAGAAGTGCATGCATCCCCTAGCAATGAACGTTTCTTGCTTGTTGTTCATGATCTACATAGCAAGTGACCAGAAATCGCTACAACAAATTCCATAACCACCACTTCGGCCATTGACATTCTAGACAAGTTCTTTACAAAGTTGGGTTTGCCAGAGACTATCACTATGCACAACAGACTGCAGTTAGTTTCCAGTCAGATCATGAAATTCCTAGCAAACTACGGAATTCACCACCATCTGACATCGCGATACAACCTGCAATTGAATGGTGGCGTTGAACCTTTCAACAGGGTGATCAAGGATAGTTTGAGAGCTAGCATGTCGGAGGGAAAAACGTTTGAGCAATCCATTCACATCCTACTTCGCACATACCAATCCACCCCATCCTCTCTGATCCGAAAAACACCGGCCGATCTGTGATTAGTCACAACAGTCGCACACGGCTGACCATTCTTTAGCCTTCACTGCCAGCCAACGCGAATGTCAGAATGAAAATCAAAGAAATCGCAAAGCGGCAAGGCAAAATAAAAGCATACTCTGATAAGCAAACTCATGCAATAAAGCCACGATTTGCAGTTGGAGATTGGGTTCGGATCAAACATCCAAATCGCAACCACAAGCTCTCGTCCTCCCTATCGTGGCCTGCAGATCAAGTGGATGTTCGGTACCAACACTTATCACTTGGATGACAACACCAAGTGGAACGCAAGACACTTGATTGCGAGCGGACCTGGAGATTTTGTCAATCGTGACAATCTGATTAGCGATTGTGGTGTTGCTCATCCACCCCATCAAGATGATCGTGGTGAACCATAACCAGAATATCATCGATCTTGTCATTATTAAAGGCCCTTATAACGCAAAGATAATTAGTGTACTTAGAGGAACAGACTATCAGAAATAACTTAATATATACTTGTTTGATGCTCATGTAAATTTAGTTCAATATAAGCTCCTTTTTCTACAAAGGGGAAAATATGTTGTGTTTGATTGCTCAGTGATTGATTGCTCTGCCCTGTGTTTGTAAGACTGCTCACTATGCTGTCAGTCAACCCTGAGGGGCGTGTTTCCAAAAGTGAAACTAAGATCTGGGGAGCTATCTGAATAAAGCCTACACAAACACAGAAATCATGATTCTAGTTTCTTCATGCTTTGGGTATGAGACAGAACAGCTGTAAGAGCACATTCTGTAGATTGTAGTCTTTCACCTGTGCTGCCTTGAATTCCTGGGCTGGAATTTTACAGACATGTCGTGGGTCCACCCGCTGGGTCCAAATGCGGGTCCCGAGCCCACATGTTGAACAGTGGGACCGCGGAGGGGATTTTAGCAGTGGTAGCCAATGAAGAGGCCGCTGCCAGGACTGCATCCCACTAAGTACAGCAGCCTGCCTCTCTGAGTTGTCAGCACAATTAGAGGGCCGGCAGCCTCAGTCATGCCACCAATAGAGGTGGCCACTGCTGAGGATGCAGGGAGGAGAGGGTACCTCCAAGTTGAGGCGCCCTTGAAGAGCTGGGGAGAATTTGTTTAATGTGTCGAGGTCAGGCAGGCAGGCCCTGGCGATTGGAGGGATAAACCATCCAGTGCCAGTGTCGGAGCTGTGAAGGTGGCCATTGTCATTGTGAAGCCCCTCTGTGGGAACCCTGGAAATGAAGGCCCCCCCCCCACCCCGGGAAGCCACTGGGAGGCAACCTTGATGTACCCTGGCGGTCTCCCCACACAGAGGGGCCATCCCAACATCAGAAAAATAGACGTTAGTAGGTCAGTTAATTACCTGCCTCTGGTTCCCATGTTTGGAAATATCCTGTGGTGGCTGGAAAAGGTCAGACTTCCCTCCTGACGTCTTCTGCTAGAATTTTACTAGCCCTCCCGGTTCCCGGCCTGTTTCAGCCCAGCAAGCGGCAAAGTGGAGTCGATGCCTCAGATCAGCCATGATCATATTGAATGGTGGAGCAGACTCGATGGGCCATAGGGTTCTACTCCTGCTCCTATTTCTTATGTTTTTGTGTTCCAGAGGGCTGTTAAAATCCTGGCCATGGAGTGTAATGATGAGCTAAGGGTGAAGGTCACAGTGGCAGCACAGGAAGCAGATGCATGTTTCTATTTGGTAACTAAGTGTCAGCCACACGCGAGCTCACAGCGGCTAGCCAATGAAGGAATACGAGGTGCGGGGCCTTCCAATCCTGAGCCTGAGGCGGGAGGTCTGGCGACAAGGTCGGCATCAGCTGACACCACGGCCGATGCTGATGTCATAATTAAAGGACTGTCAGCTCAGCATTCATTGCTGCCTGAACAAAGGTCTCCATCCTCCTGCTCCTGCCTTGAGGCGTCCTGCTACTGCTGCCGCCAGCCATCCTGCTGCTACTGCTGTTGCTGCTGCTGCTGCTGGTTCTCCTTCAGGCTACAAGGACAAAGTGGGCTGTCCTCTTCCCTTGGAACAGGAGGAGGAGAGTGCCCCGCCTGACCAAGCAAGCCTGGACGGAGATTTCAAAGGAGGTATTTAGCCGTGGGGTCACTCCCCGAACCTGGATCCAGTGCCACAAGCACATCAATGACTGCATTCAGTCTGCCGAGGTGAGTACTCCATACTTCTTTTCTCTTTGGGGCTTGCAAGTGGCAATGTGAAAAGGTGTGCTTGGTGCAGAAGGAGTGACCACCCAGTTGATGGCAAGGGGGTCAGGCAGCAACATATCCTGTCAAAGGCATGGCCGCGTCTCGGTGAGAAGTGCCCATCTGCCTTTGATGACCCCCACAAGGTCCCTCAAGACTGGCGGTATGCATATGTCATTCATGTGCCCACATCATGGCACACTGAACCCTCACCAGCAGATGTGTTCCTCTTGTCTTCCTGGGGAAACAAAGAGCCAGCCCGCCACCTCTGAGGACGAGGATGGATCCTCAGATGGTGCAGCTCCACACCATTCCCCTGCATCTTCCGCCAGCGTAGATACTCTCATGTCAGTGGGCATGCGTTCACGAGTAGATTCAGGGTCACAAGCTGGTGAGTGCATCACAGACGTTCGTGAGCAGCTGATGGACACGTACAGTCAGAAGACTGTGGGAGGCAAGGTCCATGCTGCGCCCCTGGCTGATGACGTGTCTCTGGAGTCGGCCACAACACGACGACTCCTGCCGGTGTGGGGATACTTGGCAGAGCTTCCAGAGGCTATGTGCACCAATGCGTGGACCGTGGAGGTATCCATCCAGGCCATGAGTGCTGCCATATCTCTGGCAATCCTCATCGAGCTCCAGCAGACCACTCAATGGATACCGGAGATGTGCGCAGACCTACATGCCATCGCCCTGTCCATGAGCTCTATGCAGCAGTGGCGAGGCGAGAGGAGGCGCCTGGAGTATCCACCATGTCCTCATCCTTCTCATCTGAGCAGGAAGTACAAATGTGCCTTGCAAGGGAGGCGGAGAAGCTACTTTTCCCATCTGGGGGCTCTTCTCAGGGCACTGCTGGTAGGGAGAGCAGCTGCACAACTCTTCTGTCAGTGACACCATTGCCTCAAGAAGCCGCAATGTCAGAGGAGGGTCCAGCACCCGTGCAGGAGCCCTTTAGCATGTGGGGGCCCTACAGGCCTCAGGCAGCCAGAGGATGGCCACCAAGGTCATACCAAGCCACGGGCAGCATGAGCATGGCCTGCCTCCACCTCAGCTGCAGGCGTAAGGGTAGCACCTCGTGGGAGCACACGTAAAAGTTAAGAGCACCTAGCTGCACTTGGGGTTCGTGAAAGATCACAATATGCAGATTTTAAGGCTCATTTCTGTCGTGTGCTTCAATAAATGTTTCGCTCACTATTTCTGCTTCTCATTCTAATTCTTTCTGCTCCGTGAGATCTCATCGACACCCTTGCTCCCTCAATGGACTTGAAGCAATGGACTAAACTGCATCCGTTCAGCTCCTCAGCCTTGCCCCTGTACGCTGTGCACCTGGGCACTGGCAATGAAGTGCAAAATGAAGGGGGCGACAGCAGAACTCATTAAAGAGAAGGCTTTATTGGAATCTTTCTGAAAGGGCAAAAGGGTCACGGGAAACGGTTCTGCATTAGGGTGTGCTGAGCCTCCCTTGCACGTACATCATTGCACCTTGACTGTGATCCAAGGGGTCCCTTATCTTGCATTTCAGCTGGCTTCTCCACACCTCATCATCGAAGGAGGCATCATAATCAGTGATGTCCTCATTGTTCAACACCTTCCCCCTCTGCAGTGCTAGGCTGTGCAGTGCATAGCAGACCACCACAGCACACGAGACCCTCGCTGAGGCATACTGAAGGGCTCCACAAGATCAGTCTGGGCACCTTTAGAAACCCAACGGCCTGCTCGATGGTCACTCAAGTTGACTCATGGCAGGTGGTTTACCTCTCCTCTGCATCCGTGTGTGGGTTCCTCACAAGCATGAGCAGCCATATCTTTAGTGGGTACCCTTGTCTTCAAATATCCATCCCTGAAGGTGCGGGGGAAAGGTGCCGGAAAAGATGTGGAACTGTCAAAGTATGTTGGCCTTGTGGCTGCTTCCCGGGAATTGTGCACACACCTGAAGGATCCGCTATTGGTGGTCGCAGACTAGTTGGACATTGATGGCAAGGAATTGATGAATGCCACTGGCTCTCCGTGGGAGCCTTGAGGGCCACATATGTGCAGTCAATGACTGGGGAAGCCGCGATGGTCCCAAACCCAATAAATCTCTTTGCCTGACTTTCCGGATCGGTACGGTAGCACAAATAGTCACCTGCCCTCTTGAACACGGCACTGGTCATCTCCTTAATGCACTAATGGGCTGCAGTCTAGCAGATCCCACACATGTCCCCATTGGATCCCTGGAAAAATCCGGGGTGCAGAAGTTGATCTTCAGTGCCACTGGCATTGGGTGTCCGCCAATCCCCATGTGTTTCAGTTCATCCTGCAACATGGCACAGAGAGCAGTAACAGCCTACCTGGAGAGCCACTGTCTTCACTGACACTGTCGCTCAGACATTTGGAGAAAGTGCAGCTTCAGGAGATACCCTCTTCCCTGGGGATTGCCTCCTCTATGCACAGTGCCTGTTGGCGTGCCCCTCTATGCCCTTCTCTGGTGTGCCCACCCTCTAGCTAGTCCTGAGGTTGGTGATGTACCCCTGCCGGTGCCTGGACCTCCCTCCTTCTGAGCTGCACCTCCTCCCCACCAGCCCTGGGTGAATGAGGCCTATGGTAGGTGCTCTCTCTCGGACTCGTAGGCTTTCAATCCAGGTGGCCTTTCTTTGGAGCAAGTGCCGCTGCCTCTATGTGATCCTGGCAACAAGCCCCACAGCCCTGGGAGCTTCTCCCCACTTCTGCCAATGTCTGACAGTGCTCTTAGTGCACCACCTTTCCTGCCACCACACACTGGCTCTCCCGATGGCTTCCTGAGAGAGCCAGCACTTACCATACCACGCCCCCCACCCACCCCTTTCCTTGCCGCCTCTTTTCACCAGGCAGGCTACGAAGCCCTGTGGTCCCCATGCTCTATTGATAAAATTAGAAATGTGCCATAAAATTGGAGTTAATTGGCCTTTCAAGTACCTTAATTGGTGTCCCACTGCCTTGATGTCAGAAGTCCTCACCGTCCACCACCCCCACCATTGTTCCCACCACTGGTAAAATCCGCAAAAACCATCAAGATGTCAGACTTCCAGCCAAGTGCAGTCCTCTCCCATTTTACAACCCCCACTCACCTCCATGCTTGCTCTAAATGGCCTGGTAAAATTCCGGCTAATGTTTCCTTTATTTAAAACATGTACTGTAGCTTGCTTTTTATGTGGTGGATTCTTTAATTCTACTGTGAAACAGTTGCCAGATAGCATAAGCTGATGTTCTGAGTATGTTCTTGAGTTTGTATATGCCATGAATGTTTAAACTCCAGCACCATCAAGATGCTCTGTCTAATTCTAGATATTCTTACAATAGTAACTAATGTCACCAACACTGACCTTGGTAGGTGCTTCCATATGTAGGTCTTTCCTAGAAAACTGTCTCATTCAATTACAAACTCAGCACTAGATCAGCACTATGGTAGAAATCTTGATATTTTGCATAATGTTGCACAGTATTTTTAGCAATACAAAGGCCAACCAAAGATGTTGGTCATAAATAATGGTGAGGCTCCAATAATAGACATATTTGTCCAATTTGCTCCATCTGGATGACAGCAGAAGTGATCTTCACACGACAACATGACCACAACATGCATGCAGTACACATACATGTACCAGTATACTGACGGATTAATTCAAGTAATTCACTACATGAGCACCCAACCCACCTAGCATGAAGAATGTAGCATTTTCAGTCTTTGAAGGAAAGTAGGAGGACCAGAAAAAAAAGCATCAAAGGAATAAGATGGTTTATAAGGATTGAGAAGAACTGAAAATCCACCTCTGAGGATACTGCTATCACTGGACAAGTGCTTTTCTGGGACAACAGACAATGGCACACCAGCCAAACAGGGAAGCATGACTTTCAGAGATGGGGCAGCAATTGCTCCTTTAGTTCTGCCATGGCACACAGGGGGTTAGAAACCGGTTTCATTCACAAATCTCATGCTCAACTCAGTACAATGTTATAACGATGAGTTAGCGGATTGTCAAGCAGTTTCTTGATGGAGGTACTAAGCCACTCAATTCAAACACAAATGTACCTCGCAACTTGTTCAAGTACGTAACTGATTGGCAGCTCTTTGAATTTTACAAGTAATTTTGTTTTAAATTCTCCTCGGTTCCAGCCACCATTGTAAAGGCATTTATCAGTCTGTCTTTTTCAAAACAGATGCTCTATGTTGGACAGCTTTCAATCAATGATACGATAGTCTGGAAGCTTTGAAGCAAATCTATCTGAAACTCTGAAAAAGTGTTATTCAACCCAGATACTTTTTTATTTGGTGAGGAAAAGGATGACTATATGCAAAAATTGATCTTTGGCGGCTGTGGGAATTATGAATATGGGGATAATACAGGAAGGTGGAGTTGAGGTAGATCAGCCATGATCTTGTTGACTGTGGAGCAGGCTTGAAGGACCTCCTCCCACTCCTATTTCTTAAGTTGTTATGTTCTTAAATAATTCTCTGAGCTACTGTGAATAAATATGTTGTTACTAGTATGGTGTGCCTGTTCTTTTGCTGTTTAATACATTTATTTGGCAGTTACTATTTGAAATGAGTCTCGTGTAGTTCTTACACTGAAGACCAGAAGGATTCTGTGGAGGCTTAGGATAAAACCTGTAGCTGATGTAATTTAAAAAAAGGTTCTCTCTTCATTATCCTGGTATGAAGCCCACCTAATGTCAGGACAAGTGAAAATACTCTCAAAGTCAAAGGGAGCTAGGGTTCACCTGCAAGAGCAGTCTGAAACACAGAAGATAAAAAATCTAGAGTAAAAGGGCTTAAAAAATATAGAGAAGAACCTGTAGGAAATTATATTCTATTGTTGATTGTAGCAATCAAAAATCCTAAGAATGTAACAAAAAAAGCCAGGAATGAAAATCCAAATAAAAGGACACTAACAACAGTCCACCTTTAAAAAATAATGTAGTTCACTCTTTAGCAAACAAGCTTCTGAAACTTCATAACATGTCTGGCCTTCATTACCCATTTTACATGAGTGAGCTGAATACAGAGTGTAATCATCATAAGAAAAATCTGGGAATCATGTTATGCCACTTTGTAATGCCATTACCATCAATTTAAATCTGATAATAAAGCTCTTGCACTGACTGTAATTTAGAAAGGGATGTGACAATATGATTCTCTGCGCAGTTTCCTGGCCCTCGTATGCCTGTCCCACCAACTGGAAAATATAACCTCTGAATGCAAACATGCAAATTGTAGGAGCACCCATGCGCATTCCCGTGTATAGAAGAAAATGTTATCTCAGCTGTTCACAGGTCTTATCTCTGCCACTCATTATTTCTCCTGCGCATGGAGGAAGCTGATAATTCACTGTCCTGCCCCACTCTTACAATACACATCTCACTTTCATACTCAGAATATTACCTCCATTGTATTGAGAAAGGTTAGACAAAATTGTTTTAGCTGCAAGTGCTGGAGTAAATCTACTTTCTGCAGGTTCTTTGTGCTGCTCTACTACAATGGAAGTGGAAGCTGTACTGATAGCCATGTAAAATAATCCTGATGATGAGGATTGTGGGGGAAGGGTGGCTCAGCATTACAGAACAGGAGGTTGATTCATAAATGGTAGCAAGGTCCCTATCACAGACCTTCCCTTTTGTTCTTCTTCTCACCCTCCCCCTTGTCACTTGCTCAAGACCTATTACGTTTGTTACGACCAGGTAAGAAAGATGTCTAGGGGTTTTACTCTCTTCATCTGGTTTTATTGTAACAGGGTTTAATTTTAAACACACTGTGTTTTGAGCTCCCCCTTTGTGAATCCTTGTTCACAGCTTTACAATTATAAGGCAAAGAAATGAGCATAAACGGGCTTTCTTCGGATTAAACAAGAAAAGTGAAATTTATTAAACCTTAAACTTAAACTCTAATACGGTTAATTCCTACAGATATACGACGCACCCACGCTAGCATGCACATGTGATACACACTTGCAAATAGGGACATAAAAGAGAAAAAGAAAAATACAATGGAGAGGTTTGAGGCAGTCTCTAAAAAGGAGTTTCTTGTTATTATTTCTGTGTTTCCAGCTCGCCGTAGAGTCCTTGATTGTAGACAGCTCTTACTTTTCGTAAGGGCCCAGTATTCTTCTTAAGCATTGTTCACAGTAGAAGACTTTTCTCTCTTGGGGTTCATATGTCTTCAATGATTTCTGAAGCTGGTGAGACAGGAGAGAGGTGTTCTCAGTCCGGGAGAAAAGTGCCTTCTGACTTCAAACACTGTTTTCTCCAATTTAAAACTCAGTTCAAACCTCTGCAACAGCCGGTCAGTCATGTGACTAAAACGGGTCTGACCACTTCTTCTGTGTATTGGGGAAGCAACGACTGGTTCCCCATTGTTCCAACACTGTCTTTCCAGTCAGAGGGCTTGCAATTTTAAGTTTTAATGTTCAATGACCTCTCATCAGATGCTGCCAGACCTGCTGAGCGTTTCCAGCATTTTCTGTTTTTATTTCAGATTTCCAGCATCCGCAGTATTTTGCTTTTGCATTAGTGTTTAATTCACTGCCACTTCTCTTCCAGGAATGCCGACTTTGAAGAAGTTCTGCTCTTCTCACTGATAGGATTTCCGTTTGTCTCTTCTACCTTGTTCACCTTCATTCCTTTCTATTTCCCTTCTCATGTTCGATCAGGTATCTATCAAAACTCACTTTTACAGCCATATCTCCTTCCTTATGGCTCCAAACTATTCCACATGGATTCCAACTGAAATTTCACCCTTTGTGTTTCGGATCCACTCGCGATTACAGCTATCTCCCAGACATTCAAAATTCTTTGAACTATTGTTCCCGCCGTATCCTGAGATTCACGCTCAATGCTGTGTGCTGCCTCACACATACTCTCAACCTGTCTCTTCAGCAGTACTGACTCACTCTATCTCAAAGCTGTCCTGCTCCGCAGTTTCATTTCACCCTTCACCTCATCCAGTGCTTTAACAAAAAACTTTTATTTTCCTTTCAGAGGTGAAGGATTGCAAACTTCAACAACTTATGGGCATCAACACAGCCCTGGATCCTTCCTCCCTTTCCCTTCCCTCTGACCACATCCCTTCTTGAATCCCACCCCTTGCTGTGTATTCATGATAGCCTCCGACCTTCCCCTGTCAGACCATGATGATCTATCCTTAGCAAAGACCTCAGCTTCATCCCCTTACACCCCCAGCTCAATGAATTGCAAGCTCGGCACAATGCTGAGCTCTTCTTCCGTTACTTTCGCCTCCGCGCCCACTTCTTTGGCCTGGGGTCTTCACCCCACTCAGCGGACCCTTTTACCTGGACCCTCACTCTGACCTCTCACCCTCTCTCAATCTGTTTATTGAAAACTGCCGGCATGACATCGTGACATCAATTTCTCTGCTCCCCTTACTCACTCCAACCTATCTCCCTCTGAATTTGCAGCACACTGTTTTCTCAGATCCAAGCTTAACTTTGTCATCAAACCTGCTGACAAGACTGGTGTCATTGTTGTCTGGCAAACCGACCTCTACCGAGCGGTGGTCAAACACCAACTCTCTGACACTTCCTCCTACTTCCTCCGGGCTATAACCTCACAAACGAACATCAAGCCATTGTTTCCAGGACTGTCACTGACCTCATCTCTTCTCCAAGGCCTCCAACCTCCAAATCCCCCAATCCCAAACAGCCTGCTTCTACCTCCTTCCCAAGATCCACAAACAGGACTTGGGTGGTAGACCTATCATTTCAGCCTGTTCCTAGCTCTCAGAACTGATTTCTTCCTATCTTAACTCTATTTTTTTCCACCTTTGTCCAGTATTTTCCGACCTACATCCATGACTCTTCCAATGCTCCCCGTCACTTTATCAATTTCCAGTTTCCTGGCCCCAACTGCCTCCTCTTCACCATGGACGTCCAATCTCTCTACACCTCCATCCCCCACCAGGATGGTCTGAGAGCTCTCCACTTGTTCCTTGAACGGACGGCCAACCAGTCCCTATCCACCACCACTCTCCTCCGCCTGGCTGCATTTGTTCACACATTGAACAACCCTCTCTTTGAATTCTACTCACTTCCTCCAAGTAAAAGATGTTGCTATGGGTACCCGCATGGGTTCTGCCTTTTTGTGGGATATGTCGAACATTCCTTGTTCCAGTCCTACTCAAGCCCCTTCCTCATCTCTTTTTCTGGTAAATTGATGATTGTGTTGGTGTCATTTCCTGCTCTCACCCTGAACTGGAAAATTTCATTGACTTTGATTCCAATTTCCACCCTTCTCTCACCTTCACATGGTCCATCGCTGACACTTTCCTTCCATTCTTCGACTTCTCCGTCTCCATTTCTGAGGATAGGCTATCAACCAAAATTCACTATAAGCTCACGGGACTCTCACACTACACTTCCTCACAGCCAGCTTCTGTAAGTATTCTATTCCATTCTCTCAGTTTCTCCATCTATGTCGCATCTGTTCGGATGATGAACCCACCACACCAGTGCTTCTGATATGTCTTCCTTATTTCTCAACTGAGGATTCCCCCCTTCACCTGCCACCCCCACCCCAAACATGGTTGGCAGGACCCTAGACTGGGTCCATTCTATTTTACACACTTCTGCTCTCACCCTTCCCTCTCAGAACCATGATAGGTTTCCCCTCGTCCTCACCTTCCACCCCGCCAGCCTCCATATTCAATGGATCATCCTCTCCCATTTCTGCCACCTGCAGCATGATGCCATCACCAAACATATCTTCCCCTCTCCTCCCCTTTCAGCATTCCGAAGGAATCGTTCTTTCCACGTAACTCTGGTCCACTCCTCTGTCACCCCAACACCCCCTCCCTTTCCAATGGGACCTTTCCATACAAGAGATGCAACACTGGTCCTTTTACCTTCTCCCTTCTCACCATCCAAGGTCCCAAACCCTCCTTCCAAGTTCAACAGAAATTTACTTCTATCAATTTAGTATACTGTATTCACTGATCACAATATAACCTCTTCTACATTGGGAAGACCAAATGTAGACTGGGTGACTGCTTTGCGGGACACCTCCATTCAGTTTGCAAGCATGACCCAGTGCATCCAGTCACCTGTCATTTTAATTCTCTACCTTGCTCCATTCTAACTTTTCTACCTTTGACCTCCGCAGTATTCCAATGAAATTCAATGCAAGCCTGAGGAGCAGCATCTCATCTTTCAACTGGGAACTTTACTGTCTTCTGGACTCAACATTTGGCTGGATTTTCCCTCCTGGGGTAGGAAACAGAGGTTGGGACTGTTTCTATGCCCCAAACCTGTCCGTGGGGAAGAAGTCACTCTGGGATTTTCACGGAAGCACCCAGTTAATTGGAATGGAGACAGGTTCCCTGTCCAATTAAGGGTGGAGGACGGGCTCTTGAAGCTGGAGGACCAATCAGAGGCCTTTCAGCTTGAGAGGAGCAGCAGTCTGCAATGAATGGTAAATAACTTAAAACATGGAGGAGCCTCTCACAAACTTAAAAAAAAATTTATATAAGAAACAGGTACAGCAGCCAGGCCGCACCAGTGGGAGGAATCCCTCACAGGCTGGCCTTTAGCTACACGCACCTCCAGGTAGGTAGAGAGGACCTGAAAGCCTGCCTGGTGTGCTGGCATCGCAGCCTGCCACTGAGTGCCTGCCTCCAGGCAGTTAGACTGCTCCCCGTAGGTTCGGGAAACTGGAGGCGACTGGAAAATTTGTACCCTCAATGCTTCTTCCAATTGGTCTTCAACATGGAGAAGCACTGATTCATCAGCCAAGTGGGGTGGGTAGCCTGCCAGCCCCGAACCCACCTTGGCCAAAATGGCCAACACTGGGAACCAGGTCAAGAAACCATCGCACCAGCCAGCACCAGTATTTTCAGCCTCATCCGCCTCTGTTTTTTTTTAGAGATACAGCACTGAAACAGGCTCTTTGGCCCACCGAGTCTGTGCCGACCATCAACCACCCATTTATACTAATCCTACACTAATTCCATATTCCTATCACATCCCCACCTGTCCCTATATTTCCCTACCACCTACCTATACTAGGGGCAATTTATAATGGCCAATTTACCTATCAACCTGCAAGTCTTTTGGCATGTGGGAGGAAACCCACGCAGACACAGGGAGAACTTGCAAACTCCACACAGGCAGTACCCAGAATTGAACCCGGGTCGCTGGAGCTGTGAGG
The DNA here is from genome assembly GCF_036365525.1 of Heterodontus francisci. Taxonomy (NCBI): domain Eukaryota; kingdom Metazoa; phylum Chordata; class Chondrichthyes; order Heterodontiformes; family Heterodontidae; genus Heterodontus; species Heterodontus francisci. The sequence goes on along the minus strand of NC_090375.1, from coordinate 68,773,832 downwards.
CTGCGGTGCTAACCACTGCGCCACTGCGCCGCCCCCAAAAACCATTGTCATGAAACCATTGTCAATTGTTGTAAAAACTAATGTCCTTTAAGGAAGGAAATCTGCTGTCCTTACCTTGTGGCCTACATGTGACTACAGACCCACAGCAATATGATTGACTCTTAAATGCCCTCTGAAATGGCCTAGCAAGCTATTCAGGTGTATCAAAACTGCTACAAAGTCTAAGAAAAGGAATGAAACTGGATGGACCACCCAGCATTCACCTAGGGACTGGAAACGACTATGGCAAACCCAGCCCTGTTGACCTTGCTCCTCCTTACTAACAGCTGAGGGCTTGTGCCAAAATTGGGAAGGCTATCCCACAGAAAAGTCAAGCAACAGCCTGACATAGTCATACTCACAGAATCATACCTTGCAGACAGTGTCCCAAACACCACCATCACCATCCTTGAGTATGTCCTGTCCCACCGACAGGACAGACCCACCAGAGGTGGCAGCACAGCAGTATACAGTCGGGAGGGAGTTGCCCTGGGAGTCCTCAAAAGATCCCATGAAGTCTCATGGCATCAGGTCAAACATGGGTAAGGAAACCTCCTGCTGATTACCACCTACCGCCACCCCCTCGCCCCTCCACTTGGCTGATGAATCAGTGCTTTTCTATGTTGAAGATCAATTGGAAGAAGCACTGAGGGTAGCAAGGGCACAGAATGTACTCTGGGTAGGGCACTTCAATGTCTATGACCAAGGGTGGCTCAGTAGCACCACTACTGGCCAAATCCTAAAGGGCATAGCTGCTGGACTAGGTCTGCGGCAGGTGGTGAGGGAACCAACAAGAGGGAAAACCCTACTTGACCTCATCCTCACCAATCTACCTGTCATAAATGCATCTGTCCATGACAGTATTGGTAGGAGTGACCACCGCACAATCCTTGTGCAGATGAAGTCTGTCTTCACACTGAGGACACCCACCATGTTGTGTGGCACCACCACCGTGCTAAATGGGATAGATTGCGAACAGATCTGGCAACTCAAAACTGGGCATCCATGAGGCACTGTGGGCCATCAGCAGCAGCAGAATTGTACTCAACCACAATTTGTAACCTCATGGCCCAGCATATACCCCACTCTACCATCAAGCTGGGGAACCAACCCTGGTTCAATGAAGACTGCAGGAGGGTATGCCAGGAGCAGCACCAGGCATACCTCAAAATGACTACAACACAGGACTACTTGCATGCCAAACAATGGAAGCAGCATGCGATAATCAGATCTAAGCTCTGCAGTCCTGACATATCCAGTCGTGAATGGTGGTGGACAATTTAACAACTGACAGGATGAGGAGGCTCCACAAATATCCCCATTATCAATGATGGGGGAGCCCAGAACATCAGTGCAAAAGACAAGGCTGAAGCATTTGCAACAATCTTCAGCCAGAAGTGCCAAGTGAATGATCCATCTCGGCCTCCTCCTGAGATCCCCAGCATTACAGGTGGAGTTTTCATCCAACCCGATTCACTTCGCGTGATACCAAGAAATGGTTGAAGACACTGGATACTGCAAAGGCTATGGGCCATGACAACATTTTGGCAATAGTACTGAAGACTTGAGCTGCAGAACTAGCTGCGCCCCTAACCAAGCTGTTCCAGTACAGCTACAACACTGGCATCTACCCAGCAATGTGAAAAATTGCCCAGGTATGTCCTGTGCACAAAACGCAGGACAAATCCAACCTGACCAATTACCGCCTATCAGTCTACTCTCGATCATCTGCAAAGTGATGGAGGGGGTCATTGACAGTGCTATCAAGCAGCACTTGCTCAGCAATAATTGCTCACTGATGCTCAGTTTGGATTCCACCAGGGTCACTCAGCACCTGACCTCATTGCAGCCTTGGTCCAAACATGAACAAAAGAGCCAAACACCAGATGTGAGGAGAGAATGACTGCCCTTGACATCATGGCGGCATTTGACAGAGTATGGCGTCAAGGAGCCCTAGCAAACCAGGAATCGGGGGAAAACTCTCCGCTGGTTGGAGTCATACCTAGCATCAGGGTTGTGGTTGTTGGAGTCAATCATCTCAGTCCCAGTCACTTTAGGAATTCCTCAGGGTAGCGTCCTCGGCCCTATCTTCAGCTGCTTCATTAATGACCTTCCCTCCATCATAAGGTCAGAAGTGGGGATGTTCACTGATGATTGTACAATGTTCAGCACCATTCGCGACTCCTCAGATACTGAAGCAGCCTGTGTCCAAATGCATCAAGATCTGGACAACATCCAGACTTGGGCTGATAAATGGCAAGTAACACAAGTGCCAGGCAATGACCATCTCAAACAAGAGAGAATCTAACCATCTCCTCTTGACGTTCGATGGCATTAGCATCACTGAAACCCCCACTATCAACATCCTGGGGATGTTCATTGACCAGAATTGAACTGAACCAGCCACGTAAATGCTGTGGCTAGAAGAGTAGGTCAGAGGCTGGGAATTATGCGGCGATTAACTCACCTCCTGTCTGCCCAATGCCTGTCCATCATCTACAAGGCACAAATCAGGAGTGTGATGGAATACTCTCCACTTGCCTGGATGGGTGCAGATCCAACAACACTCAAGAAGCTCGTCACCATCTTGGACAAAACAGCCCGTTTGATTGGCAGCCCATCCGCCACCTTCAACATTCACTCCCTCCACTCCAGACACACAGTGGCAGCAGTGTGTACCATCTACAAGATGCACTGCAGCAACTCACTGAGACTCCTTCGACAGCACCTTCCAAACCCCCAAACTCTACCACCTAGAAGGACAAGGGCAGCAGATGCATGGGAATCCACCACCTGCACATTCCCCTCCAAGCAACACACCATCCTGACTTTGAACTATATTGGGCGAGCCCCTTGAGAAGGCAGTGGTGAGCTGTCTTCTTCACCCGCTGCAGTCCCTATGATGTAGGTACACCAACAGTACTGCTAAGGAGGGAATTCCAAGATTCTGACTCAATGACAGTGAAGGAACGGTGATACAGTTCCAAGTCAGGATGGTGTGTGACTTGGACGGGAACTTGCAGGTGGTGATTATCCCATGCATCTGCTGCTCTAGTCCTTTGAGGTGGTACAGGTCGTGGGTTTGGAAGGTGCTGTCTAAGGAGCCTTGGTGCATTGCTGCATTGCATCTTGTAGATGGTACACACTGCTGCCACTGTGTGTGGGTGGTAGAGGGAGTGAATGTTTGTAGGTTATTACTGTGTAAGTGCATCTTGATCGCACTGTCGATGACACCTTCTATCACTTTGCTGATGCTTGAGAGTATACTATTGGCCAGATTGGATTTGACCTGCTTTTTGTGGACAGGGCATACCTGGGCAATTTTCTACATCATCAAGTAGATGCCAGTGTTGTAGCTGTACTGGAACAGCTTGGCAAGGGGCGCAATAACAGTATCTCAATCAATATTTGGGTGATTAAAGTCCCCAATATCGCCACTCTATAGTTCTTGCACATCTCTGTCATTACCCTGCAGATTTGCTCCTCTATCTCTCTCACTATTTGGAGGCTTATAGAATACCCCCAATAGTGTGATCAACCTCTTTTTGCTTCTCAACTCTAACCAAATAGATTCTGTCTTTGGCTCCTCAAGGACTTCCTCTCTTTCCAACACTACAATGTCTTCCCTCATCAGTACAGTCATCCCACCTCCCTTTTTTCGTTCCCTATATTTTCTGAATGCTTTTTATCCTTGAATATTAAGTGCCCAGTCCTCACCATTTTTAAGCTACGTTTCCATTATTGCCACTACATCATATTCCCACACATCTATTTTGTGCTTTTAGCTCACCAATCTTATTCACCACACTTTGTGCATTTACATACATGCATTGTGAATCTGTCTTTGTATTCCTCGTAGTCCTTCTTAGTCTGCTGCTATCTAACACAGTACTACTTCTTTCTCTAGTACTATGCAACACTCTCACTCCTTTATGCACCTCACCACCCATTTCTACTTCGAGATGGTGGTTCCCATCCCCCTGCCAATTTAATTTAAACTCTCCCCAACCACACCAGTGAACCTCTCCATGAGGACATTGGTCCCAGTCCTGTTGAAGTGCAACCCGTCACTTTTAACTAAGTGCTTCCTGCCCCAGAACTGGTCCCAATGTCCCAAGAATCTGAAGCCCTCCCTCCTGCACCATGCCTCAAGCCACACATTGACCCTCCCTGTCTTTATTTCTACTCTCACTAGTGCATGGCACTTGGAGTAATCCAGATTGCAAGCTTTGAGGCTTTACTTTTTAACTTCCTCCCTAGTTCCTGAAAATCTGACCATAGGACCTCAATATCTGCTGTCTCTATGTCGTTGGTACCCACGTGTACCACAACTTCTGGCTCACTCCCTTCCCCTGCAGAATATTCTGCACCGTCTCCGTGATGTCCTTTCCCCTGGCATCAGGGAGGCACACATCATGCAGGACTCACAATGACGGTTACAGAAATGCCTGTATGTACCCCGAAATATGGAATCCCATACAACGACTGCATTGCTATTCTTTCCTGTTCACTCCTGTGCAGTCCCTTTCCCATTGGTGCCAAGGTCTGGACTGCACTCCTTCAAGGTGTAATCACTCCCAGCAGTCTCCAAAGCTGAGTCCCAGTTTGAGAGTGGCACACACCCCAATGACTCCTGCAGTTCCTGACTCCTCCTACTCTTTCGGATGGCCACTCATCTGCTATCCTGAACTCTCACTATTTGTAGGGTGACCACCTCCTGAAACAATTCAGGAAACTCTCCTGCTCCCTGATGCTCTGCAGTGACTCCAGCTGCCCCTCAAGCTCAGAAATCCTGAACTCGAGCTGAAGCAGCTGAAGACACTTCCTGCACTCCTGGTCACCCAAGACACATGAAGTGTCATGACGTGGTGCAGGAATTGCAAACAACAGCTCTCAGTGCCCATCAATGATCTAAGAAAAATATCTTTCTTCCCTCTTTTATAATCTAGTAGTACCTTGTACAAGCTTTAATTTTGATTAAAATGCCTCTGGATCTGCTTTGTGCTCATACTCATTAATTCAGTTACTGTTCTACAAACCCTGATTGAAATTCTATTAATTAGTCTAAGCTGTAAATTTATTACCATGTTACAATCAGGCGAGGAGGGGTCGAAGGGCTCCCCTCTTTTCCCTCTCCTTGTTTGACCACAACAGGTTAATTTCTCTTTTAAAGTAGATATACTCGCCAATTCAGTGAGTGTTTAACTTGTTTACATACATGATCATAAAAAGGACCAATCATACAGATTTTCTTGCGTTTAACAAAAAAAGAGGTTAACTTTATTGCACTTAAACCGATCTAAGTAAAATAATAAAATATGCTCCAACTTTCACATGCACACACAAAGAACAAAGAAAATTACAGCACAGGAACAGGCCCTTTGGCCCTCCAAGCCTGCGCCGATCCAGATCCTCTACCTAAACATGTCGCCTATTTTCTAAGGGTCTGTATCTCTTTGCTTCCTGCCCATTCATGTATCTGTCTAGATACATCTTAAAAGACGCTATCGTGCCCGCGTCTACCACCTCCGCTGGCAACGCGTTCCAGGCACCCACCACCCTCTGCGTAAAGAACTTTCCACGCATATCCCCCCTAAACTTTTCCCCTCTCACTTTGAACTCATGACCCCTAGTATTTGAATCCCCCACTCTGGGAAAAAGCTTCTTGCTATCCACCCTGTCTATACCTCTCATGATTTCGCACACCTCAATCAGGTCCCCCCTCAACCTCCATCTTTCTAATGAAAATAATCCTAATCTACTCAACCTCTCTTCATAGCTAGCACCCTCCATACCAGGCAACATCCTGGTGAACCTCCTCTGCACCCTCTCCAAAGCATCCACATCCTTTTGGTAATGTGGCGACCAGAACTGCACGCAGTATTCCAAATGTGGCCGAACCAAAGTCCTATACAACTGCAACATGACCTGCCAACTCTTGTACTCAATACCCCGTCCGATGAAGGAAAGCATGCCATCTGCCTTCTTGACCACTCTATTTACCTGCGTTGCCACCTTCAGGGAACAATGGACCTGAACACCCAAATCTCTCTGTACATCAATTTTCCCCAGGACTTTTCCATTTACTGTATAGTTCACTCTTGAATTGGACCTTCCAAAATGCATCACCTCGCATTTGCCCTGATTGAACTCCATCTGCCATTTCTCTGCCCAACTCTCCAATCTATCTATATTCTGCTGTATTCTCTGACAGTCCCCTTCACTATCTGCTACTCCACCAATCTTAGTGTCGTCTGCAAACTTGCTAATCAGACCACCTATACTTTCCTCCAAATCATTTATGTATATCACAAACAACAGTTGTCCCAGCACGGATCCCTGTGGAACACCACTGGTCACACGTCTCCATTTTGAGAAACTCCCTTCCACTGCTACTCTCTGTCTCCTGTTGCCCAGCCAGTTCTTTATCCATCTAGCTAGTACACCCTGGACCCCATACGCCTTCACTTTCTCCATCAGCCTACCATGGGGAACCTTATCAAACACCTTACTGAAGTCCATGTATATGACATCTACAGCCCTTCCCTCATCAATCAACTTTGTCACTTCCTCAAAGAATTCTATTAAGTTGGTAAGACATGACCTTCCCTGCACAAAACCATGTTGCCTATCACTGATAAGCCCATTTTCTTCCAAATGGGAATAGATCCTATCCCTCAGTATCTTCTCCAGCAGCTTCCCTACCACTGACGTCAGGCTCACCGGTCTATAATTACCTGGATTATCCCTGCTACCCTTCTTAAACAAGGGGACAACATTAGCAATTCTCCAGTCCGCCGGGACCTCACCCGTGTTTAAGGATGCTGCAAAGATATCTGTTAAGGCCCCAGCTATTTCCTGTCTCGCTTCCCTCAGCAACCTGGGATAGATCCCATCCGGACCTGGGGACTTGTCCACCTTAATGCCTTTTAGAATACCCAACACTTCCTCCCTCCTTATGCCGACTTGACCTAGAGTAATCAAACATCTGTCCCTATCCTCAACATCCGTCATGTCCCTCTCCTCGGTGATAACGATGCAAAGTACTCATTTAGAATCTCACCCATTTTCTCTGACTCCACGCATAACTTTCCTCCTTTGTCCTTGAGTGGGCCAATCCTTTCTCTAGTTACCCTCTTGCTCCTTATATATGAATAAAAGGCTTTGGGATTTTCCTTAACCCTGTTTGCTAAAGATATTTCATGACCCCTTTTAGCCCTCTTAATTCCTCACACACACACACACACAGACACTCGAAGTTCACACACACATACAAATCGGTTACAGAGTGGAGAAAGATAGATTGGTCGAATTCGAGTCCAGAGAAATAAAAGGAGTGTACTGTCTGTGGAGGTTGCTGACTCGGCTGGCTTCAGGCTGTATTCAGTGGTCGTGCGACTTTCCTTTGGTGGTCCTGAGGCTTCCGGTTTGAAGATGTGGACAGCTGATTCGGTTGTTCTTCTGGAGACAGCAATGCAGCTGATTTCCTTCAAGGAGACTCTGGCTGCAGGGGGGATATGCCTCGGTGGTCACGGTCGGCAAGCAAGAATTGAAGTTTGCAAGGTAGATGGCACAGTGAGAAGGGAAAGAGGGAACCCACTTGGGTCTTCTCTCTGTCAGTGTCTAGCTGCTTGTCTGGCTGCTGCAGAGAAAGCACCAACTTAAGCACACAGATGGTGGGCCCAACACATGACCGTCACCCAGTGATTCAAGCATGGTGGTTACCAGTGTGTATTCCCTCTTGCAACTTAATCAGTCCATGCCTAGGAATTCCCTTCTCACAACCAGGGTTCCATTGTTTAAGTGATTAGGTTTGAGTGGCTCATCTCCGCCAGTTTAATACTCAGGTGTTGGCCTTGATGCCTTGCTAATGGGAACAGGATAGATAGTTCATACAGATTTCCCAGGTCATTGCTCTTGATAGGTCTGTGCAGACAATCCATCTCCACCTCAATGCATTGGAATGTGGAGTCTTCTTCTTCTTTGGCCTCCTTGTCTCGAGAGACAATGGGTAAGCGCCTGGAGGTGGTCAGTGGTTTGTGCAGCAGCCCCTGGAATAGCTATAAAGGCCAATTCTAGAGTGACAGACTCTTCCACAGGTGCTGCAGATAAAATTGGTTGTCGGGGCTGTTACACAGTTGGCTCTCTCCTTGCACTTCTGTCTTTTTTCCTGCCAAATGCTAAGTCTCTTCGACTCGCCATGCTTTAGCCCCGCCTTTATGGTTGCCTGCCAGCTCTGGCGATCACTGGCAACTGACTCCCACGACTTGTGATCAATGTCACAGGACTTCTTGTCACGTTTGCAGATGTCTTTAAAGCGGAGCCATGGACGGCCAGTGGGTCTGGTACCAGTGACGAGCTCGCTGTACAATGTGTCCTTGGGGATCCTGCCATCTTCCATGCGGCTCAATGGCCAAGCCATGTGGAGTACAGTGATGCAAACTGGGATGGCCATTTTTAACTGCTAGCATAGTGTCACTTTTTTTTCCAATTTAATTCAGGTTTCCAGCCAGTGGATTAAAAAAAATCATCATTCAACATAGCACATTTTTGCGACAACAATACTTTATAGTTTCCCAGTGCTACTTTAAACAATTACCCTAGATTAGAGAGAAAAAAATGCTAAAAACTCACCGGCCAATTACCTACCTGCTGTTGTCACTCTTTGCTTTTCTTGAAAACATCATGGAAGGTTCACTCTTTCCCTGCTCTGAGTTATCAGCCACAGTTGCTGCTGCCAGGTCTCACTATCTCCCACTCCCTCACTCAGACTGCTTCTTGTTTTGTAAAAGACCAGAACAGCACCTCTTCCCTCACTGCGCCGAATTCCCTCACTGACCAAATTCCACCACTTGCGTACTCTGTCGCAGAAGTACTCTGTTGAGCTGGACTTCGTGGTATGTGGTAAAGGTTTTCATTTTTAGGTTGTGCAAGATCTGTGCAGATGCCTAAGACAATAGAAAGATACGGTGACTCAGTCAATTTTTGCCTTGGGGCTCCCTGAAGCTAAGATCAGGTGTTGTGTGGTCAGTAAAGGGTTGCATGGGGATTGGTAAAGAACAAAAGGGTCCATGCCTTCCTATCATTAGGTATTGTTCCCACTTCTAAAATGGGAGTTGAGGTAGAAGAAAACAGGTCACAGCGCAGGTTTCATGAAGAAAGCCTTTTAGCCCATTTGATTCCATCCCTTTTCTGTACTAACCATATTGCCTTTCTAAGTCAGCACCTAATTATTAATTAAGTGTTTCCAGTCTCTTGGTTTCAAAAGAATTCCTAGAAATCTATTCCAGCCACTGATCAACTTGTGTGAAAAGAAACAATTCCTAATATTTGCATTAATTTTGCTCTTCACAACCTAGAATCTGTACTCTGTTATCCTGCTGCCCTAGTGTATCTGAAAGGATTCGTTTGATGAAAAAAGAGACATGTTGTCAAAGCTTTTTGTCTTGCATTCATCAGGACAGACACATGAATGTCAAATTTCAAAGGGAGCAACAATTTATACTGCATGAGAAAAGGGGCGCTGATTGGTTGGCAAGTCGACTCTTATTGGTTGAAGTGTTGCTATGGAGAATGCACCAGGGAACTATTCTTCCCCCATGTTTTTGTTTAATTCAAAAAAGGCACAATGCCTGGACATGTTCCTTTGCCTGCAGAGGACAGCTCCCTTTTATCAGAAATACTCAAGTTCTGTACTACCAAGCGATAATTCTTTTGATTTTTTTTCCCTTTCCAATATATCTGAATTAGGTGCCTTTTGATATGTCTCTTTTTAATGTGATGAACCCTATCTTTTCGAGTCATTCCTCAATGTTTCACTCTGACACCAAAGATCTACCTCACATGTTTTTCTCTACATGAATTTAGGACCTCCATGGTCCCTTGAGCCACAGTGACTAGGATTGCTTGTAGAATCGAAATGCAGCTTCACCAACACAAAGTACATTTCTAGCACTGCCTCTGAGTATTTGAACTTAACAGATTTGACAATATAATCAAGGACACTATTGATGTCAGCCATGGCTCAGTTGGTAGAACACTTATCACTGGGTTCAAGTCCCAATCCAGGAATTAAATAAAAAATCAAGGCTAACAGACCAGTGTAGTACCATGGGAGTGCTACAGTGTTGAAGGTGCAATCTTTTGGATGAGATGTTAAACTGAGGCCCTGCTGCCCTCTCAGATGGATATAAAAGATCCCATGGCACTATATCCAAGAGCAGGGGTATTATCCCTGGTGCCCTGGCCATTGTTTGTTCCTCAATCAGCATCATAAAACAGAGTATCTGGTCATTATCATATTGCTGTTTATGGGAGCTTGTTGTATGAAAATTGACTGCTGTGTTTCCTACATTATAACAATAACAGTACTTCACTGGCTGTACAGCACTTTTAGATGTCCTGTGGTCATGAAAAATACTATATAAATGCAAGTACTTCTTTCTTTGCTTTGTTTACTGCTGCTATAAAGTGATTAGACATGTGAGTGCTGAATCAACTAATGACACAAATGCCTCTTTCAGCTTCACCCTTGGAAAGATCTTTCCCATTTATGAAATTCATGTGTCTCCTCATTTTACTCCCAATATACAGCACCTTGCATTTCTCTGTACTGAACTTCCTTTGCCATTAATCAGCCCAGGTGCATTCCTTGCCTAGTTCCCTTTGTAAGATTTTAGCTGAGTTCAACCACCTTGGTTATCTGCAAATTTGACTGCCTTCCATTGGGACTATAATTTCAGGTCATTTATAAAAAACAAGAACAGGACAAGTCCCAAAATTGATCACTAGGGCACCTCACTAAAGTGCAACCTCGCTCCATTAACTCCAACCCTCTGATTCCTTTCTTTATTCAGTTATTAATCCTTGCCTTGTCTTACCCTTGGAGCACATAGTCTGTAAAGGAGTCATTGTTATCGCACTTTATCAATGCCTTTTGGAAGTCTAGAAATATGCTATCATATGGTTTTCCCCAACAAGTTTAGGCATCACCTCCTTAAAAAGGTCTGTGAAACTAGTCAAGCAAGGTCTTTTTTTTATTTGTTTCATGGGATGTGGGCGTCGCTGGCAAGGCTGGCATTTGTTGCCCATCCCTAATTGCCCTTGAGGGGGTGGCAATGAGCTGTTCTTGAACTGCTGTTGTCCATCTGTTGCAAGTACACCCACACAGTGCTGTTAGGGAAGGAGTTCCAGGATTTTGATCCAGCGACAGTGAAGGAATGGCAGTACATTTCCAAGTCAGGATGGTGTGTGGCTTGTGGGGGGGAGCTTGCAGACGGTGGTGTTCCCATTGTTACGACCTGTTGAGAAAGAGGTCTAGGGTTCCCTTTCAGCCGTCTTACTGTAACAGGGTTTATTTTTAAATACAGTGTGTTTTAGCTCCCTATTGGTGAATCCTTGTTCACCGCTTTCCAATTATAAGGCAAAGAAACCAGCACAACAGGTTTTCTCAGGTTTAAAGAAGAAAAGTGAAATTTATTAAACTTAAACTCTAATTCGGTTAACGCCTACGGATACACAACGCGCCCATGCTAGCATGCATATGCAATACACACATGCAGATAGGCACATAAAAGAACAGAAGAAAGATAAAGTAGAAATTTTGGAGGTAATCTCTGAACAGAGTCTGTGTTACTGTAGAGTCCTTGAATATAGGTTGATCTTACTTTTCATTGGGGCCCAGTATTCTTCTTAAACCTTGTTCGCTGCAGGAGACTTTTCTCTCTTGGGGTTCATGTGGCTTCAGTAGGTTTTGGAGTTCCGTGAGAAAGAGATTGGAGCAGGCAGACAGGCAGGAGGTCTTCTTCAGTCCAGGAGCATTCTGTTTTCTGTTCAAACTGTACAATTCAGAAAAGAAAACAGACTGCCAAGTAGGTTAGTCATGTGACTAACTGGTTTTGACTGCGTCTGTTTGTAGATTGTATTGGAGCAGGAGATAGCTTCTTTGTACTGTCTGTTAATATGCAAAAATGTCTTTCCAGCCTGGCAACCCCGTGTCACAGGCCTTCTCTTCTTCCCAGCAACAATTTGATATTTTATGTTCATGTGGCAAAATTAATGTGCCTCATTCTTGGCTGGTGGGGGCCTGCATAACACCATGCATCTGCTGCTCTTGTCCTTCTAAGTGAAAGGTCGTGGGTTTGGAAGGTGCTGTCGAAGGAGGAATAGTGAGTTGCTGCAGTGCATCTTGTGTATGGTACACATCAATGCTGCCACCATCAGTGGTGAAGGGAGTGAATCTTTAAGATGGTGGATGAATTGCTGATCAAGCAGGCTTTCATTTAAAGATTATTTTTGTACAAATGTTCTTCCATTCTGATCTGATAATTTGTTTGTTTTGTTTTCCACTTATAGAGATCAGACTAATGTGTCTGTCGTTGCCAGCATTGTTCTGTCACCCTTTTTCAATATCAGTACTACATTTGCCTCTTTCTAGTTAGAGAATCTCTCTAATGACCTTTGGCTTACAAAATGACATTTTCTCTCTAAAGCAAAGCAGTGTAAGTAAATGCAATTAAAGTAAGTTTAAAACTTGATTTTAGAACAATTTTTTCGTAGAAAAAAGGTAAATAAAAATAGAAAAGAATAGATAATATAGATTAGGGAAAGATAAAGAGAATACAATGAGCCACAGTGCAGAGTTAATTTAATATTTTCACTTAAAAAATCATTTTCAGGTACATATTTTAGCACTATAGAGTTAGGAATTTAATAAGAAAGCCATTTTTGTATTTGAACAGCTTTATTGCTGTATTTTTAGTATTTTTCTCAGCCTTGCTGTGTGTGAACTGAAATAATTAGTTCAACTTGCCAGCAATGCAAGTTCTATTAGCTGTATAATTGGGAACCGTTTAGATAGGATTCTTATGTTTACGTGCTATAATTCAATCTGAAATTTTAAACAATAGAGTAATTTGAGGAATTTTGTATTATTACAATTCTATGAATGGACCAAATATATCTATCGCAGCTGATTCTTTCCTTCTGTTTACCAATCCATAGAACCATAGAAACATTATAGCACAAAAGGAGGTCATTCAGCCCGTCGTGTCCATGCCGGCCAAAAAAACTAGCCGTCCAATCTAATTCCACCTCCCAGCACATGGTCCAAAGCCTTGCCGGTTACAGCACTTCAGGTGCATGTCCTGGTACCTTTTTTAAAAATTGAGGGTTTCTGCCTCCACCACCATTCCTGGCAGTGAATTTCAGACACTCACCACCCTCTGGGTGAAAAAGCTTTTCCTTATGTCCCCTCTAATCCTTCTACCAATCACCTTAAATCTGTGCACCCTGGTAATTGACCTCTCCACAAGGGGAAACAGGTCCTTCCTGTCTACTCTATCTAGGCCCCTCATAATTTTGTACACCTCTATTAAGTCACCCCTCAGCCTCCTCTGTTCTAAGGAAAACAACCCCAGCCTATCCAATCTTTCCTCATAGCTGCAACTTTCGAGACCTGGCACCATTCTTGTAAATCTCCTGTGTACTCTCTCCAGAGCAATTATGTCCTTTCTGTAATGTGGTGACCAGAACTGTATGCAATACTCCAACTGTGGCCTAACCAGCATTTTATACAGTTCCAGCATTACATTCCTGCTTTTGAATTCTATGCCTCAGCCAATAAAGGAAAGCATTCCATATGTCTTCTTCACCACTCTTCTACCTGTCCTGCCACCTTCAGGGACCTGTGGACATGCACTCCAAGGTCTCTCACTTCTTCTACCCCTCTCAATATCCTCCCGTTTATTGTGTATTCCCTTGCTTTATTTGCCCTCCCCAAATGCATTACCTCACACTTATCTGGATTGAATTCCATTTGCCACTTTTACGGCTATTCAACCAAACCATTGATATCTTTCTGGAGTCTACAGATATCGTCTTCACTATCAACTACATGGCCAATTTTTGTGTCAAAAACAAAGTTCCCAATCATGCCTCCCACATTTAAGTCCAAATCATTAGTATAAACCACAAACAGAAAGGGACCCGTACATTGAGCCCTGTGGAACGCCACTGGAAACAGCTTTCCATTCACAAAGACATCAACTACTACCCTTTGCTTCCTGGCCCTGAGCCAATTCTGGATCATACCTGCCACAACCCCCTGTATTTCATGGGCTTTCATTTTACTGACCAGTCTGCCATGTGGGAACTTGTCAAATGCCTTACAAAAATCCATGTAGACCACATCTACTGCACTACCCTCACCAATCCATCTTGTTACTTCCTCAAGAAACACAATTAAGTTAGTAAGACATGACCTTCCCTTAACAAATCCATGCTTACTATCCCTGATTAATTCATGCCTTTCTAAGTGGCAGTTTATCCTGTCCCGCAGAATTGATTCTAACAATTTGCCCACCACTGAGGTCAGACTGACCGGCCTATAATTATTTGGCCTATCCCTTGCACCCTTTTTAAACAATGGTACAACGTTTGCAGACCTCCAATCGTCTGGTACCTCTCCTGTATCTAGTGAGGATTTGAAGTTGATCCTCAGCACATCCGTTATTTACTCCCTGGCTTCCTTTAACAACCTGGGATGCAATCCATCTAGCCCTGGCGATTTATCCACTTTCAAGGATGTCAGACCCTCTAGTAGTTCCTCTCTCATTATGCTTATCTAATATTTCACAAACCTTCTCTTTCACTAGAATGTCTACATCATCCCTCTCCTTTGTGAAAACAGAGACAAAAAACTCATTAAGAACTTTGCCCACATCTTCTGCATCCATGCATAAGTTCCCTTGTACATCTCTGATAGGCCCTACCTTTTCCTTAGTTATCCTCTTGGTCTTAATATACTGATAAAACGTCTTTAAGTTTTCCTTGATTTTAGCTGCCAATAATTTTTCACGTCCTCTCTTTGCTTTTCTAATTTCCTGTTTCACTTCACCCCTGCACTTTCTATACTCCTCTAGACTTTCCTAAAGTATTAAGATTTTTGTGATCGTCATAAGCTTTCTTTTTCTGCTTTAACTTACCCTGTAAGCTTCTAGATAATGAGGGGGCTCTAGATTTGGCAGTATCACCCTTTATTTTGTGGGGACATGCCTAGACTGTGCCTGTAGTATCTTGCTTTTGAATGCCTCCCACTGGTTTGCCACTGATTTTCCTTTAAGTAGCTGTATCCAGTCCACTTTCACAAGATCACATCTCAGTTTCTTAGAATTTGCCTTGCCCCAATTTAAAACCTTTACTCCTGTTTTATCTTTGTCCTTTTCCATGATTATGCTAAAAATAACTGTATTATGGTCACTATCTTCAAAATGGTCACTCACTGTTATTTCATTCACTTGCCCAGCTTCATAACCGAAGACTAAATCTAGAATTACACTCCCTCTCATTGGGCTTGTTACATGCTGGCTAAAAAACTTCTCTTGAACGTAGTTCAAGAATTTTGTGCCCTCTGTGCCCTTCACACTGTTTGTATCCCAGTTGATATTGGGGTAGTTGAAATCCCCAACTATTATTGCCCTATAGATTTTGCACTCAGAAATTTGCCTGCATATTTGTTCTTCTATCTCCCTCTCACTATGAAGGGTTCTATAGTACACTCCTAGTAGTGAGGCTGCCCTTTTTTATTTCTGAGCTGCATCCATATGGCTTCATTTGATGATTCATTTCGCATCTCATCCTTCCTCAAAGCAGTTATTGATTCCTTAACTAATAATGCCATGCCCTATCCTTTTTTTTATCTCCCTCCCCATCCCGCCTGAAAACGCTATATCCAGGGATGTTGAGTTGCCATTCTTGCCCCTCCTTAAGCCAAGTTTCTGTAATAGCATCGATATCATGTTGCCTTGTGTCTATCTGTGCCCTCAGCTCATCGGCTTTATTTACTATACTTGCATTTAAATACTGTTTATCACAGTCAAATACCTGTGCTGCACACTTTTTAACCTTTGCTTCTTCTGTTTTTCAGAGTCACTAGCTAATTTTCTGCCTCCTGTTTCCTGCCCTGAAATTGTCCTATCTAAGACTGCGCTCTGGTTCCCACCCCCCTGCCAAGCTAGCTTAAACCATCCCCAACAGCACTAGCAAACCTTCCTGCAAGGATATTTGTCCCAGTCCTGTTCAGGTGCAGACCGACCATTTTGAAAGAATTTGGTTTCACAATTCATTACATGAATATTCCTTCTGTATTTAATTCTAAAATAAGGTTTTAGAGTTATCAGTACAACAAATAGTGTTGCAAGAAATTTTTTTCAATTATTTGGTATATATCTTTTTTAATTCATTTTTCATAATCCATTCTCAATAGCTGTGAATAAAAAAGTTAAACTTAAATCTTAAACATTTGAAAAAAAACTTTTAATTAAAATGATTGCAGATCTGGTTACTATTAACTAGACAATAACAATAACAATCATCTTGAAAATGTTTATTTCTGTGAACAAAATGTGTTGCTTTTGCTTCAAGCTACAAAGGACTTTCAGAACTCAAGACATTAAACAATTTTTTTTCTCCTCTGGGAGAAAAACATGATGCCAGGCTGCCACCTCTTGAATTTTCATCTCTTCCATTCACTGTGAAGGCTTGGCCTTGGTTCTCCTTCTTCAAGAAGCTCGCTCGATAACAGAAGAAGTTTGTCTTCCTGGTGTCTCCCTATGATTTAAGTGAAGCAATAAACAGAAATGAAAGCGTGAAGGTACTTAGTTAATTGACCTTTATTGTGCCTTCTGGTTCATTTGGGAATGGAAATTAAATTAACATGATAATTCAGTCCTACTGTGTTAAGGCTGCCATAAACCTTTTGATTTTATGGCTCTTGATTTAATACTTTTTTTGCTAACTGCTTTTAATTTTCAGTACGGCTGTGTATTTCTCAGGCTCATGTTGTGACTTTATGTTTTACACTTTCAAAGTGTGAGTTTCAGAACAAAGATATAATGCATTTTGGCAGCATGTGGTGAGTCTTAAGAATTCTAAAATCCACCATCTTTTATTTATTATTTTTTAATGACCATTGTTTTATACTTTCTAATTTTTCTGTGGACTCTTTTTAATAAGTAAATTCTACAGTCAGGGCATGTAAGACAAATGCATATTAATATGCGTTTACATCTGTTTCATATTAATATTCATGCCTGAATCCACATCTCCATGCACAAAGCCAATTTTCTGACCATCTGTGTGATGGCTGGTGGATGCAATGAATAAATTTTATTTATGAGGGAAAGAATAAATCTTTTATATGCATTTCACTGCCCAAATTTTCCTTTCATAAGGACTGGATTTTTGTTGTTGTTGTGATACAAATTATTCAGACAATAAAGCTCCTGAATTTATTTGGCAACTTTATTCGGACATCAAAGCGTGATTCTGATCTGATTTATTGTAATAATTTGTATTTGTGTATGAATATTTTAGTGGTGTTCATGTTGATGTCAAAGAAAAGGCATTTGAGAATGTGCTGAATAGACTTACCTCATGAGGTTTAAATTATATATTTATTTTATGCGAGTGCATTCCTGCAGTTTTTTTTACATTCTGTTCATGTAAGTGAGAGACGTGAACCTAGTTTGGTTGGTCTCAGAGACATTAACCCTTCAAGTACTGAAATTGTCTTTGCAACATTTGACATAAGGGGCTAAAAATTGCCTTACCCCACGTCTCGGACATGAGCTTGCAATTCGTGACTTGCCCATGCCAGTTCCATTGGAGGTGAACAGCACGTGAATTTGGTGCCACCACCTCATTATCACAATAGTAGCATTGGGCCGAGCATCTGCTGTGCTGCTGGAGACCAAGTAGCATTGTGCTAACAGGGCAGGCAGCCCTCTGCCCTTACAGGTAGTCTGCCCCCCTTAAAGGGAAGTTGCACTGAATAATATGGCTGCAATTTAAAACATGGAAAATGGAAAACCAGGGCAGAGAGAGGGTTCCAGGATGATGAATGCAGCTCTGGAGACATTTGTGGTGGAGGTGAGCAGACAAAGAGATGCCATGGATCTGCGAGGGTGCCAGGAGACCCTCAAGGACCACATTCAGAAGGGAATAGGAGCAGGTTACCAGGTGGATCAATTCCCCTGTGGAGCTGGCAGCAGTGCCACAAGAAGCTGAATTACCTCAAATGGTGGTCAAGGTCACAGATTGCATTCTTCACATAATGTCCACCCATCGTTCTACCAGGCTCTCACATTGCATAACCCACCATACCCCCAGACTCAGCCAGCAGCTGGCTCTCAGAACTCACATTTAACATCCAGATACTCTACCTCACCCTCACACACACCACCAATGCTGCCAGCTTCACACCCACCACTTGCTGTTGCCATATACCTCCAGCTATTCAGCTATGGCATGCACATCTTCCAAACACAGTGCAATACAATCCCTATCACAGAATCAAAATTCTGCAGATGCTGGAAATCTGAAATAAAAACAGAAATTGCTTGAAATACTCAGCCAGTCTGGTAGCATCTATGGAAAGAAGAAGCAAAGTTAAAGTTTCAGGTTTGTGACTTTTCATCTGTATTGTCCTCAATGGAGGTTCAGTAGCTTTCCACTTCCTAGCCACTGGGGAAATATGCCATAGGAGATGAGGATGGTTAAACAAGAACAAAAGACAAAGAACTAAGGACTGAATTTTAGCACAGAAAAATAGGTGGGTTGGGTTCAGATCAGGTGCTAAAATTTTCAAAATCTGAAACCGAACTCCAATTTGCCTCCAACCTGCCCACTTCTGGATTTTATGGAGGCAAGACAGGGGGCAGACAGCCAACCGCTCCCAAGAGGCAGATTTTCAATTTAACTAGTTTAATGAGGCTGGCAGCCTTCGATTTCACTTTAATTGAAGATTTTGCAGTTGGCAGCCAGGTTTCTCAGGCCTCAGGAAACCCAGCTGAAGTGAGGTGATTACATCTTCAAGTAGAAGGTAAATGGGCCAAGAGGAGAATGCCTCAACAGAAAGCCACCTCACTCTCCAGGTCAGAAATCGGGCATCCGCCCCTCCCTCATGAATTGGACCCTGCCGCTCTGCCCCCCCACCAACGCAAGCTGTGGAGAGGATCTACCTGGTCCTGTGGCCTGCTCTGGAGTGCTCCGCACCTGACTGGAAGCCAAACCTGTCAATCAGGCTGCCTTCTGTGTGGGGACTTCTGGGTTTCACGTTAGAAACTTTGCACCCCTCGCCTACATAATCCACCCATGTTAATTGCCACGGGTTTGCACAAGGATAGATGATAGTTATTTATGTTCACTCTTAGATAGAGACAGAATTGAGTTATTTCATAAATTTGGTTATTTTGCTGTAGATTTAGTGTTAGTGTTTATATTTGTAGTGAAGAGAAGTGAAGACTGTCAGGCTAGACTGAAAGGTGGCAATCAGCTGGTGGTAGTAGGGGCAGTGGTATGGATTGTGGTATTGCTGATAAATTGGGGATGGGCGGAATGATTTCGGTGAATGGCTCTTTGATGAGCTGCTCTCTGACAGCCCTGACAGCTTGGGACTCTGGTGGTCAGTGCCTCTTCCGCTCTTCCATCTCTTCAGGCTCCTCCTCCTCCTTCTGCACTTCTTATTGCCCAAATAGAGGTAAGGGCTGGTCCATCATGATGGCAAAGTTGTAGAGCATGCAGCAGATGATCACAGTTCAGGATACCCACTAAGGAGTATACTGTAAAGGCTCCTCTGGAAGGGGCCAGACAGCAGAAGCATTGCTTGAGCATACCAACTGTTTGTTTGATCATGTTCCTTGTGGCAGCTTGGCTCTCATTGTAGGCCACCTCTGCAGCTGTGCCAGAGATCCTGTCAAGAGTCATGATCCATGTCTGGAGGGGATATTCCTTGTTACCAAGTAGCCAGCCTGTTACCTGATCACTTTGTTGGAATAAAGGTGGAACAGAGGACTGGCGCAGAATGAAACAGTCATAACTGCTGCCAGGAAACTGGGTACAGACCTATATGATGACCTGTGGTCGCAAATCAGCTGCACATTGAGGCTCATGATATGAAGCACACAAGATAACGTGGTTCCAGTCTATGGCACCTTATACTCTGGGAGAGCCTGCCACGCAGGTGAAGTGTGGAGCTCTTTCATTTTGTTTCGCTCTGTCCATTGGGAAGGAGATGTAGCTGTTCCTGATGTAGAGAGCCTCATTAACCCCCTCTGATAAAGTAGTGTACTGCAAACTGGGATATGTCATTTATGCTACCTGCTGTAGCCAGAATGGTGCCAGAGGCTCAAAAGCTAGGGGCCACGGGCAGTGCTGTCCATGCCCTGGTGCAAGATTCCAGTTTGGCTGCAGCAGGTGACATAGCTTGGTGACAAAGTCACAACTCAGACATTGCTTCCCAGTGAAGCTGAGACAGGATAATTCTTCCAGTATACTCACTGTTGGTATAACTTTCTGCACAGTGTCCTCCACCTCCTACCTCTTATGGCAGCAGCCCCTGCTGTCTTTTTTGCCTCTCCCCCTGTCGTCCAGCTCTAAAGGCAGCAGTATGTGACCACCCATGACTGCAGTCAACTATTTTTAAGGGAACCAATCACAGTGCAACACCAGCAAAATTTTCTGCTTGGCAGACAAACTAAGTTTCCAGAGTCATAAAACGCATCACAAATGCTCAGAAGTTAACCAGCAGCCTGAAATGACAAACAAGCAACCAACCTGTCAGGACTGCATGACCTCTTTAAATATCGCTGGCAAGGGTGCTTTCTGCCAGTTAGCGCCAGAAGTTGCTGGCTGAGTTCAACTTGTGGCGAGTCAGGTGCTGAGCATGTCAAAATCGAAAAAGGGACATGGAAGCAGTGCAGGATCATAATTTAAATAACTTATTCAGTGTTTTCGATTGTTTTAGTGTGCACCTATGACCAATACGGTGAGCTGTGCACTTCCAGTGACAAATGTGCACATACTTCCTGCTCACCATTTTGGAGAATTAGGTGTCCACTTAGCGCCAGAAAAATGGGAATGTGGACATTGAAATTCTAGGCCATCACATTTTTGCCCGCTTTGCTCCACCTGTCTCCCTCCAGAATGGAAGAGCTCACAAGCTACCCCATTGATATGTGATGGGGGAATAGCATAAGGAGTGCCTTGTACATTTAGTTAGAGAATGAATGACAATTCACAAGTATATTTATTATTTTAAATATTAAGATACTCATTGGAAAGACTGTGAAATATCTTACATATCTTAGTAACCCTTAACCATGTGCAATCTACACAACAGTTTACTTTATTAAACTGAATAAAATTTCACATTAGGCTATCATACGTTTCCAAATTTGATATGATATTTGAAGAATTTTGAATTACAATTAATAAATGGAATTTGCAGTTTTAGTATTGTTTCATCTTTAGGGCTTGCCCAGGGTTCTGCATGACTGACCCTTAGAGCGTCCCAGTGTGACTGACGGTTTTTATGGGGCGGAGAGGTCATAGAGAGGCATTTAGTCTAACTGCTATGTGATTAGACTTTTCAATCCTTTGATCTATATACAAGTTTCTTTGGGAGTCAGGACCGTACTGGTGTACAGCAGTGTGAAGACCTGTGTGCCTGCATATTCGTTAAATTATTAATCCAGTCAAATTTCTAACAGGCTGAACAGATTGTTACTCATAAGTACAGCAACTTCTTGCTGCATTTTTTAAAAATGAGAATTTGGACAGTATTTGAGTGAACAAATATATATGTAAAGCAAGGGGAGTGGGGCAACCCTGATACAGTAATAACACAATTTGAAGACTGGATTATTAGGCTTTACCAATTCAGATGTTTTGTTACAAAGAACAAATAAAAGGGACATTTTTGTTTTATATTTAACAGCAATCAGATTCCCAACTCACTCCTCGAGCCTTAATGATGGTTTTCGATAATATTGAACAGTATCAAAATGAATCCAATTTTTTCAGAATATTTTGTATTACTGTCCATACTCTACATGAGTTCAAAGAAACATTTTGTAGACTTCCCTAGTGATGAGAAAAGATTTCTAATCTATGGAATGTCTAAAAGAACTGCTTGCTAGGATAACAATATACTCAGCTGAATGTTGAGACCAGGAAAGTGGATGATGTATCCAGGACTCCGACATAGTTTTCACATGATGTAAGAAGCTTTAAATGAGAACAGCAGATGTGTCTGATGATGGAAATTATTCTCGTATGCAAGAAAAGCATTAGAAGATTAAAAATTAAAACAAGTTATAAAAGCCAAGTTTCTGATCTTATAAATTGTTGGATATCCACCTGGTTCACAAAGACAATTTTTTCACCTTTTCCTTGTACGATTTATTTTAACTGAGATTTATTTATTTTATTTATTTTTATTTATTTAGAGATACAGCACTGAAACAGGCCCTTCGACCCACCGAGTCTGTGCCGACCATCAACCACCCATTTATACTAATCCTACACTAATCCCATATTCCTACCACATCCCCACCTGTCCCTATATTCTCCTACCACCTACCTATACTAGTGGCAATTTATAATGGCCAATTTACCTATCAACCTGCAAGTCTTTGGCTGTGGGAGGAAACCGGAACACCCGGCGAAAACCTACACAGACACAGGGAGAACTTGCAAACTCCACACAGGCAGTACCCAGAACTGAACCCGGGTCACTGGAGCTGTGAGGCTATGAGATAGAATTCATAGCGCATTTTAGGCTGCCAAAGAAATGTGTGATATTTTAAACCTAACCGTATGATTTCCTTAAGTTGTAGTTGATTGAAAAAATGCTTACAAATTCATAATGCAAGTTCAGTCTTGAAAAATTCTGCAATCATTAGATAAAAGAGTTACATCAACCAAAGCACTTCAGAAGCAGAGTAAATCAACTTACAGTACCTGATTTCCCACTACTGTTACTCTTTTTAACATTGCAAAATGGTAAAAAAAAAAGAGACCAGGGACAAAAGGAATGAAAATAAGTATTTTATTTAGCAAACTCTCAATGAGCTCATTCAGTGGCATAGTTGATAAAGGACTGCCTGATGTAGCGCTGGGTCACACTGACCAGAAGGTGTCAGGTTTGATTTAAAATCTGTACCAAGTTACAGTTGCACCCAATACCCCTAAGATAGAGAGTAGAAAAATCAACCAGGGCCTCCACTTCTTACTATCTAGTGTAAGTGAGTGCATGTAGACATCAGTTGAGAATGGAATTGACATCAGTTATGATGGATTGCACAGTGAAATAACTTGCTGGCACTAATGATCTAGGTTGGCCTGTTTAGGATCACAGAAGGGCCTGTGGAAGAGATAGGCCAGAGAGCTTCTGGCACCCCTGCAAGAGGGTGCTATGGGAGAAAGTTGGAAAAGAAAGGAAGCATTAATAATTAAAGATTTAATTTCACTACTAATTCAGATTGAGAGAATGCTTTAACAACTGCTTGAAATTCAAGTCTGTGAATAGGATTCACTGGAAACACCCTTCACAGATGTCAACTCATGAATAGAGTGGCATACCATTGCCACAGTGCTGTTCTATGTTGCCCAAACCAGTCATCAAAAACATCTTTTTGGTGGTATCAGGAAGCTATGTCAAGAAGGATGACTTTTTTTATTCATTCATGGGATGTGGGCGTCACTGCCCATCCCTAATTGCCCTTGAGAATGTGGTGGTGAGCTGCCTTCTTGAACCACTGCAGTCCATGTGGGGTAGGTACACCCACAGTGCTGTTAGGAAGGGAGTTCCAGGATTTTGACCCAGCGACAGCGAAGGAACGGCGATATAGTTTCAAGTCAGGATGGTGTGTGATTGTGCATCTGTCTGTCTCTTGTAATTCCATGCAACTTCCAGCTCTTTCCACATGCTGCATTATTTTAGTAAGATCATATCATCATTATCCTAACAAAAAGCAACCATGCATGTGGCATTGTGTTGGATTGGCAGCAGGTAGTCTCCAGTTATAGTTACATCACCATAGCCATCTAGCACACATTCTTTGATGTGTACTCCAATTGTTTATGACTCCAAAACAGTGCCCAACAAGCAAGCCAGGTTTGGCATGAGCCTCATTGTAGTTCTCCACTGCTCGGTTGGTTGGCATAGCAACAGATGTCATCAGATAATCTCAAAACGGATAGCCAGAATTCCCCAATACCCACCCACATAGCTTGACCATTCCGTGGAACAGATCATCACAGTATAATCATTATATGATTTTAGCACAGACTGAGGCCATTTAGCCTATTGAGTCTGTGCTAGTTCTCAACTGTTTATTATGTGTCAACTTTGACTTAGTGATAGTCCTGTTGCCTCTGAATCAGAAGTCAAGGGTTCAAGCCCCATTCCAGGACTTGACTTCCCAGTGCAGTACTGAGGGAGTGCTGTATTGTTGGAACTCCTGTCTTTCAAATGAGACTGAGGCCCCATCAGCTTTTTCAGATGGACACAAAAGATTCCATGACACTTTTTGAAGAACAGCAGTGAACTTCTCTTAATACTTATCACTTAACCAACATCAGAAAACCTTAAGCTCAACTGGTCATTTATATCAGCCTGGATTTTGCAGTCAGTGGCAAAGGAACGGCACGTGCCATTCACCTCACTGACAGCTTTAAAGCACAGGCTTGCTTAAATCTGGGGTCTGTTTCAATGCAGCACCTTCTACAGGAGATCTGTGGCATCTGTGACCGAGGCAGCAAACAGTGTGGCTGTTCAATCAATCAGACATATACAATGA